>NC_079152.1:77210863-79672547 GCF_947563725.1 Argiope bruennichi
ATAAAACTGTTGGTTAATTAAAGTTTTGCAATATATGGGCGAAAATGCTTCGCCCGGCAGTTTTATTTTTTGTTAAATCGTGGTTTTTTGGTAAAATATTTAAAATATGAATCCTATACTTATTACATATGAATATTTTTCAATCTTATCCTCCTATGGTCAATGCAAGTACCTCAAAAATTTGCGACATGGCACTTTATGACACTGTCAACATGAGAGAAGATAGAAAAAGGCTCTAATACTTTGCAATAAAAAATGTTTTTTTGTGAGTAAAATCGCATTGTTCAGGAAACACGCATACACATATAAATTTAAAAACCAAAATCTTATCTAATTATAAAATTTCATCCAAATCGTTAGAACTGTTTCCGAGATACACGAACAATTGCTCTTTTCACGATAAGCGAAATTTAATTGAATTGCAAACGTGGAATCGAACATGAAAAAAAAATGCATGGGAGTCAAAAGTGTTGCTTCAAACGGGACGTTAATATAACTAAACCAAACCAAACCTAACCATTACTCCATCTCTGACACGCTTTTGCAGGTCATTTGTAGCCACATGCCAATATTTAATTATGAAATATTTTTTGTGAGCAAGATTGTTTTTTTTAGGAAAGACACCTTTACAGATTGTATATAAAAAAGGAAAAACTTATCCAAATATAAAATTTGATCCAATATATATATATATATATATATATATATATATATATATATATATATATATATATATATATATATATATATATATATATATATATATATATATATATATATATATATATATATATATATATATATATAACCATTATTTTATGTGAAGCAGAATGCAGTGAAAAGACCTTTTACATTCTTAAATTCTTTTTAATCCATCGGAAAAGTGGAAATAAGAGAAGAGAATATTTTCAAGAAGAGACGCAGACATCGCAACTTCCGCCACAGGGCGGAACAAAACCGGAAGTGGGGAAGAGAACAGAAATCAATTATCCCTCGTCTTATATAACATGAGATATGGATAGGGAAAATACTTTTTTACTGTGCTAATATATTATTAAGATTCCGATAGGGATTTCTGATGCATGTCAACCACATGTAAAGGAAACACAGGGATCTTTAAAAAATGAATGTGCTTACTGGACATTTTCCTATCCCTTCAAGCGGATCGTCAGAATGTGTCAGCGTTTAGCCGATTCAGCAATTTTATAAAGCTTCTCTTGAATTAATTAAGTAGAGAAAGTGGAATTGGATCAAGAAATAAGAGAATGAACTTACTATGGGCTAAAAAGATAAAATTCTGAAAATTAATTAAATTGAAATTAAAGTTTAAAATATAATTACACACACACACACACACACACACACACACACACACACACACACACACACACACACACACACACACACATACACACACACACACACACACACACACACACACACACACACACACACACACACACACACACACACACACACACACACACACACACACACACACACATATATATAAGAATTGCTCGTTTTAAGATATATAACTATGAATTTTCCGATTCTGCTTTAAGAAGTATTTGCTTATTACATTGACATCTTCAACCATTCTTTCCTTGACTTTTACATTGTAGCTACAAAATTATGCTAGAAAGTAAAAATACAATAAGTAAACATTTTCTCGCCCTTATATGCTAAATGAAAGTTTGAAAGCTGCAAATAAAATATTTAAGTGTAACTTTCGTTTAAGAAGAAATTGATTTTTTTTTTGTAAATTAATATACTACAAGAAAATATGGCACCATTTTCCTCAATGAAATAATAAATAAGAAAATAATTCATTATTAATAAAAATAAACATTAAAATTTTTTTTCCTATTCAGTAGGATCATAGCCTTTTTTTATATGCTTCGACCAACACTTTTTTTCAACAAATGCTCCATTTATCTTGGAACAATATATTTTAAGTGAACACTATATCGATATATTTTTATAGAATTTAGATATTAAAATATCCATAAAGTAATGAAATAATCATCGAAATGTTTCGTTTTAAAGAAAAATACTCATTTTTTGGACATCCATAAATACTAATAAAACGGACTAAAGTGAACAAAATTAGTAGAGAATTGAATAAAATCAAATGAATAAAAACAGTAGTTAACCAGACGCCAAGATCATGAGGAAGGGCAGGACGCCGGCAATCTGTTTTTGTTATCAGAGTTTATAGTATAATTTTTGTTGTATTAATCCTAAAATAATTTTTTGATTATTTTCTTGTTATCTTTTAAATACAACCTGTAGAATAATTATTCTTTTTATTATGTGTAAAACGTATTCCTTGACTATATATACTAATTATTTGCATGAAAATATACCATAATTATTCCTCTACTTATATATATATGATTGTTATTCTTATATTTATTTAAATAACAATTATTTTTATAATTATAGTTGCTTTCAAGTATCAATTATATCTGAAGGATCAAAATGTTTCATGAATCAATGACTTAATTATTTGAAAAACGCTACAATATCTGAAATTGAAAATATATAGAATATATAAATGAACATTTTAATTGTGATCTTTTGCGATTTACGCGACCACACTTGTAGAACAAATATATTCTGAATAAGTATCTTTATGTAAAGAAATCCTTCGAGATCAAAATACAATTGTATAGAGATCTAAGCGATCGTTAAAGCACTGAAAAAGTTAATTTACATTTATTAATGAATGAAATGAATACTTTCTTATATACTCGTAAAAAAGTGATGAATTATTTTTATGTCTATTTTTGAGAAACAAGCAACTATATTAGGAATAGTATGTATAAAAAATGCAGAATTAAACCCAAAATGAATAAAAATAAATTGTCATTGGATTTTGTAGCAATTACAATTAAATAAAAAAGGTTTTTCTCTCTATTAATAAAATATTAGTTTTAGCCTTAAAATTAATATTTCTTTCAAACAATAGAAAAACATATTATTACTTTGGCTCATACAAGAAAAGGCTTATTTTTTGACCATAATGTCGATTCAGGTTCAGGTGCAATTTATATACGCATTAAATGCACTTAATGAATTGCTCTTAATGATTTGATTATTTTTGGGGAAAAGAATCAAATTTCTACCAAAAATTTCCGATATAATATTTTATCATTCATCACTTGACTGTAACTTGTAAACTGTAACTTTAAAAAGACCATTAAAGTAACATAAAAAATGTTATTGAAGTCTTGAGTATATCTAAATCTTATATATTTAAACATGCAAAGAACACTCTAATAGAAAATGTCAAATGTGATATTGATATATCAACCAAAATTTACATTCCGGATGTTTTTCTAAGATGAAACTATTTATGATACTTAAAAGGATGTTGCCTTACGAAATATTAGTTTATTCAGTTTTTCATATATGCAGACAATCCCTTACGAATATTAAGAACAGAACATTTTAATATGCATCATTACCTTTAAAATGGTAATTTTAGTTTTCATGTATGACTAACAGCTGAATAAAGTTTAGTGGCTTCCTTTTACCAGGGAGTGAATATTCAAATTTGATTGAAAGAAAACATTAAAATTTACATAATAATAGTTCATTCACCAATAAGTGAAAATCCTATTAAATTTTTATCAAAATTAGTATTTTATTGGGCATTTACTGCAATTTGCTTTTAACATTACGAGCAATTTAGCTTTTCAAGTAGAAAAAAGTCCACCTGAACAATTGCGCATATTATTTTTATAGATTTGCGGATAAAAAAATCATTATGCTAGTGGATGTTGAATATTAAAATTGATTGTTCTTGCTACTAAATGCAGTTAATAAATGATAAGATTGCTTTTAAAAATTTATAATTTAAAGAAAGCAATATTATGTTAAATATTGATCTACCTATAATTTAACTTGTATAATGATGTAATCAGAATTGAAAAAGTAAACAGATAAAATATATAAATCCGCGAATTGCTTCAAAATGTGATATGCAAAAAATGCAAAATTTAAAAGAAGTTTTACAAGACATTTAAAGTAATTACTTTTTTATTTAAAAAAAAGATTATTGAAAAAGAGAATTTCAAAAAATAAATAAATAAATAAAATAAAAATATTTATTAAAACCCAAAACATGCAAAAAAAAAAAAAAAAAAAAAAAACTTTACGACATTCTAACATAAAAATCCGTCTCAATTAGCTAATCTTTTGGAAAACAGTACAATTGAAAGCAGGAAATAAAGCACTAACAATGTCTACTTGATTGCTAATTATTTTCCTTATTTAATTCTAACTATTCTTTATTATTTATAAGTTAAATTAAATTACAGTCTGAATTGAGTATAAAAATTCTTTCTTTTTCAACTTGTTAAAATAAAATGAATACTCACATGTGTAAAATACGTAAGGGAATTTCAAATAATATATGAGGAAATGTTTTAATGAAAAGATCTAAAAACATAGATATTCGATAGGAAAACTTGAAAATTTGATGATTCAAAGCTGAAAATCGGTGTTCAATTATATCAACGATTTTATAAATGTTCATATAATTGAACATATAATAACTGCAATTTATACACTGTAAAATATATAATGATTTTATTGATCTAATATATTTGATTTAAGATATCTGATCTGATTTAAGACTAGAAATAATGCCATTCTTTTAAGTTCTTTGCTTGTTTTAAATTTCACTGCTCTCAATCATCTGATAAAATTGTAATAAAATTTTATAAAAAATTAAGATCAGATAGCAAATCTAAAAATTATATACATATAAGCAAATATTTGTTTTCAATATGAAAAATATTGTGAAAATATTAGAAAGACATTTAGAGAGAAGAATAAAAGATTTTAAAAATTCCGTTTCTACAAATTTATAGAAAATCAGCAAAAAAAATTTTATTAATTTTTTTCATAGAAAAGTTTACTTTCAAATGGCTTAAATAGGCTCTGATAAAGATATGTAGATATTTTTGACTGTTTAGATATTTTTGACTAGATGTTTTTTAAAATATGATATGTTTGACATTTATGTTTAATCGGCTTTGTAGCCGCTCTTGTAATATTAACCATAGCTGACTGATGACGTAAAAGAAAGCGTCCTCTGCAGTCGTGTGGCGTTATGACTCAGTTCAGGTCAAGCAATTGCAGGTGTTGCATGCGTTGATCCATGCTTTTATATATGTATCTTAAAGTTATTCCGAAATTTTGTATGTAAATTGTCTGTTTGTAACGCAATCTGTAAATAAATACCTGTTACACTAATTCGTACTTTTTACTGAACCCCTTAACGACCCCCCTTAAATTTTATTACACTTGAAACTCTTTGAATTGAGTAGAACTTCGGATAAAAAATGATAAAGCTTTTATATTAAAAACATTTCATGCTTATAAATTATAATAACAACAGCGAAAGTAGATTAAAGCCTTTATTTGAGAATGAATATGTCATTTAGGAAGCTCCAAACTGTCTGGAAATATAACTATTCATCAAAAAATAAAACTCGACCGACATTAATAATTCAAAAACAATTGTAATTATTACAATTACACGCCAATTAATTGAAAATTTTTGTTTAATATTTGTTTGGATTAGCTCTAGCTATAACCTTATGAGGTTAGAAATCGATTATACAATATTGTGGAATCCATTTATATCTACAACATATCAAATGGTGTAGAAAGAAAGATTTTAATGATTTCTGAACTTGATAGAACTGAAGTTTTCTATCTGTTTTTTTTCCAACATCTCTTAACCTTCTTTATGATGTTCGGGTCTGGATTTTGCGATAGTCAAACTAGATACTATAACTCCAATTTATACAGTATCTATTTCGAGCAGATCTTTTGTAGCGAATGGTGGCATTATCTATCGTAAAAGACTACTAGTCACGTTGGAGATAAATATGCAGAATTGCAGGATAGTTTGACTGCAAACATGTTGATGGACTTCTTCAATGGCCTCTTACTCTCAAGAAATAAGCTAAAAAAAATTAGTGGTAATGAGGTCGCTGATAGATAGGCCAAAGAGGGTAATGAGAATGAAACGGCCACTACCTCTTCGCTTACTTATCAAGAACTATACTCAAATGAAAGATTTAAACTCAATTTAATATGGCGTATTCCACCTACGCATCAATGGTACACAGAAACATCCCCTGGCACTCTACTGGAAATCAAATGTGACCGTGGCTCCTAGACTGCTCTGGCTAGACTAAAAAGTGGCCACCTTAAAAGTTTTTCCTTTGAAAGTGGTAGAAAAATCCACCCCACTTGTAAAAATTGCAGTGACCATCCTGTTTCACCAGATCACATTCTGAGTTGCATCGGATTTTCTAAGGGAGTTTTAAAATCCGAACCCCTTATTATTATCGATTTGTTTGGAGGTGAACAACCTGATGCAGCTGATCTGACATATGTCAGATATTTTCAGCATAAGCAACAACAGAAATAAGTTTAGAGTTATTGCTAAATCATACGAACAAATTATCTACCATAATTTTGAATTATATTGACTAGAAAAGAGAATTTTACAGTTTCATATGGATCATGTCGAATTTTTCGTATACCATCCATACGAAAATATGTTCCATCTGTTCTAAAAAACTTCTTCCACTACTCAGACATAAGCAGTTTAGAGTCAGTGCCAAATCATACGAACAAATTATCTAACGTAGTCTTGAATTATATTGACTAGGAAAGTGAATTTTACAGTTTCATATGGATGATGTCGGAGTTTTTGTATTTCATCCATATGAAAACATATTCCATCTGATCGCATTATCTTCTTCCAATCAGTAGTTGTTCAGAAGTCACATCATTCCATATACTATTGGAGGTAAGTTTTCTTTATCTTTACAGAAATTAAATTAATAGATGCATGAACAGTATATACAAAATTTCTATTTTTATTATACATTATTTGGGATAGACTGGATCCATTGTAATCTTCTTTCAGTTGTTGCACAATACATCATTTATCTGGCAGTGCAGTCCATTTAAGAAGCTTATGATCTCAGGCTTATTCTTGGTGATATACCCAAAGTTATGTCTCTGTAACCTGTTCTTATATGTTAAATGCTTTGGATGTCTTCTGAAATATCAGTAAGTATTTCTTTTCTGACAATCGTCGGTCTCGTTATACGAGCTCCCACTATGAGACCTTTTTTAAGCAACGATACCATTTTCTGTACGTTTTTTGAGAACATGAACTAATAACCAACATATTTTGGTATTACAGTGACGTCATTTTAATAACGTAAGTGATTTACATGATTTAGTATAATTTTACTTTTTAGTTTTAATTGCAAAATTAGCCGTTTATTTTTAATTCATTGTCTAATGCATGGTAAATTTTATGTTACATTGCTATAAATAATGGCACATTATTTTTTTTGTCCACAATGATATATGATTTTTTATCCACAATGATTTCTATAAAATATTTTCATTTTCTTATTAGAATAATTTCCATTTTAAGATTTCTATTATTTCAATTTCCACTGCTTGTTATATGGAGTACAAAAATACTTTCCATGTAATGGATTAGATTTCTGTGATATTTGTTTTTACTTTATTGTTTATTTTTGTGAAATAAACTTGGACCAATTTTAATGTCCGAAATTATAGATCTGTCTCTTAATTATCTTATATACATTCATTTTTTTAAAAACTTTGAATTTGTTTAATAGAAGATAATCATATTATTTTCATCGCTTCTATAATTTATACATACTTTGATAAAAAGATCCCATTTAGAAAATTCATTTTTTTTATTGAACAATGAGTAAACTATTCTTAAATATTCAACAAATTCTAGTATGAAATCTAGTATGCTACAAATAAATTCAATTCAGAAATCATTATTTTGAAACTTCACAATTGGACAGTTTTGTCAGTAGAATTCGTTGAAAGTTGACGAAATAAAATAAACCTGTTTTGCAGAAACCTTTATTCTTATTTTCCTACAGATTTTTGGAAATACAAAATATTGTATTTACAAATACTCTGCATATGTACAGTATTTAGAAATACAATATATTTTCAGTTCTTGCATTATTTGAGGACATTTTAATTAATAATACTTATGACATAACGTACGAACGTTATGTCATAAGGTACTTCTTCGTACGTTATATTTTAACGTACGAAGTAGTTATTTCCTAAATACTTTAATTTATGTTAAAGAAAAATATGGTACACAGTTTCAAGAATATTTTACTTTGACTTCGAAAAGGAACCAAATGCAATAGTATTATTCATAAAAAAAATGAACATTTGAAATTTATTCATTTTTTTCCTCGACTGTTTTTGTTGAAAAAATTTCCATTATAGTTAGACAAACTTTTGTTCAAACATAAATATGGAGAACTCTAATTAGAAAATGTTCAAATTCACAATATGAGTAAAACTTATTTATTATTTATAAACTTTACGTGATGCAAATATCTATAAATGCAAAGTAATCTATGAAAAGCCTTTAATTTTTATTTGAATTTCTTTTTATCGCATTTTCAAATGTTAAACAGGTAAGGATATTTTTCTTTTCACATGAAAATGAGTACGACAAAGCAGAATTACAACAACAATGAAATCAAATAAAATCTCAATTGAAAACATGAAAGTATACACATGCACACATAAATCCCGTTTTTACACGCATAGATTTTGTAAAGCATATCAAGCAAATGTGTATACATATCTATAATTTTAAATACTTTAGGACTTCCATACATTTATATTTTGACTTATTTTATCCGTAAAAGATAAAAAGGAGAAATTTTATTTTATTATATTAGTTTTATTGTAATTATGCAGATAAAAAAAGCGAGTGGTTTTTCAATACTATTCAAAAACGTTTGTTATCCTGCTATATAATTTTTTTTATTATAAGTAGAATTAACAATATTTTTTTTTTACTTTTTTGAAAACTAAATTCCACATTGTTATTTTTCTGTCACAATTTTAGCAACTTACAACCATTGCATGAAAGCTGTTGCCAAATGATTGTAAATAAATTTTCAATAAATTTGTTCACAAAATTTGTTTTTAAAAACACAAAATCTCTATTAAAATTGTGTTTGCATTTCAGCATTTGAATTGAAAATATTTTTTTAATGACTTTAACAATTTTTTAAGAACTGCGTGATTAACAAAAGTAAGGCTTAATTCTTTATGAGAAATAAATGGAATAGATGTTGAGTTCATTCATTTTTTTTATTTTAATGAAATATCAGCAGTTGCTAAAGATTTTCATATTAGTATCTTGTGGGAAACGGAATATCACTATTTCATTCATGGAATGTTTTTCAATTGTTATAAAATATTTATAAATTGAGAATTTAAAAATTCCTTTACTTTGAATATATGCTATGCTGTATTTAATATTTATATTTAAATTTTGAAACTTCAGTATTATTCAGAATTTTCTGCAATGTTTGAAAAATCTGATCAATCTTAAATACATATCATTAAATCTCTGAGTAAAGTTACTGCCTGAAAAGCTTCTTGAAGAGTTAATTTCTCTGCATTTTTAATTTGATAAAATGAAATTTGGCAGTTGAATTTCATGTCGATTAATTCATTTCCCGCATATATTTAATAAATTTTTTCCTTTTCAATCTTGAGTAATTTGACTATAGTGTTTTCATTCTGAAAATTCTTCAAAATTGCCCTAGGCATAAAGTTGAATGTCAATTTGTTCATTTTCCCCTTTTATTTAATTGTTCTCTTTCTTGCTAGTTTGAGTGATTTTGTTTAATTTGTTCCTTTTGATAAATGTTTCTGTTAATAAACGAAAGAATAATATATATATTCACCAAACATTCAAGAAAAACAAAATTATCGCATTCAATTTCATGTCAATCGTCCCATTGCACGTATTCAAAGGGCCCTCCATTCTTACCTTTCTCTGAAAAAAAGGATAAGTCATATCACTGACTCTCCGCCCCCACCTCGAAAGCACACGGATAAAAACTGAATGACCGAACCGCTGCTGCAGCTGCACCGGCGGGAACTGTGGTTGAGTCCTAAGGGCCATCACCGGCCAGATAGATTTATTTTATGCAGATAGATAGACTTATTTTATGCATTAAATATGACCTGCATTTGTAAGTATCAGTGGTATACATCAACGGTGTTGTATGACCCCCGCCCCATAGATAATTATGAACTGACTACACTGCCCACCAGAAGGGACATGTGAAAACTAGAATAACCGGCCTGGTAGCAACACTAGCGGGAACTGTGGTTGAGTCCTAAAGGCCATCACCGGCTCCGGTACAACCCTTCCCTAAGGAAGTAGGCCCGACATCGATGGGAAGAGTCAGACCTCCAACCTTTCGTGTACCCTCTAGGGTGGCGAGAACCAACCACCATGCTAGAAGCTTCTCATTCTCATCTCGAGGTGCCCCCCGGGGGGATGACAAATTTAGAGAAGTTTTTTAATAAATTCTTTTTCCTGCCTTCCTTTTAGATTAAAACGCAGCGTATATTTAAAAATTACATCTCTACTGAAAACAAGATTTCATTTTTAGATTTATACATGCCACCATCCGGCGCATTGTTTTTATTCATGAAAATAGTTCGTTTTATACAAAACAGTTCAAGATTTACAAAAAGTGATAAATAGTGTCTTTATTATTAATAATGTTTATAAATCTGAAACAATATTTGTTTTGATTTAGCATCTTAGATTAAAAAAAATTTCTTATCAAAATGCACATTTACATATTCATAATTTACATAAAAAATCGAAAAGTCTATTTCCAAAATTATTTGCATAATTTATAAGGAGTCGCAGAATAGGTGAAAAGAATCAAAATTCATCAAAAATGCTTGAAAAAAATTAAAGTAGTGAAATTTTAAGACGCTGTTTTCTAAAATTTTGTTAAATTTTTTTTCAGATTAAAACTTTATTCTGAAGATTCATGAGGCCATTTCAGTATGACAGGAATGCAAGTTTTTGACAAGATGTAAAGAATATAAACTGAAATTAGCAACTAACTTTCTAAATTTCCATATTTCTCACAGAAGGGCTTTTATCACACTAAAACAAATTTTAGAATCTTTAAGCCCATAAACATAGGGAATTTTTGGTTTCGTTGTATTTGT
Source organism: Argiope bruennichi (assembly GCF_947563725.1). NCBI lineage: Eukaryota > Metazoa > Arthropoda > Arachnida > Araneae > Araneidae > Argiope > Argiope bruennichi. The sequence goes on from NC_079152.1 coordinate 77,221,979, forward strand.
ATCACAACTAAAATCTTATAAAAAAATGTGTTTTTTTAAAAAAAATATCGGTGTGTTAACAAAAAGAACGGACATGATATTTTCAAACAATGTTACACTTTCCTTATAAAAATTTTCCCCAGGAGAGCATTATTAATCTTTTTTCGTGCCTCATTATAATTTTTCTATCAATAAGGAAAATGGACTTTTTTTCTTTGCGCATGACAAAAAAAAGGACACTGCTATTGTTTACAATTGCTTTAAAGCTCCCTGTAAAAGATTTTGGATGATTACACATAGTATACACAATTTAATTTGGAAAATGAAGCGAGTCCTTTATGCAACGTGTTTGTTACTTCTTTTCGTTTCCTATGTAGATAGTCACGCATTCCAGTCTCTGAAGGCCGAAGACATGTACGAATGCTATGTGAAGCTCCTGTGCTCTTTAAGTAAAGTTCATTTAATTCCTTTCAATTTGCTAAAATAAGTGAAAATTTTTTTAAATTATTTTAATAAAATATTTTGATAACTCTAACAATTTGAAATATTCTTGCACTGATGTTTGCCAAAGATTATTTATACTAAGAGTACAAGAAGTTAAAGCATCTATCTGATATTATTTCAAATTGTAGTCAAAGTTGTTTAAATTTCACCGAAGTGGGTTGTGGAAATAAATATGACATCAAAAGCATTATGTTTTTTTAATATTAAGTTTAATAAATAATAAATGAATTATGGAATGACATACAATAATTTTGAATTACGGAATATTGGAATAATTCTGTTTTGTCTGATAAATCATTTTCTTTTAACGCTTCTCAGATCGCAACTTCATAGATACAGTAGAGAGACGATAATTAAAATCGATACTAAATAATTTCATTTTGCGATGAATTTTATATTAATGTGAATATGAAAAATCATCAATGATTTTTGAATATTATGTTTAGTTTTTAAATACATTTAGAAAATAATTCATTGGGAGTATTTTCGGTCGAATTATTGTATGTGTGTTCGCTGGTGGAAAAATTAGAATTCACAGTGTACAATTTTGATTCTATTAATAAATTGATTTAATGAATTATATTTAATGACACATATGATCAAAATAAGAAGAATTAAAAAAAATGTCTTGTTTATTTTAAGCGAGGACCTTTATTCATAAATATAGAAATTTTAATATCTGAAATGTTATATCAAATGCTGTTAATTTGCATAAAAGATCTGAAAATAATTTTTTTTTATTTCCATATTATTTAACAGTAATTTGAAATAATGAACCATTATTTTATTATCTTCTTCTTTAGAAACTACATCAATTTGGTTTCCTTTAAATATTTGAAATAAGAAAATTTATAAATGATTCGCTTGAAAATAAATTAAAAATTAATTTCGGTCATTCATATATTTTTTATTTAACTGATATATTTCATACTACATGGTACGAACGAAATTATTATAATCTATATAAAATATTAATTATTTCATCGCAATATATAAAGAAAATTTCTTGTTCAAAATATTACAAGTAAGTCTTAAGAATTAAAAGAAATGTTGTTTCAATCAAATGTTGCATATTTTTCGTTCTTTGTCAGAAATATGTGGAAATTTCTCTATCTACTTCTGCATTGCATTTAGTGATAAGTAGTTTTCTCTATAAATAGGAAACATTTATTTCTGAATATGTTTTCCATCACATCCGTTTCCTCTAAAATTTCAAATAAATAGTGAGGTTTTCCTCTATAGTAAATCATTGAGAATTATCAATTTTTTTGAAATTCTATCATCCAAAGCGTGCGATTCATTCCAAATCATTATGAAGTGAACCTGGTAATCAGCCATTAATTTTCTTTGAATACTTTATAATTTAAAGAATATAATATTTCTTTGCGGTTTAATTAATGGCATTCTCTCATAATTCAATCAATTCATTGAACAATAAAACTTATTTCATTCTTTTGGTTTAGATCGGGAAGAAGACTTTTATGAATTAGGTGAGGAAGCTGGACCAGAGGTAACACCTTTTGCTCATATGTTTTTAAAAAAAATTAGTTTTTTTTTCTGTTTTTAACTCATTATTAATTGAAGATCTTTATTTCAAAACAAAAATGAAAGGAAATGCATTTGAATAAAAGTGTAAAATATTTTTTTTTCAACGAATGACTTTAGAATAAGTATGGTGTGTATGTTTTTATTAAGCTCATATATCGTAAGACTGAGGGAAAAAACATATAAAAACAGATAAATGTGATGCCAATAGCATAAATATTTTGGATACGAGATGCTTTCTATAGAGATTGCATAAAGACTAAATATTATCAAGTATAATTACATAATAAAATAATGTCTAGATAATTCGATAATTTAATTTCTGGTTATAAGGAGCATATAAACATAATTTGAATAGCCGGTCAACAAAAATCGTATAAATTGATTGATGAATAATCATCTGATGTGATAAGAAAAAAGGAATAAAAACACGAGAATTATTAATAAACACTAAACAACGAACAAATTAAAAACGTTATAAAGAGGTTAAAAAAATGAACATTTTATAGATATTGTAAATGGTGTATAAAAAAATAAATATCTGCTTTAAGTCCGGCTATCATTTATTTTTTAATTTTTTTTTGTCAAAATTATTTAAAAAATGTTTTATAGTCCAATTCAAATTTAAGACATTTCTTATCTCAATGGAAAATCGCAACAGGAGATGGAGATTCTGGTATGGCGAACCTGGTCAGCTTCAGACATAATAATAATAATAGTAATAAAAACTGAGAGAAGCTTTATTACTCTTTTCCCCTTCTTTACTCGCTAAAGCTGCATTTAATCTTATTATTTTTTATCATACAACTTTCCTATTTCGAATGAACAAATATTAGAATTTTGCCCTTATGAATTTTGCTTTAAATGAAATAAACACATGAAAATAATATTTCGCTTTAAAAATATAAATATTCTAAGTAATTCCGCCGTCCTGGCATAGGGGTAACGCATCTTCCCCGTGATCTGGGTGTCCCGGTTTCGGCATGGTTGTTCTTCCTGTTCTATCTGTGAGATGTGTGAATGTGCCCTCCTGTAAAAAGGGGTTGTGCAAGCGAATGCGTGACGCGTGAGCAGTCAAGTCGTACTCTTGGCCCAAGTTGGCTCTACGATAAAAACAAGAGGCGCTCACACTTAGGCTTAAATCGGCTGTCTTTGAACCGCGGGCTTGTCCGTGGCAAGTGCCATAAGAAACAACAACAACATTCTAAGTAATACAAAACGTTTGCAAAAAACGTTTTGCAAAAATTGTGGTTCCCCCCCCCCCCAACGAAGAATTTAGATTGTTAAGAAAAGAAAAGCTTCAATTATGTTTTTTGAAAAATTAATTGTTTAATGCTTCATTGAAACAAAGTCATATAAAGATAGACGTTGTTTTGACCTAAAGAGAATCTTAAAATGTGTAACCAAAGACAGAATTTATTTTGTGAAAATTCTGTTCTAATGAAAAGGAAAAATATAAACTGACTAAAATGCTTAATTTTTAAAAATGAATTTGGAGAAAATTTTAAATTTTGTCATTTTTAGAAACATGCCAATTTACTGTTGGCAGATAATATCTGTTTGCTTGTAAAGAATCTTACTATAAACGAAATTTCCAAAATGTAGTATTTTAGACTTTTTATTTAATCTGACATCTTGCGAAAAATATAGGTTTCTTTTAGATATTTCATACATGCCAAAATTTAAAAATCTTAGACAAGAAATCTAAAACCTTTATGATTGTGTGAGAAAAATGACTTCGAATCTTTCTTAATAAATACAAAGTGTCCAGTATTGAAAAAGTATATTACAAAAGTATGTTGTTGTGACTTACTGCACTTAACAAACCTGTTGGCAGTTAGTCTTTTAAGCCGTTTGAGCCTCTCTTGTTTTTTCAGTAGCGCTAACTAGGACCAAATGTACGACTTAGCTATTTCATGCGTCACATGCGCAACCCCTTTTTACACAGAGGCTCATTCACACACCTCCCAGATAGAACAACCATACCCGAAACTCGACTCAAACCCGGGACCCCCAGATTTCGGGGAAAACGCTCTACCCCTATGCTACCCAAGTCAAAACTTTAAGATATTTTTAAATCTGATGTAAGTATTAAAACTCATATTTTGTTTAAATGTAAAAATTAATCTGTAATTATATATCCAAAATAACCATTTCCTCATTTTACTGAGGTAACTAAGTATCCTCCTACAATTCTAAAATAAAAAAGTTAAAAATATTTTCGATTCGCTGTTCTTTAGTTAACAGTATCTGATAACCAGATTTATATTCAAGAAATAAAAATATGATATCTTATTTATAAATGAGAGTTCCATTACTCTTTTACCTGAACAATAGACCCAGTCGCATATTCTCGTCTAATTCGTGATGATATTCATATATGTGTGTGAGTGAAGCAACAAGAAATCGATTTAATTGTAACTTAAGGAAATAGTATTTAACGGATATTCTAAATCTGACATTTGTAACGGAAAACCTTCCGAGATATGAGATGCAATATATGTTACTTCAACATCTGAAAATAAAAATTAAATTGATTAATTGATTGACTTAAAGAAATTTTTCTTAATAAAATAAAATACCAAAGAATTTAAGTAATTAAGTACGTAGTTTAACAAGTGCTAGAAATCGTGTATTTCGAAAATTTTATAATCACTATTCGAAGTTTGAGTACCAAGAAGCTGAACTGAGTTAATTTATCCTAAACAATAAGATAATTACATATACATTATTTGGAAATAATTTTTAAATTCAAAGAATATCACGTCAAACATATCATGCCTTTACAATAAAGATACATTAATTAGCATCATGTATCCTTTTACATTTAAAAGGAGACGCAATAATTTCAATTAATTCAGAAACATTATATATATATATATATATATATATATATATATATATATATATATATATATATATATATATATATATATATATATATATATATAAGCCTTTCCTTGTTGTTCATTTCCAACATTTCTTACTCACATTATTGCCAGCGATTTTCACTTTATCGATGACTTTCAATAACTTTCTCAGGATATTTCCTCTTCCCATGCACACACAACACGTTTTTTTATAGTACAGTTATTATTTTTAAAGATATCAACATATCTTAATCGCGTTTTAATGTCACTTCTACTGTTGTCATCATTCAAAGAGTCTGAAATAGACGAATTAGAATATTTTTTTCTTACTGATTGACTCACAGTTTGCTTTTATGGAAATTTTTACAGTTAGTATTTTATTTTTCAAGTGCAACATGGTGACCAAAAAGTATTTGCAATAATTTATCGGAAGTATTCATAATCATAAGATATCAATTTATTAGTACAAAGTAATTGCCTCTTTTTCAATGTAATTTCCTCCTATTGCAAAACTTTTATGGGAACGTTTATTCCACTTATTAAAACATGCACTGAAAGTATCTTTGTAAAACTCCTTCGGAGTTCCTTATGATTTTTTTTATTGAATTAATGGATTTAAAATAGTGGTCATAAAAAGACAATTTTAACCGTAGAAATATGAAAAAGTCTTATGGTACCATATCAGGCAAATACGGCGCTTGTGGGGCCATATTCTCGAATGTTTCATTAAACAATTAATAATTGCACTGTGAGAAGACGCGTTATCATGGCATAAAGCTCAAGAATTTTTTCGACAAATATCTGGTAATTTTCGATGAATTGATTCAGTCAGACGTTGTAAAAGACTTAAATATTAATATTTTTTACTATATGTCTAGTTAGTAGGAATTCATAGTGAACATCACAATGAAAATCGAAGTTAAAAGCTAGCATTACCTTAATTTTTAAGTGATTTTGATGTAGTCCTTTCGGTTTTGCTTCATTTTTTAAACGAGTTTTTTTTTTTTTTTTTTTTTTTTTTTTTACATAAATACAGTTTGAGCTTTTTCTCTATTAAAGGCATGTATAGAAATTTTATCATCGGTGATAATGCATTTTAGGAAGTAACCACCTCGAAAAAATTCTCTCTGGTCACTTAAGCATATTGTTGCTATTAGAATAAAATATTAGTTTTTTTTAGAGAAACTCGAGACGAGACGGCCTGTAACCCTAAATAAACTTTTAAAATTGTATGATTAGAGCAAATGATGTACGAACTTATCATTAGGTTCTTATCATGTCTCTCATTGTCAATGAACTGTATTTTATCTAAATGGATGGCCTACCACATAGCAGATCATCTATAATAGATCATATTTTCGACGTGCCAATTTGCGTAGTGGGTAGTGACAGTTGCTACAGTCGATCTGGCATGGTAGATGGGGGCGAATGGCCACAACTTTATACTGCTTACATAAAACTGAGAATTTTGTGAAACTGCAACTTTTATTAATGGTAACACATATATTTTTTTGCATTAATAAGTCCGTATAATAGGTATATATAATCTATTTCATGCATATTTGGAAGATTAAAGGAAACGCCTGGGAATGGATCAAAACTGTTACTTTCATTGAAGGCCCAGACAATACCTTAGAAAACTGGGCTAGATACAAAGCTGTTGTCTGTGAACTTACAGAAGAGGAAAATGTAAGATAATTTATTTGCTTCCTGTATTTCAATATTTTAAAAATAAGTGAATAATTTTTTACAATACTAGAACTTTAATTGCATTTGTTTTTCAAAATATACTCATATTCGGTACAATTTTAATAATAATGAACATTTTACAAGGATTATAGATAAAATAACATTTTCGTAATGATGACAAATGATTTCGAATTTTCCATAAAACAATCGAATTTAAAGACATTAAAAATTAAATCCATGAAGATAGTAGAGCATTTTTAAATATAAAAGTATTGTTGAGTATAATTTCTATGTTGTCTTGTTGTCACAAATTGCACTACCGTATTAAGTAATATTATGTACAAAGCAGATATAAATTTAAACTACTTTTAAGTTTCATTAGTTTCCTCAGGTATATTGAAGACAAAATAGTAACATAATGTAATACAAGGTAATCAAAATTAAGACATCCTAACTCTGAGCTCTCTATGCAACGAATTTCATAGTGTAAAGGCTTCAAAATTGTTGAACATACTACTCAAGGCGTGGGGCAACCGATTAATAGGAAACAAAATGGTTCCAGAAACACCGATTGATGCACTGTACAACAGAAAATATGTTGAAAAGATACAAAATACGCATTTGTAACACATTTTATTTGAAAGTATCAAACATTCAACGGCAAGAATCTAGTCGATATAAGGAAAACTGCTCAATATGGTTCCCTTCTTTAAGATGTAAAATCTGCATACTGTAGACAGCTTTTTCTACTGCGGATCATAATTGGTCGATAGCGATGCTTCTCACAAGCAGAGTGACACTGTCTTTCAAATTTGCCAAGGTTACCAGTCGTCCTCGATAAACTAGAATTTTAAGTATCCCCAAAGCCAAAAATCACAGTGATTAAGATGTGTAGAACGAGATGGTCAAATTGCCGGAAACGCGTGACTAATTATTTTATCATTAGTAAAATGTTGCCGAAAAAACTGGTGTATATAGTGTGCAATGTGTGGAGACGCTCCACACATTGCACGCTATGGTAATCGAATCATTATTGCACTTGGGGTCCTTTGTGTAAATTCTCGAGCCGAAGAAACTCTCGAAATGCAGCTACAGCATTCCTTTTGTTTTCATAAAACAATTTCACAAGCAAAGCGCGAAGCTATCTCTGAAAAAAATGGAATTTTCCCATTTTTATCCCGTTTTATGCCCAGAACAGTAGCAGCAAAACAAGAGTTTATGCAAATTTGTTTGCTTACAGTGCGAAATTGACGTTACAATGACAGTTTAAGTTTCTTCACTTTCTTATCTTCTTTTTTCATATCTGCAATAGAAATTAGAAAGGAAGAATTCCATACAGCATGTGTTTGTTTTTGTGATTATTTGTGCCTATTTTCTGTTGCACAACGCTATCTATTAGAGTTTCTGGAAGTAGTTTTTTTCTCCCTTCTAATCAGTTTTCCTCATACCTTGAATAGTATGTTCAACAATTTTGGAGACTTTACACCGAGTAGTTCGCTGTATAGAGAGCTCAGAATAGGGGTGTTTCAGTTTTGACCATTTTATATAATGTTGAAATTCATATTATTTATAATTCTATACAAAAAAAACAAAACTATGTGAGGCATTTTAGACTTAATTTTTCAGATTTTTAGCTGTAAGAAAATATCGTCATTTTTCTTTAGATTTGGGTATAAATATATATGATGAATTTTTTGAAACTAATTTTACAAAATTCAGTTTAAAGTTATTGGATGACTTGTTAAATTATGGTTTCTGATATTGGTTTTAAAAAAAAATGAAAGTTGATAATTGGAAGCAATTTCTTTCTGATTATAGAATATATGTTTTCCTCAGAACATAAGTTTTGAAATCTAACTAATGCGTTAGGTTTGATTATCGTATATGTATTATATAAATACAGAAATTATCAGCCGGGATAAAGAATTTAGTTAGTATGAAATCATTTCTATTTTTATGATTATATTTCACATCCAAGCTAATAGAAGTAAATTAAGAAATATAAAATTTCAAGATATGGCAAACCATTCAAAATAAGTTTGTATTAAAAAGTTTTGGTTTGTATATGAACAATTGAAAATATGCCCTTATTTAAAATAGTACTTTTTATTTTTAGTAGTATTTTACTATTAAAAGATTTTCTAGCACATAAATTCCACAGATTTTTCTTCAGTTTTTTCTTTATAACTTTTTTATATCTTATAAATACTGGGAAATTTTCAAATATAAATTACTGATATTTTTATATTAAATGATGATGATGTCGATAAATTAAACCTTGATTACTTACAAATCTATAAAATATCCCTACAATAATTATTTACTATCAATAAGAGTAAATTATGATGAAAAATGAGTGTAAATTATTTTTTTATGAAATGTTTATTGTAATCAAATATATCATTTTCATGTCTCAACCTTATATTATAATGCTTCTGTTAATGAATTTATATATTTATTTCAGAGAAAACAATTCAATGAATTTTTCCAGTTACGAGGCGAGTACTGGCTAGTAAGTCTGCTACGAAATTCTGTCATTTTTTTATGAAATTTTTTTTTATTGTTACAAATACGTTTTTTTTTATTTAGAAACAAATAGATTTTTTTCTATAAAAAACTACTGGATAACTAATATAGAAAATAGATAATTTTAAAAATCATTCTGCTATAAAATATACATTATTATTCAGTAAAGAGAAATGTAAAGTGGGAAATAATCTGGGCATTCCTTACTCAGTATCTTCTAATTAAGATTGTCAGTTATTTTTTGAAATGATAATGGAAATTATGATTTAGAACGGATAAAACGTAGAAAATTGTAAATATCGTAACTGAATCAATTGTTTTTTTATATGATCAAATATAACTCCAATTTCAGTTAGGAATTATTAACGGCTATTAAAAAATAAATGATAATGAAAAATAAAAGAATGATACAGTATTCAGAAATAATCACAGTATGTTTAATTTTTGTCTTCTTATAATTTCTAAATAATCCCTGAAAGCTGAAACACTATCTTATTAAAACAATTCTGAACTAGAGTAAATGGTTCGTTTCATACTTTTTTTTAGAAAAATAGACAGTTGTCTCTGTACTTGCACAGCAATAGAATGGAGTTGACTGATTAGAGAAATGAATTCTTTTCGTTTTAGATGCATGTACAAAAAGTAAGGGAAGCCACGTTTTTTTGTGATACTTCTTAGCACAGCATTACAGAATTCTTTTGAGCTATATATTTACTCAGATATTTATGGACAGTTTGATTTAGACAACATTCTATATTCGCAGTTGTGGCTATAATGACCTTCTATTGGTTTTTATGAATAGGCATGGTACATAGATATGCCACCATTTGTGAATAACGAATAAAATCCCGGAATGAATTAAGCATTGAGTTGATTTCATTACAAAATAAATATTTTCTTCCTTTTTTCTTTTTTTGCTTTCATATATATATATATATATACTGTTGGCCATTAAAATTGCAGTACCATGAAGAAATGATGTGCCAAACGTCAAAATCACATGAAAAGAACAAGAGATAGGGATATGCAAATGACTAGTGTTTCAGCTCATTTAGGTGATGAAGATGAGATAGACGGAACCTGAAGCGCTGCATAAAAGAAAAATAGTGCAGTAGATTTCTTATTCGGAAAGCGCTTTATAAGGTTTGAGTTTGCTCAGAATATTGTATTATGCCTCCAATATGAAGCAATGCTTATTTAGAAGCAAGTATCGGAATTAGATAAAGGCAATATAGTTGCCTATCGAGAGTGTGGATTATTGTTCTGTAATACCATGCATCGCCCTAATCGAAATCCAACGACTGATATTGAACATAGAATCAGAGTTGCCGAGGGTCATACTGTATGTACTGCATGGAGGATCTCAATGCTCTTAAATGACTAACGCCCGAGAAGACAAACATATGGTGAGGTCGGATCTGCAAAACCGCACAGCCACATCACGGACTATTAGTCAGGAAATGGGTATGTTTGCAGCACACCTAGTATCCATTCGTACGGCGCGATGACATTTGGAATGATCGCCATGAAACTTTCTCCCATACTCTCTAATAAAAGTAACCCCCCCCCCCCGCTGCATGAAATTATGGACCTTGGATGAGGCAACGTATACCTTGCTTAAAATTGAAGAAACAATAGTCCCCAGATATTGATTCTTGGCATGAAACTTGGTATTTTTATTGAATCTATCGAACGAATATTGACGCCATTTTTGAAACCGAGTGAACTCAACATTTGAAATGAAACTACAGTTGTAGCCATAAGATGACATACCTAATTTTTCTGACTTACATCCTTGCGCTTATGAGTTCTAACATTTAAATGCATGGAAAAGTACAGACTGACTAGAGATGTATCTTTTGAGAAATTCGCTAAAACAAGAATCTGCATTTTAGATGCTTAACTAGTTTATCCATTTTTATTTATCTAATTTTTTCCTTTGTGAAGTTATTGTGTTCAAGCATTTAGCACTGGATAGATAGACTTCCTCTCAATGGAATTTGTTCAAAATCTTATAGAAATCATCAAATTTGGTATAAAAGCCACATACGTAATTTCATCCATCCAGCTCAAAGAATTTTCAAGTTATGCTATTTACAGAAAACTAAAATTATGTTTTTCAAACTCAAAGAGGTCTGCTATTTGGAGATTCATCAAATCTCTAGTTCGAATTTTTTTCACGATTAAAATATCTTCATATGAGAAAGTAAAAAGTGGATACAGTGTTGAAATGTTTCGTAACTACTGCTATAATATAAAAAATCACCATAACGTTTTTAAATAGTTTGAATTATTTTTCATTTACGAAATAATTTCTCAAACTGTCTCGACATATTTCACTTACTTTCCTATCGTATTTGTTTTCATTAGAAGTATTAGGAACTATAATTCACCAAGGATCATATTTAGGAACTATAATTCACCAATGCTACCCAAGGAATTCATCTTATCGGTCTTACAGAATCCCCATAATTTCATGCAGAGGAAGAGAAATAAGATCTCTACTGGAGAGAATACATGAAAGTTTCCAGGAGACCACCCTGGATAGTTCTGAAGACTTAACTGACCTTAATAAAATACTTTACTTAATATAATAGTTTCATTATAATCCTTTAAAGGGTCATTTTTTTCTAGTTATATTATGTTAAAATATTTTTAGGCTTGAAATTAGAATAAGAAAAGGGATTCATAAAGCTTATTAGATAAATTTAATTTGATTAATTAATTAATTTGGTTAATTAATAATTAAGTAACAAACCAAGACACATCATTTTGTGTGAGATAAAGAACTGAAGCCTCTAAGTTTCTGACTTACCAAAAGAAATTTTTCAGAACTTATTCCAATCTACATAATTTCATTCAAAGATTGATAAATTTGGTGTAAAGCATACTTCCCATGGCCCTAGAAAGGTTTAATTTATACAACCATTTATTCAAATAGAAACCTTTGGGAACTCCCGTCAGTGACTTCTAAAACTTCCAATATAAGGAAAACTAAGTATTTACTTTTGAAAAACATTTACGTGATGCAAAAATCAAGAATACGAAGCAATTTATAAAGTACATCTAATTTTTATTTGGATTCCTTTTTTACTGTGTTTTTCTGTTTGTTAACCTGAAAAGAAACTTTTCCTTTTGACATTCAGACAAAGCAGAATTTAAATCTGCCATAAAGTAAAAAAAAAAAAAAAAAAAAAAAAAAAACGGAATTAAAAACGTGAATGTATATAAAAAACGTTTTTTAGCACGCACAGTTTTTGTCAAATATATCATGCAAACATATATGGATATCAATAATGTTAAATACTTTTGGTCTACTTTTTCCGTGAAAGATTAAAAAAGGAAATTTGATTCCATTGTAATTATACAGATAATAAAGGTGCCTTTTTTTCAATGCCATTGAGATGCTTTTAATGTTTGTTGTTTCTAACTGTGTAAATTTATTGAACCTTTATTTTTATTATAAGAATATCTAGCTTTTTTCCCCTCCCAAATTAGAATTCAGCATCGTTATCAATTTTGATGATATTCAACTATTTTGTAAAAGATGTGATCAACTAATTATAATCTAAATCTTCAATGAGCTATTTGTAAAAATTTACTTTTGAAAACACATCAAGTATATTAAACTTGTGTTGGTATTGATAACATCTGACTTCGAATTATTTAATTTTTTTAAATTACATCTTTGACATGTTTCCCAATTCAGTCATTAAATGTCGTAAGTTATATTGTTTGATGCAAAATGAATGGGATATATTTTTTTTTGAATAAATTCATTTTCTATACGTCAAATATCTGGGATTATTGACGCAATTTTCATATTAATACCTTGTGGAAACCAGGCATTATTATTTCCGTGATATTTTTTTCAAATTTTAATAAATATATTTATAAATTAAGAATGAAAATATTCCATTTTTTAAAATTATGTACTAAGTGGAATTTAACATTGAGTTTTCAAAATTGAGTTCTAAATTCATTGAGATTTTACAGAACTTTCAATTATATTTGAAAAATTTCCCCAATTTTAAACACGTATCATTGAGACCCGTAGAAAAGTTATAATCTGATGTATTTCCAAAAGATTTAATTCCACCATAATTTTAATTTAAAAATATGGAACTTAGTGAATGAATTACATATTATTCCATTCATTTATTGCATATGTTTAAAAGAATTCCCTTTAATTATGAGGAAAAAACAAGGATATTCCTAAAATAGTTTTATTCGATTAATGAGACACGCTTGCACTATACTTAACAAGTATTAAGACATTTGTTATTGCTCGTAATCTATTAAGCTTAAATTCAAGTAGAAAAGTCACACGATTTGAGCGAATGTCTCCTTTAAAAATATGTAAACTGGAAAATGTTACTGGATATATAAAGGATATCTACATATTTATATTTGCACATGCTAATGTTCGTACATTTTAATTCTAATTTTTCTGATGCATTCTAATTTTTGTGTTTTAACTGATTCTGCATATTGCAAAATTCCCAGGAATAAAGCTTTAGACAAGTGAAGGTAATTCAACATTTTATCATGCTTTAATCCCATAAGAAGCAAGAATATGTTTCCTTACCATCTCACCCATTATTCTTTGGAGAAGGTATGGATGTGCTTGGTCATATGTCACCTTCGTCATCTGATCACAGTTCATTCCAGTAAGCGGGACGTCAATATAATTAAATCAAAACAAAGCTATCTAATCCACGTACTCATGATGACTTTTTGTGGGCCGGTCTCAACTTCGAGATTGGGTTAAACGTTCTCCAATTGATATGGTGCGGAAGTTAGAGGAGGAGACGGGTAAGAGTATTCATACATAGGACATTACAAGAGATTTTAAAATCACAAAGCAAATTTTGGGAGTCGCCATCGCCGATTGTATCTCTGTATCATGGTTCGATCATGTGATGGTTAAAAAGACGACTGTTTTGCATTGACCACAGAGTTCACAGTTATTTTTTGTGATGGTTCGGTCATTCAGTTTGCACCAGAGTTAAATCAAGTCGAGGTTTTTTTTGTGACTATTGTCATCATGTATCTCATACTGCTTACGGTTTGCTATAGTGTTATTTTTAAAACAATGCATTTGTTTTAAATTTATTATATATCTTATTTTGTGTGTGTTTGTTTCTTTTACTAATTCACTGAGAAAGAATCCCTATAATGGTTGATGTTTCTGACTTTATGTTCTACTGTAAAAATTACTTGTTTTTGATGGAAGGCTCTCTTGGAAAAATGTTTCCTGATTTAAGAATCTCCCTGTATACATGTTGATTTTTACGTGTAGAGATGTGAGTGAAATCTTGAATAAAATATTATTTCCACCCTATTTACTTCCTAGTTAACAAGGTTATAGTATTTTTCTAATATTTATTCTCGATGGGACTTTTTTATCAGCTGTATTTTATGATTAGCTACTTAGTCGGGAATATTTATTGAATTAAATTAGTCGGGATTTCAAATTAAATCTCTTATGCATAACTTAATGCTCATTATTTCTTTTTTTAAATATTTTTAATCAACAAATTGATTTAGATGTTTGTCAAAATTGCGTTAATTTATTAATCTCATCACACATTATCTCTGTTATGGTATACATGAACACAACTTATAAATTCAATTGAAACAAGTAATGTTATAATGTCATAAGAAATGTAAGGTCTTGGGATAATACATCTTCTAATTTCATGCTTTACCACCTAGTAATGTAACTTCATATTTTAATTCCCCTTGAAAACTAATCCTCAAGTGAACTTATTTATAATTTTTCCTTAGCTAGAAAAAAAATTATGTAATTAAATATTTGATGAAACAAGAAAACGATAAATTGCCGATTGATCCAAATGATCCATCTATTGAAAACGATCCAAAATTCTATTGCCACAATGGAATGTAGAAAATTATGTTGAGTATTAATTTAGTTTAGCTATATTAACATCCCGTTTTAAAGCAACACCAGGGGTATTTTGGAACGGACCTTTAATTGCGGTCAGATGACGAGGACGACACTTGAGCTGGTATATTCCTCTCCAAACTTCCGGGCCACATCGCTTACATGTCAGTACTTTGGTGGAATCGGATCTTGAACCTGAAAACCTTCGGTTATGGTATAAAAATTATTTTGTGCTATACTATTTTCCGACAACCACACGCACGCACACGCACACGCACACACACAGCACATACACACACACACACACACGCACATGCACACACACACACACACACACACACACACACTAATAACGTTTTGACCTCGAATAGCTCTTAAGTATACCTGAAATATAACTCTTTCATACAGTAATGGAATTAATAAGCCGTTATGAATTTAAGTATTTAAAAGATGTCATTTATGTATTACTTTTCCGTTATTATCTTTTAAAGAACACCATAAAACGTAATGTAATTTCAAAAATCTTACTCCTTCTAAAAATATACATATATAAATAGATTTACATATATAATTAATGCTGTAATAAATATTTGAAAAGGATTTACCATATCAAAAATTATTCAAAATTTATAAAAATGAATAATTCTTTTACTTTATGCCTTTATCATTAGGAATCCTTTATATTTATGTCAATAAAGCACATGTTTTACTTAACATATTAAATTAAAAATTAATCCTATTAAAATATACATCTTATATATTCGTATTTCACATAACTGTAAATAATGAGTTTCAAGACTACTTACACAGTTTTTAAGGGTTGACAGATCTTGAGAAGAAAATCACAATTCATCAGAAATATTTGACCAGAAGCTGAATTTTTTGGAGTTATTAGCTGCATCTTGAAACTTTGTTTAATTTTTATCAGATTAAAATCTCGTTTTGAAGATAAACGAGTCTATATTGGTATGACTAAAATGGGGGATTTTTGTCATTATTTTGAGCCGATGACAAATACTGTATTCCGAAGTCAGAGACCCATTCTCTAAACTTCCGTTATCTATGAGGGGAAACAGATTTAATAGGCTTTAGCTCTTAAACATGAGAATCATCCATTGGATTGGATCTGTGTAATGATTAAATTCTTTTGAAACTTGTTCAAATTTTTAATGTGTAAATAAAGTGTACGGAAATCGTATTTTCGAACAATGATTTAATTTCCTTATAATTTTTTCCCCTAAGAGATCATTATTAAACTGCTTCCGTGTTATGTAATTTTTCGATCAATGAGGAAAATGGTTTTCTCATTGATACATGTGTAAACCATAACATGAACGAGGACACTGCTATTGTTTGCAATCGCTTTAAAACTCTCTGCAATTTTTTTTTGTGTAGCTTTGGAAAATATGCATATTTTATTTTGGAACATGAAGAGTGTGTATCCTGCAACGTGGTTGTTACTTCTTTTCATTTCTTGGGGAGACAGCAGTGAATTGAAACCAGAAGACATGCATGACTGCTATTTCAAGCTCTTATGCCCATTAAGTAAAGTTCATTTAATTATGCCAATTTTTTTAAAAATGCGAATTTTTTCCGATTATTTTGCTACAAAAATGTTGATATTTTTAGCATTTTGCAATATGCACTTCTTTCTTTAAACAAAGGCAACTTTAAGAATACGGATTGAGCATGCATAAATCGTATTGTTTTAAATCGCAAGAAACACTTCTCAGTTTTTATCATAGGAGGCTGTGTAATATAATTTGATATGAGTTGCATAGGATAGAATCGTGGGATTTTAGTGGCTCAAGACCCATATTTGACTATACTGCGTCAATCGTATGGTTTAAATATAAAAAGAAATTTTATGTAAAATTCTGTAAAATCAGAAGCTGATTAATAAAATTGCAAAGCCATGTCTCCTAACATTGTAAACAAGGTGCTAAAAATGACAACGAATTCAAACGTTAAATAAAATAATAAAATACCAATTGCTTTTAGAAACTTAAAGAGTTTTTGTGGGGATGTTCGCCTACGAGCATTTGTGTGTCCAATGCTGACGTATTAAAAATATTAAAGGATGATGATTAAAATCAGGACACTCAATTAAAAGATGAAGAACCGTTAAAATCAGTTAGCATCGCGAGCAAACAGGAGCTTGATTACCAAATAAAAGGTGTTTATGAGTAAAACGAGCGTGATCAATGCAGAGTCTAGAAAATTTTGATATGAGTAGCACTGGTCTCTAAATATTGTTTTACAACTAATAAATGAGTTAAAGAACAGCGTATTGTGTCTTTGAGTTATGGAACATAGGATAATTCCCTATTGGCCGATTAAGGATTTTCTTTCTTTTTTTATGGTACAGAAATGGCAATTTTGTAGACAGGTAAGCAGATCATAGATAAAAACGATTCTACATAATTTATTTTGTGATAAATTGTTATATTTATTTAAACATGGAACATCATCAATACTTTGTCTAATTCCCCTATAAATTTTTCCAATATATTTTTAAAATATTTTTTCTGGAATATTTGTTGTGGGATTATTATGTGTGTGTTTGCTCTTGCAGTATTTACACAAAGTAGAATTTCGAAGCTTTACGTATTATAAAATTTTATTCCTATTAATAAATTGATTTGTTCGAAGATTACTTTATAAGATTATATAGATTACTTATTTTGATAAGATAGATATTATCAAAATATGAAGAACTTTTTTTTAAAAAAAGATGTTGTTCAGTTTCGGAATAGAAACAATGGTATTTATTATAAACGTAAGAATTATATAATTATATTATAAACGTAACGTATCAAATGTTATTAATCTGCATAAATGTATTGAAGCTAAGCAACTTTTGTATATCCGTATCTTTTAACTAAAATTTTGGAAAAAAAAATAGTTTACATCACATCCTTTGTATTAAAATTCATACAAAGAATGTCCTTAATTTTGTTTTCTATAAAAGAATATATATATATATATATCATCTTTGAGTCCATGAATGATTGTAATTGGTCTTCAAGTAGCTAAACATAACCATTTTCAGTCAATGATTGGCTCAGTTGAACCAAAGGATCGTGTAAAAACAGTCCACAGCTTTAAGGAATCACTACCAACTTACTGCCTAGCAGACAACTGGGAATCTATGGCTTCGTGTGGTTTGTGCCACATTTGAACCCTACCATCAGCTATTACGAAAGGAAATTCTGACTAATCTGACCAAACCACCGTTCTCCAGTCATTTAGATTCCAAATGATATGGCCACGTACCCAGGAGAAACTGTGCAAGTGATGTCGTGCTGTTAGTAAAAGTACTAGATTTGGATTGCCATAATTGTGCAAGTGATGTCCCACTTTGATTCTTACGGTTATTTCTTCCAGTGTTTCTTGCCTGTTAACACTGACAAATCTACTCACACATTCCTAGCATCGATCACTAAGTGAAGGATACCACTCTGTTGTCTATGGTGGGAGGCTATGCCTGAAATTAAGTATTCTCGTCACACTCTTGATACGGTGGATTTCGGCACGTTGAATTCCCAAAGGATTTCCGAAATGGAATGTTTGATGTATCTAGCTCCAACTCCGTTTTACGATGAAAGGCTGTTATTTCCCGTAGTGGAGACATAATCAATTCGATGCATACATTTCAAATACATCGAATACAAATGAAAGCCCTCCCTATACATTGCCTATTTACATAGTTTGTACACGATAATACTATTATTTTTATTTGTGCATATTGCTATTTCATGACTTTTGTCCCCTCAGTGTATATGGACTAATAACAACTTTTTGAAATTACAAAATAATTGAAGTATAACCTTACCAGCTGATGGCGTAACTTTGAATTTATAGGATGAAGTATCAGAAGATTTTTCTGCTTTATTGAAGCCCGTTTGGATTCGGATTTGGTAGTCATACCTACGTTTCATCATCATTATTATTTGGTTAAGTCCATTTCTTATCTTCATTAAGCTACTAGAGAAGAATTTGAGGTTAGACCCATCCGAATCTTTTTGTGTTCCTTTTCATGTTCCAGTAATATTTCGTCACATCATAAGTATTACTTTGACATTTGAAGGCACCATCTTGAATTCTTTTTTATTCAAGGATTAAGAGGGATACTGATGGACACTTTTGGAAATTAAAATGGTTATACATTATCTTATGTGCTACATCCTATTTGAGATAAACGTTATGTGTGGATACTCGTCGATCAACTCAGATTACTAAACTGTTGATTTTGTCTGAGTCAAAATGGAACCTCTGTTTCGTTCTTTGCACAAATTTTGAAACCATCATTAGAAAATATCTCGATATGGTTCTGTAAAGTATTACATAATAAACACGTATCTCCATAGAATGAAAATATTTCTTTCTTAATATTTGCTTACATTATATTCTTTTACCAGAAGATTAAATACCTGCAATGTTCTCCTCTGTCGTACAGTTGTTGCTCACCATTGCAATTTTGAAATTACTGTAGGCATGTATTTGATTGCTTTTAAATCAATACGAAATGAAAATAATAATATTAGTTATTGATACCAAATATAAATCTTCTTTGAATACTTCATATTTAACCAATTAACTGTTTTTAATGAGTATTATATATATATATATATATATATATATATATATATATATATATATATATATATATATATATATATATATATATATATATATATATATATATATATATATATATATATATATATATATATATATATATATATATATATATATATATATATGGTTATGACAATTTAGATATGCATTTCCCGAAGAGGTTGAAACTGTTAACTGGTTAAGATATATCATATCAATGGCTTTCACATGTTATTCAAATAATTAGTTGAACAATAAAACTTTTTTTACTATTTTTGTTTAGATAATATTGAAGAATTCCAAAGACTAGGGGAGGAGTGTGGAGACGAGGTAATACCTTTTTTTTCTTGAATTTTTCCAAAATTCAATTGTTTCTCGATTATAACTCCTTCGTAACGGATGATAGTTATTTCAGCTCAAAAATGAACGGAAATGCATCTGAACTTCAATAGAATAACACATGTTTTTACTTTCACTGCTTTTCTTTTACTCGTAGTTCTCTTAGAGTAAATACGGTGTATGTGTTTATTAATCCCAAGTACTGTAAAGCTGAGATTGCCATAAAAATCTGTAGAAAGCTTTAAGTAAATTTAATGATTATTGTGTAACTATTTTAGACTTCAAATGCTTTGTAAAGTGAATAGATAATAATATGATCTGTGGAATTAAAAGATTTTGATCGTGATTTCAAAAACTTCTGATTGTTGATGGCAATCACTTTTTAAAGAGATTCAATCAAAGGCATTAGATAAAGTAATAAAATGGACAGGCATTAAACACAGCTAAATAGCAGATAATTAACGAATAACTGAAAGATACTACAGAGATGTAAAAATAACCAACAAATGAACACTTAGTAAAAAATTTTATATCTCTTTCCATAATCCACGGAAGATATCTGCTTCAGATCCATTAATCCTTCAATAGCCATTAAAAGAAAATTGTCACAACGTTTTCCCACTGAGATGATCCAATACAATTATGAATCGAAAAATTTCTTACCCACATTTTAATACTGCAAATAGAAAGGATAATTCTATTGTTGTGGTAAAACTCATGGGAAATAAAAGAAAATCTAAAGGAAAGGTTATCGCTCTTTTCTCTATTTTCCTTAACTAAAACTGCTTTTATCAATTTTATTATTTGTAATTGTGCCATTTTTACATTTGCACAAAAGACATACTACAATAGATATAACTTGAATTTTTCCTTTATGACTTTGACTTAGAATGAATTAATTATATAAAAATAAAATTTTAATATTAAAAATAAAAAATTAAAGTAATTAAATACATTTCCTATTGCATAAAATTTGATTAATGTTTGAAAACTTGAATTTATTTTTAAGAAAAAAAAAGTATTTTATTTTTTATAAATCAATAATTAATCGTTTCGTTAATATAAAACATTAAAAGAACAACTTTGTTTAGAATTTTATATGATCTTAATATATGTAAACAGTGATAGAGATTTTTTCTATGAAAATTATTTTGTAAAGAAACGTAAAAATCTAAATTTTCAGAATTATTTAATTTGTATTTAAATGAATCAAGAGGAACCAGCTTTGTATTTCATCACCTTTATGAATATGGCTATATGATAATAAGATGCTTGTCTAGCATGGAATTTTATTGTAAATGAAATTCCAAGAACCTCATTATATAAACTTCTGTCTGTCGTTTGTTAAAGAATACATATAAAATTCAGATATTGCATATATTTAAAACATTTATAGGTCAAAGATTAGAAATGTAACAATTTATACGATATTATTAGAAAAATAACCTCTAGTTATTATTAATAAATACAAAATTTCCAAGAATAAATGGGCGTATTTTAAAACTTAAAAAAAATAGCTAGGAACACCGGACTTTTCTTTGTCATATGTTATTAATACGACTTCTAAAGTTTTGCTTCAAATATTTTAATTCGTGATAGATGTTTGTATGAAAAAATTTCTAAACAAGCCAACCGATTCCTTTCAACTACATTTGTAGCAAACTTTTCCAGCTGTTATTTCATCTACAACTCCGGAAATATTTTAGAATGTACGATATCATGTCAAATACTATTTACTTTTTTCAGCCACGTTACCTCACATTAAAATTCATTAACTACAATGCTTTGCAGTTCTATTGTATTAAAAATGTTTTCAAAAATTGTTGATACAGCTTCTATATTTTCTGTGTACTTAATTTTGAAATATATCCCGTGGTTGTTGAATACTCTACATTTTCTAGATAACTTATTAATAGCTGGAAAAAATAATAAAAGTTCTCTATGTCTCTTCTTCTTTTCTAAAATCTCGCAATATGTATATATCAGGACCACATCTATTCCTTAAATGATCAGATAGAAAGTTTTGCTTTCATCAAATTGCTCTGCCGGTCATAAAGAACTTTGCAACCTTAAAAATTGCATTTCTCACAATATAATTCCTGCTATAATACCGAAACTCAGCAAATATTTAAAAGTTTAAAAACATAAACAACGAGAAATTACGTACAATGATGTAAGATAAATGTTGAAATTCATCTCTTAATAAGTATAAAAATAATCTATAAATATATAGTCCTAAATAAGGATTTTGTCATTTTGCTGTGGTAATTGGATATTTTCCTGCCAATTTAAAAAATATGTTAAAGATAAAAATAATTTTCCTCCAATAATATTTCATTATTTCATAATATTTGATAAATAGTTTTATGTATAGCAAATAAAATCAAAATATTTTAATCAATGAGATGTATGTTAACATTTATCTGAGCATTGACTTAATCATTCTGATTTGACTTGCAATGAATGAGCTATTTAATTAGAAGTATTGACTTTTTAATTATTTATGAAGGTAATTTTCAACGTCAATTATTTTCTGCAACAATTGAATCAACAATAAAATCACTAATAATATTTGAAACATCAAGAAATATAATATATATAATTTTAATTTTACCAAATAATGGAGTTGAGCGAATAATAACCCAAACCCATGAGAAGTGCAATGCTATATATTTTAGAAAAATAAATGTAAAATAAATTAGCAGTACCTCTAGGAAATTTTCAAGTCCTGATTAAACAGTAAAAAATTCAAAGTAACTAATTTCCTAGCTTAACCTGTTAACCGAGTAATTCACTTATATTCATTTCGTTTTGCATTGAAGTATTTCGTTATATCCAGTTAATAGTTAATAATTATTCTAAATATGTATGAAATTAAAATATTTTAATTATTATTTAAAGTATGAAAATTAAAGAAACTCAGTTAATTTATCTTATGAAGTTTATATAAGCATCATTTAGCAATATTAATTTACTGAATAGAAAAATAGCAGTTTACTTTTATAATAAAGATAATCAGTAGTTTCTTTTATAATAAAGATAATCAGTAGTTTCTTTTATAATCAGTAGTTTCTTTTATAATAAAGATAATCAGTAGTTTCTTTTATCTCAGAGAGAGGGGAGATTAAGAGGGGGAATGATCACAATTTCTTAAGAACTTTAATACATATATATATACTGGATGGTTATAATTAATGTTCAACTTTGAAAGCGTCATAAAAAGAAAACTACAGGACCAAATGTTTTTTTTTTTAACTTGGCAATAGTTTAAAGGAGTTCATGGAAATTTTATTTCTGTGTAAAAGTGTTCACAAACTCACCACCAGGGGGGGAGGAATGGCGTTGTATGCAATATTTCTAAGCAAAATAGGATATGAAGACACTGGTTTAAAATGTTTTTAATCATTTCTGAAACGTGTTACAAAGCATGTTCAATATGTGTTATCTCAAAAGCACTGTTTATGGTGATAATCTGAACAATCTGGCGGAACTGAAAGATGCGATACACCGACATGTGGGCAACACTCCTTCTAATATGCTAAGAGCTACTGTTGAGAATGCAGCAATGCGATTTAACTTGCTTTCAGAAAATGGTGGAGGCCACATTGAACATGCTTTGTAACATGCCCCATAAACGATTAAACACATTTTAACCTGATGTCTTCATGTCCTATTTTGCTTAGCAATATTACATACAGCGTCATTTCAGCCCTGGTGGCGAGTTTTTGAACTTTTTTTAGCGGAAAAGAAATTCTTATGAATTTTTTTAAACTATTGCAAAATTTGATAACATTTGGTCCAGTAGTTTTCCTTTTATGACCTATTCAAAGTGGAACTTTAATTATAATCATCCGGTATATATAAGAAAGAGTGTCTTTGCATGCTATCCATTCTCAAAATTTCTAATTCATAGTTTTGTAAGTCATGCACCTTGTCGTTCAGTTCCAACTGGTCTCCCAGGATATTTCTGCTTCCCATACACTAGCAACGCATATTCAACATATTTTTAATATCGCTTCTGTTGTAAATGCTGGTGTTCTCGTCATCCAAAGGACATAAACTATGACAATTAAAATATTTTATTTATTTCCTTGTCTTATAGTTAAATTTTTTAATCCTACTTTTTTTACCATTAGTATATTTTTCAAAAATATGATAAGCCTTCTTTTGCTTTTTTAAAGATTTTTTAAAATTCATTCTCAATATTTTCTTTCTTCTTCTTTTTTCTTTTCTAAATTATTTTTTAAGTAGTAGTAGCTCAGTACATATGAATTGAATACCGAGGTTTACAAACTGTGCCAATTTTGTTATGCGGAATAAATGGATACTTATTTGAGAAAATGGATACCCATGTTACTGGAAATGGATATTACACGTAATCAGTTTTTTTAAGTTCTAGCCTTCAAATCAGTTTTGGATTCAGAAAACTGAGTATTCTTCAATATCATTCTTATACTATTTAAAAATAATTGAATGAAATATTTGGTCAAATCCTGGAAGAGAAGAGCATTTTAGCTTAAATTGATTTAACTGCTTCCATGAAAAAGCTGAATATTTTAAGAAATAGCTATTTTTATTAAAAATAACAGGCATGTTTTGTGCATTAATTAGGTCATATAATAAGTATATATAATCTATTTTATGTGTATATTTGAAAGATTAAAGAAAAAGGCTGGGGATTGATTAAAACAGTTACCGGCGTTGAAGGTACAGAGAATACTATAGAAAACTGGGCTAGATACCGAAGTACTGTCTGCGAATTTTCAGAAAAAGAAACCGTAAGATTATTAATTTTCTTCATATATATCAGCATTTTTAAAAATACATGAATCGTTTTTACTTTTTGTTAGAATTTTAATCCATTTTTCAGTTTTTATTATATTTATATTTGGAACATTTGAATTAATAATAACCAGCTGGAGTGATCTAACAAAACTTTAACGCATACAATCTAATAAATCTGTCATGCCAGAGAACGTCTTACATGGCATTGGCGTACAATAGTTACGAAATATTTACTTTTGGCGTGACTTTAACACTTTTACTGAATCTATCATGTTACCCTTGGTGAATTTTGTGGTAATTAATCTCTGGAATCCGATTAAAAGTATATGAAAATAAAATTTGTGTTACAGATATGTTTTTCACAACCGACTGAAAACCAAAATTTGACACAAAACTGTACTTGTAGTCACAAAATCCAGCACCAAATTTGATATATTTAATTCACTGCGTTTTTGAATTATCGCGTTTATATGCTTCTGAAAATACTGACCGACAGATAATCAACACCTTGATGGATTTGGCTCAAAATTTGAGTGTCTACAGAATAGATGTGAAATCTGTGTACCGAATTTTATCTATCTAGCTCTTTTCGTTTTGTAATTATCCTGTTCACTTATATTCGAATAGCCGAACAGACGAACTTCCTTTGAAAAGATTTCACTCAAAATTTGACAAAGATCTGCAAATTTGGTGTAAAAATTGTATACCAAATTTCAACCATCTATTTTTAAGTTATCTTTATCACGCATAGAAAAAGGGTCAGACAGACGAGCATTTTTTAAAAATGTGTTTTTTGATCTCAGAGTGGTCTAAAACATAGAGATTCTTCAAAATCTAGAGTTCGAATTTTTTGACGAGTACCGTACTTTCTCTATTCTGTGTGAACAAGAAAGTAAAAATTGCACAAGGATTTTTAGAGAAAATTAGATATTCATAGTAATCACAAAACGGTTCCGAATTTTGCATTAAACAAGTCAGGTTAAGGATAGTTTAACAATATATAAGATGCCACTATTAACTGGTAACCTTTCTGAGAGCCTCGCGAGAAAATCAATAACCAATTAAAGAAGAATGGATAAAGGAAATGTAGAGAGGAATTCGGCAGAGAGATTTAAACCAATTGAAATCTTATTTTCCATATTTTTATTGTTAGAAAAAAATTGCCATTTCTCTTTAGATTTGTGTGTATGCGTAGTGTATATGCATTAGATATTGGTATATGCATTGAGTATATGCATTAGATATTTGTATATGCATTGAGTATAAGCATTAGATATTTGTATATACATTACATATATAAATTATCAGTCAGTCCCAATCTAAAATATCTGTATATTATTTATACCAGTTTAAATCTTATTTTTCATATCTTTAGCTATTAGAAAAAATTGCCATTTCTCTTTAGATTTGAATATAAGTACCAAAAACGAAGTTTTTATTCAAAAATTTCGTAATTAACGCTGAAGACGTGTTAGAAAATTTACTAAATTATGATTTTTAGCACTTTTTTTAACTGTAATCTGAGCTTGTAATAAATATTATTTTTCTGATTATCAGGTACAAATTTGTCATAAAACGTATAACAAATTTTGAAATCTGAATAATGTATTCGGCTTGATTTTTATGTATGCATTACATATAGAAATTATTAGTCGGTTCGAATCTAAAATATCAAGAATTCAGGAAATATCAAATGTTACTTTATTTTTCAACGATTAACAACTAAATTAATAAAAGTAAATGGAGAAAAATAGGAGGTTTAAAATTTGGCTAAACATTCAAAATAATTTTGACAATTCCCTCACTACAAAAAAATTCAGATTTGGTTTTAATAGCAACAAAGTTTCTAGCACAAAATTTCCTGAGATTTTCTTTACTTTTATTTGCTATTAATAGCTCTTTAATTTATAATAAGTAATAGGAATGCTGTATATAAACTTCTTGTTTTTTAGATTATATGATAATAACATTGATTAATTCGACATTAATTATTCATAAATCTGTGAAAAAATCCGATGAGAAATATTATGTGACAATTGAAGCAAAGTTTGATACAAAAAAGGGAAAAGGAACAAATTTAAATTATTGTAGTTATACTTATGAAATTTATATTATAATAAAAATATTTTTTTTCCAGATAATAGTATGACATTTCTTTCTAATGAACTTATGTATTTATTTCAGAGAAAACAATTTAATGAATTTTTCCAATTGGGTGGCGAATACTGGTTGGTAAGTCATTTACATTATTCCGTAAGTTATTTATGAAAGTTTTTCTATTGCCCTGAATTTTTTTATTCTAGAAATTGAGCTACTTGTATTTATTCATTTTAAGATAAATACTAGTAGCTCAAGATTTCATCAGTAATTTATGAAAGTTTTTCTATTGCCCTGAATTTTTTTTATTCTAGAAACTGAGCTACTAGTATCTATTCATTTTAAGATAAGCTTATAGATCTTTTGTATTTTCTTCTCATGTCTCCTAATCCAATAATTAAAAATCTTTTTACAACTGTTCTCTTTAAAATTAATGGTAGAAGGATTATAAATTACTCCATATTGATATTAAATAGTTATGAGGGTTTAGATGTGATTTTCCATGAAAATGTATTAATTTTTATTAAAAAAACTATCTGGTATTCCAAAGTGCACCAATGTGAACTATGAATATCGTTTTAATTCAGAATGGTTAATTAATAAATGAATTCGAAAAATTGGTTGTATTAATTAATAATCTTTCCAAAACATGATTATACATTTATATAAATTATAGGACAATATCGCCTTTCATACGATCGCTTCAACTTTAATAAGATGAAAAGGTCTACAAAATTCGTTCCGAATAATTTCCTTTATTAACTATATATACTTATTTATAGATCTCTTATCTCAGCATTTTCATTTATTAGGTGCTGATAGATTAGGTTGATTGCAAAATGGAAATAATTATTCGACTATATAAGTATTATTGGTTTGAAAAAAATTTGCTGATTCGATTATGTGATGTATAGAGTTTAAAATGGATTGATTTTACTTGATTGATATGAATATTAAAATGAAAATTGATACTTGCGTTGACACAGCTTCGTATTTCGGAATTCTACGATTGAACAGCTATGTTCTTAGAGTATTTGAGACATCAGATTGTCCAACTTTTATAGATTCACATTTTATATATGCAATTTCTTTGGTTATATTAATATTTATGAATGAAATGGAAACGCTTAATTTTTTTTGTTCCTTATAGAATTCTAAACTACTGAAAATAATTAAAAAAATTATTCTTATATATACTATGGTGCAAGGATGAGAAAATTTTAAATTAAATTTAAATGATAATAATTTAATACTTAATTTCTTAATAAATAAAATCATGTTTAAGTTAAGCATCCGTAGCACTATAAAAACAAGCAATGTAATTATGGTGAAGATTTGTTTAATGAAACGAATGTAAAATAGTCAAAATATGGAAAAGTGGGATACTTAAATTAGAATCTTATATTTTATAGTATTATTGCAAGAACATAATGAAAAAATTGTTTCTTTATTTTAAAATTTTGAGGTTTCCTGTTACACTTTCGGACATTTAACGGTCAACAGAACGTTATATGTCCTATTATATTTTTATATGCTCTGTTCAAACCGGCTGCTTTCCGATTCCATGTTGTAAACACGTATTCACGTTACTATTCACAACAATGATTAAAATTATAATAATAATTTAATAAACATGTACAGAAAGGTTAAAAGTAACGATATTTACTTACACCAGAACACGCTTAAAATGCAATATTATGCACAGTCAGTTGCTGACTTGTTAAATTTAATCTTTTTTATAAAATTTTGTTATTTTTATATTTTGATGAATATTTCAAGGCAATTAATTAAATAGTTAATTTTTCATAATAATAAGCATGAAAATAATTTCATCCGAAGTAGCATTGGATATATCAGTTAATACTTTCACAATAATATGGTGATATTTTCATCATTGAAGAACACTTACTCTATTAACATTTATAACATTTACCTTGCTTTCTTTAATACAGAAGTTTGTGAATAGTGAATCAGTTATTAGAAGGGTTGAGGTAAAACTTTGAATGCATAATTATCTTTCCACAATTTGCAAAAATGAGATGCGGTTAATAAGATACCCACATATTTTCTTCTTCTAATATTAAAATGTTTGGAAATCTTTGGTGTAATATAATATACCTTATTAGTGATTTTAAATGGTTTTAAATAGTCTATGAAATTATTTTTTAAATGGGCACAGTTTTTTTATTTTCCCTTCTTCTCTTGCTTATCTGTTATTGAATTTGGAATATTCGCGATATTCAAAGGTGGCGTTATTTAAAATGTTCATAGTCATTGGAATTCTAATTTTTCGATAATTAATGATAAATTCATTCTCATACATGTATAAATTACGAAACTTATTACAGAGTTGTTTATTCTGATTAATAAAGTCCCTTTTTTTCATCTTTTAGGAAGTTTGTGTTAACGCTTTTTCAGAGAGGTGCAAAAAGGCAGTGAAAGCGTCAGTAAGCAAAAACTTTTTTCATGTCGAAATGTGCAGGTAGTTCATAAAAATTCTTATTTTTCAAGACCCTATTGAGTAATAATTTATAAAATCTATTTTATTTTTATTATCATGCAATATCATGGACATAAATGTACAGTTTTTGAAATCACGTTGAAATAACACTGAGATTTAGTCAATTATTTTTAATATATAAAATATTTAAGTCAAACTTCAGCGTTTTCTTCAGTAACTTCTGAAAGGATCATTACATACCTTATTTATTTTAATCTTTACTAATATTTTAACTATCGGAATATTAAAGTCTTTACACGTTGCAGTTTTTTAATTTCTTCCTAAGTATGGGAAACTGAAAAAACAAACAAACAACAACAACAACAACGGAGAAACAAAGTTCAGAAGAGAGAAGTTCCACAGATTATTTCTCGGAAACAAATAGATCAATAACATGGTATTAATGATTGAATAATTATAAGAGAGGGGGATCAAATAGATATCGTAGATGAAAAGAGCATGAATCACTTCGAATATTCAGTGGTTATCTTGTTCCTACATGATTTCAATTGACAAGTAGATATACATGCTGCTAACTTGAGGACAATTCTACATTTGTTACTACATGAGTTTGGAGATACCAGTTTTGAGCAATAACATTTTCACATGATTAAAACAACAAACCATATTAGCAAGTGTATGTTGCTAGCTTGAGGACATTTCTACATTTGTTACCACATGAGTTTGGAGATACCATCTTTGAGCAATAACATTTTCTCATGATTAAAACAACAAAGCATATTGGCAAGTGTATGCTGCTAGTTTGAAAACATTTCTAAATTTGTTACCACATGAGTTTGGAGACACCATCTTTGAGCAATAACATTTTCTCATGATTAAAACAACAAAGCATATTGGCAAGTGTATGCTGCTAGTTTGAAGTCATTTCTAAATTTGTTACCACACGAGTTTGGAGATATCATATTTGAGCAATAAAATTTTATCCTGATTAAAGCAGGCCAGGATAGCTTGGTTGGTAGGGCATTGGATTCGCGTCCCTTGAGTTGCGAGTTCGAACCCTCCGAGCGTGTAAATCTGCCGTGGTCAAAAAGTCCTGCATGTCGAGAGTAATACCAATGTGGGTGTTGGATGAGGGGTGATCGTTCTCTGATTCAAGTCTGAATTATGATCTGTGGATGAGTGGATGAAATACATGAATGAACTCCGCCCTTTAAAAAGTCTTGTGACGTGTGTGTAGCTAAGTCGTTCTTTTGGGCATTGATGGCGATACTGAAAAAAACAAGAGACATACCCTTGGCTTAACACCACGAATGACTTCTTAAAGTCAGTGGGCTTGTCTAAACAAGAGCCATTAGAAACAACAACATGATTAAAGCAGCAAATAAAAAAAAGCGGACTGCAAGTGACCGTTTTTTTTACGAAATTCATCGCTTCATTTTATTTTTAGAAGAAATTTCAAATGATTATAAGTGTCTTTTAAAGTCATAAAAATATAAAAACATTTTTTGAGACATTTCTCTTTTATAATGACAGTTCGTTAAAGGGTAAATAAGATTAACAATAAATTTCTAGAAGAGAAAGATATTTTATTCTTAAATTTATAAGACACTTTCTTGAGAAGTCAACAGGTGATAAGAATATCAGCAAATTGATTTTTTTCTATCTACTTGAAAATGGCCACAACATTATAATTATTGCAATAAAAGAAAAATAAATTGTTTAGAGAAGATCAAAAAATATCAGATTTTTTTAAAAAAGAGGAGATAGGCTGGCGAAATTTTTGCTTTGTGTCTGTTTAATGATTTCGAATAGAAAATAGATGTAACCTGGATTTGGTCATTATTTATTTTTCTAGTACAACAAGAAAAATGGCTAAGTAATTCTTAGCAAAGCATATGTTGATATATATAAATGTACATATATAAATAATTTAGTGAATATATTAATATCATTATTTATATATGAATAACTGTCATGGAAATTATTATACATAAACAACTTGATGAAATTTAATCAATATTTATTTAATCAAGTTCTTATTCCAGGAAATAATTGCTGAAATGTTCGAGAGACATTTTGCTAATGGTGATTGTGAGAAGATAGACGAAACTGACAGTAAAAAGAACAAAAAAATAGTATACGGATAAAGATTGGACAGATTTTTTTTGAATTATTACGTTAAGTTGAAGTATCATTAAAATATTTAAAAAGTAAACATCATTTGACTTTCTTGATTTGATCTTTTTTAATACATTATTTAATACATTATTTTTAATACATTACACAAATGTCTTCCAAACTGTGATAAATGACAAGTAAAAGTAGAGTAGGAAATACAAATTTCTATCAGGTAAAATCAGTTAACATTGTAATTTTTTATATAGAATTTATTTAAATAATATTGTTGGCATTCAAACTAAAAGTTTTGAGATGCCCTTAATAAAGTTAGATATGAAATAAAGGAAAAATTTGAATAAAGTTGATTTGGAATGAATCATAAGCCAAAATCAACATGAATGAAACTTATTGTAACTACTTATTGTGACTTACTAAAACTACTTATTGTAACAGTTCATCCAAAATCAGTTTTACTAAATAAAAGTTATAAATTACAGATTAATTCAGAAGATGAGATATTTAGTGAATAGCTAAGTATTTTGATATTTGAAAAGAATTATTACATGTTAGTCTTTTGAGCCTATTCATTTTAAAGGCGAACTTTTGACTTTCAGCCATCCAGATGACAGACTCTTTTACCTTGATCTACAAAATCAGAGACAAACATATATTATAGAGCGGGATTGTAAAATTCAGAGTAATTGTGTTAAAAAATTAATTAAAATTTAAATTATCGAAACTTAAATGAAAGTTCTTTCTTCATACCTTTGGAAATTATTAATACATAAAAAGAAATGTTATTTCATTTTAAAATATATAAAAAAATATTTTTAACAGTATCAGGATGTTTTCTGTTAAATGATTTTATAAATTTCTAAAATATTAAAAAAAAAGACATTTTTCACCAACATCTTGTTATTGCCAAGAAATTATTTATGAAATATTTAATTACACAATTTAAAATAAGAAAATGAAACTACATTTCAGAGAAAGACATCTCAGTAATTGCATTATGACACATCAAGTGGCAAATTCCTTTCGGTAAGTTCATGAAACTATAAACATAACAGAAGAATTTTATTAAAGTAGCGCGGTTTCAATATCTATTTGAATTTAATTTTCTATTTAAAATTACTTTTTGAAAAAAATAAACATTTAGGTACTTGAGTTATATTAACGCCCTATTTTAAAGCAACACTAAGTACATTTTGGGAGGAACTTCAAAAATTTGAACCACTATTAGATGATGATACCTAAGCTGATTTATCCCAATCTAGATTTCTGTATTACATCGCACTGACATACGTCTGTCTAGATATCAGTATTACATAGCAACCACAGAGAGCGATCGGCACCGATGAGCTTAGTTTACATTAGACTCGTTTACATGTTGGTTTGTTAGTTAAGCGGGTTCGAGCCTTAAGCGGGTTCGACCAGTCGTCCAGATCTTATCACCGGGCCAGCACTACTCTAACCTAAAGTATGCATGAGAGATTCAACACACATATTTGATAGCGAAAGGTGAGGACTCCTTTAATAAAAACCCGAATTATTGAAATACAGATATTTTACCATGAATTTTAAATTCATAATCTTTATACAATTTTTATGATTTAAGAAAATAACTTAAAATACTTACTATGTAATCAAACTAATCTAATTTATCATGGAAATAGTGTTATAAAAATGTTGGTTAATTAAAGTTTTGAAATATATGAGCGAAAAAACTTCGCCCGGCAGTTTTATTTTTGTTAAATCGTGGTTTTTCGGAGAAAATATTTAAAACGTGAATCACATACTTATTACATACGAATATTTTTCAATCTTCACATCCGTCAGCGCTATTTCGCAAAATTTTGAGGTAACAGTAGGTTATCCTCCTATTGTAAATGCAAGTACCACAAAAATTTGAGACATGGTACCATATGACATTGTCAACATGAGAGCAGATGGAAAAAGGCTCTAATACTTTGCAATAAAAAATGTTTTTTGTGATAAAATCGCGTTGTTTCAGAAAGATGCATACACATATAATTTAAAAAGCAAACCACTTATCTAAATATAAAATTTCTTCCAAATCGTTAGAACTGTTTCCGAGATACACGAACAATTGCTCTTTTCACGATAAGCGAAATGTAATTGAATTGCAAACGTGGAATCGAACATGAAAAAAAAATGCATGGGAGTCAGAAGTGTTGCTTCAAACGGGACGTTAATATAACTAAACCAAACCAAACCTAACCATTACTCCATCTCTGAAACGCTTTTGCAGGTAATTTGTAGCCACATGTCAATATTTAATTATAAAATATTTTTTGTGAGCAAGATTGTTTTTTAAGCAAGTTGTTGTGAGCAAGACACCTTTATAGATTTTATACAAAAAAGGAAAAACCTTATCTATGAAATTTGATCCAAATCGCTAGAGCCGTTTCCGAAATACACTATATATATATATATATATATATATATATATATATATATATATATATATATATATATATATATATATATATATATATATATATATATATATATATATATGTGTGTGTGTGCGTGTGTGCGTGTGTGCGTGTGTGTGTGTGTGTGGGAGACAAACTTACTGCATTACTACAAAATCATGCTAGAAAGTATAAATACAAGAAATAAAAATTTTCTCGCCCTTATATACTAAATGAAATTTTGAAGGCTGCAAATAGAATACTTAAGTGTAACTTTCCTTTAAGAAGAAATTGAATTATTTTGTAAATTTATATACTACAAGAAAATATGGTACCGTTTTCCCCAATGAAATAATCCACGAGAAAATAATTCATTATTAAAAAAAATAAATATTAAGAATTTTTTTTCTGTTCAGAAGGATCATAGCTTTTTTTTATATGCTTCTTTAAAATCTCGACCAACACTTTTTTTTCAACAAATGCTCCATTTATCTTGGAACAATATATTGTAAGTGAACACTATATTGATATATTTGTTTTGAATTTAGATATTAAAATATCCATAAAATAATGAAATAATCATCTAAATGTTTCGTTTTAAAGAAAAATACTCGTTTTTTGGGCATCCATAAATACTAATAAAACGGACTAAAGTGAAAAAAATTAGTAGAGTATTGAATAAAATTAAATGAATAAAAACCGTAGTTAACCGGACTCCCAGATCACGGGGGACAGTACGCAGGCAATCTGTTTTTGTTCTCAAAGTTTATAAGCATAATTTTTGTTGTGTTAATGATAAAATAATTTTTTGATTATTATATGGTTATCTTTTAAATACTACCTGTAGAATAATTATTCTTTTTATTATATGTAAAACTTATTCATTGACTATATATACTAATTATTTGCATGAATATATACCATAACTATTCCTCTACTTATATATATATAATTGTTATTCTTATATTTATTTAAATAACAATTTTTTTATAATTATATTTGCTTACAAGTATCAATTATATCTGAAGGATCAAAATATTTTCATGAATCAATGAATTAATTATTTAAAAAAAAACGCTACAATATCTGAAATTGAAAATATATAGAGTATATAAAAGTTGTTGTTGTTTCTTATAGCACTTGCCATGGACAAGCCCGCTGTTCGAAGACAGCCGATTTTAGCCTGAGGGGGAGCGCCTCTTGTTCCTATAGTAGAGCCATCTAGGGCCTAGAGAACGACTTAACTACACACACGTCACAACCCTCTTTACGGGGCGGACTTCATTCACACATATCATTTACACACAGATCGTAATTTAGACCTGAATCAGAGAACGATCACCCCTGATCCAGTACCCCCAGTGGTATTACTCTCGACATGGAGGACTTTGCGACCACGACAGATTTAACGCGAGTCAGCCACCAAGCACGCGGGGAATCTTCGGCCGTCGGGGTTCGAACGCTCTACCAACCAGGCTATCCCGGCCTCGAGTATATAAATGAACATTTTAATTGCGATGTTTTGCGATTTTCGCTACCACACTTGTAGAACAAATATATTCTGAATACGTATCTTTATGTAACGAAATCCTTCGAGATCAAATTACAATTGTATAGAGATCTAAGCGATCGTTAATGCACGGAAAAAGTAAATTTACATTTAGTTATGAAGGAAATGCAACTCGTAATGCTTATATACTCGCTTATATACTCGTAAAAAAAGTGGGGCATCATTTTTATGTCTATTTTTGAGAAACAAGCAACTATATTAGGAATAGTATATACTGATAAAAAATGCAGAATTAAACCCAAAAAAGAATAAAAATCAATTTTATTGCAATTACAATTAAATAAAAATGATTTTCTCTCTATTAATAGAGATATTAGTTTTTGCCCTAAAATTAATATTTCTTTCAAACAATAGAAAAACGCATTATTTCTTTAGCGCATACAAGAAAAGGCTTATTTTTTTAAACATAATATCGATTCAAGTTCAGGCAGAATTTATATACGCATTAAATGCGCTTAATGAATTGCTCTTAATGATTTGAGTATTTTAGGGGAAAAGAATCAAATTTCTACCAAAAATTTTCTATATGATATTTTATCATTCATCATATAAAAAAATTGACTATAACATGTAAACTGTAACTTTTACAAGGCCGTTAAAGTATCATAAAAAATGCTGCCATTGAAGTCTTGAGTATATCTAAATCTTATATATTTAAACTTGGAAAGCATACTCTGATAGAAAATGTCAAATGTGATATTGATATATCAACCAAAATTTATATTCCGGATGATTTTCTAAGATGAAACTATTTATGATACTTAAAAGGATGCTGCCTTACGAAATATTAGTTTATTCAGTTTTTCATATGCAAGCTATCCCTTACGAATATTAAGAACAGAACATTTTAATATGCATCATTATCTTTAAAATGGTAATTTTAGTTTTCATGTATGACTAACAGCTGAATAAAGTTGAGTGGCTTCCTTTTACCAGCGAGTGAATATTCAAATTTGATTGAAAGAAAACATTAAAATTTACATAATAATAGTTCATTCACCAATAAGTGAAAATCCTATTAAATTTTTATCAAAATTAGTATTTTATTGGGCATTTACTGCAATTTGCTTTTAACATTACGAGCAATTTAGCTTTTCAAGTAGAAAAAAGTCCACCTGAACAATTGCGCATATTATTTTTATAGATTTGCGGATAAAAAAATCATTATGCTAGTGGATGTGGAATATTAATATTGATTGTTCTTGCTACTAAATGCAGTTAATAAATGATAAGAATGCTTTTAAAAATTTATTTTATAATTTAAAGAAAGCAATATTATATTAAATATTGATCTACCTATAATTGAACTTGTATAATGATGTAATCAGTATCGCAAAAGTAAACAGATAAAATATATAAATCCGCGAATTGCTTCAAAACGTGATATGCAAAAAATGGAAAATTTAAGAGCAATTTTACAAGACATTTAAAGTTATTACTTATTTTATTACAAAAGAAGATTATTGAAAAAGAGAATTTCAAAAAGAAATATTTCATAAAACCCAAAACATGCAAAAAAACAAAAAAACAACAACAATAAGAAGGAAATATTTTTTACTACATTCTAAGATAAAAATCCGTCTCAATTAACTAATCTTTTGGAAAACAGTACAATTGAAAGCAGGAAATAAAGCATTAACAATACCTACTTGATTGCTAATTATTTTAATAATTAATTCCAACTATTCTTTCTTATTTATAAGTTAAATTAAATTAAAGTCCGAAGTGAGTATAAAAATTGTTTCTTTTTCAACTTGTTAAAATAAAATGAATACTCACATGTGTAAAATACGTAAGGGAATTTCAAATAATATATGAGGAAATGTTTTAATGAAAAGATCTAAAAACATAGATATTCGATAGGAAATCTTGAAAATTTGATGATTCTAAGCTGAAAATCGGTGTTCAAATATATCAACGATTTTATAAATGTTATTTATATATAATTATTGCAATTTATACACTGTAAAATATATAATGATTTTATTGATCTAATATATTTGATTTAAGATATCTGATCTGATTTAAGACTAGAAATAATGCCATTCTTTTAAGTTCTTTGCTTGTTTGAAATTTCTCTGCTCTCAATCATCTGATAAAATTGTAATAAAATTTTATAAAAAATTAAGATCAGATAGCAAATCTAAACATTATATACATATAAGCGAATATTTTTTTTCAATATGAAAAATATTGTGAAAATATTAGAAAGACATTTAGAGAGAAGAATAAAAGATTTTAAAAATTCCGTTTCTACAAATTTATAGAAAATCAGCAAAAAAAATTTTATTAATTTTTTTCATAGAAAAGTTTACTTTCAAATGGCTCAAATAGGCTCTGATAAAGATATGTAGATATTTTTGACTGTTTAGATATTTTTGACTAGATGTTTTTTAAAATATGATATGTTTGACATTTACGTTTAATCGGCTTTGTAGCCGCTCTTATAATATTAACCATAGCTGACTGATGACGTAAAAGAAAGCGTTCTCTGAAGTCGTGTGGCGTTATGACTCAGTTCAGGTCAAGCAATTGCAGGTGTTGCATGCGTTGATCCATGCTTTTAAATATGTATCTTAAAGTTATTCCAAAATTTTGTATGTAAATTGTCTGTTTGTAAAGCAATCTGTAAATAAATACCTGTCACACTAATTCGTACTTTTTACTGAACCCCTTAACGGCCCCCCTTAAATTTTATTACACTTAAAACTCTTTGAATTGAGTAGAACTTCGAATAAAAAATGATAAAGCTTTTATTTTAAAATTATTTCATGCTTATAAATTATAATAACAACAGCGAAAGTAGTATTAAATCCTTTATTTGAGAATGAATATGTCATGTAGGAAGCTCCAAACTGTCTGGAAATATAACTATTCATCAAAAAATAAAACTCGACCGACATTCATAATTCAAAAACATTTGTAATTATTACAATTAATCTCCAATTAATTGAAAATTTTTGTTTAATATTTGTTTGGATTAGCTCTAGCTATAACCTTATGAGGTTAGAAATCGATTATACAATATTGTGGAATGCATTTATATCTACAACATATCAAATGGTGTAGAAAGAAAGATTTTAATGATTTCTGAACTTGATAGAACTGAAGTTTTCTATCTGTTTTTTTTCCAACATCTCTTAACATTCTTTATGATGTTCGGGTCTGGATTTTGCGATAGTCAAACTAGATACTATAACTCAAATTTATACAGTATCTATTTCGAGCAGTTCTTTTTTAGCGAATGGTGGCATTATCTATCGTAAAAGACTACTAGTCACGTTGGAGATAAACATGCAGAATTGCAGGATAGTTTGACTGCAAACATGTTGATGGACTTCTTCAATGGCCTCTTACTCTCAAGAAATAAGCTAAAAAAAATTAGTTGTAATGAGGTCGCTGATAGATAGGCCAAAG
The DNA here is from genome assembly GCF_947563725.1 of Argiope bruennichi. Taxonomy (NCBI): domain Eukaryota; kingdom Metazoa; phylum Arthropoda; class Arachnida; order Araneae; family Araneidae; genus Argiope; species Argiope bruennichi. The sequence continues at coordinate 77,260,845 of NC_079152.1, forward strand.
AGGGTAATAAGAATGAAACGGCCACTACCTTTTCGCTTACTTATCAAGAACTATACTCAAATGAAAGATTTAAACTCAATTTAATATGGCGTTTTCCACCTACGCATCAATGGTACACAGAAACATCCCCTGGCACTCTACTGGAAATCAAATGTGACCGTGGCTCATAGACTGCTCTGGCTAGACTAAAAAGTGGCCACCTTAAGTGTTTTTCCTTTGAAAGTGGTAGAAAAATCCACCCCACTTGTAAAAATTGCAGTGACCATCCAGTTTCACCAGATCACATTCTGAGTTGCATCGGACTTTCTAAGGGAGTTTTAAAATCCGAACCCCTTATTATTATCGATTTTTTTGGAGGTGAACAACCTGATGCAGCTGATCTGACATATGTCAGTTATTTTCAGCATTAGCAACAACAGAAATAAGTTTAGAGTTATTGCTAAATCATACGAACAAATTATCTACCGTAGTTTTGAATTTTTTGACTAGAAAAGAGAATTTTACAGGTTCATATGGATCATGTTGAATTTTTCGTATACCATCCATACGAAAATATGTTCCATCTGATCTAAACATCTTCTTCCAATACTCAGACATAAGCAGTTTAGAGTCAGTGCCAAATCATACGAACAAATTATCTACCGTAGTTTTGAATTATATTGACTAGGAAAGTGAATTTTACAGTTTCACATGGATCATGTCGGATTTTTTGTATTTCATCCATATGAAAACATATTCCATCTGATCGCATTATCTTCTTCCAATCAGTAGTTGTTCAGAAGTCACATCATTCCATATACTATTGGAGGTAAGTTTTCTTTATCTTTACAGAAATTAAATTAATAGATGCATGAACAGTATATACAAAATTTCTATTTATATTATACATTATTTGGGATAGACTGGATCCATTGAAATCTTCTTTCAGTTGTTGCACAATACATCATTTATCTGGCAGTGCAGTCCATTTAAGAAGCTTATGATCTCAGGCTTATTCTTGGTGATCTACCCACAGTTATGTCTCTATAACCAGAATGCATGTTCTTATCTGTTAAATGCTTTGGATGTCTTCTGAAATATCAGTAAGTTTTTCTTTTCTGACAATCGTCGGTCTCGTTATACGAGCTCCCACTATGAGATCTTTTTTAAGCAAAGATACCATTTTCTGTACGTTTTTTGAGAACATGAACTAAGAACCAACATATTTTGGTATTACAGTGACGTCACTTTAATAACGTAAGTGATTTACATGATTTAGTATAATTTTACTTTTTAGTTTTAATTGCAAAATTACCCGTTTATTTTTAATTCATTGTCTAATGCATGGTAAATTTTATGTTACATTGCTATAAATAATGGCACATTATTTTTTTTGTCCACAATGATATATGATTTTTTACCCACAATGATTTCTATAAAATATTTTCCTCTTCTTATTAGAATAATTTCCATTTTAAGATTTCTATTATTTCAATTTCCACTGCTTGTTATATGGAGTACAAAAAATACATTCCATGTAATGGATTAGATTTCTGTGATATTTGTTTTTACTTTATTGTTTATTTCTGTGAAATAAACTTGGACCAATTTTAATGTCCGAAATTATAGATCTGTCTCTTAATTATCTTATATACATTCATTTTTTTTAAAACTTTGACTTTGTTTAATAGAAGTTAATCATATTATTTTCATCGCTTCTTTAATTTATACATACTTTGATAAAAAGATCCCATTTAGAAAATTCATTTTTTTATTGAACAATGAGTAAACTATTCTTAAATCTTCAAAAAATTCTAGTATAAAATCTAGTATGCTACAAATAAATTCAATTCAGAAATCATTATTCTGAAACTTCACAATTGGACGGATTTGTCATTAGAATTCGTTGAAAGTTTATGAAATAAAATAAACCTGTTTTGCAGAAACCTTTATTCTTATTTTCCTAAAGATTTTTGGAAATACAAAATATTGTATTTCCAAATACTCTGCATATGTACAGTATTTAGAAATACAATATATTTTCAGTTCTTGCATTATTTGGGGACATTTTAATTAATAATACTTATGACATAATGTACGAACGTTATGTCATAAGGTACTTCTTCGTACGTTATATTTTAACGTACGAAGTAGTTATTTCCTAAATACTTTAATTTATGTTAAAGAAAAATATGGTACACAGTTTCAAGAATATTTTACTTTGACTTCGAAAAGGAACCAAATGCAATAGTATTATTCACAAAAAAAATGAACATTTGAAATTTATCCATTTTTTTCCTCGACTGTTTTTGTTGAAAAAATTTCCATTATAGTTAGACAAACTTTTGTTCAAACATAAATACGGAGAACTCTAGTTAGAAAATGTTCAAATTCACAATATGAGGAAAACTTATTTATTATTCAAAAACTTTACGTGATGCAAAAATCTATAAATGCAAAGTAATCTATGAAAGGCATTTAATTTTTATTTGAATTTCTTTTTATCGCAATTTCAAATGTTAAACAGAAAAGGATATTTTTCTTTTCACATGAAAATGAGTACGACAAAGCAGAATTACAACAACAATGAAATCAAATAAAATCTCAATTGAAAACATGAAAGTATACACACGCACACATAAACCCCGTTTTTACACGCATAGATTTTGTAAAGCATATCAAGCAAATGTGTATACATATCTATAATTTTAAATACTTTAGGACTTCCATACATTTATATTTTGACTTATTTTATCCGTAAAGGATAAAAAGGAGAAATTTTATTTTATTATATTAGTTTTATTGTAATTATGCAGATAAAAAAAAGCGAGTTGTTTTTCAATACTATTCAAAAACGTTTGTTATCGTGCTATATAATTTTTTTATTATAAGTAGAAGTAACTTTATTTTTTTTTTTACTTTTTTGAAAACTAAATTCCACATTGTTATTTTTCTGTCACAATTTTAGCAACATACAACCATTGCATGAAAGCTGTTGCCAAATGATTGTAATTAAATTTTCAATAAATTTGTTCACAAAATTTGTTTTTAAAAACAGAAAATCTCTATTAAAATTGTGTTTGCTTTTCAGCATTTGAATTGAAAATATTTTTTTAATGACTTTAACACTTTTTAAGAACTGCGTGATTAACAAAAGTAAGGCTTAATTCTTTATGAGAAATAAATGGAATAGATGTTGAGTTCATTCATTTTTTTTATTTTAATGAAATATCAGCGGTTGCTAAAGATTTTCATATTAGTATCTTGTGGGAAACGGAATATCACTATTTCATTGATGGAATGTTTTTCAATTGTTATAAAATATTTATAAATTGAGAATTTAAAAATTCCTTTACTTTGAATATATGCTATGCTGTATTTAATATTTATATTTAAGTTTTTCAAACTGCAGTATTATTCAGAATTTTCTGCAATGTTTGAAAAATCTGATCAATCTTAAATACATATCAATAACTCTCTGAGTAAAGTTACTGCCTGAAAAGCTTCTTGAAGAGTTAATTTCTTGCATTTTTAATTTGAAAAAATGAAATTTGGCAGTTGAATTTCATGTCAATTAATTCATTTCTCGCATATATTTTGTCGGCGCTGCCGAGCTTTTTTAATTCTTATTTCTCATCAGAAAAATTAATAACGCAAAGACTGCCCTTTTAGTAAATAAATGTAAACGAAAATAATTGGCATGACACCATATTTAAATTTTTTGACAACATTTAATTGACGTAGGACGAAACATAACATATATGAACACTATTACAAAATTTAGCATGAGAACATCATAGAACTCCGGACATCCATCTCTCTCCTCTCTCGGCACCGTCTCTCCTGCCGTCCTTCTTCTCCACACTCTTCCCTTCAGTTCGTTTTTTGGTTCTAATCATCCGCAGCGCCCTCACACGCCGCCCCTAAGAGAAAAACTGCTCTTAAAACGGCAAAAGTTTTTCTCTGATTCCTTTGGACAAAGTTAATAACATATAAGGAAAAATAACTAAACGAAATAAGAACATCTCATCCACATATTGAAATAACAATGAAAGCTCCGAATATATATATGAAAAATAATGAAACGAAATATGAACATAGCATTCATATATTAAATAAAAATGAATACATATATTGAAAATAATTAAACACAATAAGAATATAGCGTACATATGTTGAAATAAAAACTGAACAAAACATACATTAACACAACGGATATTGAGAACTAATTTTAACAAGAAAAAAAAACTAATGTTTAGTTTGTAGACGAGATAAAGCATCAGCGTCTTTGTTCAAGATTCCAGGACGATGAGTAATTTTGTAACTCCATCGTTGGAAAGCCAATGCCCACCTAGTTAATTTAGGGCTTTTTGGAGTTTTTTCAATTAAGTATTTTAATGGATTATGATCAGTTACGATTCCTACCGTAGTTCCATGCAACCATTTATCAAATTTTTTAATTCCAAACAAAACGGCATAAGCTTCCTTTTCAATGGTTGACCAATTTTTTTGGGTTTTGTTACATTTTTGGCTTACAAATGCGATGGGTTTATAATTTCCTTTTTCATCTTTTAGGGTTAGACAACAACCAACTGCATAGTCAGAAGCGTCTGAGTGAATTTCGAAAGGTTTACAAAAATCAGGTTCATTTAACGCTGTCGCCTCACATAAAGCTTTCTTCAATCTAAAAAACGATTCTTCTTCGCGTTTTCCCCAATTTACATCTCCTGATTTTTTCCCTTTGGTTAGTTCAGTTAGAGGGGTTGCAATTTCCGCATAATTAGGAATATATGATCGATAAAACCCCATTAGTCCTAACACAGATCTTACTTCCTTTTTCGTCTTTAGCCTTTCTAGTCGTTTTATTGCCGCAATTTTTTCCTCGTCTGGTGCATGCTTACCTCCTCCTATCTTATGGCCTAAAAATTGTAGTTCTCGGGCCGCGAAAGTGCATTTTTTAAATTTTACAGAAAACCCTGTCTTTTCTAATTCCTGCAATACCTTTCTCAGATGAATTAAATGTTCGCTCCATGTTTTGGAGTACACTATTATATCGTCAATGTAAGCTTGAGCATAACTAGAATGGTTTCGAAGAACACTATTCATTATTTTTTGGAATGTACCCGATGCTCCCGATAGACCAAAAGGCATAACCTTCCACTGATATACTCCGTTATGAGTGGAAAAAGCTGTTAAAATTTTGTTCTCATCATTCATTTTAATTTGGTAATATCCTTTTAGCAAATCTAGACAAGATAACCACTGAGCCATCTCCGCAGTAAAAACTAATTCTTGTGTATCTTTCATGGGGTAATTAGGAACTTTTGTTACAGCATTAAGGGCTCTATAGTCAATACACATTCGAATGGATGCGTCCTTCTTTGCCACACATACTAAAGTATATGTAATGTCTGCATTCGAAGGTTCAATCAAGAGAAAGTCCAACAGTTCTTTCACTTGTCTGTCCACTTCTGCTCTATAAGACATTGGAACACTGTAGGAATGCGGTTTCCGTCTAGTAATATTGGGCAAAAGTTCAATCACGTGCTCCCCGATTGCAACTGGTTGCACTGGTCTTTTGAATAAGGGTTCAAATTCTTTTAATAATGTCTCCAATTCTGTTGCTGCGTAGTTGATAAGTCAGGTGAGGCTACGGATTTTACGTCCTGCCAAAAGGAGTCTTCTTTCATTGGAGTGTTTTCGATGTCACCAAATTCTTCTTCCCCTTCAAATATGACGTCCCCACTTCCGGAGCTAGCAATAAATTCTCTCATTTTATTTTGATGCACATGCCTCAGACTACCATCAGGCATCTTCACTAAAAATGAATGTTCATTCTTTCGTGATTCGATGGTACATGGACCTTGCCATCTAGCTAAAAGCTTGTTTCTAGAATCAGGTAATTGAACAATTACCTTGTCTCCTGGATTAAAGACTTTATTCGTAGATCTCAAATTGTAATAACGAGCCATTCTTTCTTGCTGTACTGTTGAAATCAATTTTGCTTTCTCAGCTGCGTCTCCTAGCTGCTTCTTAAGCTTTTCCATGTAAAGAGGTACTGGAGTAGTACCCAACTGCAAACCCTCTTCATCTGCCACCCAAGTGTTCCTCAGAATAGATAAGGGTCCTTCTGGTTTTCGACCATATAACAACTGAAAAGGTGCTACGCCGGTCGTGCTGTTGGGGACTTCTCGATAGGCCCACAAAATGAATGGTATTTTTGTATGCCATGTACGTGGCTCTTCCAAAATGACATGATGTAGCATGTGCTTTAACGTCTGATTAAATCTTTCTACCAGCCCATTCGACTCTGGACGCAATGGTGTCGAAAATCTTGGGCTGGATCACATTCTTTTTTCAAACTCTTGTGTCAAACTAGCATTGAAATTAGTCCCATTGTCTGATGCTATTATATTAGGCACACCTGTCCGCATGAAGATGGTTAACAGTGCTTCACATGTAGCTTTGGCAGTTAAACTGGTCAGTGGTACTGCCTCAGCCCATCTCGTGTGTTGGTCAACTAGACATAATATATATCTGTGACCTTTTGCACTCGGCGGATCTATAGGTCCAATGATGTCGATGTTTACCACTTGGAACGGCAATTCTGGTCTTGCCACAGGAGTAATTGGTACTCTGTCCTTTTGATTTATTCGCCTTGTCAACTGACACCCTTTGCACTGTTGACAAAAAGCTCTGACATCTTTGGATATTCCATGCCAGTAAAAAGAATACCTTATTCTTTCAGCAGTTTTTCTTGCGCTCATGTGATCTCCAAATACCGAACAGTGAGCTAAATTTAGAACTTCAAGTCTACGCTTCTTAGGCAAAACTAGCTGAGCAACGGACTCCCCTAAAACTTTTTCTTTGTGAAACAAAAATTTATTATGGAAATAATATCCTCCGGACTTTTCATTTGCACATTTTCTAGCATATTCCAAATCTGGACAACCCACTTGATCTTTAAGAAATTCGTCCGACCTTGATAGTTCTTTAACATTCTTTTCTGAATTTTCCACAGAAAATGCCCTTATTTCTTCACTTCCCAAAACTGGGTTGTCATCACTTGTTTCATCGACGATTTCTCTATCTTGAATTGTCTTCAGTTCTGTGTCCTTTTCGGAAATATCAACGAAATAATTTTCTTGAACACCCTGCAACTTGTCCCTTATTTCTGGGGGCAACAGTACATCATCCACCAGAGTAGGAGCAACTGCACACAGCACTTCTTGGTGAATCATGTTCCCGTCTTTGCCAACGATGACACCCATTGGAATATTGACAAGAGAACATTTCTCTGCTGGACCAAAAATGCCTTTTATATAAATTGAAGCCTTATCTTCAACAGGAGAATCAGTCAATATATCTCTTCTGACTACAGTTATTTCAGTGCCAGAATCAATTAAAGCTGTTGCAGGCTTTCCATTCACACTTATACGTATCTTTTCTAGATTACAAAGACCTTTATCAAGAGAAGGTCGTCTGTGAGACATAACTTTAGCCACTACTGCCGTTTCCTTAGTTACCGGTTCTGGATCCACGACAGTTCTGTGAACATTTGCCTTTCTTCTACTATCTTGATCTGAGTTCGTCTTTAAAAGTTTGGGACAGAACTTCTTTACGTGACTATCCACTCCAGGAAATAGCAGGTAAACTTTGGACGGTTTTTCGGTTCGTATCTATTCCGTGTGAAACCTTTATCTTCCTTCATCTGTTTAGGACAATTATTATAGTCTCTGTTATCACGGCTAAAGGCGTTATTTCTAACATTTACTTGTTGATGTGAATTGGGATTTGGATTCGACGGTCTCCGATAAGTTTTTCGAATACACTCGTACTCGTCTAGCTTGTCTACTAAATCTTGGGGTTTGACTAATGTCCCCCATACGTCAACAAAATGGTCACGAACCTCTTGTGGAACTTTCTTCTTCGCTTGATCCGTAATGATCAAATCTTTCAGTCCCTCCAAATCTGTGACATTCAAAGCACTTATCCAGCCTTGAAAGTAATTTGTAACTTCATAAATGAAATCTTTCCAACTCTTCTCTGGATTTCTTTGGTGGTGAACAAATTTCTGCCGAAAACCTTCAGCATTCAATTTAAACTTCTTCATCAAGATTTCCTTCACATGTTCAAAATTAAAAAATCTTCTTCTGGAATTCTTGCGATCAGTTCCATTATCTCTGCAGGCATGAGAGGTATTAAACATGACACCCAGTTTTCCTCATCAATTTTCAACCTCTTGACTTGTCTCTCAAACAATGACATATATAAGACAATGTCACATTCTCTTTCTTTGAATTTTGGCATGAACTTGGAAATTTCAATCTGCGGATTGATATGAAATTGTCCACCAATAGCTGAACTAGCATTAGATGCAGCCATTCCTGCTTCATTTTTTACTTTTCCAATTCAAATTCCACCTCTCGCTTCCTTGCTTCCATCTCTCGCTACCTTGCTTCCATCTCCATCTGCAATTTCAACTCGTTATCTTTCTTTGTTGCTTCCATCTGCAATTTCAACTCTTGTTCCTTTCTTTTAGAGATTATTGTTTCTAGTAAAGTTTTGACAAATTCTTCTTCATAGACCTGACTGCCAGTAATTAATGTTTTTAGCCCATATACTGTCATATCAGATTTCGGTTCCTCCCCCATTTCAGTTGCCAACACTATAAGATCACACTTAATACCCTTTGCCAAAAACGCCATTATTAAATAAAAATTCTGACCCGAAAATAGAAATTTACCCTGTTTCTTTTAAATTATACAAATACTTTTTTGTTGTTTTAAAAACGCACACCAAGAATTCTGTTACTGCGGAGATACTCTTTACAATATTGAAAAAAAATACACAAATGAAAATAAAGTAAAATAATAATAATTGCTAACAATATTATCTTGATAATTTTTAAATTCATAAAACTTATTTTAACAATCTAAAATGCAAGTACATGTTCCAAATAATTTCTGTTTTATTTGAAAACATTTCTTAAAATATTAAACATAAAATGGTTTATGCACTTGGACAAACTTTTTATAATGTAACACAAATTAACTTTTAACAACTTTTGTTGTCGTTCTATTTCACAACAATAAAATATAATCTCTAATACAACACTCCCTTTATACTTATATCAATAAAAAAAGAAAATGCAAAAGTAATAAATCTTCCATTAATAAAGATCATTCATATTAAAATATTAAACCAGAATTATTTATTTGAGCTATGTTACGAAACAATAACTGAAAGAATTTAGTACATAAACAATCATAAAATGAAGGGAGTATTAGAATGCTTTCCCGAATAACAGCAAATAGTATTAATTCTAAGAAATATCCTTTTAATAAAAAAAAACACAAATGGCATAAATTAGATGATAACCCCCCCCCCATAAATGTACTCTTTCCTTTTACTTATTTCTTGTTTTCTTTTTTTTTAACTGCCGTCAACAGGATTAATAAAACAAGAATGATTTATCCAGAACACCGGAAATACGTACATCAATCAGAACAGTATTATTTTTAAAATATCTTTCGTTCGGAATCAAAACGAAAGTTTTACTGGTAATTATTTTTCAACTAGAATACAGAATTATCAAGCACAAAATTCAATTACATATCACTTATTTACTAGAATACAGAATTATCAAGCATAAAATTCAATTAAACATATCACTTATTTAAGACAACAATCAAAATAAATTCTTTAATGTCCAGAAGATCTGAAAAAAGAACATAAATATCAAAACAAGTGAAACAAAAACTCTTAGAGCTTATTATTGTATTTTGCAAGAATTAATTCGTTGCAATGTTTATGGAACAATTACTTTATTATATATTTAAAAAAAATATATCAAAAGAACACCAGTTTTATTCTTATAAAAATAAAGAATTTATTATAAAATGATATACAATTATTTATGACAGCATTCACCTTTTCAAAACGAAACAATAGTGTCAACAGTTGTTCAGCTCATTTCTTGATAGAAATAAATTTTTAACACAGCATGTTTTAGTTTTACTTCTCTAAAGGGTACAATAATCAACTTTCTTTTTTTTTCCTCTTTATTTCACTGATGTAAACTATATTTAATCATCGGAACCACTGACGCGGTATTATTACTGACGTAACAAATAAAATAGCAAGTTCCTGCGGAAAAAAGTATAAACTATAATAAATTAACACTTATTTGTGCTGTAAAGATATATTACCAACATGTTAGAAGGTGACACAACATGCAGAAGTTAGAAATCTGGATATCACTGGCGTGATACAACAACTTATATACCTGACGGAACATAATCACTGGCGTGATACAACAAATTATATTCCTGACGGAACAAAACTATATCTTTACATGCGCACCAAATCAGTAAACATTTAGCTTACCTGAGTTCCTTTAGCTACTGCCGTAACTTCCCTCATCACATACCTGGATTCGGTGGGTTACCTCGATTTCCTTCTGCATTAAAAGAAAAGATAATAGACACCTTCATTAATCCAGATCCCGTTCGCTGCCACCAAGATGTCGGCGCTGCCGAGCTTTTTTAATTCTTATTTCTCATCAGAAAAATTAATAAGGCAAAGACTGCCCTTTTAGTAAATAAATGTAAACGAAAATAATTGGCATGACACCATATTTAAATTTTTTGACAACATTTAATTGACGTAGGACGAAACATAACATATATGAACACTATTACAAAATTTAGCATGAGAACATCATAGAACTCCGGACATCCATCTCTCTCCTCTCTCGGCACCGTCTCTCTCGCCGTCCTTCTTCTCCACACTCTTCCCTTCAGTTCGTTTTCTGGTTCTAATCATCCGCAGCGCCCTCACATATTTAATAAATTTTTCCCTTTTCAATCCTGAGTAATTTGACTATAGTGTTTTCATTCTGAAAATTCTTCAAAATTGCCCTAGGCATAAAGTTGAATGTCAATTTGTTCATTTTCCCCTTTTATTTAATTGTTCTCTTTCTTGCTAGTTTGAGTGATTTTGTTTAATTTGTTCCTTTTGATAAATGTTTCTGTTAATAAACGAAAGAATAATATATATATTCAAAAAAACATTCAAGAAAAACAAAATTATCGCATTCAATTTCATGTCAATCGTCCCATTGCACGTATTCAAAGTCATATCACTGATTCTCCGCCCCCACCTCGAAAGCACACGAATAAAAACTGAATGACCGAGCCGCTGCTACAGCTGCACTGGCGGGAACTGTGGTTGAGTCCTAAGGCCCATCACCGGCCAGATAGATTTATTTTATGCAGATAGATAGACTTATTTTATGCATTAAATATGACCTGCATTTGTAAGTATCGGTGGTATACATCAACGGTCTTGTATGACCCCCGCCCCATAGATAATCATGAACTGACTACACTGCCCACCAGAAGGCACATGTGAAAACTCGAACAACCGGCCTGGTAGCAACACTAGCGGGAACTGTAGTTGAGTCCTAAAGGCCATCACCGGCTCCGGTACAACCCTTCCCTAAGGAAGTAGGCCCGACATCGATGGGGAGAGTCAGACCTCCAACCTTTCGTGTACCCTCCAAGGTGGCGAGAACCAACCACCATGCTAGAAGCTTCTCATTCTCATCTCGAGGTGCCCCCGGGGGGATGACAAATTTAGAGAAGTTTTTTAATAAATTCTTTTTCCTGCCTCCCTTTTAGATTAAAACGCAGCGTATATTTAAAAATTACATCTCTACTGAAAACAAGATTTCATTTTTAGATTTATACATGCCACCATCCGGCGCATTGTTTTTATTCATGAAAATATTTCGTTTTATACAAAACAGTTCAAGATTTATAAAAAGTGATAAATAGTGTCTTTATTATTAATAATGTTTATAATTCTGAAACAATATTTGTTTTGATTTAGCATCTTAGATTAAAAAAAAATTTCTTATCAAAATGCACATTTACATATTCATAATTTACATAAAAAATCGAATAGTCTATTTCCAAAATTACTTGCATAGTTTTTAAGGAGTCACAGAATAGGTGAAAAGAATCAAAATTCATCAAAAATGCTTGAAAAAAATTAAAGTAGTGAAATTTTAAGACGCTGTTTCCTAATATTTTGTTTAATTTTTTTTCAGATTAAAACTTTATTCTGCAGATTCATGAGGCCACTTTAGTATGACAGGAATGCAAGTTTTTGACAAGATGTAAAGAATATAAACTGAAATTAGCAACTAACTTTCTAAATTTCCATATTTCTCACACAAGGGCTTTTATCACACTAAAACAAATTTTAGAATCTTTAAGCCCATAAACATAGGAATTTTGTTTCGTTGTATTTGTATCACAACTAAAATCTTATAAAAAAATGTGTTTTTTAAAAAAAAATATCGATGTGTTAACAAAAAGAACGGACATGATATTTTCCAACAATGTTACACTTTCCTTATAAAAATTTTCCCCAGGAGAGCATTATTAATCTTTTTTCGTGCCTCATTATAATTTTTCTATCAATAAGGAAAATTGACTTTTTTTCTTTGCGCATGACAAAAAAAGGACACTGCTATTGTTTACAATTGCTTTAAAGCTCCCTGTAAAAGATTTTGGATGATTACACAAAGTATACACAATTTAATTTGGAAAATGAAGCGAGTCCTTTACGCAACGTGTTTGTTACTTCTTTTCGTTTCCTATGTAGATAGTCACGCATTCCAGTCTCTGAAGGCCGAAGACATGTACGAATGCTGTGTGAAGCTCCTCTGCTCTTTAAGTAAAGTTCATTTAATTCCTTCCAATTTGCTAAAATAAGAGAAAATTTTTTTAAAAATATTTTAATAAAATATTTTGATAACTCTAACAATGTGAAATATTCTTACACTGATGTTTGCCAAAGATTATTTATACTAAGAGTACAAGAAGTTAAGGCATCTATCTGATATTAATTTCAAATTGTAGTCAAAGTTGTTTAAATTTCACCGAAGTGGGTTATGGAAATAAATTTGACATCAAAAGCATTGGGTTTTTTATATTAAGTTTAATAAATAATAAATGAATAATGGAATGACATACAATGATTTTGAATTACGGAATATCGGAATAATTCTGTTCTGTCTGATAAATCATTTTCGTTTAACGCTTCTCAGATCGCAACTTCATAGATACAGTGAAGAGACGATAATTAAAATCTACACTAAATAATTTCATTTTGCGATGAATTTTATATTTATGTGAATATGAAAAATCATCAATGATTTTTGAATTTTATGTTTAATTTTTAAATACATTTAGAAAATAATTCATTGGGAGTATTTTCGATCGAATTATTGTATGTGTGTTTGCTGGTGGAAAAATTAGAATTCACAGTGTACAATTTTGATTCTATTAATAAATTGATTTAATGAATTATATTTAATTACACATATGATCAAAATAAGAAGAATTAAAAAAATGTCTTGTTTATTTTAAGCGAGGACCTTTATTCATAAATATAGAAATTTTAATATCTGAAATGTCTTTAATATCAAATGCTGTTAATTTGCATAAAAGATCTGAAAATAACTTTTTTTATTTCCATATTATTTTACAGTAATTTGAAATAACGAACCATTATTTTATTATATTCTTCTTTAGAAACTACATCAATTTTGTTTCCTTTAAATATTTGAAATAAGAAAATTTATAAATGATTCGCTTGAAAATAAATTAAAAATTAATTTCGGTTATTCATATATTTTTTATTTAACTGATATATTTCATACTACATGGTACGAATGAAATTATTATAATCTATATAAAATACTAATTATTTCATTGCAATATATAAAGAAAATTTCTTGTTCAAAATATTACAAGTAAGTCTTAAAAATTAAAAGAAATGTTGTTTCAATCAAATGTTGCATATTTTTCGTTCTTTGTCAGAAATCTGTGGAAATTTCTCTATCTACTTCTGCATTGCATTTAGTGATAAGTAGTTTTCTCTATAAATAGGAAACATTTATTTCTGAATATGTTTTCCATCACATCCTTTTCCTCTAAAATTTCAAATAAATAGTGAGGTTTTCCTCAATAGTAAATCATTGAGAATCATCAATTTTTTTGAAATTCTATCATCGAAAGCGTGCGATTTATTCCAAATAATTATGAAGTGAACCTGGTAATCAGCCATTAATTTTCTTTGAATACTTCATAATTTAAAGTATATAATATTTCTTTGCGGTTTAATTAATGGCATTCTCTCACAATTCAATCAATTCATTGAACAATAAAACTTATTTCATTCTTTTGGTTTAGATCGGGAAGAAGACTTTTAGGAATTAGGTGAGGAAGCTGGACCAGAGGTAACACCTTTTGCTCATATGTTTTCAAAAAAAAATTAGTTGTTATTCTGTTTTTAACTCATTATTAATTGATGATCTTTATTTCAAAACAAAAATGAAAGGAAATGCATTTGAATAAAAGTGTAAAATATTTTTTTTCAACGAATGACTTTAGAATAAGTATGGTGTGTATGGTTTTATTAAGCTGATATATCGTAAGATTGAGGGAAAAAAACATATAAAAACAGATAAATGTGATGCCAATAGCATAAGTATTTTGGATACGAGATGCTTTCTATAGAGATTACATAAAGACTAAATATTATCAAGTATAATTACATAATAAAATAATGTCTAGATAATTCCATAATTTAATTTCTGGTTATAAGGAGCATATAAACATAATTTAAATAGCCGGTCAACAAAAATCTTATAAATTGACTGATGAATAATCATCTGATGTGATAAGAAAAAAGGAATAAAAACACGAGAATTATTAATAAACACTAAACAACGAACAAATTAAAAACGTTATAAAGAGGTTAAAAAATGAACATTTTATAGATATTGTAAATGATTTATAAAAAAATAAATATCTGCTTTAAGTCCGGCTATCATTTATTTTTTAATTTTTTTTGTCAAAATTATTTAAAAAATGTTTTATAGTCCAATTCACTTAGTTTTATAGTCCAATTCAAATTTAAGACATTTCTTATCTCAATGGAAAATCGCAACAGGATATGGAGATTCTGGTATGGCGAACCTGGTCAGCTTCAGACATAATAATAATAATAATAATAGTAATAAAAACTGAGAGAAGCTTTATTACTCTTTTCCCCTTCTTTACTCGCTAAAGCTGCATTTAATCTTATTATTTTTTATCATACAACTTTCCAATTTCGAATGAACAAATATTAGAATTTTGCCCTTATGAATTTTACTTTAAATGAAATAAACACATGAAAATAATATTTCGCTTTAATAATATAAATATTCTAAGTAATTCCACCGTCCTGGCATAGGGGTAGCGCATCTTCCCCGTGATCTGGGTGTGCCGGTCTCGGCATGGTTGTTCTTCCTGTTCTATCTGTGAGATGTGTGAATGTGCCCTCCTGTAAAAAGGGGTTGTGCAAGCGAATGCGTGAAGCGTGAGCAGTCAAGTCGTACTCTTGGCCCAAGTTGGCTCTACGATAAAAACAAGAGGCGCTCACACTTAGGTTTAAATCGGCTGTCTTTGAACCGCGGGCTTATTCGTGGCAAGGGCCATAAGAAACAACAACAACATTCTAAGTAATACAAAACGTTTGCAAAAAACGTTTTGCAAAAATTGTGGTTCCCCCCCCCCCCCCAACGAAGAATTTAGATTCTTAAGAAAAAAAACGCTTCAATTATGATTTTTGAAAAATTAATTGTTTAATGCTTCATTGAAACAAAGTCGTATAAAGACAGATGTTGTTTTGACTTAAAAGAGAATCTTTACATGTGTAACCAAAGACATAATTTCTTTTGTGAAAATTCTATTCTAATGAAAATGATAAATATAAACTGACTAAAATGCTTAATTTTTAAAAATGAATTTGGAGAAAATTTTAAATTTTCTCCATAGAAACATGCCAATTTACTGTTGGCAGATAACATCTGTTTGCTTGTAAAGAATCTTACTATAAACGAAATTTCCAAAATGTAGTATTTTAGACTTTTTATTAAATCTGACATCTTGCGAAAAATATAGGTTTCTTTTAGATATTTGATACATGCAAAAATTTAAAAATCTTAGACAAGAAATCTAAAACCTTTATGATTGTGTGGGAAAAATGACTTCGAATCTTTCTTAATAAATACAAAGTGTCCAGTATTGAAAAAGTATATTACAAAAGTATGTTGTTGTGACTTACGGCACTTTACAAACCTGTTGACAGTTATCTGTCAGTCATTTAAGCCGATTGAGCGTCTCTTGTTTTTTCAGTAGCGCCAACTAGCACCAAATATAGGACTTAGCTATTTCATGCGTCACATCCGCAACCCCTTTTTACACAGAGGCACATTCACACACCTCCCAGATAGAACAACCATGCCCGAAACTGGACTCAAACACGGGACGCCCAGATTACGGGGAAAACGCTCTACCCCTATGCCAGGACGCCAGCACACACGTTTGTAAATATAGCTAAGAACAATGGTGATTTTTCTTTGTTATGTTACTAACACGACTTCTAAAATTTTGTTATAATGGATGGCTATAGGCGTGGCTTGAAGATGATGGTATGAAAAAACTTTTACAAATTAATAAACATCCGATCCCCTTTGCAGCTACACTGAAATTTGTTTCAAGTGGGATTGTAAGAAATAATGTGTATGTCAGACTTATTGTTCTTATTTTCAGCAAATGAAACAGAGGATTTAAATTGTTATTTCACCTGCAGTTCCGCAAATGCGTATAAACATATGATGTCACATCAGATATCACGTATTGCTAGTAGAAAAATGATCGTATATTGAGATTTTTAAATTTTTAAAAAAGTTTTATTGTATTGAAGCAGAAATACTGTGAATGATTGCATCTAGTTTTTGTTTTACAACGTTTGGAAATATGACCGATAATTGTCGAATTCCCTACACTTTTGAGATGATTTATTATTAGTTGGAAAACTAATAGAAATTCTTTGCATTCGCCAGTCGCTTTCTCCTTCATTTTCAATAACTGTTAATAAGTACAAGATCTCTTCTAATATTTAGAGGTTCATGTGAAACGTTTTTGCCGCTATAAAAATGTCTTGCCAGTCAAACTAAATATTATCATCTTAAAGAATTTTTTTCGATTCCTACAATATAGCAGTTATAGCAATTAGCGAATATTTAATCATTTAGAAGTCAAAACTTTAAGATATTTTTAAATCTGATGTAAGTATTAAAACTCATATTTTGTTTAAATGTAAAAATTAATCTGTACTTATGTATCCAAAATAACTATTTCCCCATTTTACTGAGGTAACTAAGCATCCTCCTAAAATTCTAAAATAAAAAAGTTAAAAATATTTTCGATTCGCTGTTCTTTAGTTAACAGTATCTGATAACCAGATTTATATTCAAGAAATAAAAATATGATATCTTATTTATAAATGAGAGTTCCATTATTCTTTTACCTGAACAATAGACCCAGTCGCATATTCTCGTCTAATGAGTGAAGCAACAAGAAATCGATTTAATTGTAACTAAAGGAAATATTATTTAACGGATATTCTAAATCTGACATTTGTAACGGAAAACCTTCCGAGATATGAGATGCAATATATGTTACTTCAACATCTGAAAATAAAAATTAAATTGATTAATTGATTGACTTAAAGAAATTTTTCTTTATAAAATAAAATACCAAAGAATTTAAGTAATTAAGTACGTAGTTTAACAAGTGCTAGAAATCGTGTATTTCGAAAATTTTATAGTCACTATTCGAAGTTTGAGTACCAAGAAGCTGAACTGAGTTAATTTATCCTAAACAATAAGATTATTACATATACATTATTTGGAAATAATTTTTTAATTCAAAGAATATCACGTCAAACATATCATGCCTTTACAATAAAGATACATTAATTAGCATCATGTATCCTTTTACATTTAAAAGGAGACGCAATAATTTCAATTAATTCAGAAACATTATATATATATATATATATATATATATATATATATATATATATATATATATATATATATAAAGCCTTTCCTTGTTGTTCATTTCCAACATTTCTTACTCACATTATTGCCAGCGATTTTCACTTTATCGATGACTTTCAATAACTTTCTCAGGATATTTCCTCTTCCCATGCACACACAACACGTTTTTTTATAGTACAGTTATTAATTTTAAAGATATCAACATATCTTAATCGCGTTTTAATGTCACTTCTACTGTTGTCATCATTCAAAGAGTCTGAAATAGACGAATTAGAATTTTTTTTTCTTACTGATTGACTCACAGTTTGCTTTTATGGAAATTTTTACAGTTAGCATTTTATTTTTCAAGTGCAACATGGTGATCAAAAAGTATTTGCAATAATTTATCGGAAGTATTCATAATCATAAGATATCAATTTATTAGTACAAAGTAATTGCCTCTTTTTCAATGTAATTTACTCCTATTGCAAAACTTTTATGGGAACGTTTATTATACTTATTAAAACATGCACTGAAGTTATCTTTGTAAAACTCCTTCGGAGTTCTTTATGATTTTTTTTATTGAATTAATGGCTTTAAAATAGTGGTCATAAAAAGACAATTTTAACCGTAGAAATATGAAAAAGTCTTATGGTACCATATCAGGTCAATACGGCGCTTGTGGGGCCATATTCTCGAATGTTTTATTAAAAAATTAGTAATTGCACTGTGAGAAGACGCGTTATCATGGCATAAAGCTCGTGAATTTTTTCGACAAATATCTGGTAATTTTCGATGAATTGATTCAGTCAGACGTTGTAAAAGACTTAAATATTAATATTTTTTACTATATGTCTAGTTAGTAGGAATTCATAGTGAACATCACAATGAAAATCGAAGTAAAAAGCCAGCATTACCTTAATTTTTAAGTGATTTTGATGTAGTCATTTCGGTTTTGCTTCATTTTTTTTTAAACGAGTTTTTTTTTTAACATAAATACAGTTTGAGCTTTTTCTCTATTAAAGGCATGTATAGAAATTTATCATCGGTGATAATGCGTTTTAGGAAGTAACCACCTCGAAAACATTTTCTCTGGTCACTTAAGCATATTGTTGCTATTAGAATAAAATATTAGTTTTTTTTTTAGAGAAACTCGAGACGAGACGGCCTGTAACCCTAAATAAACTTTTAAAATTGTATGATTAGAGCAAATGATGTACGAACTTATCATTAGGTTCTTATCATGTCTCTCATTGTCAATGAACTGTATTTTATCTAAATGGATGGCCTACCACATAGCAGATCATCTATAGTAGATCAATTTTCGACGTGCCAATTTGCGTAGTGCGTAGTGACAGTTGCTACAGTCGATCTGGCATGGTAGATGGGGGCAAATGGCCACAACTTTATACTGCTTACATAAAACAGCTGAGAATTTTATGAAACTGCAAATTTTATTAATGGTAACACATATATTTTTTTGCATTAATAAGTCCGTATAATAGGTATATATAATCTATTTCATGCATATTTGGAAGATTAAAGGAAACGCCTGGGAATGGATCAAAACTGTTACTGGAGTTGAAGGCCCAGACAATACCTTAGAAAACTGGGCTAGATACAAAGCTGTTGTCTGTGAACTTACAGAAGAGGAAAATGTAAGATAATTTATTTGCTTCCTGTATTTCAATATTTTAAAAATAAGTGAATAATTTTTTACAATACTAGAACTTTAATTGCATTTGTTTTTCAAAATGTACTCATATTCGGTACAATTTTAATAATAATGAACATTTTACAAGGATTATAGATAAAATAACATTTTCGTAATGATGACAAATGATTTCGAATTTTCCATAAAACAATCGAATTTAAAGACATTAAAAATTAAATCCATGAAGATAGTAGAGCATTTTTAAAAATAAAAGTATTGTTGAGTATAATTTATATGATGTCTTGTTGTCACAAATTGCACTACCGTATTAAGTAATATTATGTACAAAGCAGATATAAATTTAAACTACTTTTAAGTTTCATTAGTTTCCTCAGGTATAATGACGACAAAATAGTAACATAATGTAATACAAGGTAATCAAAATTAAGACATCCCTACTCTGAGCTCTCTATGCAACGAATTTCATAATGTAAAGGCTTCAAAATTGTTGAACATACTATTCAAGGCGTGGGGCAACCGATTAATAGGAAACAAAATAGTTTCAGAAACACTGATTGATGCACTGTACAACAGAAAATATGTTGAAAAGATACAAAATACGTATTTGTAACACATTTTATTTGAAAGTATCAAACATTCAATGGCAAGAACCTAGTCGATATAAGGAAAACTGCTCAATATGGTTCCCTTCTTTAAGATGTAGTGAGCTTTTCTACATCTTAAAGAAGGGAAGCTACTGTAGACAGCTTTTTCTACTGCGGATCGTAATTGGTCGATTGCGATGCTTCTCGCCAGCAGAGTGCAGTCGTCCTCGATAAACTAGAATTTTAAGTATCCCCAAAGCCAAAAATCACAGGGATTAAGATGTGTAGAACTAGATGGTGAAATTGCCGGAAACGCGCGACTAATTATTTTATCATTAGTAAAATGTTGCCGAAGAAACTGCTGTACATAGTGTGCAATGTGTGGAGACGCTCCACACATTGCACGCTATGGTAATCGAATCATTATTGCACTTGGGGTCCTTTGTGTAAATTCTCAAGCCGAAGAAACTCTAGAAATGCAGCTACAGCATTTCTTTTGTTTTCATAAAACAATTTCACAAGCAAAGCGCGAAGCTATCTGTGAAAAAAATGGAATTTTCCCATTTTTATCCCGTTTTATGCCTAGAACAGTAGCAGCAAAACAAGAGTTTATGCAAATTTGTTTGCTTACAGTGCGAAATTGCCGTTACAATGACAGTTTAAGTTTCTTCACTTTCTTATCTTCTTTTTTCATATCTGCAATAGAAATTAGAAAGGAAGAATTCCATACAGCATGTGTTTGTTTTTGTGATTATTTGTGCCTATTTTCTGTTGCACAACGCTATCTATTAGAGTTTCTGGAAGTAGTTTTTTTCTCCCTTCTAATCAGTTTTCCTCATACCTTGAATAGTATGTTCAACAATTTTGGAGACTTTACACCGAGTAGTTCGCTGTATAGAGAGCTCAGAGTAGGGGTGTTTCAGTTTTGACCATTTTATATAATAAGTTGAAATTCATATTATTTATAATTCTATACAAAAAAAAACAAAACTATGTGAAGCATTTTAGACTTAATTTTTCAGATTTTTAGCTGTAAGAAAATATTGTCATTTTTCTTTAGATTTGGGTATAAATATATATAATGCATTTTTTGAAACTAATTTTACAAAATACAGTTTAAAGTTATTGGATGACTTGTTATATCATGGTTTCTGATATTGCTTTTAAAAAAAATGAAAGCTGATAATTGGAAGCAATTTCTTTCTGATTATAGAATATATGTTTTCCTCAGAACATAAGTTTTGAAATCTAACTAATGTGTTAAGTTTGATTATCGTATATGTATTATATAAATACAGAAATTATCAGCCGGGATAAAGAATTTAGTTAGTATGAAGTCATTTCTCTTTTTATGATTATATTTCACATCCAAGCTAATAGAAGTAAATTAAGAAAAATAAAATTTCAAGATATGGCAAACCATTCAAAATAAGTTTGTATTAAAAAGTTTTGGTTTGTATATGAACCATTGAAAATATGCACTTATTTAAAATAGTACTTTTTATTTTTAGTAGTATTTTACTATTAAAAGTTTTTCTAGCACATAAATTCCACAGATTTTTCTTCAGTTTTTTCTTCATAAACTTTTTTATATCTTATAAATACTGGGAAATTTTCAAATATAAATTACTGATATTTTTTTATTAAAAGATGATGATGCCGATAAATTAAACCTTGATTACTTACAAATCTATAAAATATCCCTACAATAATTATTTACTATCAATAAGAGTAAATTATGATGAAAAATGAGTGTAAATTATTTTTTTATGAAATGTTTATTGTAATCAAATATATCATTTTCATGTCTCAACCTTATATTATAATGCTTCTGTTAGTGAATTTATATATTTATTTCAGAGAAAACAATTCAATGAATTTTTCCAGTTAGGAGGCGAATACTGGCTGGTAAGTCTACTACGAAATTCTGTCATTTTTTTATGGAAGGTTTTTTTTTATTTTTACATATCCGTTTTTTTTATTTAGAAACAAATGGATTTTTTTCTATAAAAAACTATAGGATAACTAATATAGAAAATAGATAATTTTAAAAATCATTCTGCTATAAAATATACATTATTATTCAGTAAAGAGAAATGTAAAGTGGGAAATAATCTGGGCATTCCTTACTCAGTATCTTCTAATTAAGATTGTCAGTTATTTTTTGAAATGATAATGGAAATTATGATTTAGAACGGATAAAACGTAGAAAATTGTAAATATCGTAACTGAATCAATTGTTTTTTTATATGATCAAATATAACTCCAATTTCAGTTAGGAATTATTAACGGCTATTAAAAAATAAATGATAATGAAAAATAAAAGAATGATACAGTATTCAGAAATAATCACAGTATGTTTAATTTTTGTCTTCTTATAATTTCTAAATAATCCCTGAAAGCTGAAACACTATCTTATTAAAACAATTCTGAACTAGAGTAAATGGTTCGTTTCATACTTTTTTTTAGAAAAATAGACAGTTGTCTCTGTACTTGCACAGCAATAGAATGGAGTTGACTGATTAGAGAAATGAATTCTTTTCGTTTTAGATGCATGTACAAAAAGTAAGGGAAGCCACGTTTTTTTGTGATACTTCTTAGCACAGCATTACAGAATTCTTTTGAGCCATATATTTACTCAGATATTTATGGACAGTTTGATTTAGACAACATTCTATATTCGCAGTTGTGGCTATAATGACCTTCTATTGGTTTTTATGAATAGGCATGGTACATAGATATGCCACCATTTGTGAATAACGAATAAAATCCCGGAATGAATTAAGCATTGAGTTGATTTCATTACAAAATAAATATTTTCTTCCTTTTTTCTTTTTTTGCTTTCATATATATATATATATACTGTTGGCCATTAAAATTGCAGTACCATGAAGAAATGATGTGCCAAACGTCAAAATCACATGAAAAGAACAAGAGGTAGGGATATGCAAATGACTAGTGTTTCAGCTCATTTCGGTGATGCAAGTGAGATAGACGGAACCTGAAGCGCTGCATAAAAGAAAAATAGTGCAATGGATTTCTTATTCGGAAAGCGCTTTATAAGGTTTGAGTTTGCTCAGAATATTGTATTATGCCTCCAATATGAAGCAATGCTTATTTAGAAGCAAGTATCGGAATTAGATAAAGGCAATATCGTTGCCTATCTAGAGTGTGGATTATTGTTCTGTAATACCATGCATCTCCCTAATCGAAATCCAACGACCGATATCGAACATAGAATCAGAGTTGCCGAGGGTCATACTGTACTGCATGGAGGATGTCAATGCTCTTCCATGACTAACGCCCGAGAAGACAAACATATGGTGAGGTCGGACCTGCAAAACCGCACAGCCACATCACGGACTATTAGTCAGGAAATGGGTTTGTTTGCAGCACACCTAGTATCCATTCGTACGGCACGATGACATTTGGAAGGATCGCCATGAAACTTTCTCCCATACTCTATAATAAAAGTACCCCCCCCCCCCCGCTGCATGAAATTATGGACCTTGGATAAGGCAACGTATACCTTGCTTGAAATTGAAGAAACAATAGTCCCCAGATATTGATTGTTGGCATGAAACTTGGTATTTTTATTGAATCTATCGAACGAATATTGACGTCATTTTTCAAACCGAGTGAACTGAACATTTGACATGGAACTACAGTTGTAGTCATAAGATGACATACCTAATTTTACTGACTTAAATCCTTGCGCTTATGAGTTCTAACATTTAAATGCATGGGAAAGTACAGACTGACTAGAGATGTATCTTTTGAGAAATTCGCTAAAACAAGAATCTGCATTTTAGATGCTTAACTAGTTTATCCATTTTTATTTATCTAATTTTTTCCGTTGTGAAGTTATTGTGTTCAAGCATTTAGCACTGGATAGATAGACTTCCTCTCAATGGAATTTGTTCAAAATCTTATAGAAATCATCAAATTTGGTATAAAAGCCACATACGTAATTTCATCCATCCAGCTCAAAGAATTTTTAAGTTATGCTATTTACAGAAAACTAAAAATATGTTTTTCGAACTCAAAGAGGTCTGCTATTTGGAGATTCATCAAATCTCTAGTTCGAATTTTTTTCACGATTAAAATATCTTCATATTAGAAAGTAAAAAGTGGATACAGTGTTGAAATGTTTCGCAACTACTGCTATAATATAAAAAACCACCATGACGTTTTTAAATAGTTTGAATTATTTTTCATTTACGAAATAATTTCTCAAACTGTCTCGACATATTTCACTTACTTTCCTATCGTATTTGTTTTCATTAGAAGTATTAGGAACTATAATTCACCAAGGATCATATTTAGGAACTATAATTCACCAATGCTACCCAAGGAATTCATCTTATCGGTCTTACAGAATCTCCATAATTTCATGCAGAGGAAGAGAAATAAGATCTCTACTGGAGAGAATACATGAAAGTTTCCAGGAGACCACCCTGGATAGTTCTGAAGACTTAACTGACCTTAATAAAATACTTTACTTAATATAATAGTTTCATTATAATCCTTTATAGGGTCATTTTTTTCTAGTTATATTATGTTAAAATATTTTTAGGCTTGAAATTAGAATAAGAAAAGGGATTCATAAAGCTTATTAGATAAATTTAATTTGATTAATTAATTAATTTGGTTAATTAATAATTAAGTAACAAACCAAGACACATCATTTTGTGTGAGATAAAGAACTGAAGCATCTAAGTTTCTGACTTACCAAAAAAATTTTTGTCAGAACTTATTCCAATCTACATAATTTCATACAAAGATTGATAAATTTGGTGTAAAGCATACTTCCCATGGCCCTAGAAAGGGTTAATTTATACAACCATTTATTCAAATAGAAACCTTTGGGAACTCTCGTCAGTGACTTCTAAAACTTCCAATATAAGGAAAACTAAGTATTTACTTTTGAAAAACATTTACGTGATGCAAAAATCAAAAATACGAAGCAATTTATAAAGTACATCTAATTTTTATTTGGATTCCTTTTTTGCTGTGTTTTTCTGTTTGTTAACCTGAAAAGAAACTTTTCCTTTTGACATGCAGACAAAGCAGAATTTAAATCTGCCATGAAGTAAAAAAAAAAAAAAAAACGGAATTAAAAACGTGAATGTATATAAAAAACGTTTTTTAGCACGCACAGTTTTTGTCAAATATATCATGCAAACATATATGGATATCAATAATGTTAAATACTTTTGGTCTACTTTTTCCGTGAAAGATAAAAAAAGGAAATTTGATTCCATTGTATTAATTTCATTGTAATATACAGATAATAAAGGTGCGTTTTTTTTCAATGCCATTCAGAGGCTTTTAATGTTTGTTTTTTCTAACTGCGTAAATTTATTGAACCTTTATTTTTTATTATAAGAATATCTAGCTTTTTTTCCCTCCCAAATTAGAATTCAGCATCGTTATCAATTTTGATGATATTCAACTATTTTGTAAAAGATGTGATCAACTAATTATAATCTAAATCTTCAATGAGCTATTTGCAAAAATTTTCTTTTGAAAACACATCAAGTATATTAAAGTTGTGTTTGTATTGATAACATCTGTCTTCAAATTATTTAATTTTTTTAAATTACATCTTTGACATGTTTCCCAATTCAGTCATTAAATGTCGTAGGTCTTATTATTTGATGCGAAATGAATGGGATATATTTTTTTTGAATAAATTCATTTTCTATACGTCAAATATCTGGGATTATTGACGCAATTTTCATATTAATACCTTGTGGAAACCAGGCATTACTATTTCCGTGATATTTTTTTCAAACTTTAATAAAAATATGTATAAATTAAGAATGAAAAAATTCCATTTTTTAAAATTATGTACTAAGTGGAATTTAACATTGAGTTTTCAAAATTGAGTTCTAAATTCATTAAGATTTTACAGAACTTTTAATTATATTTGAAAAATTTCCCCAATTTTAAACACGTATCATTGACACCCCTAGACAGGTTATAATCTTATGTATTTCCAAAAGATTTAATTCCACCATGATTTTAATTTAAAAATAGGGAACTTAGTGAATGAATTACATATTATTCCATTCATTTATTGCATATGTTTAAAAGAATTCCCTTTAATTATGAGGAAAAAACAAGGATATTCCTAAAATAGTTTTATTCGATTAATGAGACACGCTTGCACTATACTTAACAAGTATTAAGACATTTGTTATTGCTCGTAATCTTTTAAGCTTAAATTCCAAGTAGAAAAGTCACACGATTTGAGCGAATGTCTCCTTTAAAAATATGTAAACTGGAAAATGTTACTGGATATATAGAGGATATCTACATATTTATATTTGCACATGCTAATGTTCGTACATTTTAATTCTAATTTTTCTAATGCATTCTAATTTTTGTGTTTTAACTGATTCTGCATATTGAAAAACTCCCAGGAATAAAGCTTTAGACAAGTGAAGATAATTCAACATTTTATCATGCTTTAATCCCATAAGAAGCAAGAATATGTTTTCTTACCATCTCACCCATTATTCTTTGGAGAAGGTATGGATGTCCTTGGTCATATGTCACCTTCGTCATCTGATCACAGTTCATTCCAGTAAGCGGGACGTCAATATAATTAAATCAAAACAAAGCTATCTAATCCACGTACTCATGATGACATTTTGTGGGCCGGTCTCATCTTCGAGATTGGGTTAAACGTTCTCCAATTGATATGGTGCGGAAGTTAGAGGAGGAGACGGGTGAGAGTATTCATACATAGGACATTACAAGAGATTTTAAAATCACAAAGCAAATTTTGTGAGTCGCCATCGCCGATTGTATCTCTGTATCAAGGTTCGATCATGTGATGGTTAAAAAGGCGACTGTTTTGCACTGACCACAGAGTTCACAGTTATTTTTTGTGATGGTTCGGTCATTCAGTTTGCACCGGAATTAAATCAAGTCGAGTTTTTTTTTTTGTGACTATTGTCATCATATATCTCATACTGCTTACGGTTTGTTATAGTGTTATTTTTAAAACTGTGAATTTGTTTTAAATTTATTATATATCTTATTTTGTGTGTGTTTGTTTCTTTTACTAATTCACTGAGAAAGAATCCCTATAATGGTTGATGTTTCTGATTTTATGTTCTACTGTAAAAATTACTTGTTTTTGTTGGAAGGCTCTCTTGGAAAAATGTTTCCTGATTTAAGAATCTCCCTGTATGCATGTTGATTTTTACGTGTAGATATGTGAGTGAAATCTTGATTAAAATATTATTTCCACTCTATTTACTTCCTAGTTAACAAGGTTATAGTATTTTTTTAATATTTATCCTCGACGGGATTTTTTTATCAGCTGTATTTTATGATTAGCTACTTAGTCCGGAATATTTATTGAATTAAATTAGTCGGGATTTCAAATTAAATCTCTTATGCATAACTTAATGCTCATTATTTCTTTTTTTAAATATTTTTAAACAACAAATTGATGTAGATGTTTGTCAAAATTGCGTTAATTTATTAATCTCATCACACATTATCTCTGTTATGGTATACATGAACACAAATTATAAATTCAATTGAAACAAGTAATGTTATAATGTCATAAGAAATGTAAGCTCTTGGGATAATACATCTTCTAATTTCACGCTTTACCACCTAGTAATGTAACTTCATATTTTAATTCCCCTTGAAAACTAATCCTCAAGTGCACTTATTTATAATTTTTCCTTAGCTAGAAAAAAAATTATGTAATTAAATATTTAATGAAACAAGAAAACGATGCATTGCCGATTGATCCAATTGATCCATCTATTGAAAACGATCCAAAATTCTATTGCCATAATGGAATGTTGAAAATTATGTTGAGTATTAATTTAGTTTAGCTATATTAACATCCCGTTTTAAAGCAACACCAGGGGTATTTTGGAACGGACCTTTAATTGCGGTCAGATGACGAGGACGACACTTGAGCTGGTATACACCTCTCCAAACTTCCGCGCCCCATCACTTACATGTCGGTACTTTGGTGGAATCGGGTCTTGAACCTGAAAACCTTCGGTTATGGTATAAAAATTATTTTGTGCTATACTATTTTCCGACAACCACACGCACGCACACGCACACGCACACACACAGCACATACACACACACACACACACGCACATGCACACACACACACACACACACACACTAATAACGTTTTGACCTCGAATAGCTCTTAAGTATACCTGAAATATAACTCTTTCATACAGTAATGGAATTAATAAGCCGTTATGAATTTAAGTATTTAAAAGATGTCATTTATGTATTACTTTTCCGTTATTATCTTTTAAAGAACACCATAAAACGTAATGTAATTTAAAAAATCTTACTGCTTCTAAAAATATACATATATAAATAGATTTACATATATAATTAATGCTGTAATAAATATTTTTAAAGGATTTACCATATCAAAAATTATTCAAAATTTATAAAAATGAATAATTCTTTTACTTTATGCCTTTATAATTAGGAATCCTTTATATTTATGTCAATAAAGCATATGTTTTACTTAACATATTAAATTAAAAATTAATCCTATTAAAATATACATCTTATATGTTCGTAATTCACATAAGTGTAAATAATGAGTTTCAAGACTACTTACACAGTTTTTAAGGGTTGACAGATCTTGAGAAGAAAATCACAATTCATCAGAAATATTTGACCAGAAGCTGAATTTTTTGGAGTTATTAGATGCATCTTGAAACTTTGTTTAATTTTTATCAGAATTGAAATCTCGTTTTGAAGATAAACGAGTCTATATTGGTATGACTAAAATGGGGGATTTTTGTCATTATTTTGAGCCGATGACAAATACTGTATTCCGAAGTCAGAGACCCATTCTCTAAACTTCCGTTATCTATGAGGGGAAACAGATTTAATAGGCTTTAGCTCTTAAACATGAAAATCATCCATTGTATTGGATCTGTGTAATGATTAAATTCTTTTGAAACTTGTTCAAATTTTTAATGTGTAAATAAAGTGTACGGAAATCGTATTTTCGAACAAAGATTTAATTTCCTTATAATTTTTTCCCCTAAGAGATCATTATTAAACTGCTTTCGTGTTATGTAATTTTTCGATCAATGAGGAAAATGGTTTTCTCATTGATACATGTGTAAACCATACACATGAACGAGAACACTGCTATTGTTTGCAATCGCTTTAAAACTCTCTGCAATTTTTTCTTTGTGTAGCTTCGGAAAATATGCATATTTTGTTCTGGAACATGAAGAATGTGTATCCTGCAACGTGGTTGTTACTTCTTTTCATTTCTTGGGGAGACAGCAGTAATTTGAGACCAGAAGCCATGCATAACTGCTATTTCAAACTCTTATGCCAATTAAGTAAAGTTCATTTAATTATGCCAATTTTTTTAAAAATGCGAATTTTTTCCAATTATTTTGCTACAAAAATGATATTTTTAGCATTTTGCAATATGCACTTCTTTCTTTAAACAAAGGCAACTTTAAGAATACGGATTGAGCATTCATAAATCGTATTGTTTTAAATCGCAAGACACACTTCTAAGGTTTTATAATAGGAGGCTGTGTAATATAATTTGATATGAGTTGCATAGGATAGAATCGTGGGATTTTAGTGGCTCAAGACCCATATTTGACTATACTGCGTCAATCGGATGGTTTAAATATAAAAAGAAATTTTATGTAAAATTCTGTAAAATCAGAAGCTGATTAATAAAATTGCAAAGCCATGTCTCCTAACATTGTAAACAAGGTGCTAAAAATGACAACGAATTCAAACGTTAAATAAAATAATAAAATACCAATTGCTTTTAGAAACTAAAAGAGTTTTTGTGGGGATGTTCGCCTACGAGCAGTTGTGTGTCCAATGCTGACGAATTAAAAATATTAAAGGATGATGATTAAAATCAGGACATTCCATTAAAAGATGAAGAACCGTTAAAATCACTTAGCATCGCGAGCAAACAGTAGCTTGATTACCAAATAAAAGGTGTTTATGAGTAAAACGAGTGTGATCAATGCAGAGTCTAGAAAATTTTGATATGAGTAGCACTGGTCTCTAAATATTGTTTTACAACTAATAAATGAGTTAAAGAACAGTGTATTGTGGCTTTGAGTTATGGAACATAGGATAATTCCCTATTGGCCGATTAAGGATTTTCTTTCTTTTTTTACGGTACAGAAATGGCAATTTTGTAGACAGGTAAGCAGATCATAGATAATAACAATTCTACATAATTTATTTTGTGATAAATTGTTATATTTATTTAAACATGGAACATCATCAATACTTTGTCTAATTCCCCCGAGAAATTTTTCCAATATATTTTTAAAATATTTTTTCTGGAATATTTGTTGTGGGATTATTATGTGTGTGTTTGCTCTTGTAGTATTTACTCAAAGTAGAATTTCGAAGCTTTACGTATTATAAAATTTTATTCCTATTAATAAATTGATTTGTTCGAAGATTACTTATTAAGATTATATAGATTACTTATTTTGATAAGACAGATATTATCAAAATATGAAACACTTTTTTAAAAAAAAAGATGTTGTTCAGTTTCGGAATAGAAACAATGGTCCTTATTATAAACGTAAGAATTATATAATTATATTATAAACGTAACGTATCAAATGTTATTAATCTGCATAAATGTATTGAAGTTAAGCAACTTTTGTATATCCGTATCTTTTAACTGAAATTTTGGAAAAAAAAATAGTTTACATCACATCCTTTGTATTAAAATTAATACAAAGAATGTCCTTAATTTTGTTTTCTATAAAAGAATATATATATATATATATATATATATATCATCTTTGAGTCCATGAATGATTGTAATTGGCCTTCAAGTAGCTAAACATAACCATTTTCAGTCAATGATTGGCTCAGTTGAACCAAAGGATCGTGTAAAAACAGTCCACAGCTTTAAGGAATAACCACCAACTTACTGCCTAGTAGACATCTGGGATCTATGGCTTCGTGTGGTTTGTGACACACATTCGAACCCTACCATCAGCTATTACGAAAGGAAATTCTGACTAATCTGACCAAACCACCGTTCTCCAGTCATTTAGATTCCAAATGATATGGCCACGTACCCAGGAGAAACTGTGCAAGTGATGTCGTGCTGTTAGTAAAAGTACTAGATTTGGATTGCCATAATTGTGCAAGTGATGTCCCACTTTGATTCTTACGGTTATTTCTTCCAGTGTTTCTTGCCTGTTAACACTGACAAATCTACTCACACATTCCTAGCATCGATCACTAAGTGAAGGATACCACTCTGTTGTCTATGGTGGGAGGCTATGCCTGAAATTAAGTATTCTCGTCACACTCTTGATACGGTGGATTTCTCAGTGTATATGGACTAATAACAACTTTTTGAAATTACAAAATAATTGAAGTATAACCTTACCAGCTGATGGCGTAACTTTGAATTTATGGGATGAAGTATAAGAAGATATTTCTGCTTTATTGAAGACCGTTTGGATTCGGATTTGGTAGTCATACCTACGTTTCATCATCATTAATATTTGGTTAAGTCCATTCCTTACCTTCATTAAGCTACTAGAGGAGAATTTGAGGTTAGACCCATCCGAATCTTTTTGTGTTCCTTTTCATGTTCCAGTAATGTATAGTCACATCATAAGTATTACTTTGACATTTGAAGGCACCATCTTGAATTCTTTTTTATTCAAGGATTAAGAGGGATACTGATGAACACTTTTGGAAATTAAAATGGTTATACATTATCTTATGTGCTACATCCTATTTGAGATAAACGTTATGTGTGGATGCTCGTCGATCAACTCTGATTACTAAACTGTTGATTTTGTCTCAGTCAAAATGGAACCTCTGTTTCGTTCTTTGCCGCAAATTTTGAAACCATCATTAGAAAATATCTCGATATGGTTCTGTACAGTATTACATAATAAACACGTATCTCCATAGAATGAAAATATTTCTTTCTTAATATTTGCTTACATTATATTCTTTTACCCAGAAGATTAAATACCTGCAATGTTCTCCTCTGTCGTACAGTTGTTGCTCACCATTGCAATTTTGAAATTACTGTAAGCATGTATTTGATTGCTTTAAAATCAATATGAAATGAACATAATAATACTAGTTATTGATACCAAATATAAATCTTGTTTGAATACTTCATATTTAACCAAGTAACTGTTTTTAATGAGTATATATATATATATATATATATATATATATATATATATATATATCTTACCAGTTAACAATTTAAACCTCTTCGGGAAATGCATATCTAAATTGTCATAAACATATATATATATATATATATATATATATATATGTTTATGACAATTTAGATATGCATTTCCGGAAGAGGTTGAAATTGTTAACTGGTTAAGATATATCATATCAATGGCTTTCACATGTTATTCAAATAATTAGGTGAACAATAAAACTTATTTTACTATTTTTGTTTAGATAATATTGAAGAATTCCAAAGACTAGGGGAGGAGATTGGAGACGAGGTAATACCTTTTTTTTTCTTGAATTTTTCCAAAATTCAATTGTTTCTCGATTATAACTCCTTCTTAACGGATGATAGTCATTTCAGCTCAAAAATGAACGGAAATGCATCTGAACTTCAATAGAATAACACATGTTTTTAGACACATAAGATGTTTGTCTAGCATGGAATTTTATTGTAAATGAAATTCCAAGAACTTCATTATATAAACTTTTTATTTAGTCTGTCGCTTTGTTAAAGAATACATATAAAATTCAGATATTGCATATATTTAAAACATTTATAGGTCAAAGATTAGAAATGTAACAATTTATACGATATTATTAGAAAAATAACCTATAGTTTTTATTAATAAATACAAAATTTCCAAGAAAAAATGGGCGTATTTTAATCTTAAAAAAATAGCTAGGAACACCGGACTTTTCTTTGTCATATGTTATTAATACGACTTCTAAAGTTTTACTTCAAATATTTTAATTCGTGATAGATGATTGTATGATAAAATTTCTAAACAAGCCAACCGATTCCTACATTTGTAGCAAAGTTTTCCAGCTGTTATTTCATCTACAACTCCGGAAATATTTTAGAATGTACGTTATCATGTCAAATACTATTTACTTTTTTCAGCCACGTTACCTCACATTAAAATTCATTAACTACAATGCTTTGCAGTTCTATTGTATTAAAAAAATTTTCAAAAATTGTTGATACAGCTTCTAATTTTCTGTGTACTTAATTTTGAAATATATCCCATGGTTGTTGAATACTCTACATTTTCTAGATAACTTATTAATAGCTGGAAAAAATAATAAAAGTTCTTTATGTCTCTTCTTCTTTTCTAAAATCTCCCAATATGTATATATCAGGACCCCATCTATTCCTTAAATGATCAGATAGAAAGTTTTGCTTTCATCAAATTGCTCTGCCGGTCATAAAGAACTTTGCAACCTTAAAAATTGCATTTCTCACAATATAATTCCTGCTATAATACCGAAACTCAGAATATATTTAAAAGTTTAAAAACATAAACAACGAGAAATTACGTACAATGATGTAAGATAAACGTTGAAATTCATATCTTAATAAGTATAAAAATAATCCATAAATATATAGTCCTATATAAGGATTTTGTCATTTTGCTGTGGTAATTGGATATTTTCCTGCCAAATTTAAAAATATGTTAAAGATAAAAATAATTTTCCTCCAATAATATTTCATTATTTCATAATATTTGATAAATAGTTTTATGTATAGCAAATAAAATCAAAATATTTTAATTAATGAGAGGTATGTTAACATTTATCTGAGCATTGACTCAATCATTCTGATTTGACTTGTAATGAATGAACTATTTAATTAGAAGTAGTGACTTTTTAATTATTTATGCATGTAATTTTCAACGTCAATTATTTTCTGCAACAATTGAATCAACAATAAAATCACTAATAATATTTGAAACATCAAGAAATATAATATATATAATTTTAATTTTACCAAATAATGGAATTGAGAGAATAATAACCCAAACCCATGAGAAGTGCGATGCTATATATTTTAGAAAAATATATGTAAAATAAATTAGCAGTACCTCTAGGAAATTTTCAAGTCCTGATTAAACAGTAAAAAATTCAAAGTAACTAATTTCATAGCTTAACCTGTTAACCGAGTAATTCACTTATATTCATTTCGTTTTGCATTGAAATATTTCGTTATATCCAGTTAATAGTTAATAATTATTCTAAATATGTATGAAATTAAAATATTTTAATTATTATTTAAAGTATGAAAATTAAAAAACTCAGTTAATTTATCTTATGAAGTTTATATAAGCATCATTTAGCAATATTAATTTACTGAATAGAAAAATAGCAGTTTACTTTTATAATAAAGATAATCAGTAGTTTCTTTTATCTCAGAGAGAGGGGAGATTAAGAAGGGGAATGATCACAATTTATTAAGAACTTTAATACATATATATATACTGGATGGTTATAATTAAAGTTCAACTTTGAAAGCGTCATAAAAAGAAAACTACAGGACCAAATGTTTTTTTTTTTTTAACTTGGCAATAGTTTAAAGGAGTTCATGGAAATTTAATTTCTGTGTAAAAGTGTTCACAAACTCACCACCAGAGGGGGGAATGGCGTTGTATGCAATATTGCTAAGCAAAATAGGATATGAAGACACTGGTTTAAAGTGTTTTGAATCATTTCTGAAACGTGTTACAAAGCATGTTCAATATGTGTTATATCAAAAGCACTGTTTATGGTGATAATCTGAACAATCTGGCGGAACTGAAAGATGCGATACACCGACATGTGGGCAACACTCCTTCTAATATGCTAAGAGCTACTGTTGAGAATGCAGCAATGCGATTTAACTTGCTTTCAGAAAATGGTGGAGGCCACATTGAACATGCTTTGTAACATGTTCCATAAACGATTAAACACATTTTAACCTGATATCTTCATGTCCTATTTTGCTTAGCAATATTATATACAGCGTCATTTCACCCCTGGTGGCGAGTTTTTGAACTTTTTTTTAACAGAAAAGAAATTCTTATGAATTTCTTTAAACTATTGCCAAATTTGATAACATTTGGTCCAGTAGTTTTCCTTTTATGACCTATTCAAAGTGGAACTTTAATTATAATCATCCGGTATATATAAGAAAGAGTGTCTTTCCATGCTATCCATTCTCAAAATTTCTAATTCATAGTTTTGTAAGTCATGCACCTTGTCGTTCAGTTCCAACTGGTCTCCCAGGATATTTCTGCTTTCCATACACTAGCAACGCATATTCAACATATTTTTAATATCGCTTCTGTTGTAAATGCTGGTGTTCTCGTCATCCAAAGGACATAAACTATGACAATTAAAATATTTTATTTATTTCCTTGTCTTATAGTTTAATTTTTTAATCCTACTTTTTTTACCATTAGTATATTTTTCAAACATATCATAAGCCTTCTTTTGCTTTTTTAAAGATTTTTTAAAATTAATTCTCAATATTTTCTTTCTTGTTTTTTTTTATTTTTTAAATTATTTTTTAAGTAGTAGTAGCTCAGTACATATGAATTGAATACCGACGTTTACAAACTGTGTCAATTTTGTAATGCGGAATAAATGGATACTTATTTGAGAAAATGGATACCCATGATACTGGAAATGGATATTACTCGTAGTCAGTTTTTTTAAGTTCTAGCCTTCAAATGAGTTTTGGATTCAGAAAACTGAGTATTCTTCAATATCATTCTTATACTATTTAAAAATAATTGAATTGCAATGAAATATTTGGTCAAATCCTGGAAGAGAAGAGCATTTTAGCTTAAATAGATTTAACTCCTTCCATGAAAAAGCTGAATATTTTAAGAAATAGCTATTTTTATTAAAAATAACGGGCATGTTTTGTGCATTAATTAGGTCATATAATAAGTATATATAATATATTTCATGTATATTTGAAAGATGAAAGAAAAAGGCTGGGGATGGATTAAAACAGTTACCGGCGTGGAAGGTCCAGAGAATACTATAGAAAACTGGGATAGATACCGAAGTATTGTCTGCGAATTTTCAGAAGAAGAAAACGTAAGATTATTAATTTTCTTCATATATATCATAATTTTTAAAAATACATGAATCATTTTTACTTATTGTTAGAATTTCAATCCATTTTTCTGTTTTTATTATATTTATATTTGGAACATTTGTATTAATAATAACCAGCTGGAGTGATCTAATAAAACTTTAACGCATACAATCTAATAAATCTGTCATGCCAGAGAACGCCTTACATGGCATTGGCGTACAATAGTTACGAAATATTTACTTTTGGCGTGACTTTAGCACTTTTACAGAATCTATCATGTTACCCTTGGTGAATTTTGTGGTAATTAATCTCTGGAATCCGATTAAAAGTATATGAAAATAAAATTTGTGTTACAGATATGTTTTTCACAACCGACTGTAAACCAAAATTTGACACAAAACTGTACTTGTAGTCACAAAATCCAGCACCAAATTAGATATATTTAATTCACTGCGTTTTTGAATTATCGCGTTTATATGCCTCTGAAAATACTGACCGACAGATAATCAACACCTTGATGGATTTGGCTCAAAATTTGAGTGTCTACAGAATAGATGTGAAATCTGTGTACCGAATTTTATCTATCTAGCTCTTTTTGTTTTGTAAATATCCTGTTCACTTATATTCGAATATCCGAACAGACGAATTTCCTGTGAAAAGATTTCACTCAAAATTTGACAAAGATCTGCAAATTTGGTGTAAAAATTGTATACCAAAGTTCAACCATCTATTTTTAAGTTATCTTTGTCACGCATAGAAAAACGGTCAGACAGACGAGCATTTTTTAAAAATGTGTTTTTTGAACTCAGAGTGGTCTAAAACGTAGAGATTCTTCAAAATCTAGAGTTCGAATTTTTTGACCGTACTTTCTCTATTCTGTGTAAACAAGAAAGTAAAAATTGCACAAGGATTTTTAGAGAAGATTAGATTTTCATAGTAATCACAAAACGGTTATTAATTTTGCATTAAACAAGTCAGGTTAAATATAGTTTAACACTATATAAGATGCCACTATTAACTGGTAACCTTTCTGAGAGCCTCGCGAGAAAATCAATAACCAATTAAAGAAGAATGGATAAAAGGAAATGTAGAGAGGGATTCGACAGAGAGATGTAAACCAATTGAAATCTTATTTTCCATATTTTTAATTGTTTGAAAAAAATTGCCATTTCTCTTTAGATTTGAGTGTATGCGTAGTGTATATGCATTAGATATTGGTATATGCATTAGATATTTGTATATGCATTGAGTATAAGCATTAGATATTTGTATATGCATTGAGTATAAGCATTAGATATTTGTATATACATTACATATATAAATTATCAGTCAGTCCCAATCTAAAATATCTGTATATTATTTATACCAGTTTAAATCTTATTTTTCATATCTTTAGCTATTAGAAAAAATTGCCATTTCTCTTTAGATTTGAATATAAGTGCCAAAAACGAAGATTTTATTCAAAAATTTCGTAATTAACGCTGAAGAGGTGTTAAAAAATTTACTAAATTATGATTTTTAGCACATTTTTTAACTGTAATCTGAGCTTGTAATCAATATTATTTTTCTGATTATCAGGTACAAATTTGTCATAAAATGTATAGCAAATTTTGAAATCTGAATAATGTATTCGGCTTGATTTTTATGTGTGCATTACATATATAAATTATTAGTCGGTTCGAATCTAAAATATCAAGAATTCAGGAAGTATCAAATGTTACTTTATTTTTATACAATTAACAACTAAATTAATATAAGTAAATGGAGAAAAATAGGAGGTTTAAAATTTGGCTAAACATTCTAAATAATTTTGACAATTCCCTCACTATAAACAAATTCAGATTTGGTTTTAATATCAACAAATTTTATAGCACAAAATTTCCTCAGATTTTCTTTACTTTTATTTGCTATTAATAGCTCTTTAATTTATAATAAGTAATAGGAATGCTGTCTATAAACATCTTGTTTTTTAGATTATATGATAATAACATTGATTAATTCGACATTAATTAATTATAAATCTGTGAAAAAATCCGATAGAAAATATTATGTGACAATTGAAGCAAAGTTTGATACAAAAAAATGAAAAGGAACAAATTTAAATTATTGTAGTTATACTTATGAAATTTGTATTATAATAATTTTTTTTTTTCAGATAATAGTATGACATTTTTTTCTAATGAACTTATGTATTTATTTCAGAGAAAACAATTTAATGAATTTTTCCAATTGGGTTTCGAATACTGGTTGGTAAGTCATTTACATTATTCCGTAAGTTATTTATGAAAGTTTATCTATTGCCCTAAATTTGTTTTATTCTAGAAATTGAGCTACTAGTATTTATTCATTTTAAGATAAATACTAGTAGCTCAAGATTTCATCAGTTATTTATGAAAATTTTTCTATTGCCCTGAATTTTGTTTTATTCTAGAAACTGAGCTACTAATATCTATTTATTTTAAGATAAGCTTATAGATCTTTAGTATTTTCTTCTCATGTCTCCTAATCCAATAATTAAAAATCTTTTTCCAACTGTTCTCTTTAAAATTAATGGTAGAAGGATTATAAATTACTCCATATTGATATTAAATAGTTATGATGGTTTAGATGTGATTTTCCATG
Source organism: Argiope bruennichi (assembly GCF_947563725.1). Taxonomy (NCBI): domain Eukaryota; kingdom Metazoa; phylum Arthropoda; class Arachnida; order Araneae; family Araneidae; genus Argiope; species Argiope bruennichi. The sequence goes on from NC_079152.1 coordinate 77,299,772, forward strand.
AAAATGTATTAATTTTTATTAAAAAACTATCTGGTATTCCAAAGTGCACCAATGTGAACTATGAATATCGTTTTAATTCAGAATGGTTAATTAATAAATGAATTCGAAAAATTGGTTGTATTAATTAATAATCTTTCCAAAACATGATTCTACATTTATATAAATTACAGGACAATATCGCATTTCATACGATCGCTTCAACTTTAACAAGATGAAAAGGTCTACAAAATTCGTTCCGAATAATTTCCTTTATTAACTCTAAATACTTATTTATAGATCCGTTATCTCAGCATTTTCATTTATTAGGTGCTGACAGATTAGGTTAACTGCAAAATGGAAATAATTATTCGCCTATATAAGTGTTATTGGCTTGAAAAAAATTTTGCTGATTCGATTATGTGGTGTATAGAGTTTAAAATGGATTGAATTTACTTGATTGATATGAATATTAAAATGAAAATTGATACTTGCGTTGACACAGCTTCGTATTTCGGAATTCTACGCTTGAACAGCTATGTTCTTAGAGTATTTGAGACATCAGATTGTCCAATTTTTATAGATTCACATTTTATATATGCAATTTCTTTTGTTATATTAATATTTATGAATGAAATGGAAACGCTTAATTTTTTTGTTCCTTATAAAATTCTAAACTACTGAAAATAAATTTTTTTTAAAATTATTCTTATACATACTCTAATGCAAGGATGAGAAAATTTTAAATTAAATTTAAATAATAATAATTTAATACTTAATTTCTTAATAAATAAAACCATGTTTAAGTTGAGCATACTTAGCACTGTACAAACAAGCAATGCAATTGTGGCGAAGATTTGTTGATTAAAATGAATTTAAAATAGTCAGAACGTGGAAAAGTGGGATACTTAAATTAGAAGCTTATATTTTATAGTATTATTACAAGAACTCCATATTTGAAAAAATTGTTTCTTTATTTTAAAATTTTGAGGTTTCCTGTTACACTTTCGGACATTTAACGGTCAACAGAACGTTATATGTCCTATTATATTTTTATATGCTCTGTTCAAACCGGCTGCTTTCCGATTCCATGTTGTAAACACGTATTCACGTTACTATTCACAACAATGATTAAAATTATAATAATAATTTAATAAACATGTTCAGAAAGGCTAAAATTAACGATATTTACTTAAACCAGAACACGCTTAAAATGCAATATTATGCACAGTCAGTTGCTGACTTGTTAAATTTAATCTTTTTCATAAAATTTTGTTATTTTTATATTTTGATGAATATTTCACGGCAATTAATTAAATAGTTAATTTTTCATAATAATAAGCATGAAAATAATTTCATCCGAAGTAGCATTGGATATATCAGTTAATACTTTCACAATAATATGGTGATATTTTCATCATTGAAGAACACTTACTCTATTAACATTTATAACATTTACCTTGCTTTCTTTAATATAGAAGTTTGTGAATAGTGAATCAGTTATTAGAAGGGTTGAGGTAAAACTTTGAATGCATAATTATCTTTCCCCAATTTGCAAAAATGAGATGTGGTTAATAAGATACCCTCATATTTTCTTCTTCTAATATTAAAATGTTTGGAAATCTTTGGTGTAATATAATATACCTTATTGGTGATTTTAAATGGTTTTAAATAGTTTATGAAATTATTTTTTAAATGGGCACAAATTTATATTTTCCCTTCTTCACTTGCTTATCTGTTATTGAATTTGGAATATTCGCGATATTTAAAGGTGGCGTTATGTAAAATGCTCATAGTCATTGGAATTCTAATTTTTCGATAATTAATGATAAATTCATTCTCATACATGTATAAATTACGAAACTTATTACAGATTTGTTTATTCTGATTAATAAAGTCCCTTTTTTTCATCGTTTAGGAAGTTTGTGTTAACGCTTTTTCAGAGAGGTGCAAAAAGGCAGGGAAAGCGTCAGTAAGCAAAACATTTTTTCATGTCGAAATGTGCAGGTAGTTCATAAAAATTCTTATTTTTCAAGACCCGATTGAGTAATAATTTATAAAATTTATTTTATTTTTATTATATTGCAATATCATGGACATAAATGTACAGTTTTTGAAATCACGTTGAAATAACACTGAGATTTAGTCAATTATTTTTAATATATAAAATATTTAAGTCAAACTTCAGCGTTTTCTTCAGTAACTTCTGAAAGGATCATTACATACCTTATTTATTTTAATCTTTACTAATATTTTAACTATCGGAATATTAAAGTCTTTACACGTTGCAGTTTTTTAATTTCTTCCTAAGTATAGGAAACTGAAAAAACAAACAAACAACAGCAACAACGGAGAAGCAAAGTTCAGAAGAGAGAAGTATCACAGATTATTTCTCGGAAACAAATAGATCAATAACATGGTATTAATGATTGAATAATTATAAGAGAGGGGGATGAAATAGATATCGTAGATGAAAAGAGTTAGCATGAATCACTTCGAATATTCAGTGGTTATCTTGTTCCTACATGATTTCAATTGGCAAGTACATATACATGCTGCTAGCTTGAGGACATTACTACATTTGTTACTACATGAGTTTGGAGATACCAGTTTTGAACAATAACATTTTCACATGATTAAAACAACAAACCATATTAGAAAGTGTATGCTGCTAGCTTGAGGACATTTCTACATATGTTACCACATGAGTTTGGAGATACCATCTATGAGCAATAACATTTTCTCATGATTAAAACAACAAAGCATATTGGCAAGTGTATGCTGCTAGTTTGAAGACATTTCTAAATTTGTTACCACATGAATTTGGAGATACCATCTTTGAGCAATGACATTTCTCATGATTAAAACAACAAAGCATATTGGCAAGTGTATGCTGCTAGTTTGAAAACATTTCTAAATTTGTTACCACATGAGTTTGGAGACACCATCTTTGAGCAATAACATTTTCTCTTGATTAAAACAACAAAGCATATTGGCAAGTGTATGCTGCTAGTTTGAAGACATTTCTAAATTTGTTACCACACGAGTTTGGAGATATCATATTTGAGCAATAAAATTTTATCCTGATTAAAGCAGGCCGGGATAGCGTGGTTGGTAGGGCATTGGATTCGCGTCCCTTGAGTTGCGAGTACGAACCCTCCACGCGTGTGTGGTGGCTGACGCGCGTGTAAATCTGTCGTGGTCAAAAAGTCCTCCATGTCGAGAGTAATACCAATGTGGGTGTTGGATCAGGGGTGATCGTTCTCTGGTTCAGGTCTAAATTATGATCTGTGAATGAAATACATGAATGAACTCCGCCCCTTAAAAAGTCTTGTGACGTGTGTGTAGCTAAGTCGTTCTTTTGGGCCTTGATGGCGCTACTGAAAAAAACAAGAGACATACCCTTGGCTTAACACCACGAATGACTTCTTAAAGTCAGTGGGCGTGTCTGAACAAGAGCCATTAGAAACAACAACATGATTAAAGCAGCAAATAAAAAAAAGCGGACTGCAAGTGATCGTTTTTTTTACGAAATTCATCGCTTCATTTTATTTTTAGAAGAAATATCAAATGATTATAAGTGTCTTTTAAAGTCATAAAAATATAAAAACATTTTTTGTGACATCTCTCTTTTATAATGACAGTTCGTTAAAGGGTAAATAAGATTAACAATAAATTTCTAGAAGAAAAAGATATTTTATTCTTAAATTTATAAGACACTTTCTTGAGAAGTCAACAGGTGATAAGAATATCAGCAAATTGATTTTTTTCTATCTACTTGAAAATGGCCACAGCATTATAATTATTGAAATAAAAGAAAAATAAATTGTTTAGAGAAGATCATAAAATATCAGATTTTTTTAAAAAAGAGGAGATAGGTTGGCGAAATTTTTGCTTTGTGTCTGTTTAATTATTTCGAATAGAAAATAGATGTAATCTGGATTTGGTCATTATTTATTTTTCTAGCACAACAAGAAAAATGGCTAAGTAATTCTTGGCAAAGCATATGTTGATATATATAAATGTACATATATAAATAATTTAGTGAATATATTAATATCATTATTTATATATGAATAACTGTTATGGAAATTATTATACATAAACAACTTGATGAAATTTAATCAATATTTATTTAATCAAGTTCTTCTTCCAGGAAATGGTTGCTGAAATGTTCTTGAGACATTTTGCTAATGGTGATTGTGAGGAGATAGACGAAACTGACAGTAAAAAGAACAAAAAAATAGTATACGGATAAAGATTGGACATATTTTTTTTTGAATTATTACGTTAAGTTGAAGTATCATTAAAAATATTTAAAAAGTAAACATCATTTGACTTTCTTGATTTGATCTTTTTTAATATATTATTGTTTTTAATACCGAAATTACACAAATGTCTTCCAAACTGTGATAAATGACAAGTAAAAGTAGAGTAGGAAATACAAATTTTTATCAGGTAAAATCAGTTAACATTGTAATTTTTTATATAGAATTTATTTAAATAATATTGATGGCATTCAAACTAAAAGTTTTGAGATGCCCTTAATAAAGTTAGATATGAAATAAAGGAAAAATTTGAATAAATTTGATTTGGAATGAATCATAAGCCAAAATCAACATGAATGAAACTTATTGTAACAGTACTTATTTTGACTTACTAAAACTACTTATTGTAACAGTTCATCCAAAATCAGTTTTACTAAATAAAAGTTATAAATTACAGATTAATTCAGAAGATGAGATATTTAGTGAATAGCTAAGTATTTTGATATGTGAAAAGAATTATTACATGTTAGTCTTTTGAGCCTATTCATTTTAAAGGCGAACTTTTGACTTTCAGCCATCCAGATGACAGACTCTTTTACCTTGATCTACAAAATCTGAGACAAACATATATTATAGAGCAGGATTGTAAAATTCAGAGTAATTGTGTTAAAAAATTAATTAAAATTTAAATTATCGAAACTTAAATGAAAGTTCTTTTTTCATACCTTTGGAAAATATTAATACATAAAAAGAAATGTTATTTCATTTTAAAATATATAAAAAATATTTTTAACAGTATCAGGATGTTTTCTGTTAAATGATTTTATAAATTTCTAAAATATTAAAAAAAAAGACATTTTTCACCAACATCTTGTTATTGCCAAGAAATTATTTATGAAATATTTAATTACACAATTTAAAATAAGAAAATGAAACTACATTTCAGAGAAAGACATCTCAGTAATTGCATTATGACACATCAAGTGGCAAATTCCTTTCGGTAAGTTCATGAAACTATAAACATAACAGAAGAATTTTATTAAAGTAGCGCGGTTTCAATATCTATTTGAATGTAATTTTCTATTTAATATTACTTTTTGAAAAAAATGAACATTTAGGTACTTGAGTTATATTAACGCCCTGTTTTAAAGCAACACTAACTACATTTCGGGAGGAACTTCAAAAATTTGAACCACTATTAGATGATGATACCTAAGCTGATTTATCCCAATCTAGATTTCTGTATTACATCGCACTGACATACGCCTGTCTAGATTTCAGTATTACATAGCAACCACAGAGAGCGATCGACACCGATGAGCTTAGTTTACATTAGACTCGTTTACATGTTGGTTTGTTAGTTAAGCGGGTTCGAGCCTAAAATCTACCCAGACGTCCAGATCTTACCACCGGACAGCACTAATCTAACCTAAAGTATGCATGAGAGATTCAACACACATATTTGATAGCGAAAGGCGAGGACTCCTTTAATAAAAACCCGAATTACTGAAAAACAGATATTTTACCATGAATTTTAAATTCATAATCTTTATATTATTTTTATGATTTAAGAAAATAACTTAAAATACTTACTATGTAATCAAACTAATCTAATTTATCATGGAAATAGTGTTATAAAAATGTTGGTTAATTAAAGTTTTGAAATATATGAGCGAAAAAACTTCGCACGGCAGTTTTATTTTTGTTAAATTGTGGTTTTTCGGAGAAAATATTTAAAACGTGAATCACATACTTATTACATACGAATATTTTTCAGTCTTCACATCCGTCAGCGCTATTTCGCAAAATTTTGAGGTAACAGTAGGTTATCCTCCTATGGTAAATGCAAGTACCACAAAAATTTGCGACATGGTACCATATGACATTGTCAACATGAGAGCAGATGGAAAAAGGCTCTAATACTTTGCAATAAAAATGTTTTTTGTGATAAAATCACGTTGTTTCAGAAAGATGAATACACATATAATTTAAAAAGCAAATCCCTTATCTAATATAAAATTTCATCCAAATCGTTAGAACTGTTTCCGAGATACACGAACAATTGCTCTTTTCACGATAAGCGAAATGTAATAGAATTGAAACGTAGAATCGAACATGAAAAAAAAATGCATGGGAGTCAGAAGTGTTGCTTCAAACGGGACGTTAATATAACTAAACCAAACCAAACCTAACCATTACTCCATCTCTGAAACGCTTTTGCAGGTCATTTGTAGCCACATGTCAATATTTAATTATAAAATATTTTTTGTGAGCAAGATTGTTTTTTAAGCAAGTTGTTGTGAGCAAGACACCTTTATAGATTTTATACAAAAAAGGAAAAACCTTATCTAAATATGAAATTTGATCCAAATCGCTAGAGCCGTTTCCGAAATACACTGTATATATATATATATATGTGTGTGTGTGTGTGTGTGTGTGAGACAAACTTACTGCATTACTACAAAATCATGCTAGAAAGTATAAATATAAGAAATAAAAATTTTCTCGCCCTTATATGCTAAATGAAAGTTTGAAGGCTGCAAATAGAATACTTAAGTGTAACTTTCCTTTAAGAAGAAATTGAATTATTTTGTAAATTTATATACTACAAGAAAATATGGTACCGTTTTCCCCAATGAAATAATCCACGAGAAAATAATTCATTATTAAAAAAAATAAATATTAAGAATTTTTTTTTCTGTTCAGAAGGATCATAGCTTTTTTTTTTTATATGCTTCTTTAAAATCTCGACCAACACTTTTTTCAACAAATGCTCCATTTATCTTGGAACAATATATTGTAAGTGAACACTATATTGATATATTTGTTTTGAATTTAGATATTAAAATATCAAATGAATAAAAACCGTAGTTAACCGGACTCCCAGATCACGGGGGACAGTACGCAGGCAATCTGTTTTTGTTCTCAAAGTTTATAAGCATAATTTTTGTTGTGTTAATCCTAAAATAATTTTTTGATTATTATATTGTTATCTTTTAAATACAACCTGTAGAATAATTATTCTTTTTATTATATGTAAAATTTATTCATTGACTATATATACTAATTATTTGCATGAATATATACCATAAGTATTCCTCTACTTATATATATATAATTGTTATTATATTTATTTAAATAACAATTTTTTTATAATTATATTTGCTTTCAAGTATCAATTATATATGAAGGATCAAAATATTTTCATGAATCAATTAATTAATTATTTAAAAAAACACTACAATATCTGAAATTGAAAATGTATAGAGTATATAAATGTTGTTGTTTCTTATGGCACTTGCCATGGACAAGCCCGCTGTTCAAAGACAGCCGATTTTAGCCTGAGGGGGAGCGCCTCTTGTTTCTATAGTAGCGCTTTCTAGGGCCAAGAGAACGACTTAGCTACACACACGTCACAACCCTTTTTACGGGGCGGACTTCATTCACACATATCATTTACACACAGATCGTAATTTAGACCTGAATCAGAGAACGATCACCCCTGATCCAGTACCCCCAGTGGTATTACTCTCGACATGGAGGACTTCGAACTCGCAACCTAAGGGACGCGAATCCGACGCTCTAACAACCAGGCTATCCCGGCCTCGAGTAGATGAACATTTTAATTGCGATGTTTTGCGATTTACGCTACCACACTTGTAGAACAAATATATTCTGAATACGTATCTTTATGTAACGAAATCCTTCGAGATCAAATTACAATTGTATAGAGATCTAAGCGATCGTTAAAGCAGAAAAAGTAAACTTACATTTAGTTATGAAGGAAATGCAACTCGTAATGCTTATATACTCGCTTATATACTCGTAAAAAAGTGGGGCATCATTTTTATGTCTATTTTTGAGAAACAAGCAACTATATTAGGAATAGTATATACTGTTAAAAAATGCAGAATTAAACCCAAAAAAGAATAAAAATCAATTTTATTGTCATTGAATTTTATTGAAATTACAATTAAATAAAAATGAATTTCTCTCTATTAATAGAGATATTAGTTTTAGCCCTAAAATTAATATTTCTTTCAAACAATAGAAAAACGTATTATTTCTTTGGCGCATACAAGAAAAGGCTTATTTTTTTTAACATAATATCGATTCAAGTTCAGGCAGAATTTATATACGCATTAAATGCGCTTAATGAATTGCTCTTAATGATTTGATTATTTTAGGGGAAAAGAATTAAATTTCTACCAAAAATTTTCTATATGATATTTTATCATTCATCATATAAAAAAATTTACTATAACATATAAAGTGTAACTTTTACAAGGCCGTTAAAGTATCATAAAAAATGCTGCCATTGAAGTCTTGAGTATATCTAAATCTTATATATTTAAACTTGGAAAGCATACTCTAATAGAAAATGACAAATGTGATATTGATATATCATTCAAAATTTATATTCCGGATGATTTTCTAAGATGAAACTATTTATGATACTTAAAAGGATGTTGCCTTACGAAATATTAGTTTATTCAGTTTATCATATGCAGACTATCCCTTACGAATATTAAGAACAGAACATTTTAATATGCATCATTACCTTTAAAATGGGAATTTTAGTTTTCATGTATGACTAACAGCTGAATAAAGTTGAGTGGCTTCCTTTTACCAGCGAGTGAATATTCAAATTTGATTGAAAGAAAACATTAAAATTTACATAATAATAGTTCATTCACCGATAAGTGAAAATCCTATTAAATTTTTATAAAAATTAGTATTTTATTGGGCATTTACTGCAATTTGCTTTTAACATTACGAGAAATTTAGTTGAGCTTTTCAAGTAGAAAAAAGTCCACACTGAACACTTGCGCTTATTATTTTTATAGATTTGCGGATAAAAAAACCATTATGCTAGTGGATGTGGAATATTAAAATTGATTGTTCTTGCTACTAAATGCAGTTAATAACTGATAAGATTGTTTTTAAAAATTTATAATTTAAAGAAAGCAATATTATGTTAAATATTGATCTACCTATAATTTAACTTGTATAATGATGTAATCAGTATTGCAAAAGTAAACATATAAAATATATAAATCCGCGAATGGCTTCAAAACGTGATATGCAAAAAATGGAAAATTTAAAAGAAATTTTGCAAGACATTTAAAGTAATTACTTATTTTAGTAAAGAAAAAGATTATTGAAAAAGAGAATTTCAAAAAGAAATATTTAATAAAACCCAAAACATGCAAAAAAAAAAAAAAAAAAATCAATAAGAAGAAAATATTTTTTACTACATTCTAAGATAAAAATCCGTCTCAATTAACTAATCTTTTGGAAAACAGTACAATTGAAAGCAGGAAATAAAGCATTAACAATACCTACTTGATTACTAATTATTTTAATAATTAATTCCAACTATTCTTTCTTATTTATAAGTTAAATTAAATTACAGTCTGAAGTGAGTATAAAAATTCTTTCTTTTTCAACTTGTTAAAATAAAATGAATACTCACATGTGTAAAACACTTAAGGGAATTTCAAATAATATATGAGAAAATGTTTTAATGAAAAGATCTAAAAACATAGATATTCGATAGGAAATCTTGAAAATTTGATGATTCTAAGCTGAAAATCGGTGTTCAATTATATCAACGATTTTATAAATGTTATTTATATATAATAATTGCAATTTATACACTGTAAAATATATAACGATTTTATTGATCTAATATATTTGATTTAAGATATCTGATCTGATTTAAGACTAGAAATAATGCCATTCTTTTAAGTTCTTTGCTTGTTTTAAATTTCTCTGCTCTCAATCATCTGATAAAATTGTAATAAAATTTTATAAAAAATTAAGATCAGATAGCAAATCTAAACATTATATACATATAAGCGAATATTTTTTTTCAATATGAAAAATATTGTGAAAATATTAGAAAGACATTTAGAGAGAAGAATAAAAGATTTTAAAAATTCCGTTTCTACAAATTTATAGAAAATCAGCAAAAAAAAATTTATTAATTTTTTTCATAGAAAAGTTTACTTTCAAATGGCTTAAATAGGCTCTGATAAAGATATGTAGATATTTTTGACTGTTTAGATATTTTTGACTAGATGTTTTTTAAAATATGATATGTTTGACTTTACGTTTAATCGGCTTTGTAGCCGCTCTTGTAATATTAACCATAGCTGACTGATAACGTAAAAGAAAGCGTCCTCTGAAGTCGTGTGGCGTTATGACTCAGTTCAGGTCAAGCAATTGCAGGTGTTGCATGCGTTGATCCATGCTTTTAAATATGTATCTTAAAGTTATTCCGAAATTTTGTATGTAAATTGTCTGTTTGTAACGCAATCTGTAAATAAATACCTGTTACACTAATTCGTACTTTTTACTGAACCCCTTAACGACCCCTCCCTAAATTTTATTACACTTGAAACTCTTTGAATTGAGTAGAACTTCGGATAAAAAATGATAAAGCTTTTATATTAAAAACATTTCATGCTTATAAATTATAATAACAACAGCGAAAGTAGATTAAAGCCTTTATTTGAGAATGAATATGTCATTTAGGAAGCTCCAAACTGTCTGGAAATATAACTATTCATTAAAAAATAAAACTCGACCGACTAATAATTCAAAAACAATTGTAATTATTACAATTACTCGCCAATTAATTGAAAATGTTTGTTTAATATTTGTTTGGAATCGATTATACAATATTGTGGAATGCATTTATATCTACAACATATCAAATGGTGTAGAAAGAAAGATTTTAATGATCTCTGAACTTGATAGAACTGAAGTTTTCTATCTGTTTTTTTTCCAACATCTCTCAACATTCTTTATGATGTTCGAGTCTGGATTTTGCGATAGTCAAACTAGATACTATAACTCAAATTTATACAGTATCTATTTCGAGCAGTTCTTTTGTAGCGAATGGTGGCATTATGTACCGTAAAAGACTGCTAGTCACGTTGGAGATAAACATGCAGAATTGCAGGATAGTTTGACAGCAAACATGTTGATGGACTTCTTCAATGGCCTCTTATTCTCCAGAAATAAGATAAAAAAATTAGTGGTAATGAGGTCGCTGATAGATAGGCCAAAGAGGGTAATGAGAATGAAACGGCCACTACCTCTTCGCTTACTTATCAAGAACTATACTCAAATGAAAGATTTAAACTCAATTTAATATGGCGTATTCCACCTACGCATCAATGGTACACAGAAACATCCCCTGGCACTCTACTGGAAATCAAATGTGACCGTGGCTCCTAGACTGCTCTGGCTAGACTAAAACGTGGCCACCTTAAGTGTTTTTCCTTTGAAAGTGGTAGAAAAATCCACCCCACATGTAAAAATTGCAGTGACCATCCAGTTTCACCAGATCACATTCTGGGTTGCATCGGACTTTCTAAGGGAGTTTTAAAATCCGAACCCCTTATTATTATCGATTTTTTTGGAGGTGAACAACCTGATGCAGCTGATCTGTCATATGTCAGATATTTTCAGCATTAGCAATAGCAGAAATACGTTTAGAGTTATTGCTAAATCATACGAACAAATTATCTACCATAATTTTGAATTATATTGACTAGAAAAGAGAATTTTACAGTTTCATATGGATCATGTCGAATTTTTCGTATACCATCCATACGAAAATATGTTCCATCTGATCTAAACATCTTTTTCCAATACTCAGACATAAGCAGTTTAGAGTCAGTGCCAAATCATACGAAAACATTATCTACCGTAGTTTTGAATTATATTGACTAGGAAAGTGAATTTTACAGTTTCATATGGATCATGTCGGATTTTTTGTATTTCATCCATATGAAAACATATTCCATCTGATCGCATTATCTTCTTCCAATCAGTAGTTGTTCAGAAGTCACATCATTCCATATACTATTGGAGGTAAGTTTTCTTTATCTTTACAGAAATTAAATTAATAGATGCATGAACAGTATATACAAAATTTCTATTTTTATTATACATTATTTGGGATAGACTGGATCCATTGAAATCTTCTTTCAGTTGTTGCACAATACATCATTTATCTGGCAGTGCAGTCCATTTAAGAAGCTTATGATCTCAGGCTTATTCTTGGTGATCTACCCAAAGTTATGTCTCTGTAACTAAAATGCATGTTCTTATATGTTCAATGCGTTGGATGTCTTCTGAAATATCAGTAACTTTTTCTTTTCTGACAATCATCGGTCTCGTTATACGAGCTCCCACTATGAGACCTTTTTTAAGCAAAGATACCATTTTTTGTACGTTTTTTGAGAACATGAACTAATAACCAACATATTTTGGTATTACAGTGACATCAATTTAATAACGTAAGTGATTTACATGATTTAGTATAATTTTACTTTTTAGTTTTAATTGCAAAATTAGCCATTTATTTTTAATTCATTGTCTAATGCATGGTAAATTTTATGTTACATTGCTATAAATAATGGCACATTATTTTTTTTTGTCCACAATGATATGTGATTTTTTATCCACAATAATTTCTATAAAATATTTTCATCTTCTTATTAGAATAATTTCCATTTTAAGATTTCTATTATTTCAATTTCCACTGCTTGTTATATGGAGTACAAAAAAAATACTTTCCATGTAATGGATTAGATTTCTGTGATATTTGTTTTTACTTTATTGTTTATTTTTGTGAAATAAACTTGGACCAATTTTAATGTCCTAAATTATAGATCTGTCTCTTAATTATCTTATATACATTCATTTTTTTAAAACTTTGACTTTGTTTAATAGAAGTTAATCATATTATTTTCATCGCTTCTTTAATTTATACATACTTTGATAAAAAGATCCCATTTAGAAAATTCATTTTTTTTTATTGAACAATGAGTAAACTATTCTTAAATATTCAACAAATTCTAGTATGAAATATAGTATGCTACAAATAAATTCAATTCAGAAATCATTATTCTGAAACGTCACAATTGGACAGATTTGTCAGTAGAATTCGTTGAAAGTTGACGAAATAAAATAAACCTGTTTTGCAGAAACCTTTATTCTTATTTTCCTACAGATTTTTGGAAATACAAAATATTGTATTTCCAAATACTTTGCATATGTACAGTATTTAGAAATACAATATATTTTCAGTTCTTGCATTATTTGGGGACATTTTAATTAATAATACTTATGACATAACGTACGAACGTTATGTCATAAGGTACTTCTTCGTACGTTATATTTTAACGTACGAAGTAGTTATTTCCTAAATACTTTAATTTATGTTAAAGAAAAATATGGCACACAGTTTCAAGAATATTTTACTTTGACTTCGAAAAGGAACCAAATGCAATAGTATTATTCATAAAAAAAGGAACATTTGAAATGTATCCATTTTTTTCCTCGACTGTTTTTGTTGAAAAAATTTCCATTATAGTTAGACAAACTTTTGTTCAAACTTAAATACGGAGAACTCTAGTTAGAAAATGTTCAAATTCACAATATGAGGAAAACTTATTTATTATTTAAAAACTTTACGTGATGCAAATATCTATAAATGCAAAGTAATCTATGAAAGGCATTTAATTTTTATTTGAATTTCTTTTTATCGCATTTTCAAATGTTAAACATAAAAGGATATTTTTCTTTTCACATGAAAATTAGTACGACAAAGCAGAATTACAACAACAATGAAATCAAATAAAATCTCAATTGAAAACATGAAAGTATACACACGCACACATAAACCCCGTTTTTACACGCATAGATTTTGTAAAGCATATCAAGCAAATGTGTATACATATCTATAATTTTAAATACTTTAGGACTTCCATACATTTATATTTTGACTTATTTTATCCGTAAAGGATAAAAAGGAGAAATTTTATTTTATTATATTAGTTTTATTGTAATTATGCAGATAAAAAAAGCGAGTTGTTTTTCAATACTATTCAAAAACGTTTGTTATCCTGCTATATAATTTTTTTTTATTATAAGTAGAAGTAACTTTATTTTTTTTACTTTTTTGAAAACTAAATTCCACATTGTTATTTTTCTGTCACAATTTTAGCAACTTACAACCATTGCATGAAAGCTGTTGCCAAATGATTGTAATTAAATTTTCAATAAATTTGTTCACAAAATTTGTTTTTAAAAACACAATATCTCTATTAAAATTGTGTTTGCATTTCAGCATTTGAATTGAAAATATTTTTTTAATGACTTTAACACTTTTTTAAGAACCGCGTGATTAACAAAAGTAAGGCTTAATTCTTTATGAGAAATAAATGGAATAGATGTTGAGTTCATTCATTTTTTTTATTTTAATGAAATATCAGCGGTTGCTAATGATTTTCATATTAGTATTTTGTGGGAAACGGAATATCACTATTTCATTGATGGAATGTTTTTCAATTGTTATAAAATATTTATAAATTGAGAATTTAAAAATTCCTTTACTTTGAATATATGCTATGCTGTATTTAATATTTATATTTAAATTTTCAAACTGCAGTATTATTCAGAATTTTCTGCAATGTTTGAAAAATCTGATCAATCTTAAATACATATAATTAACTCTCTGAGTAAAGTTACTGCCTGAAAAGTTTCTTGAAGAGTTAATTTCTCTGCATTTTTAATTTGAAAAAATGAAATTTGGCAGTTGAATTTCATGTCAATTAATTCATTTCTCGCATATATTTAATAAATTTTTTGCTGTTCAATCCTGAGTAATTTGACTATAGTGTTTTCATTCTGAAAATTCTTCCAAATTGCCCTAGGCATAAAGTTGAATGTCAATTTGTTCATTTTCCCCTTTTATTTAATTGTTCTCTGTCTTGCTAGTTTGAGAGATTTTGTTTAATTTGTTCCTTTTGATAAATGTTTCTGTTAATAAACGAAAGAATAATATATATATTCACCAAACATTCAAGAAAAACAAAATTATGGCATTCAATTTCATGTCAATCGCCCCATTGCACGTATTCAAAGGGCCCTCCATTCTTACCTTTCTCTGAAAAAAAGGATAAGTCATATCACTGACTCTCCGCCCCCACCTCGAAAGCACACGAATAAAAACTGAATGGCCGAACCGCTGCTACAGCTGCACTGGCGGGAACTGTGGTTGAGTCCTAAGGGCCATCACCGGCCAGATAGATTTATTTTATGCAGATAGATAGACTTATTTTATGCATTAAATATGACCTTCATTTGTAAGTATCGGTGGTATACATCAACGGTCTTGTATGCCCCCGCCCCATAGATAATCATGAACTGACTACATTGCCCACCAGAAGGCACATGTGAAAACTAGAACAACCGGCCTGGTAGCAACACTAGCGGGAACTGTGGTTGAGTCCTAAAGGCCATCACCGGCTCCGGTACAACCCTTCCCTAAGGAAGTAGGCCCGACATCGATGGGAAGAGTATGATCTCCAACCTTTCCTGTACCCTCCAAGGTGGCGAGAACCAAACACCATGCTAGAAGCTTCTCATTCTCATCTCGAGGTGCCCCCCGGGGGGGGACGACAAATTTAGAGAAGTTTTTTAATAAATTCTTTTTCCTGCCTCCCTTTTAGATTAAAACGCAGCGTATATTTAAAAATTACATCTCTACTGAAAACAAGATTTCATTTTTAGATTTATACATGCCACCATCCGGCGCATTGTTTTTATTCATGAAAATAGTTCGTTTTATACAAAACAGTTCAAGATTTACAAAAAGTGATAAATAGTGTCTTTATTATTAATAATGTTTATAAATCTGAAACAATATTTGTTTTGATTTAGCATCTTAGATTAAAAAAAATTTCTTATCAAAATGCACATTTACATATTCATAATTTACATAAAAAATCGAAAAGTCTATTTCCAAAATTATTTGCATAATTTATAAGGAGTCGCAGAATAGGTGAAAAGAATCAAAATTCATCAAAAATGCTTGAAAAAAATTAAAGTAGTGAAATTTTAAGACGCTGTTTCCTAATATTTTGTTTAATTTTTTTTCAGATTAAAACTTTATTCTGAAGATTCATGAGGCCACTTCAGTATGACAGGAATGCAAGTTTTTGACAAGATGTAAATAATATAAACTGAAATTAGCAACTAACTTTCTAAATTTCCAGCTTTCACACACAAGGGCTTTTATCACACTAAAACAAATTTTAGAATCTTTAAGCCCATAAACATAGGGAATTTTTGGTTTCGTTGTATTTGTATCACAACTAAAATCTTATAAAAAAATGTGTTTTTTTAAAAAAAATATTGGTGTGTTAACAAAAAGAACGGACATGATGTTTTCGAACAATGTTACTCTTTCCTTATAAAAATTTTCCCCAGGAGAGCATTATTAATCTTTTTTCGTGCCTCATTATAATTTTTCTATCAATAAGGAAAATGGACTTTTTTTCTTTGCGCATGACAAAAAAAGGACACTGCTATTGTTTACAATTGCTTTAAAGCTCCCTGTAAAAGATTTTGGATGATTACACAAAGTATACACAATTTAATCTGGAAAATGAAGCGAGTCCTTTATGCAACGTGTTTGTTACTTCTTTTCGTTTCCTATGTAGATAGTCACGCATTCCAGTCTCTGAAGGCCGAAGACATGTACGAATGCTATGTGAAGCTCCTGTGCACTTTAAGTAAAGTTCATTTAATTCCTTTCAATTTGCTAAAATAAGTGAATTTTTTTAAAAATTATTTTAATAAAATATTTTGATAACTCTAACAATTTGAAATATTCTTGTATTGATGTTTGCCAAAGATTATTTATACTAAGAGCCCAAGAAGTTAAGGCATCTATCTGATATTATTTTAAATTGTAGTCAAAGTTGTTTAGATTTCACCGAAGTGGGTTATGGAAATAAATTTGACATCAAAAGCATTGGATTTTTTATATTAAGTTTAATAAATAATAAATGAAGTATGGAATGACATATAATGATTTTGAATTACTGAAGATAGGAATAATTCTGTTTTGTCTGATAAATGATTTTCATTTAACGCTTCTCAGATCGCAACTTCATAGATACAGTAGAGAGATGATAATTAAAATCGATACTAAGTAATTTAATTTTGCGATGAATTTTATATTCATGTGAATATGAAAAATCATCAATGATTTTTGAATATTATGTTTAATTTTTAAATACATTTAGAAAATAATTCATTGGGAGTATTTTCGGTCGAATTATTGTATGTGTGTTTGCTGGTGGAAAAATTAGAATTCACAGTGTACAATTTTGATTCTATTAATAAATTGATTTAATGAAGTAATATTTAATTACACATATGATCAAAATAAGAAGAATTTTTTTAAAAAATGTCTTGTTTATTTTAAGCGAGGACCTTTATTCATAAATATAGAAATTTTAATATCTGAAATGTTATATCAAATGCTGTTAATTTGCATAAAAGATCTGAAAATAATTTGTTTTATTTCCATATTATTTAACAGTAATTTAAAATAACGAACCATTATTTTATTATCTTCTTCTTTAGAAATTACATCAATTTTGTTTCCTTTAAATATTTGAAATAAGAAAATTTATAAATGATTTGTTTGAAAATTAATTAAAAATTAATTTCGGTCATTCATTTTTTAATTAACTGATATATTTCATACTACATGGTACGAATGAAATTATTATAATCTATATAAAATACTAATTATTTCATCGCAATATATAAAGAAAATTTCTTGTTCAAAATATTACAAGTAAGTCTTAAAAATTAAAAGAAATGTTGTTTCAATCAAATGTTGCATATTTTTCGTTCTTTGTCAGAAATCTGTGGAAATTTCTCTATCTACTTCTGCATTGCATTTAGTGATAAGTAATTTTCTCTATAAATAGGAAACATTTATTTCTGAATATGTTTTCCATCACATCCTTTTCCACTAAAATTTCAGATAAATAGTGAGGTTTTCCTCTGTCGTAAATCAGTGAGAATCATCACCTTTTTTTTAAATTCTATCATCCAAAGCGTGCGATTCATTTCAAACAATTATGAAGTGAAACTGGTAATCAGCCATTAAATTTCTTTGAATAATTCATAATTTGAGGTATATCATGTTTCTTTGTGTTTTAATTAATGGCATTCTATCATAATTCAATCAATTCATTGAACAATAGAACTTATTTCATTCTTTTGGTTTAGATCGGGAAGAAGATTTTCATGAATTATTAGAGGAAGCTGGGCCAGAGGTAACACCTTTTGCTCATATGTTTAAAAAAAATTAGTTGTTATTCTTTTTTTAACTCATTATTAATTGAAGATCTTTATTTCAGAACAAAAATGAAATGAAATGCATTTGAATAAAAATGTAAAATATTTTTTTTCAACGAATGACTTTAGAATAAGTATGGTGTGTATGGTTTTATTAAGCTGATATATCGTAAGATTGAGGGAAAAAAACATATAAAAACAGATAAATGTGATGCCAATAGCATAAGTATTTTGGATACGAGATGCTTTCTATAGAGATTACATAAAGACTAAATATTATCAAGTATAATTACATAATAAAATAATGTCTAGATAATTCCATACTTTAATTTCTGGTTATAAGGAGCATATAAACATAATTTGAATAGCCGGTCAACAAAAATCTTATAAATTGACTGATGAATAATCATCTGATGTGATAAGAAAAAAGGAATAAAAACACGAGAATTATTAATAAACACTAAACAACAAACAATTTAAAAACGTTATAAAGAGGTTAAAAAAATGAATATTTTATAGGCATTGTAAATGGTTTATAAAAAATAAATATCTGCTTTAAGTCCGGCTAAGTCATCCATTTTTTAATTTTTTTTTGTCAAAATTATTTAAAAAATATTTTATAGTCCAATTCACCTACTTTTACAGCCCAATTCAAATTTAAGACATTTCTTATCTCAATGTGAAATCTCAATGGAGATGGAGATTCTGGTATGGCGAACCTGGCTACCTTAAGACATATGGAAAATAATAATAATAATAATAATAAAAACTAAGAGAAGCATTATTACTTTTTTCCCTTTCTTTACTAGCTAAAACTGCATTTAATCTTATTATTTTTTATCATACCACTTTCCTATTTCAAATTAACAAATATTAGAATTTTGCCCTTATGAATTTTACTTTAAATGAAATAAACCCATGAAAATGATATTTCGCTTTAATAATATAAATATTCTAAGTAAAACAAAACGTTTCTTGTTGTAAAAATTGTGGGTTTTTTTCCCGATGAAGATTCTTAAGGAAAAATAATTTTCAATTATGTTTTTTGAAAAAATAATTGTTTAATGCTTTATTGAAAAAAGGCATATAAAGATCGATTTTGTTTTCACCTTAAGAGAATATTAAGATGTGTAACCAAGGACAGAATTTCTTTTGTGCAAATTCTCTTCTAATGAAAAAGAAAATATAAACTGACTGAAATGTTTAAACTTTTAAAATTGTATGATAAGAGCAAATGATGTACGAACTTATCGTTAGGTTCTTATCATGTCTCTCATTGTCAATGAACTGTATTTTATTGGAATAAATAATGCCTATAATTGTCGAGGTAATGATCTCCAAACATCAGTTATATGATTTTATCGACATCTTGATAATTAATCTAAATGGATGGTCTACCAGATAGCGGATCATCAATAGTAGATCAATTTTCGACGTGCCAATTTGCGTAGTGGTAGTGACAGTTGCTACAGTCGATCTGGCATGGTAGATGGGGGCAAATGGTCACAACTTTATACTGTTTACATAAAACAACCGAGAACTTTATGAAACTGCAACTTTTATTAATAGTAACAGATATATTTTTTGCATTAATAAGTATATATAATCTATTTCATGCATATTTGGAAGATTAAAGGAAACGGCTGGGAATGGATCAAAACTGTTACTGGCGTTGAAGGCCCAGACAATACCTTAGAAAACTGGGCTAGATACAAAGCTGTTGTCTGTGATCTTTCAGAAGAGGAAAATGTAAGATCATTGCTTCCTGTATTTCAACATTTTAAATATAAGTGAATAATTTTTCCCAATACTAGAACTTTAATTGCATTTGTTTTTCAAAATATATTCATATTCGGTACAATTTCAATAATAACGAAAATTTTACAAGGATTATAGATAAAATAACAGTTTCGTAAAGATGACAAATGATTTCGAGTTTTCCATAAAACAATCGAATTTAAAGACATTAAAAATTAAATCCATGAAGCTAGTAGAGCATTTTTAAAAATAAAAGCATTGTTGAGTATAATTTCTATGCTGTCTTGTTGTCAGAAATTGCACTACAGTATTAATTAATATTATGTACAAAGCAGATATAAATTTAAACTACTTTTAAGTTTCATTAGTTTCTTCAGGTATAATGATGACAAAATAGTAACATAATGTAATACAAGGTAGTCAAAATTAAGATATCCCTAAGACATACTCTGAGTTCTCTATGCAACGAATTGCATAGTGTAAAGGTTCTAAAATAGTTGAACATACTATTCAAGGCATGGGGCAACGGATTAGGAGGAAACAAAAATAGTTCCAGAAACACCGATTGATGGCATTGTACAACAGTAAATATGTTGAAAATATACAAAATACGCATTTGTAACACATTTTATTCGAAAGTATCAAACCTTCAATGCCAAGGACCTAATCGATATAGGGAAAACTGCTCAATATGGTTTCCTTCTTTAAGATGTAAAATCTTTATACTGTAGACAGCGTGTTCTACTGCGGATCGTAATTGGTCGATTGAAATGCTTCTCACATGTAAATTTACGCTGTCTTTCAAATTTGAAAAGGTTACCAGCCGTCCTCTATAAACTAGAATTTTAAGTATCTCCAAAGCCAAAAATCACAGGGATTAAGATGTGTAGAACTAGATGGTCAAGTTGCCGGAAACGCGCGACTATTAGAAAAATGTTGCCGAAGAAACTGCTGTACATAGTGTGCATTGTGTGGAGACGCTCCACACATTGAACACTATGATAATCGAATCATTATGGTAATCAAATTGGTAATCGAATCATTATTGCACTTGGGGTCCTTTGTGTAAATTCTCAAGCCGACGAAACTTTCGAAGTGCAGCTGCAGCATTTCTTTTGTTTTCATAAAACAATTTCACAAGCAAAGCGCGAAGGTATCTCTGAAAAGAATGACATTTCCCTATTTTTTTCCCGTTTTATGATCAGAACAGTAGCAGCAAAACAAGAGTTTTCGCAAATTTGTGTTTTTACAGTGCGAAATTACCGTTACAATGACAGTTTAAGTTTCTTCACTTTCTTATCTTTTTTTTTCATATCTGCAATAGAAATTAGAAAGGAAGAATTCCATACAGCATGTGTTTGTTTTTGTGATTATTAGTGCCTATTTTCTGTTGCACAACGCTATCTATTAGAGTTTCTGGAAGTAGTTTTTTTTCTCCCTTCTAATCAGTTTTACTCATACCTTGAATAGTATGTTCAACAATTTTGGAGACTTTACACCGAGTAGTTCGCTGTATAGAGAGCTCAGAATAGGAGTGTTTCAATTTTGACCACTTTGTATAATAAGTTGACATTCATATTATTTTGTAATTCTATACAAAAGAACAAAACTGTGAAGCATTTTAGACTTAATTTTTCAGATTTTTTAGGTGTAAGAAAAAATCGTCATTTTTCTTTAGATTTGGATATAAATATATATGATGGATTTTTTTAAAACTAATTTTACAAAATACAATTTAAAGTTATTGGATGACTTGCTAAATCATGATTTCTGATATTGTTTTTTTAAAAATGAAAGTTGATGATTGGAAGTAATTTTTTTATGATTATGGAATATATGTTTTCCTCAGAACATAAGTTTTGAAATCTAACTAATGTGTTCGGTTTGATTGTCCTATATGTATTATATAAATACAAAAATTATCAGCCGGGATAAAGAATTTAGTTAGTATGAAATGATTTCTCTTTTTATGATTATGTTTCACATCCAAGCTAATAGAAGTAAATTAAGAAAAATAAAATTTCAAAATATGGCAAACCATTCAAAATAAGTTTGTATTAAAAAGTTTTGGTTTGTATATGAACCATTGAAAATATGCACTTATTTAAAATAGTACTTTTAAATTTAGTAGTATTTTACTATTAAAAGTTTTTCTAGCTCATAAATTCTTCAGATTTTTTTCCCTTTTTCTTTATAACTTTTTTATTTCTTATTAATACTGGGAAATTTTCAAATATAAGTTGCTGATGTTTTTGTATTAAATGATGATAATGCTCATAAATTAAACCTTGATTATTTACTAATCTATAAAAAAGCCTTCAGTAATTATTTACTATAAATAAGAGTAAATTATGATGAAAAATGAATGTAAATTAGTTTTTGTATGAAATGTTCATTGTAATAAAAATATATCATTTTCATATCTCAACCTTATATTATAATGCTTCTGTTAATGAATTTATATATTTATTTCAGAGAAAACAATTCAATGAATTTTTCCAGTTAGGAGGCGAATACTGGCTGGTAAGTCTACTACTAAATTCTGTCATTTTTTATGTAAGGGTTTTTTTTATTTTTATTTTTACATATCCGTTTTTTTTATTTAGAAACAAATGGATTTTTTTCTACAAAAAAATTATAGGATAACTAATATAGAAAATAGATAATTTTAAAAATCATTCTGCTATAAAATATACATTATTATTCTGTAAAGAGAAATGTAAAGTTGGAAATAATCTGGGCATTCCTTACTCAGTATCTTTTAAGTAAGAATGTCAGTTATTTTTTGAAATGATAATGGAAATTATGATTTAGAACGAATAAAACGTAGAGAATTGTAAATATCGTAATCACTTGTTTTTTTTATAAGACCAAATATAATTCCGATTTCAGTTAGGAATTATTAACGGCTATTAAAAAATAAATGAATATGAAAAATAAAAGAATGATACAGTATTCAGAAATAATCCCAGTGTGTTAAATTTTTATCTTCTTATAATTTCCAAATAATCCAAGAAAGCTGAAATACTATCTTATTAAAAAATTCTGAACTAGAGTAAATAGTTCGTTTCATATTTTTTTTTTAGAAAAATAAACAGACAGTTGTCTTTGTACTTGCACAGCAATAGAATGGAGTTGACTGATTAGAGAAATGAATTCTTTTCGTTTTAGATGCATGTACAAAAAGTAAAGGAAGCCACGTCTTTTTGTGATACTTCTTAGCACAGCATTACAGAATTCTTTTGAGTCATATACGTACTCAGACATTTATGGACAGTTTGATTTAGACAATATTCTATATTCGTAGTTGTGGCTATAATGACCTCCTATTAGTTTTTATGAATAGGCATGGGACATAGAAATGCCACCATTTGTGAATAACGAATAAAATCCAGGAAGGAAATAAGCATTGAGTTGATTTCATTACAAAATAAATATTTTCTTCCTTTTTTCTTTTTTTGCTTTCATATATATATACTGTTGGCCATTAAAATTGCAGTACCATGAAGAAATGATGTGCCAAACGTCAAAATCAGATGAAAAGAACAAGAGTTAGGGATATGCAAATGACTAGTGTTTCAGCGCATTTAGGTGATGCAAGTGAGATAGACGGCACTTGAAGCGCTGCATAAAAGAAAAATAATGCAGTGGATTTCTTATTCGGAAAGCGCTTTATAAGGTTTGAGTTTGCTCAGAATATTGTATTATGCCTCCAATATGAAGCAATGCTTATTTAGAAGCAAGTATCGGAATTAGATAAAGGCAATATAGTTGCCTATCGAGAGTGTGGATTATTGTTCTGTAATACCATGCATCGCCCTAATCGAAATCCAACGACCGATATCGAACATAGAATCAGAGTTGCCGAGGGTCATACTGTATGTACTGCATGGAGGATCTCAATGCTCTTCCATGACTAACGCCCGAGAAGACAAACATATGGTGAGGTCGGCCCAGCAAAATCGCACAGCCACATCACGGACTATTAGTCAGGAAATGGGTATGTTTGCAGCACACCTAGTATCCATTCGTACGGTACGATGACATTTGCATCATGGACTGTCAGTACGGCGACCATTACTTTGACTTTCCTTGACAATGCAGTATAGAGAGAGAGATGACGACTCTGTCTCGTTGAACGACAAAGCTGGATATGGGACTGGCAGAATGTCATTTTTTCAGACGAGTCCCTGTTTTGCGTGCAGTTTTCTGATGTGCTATACATGTCTGGAGTACGCATGTCACCTGCTTGCATTAGCATCGGGAAACCAATGGACCTGTTGTGATGGTTTGACCAGTCACTGAGTACATGACATGCACATATCTAGCTAGGATATACTTTAATTTGAAAGCAGGATTTTGAATGCAGGTACATTTCTGACATCTTACGTCCAGTGGTTGTGTCCTAACTTCGAGGCCTGCCAAGCGCCATTATCTAACAAAATATTGAAAGACCACATTTTGCAAGTCATGTTCTGATCTCAGTCGATACACAAGATATTCGACTGTTGCCCTGGCCTGCATGATCTCCAGATCTGTCACCCATCGAAAACATCTAGTCATGAATTGCTTAGAGATTGGCCCGGCATCCCTCACCAGCTAATACAGTTGGTGAAGTGTGGCATAGACTTGAAGCAGCATGAAATGAGTTGTTCGTTTCTGTCATCCAAGCCCAGATCCACTCCATGCCTAATCGAGTAAAGGTCGCTTTAGCTGCAAGGTCATTTAGCTTCCTCTCAATGGAATTTGTTCAAAATCTTATAGAAATCATCAAATTTGGTATAAAAGCCGCATACGTAATTTCATCCATCCAGCTCAAAGAATTTTTAATTTATGCTGATTACAGAAAGACATAAAGCTAAAAATATGTTTTTCGAACTCAAAAAGGTCTGATATTTGGAGATTCATCAAATCTTGAGTTCGAATTTTTTTCACGATTATAATATTTTCATATGAGAAAGTAAAAAGTGGATACACTGTTGAAATGTTTCGTAACTACTGCTATAATATAAAATACCACCATGGCGTTTTTAAATAGTTTGAATCATTTTTTATTTCCGAAATAATTTCTCAAACTGTCACGACATATTTCACTTACTTTCCTATCGTATTTGTTTTCATTAGATGTTTTCATGATAGCACTGAGGCATGCTGACGTGTTAAGTAAAATATGATTATGAAAATTCAAATATATCTATGATTAATGAAGTTCATACTCCCACAAATAAAAGTGATGAAGCTTGTTAAAGATATAAAGTTTGTTTTGATCACCGAAATTTCCCATGTTTCTTTTAGGAAGTTTGTTTTAACACGTACTCACCTAGGTGCAAAAAAGCAGAGGAAACTGCAGTAAGTATAAAACTATTTTTAGCGTCAAAATGTCTTAGCAGTTAATAAAAATTTCTACTTTTCAAGATCCGCTTGAGTGATTTATCTATACTTATAATAAAGCTCAATGTGTGTGTGTGTGTGTGTGTTGGCGCTCTACAGGCCAGACCGTTTGACCTACAGCTACCAAATTTGGTACATGTATACCTTGGAGGTCGGGAATGTGCACCTGGGGTTCCTTTTTTCGAATTTTTAATTAGAATTTTAATTATTAATTAAAAACTAACTTTCCCGCCAAAAAAAATCTTCCATTTTCCCCACCGCCAACTTTTTCGCCAAAAAAATCTTCCATTTTCTCCACCGCCAAATGACTAAGGCTTCCGTTTCATTTTCTCCCAACAGTAATGAGGCTAGGGTTAATATTTTTCGGCGGATTATTTCAAACGATTCTGTTTATTTTCTTAATGTTTGATGCATTTAAAATTAAAGATTTTTAATTAATCCATGTTTCAGATTCATTCTGAAGTACTTTTGAATTAAAATAACACAGAATAAAGGAAATTAAAAATGTATAATCTGCATAGCGTTACCCCAACTGGCGTAGAAAAATTCACGCATTTGCGTTAACGTAACTGGCGAAGAAAATTCACGCATGCGCACTGTGTTCTGATTGTTGCCATGACAACCGTTATGAACGGACGATTTAAATTACTTTTAGGTTAGTTGTATGCTTTTGTAAGTAAATTGTATTTATGTTAGTTATATATTTTTTGTATATGCTTATAGTTTTAAATACATCGTTTTTTAAGTAGTTTTTTTTAACCTGTTTTCAATGATTTAAATTATTTTTAGGTTAGTTGCATGCTTTTGTAATTAAATTGTATTTATGTTAGTTATATATTTTTTTTATTTATGCTTATAGTTTTAAGTACATCGTTTTTTAAGTAGTTTTTTTAAACCTGTTTTCGACAGATTAATTTAAACGATTCATTTTATTTTCTTAGAGTTTGATGCATTTGAAATGAAACATTGTTAATGAATCGATCCGTTCATGATGAATCTGAGAAAATTTTGTTGACAAATTCTTGAGATATTACATAAATTAAGAAAGATATTCTTTAGTGCCCATAAAGTTTAAACGCTCAGTGACTCTATTATCAGTAATCATATTATTAAAAAAAATGCTTTGTTTCAGTAAAAAATATTATTATATTAATTGCAGATTAATCATTTACACTTCAATTTAAAGCATAAATTCTACGAGGGGTAACAGAAAATTAGAGAGATACATATCACGTTATGCCTTTATAATATTATGAGTGAATTATATGACTATCAAAATTTGAAGTTTTAAAATATTTTACTGAAGAATCTATTAAAGTTGGAATTGCATAAAATATTTAATTATTAAAATTTTAACGAACATTAAGATTGGCGAACCGGCTGGTCGCCAAAGGCGGCTAGTAATTTATAAAAACATCTTTATTTTGACTATTCTTCAGTTTCATGATCATATTCTCATCGTTTTTAAAAATGTCATTCAGATAATAAAGGGATATTTTTAGAAGTATCTCTTATTTATTTAATAAAAATTGATGGTACTGACTAAGACTTAAGAAAATATCACAGAGCAAAGAAGAAAAATTTAAGCAGAAGTCTTTATGTTGCAATCACCATGAAAACG
The DNA here is from genome assembly GCF_947563725.1 of Argiope bruennichi. Classification (NCBI taxonomy): domain Eukaryota; kingdom Metazoa; phylum Arthropoda; class Arachnida; order Araneae; family Araneidae; genus Argiope; species Argiope bruennichi. The sequence continues at coordinate 77,326,970 of NC_079152.1, forward strand.
TTTTTATATTTAACTGGTTTTTGTATTTAACTGAAACTTGTAATTTTAGATATTCATTTTTGGATGAAATTTCCAATTTTTTTTTCAATAATTACAATAAAACTTTCAAATTGATATGAAGAAATTTGATAATATCATACTCTAATATATATTTGAACAATCTGGCTGTGGGACTGTTTACATGCTAGTAACATCCCATTTATAAACTTTTAAATGTGCCATATTATGAAACTCATTATATAATGGCATGCTATGAGTATTTGGTGGATTGGGGTACGCGAGAAAAGAACCTGAGACCTTGTGGTTCGCAGTCCAGTAACTAAACCATTATGCAAAAGCAAAAGCTCGTGCAGCGTAGTTGTTAACTGGCTTATATGATATTCATCATAAGTATATTAACCTGAAAATGATCTCCGAAAGTGATCCATTTCTACCTAAATAACATTATAAAATTTTCAATTGCTGAATTTTAACAATGTATATGAAAACAATTATGCACACTTAACTTCTATAACCAAAAAGTCTTTTCGCTGTTTTTAAATAATTTATAACTGTAGATGGTTATGTCAGTAGAAATTTTATACATATGATTTTAAAAGATTTTTCAAAATATCCTATTGCTTGCTTAGAAATCGCTCTAAAAATAGTGAAAATATAGCCTGCATATATCTGTGTGGACATGCATGATTTCGTTGCTATCTCCAGAGAAGATTATTGAATCTAAAGTTATGAAATTGGTCTGAGGAATATCCTGAAATTAAAGTAGTATCTGAACTATATTTGTAAGCTTTATCTTACCGCCTATGGTGATTATCTTTTTGTTGACCAAATTAATATTTTTAATTTAATTATGTTAGCAACTCTGATGATTATATCCTACCACAACAAAAATATCATTTTAAATTACATTTACGCAGTAAATATGAAGCATTCTGCTTACTAACCATAACTTGTCAAAAGGCGAAATCAATTGATGAAATCGGCTCAGTTGTTGAAGTTTACCTCTATCGAGGGTTTGTTTTCCGATATGGTGGGCGTGATAGCTTATTTAAGGTCCATGAACTTTCATATTAAATATAAATTAGCTATATCAATACACTGGTAGTGAAAAGGAAGGATTTTGTAAATTTGAAAATGTAAATTTTGTGTTACTTTAAATTTGTTATTTATTTAATAACCTTTTGATGACTTATAATAGATATAAATAAGGGGGATTAAGAAAGGTGTTTTTGTGAACAGTGATAAGCGCACTTGAATTATGCATTTTACATCTGCTGATGTCACGTGTGGTATTATTGGTACGCCCTTATTTGTGATCAAGCTTTGCTCATGTACACTTCTATGACGTTTTGGGTTATGTTGAATATATATTGGGTTTTTTTATGCTGAAAGGAACAGCCTCTATAAATATATTCCTAATATTAAAATCTCATGGATCAAGGCACATGTAGGCTATGACGGGAATGAAGCGGCGGACAAACGAGCCAAAACAGCGACTAGTCCTAATCAAGATCGGAATGTAATGAAACTTCCAAGATGTCATCTGAAGAACATCCTCCAAACCGAGATGATGACAAAAGGAAAAAAGGAATGAGAAGAAGGCGAAACAGGCCGAGCCATTCAACATAATACCGAAAGCCTCTCTCTACGCGGCCAACTGGAACAGAGTGGATGTCCTTCACTTCACTGGACATGGCCCATTCCCAACATACCTACACAGATTCCATCTGGCCAACTCCCCTTACTGTAGCTGTGGGGAGATAGGATCCCCAATTCACTATGCCACCGAATGCCTACTGACTCTCTCATGGCACATGGGAAGGCCAGAAACAAGTCTCGAGGAAGAATGGTACAGGAGAGTTGCATCGAATACCCTTTAACGAGGCAAGATCCACTTCATAGTAAATCATATTCATAAATATCAAGACCTCTTTAAGACTACTCAATAACTGAGACCAAAATGTCACTTATCAAAATCAATTAATTTATTCATTCAAAAGTGCAGTTCTCACGAAGGAAATTAAAACACAGGACCAGGACGGATTATTATTATTCTATATTTTCTTTTCTTTATTTTTTCCCTTTTCCCCCCTTCTTTTTTTATCCATTTTGTGCTCATCCAACTAGTTAGATAACTTAATGTTATAGGCACCGGGGCACAGGATGGCGTTATGTTATAAAAATATTCAAGAATGTCACGCACATTCAAAGCAATTTCGACTTAACATTCCTATGTGATTTTGAGTCCTCTGTCTGTACCTTATCTTCCCAAAAAGTAATGTTACTAGTATTAGTGCTGGTACTGAGGCTCTCTGTGTATATGTTTTAGAGAAGAGACATAGTTCTAACATGCATACATCATTAATTTTCATAGAATGTTATTGTTATATAAATAATTTAATGAAATTTAATCAATGTTGTTTAATAAAAGTTTTTATTTCAGACAAAAGTTGCTGAATATTTCGAGATACACTTTGAGAATGGAAATTGTAGGAAGAGTGCCGGAAATGAGCAGAAAACGAAAAAGAAAGTAGTGTTTGGATGAAAACTTGACTGATCGGTCTTTGAATGATTATCACTTGATTTTGTTTGCAAAAAATGTTAATTCGGAATTTTATTAAAAATAATATCTACAAATATATTAAAAGTATGAAATTATCTCTCATGGTGTGGTTTATTTTTTCACAATACTGAAATTCCAAATACACCCTAAAGACATTTATTATTGAAAATGGAAAGTATAACAGTGAATATAAATTTTATTTTTCGTTGTTGCAATGAAATTCAAACTGTTTTCACTAAACCGTTATTGAAATCGCTTCATTAATTATTAATTACAAGATTTTCTGTCTTTGTGAAAGCTGAGACAGAAAGGACTGTTTTTATTGTCTGTATATTTTGCATCTCTATCTATAATAAAGGTGAAGACAAGTGTATGTTTGTGTCCCTCTTTCTGTGTATGTTTTCGTTGTGTTGATGCTATGCAGACTAGACCAATTAAGCTAGAGTTATCATAATTGACTCATATTTAAATTGATTTATATTTACATCAAATTTTATTATTACATTTTACTATTTACATTTACATCAAAATTGACTCATATTTACATCGTTGTGATGTTTATAAAACTTCATTTAGAATTACCATTATTGGTAATCTTAAACCAGTCCTTCTTATTTCCTCTGTACAAAATTAAACCGGTGAGAATCAATTAAAGATGTAAGAGTTGACAAGCATTCTTATTTAAAGTTCGAATTATTCAAAGAATTCGAATTTAACTATGCTCATTAAGTAGTAGTAACTATACTCATTAAGTAGTTCCTTTTGTCGCAAGAGTGTCCGATTTGCGACAAAAGGCCTCAAAACCAATTCAATCTAATCTATAGCAAAGAATTCGAAATATTTAAAGGAAGATGACCTTCAAAAAGAAGTTTAGTTATATTGACGTCCCATTTTAAAGCAACACTACGGCTATTTTGGGACGAATTTCGTAATTTTGAGCCGCGGTCAGATGACGAGGATGGCACGTGAGCTAGTAGCCTGTACACCACACCAGGGGGGAGGACGTTTGGCCGCGACGGATTTAGCGTGCACCACTGTTACAAGGTTCTTCGGGGGAATCGGATCTGCAACCTGAAACCCACTGTTTCCAACGCCGTGACTTTTTTCTAAGCCACTGCGGCCCCTTCAAAACGAAAGGAATTATTATACAAATTAATATATGGTGGTTCCAAATCTGCTAAATTTTTTTCTCGATAAAATAACCTAGAAATTAATAAATAAATACAAGGACCTTTCCCAAATCTACAAAAAAAAAAGCTTTGATTTAATCAAAAAAATTGGATTCTTTTTCTTTGAAATTCTAACCATCACTTTTATGCCAGATATGCTTTTAGACATTTTGAAGCAATGTATTGAAATCGAACACAATATCAATATACTCACCTTGAATTTAAAAACTAAAAAAAATGTATATAAGTATTGAAATTATCATCAAGATGCTACATCTTAAAGAAAAACACTCTAAAAACAAAGACAGTAATACAGTTTTTTTAGATGAATGATGAAAGAAGAAGATACTTTGAGAATGTTTGATAATAGCTATTAGATATCAAATCAAATTTAGATTATTTAAATCTTTTTTAATTACTGAGACGATAGAGATCAACAATTATTCCCTTTGGAATTTAACCAAACTTTCACTTTCATTCTTTGCACCGATAAAAAAAAAAAATTCCAATTTCATTTTTTTTATTTGTTTATTTACTCAATAACATACATATTCCTAAAAAACTTCAGAAACAAATGAATAAAGATAAATGTATTTTTAATAAATTCATTTGATTTCGTGAATTATTAGCGCTCATTTCTGACTGCATTCTTAATAATTAAATGAATAAGACGACTATTTGGGGGGGGGTATGAATAGTGGAAAACATAAAAATAATAAAGTGACAACAGCTCTATAATTGATGACTGGATTCCAGAATGTTATGCATATTTATGCTTAATGTAAGGTTATGCTAAACTTGATACCTCAAAAATATTAAAACAATCTTGAATCTTTTGATTTTAGAAGACAGCTACAGTGGCGATTCATCCATCAGGGCCGCCAAGGCTGAAGTACTCCAAGAAATTATTTTTTATAATTACATTTTCATTTTTTAAAAATGAAATTTTCTTACTCTGAGAGTTTGATGCTCTTTCTTCAATGTTTCAACTTGTGGCTTTAATGACCAATAAAATATATTAATAAAATAAAAACGTAATATTCAGACAATATATTGGGTAATAAGCAAAAGAAAAACAGGTTGGGGCAATTGATTATGCAGTCTTTGAAACTCTACTGCGTATTGGTTGATTAAATATTAATAGAAAACCTTTCCTATCCTTTGAATTTAGAAGCGCAAGAGTTGCATTGAAAGCAGATCTAGTTTGGAGAGTTTTTGTTTCACTTCCCTCTAAAGTCCGCCTTTGTTCCTTTTTTTTTCTTTCAATCATCATCGAATTGTATGAATTTGATCCTAGATTCACATCAGCTTTATTTTTTAGATCACATAAAATCATGATTACCGAAAAGCGGAGGGGGAATGAATCTTAAAAATCAAACTGAAAATGAATCAATAAGTAAGAGAAATTCAAGTCGGAGCGATTTCTCGTAGAGCCAGTAAAAGCCACTGCGTCGATTAACTAAATACTACCGAAAGAAATACTTTTCTTCCTTTGAATTTAGAAGCGCCAGAGCTGCAGTCAAAACAGTTAGGCTTGAAGCATTCCTCCTTTTTTTCTTCCCTTCCTTTGAAATCGTACGAGTTTAGTTTCTTTTTGCTTTGATATAACACATCTGCTTCATTGAATATTTATTTCCTTTTAGAAGTTACTTTTAAGAAAATGCACGTTCTAAAACGTTATCCATATGAATTTTTATGAGGGATCAATTTTTAAATTGGAGATAATTTATTGGACATTTCATTTGATATCTATTTTTGAACGAATATTATCGATATGACTAGGCAGAGATGGAAGAGCATGTGAGAAGAAAGGGTCTGTTACTTTTATCATTTGAATTATCAATATTCCATACACTTTTCTGTTGACAGAATAACTCTGAATTTGTATCGTACATTGATTTATTTAGTATGTCTGAAAACCGACAAACTTCTTTTCAGGTTTTGAAATTGAAAGTTAAATCTATTTAATTGCTATAAAACATTATCTGGAAAAAATTAGGATCATTAGAATTAAATCAAAATTAGAATTACATTTTTATCTCTCTGCACAACCGCATACACGAACATATAAAATAGAAAGAGTCCTAAAAAAGGATAAAATCATAGCATTACTTTTCTGTATATTTAAAAAGGCTGTTTCATGAATGAAAATAGGGACCATATACAAAAATAAATGTTCACGTTTCAAAACTAAAAATGTCTTAAGAAGGATGATATATTCAATTTAATTTTGATGAAATAAGGGTGACAAAAGTATTACGCAGGGAGAATGAGAAAGAACGAGAAAAACATTAGTATAAAGTATTCAAACAATATGATATAATGTGCATAGCCAGCTACAAAAAAACCTGTCATTTCTTTATATAATTTTAATTTTATTAAGAGAACACTTTATATTGAAACTTGCTCAAAATGAAAAAATAAGCTGAATTATCTTAGCTTTATCATGAGAGAAGACAAAAGTCCTCAGATGAAATTTTAGAAGCAAAAATGAAAATGATTTAAGTGTCACTTCATAAATAAAATATATTGTTGTAAAATACAAATAAAATATTTTTTAAATATTGAATAAAAAAAAAGAAATATATATATATATATATATATATATATATATATATATATATATATATATATATATATATATATATATATATATATATATATATGGCAAATATTACATCATGAAAAAGATAAATGTTTTGAATTTTAATATAATGTAATTGATGTATAATGCTATATTTGGACCTTCAGAAAAGTTCGAGGTAAAGAAAATTTATGGAAAATGAAAAATAAGACATATACATCAGTGACTAACATTTTACAAAATTATCCCCAAATCAGGCATTTAAAATTCAAAGAATATTATCAAGTCATACCATATCAGTCATATTTGAAAGGAATTTTTGATGTACAATAGACAAGTATGCAATCAAGAGACAAAAATCCTTATTCTGTAATGTCTTTTAATTTTATCTTTAAATGTCTACGTATTGTCTATGTGCGTATTTCTTTAATATCGATAGTCAGTACATTAATGATTCTACACATCACATAATTTCGTTTTAACCGTTCCGAATGCCTTGGCAACCCTCATTTAAACTTCACCAACATGGAGTTTTAGCTGTTGGCAAATCAGCTTTAAAAGCAATTAGCAAAACGCATTCATTTTAAAGGAACAATGAATTATTTTCTCTCGTATACCAATTTAGAAATTTTTTTCTAAGATTCTAGGGTTTCGGAATTTAAAAATAAAATTGAAATTGTCAGCAGGAAAGAATGAAAATTAAATTAAAAAAATGTTTAGATGATAATAATATCTTAGAAACATTGATAACATTTTGTATATCCTTTATTATTTATTATAAGGCTTGCGTGTTGTGGTTGACACCAATTATTGCGAGATGTTAAAAAAATTATTTCCTTTTATATTTAAGAAAATTAACATTTGTTTTTGACTGCAAGCTTCACCGAGTCGAGTGCGAGAGGGTTTTGAAGAAAAAGGGGAGAATAGCTTTTTAGAAGCATCGCGTGTGTCAGTACCAGGATGATGGGTGGCGTGCTAGTTACGTCATACACAGCCTCGATGGACCCTATAGTTTAAAGATTCATATATGATTTGATTGTGAATATGATATATGATTTAAGATAGGCATTCATTGATATATGATTTAAGATAGGCATTCATTGATATATGATTTAAGATAGGCATTCATTGATATATGGTTTATGATAGGTATTCACCACAAAGTATCCATTCAGTGACGAAGGGAACGAAAATTACTTGGAAATGAATGCAATCATAAAAAAAAGTAATTACATATGAATTGAAAATGAATTACAATATAATAGAACAAGAATTATAGAATATAAAAATGTTTAAATATTCTAGCTCAGTCGCTTAGATATATGAACATCTCTACCATATCTGGCAATTTTTACATTTTTAGAGTTACCATTTTGTTGCAAATTTCTATTTGGCAAAGCTACTTTGGGTGGTTTTCATAGGCAGGTTTGAAACTGTTTATGGTGATATTTACAATGTTACCATTTATATTTATTACAAAATTTTTATCTGTCCGAGATGTGACCAAGTGATGTTCAGAAAAAGGAGGAGTTAATGGTCGTCGAACTCTATCATTTCTACGGAATATGTGACTGCATGAAGTTAAGGAACAAAAAATTTAGAACTTCCATGAAGAATAGGATTTGTTGAATGTAGTGTTTTCATTATTGGAACTAAATTTGTCACATAAGTGGGTGTTACAGTTGCATTTACAATAGGATCATCACTAAAAAGATCAGACTGTAAACCTAATGTAGTGCCATATACGAGTTGAGAACTAGTAGTTTTGAGAGCTTTTTTAATAGCAAAACGCAAACCTAGTAAAACTATAGGCAAAGTTTCTGTCCACAAAGGAGAGAATAGCTTTTTAGTAGCTTCGCACGTGTCAATACCAGGATGATGGGCAGTTCACCAGTTACGTCACACACAGCTTCGACGGAGCCTTTAGTTTACAGATTCATATTGATGTATGATTTATGATAGGCATTCGCCACAAGTTATCACGTTTTAAAATATTACTTATATTCCATTATGTGATTAAAATATTACTTATATTTCATTATGTGATGAACATATTACTTATATTCCATAATATTAAATGATTTATCTCTTTGTGTGAATAAAAATACGATTTAAAGAAAAGAATCAGATATTTTAATTACTAGTATTTAATTTAATATCTGCAATCGAAACTGTTTTTCCAAGAGACTTTTGCGAACATTTATGAGTTGTACATATTTAAAATTGTGTATTATCTTATTGTAATTTTTTAACTCAATAAAAATGTCAGGACTCTTTCTTCATGTCAATCAATCCCAATTAAAAATAATCACATCGATTCTAGATAAAGGAAAATAAAGTGAATTTGCATTTTTAAAGGGGTTTTTCGCAGAGTACATCACGTGAAAAACGGTGTTAAAATCTGCTTCAACAATTGAAATTTTACATATATGACTTGCATTTGTGGACCTTTAACTTTAGAACATACAGAACAGACAGAAAAAAGGCAAATAAATATTACAGTTTCATAAAGTGAAGCTCTATTTCCATCGAAGCAAAAATTAATTCCCATGTCTTCAGATTCCTTGAGATATGAGATATTATACTAATTTTCAGCGGAATAGATCACGAAATCGACAATGCGGGTAATGGTTTGGGTCTGAAGATGTATAAATAGATGTACGAACCTATGTACTATAGAATCACATATTCATGCCGCGGTTTAGTCATGCGGTCCTTGCACCAAGAAAATTATTAAAAAAATTCCTAGATTGGATATGGGTTTTCATGGATAGAAGGTTCAAGAATATTCCTGGACCTTCTATTGATCAATTGCTGAGACAGCCTGTAAAATTTTTTAAAAAAATAAACGATAGTGATCAATGTTAATGAGATCTGACCTTTAGAGAAGGATACAAAACTTATGGAATGTTCTAAGACTTAAAGGCAATAAAGTGTGTACATATGATTCTTATGGAAAATAAAATTTTGTTCAGGTAAGATTTCTTCTAGCAGTTTAAAAGCTATAGTCGGCACTTGCACAGAAACAGGAAATAGTGTGCCATAATTTATATAATTATTCTACAAATTGTACGTCAAACGAATGCTACGCCTTTTTATACTTAAGAAGAAAAACGCTATCTGTTGTGAACGAAAAATGAAATTTCAAGAAATATTATTTGTTTAAATTTTATCTGTAAATATTAAAACTCCATATCTCCAAATATTTTTTTCGTGTTAAATATGATCAAATTAATTTTTTATGCCATAATTTCAATCTAAAAATGTTATTTGTTTGGTGAACTAAATGAAAAAATCTATTTTTGACTGTTTATGTAAAAAGGTACTTGGAAATATAATACTTTTAAAAAAAGTGAGTAATCCTTTATTTTTTTGCAGTTTTTTTATTTCATAGTTTTTTGTATCAATTGCCATAATGCTGTCTGAACATAAAATTAATTTACACTTAAAAAATAATTTGTTTGTCATTCAAATAAATAATTGAATTTCTACATTCTGAAATACTTGATATAATTTCTATACTTAAGTGGCACAAGTTTGTAGCTCGTGCGCTTTCCTTTTATTTTAGATTGCCATTATTTTTAAAATTTTCATTTGATTTCTTTTATTGTGAAAAATATATTTCTAGATTTTATTTAATATATGGTGATTAAAATAAAATTTCTACAAAAATTGCAATGAAATTTTTCTTTCTTTATTACCACATAATTTCTTGACTGCAAATTTGCTGATTCAGAAAATCAGATAATTTTTTAGATAATCACTTTTGAATATTTTAAATTTATAATAATAAGTTTATTGTTTCTAAAAAGGAAATGCCTTTCTTTACAGAAGGTTTAAAAAATCATTCCACGATATAAAAGTTTTCCGCCATGACAGGAAATCCCATGTGTTGTGTTTCATGGCTGTGCTTTGTTCTGATTTGAAATTAGCACTGACATTTGCAAATGAAAGGCGAGGATTTCAATAGGAAATTTATACAAAAGCTTAAAATGTTTCAATTCATTTGGCACAAAACATTTTCAGCGATTTTAAACGATTTTCTTTTGTTTGATTAACAATGGATACTGGTAATGAAGGCCAGATCTTGCTGATAAGAATTTGTGTTATTAAACAAGCAATAACAAGAAGCTGTTATCACGAATTGCAGAATAGTCACAAATAAGAACGTTTGTTTTAAGTTGAAAGGAATAACTACCTATTATTGAACAAAAAACTGGTAGCATTGATGTTAATATAATTTCATATTGTGTATATTTTTAAAGCTGTGAAAAGAGCGGAATTTCTGGAAGAAAGAATAAAATTATGTGCACTGGTGACTTTTCAAAAATGGGTATATCAATATATGGAATAAATAAAAATATATGTAAAAACTTATTGAATTAGCTGTGATTCGATCACAAAAATTTTATAAACTATCAATGGAAAAAATGCAATAAATTGCTTGCAAAATTTTTTTTTTATGTATTGTGTAAAAGGTGTAGTAATTGTTTGTAATGAAAAGATTTTATGATATACGAATAATTAGTGTTTGATTATAGAAAGAAACATCGCACCGATTCAATAAATTGTTATAACTACACAACATTTCTTGAAAGTTTTAAATCAATAAGTGTTTGAACTACTTTAAAAACCAACTTTAATGTAATGACTAGAAAAAAAAATCTTGGATGATTGTTTGGAAAAGGAATGATCTTTTTATGATTTTTTTTGGTATTTATCTAAATTATATATATAAGACAACCAACACCATATGTTGAATTTCTAGCGATATTAAGACTCTCATTTCTATAAGATTTCCTTTCTATATAATTTTATTCAGCATTAACGTATTATCATATATTTCAGAACTGTATTCAAATGTAATGAAATGAGTTATTTTTTAGTTTATGAAAAAAGATTTTTCTATTCAAGAAAGCTTATAATGGTGTTATCTTTGTTTATCTCCCTTTCTTGAAAACACTTATATTGATATTTATTTTACATAGAAACATAAATAATTATGGTGAATGTATTTCATTTTTTTTTCTTTTCAGAAATCTAGAAAACGAATTTTAAAAAGGCGGTATATTTTTTACTCTAAACACAAGAGCGGTGAATAGGAAAAGAGGGCACAATTCATTATTCAATGAACGCAGCGCAAAGATGTATCAAGATGCATCTTCAATAATGATCAAAATGCGGAGAGGGCAAATGCAAATCCATAGAAGTATACATCGGAATAATATGAATTTCTTGCTATGGCTTCTTCAAATTTTCATTCTTTCGGAAGAAGAGAGATAAGTTTGCTAAAGAAACTCACATTTTCAGTAATTTTTTTAAATCAATTCTTCTAGTAATTCTTTGTCAGTGCATTAAGTAAAATAAATACATGTATCAGGCAATATCAAAACCACAAGATTAATGAAACACATGTTTGCAACAATGCAATCAGTGTTTTTTATGAATAATAACATACAGAGCATGCATATGTTCAAGTGACAAGCTTCTTGAACACTCGCTTTAAGCACTCTGTAGAGTTTAAATAGATTCCTTATAGGAAGAGTTCTCATGACATGATTCAAAACAAATTTTCTACAGATGTATACCAATTACGGACCTCTAAAATCAAGTCTTCCTCACATGCAATATGTATTTGGGCTTATTGTGTATGTTAAAGGAAAGTAAATATTGGGAGGAGTTCGTAGGTGGGCAAATTATCCGAAAGGGAATGGAAAAAAAGTGGGATTGGTATTTTTATTTGCCACAACTTTTTTACAGTTGAAAAGTTTAAAAATAAATTAAATTAAGCAAATTAGTATTTCTACATTCAGTATTAAAGTTATTCATTAGTATTTTTAGCTAATTGGTTAGAAGTCTGGGGTTACTTTCAACCCTAGCTTTGAATATTTTTTATATAATCTGTATTTCCGCATTTAAATCAATAAATGAATAAAATCATGCTTCCCAGAATTTGAAATTTTTTTACTGCGGGTGGACTAAGTTTAATAGTAGAATTAAGATAATCAAATAGAAATAAAGTAGTATTGGTTACATTATGCAAAAGTGGCGAGCTTTAAACATATCACATGTGCACATGAACATATCAAATAAACAAAATGTTCAATAATATTACAATGCCATTAAAATGTAACTTTCATGATAATACAAAATTTTCTAACTGAATATTATTTTTCACTAGAATAACAGAATCTTCGTAATCTCCTTATAATTTTGTTAATAACATTTCTTCTTTAACTTTCTGCAACTGAATAATAATATGAGGCAATTAAATATTTGACAAAGCAAAGAATACCATTTGAATTTCATAGGAACAATGAAATGGATTTTTGAAAATTATACAAAATATATTTTTAAAAATTCATCAAAATTCAGAAGACAGTGACAAAAGAACAAAATTAATATCGCTAAAAAGGACAGTTTTTATAAAAAAAAAAAGAGTAAAAAATCATTTTAATTCAAAAATATTTTTCAAAAGTATAAGAGAAATCGGCAAAATCCTTATATTTAATGATTTAAAGTTACAACTGAGATTTTTAAGAAATAATTCCGAAGTGTATATTCCCAAACTCAAAGTTGTAAGCACGCATTGGCTTACTAATAAAATAATCGCCAAAATAGTTTTGTATTAGAGCAGAGTATATTTGAGAGAGAGTGTATTAGAGGAGAGTGTATTTGCATAGAGATTGGTTTAATTATTAATAATTAATCTAATAAAATAATAGTTAATAATTAACATTAAATCTTTTTGATGTTGAATATAATGCACATAAGCATTTTCTTCAAATATTACTGAGCTTAGTAAAATATATAATTTAAATGCTTAAAAGAAGCAATTTTTAAAAAATTATCTTTGTCTATTTTTTAGATTAAACGTTATATATACTTAAAAATTATACAGCTATTGAAAATAAGATTGCCTTTATATATATATATATATATATGGCATCCATGTGAACTTCTTTTTATTCAAGAAAAAATTTTATCATAAGAGAAAATTTTTCAAAGTTTAAAAAAAATAATAAATAATGATTTTATCATTAAGAATCTTTATAATTCTGAAAAAAATATTTGTCGTTATTTTACATTTTAAAATTAAAATTTAATCCTATCAAAAGGTACAATTTACATATTCATAATGAACATGAAAATGCAAATATTGTATTTCAAAACTACTTACTCAATTTTAAAGGTGGTGTCAAAATATATAAAACGAATCACAACTCATCAGAAATCCTTCACCAAAAAACTGAGGTACTAAAATTTTAAAATTATTTGCTGTTTCATGAAACTTAATTTTTCTTCACATTAAAGTATCAATTATAAGATTCTTGACTTCATTACGGTAAAACTGGAATGGAACTGTTAATGCGTTACTTTGAGCAGTGATGGCAAGATAATAAAGAATGTAGGCCTAAATTGGCTATAAATATCCTAAATGTAAAAATTTATCAGATAAGAGATTTAGTCAGGCAAAAACTGATTTAACATTGTTAACGAGCAAAAACACATTGAACTATTCGTTGCACTTTGTATTTATCTGCATGATAAGTAAAATCTCTTAAAAAATGCTTTTAATTATTCATGTGTTAACAAAGAAACCGGAAATGATATTTTTCAACAAATATTTCAATTTCCTTATAGGCGTTTTTTCCAGGAGTCCAAGGTAAATCTGTTTTTGTATCGTTTTAAAATTTTTCTATCAATAAGGAAAATTAAATGTTTGCATAGGAAAAACAAGAACACTGCACCGGTGTATATTATGCAAACTGAACAATCTCTTTAAAGCTTCTGGTAAAAAAGTTTCACATAGTATGCACATTTTGATCTGAAAAATGAAGAGAGTACTACTCAATGCATCGTGTTTGTTAATTCTTTTCACTTTTTATGTAGATAGTAACGCATTCCAGTCTCTGATGCCTGAAGACATGTACGAATGCTGTCAGAAGCTGCTGTGCCCTTTAAGTAATGTTAATTTAATTCTGATAAATTTGCTAAAATAAGTGAACAATTTTTCGATTATTTTTAAAAAACATTTTGATAGGTCTTAAAATTTGAAATATACTTGCACTACTTGTTACCAAATATTCTATAAACCAAGGCGATTACAAGAGCTTCGGAGGTTAATGCATCGATATGATATAAATTTAAATAGTAGTAAAAATTGCTAAGTTTCATCATAGCAGATTGTATTTAATTATTATTTTTATTTGAATATGGAACATCATCAATAATTTCTTTAATTTTGAGTATAAATTTTAAATAATTTGGAAAATATTTCTCCGAGAAAATTTGTTGTCGATTTATTATATGTGTGCTAGCACATAGCCAAAACAAAATTGTGTAACATGAATTTTTTATTCAGTAATAAATTGATTTGATAAAGAACAACTTTTTTGCTCATATGACCAAAATATCAAGAAATCTTTAGAAATAAGTGTTTTTCATTTTTAGAACAGAAACGAAAGATTTTATTATAAATATAGAAATACCACTATCTTTCACGTTATACTAGATCCTGCTCGTTTGCATAAAAGTAATGATAATAAATTTTGAATTTTCGCATAATTTACCAGGAATTATGGAATAGCAAAGCATTCTTTGAATATCTTCTGATATAAAAATTAAACTAATTTTGTTTTCTTTTAAGTATTTGAAGTAAGGGGATTTATAGAATAATTGCCTGGAAATTAAAATTCCAATTAATTTATCAGTGTATGAAATCAAATATTTCTTGTTAAAATTTTTATAAACATATAAACGACTATCGAAATTGCAAAATTAGATAGAAAATATTTTTTAGAGTTTAATTCCATAATATATTTTAGAGTTTAATATCATAATATAGCTGAAAAGGTAAGAGATTTCTATAATTGAAAAAAAATTTATTTTAAACTGGTAATTTAATAAATATTCTATATATTTAAAATTATATATTCTATATATTTAATATATATTCTATGTTTAACATTCTATATATTTAAAATTGTTAACATTTTAAATATATAGATTTAGAGAATTTTCTTCAGAAGTAGGTTACTGTAAACGACGAAACCAAATAGACCTGAAGTACGATGGATAAATCAATCTCGAGTAATGAGTTAATACCTGCATTATGGAGACCTAAGGTATTTTTACTAGCATACCATTAAATTTTAGAGAATTATAGAAGTTGAAAGTGAATATTTTCCAATAGTACAACGTTTTCTACCGAAATTAAAATTTCTTTCAAATTCATTCCAGCTTTGCTTAGAGTTTAATTAATATCATCTTTGAAGGAACAAATAAATTCATCAATTTTTAAACAATTTCATCAGTTATAAAGCTTTTGCTTGAAAAATGGTAGTTACTAGTC
Source organism: Argiope bruennichi (assembly GCF_947563725.1). Lineage (NCBI taxonomy): Eukaryota > Metazoa > Arthropoda > Arachnida > Araneae > Araneidae > Argiope > Argiope bruennichi. Next base: position 77,342,641 of record NC_079152.1, read on the forward strand.
TCTATGGATGATAATCGCTAAGTAAAGATTGTAATGCTTATGTTGAATTGAAAATTTTATTTTGAATTCCAAAGTATTTTAAGCCTAATCTTACAAGCTGGTGGTGTAAAAATTTTGGATTTACGGGATGAAGGTTTTTTCGTTGCATCGAAGTGTATTTTGATTCGGTTTTAGTGTGATGAATACGATCCGTCACCAGTGATTATTTTATTGAGTTTGTGTTGCATTCATTAACGAAAAGAATTTGACTATAGATTCGTTCGAATCTAATTGTATTCCTTTGTCGGAACAAAGGATGTTCACTCACTTTATAACTTTATCATTTGAAAACGCATCCTTGAATTCTTTTATATTTGAAGGTGAAGAAAAATACTAATGAATATTTTTCAAAAATTTAAATGGCCATGTATTATCTTCTATGTTAAACCATAACCACACAAGGCTTCTCCGACCTTTCTAATTAAAGGCATTCGGTTTAAATCTGACTGACCGGACCGCCGCGATAGCAGCACAGGCGGGAATTATGATTGAGTCATAAAGGCCATCACCGGCTGCTGTCCAACTTTTCCATGAGAAGCTCGTCCTGTCATCGATTGGAGGTAACCGATTTCCATCATTTCTGTATCCAAAATAAACCAACATCCATACCGGAAGTTTCTCGGTCTCATTTCTTATGTGTCCACCATGGTGTCCACGGTCTCACCTGAGGTGTCTGAAACCATGAGAACAACTTAAGGTATGATACAATCTATGCACAGTCGAATTTTTCTCAATCAAAACGGGATCTTTGCTCCGTTCTTCGTCACAAACTTGGATGAAACCTTGAGGGAATATCTATATCTAATTGCTCATTACATTACGTGATAAGTAATTTTCTCTTTAAATTGAAAGCATTTGTTTCTGAATATATATTTTTTCACGGCCTCTCCCCCTCACGAAAAAGAAAAAAAACTAACAAACACCAGAAAGGTCGTCCTCAAATCAATATGTATTGAAAATGACAATGTTAACTATTGGTATTAACTATTAAAATTCAAATACTTCTAAAATATATCATATCAATTTGAGACTTAATTAATATCCTTCTCGTAATTCAAGGAAATCAATGAACAATAAAACTTATTTCATTCTTTCTGTTTAGATCGTGCTGAAGACTTTTATAAACTAGTAGAGGAATTATCCCCAGAGGTAAAACTTTTTGCTCATATTTTTTTTTCAAAATTAAGTTGCTATTTTGTTTTTAACTCATCTTCAGTTGATGATTTTTATTTCAGAATGAAAAGTAAAGGAAATTCATGTGAATAAAAGCGAAACCTATTTTTTTCTTTGAATTTTTAACTCATAATCAATTGACGATTTTATTTCAGAACAAAAACTAAACGAAATGCATATGAAGAAAATGGTACCACATTTTTTTCTTTTAATAGGTTTAGAATTACTGCGCTGTGTATGGTTTTATTAAGCTAATGTATCGTAAGAATGAGGGAAACAAATATAGACAACTAAAGCAACTTTAAAGCCAAGAGCATAAGAATTTCGTTTATAAGATGATTTTTATAGTGATTACAGAAAGACCAAATATCATCAAGTGTAATTCCATAATGAAATAATGTCTAGATGATTCCACAGTATAATTAATGGAATTAAGGAAGATATAAACATTATTTGATTAGACAGCTAGCAATAATCTTCTAAAATAGAATGATGAAAAATCATAATATATATATATATATAAAGGAAATCGGAAAAAATACATAAATTATTAATAAATACCAACAACCGAGAAAATTAAAAATGTTATGAAGAAGGTAAAAATACCAAAAAATGAACAAGAAAGTAAACATTTTATATCCATTGTTAACGGCTTTTGATAGATAAATATTTCCTTAATGAAAATCTATCATTAAAAAAAATCTTTTTTTAAAAAATTTTTTTGCTAAATAAAATCTAAAATATTTCCATCCAGTTTCATAACCTAATTCAAATTTAAATCTAGATATATCTTGTTTCTGATTATGAAATCGCAACAGGAGATGGAAATTATGGTAGGGCGATTCTGGCAAGCTGAAAGCATACGGAAGTCTTAAGAAAATTCAAAGAAGCGTTATCATTCCTTTGCCCTGCTTTATTCTGTGTCAGCTGTGTTTCATCTTATTTTTTTCAATCATATCACTTTTCTGTTTCAATTAACGACTACTATTTGAATTTTGAATTCATGGTTTTTACATTAAATGAATTCCACAAATTTAAAATATATTTCACTCTCAAGATATAAATATTCTAAATAACAAGAAAAGTTTCTTATTGCAAAAAATTGAGTTTTTTTTTCTCCGAAAAATTTTGATTTTAAAAAAAATATCTTTCAATTATGTTTTTTAAAAAATTAATTATTTATCGTTTCATTGAATGAAAGTCATATAAAGATCGATTTTGTGTTGACCTGGAGAGAAAACGTGCATGAAGGATAGAATTTCTTTAGTGCAAATTCCGTTCTAATGGAAGCGGAAAATATAAACTGATTGAAATGTTTAGTTTTTTTGAAATGCGCCAAGAAAAATCATTTTTTTTATTTTGTCATGTACAGAAATATGTCAGCCTGCTGTTGGCAGATGAAATATGCTTAATTGTAGATTATCTTATTATAAACTAAATGATATCCAGAATGTAGTAATTTAGACAACCTATTTAATCTCATATCTTGCTAAATTTATATATTTTATAAATTGAAATCATGTATTTTATATATTTAAATATATTATACAGCTATTTTATTGGTTACAATTATTTGATATATTGAAAATATTTAGAAGTATGAATTAAGAAATGTACAATATTTTATGATAATGTTATAAAAGTTAACTTAGAATCTTTCTTAATGAATATAAAATATCCAAGAATGAATGGGCATTCGTAAACAGCAATTTCGAACAGTGAAGTTCGTAAAAATAGTTAAGTGCAGTGACGTTTCTCTGTTTCCAAATGCTACTAATTCGCCTTCTAAAGCTTTGTTCTGATGGATGGTTCTAAGCGTGGTTTAAAGATGAATGCATGAGAAAATTTCTAGAAGTTATTTCGCCATCCAGTTCCTATTTAGTTATATTGAAATTTATTTCATGCGGTTTTGTAAGAAGTAACTTATATACCAAACTTGTTATACTTATTTGCGGAAAGTGAATCAGAAAGTGAAGAAATTCTTACAAATACATGATGTTAAAATAAATATCCCATACTGAACGTTTTCCAAGTAATCCAAATATGATCATTATGTTAAAAAATATTATTTTAAAAGATGGAATTACTAAATAACAAAGTACCCAAGTTGTGTTTCCAGGCTTAGTTCGTTATGTTACGAAAAAAATGATTAAACGTAGAAAAGAAGTGTTTCTTAGTTTGAAATGACATAGTGGTAATTAAAAACAACGATTTAATTCACACACACACACACACACACACACACACACACACACACACACACACACACACACACACACACACACACACACACACACACACACACACACACACACACACATTGAGCTTTATATATAAGTATAGAAAAAGCTCAATGTGTGTGTGTGTGTTGGCGCTCTACAAAAAAGACCATTTGACCTACAGCTACCAAATTTAGTACATGTATACCTTAGAGGTCGGGAGTGTGCACCTGTGGTCCCTTTTTTTGGCATAAATTGAAAAAAACAACAACAACCGAATATTATTTGTAGCTCTCTGGAGTTGGGAAATATTAAATTTCTACTTGCTAGTTGGCATAGCAGGTAGTGATTGCTGCTAACATCAAGTTGGCATATTAGGTGGTGGTAAGTGGCAACAACTTTACAATGTTTTCGTAAAAAAATGTGAGAATTTTATGGAACTACAACTTTTATTCACGATAAAATGCATATACATTGCATTAATACGTCCGTATAATAAGCACATTTAATCTATTTTACGCATATTTGGAAGTTGAAAGAAAAAACCTGGGAATGGATCAAGAGTTCTTTTGGCATTGAGGGGCCAGACAATACGCTTGAAAACTGGTTTGCAGTTAAAGCTGTTAACTGTGATTTACCTGAAGACAAAAAGGTAAGATCTTCTTCTCATATATCAGCATTTTTAAAAATAAGTGAATCATTTTTTTTCTCAATTCTAGAAAAATAATTGAATGTTCTTTTTAGATTATTCTCTATTTCTGTACATTTACAGAAATTATAAAAGCTACAGATAAATTCTTAGATAAAATTAACTAATTCGTAAATAATGACAAAATAGTGTCAATTTTTTAATGTAATTTTTAAATAATTTTTAGGTAATTTACAAAATTTTTGTGTAAGACTTTAAAATTTAATTAGTAGGATATATTTACTCCATGGAATTAGTCGAGTATTAAAAAAGTATGTGTATTTGGAAGAATCATTTCTATTTTTTTTTCGTTGTGAAATTCAATGCTAAAGTCTCCAGTGATATTATGCATAAAACGAATTTAATTTTAAAATTATTTAAATTTAAACTGATTTTAACTATAATTAGGTATAATAATGTCAAAACGGTAATATAATTCAAGATATGATTAATTTAAATTTAAATTTTTTTATAACACATTATACAAAAACAAAAAACAATTTGAAGCAATAGAAATTTAATTTTTCAGACCTTCTGCTGAAAGAAACATTATTCTTTAGATTATAATATAAATATATATGATTAATTTTATCTATTTATTTTAATATCTACAATTTTAAAAATTATCGCTCTAAACTTATTGGATGATTTGCTTGATTATGATTTATAACATTGTTTTTTAAAACAAAAAAATGATAATCGGTAGCAAAAGTTTTTCTAATTAAAGAATATATGTTTTCCTGAAAATATATTACAAATTTAAAATCTGGTAATATGTACGGTTTGATTACGTATTTACATTTTACTTATACAGAAATCATCAACCAAAAATATAAAGAATTAAATATTTAATAAGTGATTTACCTTTTTATGTTTATATTTCACATCCAAGTTAATAGAAGTAAACGAAGAAAAATTAAATTTTAAAATATGGCTAATCATTCAAAATAATTTTGAATAATTCTTTACTTTCACTTTTATTCTGGACTGGTTTTACCATCAAAAAATTTTCTAGGAAAAAAAATTCGAGAGATTTTCTTATCTTTTTAATTATAACTTTTTTTTATTTCTAATGAAGAATGAAAACTTTCATATATAATTTACCGAAATTTTTAAGTTAAACGATAGTAATTCTGATTAATTAAGCAATTATTATTTACAAATATATAAAAAAGATAACAATATGTATTCATTATCAATAAAAGTAAATTATTATAAAAATGTATTTAAATATTTTTTTCTATTTAAAAAATTTACATAGTAATAAAAATAATATTATTTTCATGTTTAAACATTATATTGTGATCTTTCTGCTAATGAATTTATATATAACTTTCAGAGAAAACAGTTCAATGAATTTTTCCAGTTAGGAGGCGAATACTGGCTGGTAAGTTCTGTCATTTTTTCGCGGAAGTATTGTTTTTAATTCCCCAAATACATTTTTCTATTTCGAAACAAATGGACTCTTTCTTCATGAAAAAAAATTGCTGTGTAACTTATATAGAAAAATAGATGATTTAAAAAATCATTTTGCTATAAAATATACATTATTATGCAGTGAAGATAAATATAAATACGAAAATAATCTGAACATTCTTTACTCAGCATCTTTTTACTAAAAATGTGAATTATTGCTCTGAAATGAGCACAGAAAGCGTTATTTCAAACGGATAAAATGAGGACAATTACAAATAGTGCAACTTAATAAGTTTTTAGACCTACTTTAGCAACTTAGATTTAGACCAATTATCGATTTTTGAAATCGTAACTTTAATTATAATCACCCTGTATGTTATGCCAGGCCATTTCATTCATATAGCTCAATAAATTTTTGAGTTGTAGTGATTAGAGACACACATAAGGCCAAAATTGTGTTTTTAGAACTAAAGGTGGTGTGATATTTGGAGTTCATCAAAATGCAGAGCTCGAATTTTTTGTAAATTAAAATATTTTCGCTATACTTGGTATACGAGAAAGTTGACAGTTAAAAGTTGATCTAATATTTAAATATCTTATACGCACTGCTCTAATATAAAATGCCTAAATGGTGATTCAAAATTGTTTGAATTATTCTTCGCTTATAAAATGATTTTTCAAACGGTTACGACATACATTTCCTTCTTCGTTTCCTTATCCGTCTTGATTCGGGATTTTCATGATAGCACTGGTGCATGCTGACAAGTAAAGTAAAATATGATTATGAAAATTCAAATTCATTTAAGATTAATGAAGTTCATACTCATAGAAACAAAAATTACGAAGCTGGTTAAAGCTATAACATTTATTTTGATCACTGGATTTCTCCTTGTTTCTTTTAGGACGTTTGTATAAACATCTTCTCAGAAAGGTGCAAAAAAGCAGTTGAAGCTGCAGTAAGTATATTTTTTTATCTGTAAAAATGCTCTCTTCAAGATCCGCTTAATTATATTTAATTTACTAAGTCAGCAATATTTCTATAAAAAATATTAAAAGTGCAATGAAGAATATTTAAAGAAGAAGTTCTTGTATTAAAATCAGCACGAAACACGTGCAATTTTTTATGCCAATCAATAAACTAGAAACTCTTTGTTTTTTTCTAAACAGAAGTTTTATTTATTTTATTTGAAGAGATTTTTTTCAAAACATCTCATTGCTTGTCCAGAAAAATTTGCCCTAACTCCCTCTGTGCGGACATTAATTATTTTTTTTTGCGATCTCCAGAAATTACGAAATTGGTCGGAGGAATATTTTGTGTGTGAAAATGTGATATTTGAAGCCATTTAACTTCCCGCCAATGGTAACCATCTGTTCGCTGAACAAATTAATACTGTTAAGAGTAATTTAATCATTCCAGCAACTTTGATGAATTATATGTTACAAAACAACAAAAAATATAATTTTAAATTATATTTACACTCTAAATATGGAGCATTCTGATTACTTGTCATAACTTCTAAAACGGTGAAATAAATTGACGAAATCGGCTCAGTTGTAGAAGCTCGACTATTTTGACAAATGTTTATTTTCCGATATGGTGGACTTCATAGCTTGTTTAAGGGCCATGAGATTTCATATTAAATATAATTTCACGATATCAGTACAAGGGCTGTTATAGGAAACATCTTTGTACACGCCTCCCTTCCGCCAAAATGTAAAATGAAATAATACTTTTGAGATTTCTCTTGAGAGTATATGGTGATGTAGGATAGAAGTCCATTGATGACAAATCAAGTGATCATGAACTTTCATATAAAATGAAAATTCACGAAATTGAGCCTGTGGTGATGCTATTGAACTGGCCCTTTGGTTTTGTTAGTTATTTTGAACGTATAAATTAACTAAGATTAAGCCAAATTTTAGCATTTCCACCAATAACTTTTGAATGAATCCTTCTATAAAGTTAATTATTATTCCTTTTAAAGTAAGCATTATTATATTATTTTTCTAAAGATTTTAGTTTAAACATGGTAATATATTTTTGTAATCTTTGTTAAGATTATTAATTTTAGTGATCTGCGGCCCAAGTCATTTGAAATCTGAGTATTTTATTTCTTACTAAAGAGGGGATAAGGAGAATAATAAACAAACAAATTGTAGAGCTATCTTTTAAAAAGAAGAAGATTTTTACTTTATTAACAGAGAAAAGGTAACTAAATAATATTGCAGTTATATCACTGAATCATTATGAGAAGAGCATAGAATTATCAGCAAAATTAGAATTAATTAGAATTATCAATTCAATTCAATATTCAATGAGAATTATCAGCAAAACATTTCGAATCGACAATGGATACATAACTTCCTTCATGATTCTAATTAATGAGGACTTTGATGTCTGGTCGATTGACAACATATTTTTGCAATTGCTACACATGCATCGTTAAAGACTTTATGTATTTTATTCGAAAATAAAAAATAAATTTTCTATCATAATAAAATAATAATTGAATATATTTTGTAAGAGATTGATTTTCTATTTTTAGAAAAAATAATCAAATATTAAATTACAGTATAATGTCATGTCAAATATTTTTTGGAATATTTTATTTTATATTGGCCATTATTGGGCGTAAGGACTGTCGTTCTTTCTCTGTCGTTCTTTTTTTTAAAAAAAATTCATTGTACTTTTTATTAATATTTTATACAATCTATATATCCATTTCCATTGAGAAAGGTTTGAAGTGACGTGAACAGATGATAGTCAGTTCGTGCAATGTCAGGAGAATGTGCTATCTGAGATCCAATTTCCCAACTCAACTCTACAATTTTTTTGCGTGGTTTTTCTTGCCACATGTTTTGTAGCGTTGTCTTAATGAGGAATTATACCCTTTCTGTTGGCCAAAGATGGATGTTTACGTTGAATTTCTTTATTCAAAAGATCAAATATCAAACAGTAATAATCAGTATAGGCAGTTCCATTTTCTTTCCACAACGGTCCCATAAACAACACAACATAACCTTCTTCTGATGTACGCCAGCTTTGGATGTGGAGGGTGGTGCCTCCCCTTTGTAAACATGTAGGGATAGGGATGATTTCTCCACTTAAAATGTTCAGAGCTTTAAGAAACGACGCGACGGCATTTTTAACAAGTAACAAGAGTATATTTATTTATACTACAAAAATAAGAAATAAAAAGATTAACAGAAGAAGTTGAAGTATCTCACTTTCGAGTTGAGAAAAAAATATTAAAGTTCTTGCCACACAGATTGCATAGTGGGTAATAATACATTGGTAGCCACAGTACTCCCCTGGAAACTGGAGGTTGGTTATTATTCGACCGGAGAAGTAATGCGAAATCTGACTACTCGACCATACCTGGTTTTATACTCAGAATGGCCGGCGTCCTGGCATAGGGGTAACGCGTCTTCCCCGAGATCTGGGCGTCCTGGGTTCGAGTCCCGGTTTGGGCATGGTTGTTCTTCCTTTGTTCTATCTGTGAGATGTGTGAATGTGCCCTCCTGTAAAAAGGGGTTGTGCAAGCGAATGAGTGATGCGTGAGTGGCAAAGTCGTACTCTTGGCCCTAGTTGGCGCTACTATAAAAAAACAAGAGACGCTCCCCTCCGGCTTAAGAGCCATAAGAAACAAACAAACAAACAATACTCAGAATGAGGTTGTCGAAGGACGTCAGCCGGGTCAAGGCGTTCATTCAAAATGTAAGCAGGCTTGAGTCTGTCTACAGTGACAGTTCGGTTTTGTCCATGCATGTCCAGTGTGATCCAATTTTTTTCACTCTATCGAGCTATTTCCTTTCTGAAACTCATACAGCATACAATGTCTTTTGTGCTGTTTTTCTTCACTCATATTGATAGTTTCACAAATTTAAAAAATTGATCAAAATTCGAAAAAATAAATGTGTATAAATCATTAATTATATAGTAATCTAACTGTTTAAACCTGTTTCAGTCGGATCAGAATTGTTTCTAAGGACCGACAATGCATAAAATTACACGTGCTTAAAAACTACAGAATTTTTTTTCTTTATACATAATAGTTAAGGTATCTGCCTGGACATCTATAAGTGTATGCGAAACTATGTTTTGAGTAGTAAAATTTTGACAAAAAACACATTCGTTAAAGAATGCATTTAAGTTTTTATTAGTATACATCTAAAATAATATTTCATTTTAAATACTTCACCTTCATATTCATTAAAAATTCACCACTATTTATTCTCTGTTTTATTATTATTTTTTTTTCTAATAGTCCATTTTATTTTTCTGGACAATTTTGTAACAGGCAAAGGTTGTCTTTTTGCAGCAACAATTCACTCGTTGCCGAGTGTACTGTATTGTGTTAGCATGTAATGACCTTTAATAATACCCAATTCATTAAAAATTTATGACAGAAAAAAACCATTATTGAATAACATTACAGCTATATTATTCCTTAAACGCGAAGTTTTCAATTCAACAATATTGAAATTATTGTATTCCCAAAAATAAAATATTATTTGTATTTTTGGGAATAATTGCCCATAATAGATTGTTCAAACTTTCATAAAGATTTTGTGTTTTCCCATGAAGGCATTTTTTTTCAGAAGATTTAGGTTACATAATTTAATATAAGTAGGTTTAATAATATTCATAATATTTTTTGGGAGTCCTGTACTTGAATCTTTATATCTCTGCCTTCTGAAGGTGCACATTGGTATTTGGTTGGTTAGTTGCATTTGCACCAAGAATCCTTTCCTTTTGGGAGTTGTCCATGCAATGTCTTTTTATTACTGTAACTAATATGAGCAAATGCAGCAAGTGTTGAACTTTGAATCTGCAATAAATTACCAACATTACATCTTAATAGTTAATCGCCTTAATAGTTTTGTAATATATTTATGACATTTTCTGTAAGCTTTCCTTTACCTCCGACTTCTTTAATAGATTTTTTAAAGCTCTCAATTGAGCAATCACTCGCTTATGAACTCGCTTACGCACATTTCACAACTGAACTTTAGGGAATTTTAAACAATGAATATTAATGGTATTGAAGCGCAAAAAAACTGACTTCCGGTTATTTCCGCGCTACTTCCGGTTTCGTTTTTGTTAATGTTGATTTAAAGAAACATTTATGCCATCAAAAACACTACTTGTAAAAAAAACCAAGTCTCGCAACTCAGTTCTTCTATCGTAAAAAGTTGTGAGATCCATGTAATACCAAGTCGGTCAATTTATTCAGTTCATAGTTAAGGGTCCTTCTGTCTTAAGTTATTACGTAATTAGCTAACCTAACAACATCTTATAGTGACCCTATCAGTATTAAAAATTTTTTATGGTTTAAATAAATAGATTGACTTGGCCATCGCATGAAAACACAATGTATCTTTACATTAAATTAGATTAACATATTATATTAAATTAGATTGTTTAGTGCGATTGCCAAGTCAATCTATTTATTTAAACCATAAAAATTTTTTAATATTAATATGGTCACTATAAGATGTTGTTAGGTTATCTAATTACGTAATAACTTAAGACAGAAGGACCCTTGACTATGAACTGTATAAATTGACCGACTTGGTATTACATGGATCTCACAACTTTTTACGATAGAAGAACTGAGTTGCGAGACTTGTTTTTTTTTACAAGTTATGTTTTTGATGGCATCTCATTTCTTTTTGTAGATAATCCTTTTCTTATTTTGTATGTAGTCTTCCTCTTTTTCTTTTCCGGTACTAATTCTTGAGCTTCAGCTACAGTTTTTCTCAAATCCCACTCCCTGTCTCTATGGGTTTTTCTCGTAAGCTTTGATGTTACAATTTTTGACAAATCTGGACGGTAAATGCTTTTTATTCTGTTGTATTCACAAATTGAGGATTCCTGCGCTTTAATACTTCCAAAGTCAACATTTATTAGATGTAAGCCGTCCAGACTTGTAACTCTCGAAAGTGCTACTTAAGCTTGACCGGATGTGAATACTGCAAAACCGATATAAATCAGTGCATTATTTAGACTTAGGCCCTGACTTTTGTGCATAATTATAGCATAGGCTATACATATGGGAAACTGTTCGCGATGAACATAAGCTCTATTAATAATTTCAAATTTAGTTTTGACCGGACTAAGCTCGTAAACATGTTCTTTATTAAATGCAATGTATATTTTCTTAATTATTTTTGTATTTGCCGGATCAACATTTACTTTTTGCACTATACCGATAGAACCATTAACTAAACCAAGACTCACGTCAATATTTCGCCTTAATATTAATTTTACTCTATTTTTATAATTATATTCTCTTCCAGGCCTGCAGTCATAGAAGCATCGTCTTCATATTTTTTTATGCATTCACGAACTCTATTTGTTAGGTATCTGGGGCAATCTATGCTATCTACAGCTGTAAGTTTTATTTCGGGATATGGAAGAGATTTACGCATTGCAGTATTTAATTGTTGACACATGTTTTTTGTAGGTAATAAGCAAACGGTATCATCAGGAAGTTTCGAGAGGTGTTCAATTATTTCAATTAATCTGTTTTCATTTGAATTGGATTTGAGAGTTATTAATCTAGTCGAGAGTAAGTCGCGATCTTTTTGTGTAGTCACACCTAATCTTATTCTATTTAGCATTTCGACAAAGTCAGAATCATTGAGGTGTCGCATGTTAATTGTAAGTTCATCGTATATTAACAGTTCAATCCACAGATTCGGTATACTGAGGGAACCTAACAACTTAGTAGTTTCAGCAGTTGATAGTTATTCAAAAGATGACCTTTCTCTTACCGGCGGAAGCTGTAAGAGATCTCCGAAAACTACAAGAAGTTTTCTTTCCAAACCACCCATTCTGATCGTCGCTTGTGTCGAATATTTTAGATACGCGTAAATGAATATATGTTAAAGTAACATTGGATATCATCGACACTTCGTCTATGATAAACAACACTACTTCTTTCAAATCTGATCTCAGAACTTGGAGCACTTCATCAGAAAGTGGTTTGTACTTCGATGTTTGCTTGTGTTCTACAGGCAGCTGCAATAGTCTATGTATAGTCAATCCATTCACATTGAATGCAGCTATTCCTGTTGAAGCACTAACTGTCACTTTTTTTTGTTTAAATACATCGTAAACCAAGCTTTTAGAGTTTTTACTAAAAAGCTCTTTCCAGTGCCATCAGTTCCACTCACAAAACAGCGTAAAACGTCAGCGTTATTATCAGTTGTGTCCATTTTATTTGTGATCATATCAAAGACTCTTTTTTAATCGGCATTAAGTATTGCGATCATACTTTGAAGATCAGTTTGCTCTTCTTCTACCAGATTGATTCTCTGAAAGTCACCCATTGTGTTTGCAGCTTCCACAGCTTCAAATTGAATTATTTCAAATTTGATATTGTTACAAACCTGTAATTTTGATTCTCAGCGCAAATAGTATCATCATAAGAAAGACCGTTTGGATGCTGTATTGGATGCTGTCAGATGCCGAGCTAGTGATCCCAGAGCTTTGTGACAAAATTGGCGACCATTTGGCGACGAATTTGCAGACAAAATGGATAATGCTCGAAACTTAGAGAAATTTATCGATTCGTCCATTATTTCACGCATATTTTAGTTTTTCCTTGATTTATACACTAAACACTAATTGTATTCTATATTTGAAGTTTCTATGTCTGCTAGAAGTGCCTTAGAGTTTTGATGATCGGTCAGTCAATCAGTCAGCCAGTGACAAAATTAACAAACTTTGGCTAGTTATAATTCTTAAAATACTGGTTCAAATTTAATGAAACTTGAAATATGCCGTGTTTATATAATACCTGCTTGGTTACTGAAACTTCAGGCTTCTAGTTTTATCCACAATGAAGTTATAGGGGTTCGAAAATTGCCTGCAGTGCTTCGAGAAAAGGATGGTACGGCCGTGTCGCTTGTTTTTGCTCGACTTGGCGGGGGCACTGCCGTGCCCCCAGATATCTTCTGATATAATAATCGTAGAAAAAGAGATTTGGAAACGCAAATAATAGGTCTTTCAAATGAAACAATAAAAAAAATTCTGAATTTTAGTCAAAAACGGACTTGTCAACACAGGCCGATAAGTTTAAAAATGAAAAGTTTTCCCAAGAATTGCAAAATGTCTTTATTCACAAATTTTTATAATTTTTTAAAAAATTTATAAGGTAATACGAAATTACCAAATTGACAAATCTTCAAAAATATCGAAGTTAAAGAAAAAAATTTAAAAAAATCATAAAATTTTAGTTTATTTTAAATCGAGCGCTTCTGCAAAAGTTTAATTCTGAGGGTTTTTTTTCAGTAGTTTAAGAAATAAACGTAATCTGTAGTAGACCATCATTTCATTTTCTGCAAGAAAAATGGCTAATAATCCTTCGCAACTCATGTGATGTTATACCTGTACTGTATATATGCAGAATGTCTCAATATAAGGGTTACAAATTTCTAAGAGATTTGGAGTTACCCAGAATAGAATTCACATAAGAATAGGATATACAGGATAGATATAAACTGTAGATAGCGGTATCCATGGTTGGAATTCCCTAGCGTTTTTGCGTAGACATTTCATTTTAACTTTCTATAACAAGATTAAATGATGTCATATGTGTAAATTTTCTGTAGAGTGAAATCATAATCAATGACATTTCAGTGGTGTTGCATCTGTCATTAGAAGATTAAAATTATATCGAAAATGGATGAAGCTATGAAATGCTCCTCCATAGTCGAATCAAGATGCATCACATACTTTGTCTGGGACAGCAATAAAACTCATGCAAGAAGAAATTCATACCAATCACAATCTTCCAAGAAAAAAAATGAAAGAGAAAGAGCAAGTGAATATCAAAATATTTTTTAACAGTTAAAATAAATATTTTGGTGATGTCATTGATTGATATGAATATGTGGGACTAGAAAAAGTCTTTACATTAACGACGATGAAGTGCACTTGAACCATATATTTTGGTTTAGCTAATATCACCTGTGGTATTGTTGGTGCGCCACTGGTAATGATCAAGTTCTGCTCATGAGAACTGCCATGACTTCATGGTTTATGATAATTGGATCTTGATTTTTTTAATGTTGAAATACAGAGCTTCTACAAGAGCATTAAATTAACCAGAGCACATGCAGCACTATCTTTTTTGTTTGGAAACAATTAACATTTTTCACTCAACCCTCCTTTGTGATTTCGGGTGACCTTTTCCGTCCAAGATACGTTGTTCTTAGAACTAGTGTTGGATTTGAGACACATTGTATAAACGTTTCAGAGAAGAGACCAGTGCTATCACGCACTTATCAATAATTGGCACAAAAAGTTATTTAAACATAAGTAACTCGACGAAATTTAATCAATGTTGTTTAATGAAATTTCTTATTTTAGGCAATAGTTACTGATTACTACGAGGGACAGTTTGTGAATGGAAATTGTGAGAAGAGTGGAGGAACGGACCCGAAAAGGAACAAGAGACCAATGTTTGGATGAAAACTTGACTGATCAATCTTTAAAAAGTTAGATTTGTATTGATTTGTAATTGTATTGATTTAAAATTATATTAAAAAATTATTTCAGCAAATATGTAAAAAGTATGCCATCATCTTTCTTGATAGAATTTATTATTTTCTCAATATGGAAAGGCAAGATATAACATAGTTATATCTTGCCTTTATGCCAAGTTATGCATAAAAAATTATTTACAAAGGACAACATGATCGAGAGATTACACATTATTTGTCGTTGGAATAAAGTTCAAAAGTTATTAAAATTGCTTCAATAAATTTTTAATTGCCTGTTTTCTTTTCTTTGTGAACACTGAGACAGAAAGGATAGTTTTTATCATTTGTGCATTTTATATCTCTACTAATAATAAAAGAGAATGCAAGTGCATGTGCGTAACTTTTTTTGTGCATTTGCAATTTGTTGGTGCAGTTCTTGACTTGGAGACAGAGTAGTCAAATTTGATTTATATATACATTGGAGGATGAAAATATGTATCGTTAAGGTTTTGGAAATTTAATCAGAATTTTCTTTATTGGACATTCTTAACCACACCTTGTTATTTTTTCAGTACAAAATAAAACCATTGAGAGTAAATTAAAAAAGAAAAAATTAGCTGATATTCGGAAATTAAATTGAAGTTTGAATTAGGCAAAAAATTCGAATGTAGCCATATGTAGCCGCAGTTAGCCAATAATGCCCAATATTGGGCCAAATACTCTGAAAACGAGCCCAATCCAATTAAGTGCAAAGAAATATAAATATTTAAATGAAGGTCACCTTCATGTAGAAACTGAATTATTGACCAAATTACTATGCTGTATGACATGGGATTTTAAATATGCTAATCATATTTTTTCAGAAAAATAATCAAGTATATAATAAATAAATATTAGGACATTTTTTGGTTCTACAGGAAAGAAAAGCAACAAAGTTTTCAACTCAGAAAAGAAATTCTTTCATTTCTTCTCTTTTGAAATCTCGACTATCACTTTTAGGCTTTCCAGTATTGTGTTCAGGCATTTTAAAACATTATATTGAATTGGACGTTAAGTAATTATTCCAACCATGAATATAAAAGTTACAATATGTATAAAAGCTTTGAAATTATCATGAATATGCTTCATTTTAAAGCAAAGCGCTGATGCATATACTTAAAAACTAGTCCACCAGCATTACAAACAAAAGCAGTAATAAAGTGGTTTAAATAAATGATGAAAAAAGTTTTTTTGAAATAACATTGAAAAATATTCTTATGCTTACAATACTTACAATGCAACTAATACAACATTAGATATCAAATTCAATTTTAGATCCATTAAATCCCTTTTTTACTGAAATAGTAGAGATCCCCAATCATATAAGAAAAGGAAATAATAAAATGAAAATTATTTTATTTGTCATGTGAAATCACTGGAGTTTTATTATATATGCTTTAGTATCTTTGCACTTATAAAAAAATTCCAATTCATTTTCTTAGAGAGGAACTAAGAATTCGCTTGTATACATTCTCAGCCTCATATTTTGATGTTAGGTTTAGGAGAGGACGAGTTATCATCTCAGCTATCGTCTTCATCATACGGTCATGGTACACCATTAAGAAGTTCGTCAAAGAAATGACGCTTTAATACGACTAAACCAAATAAAATCGGAATAAAATTATTTTATCGAGAAACTCGTGATGGCCTTTCTTGAGAAGGATTTACCTTCAGAATTGTGCGTCTCCGACTCAGAGGAAATCCCATAAAGGACCTACCGAGTATGTGGGCCTGATACATGTAAAATCTGACTTAATAGACCAAACGCCGTCTCATTGGTATAGCACTTAAGCTCGAAATGGGACTGGAGTAAGAATATAATAAATGATTCTGAAATCGCGAGGCAAATTTTGAGAAAATGGCCACGGAAAGAGAACGAAGTCTTTTTGAAATTACCATATCGGAAAACGAACTCAAATCGGGTCAGCTGTAATGGATTCTTTGCCAGTGGATTAAGTAAAATAAATACATATATCAGACAATTTAAAAAACAAAAGATTAATGAAACACATGTTTAGAATAGAAAAATAGTTGTGTTTTATGAATAATAACATACAGAGCTTACGAGAGATACGAGTGGCAATCCCCTTGAACACTCGCTTTAAGAACTCTGTATATTTTAAATAGATTTGTTATAGGAAGGCTGCTTAGTGGAAGAGTTCTCATGGCATGATTTAAAACAAATTTTCTGCAGATGTATACCAATTACGAGCCTCTAGAATCCAATCTTCCCCCCACACCACATGAATTTGTGTTTATTATGTAAGTTTAAGGACAGTAGATTATGGGATGAGTTCGTAGGTGGGTAATTTTTCCGAAAAGGAATGGAAATAGAGCGGGATCGACATTTTTATTTTCCACAACCTTTTTACAACTGAAAAGTTTAAAAATAAATTAAATTAAGCAAATTAGTATTCCTGAATTCTGTATTAAAGATTTTCATTAGTATTTTTAGCTAATTTGTTAGAAGTTTGGGGCTAGAATTTCAACACTGGCTTTGAATAGTTTTTATATAATCCTTATTACCGCATTTAAAATAATAATTGAATAAAATCATGCTTCCCTGAATTTGAAATGCTTTAACTGCGAATTGATTAAAGTTTAATAGCAGAATTAAAATAATCAAATAGAAATAAAGTAGTATTGGTTACATTATGCAAAACTAGTCAGCTTTAAAAAAATTTCAGAAGCTGCGTATACTTTGTCTCCTTTGGGAGAATATGATTATAACGATTTCAGTGTGGCATATCATGCTAAATGTTAATTTTTAATAAATACTGAATAATGCGATAAAGTTACTATCGATGTCTACTTAATGTAAAGATTGAAATGAATTTCAAAATATTCACATAGAAAAGTCGTGGAATCTGCCTTTGCCTTCGAGCAAGTTGGAAATAATTTTGTTTAAGGGGTTGTGATCCTCACAGGAGTTTTCTCATATATGGGGGTAGAAAATACTTGTTTTCGTGTAGAATTATTCGTGTATAATTATTATGTTATTGTTTTCTAGGTCAATGACGAGTTGTACCTTCGTATAAGGAGAGTGACGCAAATACTGTTTCTGATGAGAGCTATTATGCGTCGACCTCAGATCAAAATGTTATTTATCGCGGTGTCTTGTTATTTAGTTTACTGAAAAAATCGTGGAAGTTTTTTTGTTATAGTGACAAATATTTTTTATCACATTGCTTACAGTGATGTGATAGGAAAATATATAAGAAAATATTTTGTCATAAGAGAAATATTTTGTCATAAAAAAATTAATAAATAAAGTTTTTATCATTAAGAACTTTCATAATTCTGAAAAAAATATTTGTCATTATTTTGCATTTTAAAATTAAAATTTAATCCTTTCAAAACGCTTAATTTACATATTCGTAATTCACATATAAAAGCAAATATTTTGTTTCAAAGGTACTTAATCAATTTTTAAAGGGGTATTCAAATATATAAAACAAATCTCAACTCATCAGAAATCCTTCACCAAAAACTAAGGTATCGAACTTATAAAATTATTTGCTGTTTCATGAAACTTAGTTTTTGTTCTCAGATTCAAATTTTATTTATAAGATTCTTGAGTTCATTTCGGTAAAATTGGAATGGAACTTTTAATACGTTACTTTGCGCAATGGCAAGATAATAAAGAATGTAGGCCGAAATTGGCTATAAATTTCCACTTAATTAATAATATAAAATTAATTAGTGTTAATTAATAATATAACATTAAAAAATTATCAAATAAGATATTTAGTCATGCCAAATTAGATTTAACAATGTCTGTGCCCAAAAACTCAGGGAACTTTTCGTTGTATTTATCTGTATAACGAGTAAAATCGCTTAAAAATGCTTTTAACTATTCATGTATTATTAATTAAACCTGAAATAAAATTTTCTAACAAATATTTCAGTTTTCTTATACACTTTTCCCCAAAGAATGCAAGGTTAATCTATTTTCGTATCGTTTTATAATTTTTATATATTTTTTATCGTTTATAATTGTTTTACAATTGCATAGGAAAAAAAAAAGAACACTGCATCGGTGTATATTATATCGAAATTTTTAAACTATTTGCACTTTCATGAAACTTTTTCAGAATAAAATTTTATTAATAAGATTCTTGAGTTCATTTCGGTAAAACTGGAAATGAACTTTTAATATGATACTTTGAGTAATGGCAAGATGATAAAAAATGTAGGCCGAAATTGGCTATAAATTTATTGAATTTAAACATTTATCAAATAAGAGATCTGGTCATGCAAAGCCATATTTAGCATTATTGAAGCCCAAAAACCCAGGAAACTATTCGTTGCATGTTGCATTTATCTGTATGATAACCAGTAAAATCTCTTAAAAAAGGCTTTTAACTATTCATATGTTAACAAAGACACCGGAAATGACATTTTCCAACAAATATTTCAATTTCCTTATAGACTGTTTTCCCAGGTGCAAGGTTAACCAGTTTTCGTTTCGTTTTAAATTTTTCTATCAATAAGGAAAATAAAAATAAAATGTTTACATGGGAAAAACAAGAACACTGCACCGGTGTATATTATACAAACTGAACAATCTCTTTAAAGCTTCTTGTAAAAGATTTTGGATGATTTCGCATAATATGCACATTTTGATCTGAAAAATGAAGAGAGTACCCTATGCATCCTGTTTGTTACCTCTTTTCTCTTCTTATGTAGATACTTACGCATTCCAGTCTCTGAAGCCTGATGACATGTTCGAATGCTTTTGGACGCTGATGTGCCCTTTAAGTAATGTTCATTTAATTCTGATAAATTTGCTAAAATAAGTGAAAATTCTTTCGATTATTTTAATAAAAAATTTTGATAGGTCTGAAAATTTGAAATATACTTACACTATTTGTTACTAAATGTTCTATAAACCAAGACAATTACAAGAGCTTAGGAGGCTAATGCATCGATATGATATTAATTTAAATAGCAGTAAAAATTGCTAAGTTTCATCATAGCAGATTGTAATTAATTATTATTTTTATTTGAATATGGAACCTCATCAATAATTTCTTTAATTTTGAGTATAAATTTTAAATAATTTGGAAACTGATTTTCCGAGAATATTTGTTTCGATTCATTATATGTGTGCTTGCACATAGCCAAAACAGAATTGTGGAACATGGACTTTTTATTCATTAATAAATTGATTTGATAAAGAACAACTTTTTTGCATATTTGACCAAAATATCAAGAAATATTTAGAAAAAAGTGCTTTCCATTTTTAGAACAGAATTGAATTATTTTGTTATAAATATAGAAATACAACTATCTTTCACCTTATAACAGATCCTGTTCGTTTGCATAAAAGTTATGATAATAAATTTTTAATTTTCGTAATTTTCGTATAATTTACCTGGAATTATGGAATTGCAAAGCAATTTTAAATATCTTCTGCTTTAAAAATTAAACTAATTTTGTTTTCCTTTAAGTATTTGAAGTAAGGGGATTTATAGAATATTTGACTGGAAATTAAAATTCCAATTAATTTATCACTATATGTAATCGAATATTTCTTGTTAAAATTATTATATATAGTTTTAAACATATAAAATAACTATCTGAATTGCAAAAGTAGATAGAAAATATTTGTAAGAGTTTAATTCCATGATATATTTTAAGAGTTTAATTCCATAATATAAGCTGAAAATTTAGGAAATTTCTAAAATTGAAAGCATTTTATTTTAAACTGGTAATTTAATATTTGTTAGCATTTTAAACATATAGATTAGTGAATTTCCTGCAGAAGTAGTTTACTGTAAATGACCAGATCTAATAGATTTATAGTACGGTGGATAAATCAGTCTCGATTAATGAGTTAATGCCTGAATTATGGAGACCTTAGGATTTTTTACTAACAGGCCATTAGATTTTAGAAATTTATAAAAGTTGAAATTGAATATTTTGCTATAGTACATGTTTTCTACCGAAAATAAAATTTCTTTAAAATTCATTCCAGCTTTGTTTAGAGTTTAATTAATAGCATCTTTGAAGGAAAAATTAAATTCATCAATTTTTAAGCAGTTTATTTTTTCACTGTTTTAATTTTATTTGTGTTTTTTAAGATTTTATATTTTCCATTGTGTACATCTCTAAAATGTGACAGCAACCAGTGTAAAATTAAATATGCATTTCTTATAATTGATTCATTTTTCTGCTGAACAGGAGAAAGTTTTAAAATGCGACAGACACAAAAGATGATTAAAAATGATTTATACAGTGACAATCTTTTCACAACTATTTTTATACCTCAACATAATTCCTATGAATATTTATGGCCTTATCTTATCATTTTATCAGAGCTCCCTTTCAGGCCACAAAACTTTTTGGTTCGCTGTCTCAGGCACTTTCGATTTTCCTGTTGAAATTTTCATCAATCGTAAAGCTTTTGCCTGAAAAAAGGTAGTTACTGGTCTTAATGGATGAAAATCGTTAAGTAAAGTTTGTAAGGCTTATGTTGAATAGTAACCATTTTTTTTTTATTCCAAAGTATTTTAAGCATAATCTTACAAGCTGGTGGAATAAAAACCTTGAATTTATAGGATGAAGGTTTTTCCGCTGCATGGAAGTTTATTTTGATTCGGGTTTTGTAGTGGTTAATACGATCCGTCACCAGTGATTATTTAATTGAGCTTGTGTTTACATTCATTAACAGTCTAGAAAAGAATTTGAGGATAGAATCGTCCGAATCTTTTTGTATTCCTTTATCGGGACATATAATGTTCACTCACATTATAACCGTATCATTGGAAAATGCATCCTTGAATTCTTTTATTTTTGAAGGTGAAGAAAAATACTAATAAACATTTTTCGAAAATTTAAATGGTCATGCATTATCTCCTATGTTAAACCATAACCACGCAAGGCTACTGCGATCTTCCTAATTAAAGGCATTCGGTTAAATTCTGACTGATCGAACCTCCGCGATAGCAACACTGGCGGGAGCTGTGGTTGTCATAAAGGCCATCACTTGCAGCGGTGCAATTCTTCTCGTGAGAAGCTCGTCCTGTCATCGACTGGATGCAACCGACTTCCGTTTCTGTACGGAGGCATTTCTGTACCCAAAACGGTAGAGAAAACCAACATCCATACCGGAAGTTATTCGTTCTCATTTCTGAGGTGTCCACCCTGTGGGATATGCGAAACCATGAGAACAACTTAAGGTATGACACGATCTATGGAGATTCGTTGATCAACCGAAGGAATGTTTCCACTTTCCGCCCTGTTAATTCTATTTCAATCAAAACGGGACTTACCTTGACGAAATTTTTATAGCTAATTGCGCATTACATTACTTGATAAGTATTTTTCTGTTTAAATTGAAAACGTTTGTTCATGAATATATTTTTTTTGTATTATATATTTTTATCCGCACCCCCCCCCCCGAAAAAAACTAACAAACACCAGGAATGTTGTCCTTAAATTATTATGAATTGAAAATGATAATATTAACTATTGGTATTAACTAATAACCTTGAAATACTCTATACTTTATAATGAATCATATCAATTTGAGGCCTAATTAATAGCCTTCTCGTAATTGAAAGAAATCATTGAACAATAAAACTTATTTCATTATTTGAAGTCTAGATCGGGCTGAAGACTTTTATGAACTAGTGGAGGAACTTTCTTCATAGGTAGAACTTTTTGCTCATATGTTTTTCAAAATTAATTTGCTATTCTGTCTTTAACTCATTTGTAGTTGATGATATTTTTTTTTTCAGAACAAAAAGTAAAGGAAATTCATGTGAATAAAATTGTAACAAATTTTTTCTTTGAATGTTTTACTCATAATCAATCGACGATTTTATTTCAGAACAAAAACTAAACGAAATGCATATGAAGAAAATAGTAACAAATTTTTTTCCACGAACGAATAGCTTTAGAATTACTGCGCTGTGTATGGTTTCTATCAAGCTAATGTATCGTAACAATGAGGGGAACAACTATAAAAATCTTTTTATCGAATCGAATTTACTGACAATAGTAAAAGAATTTCGATTATAAGATGATATTTATAGTGATTACAGAAAGACTAAATATCATCAAGCATAATTCAATAATAAAATAATGTCTAGATGATTCCACAGTATAATTAATGGAATTAAGGAAGATATAAGCATTATTTGATTAGACAGCTAGCAATAATCTTCTAAAATAGAATGATGAAAATTCATTTCATATAAAAATAAAAAAAGAATTGGATGAAAATACATGAATTATTAATAAATACCAATCAACGAGCAAATTAAAAAGGTTATAAAGAGGGTAAAAATAACAAAAAATGAACAAGAAAGTGAACATTTTACATCCATTGTTGACGGCTTTGGATAGATAAATATTTGCTTCATGGTAATCTATCATTCAAAAAAAGCTTCAAAAAAATCTTTTCTAAATAATTTCCAAATATTTTCATCCAGTTTCATAACCCAATTTAAATTTAAATCTAGATATATCGTGTTTCTAATTATGAAATCGCAAAAGGAGATGGAAATTATGGTAGGGCGATTCTGGCAAGCTGAAAGCATACTGAAGCCTTAAGAAAATTCAGAGAAGCGTTATCATTCCTTTGTCCTGCTTTATTCTGTGTCAGCTGTGTTTCATCTTATTTTTTTCAATCATATCACTTTTCTGTTTCAATTAACGACTACTATTTGAATTTTGAATTCATGGTTTTTACATTAAATGAATTCCACAAATTTAAAATATATTTCACTCTCAAGATATAAATATTCTAAATAATAAAAAAAGTTTCATATTGCAAAAAATTGAGTTTTTTTTTCTCCGAAAAATTTTGATTTTTTAAAAAAAAATATCTTTCAATTATGCATCTTAAAAAATTAATTATTTATCGTTTCATTGAATGAAAGTCATATAAAGATCGATTTTGTGTTGACCTGGAGAGAAAACGTGCATGAAGGATAGAATTTCTTTAGTGCAAATTCCGTTCTAATGGAAGCGGAAAATATAAACTGATTGAAATGTTTAGTTTTTTTGAAATGCGCCAAGAAAAATCAATTTTTTTATTTTGTCATGTACAGAAATATGTCAGCCTGCTGTTGGCATATGAAATTTGCTTACATGTAGATTATCTTATTATAAACTAAATGATATCCAGAATGTAGTAATGTAGACAATATATTTAATCTCATATTGCTAAATTTATATATTTTATAAATTTAAATCATGTATTTTTTATATTTCAATATTTTATACAGATATTTTATATATTTAAATATTTTATACATTTATTTTATATATTGAAAATATTTAGAAATATGAATTTAGAAATGTACAATCTTTTATGATAATATTATAAAAGTTAACTTCGAATCTTTCTTAAAGAATATAAAATATCCAAGAATGAGTGGGCATTCGTAAACAGCAAATTTCGAAAGTGAAGTTCTTAAAAGTAGCTAAGTGCAGTGACGTCTCTCTGTTTCAAAATGCTACCAATGAGTCTTCAAAATCTTTGTTCTGATGGATGGCTCTAAGCGTGCTTTGAAGATGATTGCATGAGAAAGTCGTTAGAAGTTATTAAAGCATATAGTCCCTATTGCAATTATAACCAAATATATTTCATGCTGTTTTGTAAGAAATATATGGTATACCAAACTTGTTATACTAATTTGTGGAAAATGAAGCAGAATATTACCTGTTATTTCCTCTATAGCTCCGAAAATGCTTACAAATACATGATGTTGAAATAAATATCCCATACTGATCGTAGAAAAGTTTTCCAAGTAATCCAACTATGTTCATTAAACTATGTTAATGAACTATCCCAACTATGTTAATATATCCCAACTATGTTAAAAAATATTATTTTAAAAGATGGAATTACTAAATAACAAAGTACCCAAGTAGTGTTTCGAGGCTTATTTCGTTATATTATGAAAAAAATGATAAAAAGTAGAAAAGAAGTCTTTCTTAGCTTCAAATGATATTGTAGTGATTAGGAGAATCCTCTTTTAATATTAAAAACTTCAAAACAATACCAAGTCATAAACAAGAATAACAACGATTTTGATTTAATTCACACACACACACAGAGAGAGAAAGAGAGAGACACACGCACACATGCACGCACGCGCGTGTACACACACAAGCAAAGCATAATTTAAAAAATTAAAAAACAACAACGAATATTATTTATATCTCTCTGTAATCTGGAAAAATCAAATTTCCACATGCTAGCATAGCAGGTATTGATAGTTACTAACATCAAGCTGACATATTAGGTGGTGGCAAGTGGCCACAACTTTACAATGTTTTCATAAAAGATGTGAGAATTTTATGAAACTAAAACTTTTATTCATGGTAAAACTTATATACATTGCATTAATAAGTCCGTATAATAAGCATGTATAATCTATTTTACACATATTTGGAAGCTGAAAGAAAAAACCTGGGAATGAATCAAGAATGTATTCGGCGTTGAGGGCCCAGACAATGCGATTGAAAACTGGGTTACATATAGAGCTGTTACCCGTGATTTTCCAGAAAACAAATATGTAAGACCTTCTTCTGATATATGAGCATTTTTAGAAATAAGTGAATACTTTTTTTCTCAATACTAGAAAAATAAGTGAATGTTCTTTTTAGATTATTCTCCAATTCTGTACATTTACAGAAATTATAAAAACTACTGATGAATTTTTAGATAAAATTAACTAATTCGTGATAATGACAAAATAGTTTTAAATTTTTTATGAAAATCATCGATGTGTAAGACTTTAAACTTTAATTCGTGGGATATATTCAATCTAAGGAATTAGTCGAGCATTTAAAAAAATATATGTATTTATAGAAATAATTTCTATTTTTTTCTCGTTTTGAAATATTATGCTAAAGTCTTTAGTGATATTATGTACAAAACGAATTTAATTTAGAAATTATTTTAATTTAAACTGATTTTAACTATAATTAGTTTACTTAAGTACAATAATGACAATATGGTAATATAATTCAATATATGATTAATTAAAATTTAAATTTTTATAACTCATTATCCAAAAAAAAGCAAAAACAATTTGAAGCAATTGAAACTTAATTTTTCAGACCTTCAGCTGTAATAAACATTTATTTTTTTCTTTAGATTATTATATAAGTATCTATGATTAATTTTTATCTATTTTAATTAAATATCTAAAATTTAAAAAAAATATAGCTCTAAACTTATTGGATGATTTGCTTGATTATGATTTATAAAATTGTTTTTTAAAACAATTGATGATAATCGGTAGCAATAATTTTTTTAATTAAAGATTATATGTTTTCCTGAAAATATATCAGAAGTTTAAAACTCTGGTAATATGTCCGGTTTATTTACGTAAATACATTATACGTACCAAGAAATCAACAATCAAAAATATAAATAATTAAATATTTAATAAATGATTTCTCTATTTATGTTTATATTTCACATCCGAGTTAATAGAAGTAAATGAAGAAAAATTAAATTTTAAAATATGGCTAATCATTCAAAATAATTTTGAATACTTCCTTACTTTCACCTTAATTCTGGACTGGCTTTACTATTAACAAAGTTTCTAGCAAATATATATATATATATATCGAGATTTTCTTATCTTTTTAATTATAACTTTTTTTTTATTTCTAATGAATAATGAAAACTTTCATATATAATTTACAGATATTTTTATGTTAAACGATAATAATACTGATTAATTAAACAATTATTGTTTACAAATCTATAAAGAATATAACGATATGTGTTCACTATCGATAAAACTGAATTATAATAAAAAATGTATTAAATAATTTTTTCTATTTAAGAAATTTACATAGTAATAAAAATGTATTACTTTCATGTTTAAATTTTATATTGTGATCTTTCTGCTAATGAATTCAGAGAAAGCAGTTCAATGAATTTTTCCAATGAGCATCCGAAAACTGGCTGGTAAGACTGTTACGAAATTCTGTCATTTTTCCATGGAAGTATTTTTTGATTGCCACGAATCCTTTTTTCTATTCCGAAACAAGTGGATTCTTTCTTCATGCAAAAAAAAAAAAAAAATGCTGAGAGACCTATATAGAAGATAGATGATTTAAAAAATTCTTTTGCTATAAAATATACATTATTATGTAGTGAAGATAAATATAAAGTAGGAAAAAATCTGAACTTTTCTTTACTCAGCATTTTTTTACTAAAAATATGAATTTTTCCCTGAAATGAACACACAAAGCGTGATTTCATATGGATCAAACGAAAGCAGTTAAAAATAGTGCAACTTAATCAATTTTTTTAGAGCAACTTCAGCTGAAATTTCAGTTAGGAATTCTTAATGGCTATTTAAAATAAATTTGTAATGAAACAAAGGGTCTTTTATAATTAATTAAAATAGAATACCAACACTTTGCAGCACGAATGGTGGCAAATTCTAATCTTGCGTTAACTTTGGGACACTTTTTATGAAAATAGTGAATACTTTGTTCTAAAATAATCACAGAGCGTTGGAATGTTTGTCTTAATTTTCCTAAATCATCCAGGAAATTTGAGATACGGTCCAACTAGAAATGTGGAATTTGAATATATGGTATATTTTATACCTATTTTATTCTCAAGAAAAAACAACAAATAGTTGTCTTTCCTTCCGCGCCATTAGCGTGGGAACGAATACCAAGATAATTGAATTCTTTCCGTTTTATATGCCTATACAAAATCTAAGTGAAGCCACACCATTTCACGATACTGATCATCACAGCATTACAATTTTCTTTCCAAATGTAAATATTGTTCTTATTCAGACATTTGAGGGCAGTTAGATTTAGAATATCGTACAACATTCTGTACGCAGCTGTAGTCATAAAGATGCCCCTCCCACCTATTTTTATGGATAGGCGTATGATTTAGATATACCACCATTTGTGAAAGATGAACAAACTCAATGAAGGAATTAAATGTTCAGTTTGCTTCATTGAATGAAATGAATGGTGGTCCCCCATTTCCACCATTCATTTCATTCAATGGTTTCCTTCATTCCTAACCATTAAAATAAATGTTATGGGGATAACTCATGTGAATAATACATTTTTTAATGTCTCATTCTTTTGATGTAATATCTTAATGTATTCAAGACCTTTTATGAAATCATCATGCTCTGTTTTTGATTAGGATATTTTTTTTTGCCTTACATGTTTCAATTTATAAAAATCTCCAAATTTGTTATTAAGACCATATATTACGTTTATACAGGGTGATTATAATTAAAGTTACGATTTCAAAAATGGATAATTGTTAAATTGTTGGTCTGAATGTATTGATATTTTAATAGAATAATCGGGAGGCAATGAAATTTTGTTTGGCGAAAGGGAGAAAAACGTTCAAAGAGGGGCCGATAGATGGCGCTGTCAGTTAAAGACCAAAAACGGATTTGTTAAATGCAGGAATATTGTTAGTCAAAAGGAAACAATAGAGTTCAATGGTTTACTAAAAAATTATTAGAGATAAAACAAGAATACATTTTTAAAGCGACAACAGTGACAATGACAAGAGAAAAAAAAAGAGCTTCATGATGCAAACATGTTAATGATTGGTGGTTAAGGGGTGAGTTGTTCGATATACCCTCCGCACTGTTACGCTACTAATTGGAAACGCAAAACTGCATGCTCCACAATAGATCGGAGAATATATGTACTGATGCAATGGAGTGATGTGTGATGCTTGCCTTCAAATCTGCTAGATTCTCAATCCATACTGCTGTAAACAACATTTTTCAGGTACCCCCGAAGCCACCACGGGTTTAAAACAGTGGAACGTGGCGGCCACGTTGTTGGGAAATGGCAACTTATGATTCTATCATCTCCAAAATGAACATTCCATAGATGCTTCATAAAAGAAGCAAAGTGCAGAGAAGCGCCATCTTGCATGAATATTGTACGATCCACACACTGACACTGCTGAAGTGACGGAAGGACATGGTTACGTAAAAGTACTTAATACCACTAGCCTGTATCGGTGCAGGTAACTGGACCCGCATATCCAGTATTCAGCCAACTCTTCGTACATTGCTAATTCTAGCATTATTGTTAGTCTGTTCTTGTAATGCTGTAGCCACATCTTCCACTGCCGCATACGAAACTGGTTTCCTTTCTTTAACCTGTTTCACGTCAAATGAACCGGTTTCTTGGAATTTAGCAATCATTTTTTGCAGACCATTTGTGGTTATTGGACCCGATTTTATGGATTTTAATGTCCAAAACTTCCTTATAGCTGTAAATGCACCGTCATTCTTTTTATAAAAATAGCTTCAAGAGCAGAGCGCAATCCTTTATAGTCAGAATCATGATGAAGCATTCAAACAAATAGCTGGTGCTGTGCATTTCTGTGGTAGCTAAGTCTGCGGTGCGTCTGTCACGTATAAGTAATTCGCATGTCTCCGGACTGTGTGAATCCTGACAGCTCCATCTATCGGCAAATTTTGCAAATTTTTTTCCTTTACTAAACGAAATGTAATTGCCTCGCGATTGTTCTGCCAAAATGTCAACTCATTATGATTAATAGTTTTAAAATTATCGATTTTTGAAGACGTAATTTTAATTATAATCACCCTGTATATTATGTCAGGCCATTTCCATTCATATAGCTCAATGAATTTTTGTGTTGTAGTGCTTAGAGATAGACATAAGGCCAAAATTGTGTTTTTCGAACTGAAAGTGGTGTGATATTTGGAGATTCATCAAAATGCAGAGCTCGAATTTTTTGTAAATTAAAATATTTTCGCTATACTTGGTATACGAGTAAGTTGAAAGTTAAATGTTCAACTAATATTTAAATATCTGATAAGCACTGCTCTAATATTTAATACCAACATGGTGTTTAAAAATTGTTTGAATTATTCTTCGTTTATAAAATGGCTTGTCAAACTGTTACAACATATATTTCCTTCTTCGTTTCCTTATCCGTCTCCGGGATTTTCATGATAGCACTTAGGCATGCTGACAAGTAAGGTAAAATATGATTATGAAAATTCAAATTCATCTAAGGTTAATGAAGTTCATACTCATACAAACAAAAATTATGAAGCTGGTTAAAGATATAACATTTATTTTGATCACTGGATTTCCCCTTGTTTCTTTTAGGAAGCTTGTATTGACAACTTCTCAGAAAAGTGCAAACACTCAGAAGAAGCTGCAGTAAGTATATTTTTTATTAACTGTCAAATGCCCTATTCAAGATCCGCTTGAAATATATATAATTTAAAAAGTCAGCTATATCTCTATAATAAATATTACAAGTGCACAAAAGAATAATTTAAGCAGAAGTACTTGTATTAAAATCAGCATGACAACTTTTTTATTTGAAAAGAAGAAGTTGCGAGTTTGATGAAATAATTTTACGGTTTTTGTGCTTAACTGAAACTTGAAATTATAAATATTCAGTTTTTATAGGAAATTACCAATTTTTCAATAATAACAACAATAAATTCATACTGATTGGAAGAAATATGATAATATCATACATTAACATACATTCGTAATTTGGCTATTGAGTTGGTTACATTCTAGAAACCTTCGCTATACAAATTTTTAATACACCATATAAAATGAAACATTCTAAAATGACATAATATGAGACTATTAAACCTGAAGTGATCACCGAAATATGTCCAATAAAACCTAAATAACATGATAAAAATTTCATATGCTGAATTGTTTCATTTTTAAGGGTTGAATGGAGTGTTTGACGATAATCGCACACACTTGGTTTCAACAACAACAACAATATTAATGATAATAAAAAATTATTGGTGCAAATTTTTAGGCCAATCAATAAACAAGAAGCATTTTTTTTTCTAAATTGAAGTTTTATTTATTTAATTAAAATTGATTTTTTTTCAAAACATCTCATTGGTTGTCTAGAAAAATTTGCCCTAACTCCCTTTGTGTGTACGTGAATTATTTTTTTGCAATACCCAGAAATTATGAAATTGGTCCTAGGAATATTTTGAGGTTGAAGATGTGATATTTGAAGCCATTTAACTTACCGCCAATGGTAACCATCTGTTCGCTGAACCAATTAATATTATTAATTTAGTCATTCCATTAACTTTGATAAATTATATGTTACATAACAAAAAAATACCATTTTAAATTACATTTACATTCTAAATATGAAGCATTCTGATTACTTGTCATAACTTCTAAAACAGCGAAATAAATTTACAAGATTGGCTCAGTTGTTGAAGTTCGACTGCTCTGACAAATTTTTTTTCCAATATGCTGGACTTGACAGCTTGTTTAAGGGCCATGAGTTTTTATTTTAAATATAATTTCACGATATCAGTACAATGGCTGTAATAGGAAATATCTTTGTAAACACCTCCCTTCTACCAAAATGTAAAATGAAATAATGTTTTTGAGATTTCTCTTGAGAGTGTATGGTGACGTAGAATAAAAGTACATCGATGACAAATCAAGTGATCATAAACTTTCATTTAAAATAAAAATTCACGAAATTGAGCCAGTGGTTATGCTATTGAACTGGCCTTTTGGTTTTGTTAGTTATTTTGTATGTATAAATTAACTAAGATTTAAGCCAAATTTTAGCGTTTCCAACAATAACTTTTGAATGCATCCTTCTATAAATTCATTATTATACCTTTTAAAGTACATTATTATATTATTTTTCTAAAGATTTTAGTTTAAACATTGTAATGTATTTTTGTAATCTTCGTTAAGATTATTAATTTTAATGATCTGCGGCCCAAGTCATTTGAAATCTTAGTATTTTATTTCTTACTAAAGAGGTTACAAGGAGAATAATAAACAGACAAGTGGTAGGGCTATCTTTTAAAATGAAGAAGGTTTTTGCTTTATTAACAGAGAAAAGGTGACTCAATACTATTGCAGTGATATCACTGAATCATTATGAGAAGAGCATATCAACTGTTTTAATTAGAACTGTCAGCAAAAATCATTTCTAATCAACGATGGATACATAATTTCCTGCATGATTCTAATTAATGAGGACTTTGATGTACTGGTCGATTGACAACATATTTCTGCTATTGCTACGCATGTATCGTTAAAGACTTCATGTATCTTATTCGAAAAAAAATTTCTATCATAATAAAATCATTATTGACTATTTTTTGTACCAGAGTCATTGTCTTGATTCAATATTTTTAGAAAAAAAAATCAAATATTAAATTATAGTATAATGCCATTTCAAGTCATATATTTTTTGGAATATTTTATTTAAATTGGAAATTATTGGGTTTAAAGGAAAGATCTGTCGATTTTTCTAAAGAAAAAACAATTTTTTGTACTTTTTAGAAATATGTTATTCAATATATATATCCATTAACATTGAGAAAAGTTTGCAGTGACCTAAACAGATGATAGACAGTTCGTGCAATATCAGGTAAATGTTCTAGCTGAAGTCCAGTTTACCAACTCAACTCTCCAATTTTTTTGCGTGGTTTTTCTTGCAACATGTTTTATAGCATTGCCCTAATGAGGAATTATACCCTTTCGGTTGGCCAAAGATGGATGTTTATATTGAATTTCTTTATTTAAAAGATCAAATATCAAACAGTAATAATCAGTATAGGTCGTTCCATTTTCTTTCACCAATGGTCCCATAAACAACACAACATAACCTTCATCTGGTGTACGCTAGCTTTGGATGTGGACGGTGGTGCCTTCCCTTTGTAAACACATTCCCTTTTTCTAACCATTTATTTTTCACTAAGTGGTCCAAAAACGGTCCCCTTTTGTGACGAGCAAGATTTGAAAAATATATCGAAATTCTCTCCATTAAATTTTTTTACGCTTAATTCGTGCGAAACCCAAACAGAGAGTTTGGACACGAAATGAAGCCTTTTAATGTGATCCAAAGCAATAATCTGATGAATTCCAAGCTTGAAGCCCATTTCTGTGGAAGTTAATGTGGGATTTTGTCTGATCAAACTGCGTAGCTCTTCGTCATTGACATGTGACGGTCTTCACGATCTGGGTTCATCTTTCAAAGAAAAAACCACCCGAATAAAATTTTGCAAACCACTGTGGCATTTCCCCTCCAAACATGTCACACAAGTTTTTTTTGCGTCTATCGAGCTATTTCCTTTTTGGAACTCATACAGCATACAATGTCTTTTGTGCTCTTTTTCTTCACTCATATTGATACTTTCACAAATTTAAAAATCTGCCAAAATTCGAAAAAAAAATATGTATAAATCATCAATTATATAGTAAACTAACTGTTTAAAAATTTTTCAGTGGTATCAGAATTATTGCTAAGGACCGACAATGCATAAAATTACACCTTCTTAAAAACCACAGAATTTTTCCTTATGCCCAATAGTTAATGTTATGCCCAATAGTTAGCCTGGGTTCGGAGGCACATTTTAAAAAATCCTTCGATTATCAATTTTAGTACATTTTTTTGATGATTATGACGCAAAACAATGAATAATATCAATAAAAAAAATTAAAAATAATTTAATTAACTCAATTGATGTATTTTAGGTGAGAAAATTCGAGCAAAACGCAAAATACTTTACACCAAATTCAAATTCTCCAATTTAAATTATTTTTCTACGCAACATAGTTATTGTACTTATAATAACAATGAACTAAAAGCTTTTAAAAATATACAAATGAAAAAAAGTTTTGGATATTCGAGGATATTTATGGTAAAAATACTGTAAAAATCATAGGTACTACTGCCGATAAAGTGCTAAAAATCGAAAAATATTTACATTAGACCTAAATCCTCAATTTATTGTCTTCATAACGTTTCTGGTAATATATATGTTACGGCCAAGCCCGAAATCGGCTAGTTCGAGGAATGGCCGGCCAATTCGCTTTTCGGCCAACGTGTCTGTAAACTTACCAGCCAATGTCCTATATTTTCTTGATTTCGGGCTTTGGCTGACAGTTAGGGAAGTGGCTTGGGTCGATCGGCCAAAGTAGGAAGAAAGAAAGCAAGAGTAGATGGTTTTACACACTGATAAAAATGAAGTATTTAAAAATGAATACTTCTATGTACTGTTTTTTTTAAGTACAATTGTTTCAGAAATGAGTTCAAATATAAGTGACACCTCTGAGTTAAAAACAAGTTTTTTATTTATGAAAATATGATCTCATGTTATTCTGTTCTCATACTAAAGCCATAACTGAAATTATTCAGTGAGCGTATATGCTGTATCAACATTATAGCATGAAGAAGATTAGATTTGTGCCCTTCAAAATGACGAATTATATCTTGAACAAATGTGTTGAGTATCGTGTATGAATACAAAGGAAAACTGAGTATTTTTTTTTTCAACTACTTTTAAGGGTGTTTCTAAGTTTTTTCTTCTCCATAGACCTACTGTTAAAGATTCCAGATCACATTGTTTGCTGCAATATCGCTTCAAAAAATATGAAATTTTTTGCAAAGGCAAATTGCAAATATAAGGGCTAATTAAAACAAATATGAAGGAAAAATAGTTTTGTTGTTAATATTATTTAAAAACATTTCTTTTTAATAATGCAATTTTTTAAAATTAATTTTCTTAATTTAATTTCTGCGTCATCTGCCGAATTTTACATGTCCTTATTTATATTTTATGCATAAATGTCATTATATTTATTTTAATTAATTCTTAAGATTGCTTTTTTCCCTTGTAAAAAAATTCGTATTTTATGAATCGATATTTGGAAGAGAATGCAATCTGGAAAATTTAGCATAAGGTCTATGGAGCAGAAAAATAATGACGATCACCCTTAAAATATTTCTTGGAATACACTGCTCTTGTGCGAGTCAGTCTAGTTGGCAGCTCATTGGGATACATATCGAGCTGTCTGTGTTCGAATTATTCTGCGACCAACCATGTCAATCGAGATTTCTTTTTGCAAATTTAGGTTTGCATAATTTCTGCAGATATGAAAAAAACACATACTCATATTCGATTCTCTACGTTTTCAAAAAGTGAGTGCATGCATTTCTCAAATTTAAGTCTATTGTACTTGGAACTATTATAACAACATGAAGTATTCAAGAATGAGTACATTTTACTAATTTTTAAGTTTTCTGTTTTAATAGTGAATTTTACTAATTTCAAATGATGAAAACAGTTACGATAGTGTTAAGCATCTTTTATTACAACAAGTTGAAATTCCATGGAATTTCGAATTACATAACCGTTGATTCTTCCTACATTTACAAATATTTGTTCCGCACTTGGTATTGTAATTACTTCTACCATTATCACATCGGGATTTAGCCAAAGATTCCCAGCAACTTCGCGAAATGGCCAGCCAAAGTAGAATATACAATATTAATTGCAAGTACTTCGGACTTTGGCCAAACCTCTTGGCCAAAACGCTAATTGGCCGAACTTCCAGCTTGGGCCGTAACATATATACAAAATTTTAAGAAAATATATCCATATGTTTATGCGAAATTATGTTTTGCGTAATAAAATTTTGACAAAATACACATTCTTTAAAGAATGCATTTAAACTTTTCATTTGTATACATCTAAAATAATATTTCATTTTAAATACTTAAAATTCCCCACTTCCTCATTCTCTATTTTATTAATTTTTTTTTTGTTCTAACAGTCCATTTTATTTTTCTGGACAATTTTATAACAGGCAAAGGATGTCTTTTTGCAGCAACAATTCACTCGTTGCCGTAGCTACTCTATTTTTTAGCATGTAATGACCTGAAATAATACACAATTCATTAAAAATTTCGATTATGACAGAAAAAACAATCATTGAATAACAATACAGTTATATTAGTCCTTAAGCGGGCAGCAAGTGTTGCACTTTGAATCTGCAATAAATTAACAACATTATATCTTATTGCAACGCCTTCATAGTTTTGTAATTTATTTATGATATTGTAAGCTTTCCTTTACTCCCGAGACCTTTAATAGATTTTTTTAAAGCTCTCAATTGAGCAACCACTCGCTTTTGAACATGCCTTACAAATTCACATTTCACAACTGAATCGTTAGTGAATTTTAAACAGTGAATATTACTGGTATTAAAGCGCAAAAAACTGACTTCCGGTTATTTCCGCGCTACTTCCGGTTTTGTTTTTGTTAATGTGGATTTAAAGAAACATTTATATCTTCTGATATAATAATCGTAGAAAAAAAAGATTTGAAAACGTAAATAATAGGTCTTTCAAATGATACAATAAAAAAAAAATTGTGATTTTTTTGTCAAAAACTGACTTGTCAACCCAGGTAGATAAGGTTAAAAATGGAAAGTTTTCCCAACAATTGCAGAATGTCTTTATTCTAAAATTTTTATAATTTTTAAAGATTTTTATAAGGCAATACGAAATTACCAAATTGACAAATCTTCAGAAATATCGAAGTTAAAGAAAAAAACTTCATAAATCATAAAATCATTCATAAAATTGTACATTATTTTAAATCGAGCGCTTCTGCAAAAGTTTAGTTCTGAGGTTTTTTTCAGTAGTTTAAGAAATAAACGTAATCTGTTGTAGACCACCATTTCATTTTCAGCAAGGAAAATGGCTAAATAATCCTTCGCAACGCGTGTGGTGTTATACCTCTACTGTATATATGCAGAATGTCTCAATATGAGGGTAACATTAAGAGACTTGCAGTTATACAAAATAGAATTCACATAAGAATAGGATATACAGGAGAGAATACACGATAGATACATTGTAGATGACGGTGTCCTTGTGTAGAATTCCATGTGTAGAACAAAATTAATATTGCTAAAAAGGACAGTTTTTATAAAAAAAAGTGTAAAAAGTCATTTTAATTCAAAAATATATTTCAAAATTATAACAGAAATTTGCAAAATCCTTATATTTTACGATTTAAAGTAACAATTGAGATTTTAAAGAAATTGTTCCGAAGTGTATATTTCCAAGCTCAAAGTTGGTAATAATATAATCGCCCCAATAGTTTTGTATTAGAGGTTCAATAGAGATTGGTTTAATTATTAATAATTAATCTAAAACTATATTAAATCAATAATAATTAATAATTAATATTAACTCTTTTTGATGTTGAATATAATGCACAACAGCATAATTTTTCAAATATTACTGAGCTTAGTAATATATAAGTTAAATACTTAAAAGAAGCAAATTTTTAAAAATTCTCTTTTTCTGTTTTTTAGATTAAATGGTATGTATATTTAAAAATAAAACAGCTATTGAAAATAAGATTGTCTTTATATATATATATATATATATATATATATATATATATATATATATATTCTTTTTATTCAAGAACATATTTTATCATATGAGAACATTTTCCAAAGTTTAAATAATTAATAAATAATTATTTTATATTTAAGAACCTTTATAATTCTGAAAAAAATATTTATCCCTATTTTACATTTTAAAATTAAAATTTAATCCTATCAAAAGGTATCATTTACATATTCGTAATTAACATAAAAATACAAATATTGTATTTCAAAGCTACTTACTCAATTTTTAAAGGGGTATCAAAATATATAAAACAAATCTCAACTCATCAGAAATCCTTCACCAAAAACTGAGGTATCGAAATTTTAAAATTATTTGCTGTTTCATGAAACTTAGTGTTTGTTTTGAGATTAAAATTTTATTCATAAGATTTTTGAGTTCATTTCGGTAAAACTGGAATGGAACTTTTAATACGTTACTTTGTGCAATGGCAAGATGATAAAGAATGTAGGCCGAAATTAGGTATAAATTTCCTGAATTTAAAAAAATTATCAAATAAAAGATATAGTCATGCAAAAACAGATATAACATTGTTGCCGCCCAAAAACAAAGGGAACTATTCGTTGCATGTTGCATTTATCTGCATGATAAGTAAAATCTATTAAAAATTGCTTTTAGCTATTCATGTGTTAATAAAGATGAATGGAAATGATGCTTTCCAAAAATTATTTCTGTTTCCTTATTGATTTTTTTCCCAGGTGGAAGGTTAATCTGTATCGATTTATAATTTTTCTTTCAATAAGGAAAGTAAAATGTTTGCATGGGGAAAACAAGAAAACTGCACAATATTAAACAAAACGCACAATCTCTTTAAAGCTTCTCGAAAAAGAGTTTGGATGATTTCGCATAGTATTCACATTTTGATCTGAAAAATGAAGAGAGTACTACTAAATGCATCGTGTTTGTTACTTCTTTTCGCTTCTTATGTAGATAGTCACGCATTCATGTCTCTGAAGCCTGATGACATGTTCGAATGCTTTAGGACGCTGATGTGCCCTTTAAGTAATGTTCATTTAATTCTGATAAATTTGCTAAAATAAGTGAAAATTCTTTCGATTATTTTAATAAAAAATTTTGATAGGTCTGAAAATTTGAAATATACTTGCACTATTTGTTACTAAATGTTCTATAAACCAATTCAATTATAAGAGCATAGGAGGTTAATGCATCGATATGATATTAATTTAAATAGTAGTAAAAATTGCTAAGTTTCATCATAGCAGATTGTAACTAATTATTATTTTTATTTGAAAATGGAACCTCATCAATAATTTCTTTAATTTTGAGTATAAATTTTAAATAATTTTTAAAATATTTCTCCGAGAATATTTGTTTCGATTTATTATATGTGTGATTGCACATAGTCAAAACAGAATTGCGGAACATGGACTTTTTATTCATTAACTAATTGATTTGATAAAGAACAACGTTTTGCACATATGACCAAAATATCAAGAAATCTTTAGAAATAAGTGTTTTTCATTTTTAGAACAAAAGCGAAGGATTTTATTGTAAATATAGAAATACCACTCTCTTCCACTTTATACCAGATCCTGCTCGTTTGCATAAAAGTAATGATAATAAATTTTTAATTTTCGTATAATTTACCAGGAATTATGGAACTGCAAAGGAATTTTAAATATCTTCTGCTTTAAAAATTAAAGTAATTTCGTATTCTTTTAATTATTTGAAGTGAGGGGATTTATAGAATATTTGACTGGAAATTAAAATTCCAATTAATTTATCACTATATGTAATAAAATATTTCTTGTTAAAATTATTATAAATAGTTTTAAACATATAAAAGAACTATCTGAATTGCAAAATTAGATAGAAAATATTTTTAGAATTTAATTCCATATATATAAGCTGAAAAGGTAAGACAATTCTATAATTGAAAGAATTTATTTTAAACTGGTATTTTAATATTTGTTAGCATTTTAACTATATAGATGTAGATAATTTCCTTTAGAAATAGGTTGCTGTAGATAGACCTGAAGTACGATGGATTAATGAGTCTCGATTAATGAGTTAATACCTGCATTCCGGAGACCTTAGGATTTTTTACTAACAGACCATTCAATTTTAGAAATTTATAAATAGTGAATATTTTGCGTTAGTACAACGTTTTCTACCGTAAATATAATTTCTTTCAAATTCATTGCAGCTTTACTTAGAGTTTAATTAATAGCATCTTTGAAGGAACAATTTAATTCATCAATTTTTAAACAATTTATTTTTTCACTGTTTATTAGTGTTTTTTTAGCTATATATTTTCATTGTGTAAATATCTAAAATAGGACGAGAATAAGTGTAAAATTATATATGTATTTCTTATAATTGATTCATTTTTCAGCTGAACGGGAGAAAGTTTTAAAATGCGGCAGACGCAAAAGATGATTAAAAATGATTTATACAGTGACAATCATTTCACAACTATTTTTATACCTCAACATAATTCCTATGAATATTTACGGCCTTATCTTATCATTTTATCAGAGCTCCTTTTCAGGCCACAAAACTTTTTGGTTCGCTGTCTCAGGCACTTTAGATTTTCCTGTTGGACTTTTCATCAGTCATAAAGCTTTTGCCTGAAAAAGGGTATTTTCTGGTCTCAATGGACGAAAATCGTTAAGTAAAGATTGTAAGGCTTATGTTGAATAGTAATCATTTTTTTTTGAATTCCAAAGTATTTTAAGCATAATCTTACAAGCTGGTGGAATAAAAACCTTGATTTGATAGGATGAAGGTTTTTCCTCTGCATGGAAGCTTATTTTGATTCGGGTTTTGTAGTGGTTAATACGATCCGTCACCAGTAATTATTTTATTGAGCTTGTGTTTACATTCATTAACAGTCTAGAAAAGAATTTGAGGATAGACTCGTTCTAATCTAACGGTATTCCTTTGTCGGAACAAATGAGGGTCACTCATTATAAACGTATCATTTGAAAACACAACCTTGAATTCCTTTATATATGATGGTGGAGAAAAATACTAATAAACATTTTTCGAAAATTTAAATGGTCATGCATTATCTCCTATATTAAACCATAACCACGCAAAGCTACTCCGACCTTCCTAATTAAAGGCATTCGGTTTAAATCTGACTGATCGGACTGCCGCGATAGCAACAGAGGCGAGAATTATGGTTGAGTCATAAAGGCCATCATCGGCTGTGGTACAACTCTTCCATGAGAAGCTCGTCCTGTCATCGATTGGAGGTAACCAACTTCCACCATTTCTGTATCCATAAGAAACCAACATCCATACCGGAAGTTTCTCGGTCTCATTTGTTAGATGTCCACTCTATGGGAGATGCGAAATCATGGGATCAACTTAAGGTATGGTATAATGGAGGTTCGTTAATGAATCGAAGCAATGTTTCCACTTACAGCAAACTTGATTGTTTCTCAATCAAAACGGAACCTATGCTCCGTTCCTCGTCACAAACTTGGATGAAACTTTGAGGAAATATCTATATCTAATTTCTCATTACATTACATGATAAGTAATTTTCTCTTTATACTGAAAACATTTGTTTCTGAATATATATATATATTTTTGCATTATATATTTTAACCCCCCCCCCCCCGAAAAAAAAAACTAGCAAACATCAGGAAGGACCTCCTTTGTCGTGGAGCTATTGAGCACTATTGCACTTTTGAAATTGCTCTATGTAACTGCGTGAATTACATCAAGTCAATATGAACTGAAAATGATAATGTTAACTATTGTTATTTACTATTAAACTTCAAATCCTCTAAAATATATTATATAAATTTGAGGCTTAATTAATAGCGTTCTCGTAACTCAAAGAAATCATTGAATAATAAATCTTACTTCATTTTTTCTGTCTAGATCGGACTGAAGACTTTTATAAACTAGATGAGGAATTTGCACCAGAGGTAGAACTTTTTGCTCATATGTTTTTCAAAGTTAAATTGCTATTCTGTTTTTAACTCATCTGCAGTTGATTATTTTTTTTCAAAACAAAAAGAAAAGGAAATTCAAGTGAATAAAAGTGTAACATATTTTTTTCTTTGAATTTTTAACTCATAATCAATAGTCGATTTTATTTCAGAGCAAAAACTAAACGAAATGCATATGAAGAAAATTATAACACATTTTTTTTCCACGAACGAATAGCTTTAGAATTACTGCGCTGTGTATGGTTTTATTAAGCTAATGTATCGTAACAATGAGGGGAACAACTATAAAAATCTTAGGCGAATTTACTGACAATAGTAAAAGAATTTCGATTATAAGATGATTTTTATTGTGATTACAGAAAGACCAAATATAATCAAGCATAATTCCATGATAAAATAATGTCTAGATAATTCCACTTTATAATTAATGGAATTAAGGAAGACATAAACATTAATTGATTATACAGCTAGCAATAATCTTCTAAAATAGAATGATGAAAAATCATTTGAGAGAGAGA
Source organism: Argiope bruennichi (assembly GCF_947563725.1). Lineage (NCBI taxonomy): Eukaryota > Metazoa > Arthropoda > Arachnida > Araneae > Araneidae > Argiope > Argiope bruennichi. The sequence goes on from NC_079152.1 coordinate 77,384,406, forward strand.
GAGAGAGAGAGACGCACGCATGCACACACGCGCGCACACACACACAAGCAAAGCATAACTTGAAAATCAAAAAAACAAAAAAAAAATTAAAAAAAAGGAATATTACTTATAGCTAGCTCTCTGGAGTCGGGAAAAATCAAATTTCCACATGCCAGTTGGCATAGCAGGTCGTGATTGCTGCTAACATCAAGCTGACATATTAGGTGGTGGCAAGTGGCCACAACTTTACAATGTTTTCGTAAAAAAGGTGAGAATTTTATGGAACTACAACTTTTATTCATGATAAAATGTATATACATTGCATTAATACGTCCGTATAATAAGCACATATAATTTATTTTACGCATATTTGGAAGCTGAAAGAAAAAACCTGGGAATTGATCAAGAATGTATTCGGCGTTGAGGGCCCAGACAATACGCTTGAAAACTGGGTTAAATATAGAGCTGTTACCTGTGATTTTCCAGAAGACAAATTTGTAAGATCTTCTTCTGTTATATCAGCATTTTTAAAAATAAGTGAATAATTATTTTCTCAATACTAGAAAAAAAATTGAATGTTCTTTTAAAATAATTCTCCGATTCTGTACATTTACAGAAATTATAAAAACTATAGATGAATTCTTAGATAAAATTAACTAATTCGTGATAATGACACAATAATGTCAAATGTTTTATGAAAAACAACGATGTGTAAGACTTTAAACTTTTATTCTTGGGATATATTCAATCCATGCAATTAGTTGAAAATTTAAAAATATATATGTATTTATAGAAATAATTTCTATTTTTTTCTCGTTATGAAATATAATGCTAAAGTCTCATGTCATATTATGCCCAAAATGAATTTAATTTTGAAGTTATTTTAATTTAAACTGATTTTAACTATAATTAGTTTACTTAGGTACAATATTAACAATACGATAATATAATTCAATATATGATTAATTTAAATTTAAATTTTTGATAACTCATTATGCAAAAAAAAAAAAAAAAATCAATTTGAAGCGATTGAAACTTAATTTTTCTGACCTTCAGCTGTAAGAAACATTTATTTTTTTCCCTTTTTATTTTGGTATAAATATCTATGATTAATTTTTATCTTTTTTAATTTAATATCTAAAATTTCAAAAAATTATCGCTCTAAATGTATTGGATGATTTGCTTGATTATGATTTATAACATTGTTTTTTAAAACAACTCATGATAATCGATAGCAATATTTTTTCTAATTAAAGATTATATGTTTTCTTGAAAATATATTATATGTTTTATATCTGGTAATAGGTCCGGTTAATTTACGTATATACATTATACGTATACCGAAATCATCAACCAAAAATATAAATAATTAAATGTTTAATAAATGATTTCCCTATTTATGATTATATTTCACAACCAAGTTAATAGAAGTAAATGAAGAAAAATAAAATATTAAAATATGTCTAATCATTCAAAATAATTTTGAATACTTCTTTACTTTCACCTTAATTCTGGACTGGTTTTACTATTAACAAATTTTCTAGCAAAAAAAAAAAAAGAGAGATTTTTAAAATTTTTTAACTATAAATTTTTTTATTTCTAATTAATGAAGATAACTTTCATATATTAATTACTGATCTTTTTATGTTAAACGATAATAATGCTGATTAGTTAAACAATTATTGTTTGTAAATCTATAAAGAAGATGTCAATAAGCATTCACTATCGATAAAAGTGAATTATAATAAAAACGCATTTAAATAATTTTTTTTCAATTTAAGAACTTTACATAGAAAGATAAATATATTACTTTCATGCTTAAACATTATATTGTGATGTTTCTGCTAATGAATTTATATATTACTTTCAGAAAAAACTGTTCAACGAATATTTCCAGTTAGCAGGTGAACACTGGCTGGTAAGTATGTTACGAAATTCTGTCATTTTTTTCAAGGAAGTATTTTTTATTTTGCCCCGAATCCGGCTTTCAATTCCGAAACAAAAAAAAAAAAAAAAAAAAAAAAAAAAAAAAAAGCCGAGTAACCTCTATAGAAAATAGTGATTTAAAAATCATTTTGCTATAAAATATACATTATTATGCAGTGAAGATAAATATAAAATAGGAAATAATCTGAACTTCCTTTACTCGGCATCTTTTTACTAAAAATGTTAATTGTTGCCCTGAAATGAACACACAAAGCGTGATTTCATATGGATCAAACGAAAGCAGTTACAAATAGTGCAACTTAATCAATTTTTTTAAGAGCAATTTTAGCTGAAATTCCTGTTTGGAATTCTTAATGGCTATTTAAAATGAATTTGTAATGAAACAAAGGGTTTTCTATAATTAATTGAAAAAGTATTGCCAAACGGTACTGCACGAATCGTGGCAAATTCTAATCTTGAATTAATTTTGGGACACTTTTTATCAAAATAGTGAATACTTTGTTCTAAAATAATCACAGAGCGTTGGAATGTTTGTCTTAATTTTTCTAAATTATCCGGGAAATTTGAGATATGGTCTTATTAAAAATGTGAAACTTGAATAAATGGTATATTTTATAACTATTTTTTTTTCTGAAGAAAAAACAAAAAATAATTTTCTTTATCCTTGCACGCCATTAGCGTGGAAACGAATACCAAGATAAATGGATTCTTTTCGGTTTAGATGCCTATACAAAATCTAAGTGAAGCCACACAATTTCGCGATACTGATCATCACAGCATTACAGATTTCTTTCCAGACGTAAATATTGATTTTATTAAGACACTTGAGGATAGTTTGAATTAGATATATCCTACAACATTCTGTAAGTCTGTTACGAAATTCTGTCATTTTTTTCACGGAAGTATTTTTTATTTTGCCCCGAATCCGGCTTTCAATTCCGAAACAAAAAAAAAAGCCGAGTAACCTCTATAGAAAATAGTGATTTAAAAAATCATTTTGCTATAAAATATACATTGTTATGCAGTGAAGATAAATATAAAATCGGAAATAATCTGAACTTTCTTTACTCAGCATCTTTTTACTAAAAATGTGAATTGTTGCCCTGAAATGAACACACAAAGCGTGATTTCATATGGATCAAACGAAAGCAGTTAAAAATAGTGCAACTTAATCAATTTTTTTAGAGCAACTTCAGCTGAAATTTCAGTTAGGAATTCTTAATGGCTATTTAAAATAAATTTGTAATGAAACAAAGGATGTTCTATAATTAACTGAAATAGGATAGCCACACTTTACTGCACGAATGGTGGCAAATTCTAATCTTGCGTTAATTTTGGGACAATATTTAAGAAAATAGTGAATACTTTGTTCTAAAATAATCACAGAGCATTGGAATATTTGTCTTAATTTTTTGAAATGATCCAGGAAATTTGAGATACCGTCCTATTAGGTATGTGGAATTTGAATAGATGGTATATTTTATACCTATTTTTTCTCAAGAAAATCAATAAAAATTTGTCTTTCTCCTTGCACGCCATTAGCGTGGGAACGAATAAAAAGATAATTGAATTATTTTCGCTTTAGATGCCTATACAAAATCTAAGTGAAGCCACACCATTTCGCGTACTGATCATTACATCATTATCGATTTCTTTCCAGACGTAAATATTGTTCTTATTCTGGAACTTGAGGGCAGTTAGATTTAGATATATCGTACAACATTCTGTATTCGCAGCTGTAGTCATAAAGATGCCCCTCCCACCTATTTTTATGGATAGGCGTATGATTTAGATATACCACCATTTGTGAAAGATGAATAAACTCAATGAAGGAATTAAATGTTCAGTTTCCTTCATGTTCAGTTTCCTTCACTGAATGAAATGAATGGTCGTCCCTCATTTCCCCCATTCATTTCATTCAATGTTTTCCTTCATTCCTAACCATTAAAATAAATGTTATGGGGATAACTCATGTGAATAATCCATTTTTTAGTGTCTCATTCTCTTGATGTAAAGGTTTAAAGTATTGAAGACCTTTTATAAAATCATCGTGCTATGTTTTTCGATTTGGATATTTTTTTTGTCTTACATGTTCCAATTTATAAAAATCACGAAATTTGTTATTAAAGCCATTTATTACGTTTACACAGGTGGATTATAATTAAAGTTACGATTTCAAAAATTGATAACTTTAAAACTGTTGTTCTGAATATATTGACAATTTTTGCAGAACAATCGTGAGGCAATGGAATTTTGTTTGGCGAAAAGGAGAAAAAAAGTTCCTGAATGTCCCGATAGATGACGCTGTCAGTTAATGACCAAAAATGAATTTTTTAAATGCATGAATATAGAGATGGAAAAATATAGTTCAATGTTTTACTAAAAAATTATTAAAGATAAGACAAGAATAAATATTTAAAGTAATGACAATGACAAGAAAAAAAAAATAGCTTCATGGTTAAAACTTGTTAATGATTGGTGGTTAAGGCATAAGTTGTTCGATATATCCTCTGCATTGTTACGCTACTAATTGGAAGCGCAAAACTGCATGCTCCACAATAGATCGGAGAATATATGTACTGATGCAATGGATGTGGTGACGCTTGCCTTCAAATCTGCTAGATTCTCAATCCACACCGCTGTAAACAAAATTCTTCAGATACTCCCAAAGCCACCACCGGTTTAAATCAGGGGAATGTGGCGGCCACGTTGTTGGGAAATGGCAACTTATGATTCTACCATTTCCAAAATGAGCACTCAATATTTGCTTCTTAGGAGTTCCAAAATGCACAATAGCATTACCTTGCATGAATATTGTACGATCCTCACACTAACACTGCTGAAGTGCCGGGAGGACATGGATACGTAAAAGTACTTAATACCACTAACCAGTATCTGTGCAGGTAACGGGACCCGAATATACAGCATTCGGCCATTCAAGCATCACTGTTAGTCTGTTCTTGTAATGCTGTAGCCACATCTTCCACCGCCGCATACAGTGGTTTCTCCGAATTTAGCAATCATTTTTTACAGACCATTTGTGGTTATTGGACCCAATTTTATGGATGCTAATGTCAGAAACATCCTGATAGCTATAAGTGCACAGTCATTGTTCTTATAAAAAAGCTTCAAGAGCAGAGCACGATCCTTCATAGTCAGAGTCATGATGAAGCATTCAGGCAAATAGCTGGTGCTGTGCATTTTTGTGGTAGCTAAGTCTGCGGTGCGTCTGTCACGTATAAGTAATTCGCATATCTCCAGACAATGTGAACACTGACAGCTTAATCTATTGTTACATTTTGGTAATATACTCATGTCCAAAATTAAGGTCACAAAAATGTTTTTCAAAGTAATTATAAATAGCTACCAGTAAAATTTAAACAAATTATATTCTGTATATTGTGAAGGATCGGTAACACGATATTAACCTTTGTTGTGGGGAAAAAATGTTGTTTAGCATTAGTTTTTGAGGAACTACTGAAATTAGACCGCTTAGGCATCTGGGATTTTCCCCTGTACTTTTATGAAAATTGCATTAAAACAAAAAATTTAACCTGTTTCCAGAGAGAATGAGTTCTCATAATCGTTTAGACGATTCCTTGAGATGGAGAGCCACTGGCAGGCTTGAAGCAGGGCAGTCTCAGGCGGAGGTGGCTCGATGGTTACAAATGGCACCGAAAGTGGTATTCAGGTTGTGTAATCAATTCCAAACAAGTGGTACTGTAACCAGGAAAGCCGGCCAAGGCTGTCACAGAGCAACGACGCCTGCACAGGATCGCTATTTGGCATTAAGTGCACGACGGCATAGGCTGACAACGGCTCCTCAACTTGCTCCTGACCTTGCTGCTGCGTCAGGAATAAGAATTTCCAGACGAACAGTATACAGGCGTCTAGCAGAGAGGGCCCTTTATGCCCAGCGACCAGTTGAGTGCGTCACTTTGAATGCATCCTACAGAAAAGCCAGGTTGTTCTGGCGCAGAACACATCAGTCGTGGGCACAGCAAGAATGGGGGCGTGTTCTTTTCAGTGATGAGTCGAGATTTACCACACAGAGTGACACTCGTCGAATCTTCATCCGGAAAGAGAGAGGAGCTCGTAATCCCTCCTACGTAAAAGAAATTGACAGATTTGGTGGCAGAGGAATGATTGTCTGAGGTGGCATAATGTTAGGCAGTTATACACCACTGCACGTCTTCGATGCTGGTACTGTCAATGCACATCACTATAGGGATGAGATCCTTGAAATCTATGTGAGGTTGTTCCGGGGTGCTTTTGGCCCAGACTTCATGTTTATGGACGATAACGCTCGTTCAAACAGAGGCCAGATCGTTGATGATTTTCTTGAGGAAGAACTTATTCGACGTATGGACTGGCAATCGAGGTCCCCGGATCACAATCCTATTGAATATGTTTGGGATGGTCTCGGAAGAGCCATTGCACAGCGTAACCCCCCTCCTAATACCTCCCAAGAGTTAAAAGCCATGCTTTTGGAAGAATGGGCTTTGTTGCCCCAAGCATTTATTGACACCCTCATAAACAGTATGAAAGCTCGTTGTGAAGCCTGTATAGCAGTGCACGGTGGTCATACTCCATATTAGACAGGCTTTCCCCGAGATAAATGCTTTATCTCTGATTCATAATGTAACACTTTTTCATATAACCTGATTTTTAATTTCCAATTAAAATCTTTTCTATGTTCTTATGTGTCTATTTTCGTTCTTCCATTGTAGTGTACCTCTGTGCCAAATTTCGTGGCAATACAGTGAATAGTTTTTCATTTTTCGCAGATTTTATGCTTGTAACCTTAATTTTGGACATGAGTGTATTTTTTCCTTCACTAAACGAAATTTCATTGCTTCACGATTGTTCTTCTAAAATATCAACTCATTCTGATTAATAGTTTTAAAATTATTGATTTTTGAAAACGTAACTTTAATTATAATCACCCTGTATATTATGTAAGGCATTTCAATTCATATACCTCAATCAATTTTTGAGTTGTATTGCTTAGAGATAGACATAAGGCCAGAATTTTGTTTTTCGAACTGAATGAGGTGTGGTATTTGGAGATTCTTCAAAATGCAGAGCTCGAATATTTTGTAAATTTAAATATTTTCGCTATACTTAGTATACGAGAAAGTTGAAAGTTAAAATTGATCTAATATTTAAATATCTCATACGCACTGCTCTAATATAAAATGCCTACATGGTGTTTAAAAATTGTTTGAATAATTCTTCGTTTATAAAATGGCTTTTCAAACTGTTACAACGTATATTTCCTTCGCTTCCTTATCCGTCTTGATTCGGGATTTTCATGATAGTACTTAGGCAGGCTGACAAGTAAAGTAAAATATGATTATGAAAATTCAAATTCATCTAAGGTAAATGAAGTTCATACTCATAGAAACAAAAATTACGAAGCTGGTAAAAGATATAACATTTATTTTGATCACTGGATTTCCCCTTGTTTCTTTTAGGAAGCTTGTATTGACAACTTCTCAGAAAAGTGCAAACACTCAGAAGAAGCTGCAGTAAGTATATTTTTTATTAACTGTCAAATGCCCTATTCAAGATCCGCTTGAAATATATATAATTTAAAAAGTCAGCTATATCTCTATAATAAATATTACAAGTGCACAAAAGAATAATTTAAGCAGAATTTCTTGTATTAAAATCAGCATGACAACTTTTTTATTTGAAAAGAAGAAGTTGCGAGTTCGATGAAATAATTTTACTGTTATTGTGCTTAACTGAAACTTGTAATTATAGATATTGAGTTTCTGGAGGAAATTCTCAATTTTTCAATAATAACAACAATAAATTCATACTGATTGGAAGAAATATGAATATATCATACTTTAACATATATTCGGACACATTCTTAATTTGGCTATTGGGTTGGTGACATCCTAGAAACCTTCTATATATAAATTTTCAATACACCATATAAAATGAAACTTATTCAAAAATGGCATAATATGACACTATTAAACCTGAAGTGAACTCCGAAATAAGTCCAATAAAACCTAAATATCATCATAAAAATTGCATTTGCTTAATTGTTTCCTTTTTAGGGTTTGAATGGCGTGTTTGACGATGATAGCACACACTTGGTTTCGATAGTCAAAAAAAAAAAATATTGTTGCAAATTTTTATAACAATCAATAAAATAGAAACTCCTTTTTTTTCAAAACGGAAGTTTTATTTATTTCATTTAAAGGGATTTTTATCAAAACATCTCATTGCTTGTCTAGAAAAAATTGCCCTAACTCCCTCTGTGGGGACGTGAATTATTTTTTTGCAATCCGCAGAAATTACGAAATTGGTCGGAGGCGTATTTGAGGTTGAAGATGTGATATTTGAAGCCATTTAACTTCCCGCCAATGGTAACCATCTGTTCGCTGAACCAATTAATATTATTAATTTAGCCATTACATCAAATTTGACGAATTATATGTTACACAACAACAAAAAATATAATTTTAAATTATATTTACACTCTAAATATGGAGCATTCTGATTACTTGTCATAACTTCTAAAACGGTGAAATAAATTGACGAAATCGGCTCAGTTGTAGAAGCTCGACTATTTTGACAAATGTTTATTTTCCGATATGGTGGACTTCATAGCTTGTTTAAGGGCCATGAGATTTCATATTAAATATAATTTCACGATATCAGTACAAGGGCTGTTATAGGAAACATCTTTGTACACGCCTCCCTTCCGCCAAAATGTAAAATGAAATAATACTTTTGAGATTTCTCTTGAGAGTATATGGTGATGTAGGATAGAAGTGCATTGATGACAAATCAAGTGATCATGAACTTTCATATAAAATGAAAATTCACGAAATTGAGCCTGTGGTGATGCTATTGAACTGGCCCTTTGGTTTTGTTAGTTATTTTGAACGTATAAATTAACTAAGATTAAGCCAAATTTTAGCATTTCCACCAATAACTTTTGAATGAATCCTTCTATAAAGTTAATTATTATTCCTTTTAAAGTAAGCATTATTATATTATTTTTCTAAAGATTTTAGTTTAAACATGGTAATATATTTTTGTAATCTTTGTTAAGATTATTAATTTTAGTGATCTGCGGCCCAAGTCATTTGAAAACTCAGTGTTTTATTTCTTACAAAAGAGGGAATAAGGAGAATAATAAACAGACAAGTTGTAGAGCTATCTTTTAAAGTGAAGAAGGTTTTTGCTTTATTAACAGAGAAAAGGTAACTCAATACTATTGCAGTGATATCACTGAATCATTATGAGAAGAGCATGTCAACGTTTTTAATTAGAACTCTCAGTAAAAATGATTTCGAATTGACAATGGATACATAATTTCCTTCATGATTCTAATTAATGAGGACTTTGATGTCCTGGTCGATTGGCAATATAATTTTGCAATTGCTACATATGTAGCGTTAAAAACTTTATGTATCTTATTCGAAAAAAAATTTCTATCATAATGAAATAATAATTGACTATATTTTGTACGAGATTCATTGTTTTGACTCACTATTTTTAGAAAAAATAATCAATAATCATTTCAAGTCATATATTTTTTGAATTTTTTTGAATTTTATATTGGCAATTAATGAGTGAAAGTGAAAGCTCTTTCGTTTTTTCTAAAGCTCAATCACTTTTTTTTTACTTTTTATTAATATTTTATTCAATCTATTATTCAATCCATTTCCATTGAGAAAAGTTTGCAGCGACCTGAACAGATGATAGTCAGTTCGTGCAATATCAGGATAATGTGCTAGCTGATGTCCAGTTTTCCAACTCAACTCTCCAATTTTTTTGCGTGGTTTTTCTTGCCACATGTTTTATAGCATTGTCCTAATGAGGAATTATACCCTTTCTGTTGGCCAAAGATGGATGTTTATATTGAATTTCTTTATTTAATAGATCAAATATCAAACAGTAATAATCAGTATAGGCCGTTCCATTTTCTTTCACCAATGGTCCCATAAACAACACAACATAACTTTCATCTGGTGTACGCTAGCTTTGGATGTGGACGGTGGTGCCTTCCCTTTGTAAACACATGCCCTTTTTCTAATCATTTATTTTTCACTAAGTGGTCCAAAAACGGTCCCCTTTTGTGACGAGCAAGATTTGAAAAATATATCGAAATTTTCTCCATTAAATTTTTTTAAGCTTAATTCGTGTGAAACCCAAACAGAGAGTTTGGACACGAAATCAAGCCTTTTAATGCGATCCAAAGCAATAGTCTGCCAAGCTTGAAGCCCATTTCTGTGGAAGTTAATGTGGGATTTTGTCTGTTCAAACTGCGTAGCTCTTCGTCATTGACATGTGACGGTCTTCCCGATCTGGGTTCATCTTTCAAAGAAAAAACCACAAGAATAAAATTTCGCAAACCACTATGGCATTTCCCCTCCAAACATGTCACACAAGTTTATTTTGCCTCTATCGAGCTATTTCCTTTTTAAAACTCATACAGCATACAATGTCTTTTGTTCTCTTTTTCTTCACTCATATTAATACTTTCACAAATTTAAAAATCTGTCAAAATTCGAAAAAAAATATGTATAAATCATCAATTATATAGTAAACTAACTGTTTAAAAATTTTTCAGTGGTATCAGAATTATTGCTAAGGACCGACAATGCATAAAATTACACCTTCTTAAAAACCACAGAATTTTTCCTTATGCCCAATAGTTAATGTTATGCCCAATAGTTAGCCTGGGTTCGGAGACAGATTTTAAAAAATCCTTCGATTATTAATTTTAGTACATTTTTTTGATGATTTTGACGCAAAACAATGAATAATATCAATAAAAAAATTAAAAATAATTTAATAACCTCAATTGATGTATTTTAGGTAACATTTGATGAAATTCGAGCAAAACGCAAAATACTTTACACCAAATTCAAATTCTCCAATTTAAATTAAATTTCTACATAACAGAGTTATTGTACTTATAAAAGCAATGAACTGAAAGCTAAGAATAATATACAAATGAAAAAAAAAAGGATATTTATGGTAAAAATACTGTAAAAATCATAGGTACTACTGGCGATAAAGTGCTAAAAATCAAAAACTATTGACATTAGACCTAAATCCTCAATTCATTGTCTTCATAACATTTATTGTAATATATATACATAATTTGAAGAAAATATGTCTATAAATTTATGCGAAATTATGTTTTGAGTAGTAAAATTTTGACAAAAAAACACACAAACATTTTTTAAAGTTTGCATTTAAGGTTTTGATTTGTACACATCTAAAATAGTATTTCATTTTAAATAGTTAAAATTCCCCATTTCCTTATTCTCTGTTTTATTAATTTTTTTTTGTTCTAATAGTCCATTTTATTTTTCTGGATAATTTTGTAACAGGCAAAGGATGTCTTTTTTCAGCAACAATTCGTTCGTTGCTGAAGCTATTGTATTTTGTTAGGATATAATGACCTGGAATAATTCCCAGTTCAGTAAAAATTTCTATTATGACAGAAAAAAACAGCATTGAATAACAATAGAGCTATATTAGTCCATAAGCGCGATGTTTTCAATTCAACAAACGTATTTATGGGAATAATTGTCCATAATAGATTGTAAAATTTTCATTAACATTTTGTGTTTTCCCATGAAGGCATTTTTTAAGAAGATTTTGGTTTCTTAATTTAATATAAGTAGGCTTAATAATATTCATAATAATTTTTGGAGTCCTATACTTGAGCTTTTATATTTCTGACTTTTGAAAGTGCACGTCGGTACTTGGTTGGTTGGCTGCATTTGCACCAAGAATTCTTTCCTTTTGGGAGTCGTCCATGCATTGTCTTTTTATTACTGTAACAAATATGACCAAATGCAGCAAGTGTTGCACTTTGAATCTGCAATAAATTAGCAACATTATATCTTATTGCAACACCTTAATAGTTTTGTAATTTATTTATGACACTGCCCCTAAGCTTTCCTTTACCACCGAGACCTTTAATAGATTTTTTTAAAGCTCTTAATTGCGCAACCGCTCGCTTTTAAACATGCCCTACAATTCACATTTCACAACGGAACCGTTAGTGTATTTTAAACAATGAATATTAATGGCATTAAAGGGCAAAAAACTGACTTCCGGTTATTTCCGCGCTACTTCCGGTTTCGTTTTTGTTAATGGTGATTTATAGAAACATTTATATCTTCTGATATAATAATCGTAAAAAAAGAAAAAAAAGTTTTGGAAATTTAAATAATAGGTCTTTTAAATTAAACATTAAAAAAATTGTGATTTTTAGTCAAAAACTGTCTTGTCAACCCAGGCAGATAAGGTTAAAAATGGAAAATTTTTCCAAGAACTGCAAAATGTCTTTATTTTCGAATTTTTATAATTTTTAAAAAAAATTATCAGGCAATACGAAATCACCAAATTGACAGAAATATCGAAGTTAAAGAAAAAAAAAATTAAAAAATCATAAAATTTTAGATTATTTTAAATCGAGCACTTCTGCAAAGGTTTAGTCCTGAGATTTTTCAGTAGTTTTAAGAAAAAACTTAATATGTAGTAGACAATCATTTCATTTTGAGCAAGGAAAATGGCTAAATATTCCTTCGCAACGCATGTGGTGTTATACTTCTACTTTATATATGCAGAATGTCTCAATATGAGGGTTACAAATTTCTAAGAGACTTGCAGTTATACAAAATAGAATTCACATAAGAATAGGATATACAGGATAGAATACACGATAGATAAATTGTAGATGACGGTGTCCTTGTGTAGAATTCCATGTGTAGAACAAAATTAATATCGCTAAAAAGGACAGTTTTTATAAAAAAAAGTGTAAAAAGTCATTTTAATTCAAAAATATATTTCAAAATTATAACAGAAATTTGCAAAATTCTTATATTTTATGATTTAAAGTAACAATTGAGATTTTTAAGAAATTGTTCCGAAGTGTATATTTCCAAGCTCAAAGTTGGTAATAATATAATCACCCCAATAGTTTTGTATTAGAGGCTCAATAGAGATTGGTTTAATTATTAATAATTAATCTAAAACTATATTAAATCAATAATAATTAATAATTAATATTAACTTTTTTTGATGTTGAATATAATGCACAACAGCATATTTTTTTAAATATTACTGATCTTAGTAATATATAAGTTAAATACTTAAAAGAAGCAAATTTTTAAAAATTCTCTTTTTCTATTTTTTAGATTAAATGTTATGTATATTTAAAAATTATAAAGCTATTGAAAATAAGATTGCCTTTATATATATATATATATATATTCTTTTTATTCAAGAACATATTTTATCATATGAGAACATTTTCCAAATTTTAAAAAAATTAATAAATAATAATTTTATAATTAAAAACCTTTATACTTCTGAAAAAAATATTTATCCTTATTTTACATTTTAAAATTAAAATTTAATCCTATCAAAAGGTATAATTTACATATTCGCACTAAACATAAAAATACAAATTTTGTATTTCAAGTTAAGGAAAGAGATTTAGAGTTATGCAGAATATAATTCACATAAGAATAGGATATACATGATAGAATACCGAATAGATACACTGTACATGATGGTGTCCATGTATAAAATTCCCTAGTGTTGTTGCGTAAATATTTCATTTTAACATTCTATAACAAGATTGAATGATGTCAAATGCGTCCACTTTCTGTGGAGTGAAATCTTAATCAATGACATTTCATTGGTATTACATCTGTCGTTAGCAGATTAAAATTTTATCGTAAATGGATGACGTTTTAAAATGCTTCTCAATAGTCGAATCAAGATGCATCACATACTTTGTGAGAGCTACAAAGCTCATGCATGAAGAGATTCATACCAAACACAATTCTCCAAGCAAAAAAAAAATAAAAAAATAAAAATAAAAAAAAAGAAACAGCATGCGAATATCAAAATATTTTTTAACATTTGAAATAAATATCTTGGTGACGTCACTGATTGATATGAATATGTGGGACTACGAAAAGTCTTTACATTAATGGTGATGAAGTGTACTTGAACTATATAATTTGGATTTGCTGACATCACCTGTAGTATTGTTGGTGCGCCACTGGTAATGATCAAGTTCTGCTCATGAGAACTGCCTTGACTTCATGGTTTATAATAACTGGATCCTGATTTTTTTATGTTGAAATACAGAGCTTCTGCAAGATAATCAAGATCACAATAAACTCAGAACACATGCAGTACTAGCATGTGCAATACTAGTTTTGAAACAATTTTCACTCAACCTTCATATGGGATTTCGAGTCATCTAGGTGACCTTATCCCTCCAAGATATGTTGTTCTTAGAACTAGGTTGGCGTTGAGACACATTGTATAAACGTTTCAGAGAAGAGGCCAGTGCTATCACGCACTTATCAATAATTGACATTGAAAGTTATTCATACATAAGTAACTCGACGAAATTTAATCAATGTTGTTTAATGAAATTTCTTATTTTAGGCAAAAGTTACTGATTACTACGAGGGACAGTTTGTGAATGGAAATTGTAAGAAGAGTGGAGGAACGGACCCGATAACGATGAAGAAACCAATGTTTGGATGAAAACTTGACTGATCAATCTTTGAAAAGTTTGATTTGGTTTATTTTACAGGAATTGTATTGATTTGAAACTATATTAAAAATTATTTCAGCAAATATGCAAAAAGTATGCCATTAATGTTTTAATGCAATTTATTATTATCTCAATATGGAAAGGTATATATGCATCAAAAAATTATTTACAAAGGAAAACATGACTGAGAGAGTACACAATATTTGTCGTTGGAATGAAGTTCAAAAGTTATTAAAATTGCGTCGACAAATTTTTATTTCCTTGTTTTCTTTTCTTTGTGAACACTGAGACAGAAACGATAGTTTTTATCATCTGTGCATTTTACTTCTCTACTAATAATAAAAGAGAATACAAGTGCGTGTTCATCACTTTTTGTGTGCATTTGCAATGTGTTGGCGCAGTACTGGCCTAGGAGACAGAACCATCAAATTTGATTTATATATACATTGTAGGATGAAAATATGCATCTCTAAGTTTTTGGAAATTTAATTAGAATTTTCTTTATTGGACATTCTTAACCACACCTTGTTATTTTTTCAGTACAAAATAAAACCATTGAGAATAAATTAAAAAAGCAAAAATTAGTTCATATTCGTAAATTAAATTGAAGTTTGTATTAGGAAAAAAATTCGGATGTAGCGATATGCCAGTTTAGCCAAGAATGCCCAATATTGCGATAGATACTCAGAAAATGAGCCCAATCATACCCAGTGCAAAGAAATCTAAATATTTAAATGAAGGTCACCTTCAAGAAGAAACTGAATTATTGACCAAATTAGTATGTTGCAAAAATGGGATTCCAAATATATTAATCATATTTTTTGAGTCAAATAATCAAGAATATAATAAATAAATATTAGGACATTTTTAGGTTCTACAGGAAAGAAAAAACATCAAAGTTTACAACTCAGAAAAAAAAAAACCATTCTGGCATTTCTTCTTTTTTGAAATCTCGACTACCACTTTTAGGCGTTCCAGTATTGCGTTCAGGTATTTTAAAAAAACTATATTGAATTGGACATTAAGTTAATATTCCAACCATGAATATACAAATTAAAATATGTATAAAAGCATTGAAATTATCATGAATATGCTTCATTTTAAAGCAAAGCGCTGATGTATATAGTTAAAAACTAGTCCACCAGCATTACAAACAAAAGCAGCGCTGGCGTCCTGGCATAGGGGTAGCGCGTCTTCCCCGTGATCTGGGCGTCCCGGGTTCGAGTCCCAGTTTGGGCATGGTTGTTCTTCTGTTGTTCTATCTGTGAGATGTGTGAATGTGCCCTCCTGTAAAAAGGGGTTGCGCAAGCGAATGAATGATGCGTGAGTGGCAAAGGCGTACTCTTGACCCTAGTTGGCGCTGCTATAAAAAATAAGAGACGTTCCCCCTCAGGCTTAAATCGCTGTCTTCCTAACAGCGGGCTTGTCAGTGGCAAGTGCCATAAGAAACAAACAAACAAAAGCAGCAATAGAGTGGTGTAGATTAATGATGACAAAAACTATTTTCAAATAAGATTGGAAAATATTCTTATGCTTACAATACTTACAATGCAACTAATACAACATTATATATCAAATTCAATTTTAGATCCATTAAATCCCTGTTTTGTTGAAATAATAGAGATCCGCAATCATATAAAAAAGGAATTAATAAAATGAAAATTATTTCATTTGTGATGTGAAATCACTAGAGTTTTATTATATTTGCTTTAGAATCTTTGCACTTATAAAAAAAGTCCAAGTCATTTTCTTTGAAAGGTTCATTCATTTGTAAACATGCATAATCCTAAAACCCATTGGGAACGAATGAATAAAGATAAAAATATTTTAATACATTAATTTGATTTCGTGAATTATTAGCTCTCAATTTTCGCTGCAATTCTTAAAAATTAAATGAAAAAAATGACTCATTTTCTGAAGGTGAGAATAATGAAAACCATAATAGAAATAATAAAGCAACAACGACAGTGTAATTAATGACTGGATTCCTGTGTTTACTGCAAATTTATGACTAATGTAATGTTATTCTAAACTTGATACCTAAGAAATTTTGAAACGCTCTTTAATCTTTTAATTTTTGAATTTAGTTACAGTAGCGACTCATCCATCAGGATCTTTGAGTTCCTTTTTCTTCTTACATCATTTAGGGCTTATGCATGCCGACTCTTTTTGTCTCGACGTGAACTTATCTGCTTTATCCTTTCGATCAGAGAATTCCCTGATCAACTGAAATGAAAAAAAAAACCCTTAAAAATCGAAATCAAATCGAAAATAAAACAATAAGCAAGCGCAAATCAAGTCGGAGCGATTTTTTATGGAGCCGTAAAATTCACAGAGTACTGATCGACAAAATCCCCCCAAAAAAGCTTTTCCCCGTTTGAATTTAGAAATGCTGCAGTGAAGCCAAAGCAGACTAGGCTTGAAGAATTCATCTTTTTGTCTCACTCTCTTCGAATGCTTATGAATTTCGAATCTTAATGCCTAGAGTTAAACACATCTGCTTTATTGAATAATTATTTTCTTTTGATAGAAGTTACATTTAAAAAAATGCTTGTAGGTAATTTTATAAATGTGATCCAAATAATTTTAATGATGTATCAATTATTAATTTCGAGTTAATTAATTGCACATTTTATTTGATATCCATTTTTGAATGAATATTATAGTGCTGACTAGACGGATGTGGAAACGCATATGAGAAGGAAGGCTCT
This sequence comes from Argiope bruennichi, assembly GCF_947563725.1. Lineage (NCBI taxonomy): Eukaryota > Metazoa > Arthropoda > Arachnida > Araneae > Araneidae > Argiope > Argiope bruennichi. The sequence goes on from NC_079152.1 coordinate 77,401,614, forward strand.
GTTACTTTTATCTTTTTATTTATCATTTTACACAAACTTTTCACACGCAAATCAAATAGCAAATATTACTTTGAATTTATATCAGATATTGATTATTTAATTTGTCTGAAAAGTGAAAAACATCCTTTCTGGTTTGAAAATTAAAATTTCAATCTTTTTATTTCTCATAGAACAACATCTAAGTAAAATTGGGAATATGCTTCTTTCTGCGCAATCGCTTACATGTACGTATGAAATAGGCAGAATCATAAAAAAACGAAAAAACCACAAGATTACTTTTCTCCGTATTTTAAAATGCTGTTTCAAAAGATTAAATATGGACTGTATTCATATAAATGTTTATTTTCAAAACCAAAAAAAATGTCTTGACATGGAAAAGAAAAGTTCAATTTATCAAGGATGACACAAAGATCACCAATACATTACATAAGAAAATTGAGAAAAATATTAAGATAAAGTATTCAGACAATATAATATGATAAGCTTAATAAATAAAATTCGTAATCTCTTTGCAGAATTTTAATTTTGCCAAGTGAACATTTTATATTGAAATGTCTTCAATGGCTAATAATATTTAAAAAAAAATTAGCCAAATTTCCTTATTTTTAGCTTCAGCAATGGCTAATGGTCCAGGACGAAATTTTAGTAGCAACAATGAAAATAAGCTAATGTATAGGAATACAATTCAGTAATGAAATATATTGTTGTAAATTGAGCTTAAAGTGCTTTCGAAAATTGATTAGAAATAGGAAAAATAAATTCTAGGCAAATATGATAGCATTGAAAAAAATAGTGTTTATTTGGAAGATATGATATTTATGATTTTTATGCTGTAACGTTTTGGAATATTTTGCGGAAAAAATTACAAAATATCATTTATATAGAAAAGTTTTAAGAAACTTTTGACATTTAAGTTTGCTTTATTTTTTTAAAACTTTGGCAATTTTGAACTAAAGAAATTCTATAATAAAATAAAACGTAAGAGATGTATATAAGAGATTGAAAATTTACAGAATTCTCCAAAAATCAATCATATTTAAAAAGATTTTTTTATGTACATTAGACAAATATACAAGCAGGAGGCAACGTCACTATTCTGTAATACAATTTTTCTTTGAAGACTACTTGTAATCTATGTGTATCACTCACTCTCATAGCGATTGTCAATGTATTAAAGAATTGCATTTTAACCATTACGAATGGTCTAACAATGCTCCTCCTATCTTGATTTGAATGTGATTTTCAGCTGTTGGCAGATCATCTTTAAAGGCTATAAGCAATTAAAATAAGCAAACATTTAAAAAGAGCAAAGAATATCAACGTATTATTTTGTTTGTAGTAGTCCAGAAAATTTCTTTTCTAAGATTCTAAAAATTTAAGAATTTAAAAATAAAATTAGAATTTTTAATAAAAAAGAATAAAAGTGGAATTAAAAAAGACTTTAGAGAAGATGATAATAATATATCAGAAACATTAATAAAATTTTATGTTTGGTAAAGTATTGCTAATAAAGAAATAGGTAGACTTGCCAAGTTATAAAAGTATAATTTGTATTCCATTGAGTTTAAAAATTAATTATTTCTTTGTGTGAATACAAATATGATTGAAAGTAATAAATTAAATTTGATTAATGAATGAATTAAATTTTATTGAATTGATTAATTCAAATATGATTTAAAGTAATGAGTTGCACACGAAATATGGTAAAGAATTTATATTTTGCATGTTATTCAAACTGAAACATTAATAAGTCAATATTATAAATCTACTCTTTTTATAGGTTTGTCTTCCTTTTTGTATTTTGTATGAGCTATATAACACAAATAAAATCACATTGGGTGTAAAATATATCTTGTATTTTCCTTAATCATATGTTAAGATGCTATGGTTAAAGGATAGATGGCGTCTCTGGGAATGTATCAGAGAAACTCGAGTAGAAATCAAGAAATAATTACATCTGAGCATATTCTAATTTCTAGACAATGACTTTTGTACTTGCCGAAAAGTCACCATAATTTTTTGTAAGCTTACGAAATACAAAATTGTTAACGATTCAGCTTTTCAAAAATGAAAAATTAATGAAATAAGGGATTGTTAATTAAGCCTTGATTTTTCTTTAAGATTTTAACATACTTTAATTTTTAGCATCATGAAAAGCTTTTTGTTTCAGCACAAATGCGCATTCCATACTAGTTATATAATACATTTTTTTAAACATTAAGAAAGCGCGTTTAAAGGAAGCGTGAGGGCTAAACTGTTTAATCGAATGTTATGTTTATGTTTGTTTTAAGTACTAGAGATGATTTACTCAAGGTCAGAAATTTACTATGCTTTAACATTTTAATTTACCAATAGAATTGAAATATAAGGTTAAAATTCAAGAAATTTGTCAGATATTAAATTATGCATTACAAAGATAATTGACACATTTCTTTGATGTCATATTTTATATTTATACACGCACAGATGCAAATTAGGTGACCTTTGTTTCGACTTCTGTAATTAAATATCGTGTAGAAAATAGCACTCGCATTAGTCGAATCAAGATGACATGAAAATCCGAGCTGTCTAGCTATCGCCATATATATATATATATATATATATATAAGATGGAATCTAAAGAAATCCAAGTATCTTAAGGAATTAGTTTCCTATCTTTTAAATATGGCACATCATTATTTATTTCATTTTTTGCAGATTCTTAAATCAGATCTGTTAATTTTCTGTTGTCCATTTTTCTCACACCTTTCAATTCTTTCATTTTTGAAAGACGAAATAATCTGAAAAGCCAAGTATGAATACAGGATTCGAATATACCAAATAAATAGATTGTAGATTTATATTCATTAGTACAGCCTGGTTAGTAAAATTTAATCACATTAGCGTTCTTTTAAAACAAAATTCTATCCTAGTCTGAAGAATATCACCAAGGGTTTAATTTATGGAATAAATGCCAAATTTTGCCTTTTTTTTTTTTTTTTTTTTTTACTGTAACATCAAGGTGTACATTTAAAAACTTTGATTTTCACTTCACTTAGATTTTTTGCTTTTTACCACTGCAATTCAAGACACTATAAACATTCAAATATTGAGAAAAGTATTTTATAAAACCAAGGTTTTTAGTAATATCATGAATTATTTAAAATCTGGTATAATTGTTTTCTTTGTTTCTCTATTTTTTAAACTTATTTGTTCTTACTTGTTATTATTTACTTCAGTTTTATCGTTTTAGATGTATCATTTATTTTTAATGTTCCATTTTTTTGTGTTCAAATTTCAGCATTTTTTTTATAATTAAATTTCTGATTGAAATATTATATTTAATACCTGGTACACACACACACACACACACACACAAAAAAAAAAAACCCTTGTTCTTCAAGATACTTGTGTGAAATTTTATGAGGTGTGAATATTCAAACTTTTGTATTATCTTCTTGTATTTTTTTTAATTCAATAAAATTGTCAGCACTCGTTCGTCATGTCCATCAGTACTGATAAAAAATTATGATAATGATTCAAGATAAAGGAAAATGAAGTGATACTGCATTTTTATAAGGAGCTTTCCCAAGGTATACGATGAGAAAAGTGTACAAAAAAATGCATGAACTATTTGAATTATATGCACGTGTCTTTGTATTCAAGTACCCTTAATCTTTGGACAAACAGACGGGGAAAAAATTGGTAAATAAATATCAGAAAGTTACGCAGAATTTTAATACTGTGTCTCAAGTTAATCAATCCCCATATCTTTAAAAACAAGGGCTCTTAATATCACAAATGATCTCAATTTTTTTTGGAGCAGATCATAAAATCAGAACTGCTGGCAATGGTTTTGGTCAGGAGATGTATAGATACATGTACTGACTTATATATCACCAAGAATCGTAGCTTGATTGATAGAAAGCTCAGAAAAACACATTTCTGAACCTTTTTTTAAAATTTTTTTTTATAAAATACTGAAACAGCCGGTGATTATTCATTTTAATAGACGATGGGGATCAATGTCAATAATACTTTTTGCCCCTTCAGACTTTTCGAAAAGAACGTAACTTATGGAATTGTTTACGACTTTAATACAATAGAAGTGCATATTATCTTCAAGAAAAGTGAATTTTCTTGCATACAAGATTTTTATCTGAAGACTTTAGAGCTACGGATGTCATTTATGGAGAAATGGGAAATAGTGCTTCAATTTAAATAAACTTTCAATAAATTTTATACCCAGCAATTAATATTTGGAAAGCATAAACAATCTTTTGTGAATGAAAAGTCACATTTCAGGAGACATTATTTTTTTAAAATTTGCCTCGAAATATTGAACTTTTCAATCTTTACATTTTAAAAGTTAAATCGAATCAAATTAATTCCTTATATCATAGTTTAAATTTACAAATATTATAGGTTTGTTAAACTATATAAAAAATTTACTTTTGGTTGTTTTTGCAAAAATATACTTTAAAATGTTTTTTAAGAGAGTAATTCATTATTTTTTAATAGTTTTTATTTTATAAGTATTGTGTCCATTGATATAATACTGCTTGATCATGAATTTAAGTTCAAAAAGCAACTTTCATTGTTATTCCAACAAATAACCAAATTTCTATAATCTGAAAAACATGATGCAATTGCTAAACATAATTAGCACAAGTTCCTAGCGCGTTTTTCTTTTATTTTAGAATGTTTTTTTATTTTTAAATTTTTATTTCATTTAATTTTTTTTATAAAAAATGTATATTGAGATAAAATTTCTACAAAAAGTGAAAGTAAACTTGTCTTTGTCCCTTATTACTTTATTTGTTGATTGAAAATTTACTTATTCACAAAAAAAGTAGGCAACTTCTATCTTTTTTATCAGTTTCTAAATATATAATTGTTGTAATTCTACCAGAACATAGTTCCAAGTTCAAACAACAAATCGATTTTCATTCCTATTTTAAAAGATAACAAAATAATTGAGTTCTTTAATACACTACACGTTATTATAAATTGGTACAAATTATATGCCTTTTTATTTTATTAAAATACCTTTTTCTTTAATTTATCTAATTCATGTTCAGATTTTTTACTGATTTATATATATATATATATATATATATGCTCTAAAGATATATTTTCTACCTAAAAAAAGTACTGCATAATCTAAATTTTTATTTTTTATTTTTTTAAATACTCTAAAAAAATGCCATATTTTTCCACTTTTATCTGAGAGAAAGTGAGATGTTTTGCCTTTGTGCTTTGTTAAAACTAAAAGTAGAATCAACCGAAGGTTCAGATAATCATTTTTTAAAACGTACTTTTTTATTTGCAATGAAAGGCTTATTGTGTCTAAAAGGGAAATGTCTTTGTTTGAAGAGGTTTTAAAAATCAATCCACGTCATTGAAGTTTTGTGACATTACATGAAATCCTGTATATTGTATTTCTGATTTTGCCTTGTTCTGGTTTGAAATTAGCATTGACATTTGCACATGAAAGGCACTAATTTAAGTAGAATATTTATACAAAATCTAAACATTTTGCAATTCATTTGGACAAAGGGGTTTTCATATATTTCCAACGATTTTCTTTTAGTTGTTTGGTAGTGGATACTAATGACATAACAGTCAGATGTGATCCTGCTGAACTGAATCAAAAGAGACTCTGTGTTATTGAATATGCAACATCAAGAAATTCTTATCAAAAACAGCAGATCAAGTACAAGCAAAAACATTTAATTTCAGCTAAAAAGAAGAACCACCTGTTATTGAGAGATAAACTGGTAGCTTTGATGCTCATTCAATTTCATATTATATTGTATTTTCAAAGCTGTAAAAAGAACGACATCTCTGCAAAAAAGCGTATATGCAATGCTGATTTTTCAAAAATGGGTATATCGATATATGGAATAAATAAAAATGTATGTAAAAATTTACTGAAACTAGCTGTGCCAAAGCAGCTCGATAAAATCTTATAAATTATCAGTGGAAGAAATGCAATAAATTTCTTGCAGCAAAAAGTTTCTTAAAATATGTGAATGATTTGTTGTTTTATATTGAAAAGACATTTAGGATAAAGCAAAATCTTAGCATTTCTTTAGAGAAAGAAATATTATACCATATCATATATATATATATATATAAATATATATATAAAGTAATTTGGCTGAACCAATCAGCATTTTTGGAAATTATTACGATTAATAAATGTTTGAACAACTTAAAAAACTATCTTTAATTTAAAAAGTATAGAAGAAGGTTTTAAGGATGAGCATGGATTTATTTAGTTTTATATAAATTATATAGTAAAAATACCAATTAAATATCTCGCCTTTCTAGAGATATTAAGATGTATATTTCGAGAATATTCATTTTCAATATACTCCTGTTCAGCATTATCGTATATTGCAGAGCTATGTATTTAAATGTAATGAAATGAATTATTCTTTGTTTTATGAAAAACTGTTCAGCATCAGAAAACTCAGCATGCTTGCTTGAAAATCTATTATGGTGGTGTCTATGTTTATCTTTTTTTCTTGAAAACTTTCATACTGAAACTTTTTTTTCTACAATAGCATAAAAAATTTTCAAGGATACATTTGAACCTCCTGTTTGGAGAGTTCTGGGAAACGAATTTCAAAACAGTGATATACTTTTTATTTTTTGAAGAAGAAAACAGCGACGAAGCAAAGAGGACACAATTCATTATCTTGAGAAACACAGCACTGAGATGAATCAAGATATATCTTCAAGAATTATAAAAATGCGAAAATACCATATGCAAGTCCGTAGAAATATACAACGCAATAATTTGAATTTTTCGCTGTCGTTTCTTCAAATTTTCATTCTGTCGGAAGATGCAGAAAGAAATCTGCGAAAGAAACTCACATTTTCAGTAATTTTCGCATCAGTTTTTTTGTCAATTGTAAACGATCTTATAGTTGTTTTTTCAAATATACGAAGCAATTGGTTTCTTTTAAGAACGTTTCTGCTTCAAGCAAGTTGTTATCAACTAAGCCTTTTCACCTGGATCACACTAAGGCGAAAGCGAAAGGAGTTGAAAGAATTGTTCAATTTCTTCAAAAACATAAACTCTTTCAATCATCCAAACTTGCAGAATATTGTGTCTTTTTCAATTTGCATGACGCCTATTATATTTGCGATCCTTCAAGTATGTAATGCTATATTTACAAAAGTGAATTTCCTTTACACTTTCGACTTCAAATTAAATCGCCATTGGATGGAAATACTTTTGTTCATGAAAACACTTTTGACAAATTCTGTCTATCCTACATGGACCAACCTGATTATTCAAGTGTATTGCCAGTTTTGTCACAGAATATCCACAACAATAAGTGATTTTGTAACTGAAATTGATAGTTGTTCTCCTCAAAAATTCACAATTTCTAAACAAGCAGATATTTTGAAAAGAGAATCCAGAGCTCACCAAGCTGTACTTTGTATACAGAGTATTTTTTCTGTAACATCTTTCCTCGTATGTACTGCACATTTCTGTGCCTCCATTACAGTTCTGACTGCCCTAATTGTACCTCAAAATGATTCTTCTTACATAACTGCTTGTGCATTCGGCTTATATTTCCTCAATTCATCCGGAGGTCTCTTGGCCTGTCTGTGGATAGCGGGTGGGCCTTCGAAAAATGCCAACAAATTTAAGGAATCCTTTGAAAGAAAAATACGAGAGAGAAAATTATACTTGGAGAAAACTAATCGAAGGTGCTGCGTGGAAAGTTTAAATGGATTATCAGATTACACGCTTTCAGGCTGCGACATCATCTATTTCCGACGGAACTCTATTCTTGCCCTCTCTGGTACTCTTCTCACCTACACTTTTCTATTAATTGGGTGGAAATAGATATGTCTTGGTATAATCAAGCAATAATCCTTGGAACATTTTAGAGTACTTTGATTTATTATATAGGGTGTTCATTAATTATTGTCGGGGTTTCCGTACCTCATAACTTTCGAATAAAAAATATTACGCAAAAACAGATTACGTATTCGTAAATTACAACTCAAAGAATTTTATTAATGATATTAAAGTGTAAAGCTTGCACAATTTGAACTTTGTAGGCATTCAGCTGAAGACTATGTATTCGTAAATTCTCTGAACAAATTTTGACTCGAATTGAGGATGATGAAAATTACCTTCGGAAATGGTTCTTCAGTGACGAATCCACTTTTCATGTGTCAGAAAAAGTGAATAAACATAACTGTAGAATATGGGGCTCGGAGAACCCGCACGATTATCAAAAGTCAAAATTTGTTCAGCGAATTTACGAATACATAATCACCTTCAGCTGAATGCCTACAAAGTTCAAATTGTGCAAGCTTTACACTTTAATATCATTAATAAAATTCTTTGAGTTGTAATTTACGAATACGTAATCTGTTTTTGCGTAATATTTTTTATTCGAAAGTTATGAGGTACGGAAACCCCGACAATAATTAATGAACACCCTATATGTTCTTGTATAAATAAAAAAATATTACAAAAATGCTTTTTATTTTTCTTTTACCCTTTTGCCGTCCTCTCTTGTCCGCTAAAATTTCTGTCTTTCCTCTGTTTTTTGCCTATTAGAAGAAACAAAAATAAAAGATCAAACAAGTAAATGTTTACAAAGCGTTTTAAAATGTAGAAGAATGCTTGAAGCGCGTTACGGCCACCCTTCAGAAGTTTCACTTGAACGTGCTAGACGTGTTACGGACGACGAAAAGGTTAATAAACCTATTATATTTTTTAAATGCTTCAAAAAATTAAAACTTATATCAAGAGGTAGCTAATTTTTTTATTTGCTAGAAAATATTTCAGACTTATTCGCATTTATAATGACTAATTCTAATTAATAAAAACTTATAATTTCGCAAATTTTGGATAATTTATTTTCAGTAAATAAATATATAATGGATTAAGAATTTATATTTTTCTTACTAATACTAAAAGATTATCCAAAAGGCTTTAAACTGGAAATCTTATCAGTAATTTAGGAAATTCGGATTTATTCCTTTGGCATTGTGTTTGAAAACGTATAATTTGTATTGTAAAACAAAACAATTTCAAATCAAGCGTGTGATTGCATTTAAGGCCACTATTAATTTGGAAAGCCCAATTAAGAAATAACGCTGCAGCGTTCAATAATAAATAAACTCAGTTTTCAAATATGTTCGTTTGAATTAGATCTACATTTTTTAAAATCCGAAATTTATACAAAATTTTGAATGATATTTTTGCAATTACACCATATTGATTAAATAATATACCCATATTTATACTTTTATTCATAATTAAATATACTATCATTATTCTATACAGTTTGCCTACACTCTTTTACTATGTATATACAGTATTACTATGTATATACAGTATTACTATGTATATACAGTATTACTATGTATATACAGTATTACTATGTATATACAGTATTACTATGTATATACAGTATTACTATGTATATACAGTATTCTTTGTAATAAGACAATTAAAAAAAATCCTTTTAAAATTTCAATTTGGAATCATTTGTTTCTTATGACTACATAATAAGTTCGAAAAAGGTAAAATGTGAGGTGAAAACTTAAAACCATTTGAAACAATTCTATTAAGAAAATGTATTCGATTTTCGATCTACAATAAACACAATGTATGAATTCCTTAATTAGATACTAGCTTTAAAAAGGATTTACATTGTCACTTAGGTGAATAGGATAGTTGAGAAAAATTAAGCAATAAACTAGATGCATTATGTTTTATCATAATTCATAATTAACATGAAAGACTGGAGCATTTGCTCACAACTTGTTTGTCTCAGTATTAAAGCATTTAAAGAACATAAGTAATAAAGAACATTTATGCATAACATAAATAAGCAACAGATAACAATCTGAATTAAAATTACATTTCTTACATGACAACAATGGTTGGAATTCGAACCGCAAATAGACACATTATTAGCTGAACTATTTTTCAAAGAGTCATGAAGGTTGCGGTTACAGATCTGCATAAGGCCAGCGATTTTTAAAATATCTTTTTAATTTACAACATTCATTTTGCCATTTCACAAGAATAAAGAGAAATACTTTAAAAAATAACATAAAATTGCATTGCGATATATATATATATATATATATATATATATATATATATATATATATATATATATATGCGTGTGTGTGTGTGTGTGTGTGTGTGTGTGCATGCGCGTGCGTGCACGCGCATGTGTGTGTTTATTGCATCATGTTTGTTTATTTATGAATATAATTACAAATGAATATAAATGAAATATATAAAAATGAATTTTTGTTTGTTCATACCTTATGCGTTGTCGTACCGTTCAACCGATTCCGACGAAACTTAGTCAACTTATTGCTGGCATTTGCTCGATGCTTATATTTTAAATTGACAGTTGATAGAAGACAACAATAAACGGCGCATGTCATTCAGAGTTAACCGCACATATATAAAAAAATAAAATTATTATAATTGATGTCAATCAATGTGAATGAAATAAAATTGAAAATATTTAATGCAAGCGCTAATTTTCTTCTCATTAATGAATAATTATCTACACAGGATGTTATCATTCAGCGTGCACAATATTTTGTCTGCGGCAAACCGCACATATTATTCAGAATGTGTCTCACAAATACGAAAAAGAATTATTATTATCGATGCCGATCAAGTTATATATATATATATAGGAAATTTTCCAGTGCAAATAGAAATTTGTCTATTTATTCAATGAATCGACCAACGATATTTCGGTTATACATATGTTCAGCAATCAACACGTATATCGTGTTGATTGCTTCGATAAAAAATATGTCCCCAAACGTTCGTCACTTAATAAGTGCAATCAGCGCAGCACGTAGAAATAAACCAATTCGAGCTCCTGAAATGAACTAGGAACGACAAGTGAACAATAAAGCAGATCGTTTATGAATTTCAAATTCATGTGCAAAATCAGAGTCTCAAGATCAACATATGGAAGAATCGAATGACAACGTTTATATTCTTCCAGATTACGCGCACCAGAATCAAAAGGCCAATATGCGGCAAGAAGCGAGGCAACTATTCTTAATGGAAAGTCGATTGGAGAAGATGTGCTCATTCTACGCATTCCCATTATTCCCACCGACCTGCCTATAAAATATTATCTACTCTAAAGCACCTGAATAATAAAGTAAAAATATAGTATAAATATATTTGTACTTCTCCTTTATATATCATAAAATTTCACTGAATGTATTCATAACCGATAAGAAAATAAATATCCTTCTTTCTATCATTCCTAATTAAACAAGACAGCTAATTTTTTATTTCCAAAATTATTTCTTCTGTGGCAGCAACGCACTGGGTACCAGCTAGTGTAAAATAAATATTAACAGCTTTAATGATAAATGTTCCAGGTGCTCAAAAATTATTTGAAAGCAGTCTAATTTTTCTAATAGTTATTCAAACCATTTTCAACAAAATGTTTAACGGTGTGAAAAGGGCAAAAGTAAAACATCGATTTTTAAAATATCTTTTTAATTTACAACATTCATTTTGAAATTTCAAAAGAATAAAGATAATCACTTTAAAAGATAACATATAAAATTTCATTGTAAAATGCTTATTGTTATATATGTTAATGTTCTTATATACGTTAATAATATATATATTCGAAACCAGTTCAATTTTTGTAATAGTTATAGTAATAATTCTAATAGTAGTAGTTTTCTAATAGTTGGCGGTGAATTTTTTTTGTTTGAGAAAGGTGGTTTCAAAATGTTTACATATAATATTATAAAACTATTGATTGTAGGAGAAAATATGCCCACAAATGACATGAAAAGAAATGATTTCATAATAATTTTAATAAAATATTTTAACTTCTAGAAATTTTTTTTTGCTCTATTAGCAGAATATATAATTTTTAAGTAGAACTATATAAAATTTATGCTATATATTTTATATAAATGTATTTCATTTCTTTACATAAAAGTACGTGGAGTTTGAAAAAAAAAAGATGGAAGCCCATGGATCATTTTGAAGTTTGAAAAATCTTTATTTTTCTTGTTTTGAGACAACAGCCTTTTTTTAAAATAAAACTTTATAAGTTTGATTTTAATCAATAAAATTTATTTCGTTATGCATTCAAACCTTTGTTATGCATTTAAAGTATAATACATACAGTATGACCCTATGAATATAGAAGTTTAAATAAAAACGTTAAAAACTTATTTCATTCTCTTAGTTTTGGCTACAAATTTAGGCCTACGAGATGTTTATAGAAAAGATTAATGCAATCTTAAAATACAAATAAAAAAGGATAAATACACATTTAAAATACAAATAAAAACGGATTCTTATACATCTTCTTTAATTGCCGTTATATTACTAAAACATTTTTGAATTGAAGAGCCTAAAATATGTTTATAGTTACAAAATGTTGGTGTAGCAGTTTGCTTATAAATCTTAATTGCTCATAACTTCACTAAAAATTACCGAAATGCCATAATTATTTTTAAACATTTGACTAATTCTTAATATTCCCCTAATTCTTAATATTAAACTTAAAATCGCCTTTCCTTAATCCAATTATGGTCTAGAGATATCGCTTGGTTGCTTTAAATGATAATATCAGTTTAAAATGTAGTTTATCATTTATGTTTTCCCGAAAAATATTTAACGTATTTTCTAAGTTTTTTTTATTTAAAATGAAATATTACACTAACATTAATTTTGCTAATACTTCTCCTTATGAGAGTGTTTAAGAGGTTTATAAAATTATAAGCAAATGCTTTTGTAAAAGTAATCTGAAATTAAGTTTTCTTGAAAAATATTATTACTTTTCTTAATTGAAATTTTTAGCTTTAATTGGCATATACGTCTTTAGGAAAATATCCTAATCGGAAACAACAATTTTTTTGCACGTCGTGGATTATATAAAAGACATTTGATAAAATAATTGAATATAAATCAAAACATATAAATTGCACATAAAAATTTGAGAGTTGGAACAGATATGCTGAGTTTACTAATTGCATTATTCTATCACTGAACTAAGCATTCACAAATTACAAATTATGCAAATTTTGTTAGTAGATTTTGAAAGTAAAATGTAATACATTATCGATAATAAGATTGAATCAGTGTTTAGGAATCAAAAGAAGAATTGTATTACAATGGCACACACACAAAAAATTAAGAACAATTTTATACGTTACATAGCATTTACTATGTTTCTAAATGTCTGGGATTTTCTAAATACTTTTTGATTCAATTTTAGAGAATTACTATTTTGTTCGCAAAGCGCAACTTTATTTTTAAAATATATAATTATTCAACAGTCAGAATTCAGCTTCGCATTTATGTAAATTAATAGCATCTAAAGCTTTGCAATTTCATTGGAAACTTTTTTTAATGGAAAGAATTATACAAGTTAAATTTATAATGAACAATATTGATTAAATATTAAATTAATTCTTTCCAATGTTTGCAACATTGGTTCATATCTCAAGAATTTTTTCCCCATATGTTTTATATTTTATAATGTTTTTCATATGAATATTCTTATAGCATAATATGTAATAATGTGAAAATGATACATTTGCTAGATAGTTCTACGCTGTGAATATATGCAGGAGCATGCGACTCAGGACAATGATACTTCAAAAAAGGCTCCAGATCCTGATTTTAAAAAAAACTTTGAATGGGGAGAAAAGAAATTTTAGAAACATCTAATTTAACTTCTTATTACATCACTGATAAAGGTGACATTCTAATATTCGTAATACAAGCAATCCACATCACTACCTATCTGTGCAAAAATACTCTTGTTTTGTTTAAATGTTTCTAAATTTGAGGACAAGTGATACTGATGCTTATATTAGACAAGACTCGGTGGACAAATTCCGTATACCTTGTTTTGTGACAGCAGTCGGTTTTTGATCATTATAATGTGTGCAATATTTGTTATTTTTGTAATATTTTTTAGTGATTAACTAATGTTGTTATTCTTACTCATATTATATACACTAAGTGGCCAAATTATTATGACCATTAGACAGTTTTATGCAAAATGAGATATTGCTTCACAGTGTTGCGTCTAGAGGGCGAGTTACAAAAGAGAATGCAAGTGAGAATAGTTACAAAAAGAGAATGCAAGGCAAGTGAACCATTAATTCCACTGTTATGCGCGGAGATATGGGCCAAAGGCGTGATTTAACTGAGTTTGAACGCGGGATGATTGTAGGCGCTCGAAGCGTTGGAACCAGTATAAGCAAAACGGCTACTCTTCTGAAGTTTTCCAGAGCAGCAGTTATTAATGTGTACAGAGAGTAGACTACCAAGTAGAATACCGGGTCGCAACGTCAGGCTTGTGTTCGTCACAGGCTACTGAATGCTCGAGCTTAAAGGAGATTTGCAGAGTTATCCACTTCAGCAGAAGAGTAACAGTACGTCAAATAACGGGGAATCTTAATGAAGGAGTAACTGCGAACGTCTCTGAACGCACTGTGCGGCGCACATTACACCGTATAGGCTATGGAAGCCGACGACCTGTTCGAAAGCCTCTGCTATCAGCCTTGAACAAGAGCAGATGTCTCCAGTTTGCAAAGACGCATAAGGATTGGACAGTAGATGACTGGAAAAGGGTCATGTGGTCTGACGAGTCGCGGATATGGCGACTACACCATGAAGATGGCAATGTTCGGGTATGGCGAAAACAGCACGAAAGCATGGACCCCGACTGCATTGCCACAACACTTCAAGATGGTGGAGGCAATATTATGGTTTGGGGGATTTTTTCTTGGCATTTCATGGGTCCTTTGATTACTGTGGAATAATATCTGAATGCCCAAGGATATTATTTCTCGCAGATCTAGTACATCCTGTTAGTATACCCTGCAGGGGATGGATACTTTCAGCAAGACAATGCTCCTTGTCATGCAGTTGGTATCGTCGTCAGATGGTTTGAAGAACATGGCGCTGACTTTACCTGCCTTCGTTGGCCCGCACAATTATCAGATCTCAATCCATTTGAGAATTTATGGGATGAGATCGAACGGGGCATCAGACAGCTGGATCGAGTGCCATCCAATCTGAAGGAACTGGAAAGTGCAGTTCATCGGATATGGGGTCCAATTCCTCCAAGATCTAGCAGAACCTTTTCTAAGAAGAATGCGAGCAGTATTACGGGCTAAAGGCGGTCCAACACTGTATTGCGGAGGTGGTCGTAATAATTTGGCCACTCAGAGTGTAAAAAATACAGTACGCTCATTTACATATTGGATACACAAGGCAAGATGCAGGACCTAACTTGTGTTCTAATTTCAATATGAAATTTAAAAAAAACACTGAAAAAGCATTGGAGGACAATCATTAAAATTCTAAAACAATCATTAAAATATGAACATAAAAAAATAAAAATAAAAAAGAATAAGTATTAATCAAAGTATCTTTAAGTCTGTAAGGTAAATGACGTATGAGTATGTGCGACAATTTCCAAGAATTCAAACTGAATGTTGCAATCAGTTTCGTATTTCTGGTCAGATATCACACTAGGTTCCTAGATAGATCTTGTAAACTTACTCGAGAAGTTTCTGGTAGAATGAATGGGATATTATCTTTCTAGTTCATATTTTATATTCGACAGATTATGAAATTGCATTTAGCTTCATTTAAAAATGACAAAACATAAGAAATCCATCCTTAGATAAGAACTGCTTAGTAAAATATTAAAGCAGTTCTTGCATTTCTCATCATATTTAAAAATGTATATAAAACTTTAAAATTAATGTCACAATTAAAAAAAATGCATCGCATTTATCTAGATGTCATTCTCATCTACCACATCAGAAATAAAAAAAGAATCAATATTTTCACACTTGTTTATTACATAAAAAACAATATTAAAAGTTAGATTTGAAATTATATCTTATTTTATTTCATACTAATCCTAACTATGCTCATAAATATATATACCAAAGGCAGTCAAATAACTAATCAGATAAAAAATTCTTAATTTTTACGCTAATATTTTTTTATCAGCATTTAAGTGTAGCAGGTGGAAAAGGTAGATGATTTAACTTTAATCATTAGGACGTGTTTAAGTAAAACTGCTGTCAGTTTTTTGATAGGTCACTGGCGATTAATCGTCAGTTAATTAAAAGGATTGTGTAAGTCAAAAGAGTTCCAGTTACTGCAAGAATAGAGCTCCGTTGAAAGTAGATGATATCACAGCCAGAGAGTAAGTAACTGGCCTCCTCAGGAAAGCATTTTTCAAAATGAATATCCACCTCGTCGCGAAAAAGCAACAGTCTTTGACTCATCTTTCTTCTGAAAGCTTCCTTAAATTTAGAAGCTTCAACTGGAAGCCCTCCTGCCATCCATAAACAGACCAACAAACCAGCAAAAGAGTTGATCAAAATAGCCCAAACAGCTATTACAGATTTCAGACTCATTTCTGATGTAGTTTTTTTAAAAAACATACCAAGAACAGAAATGCATACACCGAAGTGTGCAGTAGTAAGTAGCAAAGAAGGAATAGAAAATATTTTCTGTAAATATTGAAACACTCTTTTAATTTCCAATTCTTGCTTTATAATATCCGCTTGTGTGGTGATTGTAAAGCTTTCTGGAGAGCATTTTTCAGTTGCTACAGTAAGATCGCTAATCATTAGACAAACTGTCTTGCATAGACGGTAGTAAATCAGAACCATTAAATTAGTCCATGTTGGAAACACTAGAGAGGCTGTTAGGTACTTTAGGGTTAAAATAATTCTTTTAAAATATATATTAGTTTTGATTCCATATATTGTATATTTATCTTTGTGCGTAAGGAGGACATCAATCCAAGCTATGGATGTAAATAAAATAGGCATACTGCAAATAAGAAAGAGTAAAAAGTTTTCAAATTTTGTAAGTTTAAAAGGATGATGATTTTTTAATAAAATCATTAATGAGGTGGTTAGTTTCCTATGTTGTCTCATTCCATACCATGTGAGAATGCTCATAACATATGTCAGCATTTGAAGAAAATATATTTTTAACAGGAAATTTTTATTCCATGCGAAAATAAAAATCGAGAGAAAAAAATCAACTACGAGGGGCAAATAACATACAGAAAATAAGCAAAACAATATCTTTTTCTTTAAACTTTTATCTGAATCTGCCAGAAGACCTGCCCAGAATAAAAGTCGTAGAAGGAAATCCATTTTGCAATCATATTTCAGTGTACATTCTCGGCTCAAACGTAAGATATCAGATCTACTTCTGCTTTGATGAACACATGCTAATTTGTCTGGGTTAGATGTTGTAGCATTTGGATGATTTATATGCATTTTCGTAAGTATTATGGTCTTGAGTTAATAGATGAAGCCAACTATTTTTGAAGAACTGTTTCTAGAATTTCGGAAGATGAACTTTCCAAAGTAATAGTAGACCTTTCTAATTATAAACCCAATACAATTTAAGAGCTTGAAAGAAAACACAGACAATACTTAATTTTCCTTTTTCAGTATATATGATTTTATTCTAAATAGTTCAATAAAACATTTGTCAGTAGATGATTGAAATTGCTTCTGTTCTTTTCAAAGAAGTATTTATTTTGCGTGAGAAATCAACATATGCTTTTATAGTTTTGAATACACAATTTCAAGAATATTTTCATTACAAATAAGCGAAGAAAAAGAAACAAAGATATGCAGGAGAAATGAAAAATTGTAGTTGTTGCTACTCATATTACAAATGTAATTCGATTTAAAACATGAAATGCTTTTTCTTTCTTACAATTTATCTTCTTAGAATCTATCCTCAAACATAATGAAATATGTTTTTATATATTAGCGTTGTTCAGAATAATGATAATATTAAAATGAAAAGGGAAGTGGAACAAAAATTGACTCAATTATTTTTTCGACAGATACAAAATATGATCTAAATCCTTTTTTATTAAATTATATGCTGATTCCTCTTTAATGGAAACTTTTTTAATTGCATGTGATTTCTTCTTTATTATTTCGGAGGATTTTCATATTTTTTTCCCCTATATCCAGAGAAAGTCTTCCATATCTTTTACTAAACAGAGCTTTCACGAAACCAATGACTTCAAATATTTTTATCAGTCCAAATATCTATGATTTTTTAAAAGGGAACAACAGTTTTCAAAGCATATGCATTTCCATCGACTTATTTGAAAGATATTCATTTTAGTTTCTGCAGTGTAATATGTCTCTTAGCATAGCATTTCACTATAAGGGTATCCAATATGAATGCCAATAGCGGTTTCTTGTTTGAAATTACTTATATCAATTTGCATATAAAGCAGATGACTGATTCTGCTTTTTCATAAAAAGCAGGTGACTTTCTTCTTTCACTTTCTCGCATACAAGATATACGAAGAGAAAATATCATCAAAAATTTCAAACTTGACGTTTTGACAAATCTCCACGTTAAAGACCTGCCTAAGTTCGAGAATATTTTTGAAATCAAGTTTATTGGTTGTGAACATGATAAAAAACATTTTCAACAAGACGAATAAAATTTTATATATCTATATGGATGCAACAAAGAATTTATAAATTTCTATATTATTTTCAGTGAAATCCGTTCCATCTAAAAGTATGATTATCCATCTGGATTCAGGATAATTGGAATACATTAAAAAATCGATAGGTAAAATTTTGTACACGGATTAAACATTTAAATTATAGATCTCTATCAAATATGGAACCAAATTCTTCTAAGTATTGATTGTCCATTTATCTGTATTTTTCCATACATGTAAACGTAATAAATTAAAGAAAGCAAGAACTTAAGTAAATGAAATTTGGTATGATATCTTGAGATTACAAACGTATTTTCCCATTGCAGTTTGGTTGATTTAAAAATAAAATATTTATTTGTTGATAAAATTAAAGAGATTACTGTGAAAGTCTCTTATTTGAAATAAAAAAAAATTTACCAATATGCAAAATGTTAAAATAAGTAAAACAAAAGTGAATGATAAAATTAATTTTTTTAAACGAATCGTTACTAACCTATGAGAAAAAAGGTTAGGTCAAAAGGGTTTTTGGATATACTTAAAAGTACTGAATAAAATAAGCCTGAATTACTATTTTCCCGCAAATAAATGCACTGCAAATTGTAATTGTTTATTGCAAGTTGAAATTTGATTTAAATATTAACAGTTTTAAATCTGTAAAGTAAATCAAAATTAAATGCAAAAAAGGAATGTTTTTTCTAAAATGCAAGAAATAATAAATGTAATAAAGTGAAGAAGAGATATGATCCTGGTTCATTTTTTTATGAATATAGTTTGAAATTTTTCTTAAAATAATGCGAAATCAGCAAATACATGTTTGTTCTTCTTTTAAAATTATATCTCCCTTCACTACAGTAAAATGAAAATCAGGTAAATAGTTTTCTAAATACTAAATATCAGTAAATAAAAAATAATAATTGTCTCTGAATAAAAGGATTTAAAATCAAAAGTACTAGAAATTTACTTAAATCGCAGACAAATGAACAAAACAGATGAAACAGATAAACAAATGAAGAATGATGAAATGAACAAAACTATCAAACAATATTATCTTCATTTCCAAACTCTTTATACTTACAATTAACTTTTAATGAAGTTTGGTATTTCTTTTTGAACAGTTTATATGAAGATTCAAACAAAGACATTTCCTTGTTTTTCAAAATTAAAGCACGAGTTCCATTTTACTCTAAAATCTAACTTTATAAAAAGGTATTTAGTTTCTGATAAAGGTTTTTCTAGGAAAAGCATGTCATTATGGAGCCATTCAAAAACAGACTCATTGTCCTTTTAAAGCAAATTTATTATATGTCACGAATGATGAGATACAATGTTGAAGAGTTCATCGTTTTAGAGGAAATTAAATCATGCTTATAACCTTTAACTAAATGTTGAAACGTGTTTGGATATATTAGAACAATTACTCGCGCACACACAATGGAAACCCTTCCATATGTCACGCATGCCTTATGTCGGACTGTTATAAAGTTATAAAACCATATTTAGATCTTTTAATTAAAAATTAATTTATGGGTAATAGATATGTGTGGTAGGAGATAAAAGGAAAAAAAAACCCCGTAAACACCATGGTTATGTGCATGGAATATATGAATATTCCAGTTTAGTTTTTAATAGGAAAATAAATAACATTCAGGAATGTTATTAAAAATTAAAATATATGCCTGGTAAGACGAGCCTGTTATTATGCTAGCAATATCTCAGGTCTGATTGTCATAGAGTAACTGATAAAAGTTGTAGTTGAAAATCTTATGCTCATTTGCAAAGTGCTTAGAAAATTAAAAATTATTAATTGCAATAAACTTCAGAACTACAAACATATATATATATTGTTACGAATCTGTAATGTTGTTTCTCAGCATGGTTAATCCCATCATAGGAAACACCTTTTTATAATTAGTTCTATTGGATGTTGATCGGATGCCGGATCAGTGACCCCCGTGCATGGCGACTTTGGCGACAAAATAAGTCTAGATAAGACAAAATAAGAATTATGTTCTAAGATCTGGCGACTAGAATCTTCAAAAATTTTCGTGATATAACCATTAGGAGGTGAGATATGCATGCTTTTTCTAGAACCTACATCTGCCTACTTCTGAGACTATAAAAAGCTGGCAGTCCAAGCCGAAGACAGTCGTGTATTTGGTATAGAATAGTAAAACGAGTCAACGGCGAATTAATTAGATCAGCCCAGCGAAGAGCAAGCGTTGTGTGGAGCTCAAGCGATTACTGAATTGAGCTGTGCGCCGAGTCCTGGTGTTTATTGTAGAAGCAGCATCGAATTGTGTGTGTAGTAGCTAGCTGTAAAGTAGTGAATCGGCAGCTGGATATAGCTAAAGTGAGAAGACAATGGAGAATAGCAAGCGTTTGGAGAAACCGTAGAGAATAGCTATGTAGATACCTCCCTCCTGCTGAATTCTGTTTGGCCGCTTCGTGTTCTGTAGTTATTGTTTACTGCCGATTACTTCTTGCGGGCTGCTGTATGTTCTAAGTATGCTGCTGTGAGTTGCTTGTGTATGTATCGGCTATGTCTTGCCATCTGTGTATTCATGTTTTTGTATTAATAAACCTAATTATCTTTTATTGAGGCCTGCTTACGTCATCATATTTTAGTGGAATTTTATTTGTCCGTAGCATTTGGTAGCAGCAGCTGTGGGATTATATTTTAAGAACGCTCAAACTAAAAACTAAAAGAATCATTAAATTCGGATTGAAAGAAATAGTGAAATAGCAAGAGGAAAAAAAACCCACCTTTCTATACAAAATAAAAGTGATGAAATAAATATTAACAATAACCTTCCATTTGGTTCATGAAGAGGGAATTTAATGAATCACTACAAAAATAGAATAAAATTGTAGGTCTTAGTATTGACTTCTGTTGTTTTTTCATTCCAAAAGTTTTTTTTTCACACAGTGATAAATAAACATTGAAATGCAATATTAGTTACGGCATTAAATCCAAATTTGGATTTATCTCATCTTATAATGACATAGAACAAAAGCGCTTTAATACTTATTTTAACTCCGCCCAAGACTATAGACGGCACTGGGCGATTACGTATATTAATGAATCGAAATTAAGAGCATCTCAGAAATTTTTTTGATGCTAATTGTATACAACATATTTTTTGTTATAAATATTTACGCTTTTCATTTGAAAAAGAAATCCAACATAATAAAAAAAAAGATTTTTAAAATGATAATTAATTGATATTTTTATTTAAAAATGTTTATTAATGCCAAACAATTCAATATTGAAAAGCAGACATTATTTTCACCTTTAAAAAATCGCATCTTATTCTGCGATTTTTTTGGAAATTTTTTTTATGGAATTTTATTAACCTTCATAGTAATAAAGCAAAAACATTTCTGTGCATAGATAAACTTGTTTTGATTTTTTCATATTAAAAGCATCAATATGTATTTGCATCTATTTGTATGCAAAAAAAGTAATGGATTCAACGTTTCAAAATTTATTATTGCATATTTAACAGTTACTTTTTTACATATGACGAAATTCAAATTTGACACGTTATGACGATAATGAAAAATCAGAGTATATTGCAATAACTTTTATATTTCTCACAACATATGATGATAGCTTTCAAGAAGGTTAAGTAAATTCTAAAGCTTTTGCGAAGATTTTACAGAATATTATTTCAATTACGATGTGTCGAACAAAATAATATTATATTTTCTTTTTATGTAATTTCATTAATTTTATGGATATTTTAACTTGTTTTTTGGATTTTTGGAAAATTAAGATATATAATATTTTTATGCTTTATTGATATTATTTCAGGTTTTTGAAACATCTTGATTAAACCTTGAGCAGACGTAGTTTCGCTTTAAAGTTCTGATATAAGTGGGCTCCAAAAAAAAAAAAAAAAAAAAAAAAAAGGAAAATAGTCATCTCATAGTCATTTATATGAAGTAATTGTCTCATATAGCCATCAACCTGAAACTTATAAACATATTACTTCATTCATATTTAAAACCACATAAGAGGATTTTGAAAGGATCTATAAATAATTTTGTCGATAGCGTGCGGAATTGCAATGGAATCAATTCCACAGTGTTTGCACAATTTTCTTTGAGACAAAATGCTTACAGCTTATTGATAAAACCATGCATTGTGCAAACAGATATAGATGAGTTTTCAATTCAGTTTTTCGTATTCCTTAATACTTAGTTTATGAATGATAAAAATAACTTATTTCGCCGTAAAAAATTTAAAATTAAAAAGAAATTTCTATTCTGGAAAAAATAGTGTTCCAGAAAATGCCAAGTTATAAATTTCTCTATATATTATATGTGATATTGACTTCAAATAAGAGAATGGGATGTATAAATATAATATATTCGAATCATTAATTGCGTTTTGTTTATCTTTATCGAAATTTTATCACTTTGTTTTATCTTCTTACTCCTAAAATCTCTTAATATTAACTTTTCAAACATAAAATAATATTTCAGCATCTGCGAATTTTTCTATGTTTTGTTGTATAATATTGCAGTATTCAATAAAATAATTAGATAACCAGCATTTAAATTTTTATTGGTAACTTCCGGTGTTTATTGAATATGTATATCAATGCATAAAAGTAATAGTTAATGATATGTGTAAAAAATACATTGGAATATGTAACTTCACCAATTCATTTAACAAATTGAATCGATTAATATAAAACCCAAACGATAATCGTGCAAATTAAATCCTATGAAATACTATTGATAAACGTAAAATTTAACCCTAGAATGCATAACTTTTCATTTTTTTTTTACGAAAAAGGTACATTTGTTTTGAATAGCTGTATATAAATTAGAAAAAAATATTTTTAAAAATTCAGTATATTTTTTCTGATGAAATTTTAGCAAAACAATTGAAATGTGCCAGTTGGCTACATTATGAATTAAACAATATACCAGTGACACAAATCCTATTATGACAATTCTGCAATAAAAATAAAAGCCCATTTTTATCAATATATTTTTTACAATGGGAATAAAATATCTTTATAGTATTTTTAATGGTAGAATTATTCATACAAGTTTCCGATTTAAATCTAATTCAAATTCCGTTTTTGTCATAAATCGGTCTTTTCTGCAAATATTTATCACAACGCATTTTAAAATATTTTTAATGGTAGAATTATTCATACAAGTTTCCGGTTTAAATCCAATCCAGGATTGCAAAACACTTATTTTGCTCTTCGAAACAATCATGTGAAACTTATAAATGGAAATAAAAATGCGTAGCCAAATGGCTGTATGATGCGTTGAAGGGTTAATTTAGCCTTGTTTAAAATTGGGATTATGAAAGTAGAATTAACAAAAAAAAATCTACTGTATAATTTGACTAAATATATCTTTATAGTTTGTTGATTTTAAGTAAAATTTATAAAAAATTAATAATAATAAACACCCATTATGGAGTCAAATGAATTGTTTTGTTGAGAATCATGAGTCAGACCATAAAATTTGCTTCTATTAGACTCATGCTTTAAAAAGTTTTTAGGGTGGCATATGTTTAACTCTGAAAAAATACATCTCAGTTTTTGAAATATACAGCAACAGTTTGTTAATATTCATAATTAATAATAATAAGATTCATCATTAATCATCGTTATTATTCATCATTATTAATAATAACACATTGAGGAAGAACAGTATTTATGTGAATGCAATAACGTAAAATGAATATCACAACGAACGTTCGTTCTTGTTTGAAAATCAGGAGTTGCTGAAAAAATTGTGAATTATTAATTCGACTATTAATTCGAAATTTACTATTTGAACTTTCACTGAGTTAATGATTCCGGCATTCATTTTTTTTAAAAAAGCAGTCATTTCCTTCAAATCTTTTATTCACAAATTTAAATCCGATTTGCAGTTGTTATCAGTAGAAATTCACATTTGGCCTAAGGTCTAGGTTTATGAGATGTATATTAAAAAAAAATCAGTTGGAAAGATGATTTCAGACATTAGAAATATGGTTAATTTATATTAAATCGAAAATAACTAAAACTTTGCTGCTGTAACTGAAGTTAGATAATTTTGCTTTAATTTTCTTTTCATAAAATAATGAAATAACTTTTTTACGATTTGGTATATATTTGAGATTTCACAAACAAATGAAAATCCGATTTTACAGTTTTCTCGCGAAAAGAATAATTGTATGTAACCAATTATTTATTTAATGGATATCATAGTTTTCCGATTGCTAAGCACGTTTTGTCATTCATTTTTTTTATATCTGTATGTTATTCTATACTTCTGCAGAACCTCTTTATAACAAAGTCAGCATTTAGTGATCATATTGTTTCTGCAAACAATTTTTCAATTATATTTTATACCTTATCATCAATTTCCATTACGCCAGTATGGATTTTATTTCCCTTCTATTTATCGTATCATTTTGTAATCACAATCCTGTATTATACACTTTTCATTATTCTTAGCAGTTTATTTTATGCGCATATTTGTCAATACAGAACTAGTGTTTTTCCCTTATTTGTAACGTCCTGAATATAACAGTGTTTGAAAAGGTGTTTCGTCTATATTTATATTGAACTTGTGAGCTTATAGTTAATCGAACTTCAGAAAAAATTACAGCAGAAATTTTACTGCAACAGCAACAATGCACACATAATGTATTTAACCAGGTAAATAAAAATTAGAATTATTTACTCAGATCTAACAAATTTTACATCTTTATAATAATTAAATCAGTTTTATTGGACCTTAGTAGCTTTTAGTGAACATTTCAAAAGCTAGAATGTATAAATTGTGGTTTTTATTAAATAAGAATACATTTCTAAAGTTTCTTATAAAAATTCCTTACATTAGATATTACATAGACCTTTAAGTTCCTTATTAGCTCTAAATATTGTACGAAATATCCAAAATGCTGTCCGATATTCAAAATACAGTGTTATATCGCAAAGATATTTTTGGGAATATTGCGTTAATAGTGTTATTAAATGCTTCAAATTATTAACGGATATGAGTACGAAATAATGACGATTTCATAAAATGCGCTAAATTGGTGTTCACTAAATTCAAAATAGAATGCTTTGATTCATTTTCTTTTTTCAGTATAAACACGAATTCATTGAAATGGCCTAAAAATAGATATTTATTTGTAGTGAATGTTTTTCTAAACATTTTTAATAATCCGCATCTCAAATAAAAAAATGATTTATCTGCCTTAACAAATCTTTGATTAGAAGAATGCCATTGTATTGCAGCTTAATAAAGTTAGGTAAATTTAGATAGTCGTATAAGCTATATTGAAAGAAAACATTTAAAGGCTTTGACATTTTTTCTTCGTAATCGCAAGAGATATATATTTAGAACAATTATATTATTTTAACCTTGGTGTCAGATGAATAAGAAAGGCGAATAATTCTATAAAAATTCTAATTGGTTAGTTAAATTCAGAACTTAATTATTCCTTGAATTATATTCTGTAACAATTGTTAGTTCTTAATTAAGTCTGATTTCTGATGCAGAATTTAGACAAATATCACTGCGAAATGGTGAATTAATCTGTTCATTACTGACCCAGTCCAACTGGCCGTACAAATTCTATTCTGGCAGGACGGTTTCTGTTTCAAATTACGGCAAAATGTAAACGAGCTGTAACTAAAGTCATCGCTTTACATTTTGCACTGCTTGTTTAAAACTAGTGGAGAATTTAAACGGCCATTTAGGCAGGATCAATAATGAAATGATTAATAGCTACAAAATATTGGCTATATTGTCTGTTATGGATTTAAACACACACACACACACACACACACACACACACACACACACACACACACACACACACACACACACACTAGTCTAATATTTATATTTATTAGAGACATCTTTTTTCTATATTCAGTCTTTTCGATGCTTTGCATTTGATATTAAAACTTCTGAAATGATTTTCAAGAAAGACATCACACATCAGTCAAACACTGTAACACGCTAACTTCATATCTCCAGTATAATTTTTATTATTATACTCCTATACGTAAATGAAATCACTAATCAACAATAGTAAATTTCTTCTAATAGAATGTTTGATACTTGGTTAAATTTTATTGGTAAGCTTTAAATATTTTTGGATATTAATTTCTGCTGTTAATTATTATATTAGCTTCTGCTTTCTTTTAAAAATATGTTTTGTATTTGATTGATGGAGGCGTCAGTTATCCGAATCTTATCACGATTGTTTTATATTCATTTTGAAACTTCAATAAATTTCGGCATATTCTTATTCGTAATCTAAAGAAAGATTTTCAAAACTTTTAGTTTTATACTTCATAAACTTTCCACTTTTTTATAATACCAATTAAAAAAATTCGATGTCAAATCATGATAAAAAATTACTAATATTTTCATTTTTTTTATTTGCAACAGTTTTAGACATTACGAAGAGATGTGGATGTTCATTTCGTT
Organism: Argiope bruennichi; assembly: GCF_947563725.1. Classification (NCBI taxonomy): domain Eukaryota; kingdom Metazoa; phylum Arthropoda; class Arachnida; order Araneae; family Araneidae; genus Argiope; species Argiope bruennichi. The sequence continues at coordinate 77,428,601 of NC_079152.1, forward strand.
TAAAACTGAATTGTTGACCGTTGTACTTCAGTACTAGTCGGAAATATGACGAGGAATTCACAAATGGAAACAAATATTCTGTATCATAATGATTTCAAACTACAACCGTAACGAAATTAGAGTGAAACTTTGATATCTACATATTAGAATTTCAGGAAAGCTTAGCTATAAAATTCTTAATTATTTGAAGATTCATTAAGTTATATTTTATGAATGAAATAAAATAAATATGTTTTGATATCAAAAACAAGAGGATAAGAATTCCTTCAAAAAATAAGTACTCAAAATTTAAATGAGTACTGTCAGAACATTTGATACTTTAATTAAATTTTCCAAGCATTCCTTTTCTCGAAAACTGCATATGACAAATATTTTGAAACAAACATGCATACGATAAGAAAGCAGTATGGTCATACAGAGTATATTAAGAAAGTGGTGCAAACTAAACACCTATTTCGGCTTACAGTATGAGAATTAATCATCTGAAGCACAGATGGAAAATGATTAGTATCAGCCGAATTGTCACAAATATTCTCAAAATGCGTAAAAAATAGCAATTTTATCGTTTTAATAAATAGGTTGGCTATCCAAAACAGGTTTGTAAGAGTGGTCCTGGGCATGTTTCTGTATAAAAGGAGGTGGGTAAAAGTGAAATAAATTCTTTTTTGTCTCAAAATAAAAAAAACTATCTTGGTGGAATAGTTTAAATAAGAAGGTCATTTTAAAGTTCTTTTTGAATTCTAAAAGTGCGCGCGCACCCCCATCCCTCTCATCTCGCGTTATATTTTCCTAATAACTTCCAACCTACCTCTATACCTCAACATTGGAGGTAAAGAAGAAAAACTGAAGCTCCCTTAAATAGCCAAATAATCCTAATATCTGCAGTCATGTGTGTCTAAATGAAATATATATGTCTAATGATGATGGAAAGGTATTTGGGTTTAGTTTATCGGTTTTTAATGATACAAGAGCCAGATGAGGCTCGACAATGGCTCTTGGGAAAAATGAAGAACCGAGATCTCTAGTACTAAAACTGTTTTGGTTCCTGAACACATGCCTATTAATGGAAGTGAGCGTTCCTTCAACTTTTAGTATGCAAAGGTGAATATTGTTAGAGCATTATTTTAGAGTGCTTTGTTTAATCTGGTACTTTTCAGCACTCGCGTAAGTATCCTTTGTACTTAATTTTATAGGATTTCTGTTACCAAACTCGAGCTACTCTTGCGGTGCTGAACCCGAGGTAAACTTAGTAAACATCACTGTATATAGATGGCAGCCCAAAACAGCTTGATCTGTGAGCAAGTGATGAAATTAGTGCTCCCTTTCAGGGATCAAGAAGCGAAAGGAATGAGAAAGGTTATAGAAAGATGTATTGAACAACATTTATGAATTCCAATAAATTTTACGGTTGGAAATGGCAAACTTATATTTCATAGAACTCAAGTCTGTTCTAGGAAAGCCAGTTCATTTCAGTAATACTTAGACAGCACCAAAGAAAAAAAAACACTTATGCAGCTGACTTATTTTCCAGATACCAACAGAAATAAAACGAAATTTTTTCCGAATTTTATTCTCTACTATAAAACAGCAACCATTTTCGACAATCCATAGATTTCCGATGAAATATTCAAGTGCAGAAACTGATTATGTATATATTTAAAGTTGGAATAGAGAAAGATTGATTTACGATTTAATTCTAACAACTCAATGTCAGTATTTTATTACTCTAAAAAATACATTTAATTTTCAATTACTTATATGAATTTTTTCGATTGTTACAATTTACAACTCAACCTCCATTTTACAATTCAAGCAGACAATTTCCAAGCAGAATGTTTCACTTCCCTGAATAAAATGGCAAGACAAGAGAATCATTCAAATATTTTGATATTGAATTCATATAGAATTAAATAATTGATAACTGGAATTGTAAGCTACACATAATCATAACAATAGTCAATGATACAATACACCTATAAACACTTAAATGCGGAAGTGGAGACTCCCCCCCCCCCCAGACAGTTTCATTTTATTTATAGTTACAATGCTCAGATCAGACTTTGTATTAAAAACTAAATTTAAAATATACCTATCAGCTGTTATAATCTCAGACTATTTTACTGGTTATTTCTTATTGTTGTTGGAGGAAAGAAATAATGGTAGAAAAGGAGGTGAAAACAATTGAGGTGTTTACTTTGAAATTAATGCATAAATGTTTCGACTAAAGTTAGATTCGTGAAAAAGCCATTTATAAGGGGGATTAAAAACCTAGAAAATCACTTTGTATGTGAAGTGTAATTTTTGGTATCTCACTTTACTAGATAAAATTTCAAAGCAATCTCTTTACATCAACAATAATTTTGTAACTTGAACGATAATTAACTTGAGAAAGCATACATTTCATAAGTATATAATAAGTAATAATAAAGTATATATAGATAAGTATGTATGGAAATTATAAACAAAGTAATTTCGCTCACATTTGCAAACAGCTCGGATGACCCTCTTCGATCTAGTTGAACAATTTAAGTAATGATCCTAGTACAAAGGCATTTGAAACTGGAAGTAATTGTAGAAAGGAATTTCCATCATTTTCTCGGCAATGTTAAGTAAAATTCGTTTTATTCCGAGATAAGTTGAAGTTGATTATTTTGAGGAGAATCATAATATTCGCACCAGACGACAGCCCGAATGGTGAGGAAATGGACAGTCACCTGCAGAGATCAAAATTATTTCAATAAAACAGTGTCGATATTTAAAATTTATAACGACTCCTAAAGTCTATAAAGAAACTAACTGATGCTTCGCTTAATTCATAATTGAAGGACAGAAACTATACATTAATTACATTAAGTAAATTGTTAGAATTATGTTTTTCTATTACAACCTATTTTATGATAAACATTTAAATACATAAAATGAATATCGGACAATATCGTGAGGATATAACAATGTTGGGCCTTTTGTGTTAATACAAATTGTAAAGGTCATTTAAAGGTCAAAATCTATTTGAATTAATAATCGTAGTATTTTCAAATTTCTTCAACTAAAATATCAACTAAACCACGATAGAATTAAGTTTATATCAATTTCGTTATTTGTTCATCAGTTTTTAATGATAAGACTCGACATTTTTGAGTATTTCATGAATTGACGTTTCTTAAACAATAACTGACAATTAGATTTTTTGATGCCAGCTAAAAGCGAGTTTGGTATAAAATCATAGAATCATCATCATTAACTTCTGTGCAAAGAATATATTTTAAAATCTATTTTACATTATTATTGGATTTCTTTCCATTCCAAATGTCGATAGTCTGAACGCTGAAAAATACCATGAGGATGTTGACATTGATTCAGAATTCAGTGAAATTGAACTTTCAAAAATATATTCGAATCATTGATTATTCATAAATTTCTTTTATATTCTTCATTGTTGCGATACTTCACAATTTCAGTTTTTTTCAAAGAATTGTAAATAATGGTTTTTATTAAAAAATACAACGAACAAAAAATATTCTTGTCTAGAGTTCGAGACATAATTGTTAAACAGAGTGAAAATTGAAAAATAGTTTAATAGCATAGTAAATTTTCTCAAGATGACAGAAAGAGATCTATTAAGATTAAAAGAAAGTTTCCATCGTTGAAAGTACAAGTAATTTACAAAATATTAACCATGATTTTATTTTACGGAAAGAAGAGTTCTCTCTTCGTGGATTATACGACTTCCTTATTTTCTAAGTTATAATATAAAATATTTTGAAATTCCATCAATAAATATTTAATACGGCTATTTCTTAAAAGGAGTGATAAATGTTTCACGTTGTTTAATTGATGTGCAATCTCACAAATGCTATATTTGCGACATGTTGAATGAACCAAGATGGACCATCAATACTGAATATATAACGAATTTCGTGTAAATGCATTCAATGCAACTAATATTCATAGTTATTTTAAGAAAAGACTATTGGAATCTAAATAAAAATAAGCCAATGTTTACTTTCAATATATTTGTGAATTTTCATGCTTCTGTAGATTAAAAATAGTTTGATATCAGCGAATAAAAAACTACTAAAATAAAAAACAAACAAAAAACTATTACTATTTAGCTTCACTAAAAAATAATAAAGTTTTAAGCATGCCAATTATTTGCATTTGTGAATTATGTAAAGCGCATACTAATATTGCTATAGTCATGATCGGATTGGAAAACTATGGACTGGTACTCGAAATAAAAACTTGAGGAAACAGTTTAATTTTTTTTGTTAATGATCAATTCTTTAATTGTTGCAAATGATAGAAAAAATCCATATTTATCGAGATAAAAATTCTATAAAAATAAAAGTTACTAGAAGGGAAAAATTCTGAATATTATAATTTATAGCTGCCAGTTTAGAACTCAATATAAAATATCACAACAACACGAAGAAAAGTAGCTACGTACAACACCTTCTGAAAATGAACAACTCACAAAAAAGCAAATAAAATAAAATTGAAAACTTACCATCTTCAGGCTCCAGTTTAACAACCTTGTGATGCTCAATGATCCATCAATATCTCTGCCAATCTATTTCAGGAATTTACAGCACTTTATCACTCCTTAGACTTGTGTTCTTTCTAAAACGCAATGAAATCGTCGGTCTTTGTTTGAAAACCATGAAAAAAAATGGCTAATGCAGCCAAAAATCATTTTTTTTTTCATATCAGTTGACCGAAAATGCAACCCGAGCTATTTTTTCTTCTTCTCGGACTCCTTCTTCTTCGCATTAGTAATTTAAATAATTTCAAAGGTTTTGCATTTCCTATTTGGTTTTAGAAACAAGCGTAATAAATTATATTTCCATTTTAGTGCATTTTTACTAAACCAGTTTTTAATTTTTCTGTTATCTTCCATTATTTGTAAGTGCGTAGGTTGACACAAAATATCACTGCAGCCGGAATAAGATCACAAATAGCAAGTTGAAACAAAGTCTTGGGATAAAACATTTGGGTTGAAACATATTCTAACATTAGGGATAATCAATACTTACATTAACACTAATAAAAAAAATATTTAAACATTAAAAGTTTCTTCCGTTTTTTTCTATATTAATTAATATAATTTGATATATTTTACAGGTTCGATCCAATTTAATATAGATTAATTTCTTGCTTTGAGATGTTGAAGATTACCGAGGACAAATATATTTTACTCCCGTAGTGAGGTAAATCTAACTGCAACCATAAAATGTAAGCAATGCACATCAATAAATACGTGTTTATATAATCTTCTCAGCAGATGATGAATTATATTAAAACATTAAATTCAATTAAATGTATTATTTTCTAGTTTAGTAATACAGTCTTTGTTTAACATTCTATTGAGATGTTTTTTGTCCATTGCAACTTTTTGAGATAATTTTAAGCCCTTATAACTTAGGAGAGCTCAGGAACTCTAGGAGATAATTTTGCTTTCAGATAGTTATCCAACAAAATATTTCATTTTGAACAGCCAGTAAGTGGCCATTGACTACTTGGTTAAAAAATTAGCAGAAAAAATAAAGAGAAAATGTGTTTATTAACATTAGAAATATTTTAAAATTTTATAGCGGTGAATGAAATTGATTATGCGATGACTAGATTTGAAATTGTGTTTTGTTACTAATTTTAAAATAAAAATTTGAATAGGCTACGAGTGATTTTCGTGTTTATTGGATTTGGTTTTATTCATATTTTATTCTAATTTGTTATTGTATTTGTCTTACCTGCATTCTTCTGTAATTTTCGATGTAATTTATTATGTTTTCCATTTTTTTCAAATAATATTCGACAATTTACGGTTGCATTTTGAATTTCACCCTTTGCACTCGAGAGATAGTTCATTGTCACAATTCAAGAGGGTGCATCATTATGACAGTTTATTTATTTATTTTTCAATTTTGATAGTTAAAAATACCTAAAGAATGGTAAAAAGAGGCAAATTAACTTTTCGGTGAAATTCAACTTGAAACAATTATAAACAACTTTATTTTTCGGAGCAATAATTATAAGCTCTTGTATGGGGCGAATAATTCAGCATTGAATTACTTTTCCGAGTGCAGAGGGTTACACTTTTTTTTCCTCTCCATCCCACTCTAGGTTTTGAAACCAACCGAGTAAGCGGTGCCTGTGTTGTTGTTAAATAAAAAAAAAATGGTGGTTTAGTTAATCCCGTGGATCATCTAAAACACCATAGATAATCCTTATATTATTAATAGACAGGGCTAAGGATCGTTATAGCTTCATCATAAGTTCTCAGCTTTCCAAATGTGGTTCGAGCCAGGTTCATATAGTGATGAGAGCATGTAGGTCTCATCATTATATGTTAAGTTATTATTACGTTATATCATCTATCGAGCAAGCAGTAAACATCTTCACTTTGTTGCCGAATGTCTCCATGTTAGATGAAGGCATCCGTATCTAATTAATATTCAAAATTATGACACAAATCTCACAAGAGTGCTTATGCTACTTTAATTTCTAAAAGTTTAATGTAACTAAACTCATCTCTGACTCCCACAGATTTCATGAACTTATATATATCCTGGCATAGGGGTAGGGCGTCTTCCCCGTGATCTGGGCGTGTGAATTGCTCCTTCCTGTAAAAGGGGGTTGTGCAAGAGAATGTGACGCATGAAGTTGCTAAGTCGTACTGTTGGCGCTACTGAGAAAACAAGACACGTTCACTCGGCTTAAATCGCTGACAGATAACTGTCAGCGGGCTTGTAAAGTGCCATAAGTCACAACAATAACCATGCATTTTATTTGATTGTACACTGGAAGTTGAACATATTTGAGACTTTCCTCGCTAAGAGTTTGAATTTTGAATTAACGTCTTCACTGGCCGTCCATGATTCGGATCATCTATCTAATTACAACATTTTCTTTGTTATCTGTTAACTGTAATAGATATGTGATCATCTAAACAGATATCAGACATAAAAAAATTAAATACTATATGCGAATCACAAATGAATCACTTAATAGACACTATGTTAAGAACAAAAATATTTCTTTCGGATTATTCATATAAATAGATGACCGAATCTATCTAATTCAAACATCAGTACAAATCGAATCCTTTGTTTAATTCGATAACCTTTTCTATGTTATCTTGTAACTAATAAAAAAGAGGTTATCTGAACAGAAATCAGGTGTGCACAAATTAAACAGTATGTGTGGACTGCTGGTGATTACTCAATAAACAACACACTATGAACTTTAAGGCTTCTGTTTCTGAGAGGTAATTCCACTGAAGCTTCTTCCATTGTCGGTGGTTCTGAGATATTCCAAACCAGCCATTCTAGTATAGTGCACGCATACATATGTAGCATGGAAATAGATAGAATGAATGCTATTTCGATGGTCATTCGCATACATATGCAGCATGGAAATATATAGAATGAATGCCATTGAGATGGTCATTCGCATCATCTGAAAGTTACGATGTTTGTCCTGAATAACTCATGTTTACCTTCGAAATAAGACTTTTGTATTTTACTGCAATAGGAGCATCAAACCGATTAGTTATGTCAATGTTTTCACTTGCTGAAATTCAGATATATAAATTTTGAAAGTGTATCACCTATTTAGTCGATATCTTTGTCATTTGATCACAGTTTGCAGAATTTCAGTGAATTATTAATATTGGCTTAATTTTTTTTATTGAGGCGATATTAGTTTTAATCTAATTTTTACTCTCTCTAAACTTTTTATATCTGGGATTTAATGGCGTTGAGTTTTCTTTTTTTGTGTCAATTGTTTTGTTATTGATGTTATATAGAAGTTCGCGTGCAGGAAACAGTTCAGGAAGTTATGAATGATTTTGAATCACATGATCGTCTAAATAATTTTCAAATGGATTTCACACAATGTACTAAATATTCCGAATCTTCCATTTTACTCATACATAACTACTAATTAAAATCAAGGTTCTTCATTCTGATTTATATTTAAATGGAGTAAGAAGATGACACATGCCACGTATATTTTTTACACAATTCTATTTAGAGGCAGAACTTTAATAAACCATGATACCAGATAGTTTTTTGAATAAAATACCATTAAGATGATGCTCAACTAAATAAAAAAAATAAAATTTTAATGTAACTTTAACATATTTGTCAGAGAATCACAAATAAAACATAGTTATGACTCTTTTAATAAAAAATAGACAAAAATGAAATGAGATTTTAAGAAAGAATTGCAACTCCAATAAAGCCTTGCAATTTCCATAGTTTTTTTTCTGCTTTTAAATGAAGAATATCCAAAGTACAAGGGTATTGCCAATTAGTTGTGCTGCAGTGCTATTCACACCGTGGTTTAAAGTCATAGTAAATCATAAGAATAATAAAAATTGGAATAATTTGGCATTTTTATATAATATTCAGATAAGTAGTATCATTACAAATAAAAAACAATATTTTCACTCTGCGTTTCCGATATTCCACAAATATACATGATAAACAATTCTTTTTTGTAAGGAATCTTTGCATCAAATCATAATTAAAAATAAAATCTAGTAAATGAAATTCTTGCAAACCTTTTTGTTTATCTAATGGTCGCATGAAATGTTTTAGAATATTTTAAATCAAGATAATTGTTGCAAACAGAGTTATCACATCTATTGAGTTTGATTATTGTTTTCTATCAATTATCATGTTATCATGGTCAAGAAGAAATCTCGCGTAAGAGTTAAAAAAAGTTGTAAAAGCAGAAATATAACCTTATAATGAAGGCCCAGAGTGAATGCTGATTGACTAATACTTTTATGATTTTGTTTATGTAATTTACAGGAATAGCAGAAATATTTCTTAATACACAAATGTTAATTTAAAAACTTTTAAAGGAAATAAAAAAAAAAAAAATGGCATTACAAATATTAGGCTCTTAGATAGTGTCGCCATCTATTGTTCCAACATGCCATTTTGTCGATTACTAATTTTAATATATTACTTTCCCTGTTTTTACCATGAAAATTATACTTATAAATAATAATATCTCGTTAAAAACAAGCGTGAAACAATGGTCTGTTTATAGAGATTATCGAACTAACTTATACTAATTGCATAATCAAAATAACTTTTGATTTTTTAAAAAAAATAAATAGTTTCGTGCTGCCATCTGTGAATCATTTAGAGAATAAATAATACGCATTTCCTCATTCCGCTTTTACTAGCAAATACTAAAATTTAAATAGGAATAAATTTTCGAAAATCCCCCCCCCCTTTTTTTTTATAAAACTAGAAATATATTTATATTAATTTTATAAACATGTTTCACGCAGAAACATTAAAAAACAGATTTATATAATAAATAATAAAATACAAATAATACTTGCTTATAATAAATTTGAAATTAAACTAGGTATTCCATTTTCTTGGTATTCATATAAGCAAGTAAATACTATATCATAACATTGATATATCATAAAACTGAAAAAAAATTCATTTTTATGTATCTTTATTATTAATTAGCGGCCTTTGACTATCAGCCGGCTCGACGGTCATATAGGTTATATTTAACATCTCTTAAATTATTTTGATATCACTTCATATTTAAAATTCCATGAATATGTCAGATATTAAAGAGCCGTGTTATTTTAACTGCCTTACATATGCTATATTCATTATGTGCCTGGATCTTTCTAATGGAGAATAATTCCATGAAATTATAGCGCTGTTGAAAACTTAAATATCTGATTCATCTATCTTCTAACCTTCCAAGTACTGAAACTTCATTTTTTTCTTCGTCTTTTGATCTGTAGAGATAATAATGACCTTTTAATTGATATCGGTTTAATAGTCATACAAATTGTTTCTAAATTTTGGTAAATTAGAAGAAATAAAAATTGAATACTTTTTAACAATAGAATGTATTTTAAAATTTAAATTCATACCATTTTTGCAGTTCTGTCTAATAATTAATTTCGTTATTTTCTTCCATTGTTGTATATTGAGTATAAATGATTCTGATTGATGTCTCTGTAGTTTTCATTAGAAATAAATAATGAATTTAAGATAATGTAAAAGTTAAAAATTATCTTGAAGAATTCATTTTTAATAACACTATATATAGTGCACAGAACACATAGAAAGCAATTAAAATAACATATCTTTAAAGTCTTTTCCAATTTAGTGCTTAGTTTTTTAATTAATTGATATTTTATTATTGGAATGATAAACAATAAGCTATACAGAAGCGATTTAGCTGATAATAATAACGTAAACAATAGTTTCGACAAACCAATTAACCATCAAAGATCTATATCAAGACCTTTGTATTGAGATGCATTGGATAAAACTTTTAATTCTCTTTCAATAGTTTTCTTCCAATTTATTTGTTTCATGATTGTATAATAATATTTATACAAAAAAATAAATATTTTTGTGAAATTTTTAAGCATTTCAACTTTATTAAACTTTTTATTTCATGAAGGATTGAAGTAAGTATAATTATTTTCTAAATTGAAATTTAATTACTGTTTTAAAATCCTATTCTGTAAATACTAGAATTTATGAAAATAATTTACAAAAAAGAGGAAAGCAATCTTTATTTCCAAATAAAAGTAATCTGTTTATTATAAGATATTTTTTCATTATATAAAAACTACATTTTACATAATGATCTAAAATTTAACGTTACATTATAATTATAATACAATAAATAATTTTGAATTGTGAAAAGTAGTGGCTGAAAGAAGTGAAAAATATTCAAACTTTTTCTGAAATGATGAACTAAATTATCTTTAGTTTTTAATAAAATAATTAAAATGCAGGTGAAGAAGTACATTTTCGGTTTCATGAAAGTATTTTAAAGCAACTGCATACTACTTATTATACTGCTTAAAATTTTCTGTTCATATTTTTTAAAATTTAAATTATTTTGAATATTTCAAATTTTTTCGAAAATTTTTAGTTAATAGTGGATGTAAAATGCGTCTTAAAATGAATGAATTTAAAATTCGCATAATTATGCCATACGCTAGAGCACATTTTATGCTCTGCCATAATTAGGCTGCAAATTCAATTCAAGGTAAGCTACTAAATATATTAGGATGGAAGAAAAAAATTTAAAAGCATATCATTCATTTGTTTCATCACAAGCAAATTTTCACTGTTGACTGTAAAGAGAAATAGATAAAAGAAAATTGACTGACATATATTTTTGAATAGTCTTAAAATAGCATAGAAAATTTAATTACTTTACATCAATAGGTGAATTTCTCTCTATCTAAATGCCACCAATGTAATTCTTAAATATTTGCATTGCTATGAATGATAATATAAATAAAAATTCCATTAATGAACTTTTTTGATTGGGCTTAATTGTAAATTCTTGAATAATTTGAAACCAAATTTTTCAAATATTAAAATTATTAAATACAATTTTCAATCTTTTATATTACTTTCATTTTCACAATTTGACCTCTTTTACTTATTTCAAATGTCTCTTTTGATGTGTTTCTTTCAAACCTAAGGATACACTACATTATGCAAAATATTGATATATTTGCGTTGCCAATACAAACGTTATTTTTTTTCTCAGGGCCTTAGTCTTGTCATAAGTTTTATTGATGGAGAAGGTATTCATTTATTGTTATTTCGTTGAAGAATAACAGCAACCCTTCATCGTTAACAAAAAAAGCTACAAACTCAATATGGCAATCAGATCACTGGCCTGAAAAGTCAATGTATAAAGGAACACTTTCATTTAATATAATGAGCTCCATATTTGTAAATATGGGATTGCGTTACCATTTTTTCACTCTACTTCTGATATTATAAATGTTTTCAATTTTTTTCATGTTTGTATGTTAATGACGACTTTATATTATTTTAATATTTTCAGGAAATATTTATCAATTAATCTTTAATTAAGATCAAAATTGATTAATTTAGTTTCATTTTCATCCCATATGACATGTGGTACTGAATGAAAAACATTTATATATTTTTTTATCATAGTAAATTATAAACAATGATAAATTAAATGATAATTATTTAAAAAATAAACTGTGATAAATATTTAAAAAAATTTAAATTATTTTAAAAGTAGAATATTTTGTAGTTAAAAGGAAATAAAACTTTTAAAAACAATAATATGAAGCACATTATAATTGCATTTTATTTCAAAAATGAATGCCGATTCTTATTTTTTCGTAAAAGTAATTTCATTTTGTGGAAACAATTAAGAATTTGAAAGGAATTCTTCAGTTCTAATCAAAATTGAATTGAATTCATAACGGAGATAATAATTTCAATTATGAATGTCAAAAACAAAATACAGTTTTTCATATTTACAACTAAGAATAACATGAAAAAAATATTTATATAAAATATTCAGATGCAAACATTTTATATATGATTTGCCTATCTCTTTAAATCCAAATAAAAATAAATAAAATGTTATAGTAATATTTTTCAATTTTCTGAATTTTTTTGAATTTGATTTAAAGGGTTTCAAATACTCTTCTATTTTAGTAATAGTTTTATTTATAGGAATTTGAATTAATATTTATTTGTCTATAAAATATTAATATTTATTTAAAACTGATCCCATATAATTTCTAAGAATAATTTTTCATAAGACAATTCAATATTTCTGAAATCGATTACTTTTTGCATTTTTTTTAAAAATTCAAATGCTAAGTGACCATTTTCAGTATAATTCCAAAACATAATCATCAATAATAACAATTTTATAAAATCACTTGCTAAAATGCTTTAATTTCCTTAGTACAAAGTCATAACCTTAGGTACATATAGCAGTAGATTAATTAAACATTAGTATATTAAAAGAAGTGAGTAAAATTTTATAATATGACAATAATTTTTGGAGTTTGTTTTTGAATTTTATACTGAATTTATTAGTATATATTTGATTTTCATAACGAATAAAAATTAGCTGATAAACATCGATTGTATCTAATTGTACTAAATATTTTAAAGCCTATTCTAATTAAATTTCGATTGGCTCAAAAGAGTTTATGGATACTTATAAAAATTTTTAGCAAAACATTCAAATACGATGAACCAATATTTTCTTCAAGAATAATTTTCATTTGAATGAGAGTAATTAATATTTACATAGTGAATAACAAATGCATCTATTTAATTTTGAATACATGCACATTTTTAAGGAGAAACATGATGCGACAAAGTTAATTAAATTTTAGATGTCAGGCTGAATTAATTTTCCCTTGTGAATTGACTCTATTGCCACTTTGAGATGTGAAATTCATACTTACAGTAAATTTTTCAGCAAATGGATTTGTTGGGGAGAATGGATCTCTTTAAAATCGCAATTGTATTATGAACAATATTTGAAATCAGGGTTTTCATTCGAAACTGTGCCTTATAACATAAACATAATATGCAGTAAATAGTAGGCATTTTGAGATTGCAGAAAATCAATTCCATTTTTAATGTTAATTTTTTGAAAGCATATTGCAGTTTTCAAACTAGCAAGAATAATCTCTACAAAACTTTCTCGCTTATTGTCCAATAAAGATCTTAACCTTTCCCACGTGTTCTTCTCTCTACGTGCCCTTCCTCCCCACGTGCCATAAAGCAGCGGATTTGGGGTAAAGCCTTGAATGACTTGAATGGTTTTTGCGAACAGTAATCTTGAAATATAGAACTTTGACGTGAGTATAATAAGTTTATGGAATCTGTCGTATAAATATGTATTTTGAGAGCCTTTTTTCCTGACCGTTTGGAACCAAGATTTGACACATACAGACAGTTGTAGCCACAAACTCACATATTAAATTCAATTGATTTATAATCAACATTAGGTTTATGAATTATTAAATCTACGTTCATGCGAAAATGCATACCAACAGATGGTCGACCCTTTGAAAGATTTGACTCAAAATTTGTGAAGAATATGTTAAACCTGAGTACCAAATATTATATGCCCAGTTCTTTATACTTTGAAGTTTTCGAATTCCCGTATACTTGAACAGTCAGCAAACAGACTTCTTCAGAATAGATTTCATTGAAAATTTTATAAGAATTTACAGACGTAATTTAAAGTCTATAAATTTAATTTCAGCTCAAAGCGTTTTCTAATTATCATATTCCGAGGTTGTTTGATTTTTATCTTCTTGTTTTCTAACTAACAAAAAATTGATTTCGATAAAAGAGATTCTTTATAATGTCAAGATGGAGTGTTTATAATACATTATTTATATTTCACATACGAAAAAAGAAAAGTTGTTTCGAAAATATTAATGAATATCTATATTAAATTGATGCCTGATCTAAATACTCAAGTACATGAAAGGACTATACTAATTTTGCCTCTTCAGTATAAAATAAAGAAACGTAAATAAGGATATAAAATAAGAAAGAACATGCAGGCAGTTCCGTGATTTCTTTACATTTTGTAAGAAAAGGGAAGACAAAAGAATAATATTTTAATAAATATTCCATTTGAAATTCATAAACAATTATTTTATTTTTTAAAATACCTTCAATATTATATTTTAATAAATTCTCTGAAACAAAAGCTTGAATTGTACCAAAATTTTTGAGGACTTTGCTTGTCAATAAAAGCTTAATTAATCTTAATAAAGAGTGAAGTTAAGCTCCCTTCATGTAATCATTCAAAGTAAGCTGAATGTCAGTGGTTGCTTTGAAATGTAGTAATATTATAGAGAGATATGAGTTATTGTAGTTTAGTTATATTAAAGTCCAGTTAGACAACATCAGGGCTATTTTGGGATGGGCATCGTAATTTTGAATCCCGTTCAGATGAAGAAGACGAGATGGCCTCCCCTCTTCAAACTTCCACACCACACCAGCCAGAAGATGTTTTGCCTCGACAGATTTAACGCACACTAGACTGGCTTACACGGCGGCTCTTCGGGAGAATTGGGTCTCGAAATAGAAACCCTCTGGTTCCGAAGCCAAGACCTTACCACTTGGACACCATTGCCTCATAGAGAAACGATCTGTTATCATAAATGGCTGTTGAGTATATTTTGATAATATTTAAAATGATTTTAGATAATATCCTCATTCATTCCAGAATTTAATAAAATTATGAGAATCTCATGGACAATTAAAACTGATGCATCAGAAACGAATATTTACAACAACTTGCAGCAATGTAGTTAATAATAATACGACAGAAAATGTAATTAGTAACTTTGTAAGTTAAACATTTGAAACTTAAAAAGTTTCAAAGGTGTTAAAATTTCTAATGCTATTTTAAATAATCAATAGCATTTACTCAATATATAGTAATGTGGATTTTTCAAAAAAAGTCAAAAACCTAAAATGAATTATTTATTGTTGTTTTTAATAACTATAATAATTGTAATAATAATCCTCATTTTGGTATCTTTTTTTCTGAGTGCTATAATCACTAGCGTACACGAGTTTTATCTTGTTCTTGATTCACTCTAGAGTTTAAGAAATCATAAGAATCCGCATGGACAATTAAAACTCATGCATTAGAAACGAATATTTACAACAACCAGCAACAATGTAGTTAATAATAATACGATAGATCATTGGAATAAGTAACAATATATTTATCAAAAATAATTAAAAGCTATTTCAAAAGTCTGAAGGTGTTAAAATTTCTAATACTAGTTTCAATTGTTGATATCATTAATTATCCATTTATTCAATATTTGGTACAATGGGTTTTTCAAAAAAGTCAAAAGTATTTTTTTCTCACTCCATATTAAGATATGACAAAAAAAGTAAGATATCTGATCTCTGACAATTGAATTATAATATAGAAAGAGATGAAATTTTATGAGACGATAGCCGCCTTTGTCGACCAGCCGGTATACCAATCATAGTGCTCGTTAAAGATTTCAATCAAATACTTTATTTAACTTGTCTTTTATTAGCTTCTTCGTTAAAATATTTTTAAGCTTCAAATTAGCTCTCGAAAAATTTCTATTTTAAATTAAAGTGGAAATGATATATTAAATTGCAATTAATATATATATATATATATATATATGTTGAAACTAAGCATTTAAAAAAATATGAGTACTGAAAACAGAGGTGTTCAGCATGCATATCTGCAATTCTATGTGTACTATGGAATAATTTTCATAATTTACGTATGTAATATTATTATTATGTAATCAATTATATTATTCACCAAAAACCTCTTAGATTCATCATAAAATTCAATTTTTAGTTTTACTTTAAAAAGGTTTTAACTGATGTGAATAAAAATATTTTACTTAGTTTCGGCCTATAAATATATTTAAAAAACTGCGAAGTCTAAATTTTACACAGTCCTTTGGTCCTAAGGAATCATCTTCTGCGAAATATTATTGATACTTCAATTTTGAAATAAATAAATGAACGTTTCTACCTTCTGCTGCCAAATCTGATTGGTTTATGAAGTTTAGAAGAATCACAATTTTTATAATCTTAAGCCGCATAGCCTCCACCATTTTTATAAAGATTACCGCATAGCCGCTTCGTATTCCAATGCTTGAGTTTAAACATAATGTCGATAAAGTGATAAAAAAACATCCATGAACATTTTTATATAAATATATCTTTTCTTTGCCAATTACGGTAACGCAAATGCGTGAATTTTTCTACGCCTGTTGGGGTAACGCTATGCAGATTATACATTTTTAATTTCCTTTATTCTGTGTTATTTTAATTCAAAAGTACTTCAGAATGAATCTGAAACATGGATTAATTAACAATGTTTAATTTTAAATGCATAAAACATTAAGAAAATAAACAAAATCGTTTGAAATAATCCACCGAAAAATGTTAACCCTAGCCTCATTATTGTTGGGGGAAAAAACTGAAGCCTTACTCATTTGGCGGTGGGGAAAATGGAAGATTTTTTTGGCGGGAAAGTTAGTTTTTAATTAATAATTAAAATTCTAATTAAAATTTCAAAAAAAGGGACCCCAGGTGCACATTCCCGACCTCTAAGGTATACATGTACCAAATCTGATAGCTGTATGTCAAATGACCTGGCCTGTAGAGCGCCAACACACACACACATACACACACACACACATACACACACACACACACACATACACACACACACACACGCACACACACACACACACACACACACACACACACACACACACACACACACACACACACACACACACACACACACACATTGAGCTTTATTATAAGTATAGATAAATAAAATAGATACTACTTGAATTGCTTAGACTAGCCACAAAACTAATTTGGAAATCTACAGATATTTATAACTAAAAGAGATAGATGCACTCAACTAGCAAAACAAAAAAATGAAAACCGGGAACGAAACATTTTTTTGTTACTTTTTTAAATATCGGAAAGAAATTAAATTTATAATTAAAATTACTTTTAATTTTTCATTACATTACTAACAATACATATTCAGATATATAGATCATTTTAGAATGCATCTGAAAATTATACTGTAATCGTTGTAG
Organism: Argiope bruennichi; assembly: GCF_947563725.1. Classification (NCBI taxonomy): domain Eukaryota; kingdom Metazoa; phylum Arthropoda; class Arachnida; order Araneae; family Araneidae; genus Argiope; species Argiope bruennichi. The sequence goes on from NC_079152.1 coordinate 77,446,062, forward strand.
TAAAATACAAAAATAGGCCAAGAGTTCACTGATTTAGAAGCAATTAAATTTTTGTAACAGAAACAAATGCTCGTGTCGCGTTCCTAAGACTTTAAATCTCTATTTATTGAAAAAGGAAACTGCAATACGGAAATTGTTTTAAAATCAGATGCAAGATATTTGTCCATCAATTTTTTTAAAATCTCGCCCTTCTTTTGAAATCTTAAACCATTGATGAGCGATGTTTCCATGTTTTTAAAACAGTTTGGTGCATTGGCGTTTCAAAATGGGTTAGAACATTATTCAATCGGATTCTTTTTAAAGTATTCATAGTAAAATTTGTCTTTACTGCATAGGATTAGAAGGGAAGCACTTATTCTCAGAATAGGATTTGCTTTAAAGATTCATGGAGTTTACTTATAGTTCAATTTATTTTATAGAATCTCCTTTAAGGGATTAAGTAAGAAGGGAAGTAAAATGTTTACTTTGGAAGCAACATAGAAGAAAGTAGTGAATTATTATGAGTGCGCTAAATCTTGATTACACATATCTGATATCTTGGGAAAAAGTATGGAAAATATAAATAAATAAAATAGCCATTTTTAACATGTCTCCTTTATTTACACTAGATATTTATATTATTTAGATATTTTTACTATATATTGTAATGTTTCGATCCTGACCGATCAAATAAGGGCGTAGCGTAACAAAAAATTCTTTTATTTACAGTCTTATATAGTACACAAAACCAACTTGCTCTCATCTAGGTTAATATTATTTACAAAATTCACACAACAGTTGAAAGTTAATCGAAAATATTTCTCTATCAATTCGGCGAATTAACACACACACACAAAAAAAAAACCCCGCTGTTACAAAACAGGCTGTTAGCTCAAACGACTACTCCAGGGATAGCTCCAGAAATCCACCTATCTTTATCAGGTGGATCTTAACCCTTAACTGGGGAGGTGAAATTTTAGGACTTAACTGGGGAGGTGAGGTCTACGAGACCGCATTTCATTTACACTCAAATTAAATTTTCTAATAAATGTATTAGTATAAAAAACTGCCAACATATTTTGCAGATATTTTTCTTGATATATAGATATGTTTTAGAAATTTTTCAAAATATATTGTCATTGAAAAAAGTAAATGCATTGGAACATACATTTTCCACTCAAATTACATGTTACAATAAATAATATTTTTGAAAAAGCATATTACTTTTTACTTTTTAAATCATATTTATTTTTACAGTATATGAAGGTATATAGAAGACAATATAATTTAAAATTCAACAATTATATAAAAAAAATGACAATGGGTAAAATTGGCCCTTTTTTTATCGGCTTGTGTGACTTTCATAGCACGGTTTTCTAGGGTATTTCAAACATGCAGGTTAAGAACTAGTATAAAAATCAACCTATAAATTCTGTATATATATATCTTGGTATATTAATATATTTTATAAATTTTTCAATATACATTATCACTAGAAAAATTGATTATGTTTGAATATACATATCAAAATCAGTTTAATGCGAACTTTCATCGAAAAACTCTTCTGTATAATTATCCGTATCACTAAAATCACTTTCTGCTTCATTTAAAAGTGTCTGGAGCACTGCTTTAAAATAGGATCAGTAAACTGGATGATATTTCTGTCCCCAATTTTTAGCGCCATATGCTAAGCCTTGTTTATCACTGGGATACTAACAGGGAGATGCGGTCTTAGAGACCGCTCTCGAAGAAATAACCGAATTATTTAAAAAAGCATCTGCTGAAATCGGTTGAAAAAGTGCACGTGTATTGGAGGTCATAAAACAGGATGCTACAGGGTCAATTTATTCAATTGAGCATAAAATAGAATAGGAGTGATAGAAAATCCATCGCTAGCAGTTTCATAGACTGCACGCCCCCAGTTAAGGGTTAACACAGAAGTCCGAATTACACGGAGCTTCTCACAAAATCAGGAACACCTTCGAACACTCACCTCTCTCCGACATCTCCTTAAACGGCTCTCACTACTCTTCTCTCTGCTCAAAAATTCCACATTTTATTTCTGCCAAATATCCGTCTCTGATCTTCTCATTAGTGCACTTGAGTTCATTATCACCCCAATAGCTGCTCAGCAATGCTTCCTCAATGGTCTCCAATTGATCGTGGGAATGTCTGTTAATCATTCAACTTTGTAGCTGACTCTTCCCGAACACATGTTAATTATATTCAATTCCCTGCTAACACCGGCTAATGTCCACCTGACTTTGACACTTAATGACAACGGTTGCTGGTGATTGACGTTACTCGAAGATGTAAGTAGTCCATTCTTAATGGAAAAAAAAAAGTTTAACATCTGGTTGCTTTGACGTTCTTCTCCTTCTAAGATATGATGGATCTCTTTGAAGCGACGACACACACATATGTTGCTCTTTATCTGGGAACAACAAATGACCAGACATAATGACGCCCCTGGCGAAGAGGGTCCCCATATGGCTCTCCGGAGGCTCTTAATGATATATGGGGAAACTGGGGACGTTACAATATTTTCATTATGACTGTTTATTACTATTGCTGTACTATTATAATTAATGTATTATATACATCTCTAACCCTGATTGAATTATTAAAAAAGCCTTTTGAATTACGTTATATACTAGTATATAGTATACATCCTCTATACTAGCCGCTAAGTTCTCGTCTATATACGTTCGAATACTGACAATATACAGAGATATTTCACAATGTATGCTGGCAATAGTTGCAAATCTGGTATTAGACTTTAAAAAAGAATCTAAAACTTGCATTAGTGATTTTCAAGTCGTTAATATGTTTGTTTTTGTAAATCACGAAGGTAGATGTCTGCCCATACACAACAGGAGTGTCAACAAGCAAACTCACAGACACGTATACGCATTCAAATTTATTATAAGTAGAGATAGAAGAAAGCATAAATGAGACAGTTTTGTAGAAAGAACTTCAGATTAAAAGTCCTCTTTTACTTTCTGCTTATATGTCAAATACTCTAAGAATTTTTATTTAAAAATAATATTTTGGAGCAATATGTGATATTTAAAGCAATTTATTTCGAAAAATCTCGATAAATGTTTGCAGAATGTATTTCATAAATATTTCTGCTATTAAATGCGATATTTTTGCTTTTGATGCTGTTTATGACTTTGTGCTTATTAAAATATTTGCCAAGTATCGATATCAATTTCAACTGCTTTTGAAAAATATATATTTAATGGTTTGAACACAGATTATTTTAGAAGAATTGAAATAAGAAAAAAATAAGAATTAAATAAAGTCTCTCAAAGCTGATATTGTTAAATGCATAACAAAATTGTAAGCATTGATATTTGATAAAATCACTGCTTTTCCAAATAATCGTAGGGCTTAATTCATATAAAGTTATATCTACAGAAAATTCTAATAAAAAAAAGTAAATTTTGCAATTGCTTTTGGATTGGTTTTAATTTTGAACAGATCAGCCATAGCTAGAAAATGTTTACCATGTATGCATTAAAGCGCATTCATCTATTTTATATGGAACGGAATTTCAACCCAAACATAATTTAATATTTCTAAAATACTGATTATTCAGTAGAAAAAGCAGACGAATTCTCCCTAGAATAGAATACTGAAGAAGCAGAGATACCAAATTCGGCCTTAATAGGATCACTAAAATTTCTCTAATATGGTTTATTGAACACAAATAAAAACAATTTTGTAATTATATGTGATAAACAGATTATTTTACGGAAATGGAATCAACAAATGTTTACTTTATCATCAACTATCTTTCATTTGATTAATAATGAAATGTATAAGGATATTTAAAATATTTATTTTCAAAAATAAACCGCATATAAAATAAATTAATTTATTAGTTTTGGTCATTTGAGAATAGTTATATAATTTATGGATAAGAATATTAGTATTTAAAAAATGGAGCAATTTTACTGAAATATTCATAATAAAGGAGAATGGCTGTATTTTTATATATGTTATGGTAATTTACAGATTAAACCACTTAAATCGGAGCTACTAAATTTCACATATATGTACTTTGTTGAATAAAAAATAATGTAACTGAGCAAATTTTTTTGAAAATTTAATTAGAATTTTAATTAATTAAAAAATAAGCGAGATTTTGACGTTTTTTTGTAACAAATTTCACAGAAATGACATTTTATATATTTTAGAATGCAAAAAATTATGTTTTTAATAATTTAAATTTAATTCGGCAGCAAATATTTTCTTACATTTTGTAAATTTTTTTAAATAATTTTTGTTTAATTTTCTTGGATAGATTTCATTATTGCAATGAAGTTCGTTCAGTTTTAATTAGTTAATATTTAGTTGCTTAATTTTTCTTTCTTTTTTGAAAATTAGGTAAGAAAGATTTTATTTATTATCTCTGCAATTTACACGAGATGAAAATCCGTTATCTCTACACATAAAATGCAATTCAAAATAAATAAATAAGCAGACACTTCAGATTTTAATAACATTATGACATTATGGGTTTTAACTTAATTATTATGATTAATCTAGACATTAAATATAAAAAGTGTAAGGCTATTATTAAGTGTCAAAATAATATTCTGGCCTCTTTTAAGTTAAAAAAAAACACTTGTTGTTTATAAAAATTAAGGATAAATTTATTAAAAACATTTACGCTCAGAAACTAGAAAAGTTTTCTTTTCTTCGGGCAGTAACATAATTTCATAAAGGATAAAGGGTTGGTTGTATAGATGCAATTCAGTTATCAAGTCAGTTTTTGTGATCTACGTGGTATTTGAAGTCTCTCACTAGAAAAAAATATAACGCATGGAGAGAAACAAGCAGTTGTTTGAAGGAACAGCACCAAGGTAATATGACGAGTGCGAAGCTATTCTAAAGTTTCTCAAACAAATCTGGCAACATGTGAGCGCACGTACTCATGTTCGAAAATAGTGTCTTTAGTTCTACTTTTGATATTTCTCTTTCACTGCTTTGTTTAAATTGATCAGCTGTTGCTTCTATCCTCAAGCATTGATGATTTCATCGAGTAACGCTTACAAGTTGGCACCTTTTTTTTGTTTATCATGTTCTATGTCGTATGTATTGAAAAAGTCATTTTTTTAAATCACCAAAAAAATTCTTTGCAAGTGGTAATTGATGAGACAAGTTCACAATAAATATTTAACAACAACTGATGTGTCTCTGTTGCAGTATTTTTTGATATGAAATAACGTAGCATAATTTCTTGCAAATGTTTTTTGGCACAAAACTAGTCATAAACTCTAAAAAAATACTTTTTAAATATTGGTCATACATAATTTTTAAAGTTTATTGTCTAACCTTCTGAATGTAATTTTTCTGATTTATTTGTAAGCAGACAGAGCTATCAATCTCATCTATTAAAAATAGGAGAAATATATTTATACTCACAGTAAAATAACTTGGCTTTCTCGTTTATCACAATGTCATGTTTAAGATATTTGGTTGAATCAATATTAATCATCAAGCTATGAATAAGAGGTTTAATTGATTGTAAATAAAATTGATATTCTTAGCGAATCAATTGATCATTAAAGGGGAATGGCAGATAATAACAGACAATAACTTCTTTTAAAGGAACTGAAAATGTAAATTGAATATTTGTATGGAACGGAACATTTCAGGATTAAGCAGTGTATAAAATAGAAGTATTATTTTTATTTAAAATGCTTCTTTTTTTTCCAATTCTTTTTTTAGCTGTGATTAGAAATGATTTTTTCCAGTGAAACTCAGTCCTGTTGATGTAAATATCATTTTTATTTTCTATACTGTGCTTTAATCGATAATTAGGTAATAAGCCATTTGATTGGAAATGAGATTAGAAATTAAAAAAAATAGCTTTTGAAAAAGTACAGAGTCAATTTAAAAAATATTATCAGTTGTAATAAATATGTGATAATCAAAATGAACTTTTTAAAGAGCTTCCGAAATTAAAGCAAGCAATGAGGACATACTAAAAAACATAAATGTCTTTTTCTCTTCCCATTTCTGAGGAAAATGCATGTAAATAAACATTTAATCTTTTTTTATAATTTTTATGCCGCGTATTTAACTTTATTTATATGCAATTTTTTTAAGAAATTGATTTGAATAGACACAGGTAGTAAAATGTATTTTTGTTTATTAATATTAACCATGTAAATATTTGCAGTTTGTATTTTATATTCATTAAAGGAAAAAGCATTCTTACTTTTATCACTGATCTCATTATATCTGAAGGATCGGAAATATTATTTTATATGAATATATCATTTATAATAAAATAAAAACACACCTTAAAAATGATCGGGAATAATCTCTATAAAATTATTGATAAGATAATTTCAGTTAAGCAATGAATTAATTTTCTATTTTATTTAACAATATTATCCATTTAAGAAAAATTTATGTATATATGTTGCTTAATGTACAATTGAAATTAATAGAATTTTTAAAACTAAAATGGGAACGATTTATGTTTTGCAATCTTTATCTGCTATTCCTCTTTAATAAGAATTCCCTTTTCCTTTTAATTGTATTATATTTAAAAATACTTTATAACATTGATACTTTAATTCATTGCCCAAGGTTTCAAGCTGAAATGATATTTCATTTTACATACATCACCTGAATCCTCATACGACACTTCATGAAATATTATACCATCATGTTTCAGTTTTGTATTCCCATAAGAATGTTAAGACAACATTATATTTGAATATTTTTCTGAAAAAAGTTTAATAATTTTGAAAAAAAATTATTATTATGAATTAAGTAACTAATTTATAATAAACAAGCTTCGTCATTAGTTCAAAAATAATTCACTCTTAAGGGAGTTTATCTTAAATAATATCGAAGTTAGTTAGAAATAATATCGTTTTTGTAAAAAAATCAAATAAGACGTATGAAATTAAAAATATTGAAGTTGTAAAAAATACATTTTCAAATACTCGAATTTTAATTTAATATATTCAATAAATTATTTAACACCTGTTAATGAAATTCTTTTTTAATTGAAGGACAATACAATCCAGGGATTTTAGTAAATATATAGAAAAATTAGTTTTAAACATAAAGAAATTTAGAGTGCCTTAAGATGTAGAAAATTATATCATGCTGTTTTTCTAATCTAATGTATTTGATTTTACAGTAAAATCTAATCATGCCTTATTATAATTTATATTATTATACTATATTTTATATGAAAAATATTTCTTATATTATTGAATGTAGTAAAACAAAAACCCTTTTAGTTGTAAAAGTTTAGAAAGCTAATTTGTAGCAGAAGGGATGGCTAATTTCAACTTCTTCGGGGTATTTTTCACCAAAACATGTTGTAAAGTAATCTGTAAAAAATAACTGAAGCCTTTATATTTTTGTAACATTTATTCCTATTAGTTTAAAGGATTTTTTTCCTCATATAAGTAGTTATTTATTTAATTTTTCTCATAACTGTACATAACTGTAATTTTTTTAAAATTATCTCTATAAACAAATGAGTGGGATTATTTACATTCTCCCAATTTTCTATGATAAAGTACAATGTTATTTAAACTTAAAGATGAAAGCAGATTGGAAAAAAGTAAAATTAATAACTTTAAACATTGTGATAGAAAAATAAATTCATACAATCTTTTTCTTCTTGAAATATCGAAAGAAAATTTCTTCCCAAGATTAAATTAAACTTCAAAAAATTTCTTATTCCTCTTTCAAAATATTTTTTTAATTATCTGTAAACCATAACTTGATAAGGAAGTTTTTATTAACTGGATAGGGCATAACATGTCATTATTTAATTCTCTTGAGTCTCAAGAAGATGCTTAAGAAATTGAAAGGCATTTAGGGATGTTCTTATGTTCTTACACTTAAAAGAGAAAAAAATTAATAAATTCTCTAAGTATTACGTAAAAAAAAATATAGGAAATACAAATTAGAAAAATTGTACTTAGAGTTTCATACACTTAACGAAGAAATAACAATTTTTAAAAACATAATCGATACACTATTTGCATTATTGAATTCTAAATTTAGTAAATTATATAGGGTGATTATTAAAGTGATTCCAAGCCCTTTAAAATTAAAAATGGCGTCTGGTATAGCCAGGAAAGTAACGTGTACTTGTAGAAAAGTGATTATATTAAATTTATAAGTACAGGTTACTGTGCATTTAGCTGCAAAATAAGAAATTTACAAAAGCTAACTAACAAAATCTCATATTTTCCTAGTTGGCCAAAAAGTCCGGTTAGAAAAAATGTACGATATACTACTATAAAAATTGAGGAGAAAGGTTTATGGAACTAACTGTAAAATTGGTGGAGATATTTGCGTTTTACAATCATCAACTTTTTATGACTTCAAAAAGGGTTCGTCCCAAAATTATATGTTATCCGGTATTATCGCAGTTTTTCGAGTTGAGGAAATGGCGGAATGAAAATTGAAGAATGGAGAAAGTAAGAAATAATAATAATAATTTTTTTATTATTATAAAACGCACCCAGTGAGAAGATACTGGAGAGTACATTTTTCAATTTTGAGATGAACCCTTTTCAAATCATAAGAATTTCATCATTTTAATTACAAACATCTCCGTCAATTTTACATATAACTCTATGAGGCTTCTCCTATATTTTTATTATGACATAGCATGTATTTTCTAATTGCACGTTTTTTGATTAACAAGTTACACCTTTAGTTTTTGAGTCAATTTTTATAATTGCATTTTACCGACCCATTTGCACTGTAACAGTTTCAATAAATTCATCATAATCACTTTGCTGTAGGTATATTTAGCTTTCCTGGCTATAAGAGAGGCCGTCTTAAATTTAAAGGGTTTAAAAGGATTGTATCGACTATTCTGTATGCAATAACAGATGACAGGTTTTGCTAAACTTCCATTCGATGCTATTAATTGTTTGAACATTGCCAAATTCAAATATCTTTATTGCCATAAAAAAAATCCGAATATCGGAAGTGCTTGAAAATTGTGAAAATAAAAGGGATTAAATTATGCAGCTTTTCATTCACGGCAACTTGATGCATCTACTTGCTGCATTTACTTTTTGACTCGTGTCAGTTTCCGAAGAACAAAATACTCGATATATTAGAAATTCAAATCAACGCAGTTTTATTTGTATTACGTGAGCATGAATGGGATTAATTGAGAATTCTCATTCGGTGCTTTCGATTAGGCTTAATTTTAGCAATCTTAGTGCATTGCATTGACAGAAACAATTTTAATAGTGATTAAACTTTACAGTTTCGATTCAAGGTTGCAATTACATATTTTTGATGTTGGTGTGTGCTTTGTACAACAAGAGATATTGGGAAGTTATTAAGGATTATTTGTTATTTTTTTATTTATAAGGGTCGTTTATTTAATAATTGAAGAAACTTTAAACACTAAAATCGAATAAAATGTTTTCGATAATTATTTGTTTGACGTGGGTTATAATATTTTATACATTGTCATGCTTAACAATATTGTTTCCAAAAATGTGATATTTAGAGCTAATTTCATCATATAGAGAATAATATTAGACCTATGCAATATAATTAAATGTTTACTGTTATTTAGAAATTTATTGACTATGCTATTTGTAATTAAGAGAAAAGATAGACTCTTTGGAGCTTCCTTGTCATAATTTTACCTTTTGATGATAATAGCTTAGCTTTAGCTATCATCACAGGGGCAGCTAAGTATTTGACACTTGATGTGCACATAAGAAGCTAACTAGTTAAAAGGAATATATGATTTATTATCAATAGTTCTGCCAATTTTTTAATGTTACTATTTTTTTTTAAATTCTTCTTTGAATTGAATGTTACTTCTAGAGATTCTTCTGGTAATTTCTAGACACTCGGAATGATCAGTACAATTCTGTTATCACGCTGAAAGAAAACTGCAGGAAAAGTCCAAGAAATTAGATTGCCAGAAAACATATTCATTGAAATAGTTATTGAAAATTGAATATCCTGGCAGATCACAACTGTAATCGCTGGATCGAGATAATCACTAGAGATAATCGATAATCTTTGAGCATTAATTCTTCTTTTTATGCCTACTGTTTTTCTAGAACAACTGATTACATGATTCTATCAGAATACAAGTAATTATGAAATTTACTTCGTTCTCTTTAGTAACTCCTAGTATCACGCAGATACATTTAATTTAATCCAGCTTGCATGGTTTACTTTCCTGCAACAAAGCTGACGCAATTTTACTTCATTAACAACTTCATTTCTAACAAGCCGCTTTTGAATCTATACTGATGCAATAGAATTATTGAATGAGTTTAGTTTCAATTAAATCTCTTAAGCAGAACTTCTTGTTCATGATTTCTTCAAGAAATATGTTTAAGCCTTAAATTGGGAGAAACATTAAAATTTTTTTCCCAAACATTATTTTAAAACAAGAGGAACAAAATTTAATTATTGAATATCAACTTTTGTGTAGTTTGTACACTTTATCTGTTCTCTGTGTATACGAACCGACTTATTCGTTTCTATCTCCATGCCATCACAATAATATTATAAACGTAATTATGCGCTTCATCAGTTTAATTTTCACTGTACGTAACTCTTTTTCTAACTTTTCAAATAAATCACAAGACATTTAACACCATCTATCCTTCTCAGATTTTGCAATGAAAGAAATTGACATAATTAAATATTTGATGAAATGTCATTTATTGTTTAGTATAATAATAATTTATGTATATATGATATTATAATATAATATTGTTTAATATAATATAATACATATGTATCAAGCTGTATAATATTTATTATAATAATTATTAGAATGTTAGTGAATGCGATTAAATATTTAATAATTATTATTTAATTATTTGACAATGATTATATATTTGAAAATTTTGACTAATTATGAAAATTGTTTAAACTGAAATATTAAAAAAAATGACTTCAGGGTACACATATCTATGTCAAATGTTCTATCCTATAGATTGTTAACACATACAAAAGCATCCATGCATACAGATACATTTTTTCTTTATTCTTTGTAGAGATTAGGTAAATAATTTGCCGGCTGGAAAAGTAAAAATATGAATTCATTATCATAGTTTAATTTATCAGGGTTTAAAATAAAATGAGAAATAACCCAATATAAAACAAAATCAATATTTTCCCCTTTATTATAAATATACTTCCCTTTGTTATTATCCCGGTATTAGCTACGGCTCAGACCACTATTGCGTTGATTTGGCTTTAATTGCACCCTGTTTGTTCCTATTGATACATTTATTGATTACTGTAATTAGCGGAATTATTTTTTTTGTCTTAGTTATTTTTTCGTTTGGTACCTGGAAATCTGGTAAAGATGTTTTCTCTTTATTTACGTAAGTTATTTAACTTTGCAATTTTTAAATGTGTTCAAAAGAAGATGTGTTATTCTAATCCATTTCCTTTTATAATCCTGATTTTTTTTGTGTTATTGAAATTCTCAAACGTTTAGAGAAATATCTGTAGTTAGGAAATTTGATAAAGGAATGAAAATAAATGTCATGCATTATTAATTATAAGGTATATAAAAAGAGTTTAATAAAGACAGATTCTCTCGAGAAATATTGCATTTAAAAAAATATACAAGAAAATACATCTATCTACCAAGTTTAAAGTTAGTAAAAATATTAGTTATCAGGGCACTTTATTGCACTTTACTTATAATAAGCTTTTTCCAAAAGTTTTTGAAAAATATTCTTTTTAATTGTATCATTTGAAAGTCATTAAACAAACCAAACTCTTTTTTTTATACATATTGTTCTTTTAAATTTTATAAAAAGAAATATCAGTCCTACAGATATAGTTCTTTCCTATTTATATTGCTATCTGAAGATGCCGATGGAATAGTTATATACATCCAATATGTTCTTTTTAATTCAGTATAAAATATCATGTATTTAATATTGACATATCATGAATTACTGTTGAAATTCAATTGTATTCCTTCTTTCAAATATTCACTTTCTTAAAAAAAAATTCAATTGCATCCATTAAAATTCTCAGTTATAAGTACGGGTTAGTTGATCATATAAATGTGGATATGCATAAATATGACTATAAAATACGTGATTTCGGGCAAATAAAGAGTAAAATGCAATAAAATCATACATTAATTCTTAGAAATTGAGAGAAATAGGAGCTTGTAATTTGATATAACATTTTAAGGATTTTCAAACATTACAAATAATGTTTGTTCGTGTCTTCTCAATAATGTTTGAACGAATTTGTTATAGGCTTATTATTGTAGTATAATGTCAAAGTCTTTATGTTATTTTTCATTGCCTGATTCATTGACGAATTTGTTTTCGGCTTATTATTGTAGTATAATGTCAAGGCCTTTATGCCATTTTTCATTGCCTGATTTGTAAAATACTAAGAAGCAACATGTGTAGTAATTCTCAAAAATTCTAATTATCACTATAAGTACTAAAAAGAAGAAGAATACTATAAGAGTGGAATAATTGACTTTTTTAGCAACATCCAATAGCTGTGAAATTGCGACATTGAGATTTTGGTGGTTTTCTTAAGTTCCTAATATAATGTTTTTTTAATTGTAAACCAAATATTCAACATCTTGAACTTAAAAGTGATGGAAAAGGTTTTTAAAATTTGTTTTAAAATAAATGATTATTTTAATTTCAGGTTCAAATTAAAATAGAAAATAAATCACTTAACAGTGATTTTTTTCTGTTTTTCATATTTGAGCAATTTCAGCAGTGTTACGTGAAATCCAAAATTTCAACTTAAATTTCTTTGTTTCATTTATTTTAACTTAACATTTCTTATTTTCAAGTTCAACTACATTTTATTAAACTGAAATTCTGAATTTAAATATAACCACGGATAATATTAATTTATATAATTTTATTCAAGTTAATTATTTAACTATAAATTTAAATTAATAATGTTGAATGTAAGAAAATCAACGTTCTTTGATAAAAATGCAATAGAAAAGAAAGCGAAAATCGAATAGAAAACGAATAATTTAAATAAAAAATAGCAACAAAAAACAATTTTTCCTTGACTAAAGAGTCAAAAATTCTTTTTGCCTCAGAAATTATATGAAATGCATTCATACCAATGATGAGCAAAGTAATTTTCCAATCCTATTAAATTAAATGAATGTAATTTATTTAAAATAGCATTTTTAATAAATGTTGTATAGTAAAAATTAACACAATTTTCATCAATGTAATTTTTATATATCCTTAATTCAGATACCCTCCTTTCATATATATTCTGCAATTAAATTGATTTTTAATTAATCTATTTTTCATAATTCAAGAACGATATTGATAATGAAAATTACCTAAATTATTTTCGACCCTTAATTTAAAACATAATTTATTTGTTAAAATTATTTTTTCCCAAAAAATATTAATGGAATATCTCACATAATATTTCATTGTAAAGGAAAAGTCTTGACAAAATAAGTTAAGATTTACTCAAATTCCTACTTTTTCTCACATTTCAGTTGAGCTCTATTTTTAAGCTCTATTTAAGTTAGAGCTATTAGCTCTATTGTTAAGTTAACGCTGAAAATTTCCTTTTATAAAAGGGGGAAAAAATGTGGCAAAAAAATCTAATGTTTTCTTATGTTTCCAAATTGATAAAATTCGTGAAAAGTATTGTTCTTTGTTAAATAATTGTACAAATAAATACGATTCTAAAGTTAAACAATGAACAATAGCAAAATAAATAAATAAAAATATTGGAAAAGTTTGTAAACATTGTAACAATAGTAAAGTAAAGAAAAAGGAAAATTCTTCATCGGAAATTTAACAACATTATTAAGAATTTATGGACAATAAAAGCTAGAGAAAACTCTTTTTAGGTACAATGAAAAGTAGAGAAAAACCTTTCTAAGATACAATGAACACTTGAGAAAAACTTTCCAGAAGTTCATTAAAAGTTAAGATATGTTGTAAACGTGATTAAAATTCCAATTTATTTAGAGTATTTCTATAGGAATTTTATTTTTGATAAAAAATATGTATAGATAAACATTAATCATAGTATAAAAAGATAAGAATTAAAATGTTTATTCCATTATTTATTCCCAGAATCTTATATATAATAGGGTAATTATTTAGAATGTGGATTATAAATTTCAAGAAATTTTAATATTCTGCACAAATTTATCTGATATGGTGCAGTTGTTTATAATCAGAATAAGCAGTTCCGATTTTTGACTATGGTTGGGTGTTCAATAGAACAAAAATCTGTCATTTGCAATCATCAAATGTCATTTAATCTCATAAAAGGAAAATGGTCTCATTTTTAGTGATTATTATTTAATGGGTAATTAAAGCTTAATAATTCAAAATATAAAAATGATAACCTTAGATGTTTTTAAAATTAAAAAAATGTTTTCATCAATGTTTTAAAAGAGGAAAATTAACATTTTCATCAAAAATGTGGAGGTTAAGACAAACATAAGGAAGGCACGCAGTGCAGAAAGTAATTGAAGAAGAACATGAAGCCTTTACGAATATATTAAGAAATAAAAATAAATTCATTTTAGAAAGCATATCAAACGCTTAGAGATTTAAATCTAAAATAGGATCTATCCATATTTCTTATCTATAACTTAGTTTCATAAGCATAAAACAGATGAAAGTAGCAATTGAATGAAATTTACATTTAAGCAGTGAAATAATATATTGACTATTTGTATGCAGATGAACTGGTTTGTATTATGCATGAATGTAATGATTTACATATGGTTAGGAAATATTTTCGGTCATTGATAAAATTATGAATTTTTTTAAAAAAATTGTGGATTATAAACGTGAGTTAATGATTTGATAATGAAACATTCAATGAAAGAAATGTTTAACAAATATTTTTTTAAATTATTGAACATTTATAAAATCCCCGTGCACCACAAAGTATCACACGGGGCTCACAAATAATTTTACAATGTTTTAATGTTTGTTTGTTTAATAATAATATAATTTTTAAATTTCTTTTCCTGACAGAATTAGGTTCTGTTTTTATAAAATTAAGCTTGTAAAGATGTCATAGATTCTTATAACAATCGCCTTTATATATGCCTGATTGTGTAAAGAATAATAATATAATTTTTAAATTTCTTTACCTGAACAAAATTACGCTCTGTTTTTATAAAATTCGACTGTAAAGAAGTCATAGATTGTTATAAACAATCTCTCTGTATATATGTAAATTAAATTAGTTCATGAAATCACTTATATTCACTTAGAACATGAATCAATCTTTAGATACTTGTTATGAATTAGTCTTTAAAACTTATAATGCAAGTAGAATTTATTATATATAATCACATTTTTTTGTTCTGGATAAGTATTACAAATAATATTACTTGAGATTTTAAATTAAGATTTTTTTTATTTTTGTAATAGTTTAAGGAAAAATTATTTACATCTATTCTTACCGTTATTAACTATTAAAATCCGCTAAAGATTAACGTATGTTTTTAGAAATTTAGCATTTATCGTCTGTTATCCATTTAGCAACCTCCTTATTGAATTTTCTTTGCACCCTTTCAGAAGTACATACTTCTAAAGAATTAAACAGACAGCGTTTGAACTTATACAATCAATGTAAATCTTGGATTGCATTATTTGGATCGAATAAACATTATTAGTCTGAGAGAATACATTCCTTAGACAATAAATTCCTGAAAGATTACACGTCAACAAACTAGTTAAGAGACGGGAACATTATTTGAAAACTGTTTGTATCTGTATATTTCATGATTATGCCAGGATTACATTTATCACTCAAGCGTTTAGGAGATATTAAAGTGAGTATCACGGATCGTTAGTTTTCATCAGCATTTCTCAATGTAAAGAGTATAATTTCTGCACATTTCCCGCACATGTTATTGATTGCAAGGAAGCTGAAGAGCTGAAAATTTACAGTGTTTAAGTTAGGATGCTGCCTACGCATGAAAATATATATTAAAGGAATCGATAATTAATAAGATTATGTGAAATGCCACTTAGAAAATTGTTCTAAAATAATCTTGTTGATAGATTCTTTTCAGAACCAATCCATGAAATTTACAAAACTATTTTTGAGGAAAGAGAAGATCTTAAAAGGATTGCGTAAAACACAGGGCATAGAGATTAACAAAATTTCGCCAATGGATTAAATATGGCATGAAATTAACGTGATAATTACCAAAGCAAGATGCGCTGTAGTAATTAAAAATGCAAATATTTTGGAATCATTCGGAATTTAATAATATTAGATGCTTATCAAGAAATATTTTGCAATTTAAAAGTTAAAATGAAAGGCGCTATTAAAATACTTTTACTGATATTACCACGAGAACGCCGGTAAGTATTGTAACAAACTTGATATTTAGATATAATGAAATGGTCATGAGTACAATGTGAGATTGATTACATCGTTATACGGTAGTAAAAACTGTGGAAAGTGAGAAAACGGTCAAGATACTGGAAATTTTAAAATTTGTGGACAAATTCTTCGATTTATTATGAAGTATTACTGAGTTTTATAATAATAATTTCGAAATCCGGAGAAGAGTTAGAAAAAATTTAACAATAAACAGATACTTTTGATTTTTGTTCAAAATACTTTTGCCATCTGGCGTGCCTTTATTGTTAGAGACGACCTTTTCTCCTGTTGTCACTTTTTACATCACAGTTGGAAAAATTGCGGTCCAACAGATGCACGTTTATTATTTCACTCAACATATCTTGTACTAAACTAAATACTTTTGCATTTTGTAATTGACTTTTTTTTCATATCTTGAACAGTTTTTTAAAAACGAGGTTAACTGCGTTGTTTATCTTTAGGTGAAGTTGTAACTAAATTCAATGTGCAATGTGTGGCCAATTTTTAATACCTAGACACCGAATTTTTGTCATATTTTTCAGTATTCTGAAGTCAATATGAGTGGGAGACTTCGGTGGACTCGGTGTCAGATAATTTTTGATTTTAAATTACTTTGAAGATTTAATTTGTTATATCCTCTTGTGGCTATAAGAACGGTAAGAGTAATGAATAAATTTGTCGTAATTAAATAAAACATTTGAAAAAGTGCTATGAATAGAAAGTAAAATGAACGAAGCATGAATAATAAAAGAAGGAAAAATCAATAATGCTTCTGCTATAATCGTAAAAACCGCTAAAGAAAGCCGAACCTCAAAATGGGGTTTGAAAATGTTCAAAATTTGGGAAACACACACACATACATATTGTGCCCTAATTTCAAAAAAATAAATAAAAGCAGTTTTTAAACACACACACACACACACACACACACATACAGGATCAATATGTTTTGGAAGATAATAAGGGAATATTTATTTTTTAAAGTGACATAGACATAATGATTTGTACTGATTGGATTTGTTTCATAGATTGACATTATTAATGAAGAAATTAGATTTCTTTTAATTTTTGCATTGAAATATGTGTCTATAAAAAGAAAACTATTTCAGAAAAAAAATTTATTCATTTTAGTTAAAAGCATGGCAGAAATAGAGTCATACTTGTTTTTTGGCAAGAATGGAAACTCTTTGGTTGTTAATGCCAAAACAATAATTACTTCGCTACTGTTCAGAGGCTGCAGTGGACGGATAATAAGGTTTATGCTTCTGAGTCGGAGGGCTTCAGGATCGGAACCAACAGCTAAACGTCTTTCAGCTGGTGTGGTGATGACAGTTGGAGAGGGGTTTCTAGCTCAGGTGCCGTCGTCGTCATCTTACCTCAGTTCGTGTGCGTTCCAAAGTAGCCCTAGTGTAGCATTGAAACAGGGCGTTAATAAAATTAAACTAAATTCATCACGTAATGTTGATGAATATTATTGGAATTTTTAATTTTAGAGCGAATTATGTTTATTTATTTCAATACCTGTAAGATAAATGGCAAACTTAGGATATCAAAATAGAAAGACCGTTTTGTGAGACTAATAAACGTAGATTTCCTGGTTACACGAATGATTATTGTTTAAATTCAGTTTAGTATTATGCTGCAGTATTTTTTTAATTTTTCATTAAAGATAATATTGTTTTTATATTTGGTAAAAGTTAAAGCAAACACTGAAGCAAACAAGTGGTCGCAGTATAAGCTCTTTCTTTATTATCCTCATAAAACTTATATATATATATATATATATATATATATATATATATATATATATATATTAGATGATCATATTTATCATGGTTTAAAGCGTTGCTTTCATGCTCAGTTTGAAAATTTCATTTCATAACCAAAAAATCAAGATGCAATGCTTTTATGTCTTATTGTTAAATTAACGATATACTTTTTTGCTGTTGTTGGAATAATTCCATAGATTTTTTTTTAGAATTAATTATTGCAAAATATTTTTATTAAGAAATACTTTTTTCTATCATATTTTAATCTGTGTCATTCATTTGTTTCAATATTCGTCATTTTGACCTTTTAAAAATATTAATGAGAAAGGAATTCCAACATTAAAAAAATTATTGATTTCAGAAAATAAAATTTTATAGAAGCGATGTTTTGAATTTTTACATTTAGATATAAATCAGTTAACTACAGCAGCTTACTTTAATAAATAAAAAATATATTATTCATATAATAATTTATTTGTCATCGAAAAATCGGAAAAATTGGATAAGAAATTTCAAATATGTGTTTTACGTTTTAATTAAATTTTTATTAAATATTTGCATTTAAAACTGACATTTAAGTTAACTTTACTACTTCCTTCTTAATAAAGAAAACGCATGTGGAGTTAATAGTAGAATTTTAGAAGTTAAAAAAATGAAAACTTTCTAATACTTCGTTAAGTAGTTTTAAAAACTTAAGAAATGCTAAGAATAATTGAATTTTTCTATGTCTGATATCCTTAATGAGTAAGCTAAAATGAAATGTATTATCTCAGCTGATACATTTATACAAATATATATATATATATATATATATATATATATATATATATTAGAAGAAATGATGCTAATTGCTTCAACATTTTAAAAACATTTCTTTATAAGAAATTTAAAGTAATGGTTACTCCATTTTCAGATGAACTTTTTCATACAAGCTACTAAGAATTTTTTTAAGAATTAATTATTTTAATAAACTGAGGTGTAAATCCTTGGAATATGAATAGTTGGAAATTCTTCGCAGAATAAGAATGAATACATAACTTCCTCATTATCAAGTATATTGTATTTTAATTTTTCCTTATATATTTGAAAACACAAATTCAGTTCAAATTTGTGATTTTTTTCTGATCACCTAACATTCATAATTATTTCTTATGGCTGAAGACTTTATTATTTCTTATAGCTAAATAGTTTCGTACTTCTTACTGAAATGCGGCGCTTATGAATATTATACTAATTATTTCGAAAAGCCCGATGTTGAATAATTTATTGAAAAGCTTACCAGCAATTGCTAGCAAAAATGCTTTGAAAAAAATTATGAAGTAAAATGTCATGGATCGCTTATACTAACGTAATTTTGTTTGTATTATTCGTCTAATGAATCTCTGTTTGATCTCTTTTTAATTCACCAGAAAAAGGATTTAATTATCATATTTTACTGATTCAAATGCGATTCAAATTAAGCTATGGATATTCTATTCAATTACCTATTTTATTACTTATTAGCTATGAATAGGATAATTAATTGAAATTAAACACAGCCAATACTATTGACTGCTGATTATAAGATGTATACATTTAGAAATTTTTCTTTTACTATTCTAGTAAAGTTTAAAGCATTTTACACTTATGACTTTCAATGAGGCTTTCAGAAAAAAGTGATTCATGGACTACTCATCATAATTTAGAACGAGGAATAATTGGAAACAGTGATGGTAGATTGTATTAATGAGAATTTAGAATTATGGCAGCTTGTACTTTGGTTGGCATGTTCTAAAGAGGTTATGAAAACATTTTCCAATTTATCTGATTGCGGTTGTTTATTTTATTTGCAAATAATTTAAGGAAAAAAAAAGGAAACCAGAAATTTTGGATTAATTGGGAACGGTGATTATAGATTGAATTGACGACGATTTAGAGAACATGACAGCTTGTACTTTGGTTGACATGTTCTAAAGAGATTACGGAAATATTTTCCTGTTTTTCTGAAGTGCTATCTGATGGTAGATTTTTCGTCTAACAATTAATTTTTCATGTTTATTTAATAAATAATTAAAAAAAAAATTCTACCACGCAGTTTGAATCTTTGTTTCGTTGAATGAATCGTTTGAAAATTTGATGCTTAAAACAATTGCCAAGGAAAACGGAAACTTAATGTTGATGGAAGAATTTAAAGATCCTGACTTTAATTCTTTGACCCTTTTCAGTAAAAAAAAAGTTAAATTAAATGTTTAATTATTCATGGCGAATTTGTTTCAGTAACTATGTATATTGTTAACATCGAAAGTGTCAGAATGTGGACTCTTTATTCGTACTTGACAGGATATATCGAGTTGATGGAGCTAAAATGGATATTACAGATTTAAGATATTACAAGCTACAGATATATTATTACGGGTTTTTTATATAGACATATTATACTGCTGGTTTACAGATCCTATTGGTGAAATAGATGATAGGAGGGAATTGTTTGGTAGAGTAAATATCAGAAGTAATTAGTTCAGTACTGGATTGAACTATCTACTTCAAGTGGAAACTTTTTCTTTTAGTAAACTAAAATATTAATAATTTTATTCGTTGTTAATGAACATTTTTAAATTTAAAACTTTTGCAATACATTTTCCAGAGTATTCAGTCATTTTTATAAATATAAAAGTCCTTTCCTTAACATTTCCAAGAATTGTTTAAGATAAAGCAGGATTATGAAATACAATAAAATAAAAGTGTTGAATAGGGAAATTATATTATATGTGATATTCCTTGGAATTTAAAATAGTTTGGGTGAAAAAGATAATAATAAAAAAACAAATCGTTTATGAAAAATAATAATAAAAAGCAAATAGTTTGGGAAAAATAATAAAAAACAAACAGTTTGTAGAAAATAATAATAAAAAGCAAATAGTTTGTGGAACACAATAATAAAAAGCAAATAGTTTGTGAAACATAATAATAAAAAGCAAATAGTTTGTGGAACACAATAATAAAAAGCAAATAATTTTTTGAAAAAATAATAATAAAAAACAAATAGTTTTTTTGAAAAATAATAATAAAAAAACAAATAGTTTGTGAAAAATAATAATAAAAAGCAAATAATTTGTGAAAAATAATAATAAAAAACAAATACTTTGTGAAAAATAATAATAAAAAACAAATAGTTTGTGAAAAATAATAATAAAAAGCAAATAGTTTGTGAAAAATAATATTAAAAAACAAATATTTTGTGGAAATAGTTGTAGGTCTGGTGCACGCTAAATCCATTGGGACCAAACGTCTTCCCGCTGGTGTGATGTGGAATATTGGAGATGGGGGAGCCAGTTCAGGTGTCGTCCCCGTCATCTGATCGCGGCTCAAAATTACGAGTCCGTCCCAAAATAGTCTTGTGTTGGTTTAAAACGGGAAGTTAATATAACTAAACTAACTAAAGCATTCAAAGTAGAGGGTGTTTACAATCAAAATACATTATTTCAAATTAGCCTACAATCGGAAACAGTCACCTAAAATTATCCACACTGAATGGAGGACTGCTTAAAGGAATGAGAATTTTGTTTCCGAGGGAAAGAAAATACGTACCATGTGTCACAACTTGACAATTTCCCATTCTATGACTTCTTATGCAAAACATACACTAACATATCTACACACATAATTTAAAGTTCCAATTTTCAGGTAAACGAGGATAATATCCCTTGATTTTGATTTTTGGGGACGGGGATTTCCCGGATCAGTTGTTACTAAAAATTTATTGAAATATTTTATGAGCAGCTTGATTGTAATGGATCCTGGTCCTTCCAAAAAAGTATTTTAAATTTCCGATAATGAAAAACATTGTTCCTAGCATTTTAAAAGCAATTAGGTTTTAGCAATTTTAAAAGCAAGCAGGTTTATAGGTAATGACCTATAAACTTTTTCTAGTGAGAAAATCCATCTGAAAATACAATTTTTCGAAAAATAGTGTGATAAATATTATTTCGTTCGGAAATGCTTTACCGAAATAATGCTATGCATGCTTGATGAAATTTTTCTGCGTATGATCTTTCTCATTATGAAAACCATTTAAGTAAATCAGCAGGGATTGAGCCTATTAAAAATCACGAGGAAAAGAAAGCTTTAAATAAGTATGGGGTATATTTATACAAATCTGGCAATACTATGATATATACATATATATATATATATATCATTTCTTAAATTTCCTCTAAATTTCTAATTATATTTTAAGCAAATTCAAGTAATTATATATTAACAAACCAACAAATATCGATTACAAATAAAAGAAAATATTACAATATACAATGGACGTATTGTATAATTTATATAAAATGTGACTAAATAAGCTTATAATACGGGGTGCGATGGAGATTGTAAAAAAAATATATATATATTAATACCGGACAGTTATTCTTTGGTTTTTTTTCACTTCTGCAAGGTATACTCTATTACATTATATGATTACTGAAATGAGTTTATTTAACAGTGAGATTTATCAAGAATGTATTTTCAGCTTGATGGGGTTCAGCGCAAAAATTTTATCACCTTCATACTTTCTGTAATAATTACATTTTGAAATTGTATTGCTGAAATAGAATTGTTTGAAGCTAGTTAATTTAAGAAACCAGGGCTGTTGAATGCACTAATCAATAATTTCTGTAAAATGTAAAATTCGACATGATATGCGGTTTTTCCCTATTGGCATTTAAGGATAAAACTACTTTAGAATGTTAAATATATTTACCATTTAATATCTGATCAATTAAACCAATTTGTTGAAGTTCTTTCTCTTTTACACAAAAGGATAAAGTTTCTAATACTTAAAATAAATGATTAGTTATAATGAATTATAATTCCCTTTATTACATAAATGAATATTTTTAAAATGGTCAAATAAAAAAGCAATCGTAACTCCCATAACTTAATTAATAACTTAATATTTGTTTGTCTAGAGAACAAAAATTAAAAAAAAATCAATCTTTAAGTATAAGAAATACTTTAAATAAAGTTGAAATATGAGTATGATTATTCTTATATTTTCAAATTTAATGAAAGAGTACTGCATTAACAATTTAAAATTCAAATATAAGAATACTTCAGATATACGAAGCCCAATACAAACGTTGCTTCTTTGAAAATTGACTTGTATTGAAATTTAAAAAGCAACAATCACATCTGGTTAGAATATTCTTATGAAATATAATCTACTATATTCCAATAGCTTTGTCTGTGAGTATTTGTATCTAAATATGGAATGCATATTATATATATTTGATGGTGACATTCTTCTTCAGTGATTCATGACCTTGTGCTAAATATATGGATATTTTATTTGGACTATTATTATTTATAGGACAGGGACTTTTGTGAGATTTGCCAAGAATGTTCAGCTTGATGGAAGTTCCAATTCAGATATGTTACAGTTACATATTTCTTTACAATTCGATTTTAAATAAAATCTTTGGATATGGATGCCTATGAAATCGCTATACTTAAACCCATTAGGGTGAATCTTTTGAGGCTACTTAAAAAGAATAATACCTAAGAAAGAGAATTCACTAATGAAAATAGATTTGAAAACATGATTTTGTGACTATTATACTGCTACATGACACAAAATTGCATAATGAGCAAGAAAAAAGAATGTTTCGTGGCTACATTTTTGCATTCAGCCGTAGGTAGTCATCTAGAGCAAGTATTGCAGTGAAATAATATTTTTTGGAATTAAAGAAATTTTTTTTTGATAATCAGATTACAAACAGCATTTTATCTTATAGCAAAATGATGTAGCGCTTTTCGATGCGAAACAATGTTATTCTTTTTTGCCTAAAAAATAAATATCAATTTTAAAGTTCCACATCGAACATTTAAACCAACATAAAAAACTATGTGTGGCATTTTTAAAAGCGATTATGATGATGACTGTCAAATATTTTTTAAAAATATTATTATTCTTTCTTATAAATAAATTTAAATACGATCTACATTTGCCTTAAACAGATATTATCAGTCAATTTAATAACACAGAGCCGCTGAACTATTTTTTTTGCTGTATGTCTTAAAGTTTCAAAATATTTTTAACCCCTTCGCCGTCCTCTCCTGTCCGTGAAAATTTCTGTTTTTCATCTGTTTTTTACCGTATTAGAAAAACAAAAATAAAAACTCAAAAAGTAAACATTTACAAAGCGTTTTAAAGGTTTTAAAGTTTCAAAATGTAGAAGAACATTTGAAGGGCGTTGCGGCAGCCCTTCAGAAGTTTCACTTGAACGCGCTAGACGCGTTAAGGTTAATGAAATAGTTACAAGGAACATGAATCTGTATAGATATTAAAATTTCTTAAATTCTTCAATATTACAATTGTCGATTCATACTTCATAAAATGTAATACAGCACATAATTTAAAGCTTGTTTCCAATTGACAGTAAATACCCGACTGGTAAGACACACATAAAACTTGTTTGTTGTTTGTTTCTTGTGGCACTTGCCACTGACAAGCCCGCTGTTACGAAGACAGCGATTTAAGCCTGATGGGGAGCGCCTCTTATTTTTTATAGTAGCGCCAACTAGGGCCAAGAGTACGACTTTGCCACTCACGCATCACTCATTCGCTTGCACAACCCCTTTTTACAGGAGGGCACATTCACACATCTCACAGATAGAACAACAGAAGAACAACCTTGCCCAAACCGGGACTCGAACCCGGGACGCCCAGATCACGGGGAAGACGCGCTACCCCTATGCCAAGACGCCGGCACACATAAAACTAAAACTTCATAGCTAATACGACGCAAATTTATTCTGATTTCTTTTATGATTCAAAGCTGGCTTAAATTTCAAAGTAGATATTTTATTCTAGAGAATTTTAGACTTTTAATAAAAAATAATTAGAACAGCAGGTATTGGATTGAATCATTAGCTTCAATAGCTTTAGGTTGTGATTCAACCTATTTTTGATTTTAATTTAAAATTAGTTAAAAAAAATATAAAAAAAGAATTTTCATTTAAAAGGAATTTCCGAGTAAAATGATTTAGAAAACACTGAAAAAGGATAAAAATCCATTACAAGATGCATTTTCGAATAATTAATTGATATAAACTGAAGAGAATTTAAAATGATATTAAAAAGACATAGAATTAAAAAGGGCAGAATTTATGTCATTGCAAACTGTATAAAATTTTTATGTCAAAGAGAAAAATTTGTAATGGAATAAATAAAGAGATTATTTAAAAGAATCTCTCATTTATTGCTGACAAAAATCAAAATTTTCTCTTAGAGCTTGTTTGGTTAACAGTACAAAAAGATTGTGAAGCTCTTCTTTTTTTATCAATGGAATTGAAAGAATTGAAACTTAACTTTTAGATCCGACTTAAATCACATTTTTCAAGAATTTAAAAGAAATAGAATAAAACTAAAGGTGTTTATTTTACTTTGTCCTTATTTGTTTTGCACCTTGGGAAGGAATTTAAATTATACTTTACAAATGAGTTTTATATTTTTTTAAAAAAATAATTAAGGTAGTTTTTTGTATTTTTTTCTCGTATGTACCTTTTCAAAATTAAACACTCGCAAAATGCGAATGGGCTTATTAAAATTAAACGCTTTAATAAAAAATTAAGATATACATGGAAATGTGCCTTTTATATTTTTTTGGTGGGAAAAACTTTTATTTGTATTAAATTTCGTTGTAGTAGGCAAATAATTCACAATGGTGTTCTAGAACGGAGTTACTTCTTTTCTTATATATTTTAGTTTTCAATTTAATGTCTTTAGATATATAGAATGTTTGATGAAAAGGCTTTCATTAGAAAAATTTATATGTATTACATTAGGTTTTTTTTAAAGATAAAATTTACTGCGAGCCAGCCCAATAATTTTCTTTGACCTTTGAAAGTAGTGCAATAGAAAAAATGTAAATTTTTTTCTTTTTTGTCATTGATCAGCATCGCTTCAGTAGAAATTAAATATCTCAAAATGCTGAAGGCACATTTAACCATAATTCAATGCAATGATATTACTGTCTATTAATAATACAATTTTAATTTTATTTCTTATTATTGTCTAACAGCATTTCATATTCTTATGTGTATAAACTTTTATATTCATTGAACCATAATAATTTAATGAGCATTAACCACACACTTTCTAAGGAAGGAATTATCCTCTCCTTCTTATGTGTGTAAACTCTTTTATTCATTGAACCATGATAACTTAACAAGCATTAACCACATACTTTCTAAGGAAGGAGTTATCCTCTCCTTCTTATGTGTGTAAACTCTTTTATTTATTGAACCATGATAACTTAACCAGCATGAACCACATTGTTTCTAAGGAAGGAATTATCCTCTCCTTCTTATGTGTGTAAATTCTTTTATTCGGTGAACCATGGTAACTTAACCAGCATGAACCACATACTTTCTAAGGAAAGAGTTATCCTCTCCTTCTTATGTGTGCAAACTCTTTTATTCATTGAACCATGATAACTTAACGAACATTAAACACATACTTTCTAAGGAAGGAGTTATCCTCTCCTTCTTAATTGTGTAAACTCTTTTATTCATTGAACCATGATAACTTAATCAGCATGAACCACATACTTTCTAAGGAAAGAGCTATCCTCTCCTCTTTAATAAAATTATAGATTTTGGGCAAAACCACAGCACTCATATTTTTAATTTTACACATCAGAGTTATGTGCTTCATAGTATCGTGTAGAAATTCGATACTTGTGTATCATTTGCATGCTTGTAAAACGGCAATAGTTACAAAATATCGATCTCTGTCATAAATCTGTTGAATTTAATATCCGATATTTGGTGATTTTTGAATTTGGTGAACATAAATACCATAAAAAATCAAATATGTATTTTTGACGTCCTTTTTTTTCGAAAGATTAAAACCAAATTAAACATAGAATTATAAATGCAATCATACACCAAATTTCTATGTTTTAAGTCAATTCACTTTTGAACTATTGCATTTAGATTCATGCAAAAGGAGACACTAGACAGTCAAACATTTGGGAGATTTGGTTCCAAATTGAATATTTACATTACAGATGCTTAACCTATATATCAAATTTAAACGCCTGTCTGTTGAATTATCGCATACATATTGAAATTATCGCATTACATATTGAAATACATGTTGAAATTATCGCATGCAGTTGTACACGGATAATCAGCTGAACTTACAGTAAAATGATTTATTCTCCAGTTTGAAAGAAATCTACAAATTTTGTGAAAATACCAAATATCATACTTCTCGCTCAAAACGTTTATTGCGTTCACAGACAGAAAAAAAAATTCCAGAAGTATGTTTTACAGATTCAGGGAGGTCTAAAAGAGGGAGATTCTTTAAAATCACGAGTTCGAATTTTTTGACGATTGCAATACTCTCTCAGGAAAGATGTTCACATGCGATAGAATGAGCTTGCTGAAGGTAAAGTGTTTTGCAATATACCATAACTCCTGCTTTTTCCAATAATCCAGTCGTGCTTCTGGCAGTATTTGAGGAGAAAAGTAGTTATTCGGCAGCTTCTGATATTTGTAACTTCTACTACTAATAAAGATGAATGTGTGTATATGTGTCTGTCTGTGGATATGTCTGTCAATGTCTGTCTATGCCTGTCAATATATCTATATGAGTGTTGTTGGCGCTCTACAGATTAGTTCATTTGACATACAGTTGCAAATACTTTGGAGGATAAGAATATATGTGAGAAATTTTAATTAGAAAATTAATTTAATTAAAATTATAGAATTTTGACGTTTTTTCTTCGAAAACTTAAAAAAAAAATTAAAAATGATTTTTGCTTCTTAAAATTCAATTTTTTTTTCAGTGGTATCAAATTAATAGTTATGCCTATTTTCCTGAGTTATGACATTATCAGATTTTTTTCCTGCTTTCTAACAACGTGTTTATATTGTTTCATCAAATATTTAATCTCACAGTTTCCTACAACTGTTGTAAGTTAATGAATAATAATTATTTTTAATATCTGCATAATTTATATGGTAAATAAAAACAATAAAATTACAGTATCAGGAAATTTAGAAAATAGATGAACCTCAAATTTTCGTTCTTATGACGTTACAGGACTTGCCCCCACTAGGAAAATTCATGTACACAATGAAAAGAATATATTTAAGACAATTAAAATAACAAGGCTTTAATTCTTGGCAATTTGATGGAAACATAAATAGAAGTTATGTCTAAATGATTATATTAAAATTAAATTTAACCAATATTCCCAATAAATAACACCACCTTCTTTTTTTTGCGGAATATTTATGTCTCAATAGCTTTTGTTCATTTTACTGCAAGACCGTAGATGCAAAAATAATACACTCGAAATCAATAGTAGTAAAGTATCTCCCAAACAAGGATATCCTAGTACTGGTAAGAAGTGAATACACGTATCATATCTATCCCATTTATTTGTAAAATGTTTCATCACATTTCTTAAAGAAAAATAAACCTTTTTGCTATCTTTCAACTGTAACAATTTTTTTCTATGGCTTTTTGCTGGCAATTACCCACTCTAAATTTTCACAGAAAAATTCTTCGCACAAATCTTAAAACTCTTTCAATGATATGTAAAAACAATAATTGCATTTTATTGTAAAAATATACCTGGTGTCTACTTTTATAATAAAACTGTAATTATTGTTATTCTTTGAATAACTGATTCAATATTTTAATAATGAGATTTGAAAATAAATGTATAATTGGTTTTCATTGTAGTGAGTCATAATTTTTAGGATATCATTCAAAAACGTCTAAAAAACCTAATTCATAAAAAAATCATTTTGTTACATATTTTATATATATCTAGATATGTTTGAATGTCTTATACCCCTTGGAATTTCTGTCTCATATATTCTAAAACTGGGATATTCTTTTCTCTTCTAAGCGACACTTTCCATTCTAGAAACTCCCACTCTTGTCTAGAAAGGTAGAAAAAATAAAATGTTTATAAAAGTTGCTACGTGGGATTGCACCACATAAAAGAAACAGTAAGAAGAAAGACATATGTTTCTAACTTTGTAGAATAGAAGTATCTGCACTTGTAGAACACCGACGCTTCAGCAATACACTGGGAACTCAACAAGCCATCCTCAGTGTAAGAAAAAAATTATGTGAAAGAGAAAAATAATGATAAAAAAAGAATTGATTTTAAAAACTTTAACGAATCTTAAAGTTAATTATTCAAATACTGAACGTGTAAAGTAACAGTGTCTTCAGGAGACTGAGCTTTCATTGTCTCTATCAAATGACGCAATCGCCGTTTTAATTCCTAATGGCAAAATACAGTTCAATGCAAAATTTTTAGCATATATTTCAAGCTTTTATTCTAGTTTAACATTTGGAAATGAAAATTATTTTATTTTATTAAAGTAGAATTAAATATTTATAAAAGGAGCATTCTTTTCATTATATATCCTGAGTAATTTTAGTGCATTATGTCGCCTGGAATTTTTTTTGTCACTTGCAATCTAAAATTAGAATTTTCATTTATCTTTCTACTCTCCACTCATCCTCTCTATAAAATCAGGAACATAAAGTGCCAATAAAAGTATTTATATTACTTAAGGTTTAGATAGAATAAATGAGATCATAAGAACAGAGAGAGACAGAGAGACTTTATTAACCCAGGAAAGTAGAAATGTCTGGCAAAAGTAGGAAAATGCAGGAAAGTAGAATTGTCTGAAGTATATAAGACGTCAATGCTTCAGCACCGCATTTGCAGTTCTCCAACCCATCCTTCTTTTTCTTGTGTACAACCACCCCAACATAACTGAACGAAGCAGCATTACTCCAAACTGATCCACACTGTAAAAAAAAAAAAAAAAAAAAAAAAAAAACGTTTCTCTGAGAAAGATAAACAAGAATACGAATAATTGCTATTAATAAATTTCTTTTTACAATTAACACTAATGTCTTTGAATACTGACTTTGTAGAATAGGAGTATCTTCACCGAGGCTGAACTTTCGGTGTCTATAAAAAAATAAGCATCTTTATTTCCACTTGAGCAAAGCTCTCTCCACTTTTAGGCTGTCAGCTAAATTACGAAATAAATAAAATTTGAGAAAGATATCATAATTTTAATTTTATTAGATTTTAATAAAATAATATTAACAGCAAACAAATCCTTTGAATTTTTAACTTTGGAATGGAGATATGATTGTTAGGCATCGGAGACTACTTTAATCAAATATTTTGAACTTTCTTTTAAAATTAGTTGACAAAATTTACTTTTCCTGTACATCCTCTAAAAACATAAAATATATTTTATTTTTTTATCTAAGCACATTTTCTAAATGGTAAATATCATATATACAATATGACAGAACGAGTCGAGTATTAATCCAATTAAAATCTAAATCTAATTAAGAAAAATGAAGAAAATCTAATAAAAATGTTGATATGTTACTGTTGTAAAGACTATTTAAAAGAAGTGAAAAATATAAAGGCTGTAATTGAATCATTACAGTACCTGTACAACTGTACGAGGCAGCAATAGTTTATTAAATTATTCCAATGTAAACAAAAGCATATAGGTAATACTTTAATGACATTGTAAGCCATATATTCATGGTGTTTTTTGCATTGTAAGCCATATATTCATGGTGTTTTTGCATTGTAAGCCATATATTCATGGTGTTTTTGGAAGATTTGATGCGACTTCGATAGATCGAAACCCCTTAATCTTAAAGTCTGAATTTCGTAGAATAACAGCAATAAGATTTTAATGTTCTTATGTCAACATCCATTAAAAATACTTTGCAAGCACACTTATTCCTAACTTGTCGATGAGAATACTAAACAGATATTTAGCATATCAGAAAATAAATTTTCATGTAATTAGTAAGAAAAATATACAATTGTTTATGCACTTGAAGACAAAATTATTTCAAACTTAATAAACGTAGATATATCAAGAATTTAACTTGTATGTCATGAAGAAGTATATCGCCATTTTCTCTTTCGTAAAGCACGCAGATTAAAATGGGCATAACTGTAATAGGGTATGGGCAGGAAAAACTCAAAGTCTTTGGATTAACTTAAGGTAAAGAAAGAAAATGAGTGATTGCTGTATGATATAATATGTTCTCAGATGTTGTTTGAAATTAGAAATGATTTGTCAAATTAAGTTAGGAAAAAATAAGATTTTAGAAAATTTTTATCAATTTCTCTGATTAAAGCAATAATGTAATCGAGTTGTCCTTTACTATGTTGTCAATTGCCAAGCTTCTGATTGGCAAATCCAGAAAAATTCCTCAATGATAATTTTCAGAGACTAGTTGTATTTTTATATTATGGAACATCTTAATTTAATAATATCAATTACTATCAGATCTTTTAAATTATGCAGAAAAACCGAGCCATCTCAACAATTGAAAATGTACTGGTTCGGTAAAAGATACACGGCAAACATTGCAGCGGAAGCATTTGATTTGCCTTTACTGAAATTTTTAATAGAAAAAAACCCGATGATGGCTGCTATTATACTATTAAATATATCAAAAATGCCGTGAAAAACAGTGACAGCAAAGCATTTTGTGTAAAGCGTAAATACATTTTATATAAACTACTGTGCTCTATTTTTTTTTTTTTTTTGTGAATGTCAATATTCCAAAGTTCATACAATTAAATTGACTATGTTAAGAGTCATTTTTAGGGAGTTTTTATTTGGTTCGATTTGTATTTGATGTGTCTCAATTTCTTTCAAAGGGCTGATAACAAATATTTGTTTCCTTCCCTTCTTTTACTAATTATAGAACGTATTCGGAGTTTTATAATCTGGAATTTGCTGGAAACTTGTTTGAAATATTTCATGAAGTTTTTATATGGGCTGTTTAGTGACGTTTTTGTTACAATAATTTGCTTGGAACATCTTAAATACAAGGCGTGTCTAAAAAGTTCGGTAAATGGATGGGTATCTCAAAAGCAGCATGAGGGAGAAATGCGATCAGGCAGGCGCATACGAAGGGAGGGACCTATGGAGGGACGCCACGTAGCAAGGAGCGCAGGCAGTTAAACATCGCGTGTGAGAAAATTTACGTCAAATTGAAATTGAGCAATAGATTAACATGAAGTTTTGTTACAAATTGGGGGAGGGGCAAGACCACAGGAAACGCATCTAGTGTTGGTGCAAGATATGAAAAACACGCTGTTAGCAGAAAATGTGTTTATGACAAGTTGAAACATTTTCGGGAGGGAAATGAAACCCTCAATGATGAAACACATTCGGGTCGATCCTTAGCATGTGTGACTACCAACAACATTGAGCTAGTGCGACAGTGACATGAATAAAAAAAAATAATTTTATTAAATTAAAAGTTGGATACTATGACAACTGTAATTTTAAGCGTATGAATAATTAAAAATAATGCAATATATGGAAATTAAAGATTCTAAATGGTTAAAATGTAGACACATTTTACTTATTTTCTTCAGATGACTTTTAATATTTTATGGTTATTACTTGCGATTTCTTGGGATTAACCTTTTTATTTATTTAAAGAATTAACTATAAATTCAACGGAATAAATTTATAGTTAACTATGAATTACATAGTAACTATGAATTACTATGTTACAAATTGGGGGAGGGGCAAGGCCACAGAAACGCATCTAGTGTTGGTGCAAGATATGAAAAACACGTTGTTAGCAGAAAATGTGTTTATGACAAGTTGAAACATTTTCGGGAGGGAAATGAAACCCTCAATGATGAAACACATTCGGGTCGATCCTTAGGATGTGTGACTACCAACAACATTGAGCTGGTGCGACAGTGACATGAATAAAAAAAATAATTTTATTAAATTAAAAGTTGGATACTATGACAACTGTAATTTTAAGCGTATGAATAATTAAAAATAATGCAATATATGGAAATTAAAGATTCTAAATGGTTAAAATGTAGACACATTTTACTTATTTTCTTCAGATGACTTTTAATATTTTATGGTTATTACTTGCGATTTCTTGGGATAAACCTTTTTATTTATTTAAAGAATTAACTATAAATTCAACGGAATAAATTTATAGTTAACTATGAATTTAGATGTTTTTAATTTAATAAATTCTGGATGTTTTTAATTTTATTCTTCATATTTTATTTTCCGAATAACTTCCTCTGGTAGAATTGAAAATTTTAATGAATCAGTAATCATTTTATAATTTTCAGCAATTTTCCATCAATGAGAATTATTTTGTAACTATTAATTAGCTAATGTAAAATTATAGAATAAAATTTTAAATAAGACTTTAAAAATAGAAAATATTTAGTTAGCTTTTGATATTTATATCATAAAAAATTAGATATTTATTTTTCTTATAATACTAAACCTCATTCTAATGTAACATACGATGCAGATATTTAAATTAGTTCTTTTTTAATTCCTTTGATTTTTTTATATTTATAATTATATTTCTATATTATGGAATAATCTAAAAAATTATCCTGAAATTTTTATGTTAAAAAAATAAAAACAGAGATATAAAATTATTAACTGTACAAAGTAAATACTAATTCTAAAAATGTTCTATCTTTTCGAAATTAATTCTGACTACTAAAAAATCTAATTGTGTCAGACAATCTCATGAAATACTTTCATTAATTAAAAGCTTAATCTTATTAAGAGAAACTAATGATAGAAGAAAGATAAAAAAATGTAATATTAATTATTACAAGCGTTTAAAAAATATTAGTATTGAGACATAAATAAATTAATGATTTTATTGAATAAAAGCAAAAAATTTTATAACATTGTGCAGTTTGTTAAGTTTCAAAGTTAAATTAAAATTGAGCAAAATTTGCAAATTATTAATTAATTTAATCGCAAATTATTAACTAAGCAAATTTTACGAGTTATTTGTGAGTTCAATTTTTTTAGAGGAATGTTTCGAAACATTCATAGAAATAAAGGAATAAAAGTATAATATTTCCATTCTCTGTTGGAAAATAAATTAATAATATAATGAGTTGTGATATTTCAAAAGGATTTCTATTTTACTGGTTTATTTTATTTTATAATTTCAGCGATAGTTTTTCCATTTATAAGAATTCTTGTATTGTTAATGGAATTGTTTTAACAAAAATTCTGATTATTAGTATTTTTAGATTAATGCTATTTAAACAAGATAATAATATATATTTAATAATTTATATATTTTTAAAGTGACTGTCATTTTAAATTTATTCAGATATTTTGAAGGATTTATACAAGGTGGAAAAAATCAAGCTGATGTTTCTCAGCGAATATTTCGACTGAACGGATCTGAATGAAACTATATATTTTTTACTTGAATCATGGCCGACTTTCGGTCTGAAAAATATAGTTAATTTCTCAGTAACTGGTGCTGTTACAAAATAAAAGTAAAGATAACAGTTCAAAAAATAAAAAGACAAGCGAATATTTTTATATTTAAATATCTCTTGTCAGTCACCAACGAGCAAAAAATTGTAGCACTTTTTACCAACGGGTCCCATGTAACATTTCAGTAGAAATGAAGAGGACATTTCGAACGACATTGTTTTCCAATGTGGTTTATTTGTTACAAGTCCTTGATAAAGAAGATCTTTGAAAAAATCCCTCAACAAAAACCCGCAATGGTTCAGATCTGGTGACTATGGTGACAAGGTTCAAACTCGCGAGATGTCCCTTTCATCAGAGAAGAAAGCTTGTATCACGTTCTATGCACGTCGTGTAGCATAAGCAGTTGCACTGTCTTACATTAATACCGTTTTGAACACACAATTTGTTTGCCTTAACCCTGGGACAACATTATATTCCAGGAGTTTTCTATATAACTCAATGGTGACAGTTGACTTAATGAACCCTTTCACCCTGACTTCTTCTAGAAAAAAACAAGCAACAATGAAATTTACTGTGCATCCACACCATGTCCTGATGTTGTTGCGAGCAAGAGGATTGGTGAATCCCGATATGCGGCAGTTCTATGTTTTGCCTGCATCATCTAATTGAAAATGAGCCTAATCTGCCTATAAAATAAACGATGACAAGTACTCATCCACTTGCATCCTTGTCAAAAAACCCAAGGCAAAATTAACACATACTGAGTAATTTTTTTTCATTTCTTTTCCCAAATGCATGTTGTAAGAGTACATTTTCCGAATTTTGCCTAACTCAAACACAGTTGATGAATTTACCACGAAATGTTCAGTACTTGTACTATTGAGCATTATTTACATTTCATGAATTTTCAGGCGCTCCAACTATTGGAATTGCCTTTTCCTCAATGCTTACTGACTTATTTGCATATCATTCTCATCTTGGTGCATCATCAAGGGGACCGATTTCTTTAAACTTATTCGTCATGTCGTTTAATGCATTTACTGATATGTGTCATTTTTTAAGTTTTTCATTCGCCGGAAGCAAGGAGTGATGCTAAAACATTGCTCGCGTTTTGATCCATGTAGGCCTTTTCTCGATCATTGTGGACAGATGATTTATTCGAATCATATGTATCTCTTTCATAGCAAAATTAAATGAACTACTAATTATCATATAATTTTAAGCTGCACAGCAACATCAACTGAATACATTCAAAATTTGCGTTTTATCGTTGTTAGTCTCGGCCACATGCTGTAAGTAACAGATATTTGATTCAGATCCCTTCAATAAAAACAGAACTACGAATCTCTGAGCAACTTCAGATTAATTTTAACCATCCTGTATCATAATATTCCACTTGTAAACTTCTCAGTGTAACTTAAAATTCTTTATTTTCCTCATTAATATATTTTAATATGAAAAGTTGTAATTAGTATTTAAATTATATTATTTCAAAATATATACGTCAAATTTATCTTATACTGGCGACCTTTGGTAACCAGCTGGTTTGTTGTGAATAATATTTGTATTTAAAATGAATTAAATCTTCAATTAATAACTAGATATTTATGATTCCATCAACAAAATATTTAGAAGCAACAAATTGTGATATAAATTGAAGCACTATAATTTTAATTGCGTTCATCCCAAACTTTTTATTGTGCGCATGAACCTTCCAAGTGAATCGAGTTTTATGACATCGAAATACCCTTAAAATGAAAAATTCTAGGTAAACTCTTTAAATTGTTCGTAGTCGTTTTCGTTATTTAATTACACATTTGGATAACTGATATAAACAGTGCAAATAGTAAACAGAATCTATTTTCCTAAACATTCTACAAATAGAAAAATATTCTGCTATAAAATATTTGATAAAGCTATGAGAAACTTTTAAACTTCGATGCAACAATAATTCTTTTTTTGAAAATTACGCAATATAATATTGTAAAAGGATATTTTTGTTTACTTTAAAGAAAGAAACAAAGTATACGAAAAACCATTCTATTTAATGGTAAGCTAATTCGTTTTTTTCACAATAATGTTTCCAGAAATTATAGAGAAATAATGGATAAATTACATGAACTTTTTAATGAGTTTAAATTCTAAATTATAATTTTTAAAAAGTCCCTCACTTAAATTTTTTCAAAAGTACAAGGAGAATACATTCCCTGCTTCTAAAGTATATTTTTGTAAAATTTGCTAGCTTTAGATTAAATAAACAGTTCTGTAGAGTGTCAAAAAATTTAATATCCTTAATTAAAAACAGAAACATTCTACATTTCTCATTAATCAAGCTACAGAAAAAATTTCCTTTAATCATGAACTAAATCAGTCTCATGCTTAAAAATGAGAGTAGAAATGATATTTTTTTTATTGAATTGTACGAAAAAAACTCACCGAACGATTTCATGAAAATCATTGACATTCAGATTTTGTTTCAACTCGCAAGTTCATTTTCCAAAGAATTATTTTAAATGAACCAGGTAGTTTTTGATTTTTAATTTGAAATAGAATTATTTCATTTTTTATGTTCCTCATACAATTTTTTTTACCGATATTCGTATTCTGGTTTGAAAGGAATCAAAAGTTATATTTTTTTCTACCTGATTTATTACGTGACTACATAAATAAAGCTTTCCCAAACTCTTTTCGTATAAATATATTATGCAGTTTTTAATTAAAACTTAAAGTTGGTTTTTAATTCTCTAATCGACAAGTTTCTCTGATACTTTAAAACTCATTCACTTATTAAAAAAAATAATGAGCCCTGGAAATTTTTATAAAGTGAAGCGAAGTGATTCCAATTACATACTTTTTATTTGAAATTTTTCCTGCTAATGATTATGATTTGCTAGCAAAAATTCTTAGAGACCTTTTAGACAAGAAAATTCCTAACAAAAAAAGAAGAAAAGTTAATAAAAGGAGAAAAAAAGTGGAAAGAAAATAACAATTGAATTTAAAATATCCGATTTAATTTAATTTCAGGTATCTTAAGTTTGAATAAATAAAAAAGAATCATAGTTTTATTACATGGCTTGATTGGTAACGAAATTTTTAATTTTAAAAGAGTAAGATAAAACTGGCGGTAGATATTTTGTAAAAAAAAAAAAATACTAGTTATTTTTAAAATAACGATCTAACAAAGATTTCCAGGATAAAAAATTGTAAAAAAAATATTTCAAGGATCAAATCATTGGAGTTTATTCAAAGTTGAGAAAAAAAAAACATATTCATTTAGGAAAGTGAAACACAATTAAAGTGTCGACAGCAGTTTTGTTTTATTTCCCTTTAATATTTTAAACACACATTAATTCTAATAATGAAAAATGTCTTATTGTTTTCTTAGTTTTTTGTTTTTAATTTTCATATCACTGGGTCATTTTTATGCGGAAATATAATTCATTGAAATAACGTTGCATTAAAAGAATTTTAGAGTCATTTTTTAATTATTTATTGCTTTAAAGTCTAGTTCAAAAATGCACGCTGAATTATTAATATATTTATTCAAGTGTTAAATTTATTCATTGCGAAATCTACTCAATTGCGGAATTCTTTTTAAGTTATGATAAAGGCTTATTTATTTTTTTTTTTTATTCACAATAGCGTTTACTCTTTTTTAAATTCATTATTTTTTCTTGCGTTGTATTTTTATTTTTAATATGTATTAATCACTTTTTTAAGAAGGCAGTAAATGAATAACGACAGAGCATAAAATGAAAGTTATATGATATCAAAGATTTAATTTATTAAAATAAAAAAAAAAAAACTTTTTTAGAACATATTACTTCTCACTTAAAAATGTGTGTTGTGAGAATAAAATATTTGTATTATTTTTTTTATTTCTCATATTTATTAATAATCAAAAATCTTAGCATCTATATTTCTTGCCTTTATTTCTACTAATGAAAAATGTGAACATTTAGACTTGTAAAGTATTTTACAGTCAAACAGTCTAAATTATTACTTAAAAATAAAATGTTACTACGCCTTTTTTACTTTGAATGGTGGGATTGTGCATCTCTGCTTGATTATTTTAAAGTCATAATTTAATAGTAAAAGTTCTTGAGTGAATCATGAATACCAAATTACATTTAATATTTTTATTCCAAATTAAAATTCAAACATTCCTTACGAACTTTCTGGCAACAGAAGGTGGCTGATTTCTAATAAACATATTGAGATTTGATTAAAATATTCAGTGAATTGCTGCTAATTTGTTATATATTGTTACGAGTACTTAATATTGCTTCTCTGCGAAGTAAGTCTCCTAACAAAGAAGAAAGTTTTAGATATATAGAAATGGTTGCTGAATGAATGTACTGTCAATGATTCCCAGAATAAGGACAGACTTCACGATTATTTAGCGGTGATTTTGACAACAAAAAGGTAGGAACTTGAATATTCGAGAATCTTGGTATTCGTTTCATTAGTGACTATTCTACTCAGCATTTGTTCTTGAACATCCAATGACATGTAATGCAAGCTATAAAAAGAAGAAAAGAGGAATGAGTACAAGAATTGAATTGAAACGAATGATGGAAAGAAGCTTGTCTTTGGAATCTTTATTTCCTGAGAGTTCTTTGAAGGCTTTGAACTGCTGTGATTAATTTATAGCTATTAAATGTTAATTTCTGAAAATGGTGCTCTTCTGCACACGTTATCGGTATTTTGTAAATTTCACTTCGTTTTTTTATGTAGAAGAGGGCGTCGATATTTATTATCTGGCCTTTTGGATTTTACATCGTACATCTCATGCAAGGAATCAGAATTTTCTGTAATAATGAGCAAGTCTCTACATTAACTTATCATTTCATTCTCGATTCGAAATTTAAGGTGTATGTACACACTTGAAACTTGGAAAATTGTTCAAAATATCGAATATTTTTTTATTGCTTAATAATGTTGTCTCATCCTTTAGCTTTCAAACGATACCAAGATGTTGTCCATATTCGAAATATTTCTCGAGTTATAATTATTTTTCTTGAGGAGCTTTCATTAAAAACTCTAGTTACGGTGTTTTTAAAACTGGTTTTATGAAG
This sequence comes from Argiope bruennichi, assembly GCF_947563725.1. Lineage (NCBI taxonomy): Eukaryota > Metazoa > Arthropoda > Arachnida > Araneae > Araneidae > Argiope > Argiope bruennichi. The sequence continues at coordinate 77,485,591 of NC_079152.1, forward strand.
AATGGTATTTTCCCACTATGTTGCTTCATTCAAACAATCATAACTGAACAAAAAATGAACCAAATATAGTTATTTATATATCAAAATAATCTGTATGGAATAGCGGATGTTTTGTGCCTCAATCAAAGTTATATTTATAGAAATAAATTTTTTATAGCTATTTAAATGTTAAAATTACAGAAAAAATCTCGCTTTTTCTATTCATTGTTGATGAAAAAATTGTTTAAAAAAAACTATAAATTTTTATAACTTGATTGAGGCAGACAACATGAAGACTAATATCAGGCATAATTTCCAACTAGAATTATGTGTCTGTGCAAATTAGAATTTAAGATATCATGTTTCAAAAATAGGCTAATTAGCTCATTAAATATTATTTAATTAATTAATAATTAGTATAATATGGCTTTTTCTCACTGAAATGAGTTTAAACATATATTAATGACCTACTATAAAAAAACTGAACTTTTAAAGTTAAAATTAAAAAAAAAAATCTTCAAGTGTGTACGTACACCTTAAAAGATTTAAAAAAATATATGATACTTAATTGACTTCTTAGGGAATATTAATTTTCCAAATGATATTCTCATTTAGTTTTTTTTAAAGTATTAATCTAAATGCTTTTAGTTTCAGATTTTATAAATATTTTCAGTTTAATGAGCCCATATAAATTAATTCCCTTTCCTTTATAATAATTACAGAGATATATAATGCGAAGCCTTATATGAAATGGATATCAAACTTCGTATAATTAAAGAGAATTTAAATAGATGATCACTGTTACAGATCCTTAGTTTGGTTGAGTGCACTGCTCTTAATCACTAGATACGCCAGATATCTGAAATATCTATTTTCGATATTTATGTACATTATTGAGTTATACGGGAACCAATCATATTAGTTAAGATACAAAAACTATTTGACGCATTTTGTGTATAATCTGATTGTGCTACGGAGTTCTCAGCTGAGGTTATATAATGAAAGCTCAGAAAAGCTTCAAAATATTTTGAATGAAAAAAAGTTTTGGAGCTTTGTTATGATGGGAAGTTCGTTCTATAACTAAATTGAAAGTTGAGCAATTAGATATGATGTACAGAGGATTGAAACTGAGAATAAATAGCATGCATACATATTCTAAAAATAATATTCTAATGATAAAATGTTTTTCTTTCTTGAATGATTTTCTCGAACATCATTTTTCTTTTAGAAAAATATAAAAATTTTTAAGGTATTAAGAAAATATATATTACATAAAAATATATGGGAATAAATTTAATATATAAAATTATATGATGCTTTTTAAATTGTTATTAACTTTATGTGAGGAGCAAACGGCAGAGTAAATGGAAAATAAAGTACTATATAGGTATCACCCGAAATATTTTTTAAAAATATTCCACGATGAATTTTTCCAATAAAAAAACTGTTGAAATGATTTCACATATGTAGAAATATATTTAAGTAATTATATGATTTATTCTTTAATGAATAATAGTCATCTTTGGTGTCAGGCCAGTTTGCAGGGATTAATGCCTGCAAAGGATTTCCATACATTTATTTCTATTCTTTATTTGTAACGTAAAACTAGTGGATCTTCCAGCAAGAAGTTTTGATAAGCATATAATAGATAATATTGATAATATATAATATTAATAGGCATCATTTACACGATTTAAGAGTATTTTAGAAGCTTTGCATCTATTTAGCATTACAATATACATCTATTCAAAATTCATTTTAAATTTAAAATTTGATGCAAACAGGAAATATTTTCTGAAAAATATATTTCATATTTTTTATATCTTTTTGAAATTTTATCTTTGAAAAAATTTATTTTCTTATTTAATAAATTCTATGTGCGATAAAATAAGAAAGCATATCTTAACATCTGAATGAGGTGATATGTTTTAACAACTTCAATTATTCAATTACAGTAAATAAAAAAGTAAGGTACTATTTAGAAATGTTCAAGTTACTTATAATTTGTATCACTGCCTGATTTTGAAAAACATTAATTTTCGAATTGAAAACGGCCCAGAATGCAAATTTATATATATATATATATATATATATATATATATATATATATATATATTGTTGTTGTTTATAATGGTACTTGCTATGGACAAGATCGCTGACAAAGTCAGCAATTTTTAGCCAAGAGAGCGTCTCTTGTTTTAGTAGCGCCAACTAAGGCCAAGAGTACGTTTTAGCTACTCACGCATCACATTTGCTTGCACAATCACACACATTCACACATCTCACAGATAGAACAGATGACCCAAACCGTATATATATATATATTATTCATAATGGGACCGGATCTTGAATTAAAATAGTTGCAGCAATGAAAGCAATATTTTAATTATTACTACAATACTGAAAAATATTTTTGTGCATTTCTTATTTTTACAACGCTTTAAAAGATATTTAAATATTTATTAAAATTAGGAAAATTTATGTTACATTTAAATTGGTATTATAAAAAAGATGATTTTTGAAATTGTAAAGTATAATAAAAATTACTTATGTCTGGTAATACTCAAAAAAGTTATATTCAAACACATTTTGATTCGTGGCAATAAGGAAAAGTTATATTCAAACACATTTAGGTTCGTGGTAATAAGGAAAATTTATATTCAAACACATTTCGGTTCATATAAATAAGGAAAAGATAGCTAAAATTTGTTTCTAAGGACTTAAAGGGACTACTCGGTACCCCAAAATATTTTTTTTCCACAATTTGCTAAGAATCTCCTTTTTTTGCTGTAGCTAAATGTAAACTGTTCAGAAATTTAAATTCTCAAAATATTTTCCAGTTCAGAAATTTAAAAAATTACCAGTTTTTCTATAAATGCTTCTTCTAATTAAGTTTTCAATATTTACTGATCAATTTTTTTGAAAAATAGTCTTTATGAATTTAATGGAATTATGCATCCGATTTTGAATACATAATTTAATTTCGGAGAAAGAAATACTATGATAACTGTATTATTACCTGAAAAGAAAACAATTAAAACCCATTTTTATAAATGGTTTTTATTTATATCAACAAATTCGCATGATTACTGTATAATTACATAAAATATTATCACTTAGTTAAATATAATTCCAAATCTTCTCATGCCGCTTCTAATTCAACAAATCGCCTCAAGTTGTGTTAATGATCTCATTACTATTGCCATGGTAACAGGATGTTCCAGAAATTTGAGCATTGGTTTGTATTTTATGGAATTAATATATGAAATGTGTCAATTCTCATTCAGTAAATAATTAAAGGAAGCGTTTAATTTTAAAATTAGTTTCAAGTAAAGGCATTAAACATCAAAATGTTTCCAAAATTCAACAGAAAGTTAGTAAAATCGATTTTTCTAAAACAATACTATGTATTTAAAGAAGCTACTCAGCATTTGGTTTTCTTAATTTGGAAGAAAATTACTATACAAATTATTAAGGAATGATAGTATTGAATAAAAAGACTTAAATCTAGAAAATAATCGATTGAAATGCCTCACAATGATGTGAAGAAGTGAAGGGAAAATGGTGTATAAGAAGGTTTAATTAAACTATTTCCTATTAGAGAAAAGCCTTTCTGTTACAAGAACATCAAAAAGGAAAAGTAAACGCATGTTAGTAATAAACTTTCTTAATATTAGTCTAAAAATTGTTACTTTGAAAATACTTGTTTTACCCTATTAGTACAAGATTCTGTGCGATATCTGAAGGATATTTTTGAGCAGCACCAGGAAATTTTTGTTTGAATATTTCTTGATGTCTTGTGCTATATCCACTTTTATACAAAATAACTTAAGTAGCATTAAAGAAAATTAATTGTGATCATGAACACTTTAATATTTCTATAAATGTCATTAAAACAATTTTGAAATACGGTGTGATGAAAAACTTATTTTAAAATGAATAATTCGATCTAAAAATGGGGCATTCCTTTAATTACAATTAAAAATGTTCTGTTAATTTATTTAAGATTTCAGAAACTGGCCATTAAAACAATATAATATAGATAAGCTAGAAAATAACTTATTTGCTTGGCAACAGCTGCAGTTAAAATGAAAAAAAAAGGAGGAATGTAAAGCAATGTCATTTCATATATTCAAAGGAAATAAAAAAAATGATATCCGCTAAAAAAAAAAGAGTTTATAAGGGATCGAATATATAAAACGGCTACCAATTATTATACATGCATTGTGAAAGCGCTGTAAACGGATATAAAAAACTTCATTAATATTCGATTGATAAAAATGCATATATGGAAATGAGTTGATCTAATATTCATTACATGGTTTGTATCAACAACGGCATTACACTTGAGTAAGTTATATTAAAAAATGATTACAAATTTAAAATTGAGAGATGTAGGAGCAATTTTTCCCTAAAAGACATAAAGGAATGTGCTGATTATAATAAACAGAAAATGATAAAAAAAAGTAAAAAACCTGCAGCACCACATGACATAAAACATTAAATTTTGACTAAAATAAAATGAAAGTAAAGTTATGAGGAGGAAAAAATAAATGATAAAATAAAATAAAAATAAATAAACTAAAACAGAAAATAAATAAAAATTTAAAAAAGAAAAGAAAAAATGGGATTTTTTTTAAAATTGGTATTTGTGGCAAAGAGAGTTCAGTTCGTCATTTGGTGGAATAAATATTATTAATGTTTATGTACATAAGCCAGAAGTGTTTGGACTGGAGTTATAATGACTTAGAAGATACTTCTATCTTAATATTGCACCTGGTGTGTTCCTGCAGTAGACAAGAATATGTGTAATGGTTTGTACCGTCTTTGATATTTTTACGACATCCGTATCATCAGCCTGTAAAGCTGAAACGGCATAGGTATTTAGGACAAAGATTATGATTTGTAACTGCTTCAACAATGAATCTATTATTTATATATCTGGAAATTTTAACTTCATTAAATACTTCATATAGGAATATTCCTTTTTCTTCAAGATCCCAACGTTTTTGTCTTTCCTTTTTCAGGTAAGTATGGGATACACAGGAAATAATTTTTTAGTTATCCGACATGTTAGGTTCCTGGGCCCATGAAATATTTTAATCGGGCTGATGATCCTTCTAAATAATATATTATTGTATCCAGGGTATGCGTTTTTCTGCTGTTGAGCATGAACTATCACTTATTATTTCTTCAACATACAACAAGTATTAAAATCCTACATCGTATAGAGTGTTTAGAAAATTCGACTGCCATTACAGAGAAAAATATTGATTGATAATGCTCTTATTATCTGAAATGTTGTCGAATATATGAATTGTTTTTGCTACAGCTCAGGAATTAGAACAAGTTTGTAGTATATGCCTATTTTTCTTAGCAATAACGGTACCAGCTTCAGAATCATTTCGAGAGATATTTTCAGAGATGCATGGCATTATTTCGAGTTTGAGCATGTATCTACGGCATATGATCACATTTTCAGAACTCATCAGCATTTGATGAATCACTATGAGTGGTCCAGATTCTGAAATTTATCATTTGTGAGCGCGGAATGTCATTGCTGTTGTTTCTCATGGCTCTTGTCATAGACAAACCCTCTGATGATAAACCCTCTGAATTAAGACGTGAATCAGAGAACGATTACCTGTGGTCGAGTACTGCCAGTTGTATTGTCTTCACTTAAAGGACTTTGTGGCCATGACAGATTTATACGTGCACCAGCCACCACACATATGGGGAGACTTCGACCGGCGGGGTTTGAATAGACAATCTAAGGGATGGGAATCGAACTCCCTACCAACCTATCCCAGGTCGCACTGAATGATCCATTAAGATAAAAATGAACCCTAGTTTCCCACAATATATTGTCACGTAGATACTTTAGTGTAGGACTCAATGAGATACACAAGAAGTAGAGCTAAACCAATTTATTAACTCAACTCTGAATTGAGAATATAGTGACTGACAAATCTTCTGCTTTTATACTAGCATGGAAAGTTCCAGAATACTTTTCTGGGGACAGTAAGAAAAGTCCAGAACACTTGTCTGGTAAACAAAAGAAATGTTCAGTATCTTCTGGAACATGAAATAAAGGAAAACATAAAATCAATTAATTAAATATTTACACAAACTGTGAATCGCGGGATTCGAACTCACAATCACTTGATTATGAGATCAGTTCTATGACCATTCGGCCATGGAGAGTCGACGGATTCTTTTCAATGCGGCAATATTGTAAGGCCACTCACTACGTGTCGATTTTCATCGCGGAAACCATTACTGTGAAAATAACCATATAATAATCATTCTTACTCATGAAATAAATAACCATTCTTACTTATGACCGAATTTACATGAAAAGAAATGCAGCATTTCCAATAATAATTTTTAGTTCAGTTTTGATTGTTAGTCTCTGTCTCATCAAACACTGCAATGGTAGCATGCGTTACATTTTTTTTGACTCTGCATTTTATCTTTTATCACCTTCAATTGCTAGCGATGCTGTTTTTTTTTTTTGATTTTTTTTATCTTATCTCTCTGTTTTGCGTTGGTACCGAACTTTTCCCTAATAGGAGTTTTCTATAGTATAAGTGCCTAAAGTAAGTTTCCTAATAGGAGTTGCATCATTGCACTGTACAGTGTAAAACCGAATTCTAAATGAAGCAAACTCAGCAAAGATAAGACGCTATTAAGTCCAAGTCAACAAAAAAAACTCCTGCATCTCCTCGTTTTAAAAGAAACGAGTGGCAGTTCTTATGTAGGCATTAGGAAATTTGCATTTTCTACTTAATCAAAGTTCCTAGAACATACCAGGCAGCAGAAACAAAATCTTTCTTATCGGCGTCTTTTAGTACTGATTGTTTTATCCCAGAATTCATCTTCACAGTTTTTATATGAAATTGGATATAATTATGTTCTGTTTATAGATGCCATCAAATTCGAAAAGTTATTTTGTCACTGTACTGGAATTCACAATAAAATTATAATGATACTAATAACAAATATGAATTCGTATGTGTTCTTGTTTTGGAGCTGTACATACATTTATGGCGTATATATTTAGGTCATTTTATCATTTCTATTGTATTGGATAACGAGATGAAAACAGAATTTTATTAGAAACAGGAAAACATTTTAGGTTTTCATAAAAAAATGCAATAAATATGAAATATTTATTTTAATGAAATATATTTGTTTCCCGATGACAATGACGCAAACTGTTGAACTAAATAGAAGTAAATTAACGTAATTAAAAAAAGCATGGCATCTCCACAGATTTACCTATGTAAAAAACATCAAATGTTTTATATTTAATGATTCAAATTCTTATTGAGTAGCCTGTTTCAAAGCATTAAATTTATAGCAATATTTTAATAATTTTGTAATCTGTTGGCTATTATGAATAAATTCGAGTCAAACAAATTTATAAAAACTGTTAATAATATTTTATTTTTGATTATTTGTATATAATTATTTAAAAATACTTGTAGAATCATTTAAAATATTATTCAAGGATTCAGTGTCTAATCTAGTGTAAGCGAATGCATATAGCAAATTAATATGAATAAATACATGATTTATATCGAATGGATTTAGTTGTATTACTTTTAAGTTAATTTTCCAGTTAGATAATGTTTCCTCCATTCTCTTTTTATGAATAAATTACAAATTTCTTATAAATATATTGTAATATTTCTGAAGCTTTTCAATCATTTAATTCTTCAAACAGTTTATAATGAGAAAAATTAAATTATTTTCTTTAAACTGAAATACAATCTATAAATTTGAATTTTTTTTCCTTTTAACAACACCGTGGAAAATTTTTAAGATAAGAATTTCATAGAAGAATGCAAATTCTGAGTAAAAAAATTTCAAGAAATAGTAAAATTAAAATTTTTAGGCTGTTTAATATTCGAATTTTATTTCTTTTTTTTATATCATGCATTTAAATTTCTTTGATTATATTATTTACAATCATTAGAAAATCATTGCATTATTAATTCGTTTTCGGATATTGTTGAAAATTTCGAAATAAAAAATAAGTATATTCTGTGATTTTTTTAATTTTTTTTTTTTTTTTTTTTTTGCTAAAAAATACGAATTTTTTTTCGACATTTACAAAATAACTCCTATTATTTGTAAGTTTTGTGAATATTATATAACAATGTACAATTTATACCATTAATTATCTAATGAAAACAAATTTTTACTTATTATTAACGGCTTGTTAATCATAATGATAAATGTTTGCCATTATGAGAGGATTTTGAAGCCATAAAAATGTTGTCGTAATCTAATTCGTTATTATTCAATCAATATAAATAATTATAAGTTTTGATAGAGTGTTAAAATTGTGAAATAATCTTTTGTACTCTGAAACACAATTGATATCAAATGTAAAATACCTTTTGTTACTCATTTATTTCCTCGTTTACATGCCATCAATTATGATACACAAGACATTTGCATAAAATCAATAAATTGACAATGGTATTTTCTTTCTTCTTATGTTCTTTTTCATGACAATTTCAGATTTCCAAATATCGATCTATGACATATGTTTTTGTAGGAAAAGCTTTCAGGAGATATCCAGTGTCTCAACAAAGGCTAATGCCTTCCAAAATTGTAAAAAGAAAAAGATAAATATAGTTATTCTGTAACGAATATCTGTAATAGTTACGATATTCACGATACCAAATAATGGTTAAATTAATTATTGAGAACAAGTATGATTCATTTCCTTCTTTGTTGCTTTGTGGAATATCATTTGTTATATCAGATCAATCTGTTTCTATCTAAATTTTAACTGCAATTTCTTTTGATAATTTTAGAAAATGTTTCAGTAATTCATCTTTAAAATATTATGCAGCTAGAAAAATGAAAAATAAACAAAAGAATATATGCTATATGTTTTTAAGTTGCTGTTAAGTACGTTTTGATTAGATAAAATAATATTTTCTTTTACATTTAATTCAAGAATGCAAAGCACTGCATTAATTGCCTTGAGTATAAATTTTTAAAAACTTTCAATATTTTTTTTAAATATATAATCTCATTTTCTTTATTTAAATAAAAACATTTATTTAAAAACTAAAGACGAAGATCCGGGGATTATGATTCAAAATGACAAAACTTTGTTGAAAAAAATTTGAATTCATAACTATGCCTTAAGTTGCATTAAAATTTCTTAACTTTCATACTTTTTCGAATCATTTTTCTTTATAAAATAGTATTTTTATGCACCAAATTCTAAAACGTTGTATATTTGGCGCTAGTATAATAACTTTCATTTTTCATTTCATTTCAAATCGTTCCATTTACCGTATGAAGTAATAACATATTTTTTAGGAAAAATCTGAAAAGATTGTTTAATTTCATCTTATTGTTCTACAGAACAAATAAACTTTGAAATAAAATTCGATATGAAATTCTGATTTGAAACATCAATAATTTTTATTTAATATGCTTACAACGTTTTCGACCATGTTTCGAAATTTAATGATTGTTCTATGATGTTAAAATCTAATTTCTAAATAAGTCATGTCTGAGAAATGCAAAGAAATGTACATTTGATACTTTGTCATTTTGACTTATCAATTAATAGAAATTTAGATGAAATTGTGGAAATCGATGCATAATCGAAAATAATGATTACATATGTTTATAGAAGAAATTTGTTATTATTAATAAGAAAAATATATAATCAGAAAACAACATTAATTTCTGTTGTTGTTGTTGCTTATCCTCAAAAGTTGTTATTGTTGACTTCCAAAAAAATCTGTAATAAGAAGGAGATCGGATGTTAAGACTCCCTTAGAAAGTCCGATGCAACCCAGAATGTGATCCGGTCAAGCTGGATGGTTACAGCATTTTTTTACAAGTGGGATGGATTTTTCTAACACTTTCAAGTGAAAGACGATTAAAGTGGCCTCATTTTAGTGTATCCAGAGCAAAAATATCAAGATGATAATGACAAAATGTTACTTATCTAAGGTAATTTAGAACTTATCTAAGGTAATATAGAATCACGAACCTTTCTAAAATATACTTTTGCAAGAATAAATCTGAAGTTTACCCTTGAACTACGAACTATTTTCATTCAGGGGATTCACAACAAATGTGTGGAAATATATATTTTCAGTGACCACCTTAAATATTATCTTGCAGTCATTAAAGTTTATGCGATATTTTAAGATATTAAAAATGGAAATTCTTATTATTTGGCTTCACAATACGAAGTTTCATCGTATTTTTTATCTATAAAGAATTATCTTAATTATCTATTACCAGATATTTATGTTTATTTATTTATCTGAATATATATATATATATATATAAGCATTATTTTATGAGAAGCAGGATGCAGTTTTGAATACAGTGAAAAGACTTTCTATTTCGTGACGTCGTTTTATTTCATTTGGGAGAAGCAGGCATATGTACAAGCAATGAGCACAAACACAACCAGACCGACACAGAGAGGAATGAGGAAAAAGTTCTTGGACATTTTATCCCTGGTATTATATAACCTGAGAAATTGATAGGCAAAATATTTCTTCATAGTGCTAATATATAATAAAATTTCGATAGGGATTTTCGCTACACGCGTCGACGAGATAAGGGAAAACAAAGGGATCTTTTAAAAAGAATGTGCTCACTGCACATTTTTCTATCCCTTCTGACGGAGCGTGGGAATGTGAGGGTTTTAGCAAATTCAGCAATTTTGCAAAACTCTCTTGAATTAATCACGTAGAGAAAGTGGAATTGGATCACGAAATTACGAATTAAGAGAATATTTTAGAATAAAGTTACTATGGGCTAAATTAAGATAAAACCTGGGAAATTAATTAAATTGAAATTAGAATTTTAATATCATTATATATATATATATATGTATGCATATATATATGTATGTATGTATATGTATGTATGTATATATATATGTATGTATGTATATGTATGTATGTATATATATATGTATGTATGTATATGTATGTATGTATATATATATATATATATATATATATATATATATATATATATATATATATATATATATATATGCATACATACATATATATGCATACATACATATATATATGCATACATACATATATATGCATACATACATATATATATGCATACATACATATATATGCATACATACATATATATATGCATACATACATTCGTATTTTTAGGAAAAGAAAGTCTGGTGCAGAGTTTTAATATTTCTGATTCACTAAGTTAGAAAATGCAAATGGTGCATAATGAGTATTAAATATTTTTTTCCTGCTTTAAGGGTGGACACATCTTCAGGTTACACTTTGCGCATAACTTGCGCATCTTTACATATTTAAAGATGTCTGATCTGCCGAAGTGGACTCGTACCTTTAGGAAACCTTTTACGATACAGCTTTGCAAATAATTTTGTCTCACCCACATACACCGTAAATTACCAATATCTCGCAATATCCGTTCTTACGAAATTTTGCAATAATCGTAATTTTGCAACAAATATAAATATCTTTTTCTATAATAGTATTCTTTGGTGAACAGGGGCGAATTTCCATCTTAATTTGTATAATACATGGAATCCATGCTTTTTTTGTACCAGGCTTCGCTGAATTGAGCTGGGTGTTTCGAGTGGCGATTTTGTAAGATAGGAGAAAACTTTCATATTTTGTAGAGACGTTCAGAAAAACATCCAAACAATGGAGATAGAACCACGGTACTCATGAATGCGAATCGCTTGCCTTTGCCCTGCTTCATAATAAAGGCTCATCTTTAGTTCAAGGGGAGGGGGGGGGATCATTTCTCGCTTCTCTCGCATTTCATGACTTCTTCGTTTTGCATATTGCAGTCAAACATGAGTTTATTTTTTACATTCTGTTTTGAATATCAACGTGCTCAAGGCATCGTTTCGAGCTAAATTGAGAGTGTTCTATATTTTCCTGATTGACTTTTTTCTAGTATATTTTACCGTTTAAAATAGGGACCTTCATTTCAAAATTTGCCAATAGATGTAGCTGTAAATTGTCCGTCGAGTCTTTTATTAGTCTTTTTATTATCCACTGACATCAAATTTAAAGTCTAAGGAATCACCCTTTAAAAATTACGGAAGTGTGAAGGATATTTTTGTATGAACCTATATTTTTCTGACTACTGCATTTTGTAAATCAATAAAAATGATTATCTTTCTTCTCTGAGACACTTTTTTTTGACACTGAAATTGGATGGAATTTATTTATAATAGAATATCAGTAGTTAAAATTTGCAATTGTTATCAAAATATCGCAAATAAATTAATTATTTCCTGCAAATATCGAACTACAAAATGCATAAAAAATAATCCAAACATCTTTTTTCTTGGAAATTCGTAGGAATTTCAAGAAGTTGCTATTATTTTTTTTAAAAAAATAATTCCTTAATAAAGCTTTTACCAAAATACTTAAAATTCTTCTTCCACAGAAGCACCCACTGATCTATTTCTTCCTTTTTCAAATAACCATTCTTATTAATTCAAACGTGAGATTTAATAAAGCCTTCTTAGAATCATGGGGTGAATAAAAGTAAGAAAATTCTGAATATCTATATAAACCATTTATAAAGACAATTCCTTCGGGAAAAAATATCTTAAATATATCTTGATAACGCCTACTTGTCAATGAAATTCCTTTGATATTAATAAAGATTCTCATATTTTATTGAAACAATCCAGCTAATTATACATCTCATTTTCTTTTGCTTTTTTTAAAGGAATGTTTCGTTTAAAAGGAACGTTTTGAATTCCAGAGTGAAGAAATAAAGATGATAAACATACGCATTTCGTATTAATATTGTAAATAAAGAACGTTTCAAACTTAAGATTCAATTTTGTGCGGTTTAATAAATTCCTAGTTTCGAAGCTACACAAGGATTCCTTTAAATCAAGTTTGGATTAATGTGGCGACAAGTAAGCCAGCAACTCCGCCTTCGCAATTTCAAATCGCATCAAACATAGCAGGCAGATATAATGTTCAGAAGGCTTCCGGTTAAGAGTATTTCCGGTTACACGGTAAATACTATTAGATGAAATTGGGTCATAGATCTTCGAATACATTGATCTAAAGCTGAAATGCTGTAAACAATTTATTGCATCCCATCCTTGCCAAGAGAAATTGAATTTGAAATCATTTGCGAAATTTCGTAAGTGAAAACTTTACATGTGGGAAGCGTTAAGATTAAATAAAAACATATCGCAATTTGATATAAAGAAACGTTATTTAATTAGCGTTCAAGAAATATATAATTATTTGTATTAATTGCAATCAAAATTTCAGAGTTGATCTAAATGTAATAAATAAGTAGGAACAGATTAAAGAGCAGTGAGATACTGCATAAATATTAGAACTATGATATTGAATTATTATATATCTGATGATTATGATATCTGGAAGCTTAACTTTAATAACAGATATTAAAATAAATGATTAAGTAATTGTTCTTCCTACGTAAAATGAAACCATATTTGAAAATTTGTAAACAATATTTTTTTTGCACAAACACTATTGCACAAAACAATAGTGTAAATCATGCCTATATAATTTGTCTAATTTTATAAAAAATGAGTTTAGTATATCAAAATAAATGTCATGGATAACAGATAAAAAGTTATTTTTGGAATTAAAGAGTTACTTTTGAAAAGTATACATCTTGACACTTGCTTCTAAATTTAATATTCTATGGTATAATCTTCCACTGTTCAAAAAAAAATAATAATAATAATTTACAATAAGAGATGTTAAACAATTAACTTTGAAATTCTTTCGGGTTTAATGGTGCACTTTATTAGTTTTATCTCAATCCAATGTTTTTCATTTTTTAAATTCAAATATAGGAAACGCTTTTTTAAAAAAATGTATAGGAATTTAATTACATTTTAAAAATAATTCCTTTCAGCTGATTATTTTGAACACTTTGGAGAATCTATGCTGCATATGATCTTTAGATCGATCATTTACATAAATATGATGGATGAATTATTGACAAAATAAGTTTCCAAAATGTATTACTACAACCTCTTACACTGGAATAGTCATGTTATAGATTTGATGTAAAAAAAACAGATAATGATTATTTAAGCTGACTCTTTCTGCAGAAATTGAAAATAATTAATTTCCATACTTCCACTCTATTTACAAAATCTTTTTCGAATCATTCAGATTTCTGTTTCTGGAAACCACATGTTATCAAACCCTAATTATTGCATATTATTTTATGTCCTGCTTGATGATAATTATGCTCTATAATTTCGAATTATTCAATGTTATTTGATTTGTATGAAAATAACGATTACAAATAAATGAAGATGCAGTTTTAAGTAGATTATTAAATTTTCAAAGCATTTTTTTGTATCATAACCTTGATAGCAAATAATCAAAAGACAAATGGTAAATTCTGGCCATACAGATTTTCAACCAAAATTCATACACCTTATATATATATATATATATATATATATATATATATATATATATATATATATATATATATATATATATATAAATAATAAGAAATATTTTGAAAACGAAGCCAAAATGAAAACAAAACGAAACAGTTTCGGAATCGCAACTAAAAATTATTTCTTATTCAAACTAAAACCAAAAAAGGAACAGGAAAAACTTCACAGTATTTAGAGAGCGCAAATGCAGCTACTTCTAAAACACAGATGAATTGATACAAAAGTATTAAAATCAAGTTAATATGAAAATTAAATAAACCAAATAAAAAAAAAAGTATCCGGCCTGAAGACTTTTTCAAGGGTCACCCTCAGGCAGGGATTCAAAAAAAGGGATTTTTTCTGTGAGGGAATGCAGACAAAAAGTATAATAATGATTCCTCGTGACCCGAAAATCTCCTGAAATTAGGCCTAAGAGATATACCATTTTAACAGAAAGGACAATACAAAACAACAGATCAGAAGAAAATAACCACTAATAAGTAAAAATACAATAACAAAATAACAATAAACACTAAAAACACTTAAACCATTAAATAAAAAAACAAAAAGGAAAGCACATACCAGCAGCAGCAAGGAAATTTTAAGCTATCGATTGGATTCCCGCTTTTTAAAAACACAAAGCTAACGTATTAAAGGAAAATAATAATTGTAGTAAGGAATAATTGTAAAGGAAAATAATATTTTTTTTGAATACACGATAGTTGAATTTGACAACCAGAACAAATTCAACTATCGTGTAAAATTAGACTAACATTCCATATTATTTAGATTATAATATATATATAATCTAAATAATACGGAATGTTAGTCTAATTTTACACGACAGTTGAATTTCTTCTGGTTGTCATTTGTATTGCAAATCTTTCCATTATTGTTTTTGAATGTTTATAGTGTAAATAAAAACAGTTCACATTATGTTATTATAGCATAGACCCTAACTTCTCCTCGTATTTAATCTGATCATTCATCATTCAAACCAGATATTCAATTGTGAAGTATGAAAATTTATTCAGCACATTTGAAAATTTCATTTTGAATAATAATATTCACTATTAGTTAAAATTAATTAGAACACTGAAAGCCGGCGTCCAGGTATAGGGGTAGCGCGTCTTCCCCGTGATCTGGGCGTCCTGGGTTCAAGTCCCGCTTTGGGTACGGTTATTCTTCATCTGTTCGATCTGTAAGATGTGAGAATGTACCTTCCCCCCAGTAAAAAGGTGTTGTGCAAGCGAATGTGAAGCGTGAGTAGCTAAGACGTACTCCTGGCCCTAGTTGACGCTACTATAAAAAGCGACGCTCTCTTGCTTTAAAATCGCTGACTTCTTCAGCGAGCTTGTCCTTGGCAAGTGTCATTATAAACAACAACAAAAAAAATAATAAATCTGGTTTTCAATACAGAAAATTTTGTAAGAGAAATTCTATATTGTCATTTTGTGTGACCAAAATAACATGCCTAAAATTCGATTGGGAACAAGATTTTCATGGAATTTGGTATTAAAAGTCTTCGCAATTTACCTTCATTACCTTTTTTCATGATTAAATGCTTTTAAAAATATATCTTCCAAATACCTTGCTTCAAAATGAATATATGCATTAATTTTTGTCATCGAAATGGATTTTTGTTGTAACAAAACGTATTCAAAATTTTACTATTGTACAGGGCAATGTGAATTTTCTTATTCTTTTCTTTCATTGATCTCTAAAAATGAAATTTTGCACGCACACACACAAAATCTTTTACAGAAAACATTTTTTTGTAGAAAATAACTTTGCCTGGAATTTATTTGTGCAAAAATATACTTTTTTTGAGTTGAATAATAAAAAAAAAAACTTCAGAAAAGCCTCGGTTATTATATTTTTAGCTGTGTACTTATATGTTTTTAAGTTCACATAGTTCTTTTTTTTTTCAACATTTCGATCTTTTAACCTAATAAGACTTAACTTGTTAATTTTGGATTTAAAATTGAACATGATTTTTAAATTACCATTTCTTTAATGAATGATGTTTTCCTCAAATGGAGCTTTTTTTTTTTTTTTTTTTTTTTTTTTGTAAATAGCATATATGTCTGAAAGAAATGATGCGAACGTTTTTAGACTTTATTTGAAATTTCTAATATATATTATTCATATGCTGTTAAAAATTTTTTTAAATGCAATAAATTGATTTCAAAGAGCTTAGAAGAGAATATTTTTTACTTTAATTATTTTATATTTTGAATTATAATGTTTAAAATTCCTTTATAAGTAGTATAGAGGAAATATAGCCGCACATTTAATTCGCACATTAATAGCAAAAAATATATAGCCGCAAAAATTTATACCGCACATTAATAGCAAAAAATATATAGCCGCAAAAATTTATACCGCACATTAATAGCAAAAAATATATAACCGCACATTTAATTCTTTCATAACTTTACTATCAGGCGATAGTAGTATCAATGAATCAAACTTTAATCAGATTAATCTATAAAATGATAATTATATTGAAAAAATATTAAAATCCTATTTATTCATTGAGAATATTTAAGTTACTAAATTTCAAAATGCTGTATGTCAGGTGGGGAGGGATATATCTGTTAATGGTATATTTGCCATGCTTACAAAGATGAAACTAATTAAGTTAAATAAAAGTTTATAAAAACGCTATATTTACTGTTTACTGTTCTGTCGAACTGTAAATATATTTATCATAAAATTTATTATTGAATAATGGATCTTCAAAATTGACTAATTAAATATATTTAAGTATTTTTGTCAGATAATCTCAATAGATTTTATTTTTTTCCCACAAAAAAAAATCGCAAATTTACATAAAAGTCTAAAAACTTCAAATAGTTTTGCAAAACAAAGCGGAATTTTATTTGTATTTGACATTAAAATAAGGTTTAACGGCAAATTATGTGGAATATTCGAAAACTAGATTCAACAGTTTCCGGAGAAAAAGATTAAAAAAACAGCTTGAAGAATAAAAGTTTATTAATTAAGTTGAGAATTATTAATCATTGATTATTCCTTCTAAATAAAAATTTGAATTAGATTTTCTTGATGAAAATTGAACAATTTAAAATCAGATTTAAAATAGTACAATACTATATGAAATATCATTAAATTGTGTGCTTGTAATAAAATGAACATGATTGTAAATGACAGAAAGCGAATGAGTTAGAATTGTTTATCAGAAAATCAAAAACATTTCAGGTGTAATGTCATAAAAACGTTTACATAGAGTTGCACATGATGAGCGAAAAAATATTTATATTATATTAGGTCAATTACAATTACGTAAAATAAAAATTGCATTATTTTACCATTTTTATTTTATACAAAGTAAATTTTATTCCAGTTTCAAATAAATATATAAATAAATAAAACTAAAAAATATTAAATACTAAAAAAATATAAAGAAGACAAATTTAGAATACAAATTTTGCACTAAAGAATGTATTAATTTTTTTCCCTGAAGTATTACAAATACAAATTTACATTCATTCTTTTTTTACAAACTATCCACAAATTCACATAACCCTTTTCTTCTTTTTTTTATTAGATTTGAATTCGAAAAATCAGAAATTCTTAACTAATTATTGCATACGCGATTTTTCACCAAACGATATTGTAGAATAAATCCATGCATGTGGAATTTAGAGATTTCAGTACAAAAATAATATAAATAAAAATAAGGAAATAATAAAGTTATAACAGTAAAGTGTTCTTTATATTTCTTTGAGAAAACTAACGTGATTTAAATCGTCAATAAAATATTTATAACAAGATGAGCTTAGTTTCTAAGAAGTGCAAGGAGACAAATATAAGTGCATTTTACATTAAGAAAAATGTTCTTTCATATAACGAACTAATTTTACGTTACTACCTTTCCGAAAGATTAAGAAATTTTATATGTTGATTGTCAGAAATATCGACAAAATATTTAATTTTTTTCGTCCCTCTTAGTATTAAAATCATACATTTTTGTAAGAGATTTTATATGAATATATAAAACAAGATTTCCCTTATAAGTTTTTGATTATGTTTAAAAACATTTCTGGTCAAAAGTATATCTTTACAATGAAATGTATTTTATGATAAGAGTCTCTCATAAAAATATATTTACACAGTTCATGGCCTTCTAAAAAAATAGAGATGATGATAAAATGGAATAGTATTTTTTTAAACTTTATTACATAGATATAACAAAAGTAAACAAATTCTTTAGAAAATTATGAAATATTGATAGGATGAATTCTTCACTGATATTTTGTTCAGTCATAAAAATAATAAAAGTTATGTTAAAGAAAAATGTATAGTATTTTTCTTAGGATTTATGCTGAGGCATTCACTTTTCTAAAAAGCTGTATTTAAATTATAAAACCTAAATGATATTACAAAAAACAAATGTAAGACAAAAGATAATAAGAAAGCAAAAGTATTTTTATTTGAGATTCTCGGCATTTTACTTACTTCATACAAAAATTTTTTTATTTAATTTTAAATAAATTTTTAATTCCTGAAATAATTTATTTCCAGAATATTTGTTCTTAAGCATGAAATATATTAAATATGAAATATATATGCTATATATATTGAATCTGTATAAAACAATATTATCCATAACGATAAACCTGTTTATAATGATATTTATCTTTTAATTAGATTTTTTAAATTTTTTTTATGGAAATGACACATTTTGTCTTCATTTTAAAAATGGAGTCTTTTAAAAGAAGGGAATTTGCCTTCGTGTTCTTTTGTTGATTCTTTAGTTGGTTTGACTTTTTTGTAGTAATATAGGGTATTCATTGGAATATTAGCAGGTGTTTGTTCCTTACAGAATATACAACATACATACTAGAGAATACTAACCCTTAAAGCGTCAATTTTTTTGCTGCCGATTTAATTGCATTTGAATCCAATCCATCACTTCACGTAGATATTGACATGAAATTTGTATTTGAGGTTTTCAAGAAAGTCTAATCTATAGGAATCTCATCACAAAGGAAGTGCCATCTTCATATGAGTATACAGCTTAAGTCCTTATGGGTGGCCATTATCCAACTTGTTTTAGAAAGGGGACAACAACTGCTGCCCTTCACTCTGTCAGGTTAAGTTGAGTATCATCGGCAGCATGTATTATGATCGATTATTTCTCTTCTCCGCTTCAAACTACATCTGAAAACCTGTTCTCTAGACTTTTACAATCTCTTTCTCTATTTCCAGAGGCGCACAATTTCGAAACAATCATTTTCCTTTCTTCAACATTCTCTGCTTGCTGCTGCGTTACTCATATCAGCCCCCCCCCCCAATGCCACAAGCTCCAGGTGAAACCTGGACCACTCCATCTGAGCCATCTGAGCATTTCTTCTAGATATTGTTTCTCGGTTATTTCAGATATTCCTATTCAAACTCAATAATTCACATTCCATTCATCGTATAACTAATTTGGGTTTCCCATCAAATTAATAACGAATTAAATAGTTGATCACTGTACATTTGGAAGACTAATTAGTTTTTCTGGTACTCGCCACTTTTTTTATCAACATAACATCATTGCGCTGGAACTACCCCACTCAAATGGACAACTTTAAAGCAACAATCTACTCACGCGAGAAGTAAAAAATACGAAAAAAAATCCCATCTGGTATGGAAGTAGAAATAAATGCATGCATACTACTTCTCCCTTTTCTGTCTCACACCACGTTGCATTTTTATTTTCGAAATTTTATTTTCTGCTATCACGTGTCCTTATTATTTACCACCTACTAATCTCGCAACCCTAGATGTAAATTAGCACAACAATTTATCAGAACAACTGCACCGGAATGCTTACTAAAAGAACTGAAATTTACTAGGCTTGGCTGTTCCATAAACTGGATGTTCCAAATCATACTAAAGATAGCCTGCATTATGTTGAATCAGAAATGTTAATTGCAGACAGTCAACAAATACCTTCCCATCAATCATAAGACATTGCATAGACATTTCAAAAATAAATATTTCTACCACTTACAGAACTTTAAATCCAATCCGACAGTCACTACTTCTCACTATTACCACAGTAAGATGTTGGAAACCGATACTAGGAATTATAATTAAAAATACCTTTCCACCTGAGTACGTTCTGACGTCGGGCGTAAAAAAAATCTTTCCTGAATCAATTATGGGACTTGAAATCGTCCGAGGGAAGCCTAGGTATCTCAGAATTAAGATTCCTAGGTATCTCAGAATTAAGACACCCGTATTCACTTAAAGGCGAAGAGTTCCTGAAGAATTCAGAAAGGAGATGGAGGTGGTTTAACTTTTACATCGAATGGCCTGTATCAAACATTTTCCTTTGGGAGATGAAACACCTCTTACTTCGAGCTCACCACGTTCCTCATGCAAGTGCTTTTTATGTGATGGCCCGATGAAAAGCTTACCATTGGTAAAAAGTTATGAATCATTTTCGAAATTGAGCGAAGATTGAAGGATAGGGTATATAGTCGGCGATAGCTACCTTTATGATAAAAAGAATACCTTTGGAAAAGGCAAAATCGTTAGTAAACTAAATATTTTTAAAGATGCTTGATGATGTTAACAAGGCCATTCCAAAATTGTATCACGAGAGAGGAAGGTGAAACATGCTCATTATTGAATCAATGTTTTCTGAAAAATCGAGAAATTCGCATTTTTGCAAGGCAACAATGTCTGCGAAACAGCTATTTATAGCTTAGCTCTTTTAGAGGACTTCATGGAATTTTTTTTTAATTCATCGAAGCTGTAGAAAGGGTAACGCCAGTTAATGATGTTGCATTCTTAAAATGGCAAAAAAGTGAAGATCAAACGAAAACTGCTTTATCGAAACTTTTGATAAAGCAGGTACCAGGGTTGTTCTATCAGCCGATGACAGAATATATATCTTTTAAAAAAATTGAAAATGTGGGAAGAATTTGAAACAAAGATCGACAATCTTACAATATTCAAGCATCCAATGGGCTTTGAAATGTCAAAAATTTACTAGTCTGCTACAAGGAGAATAAGAATATGTGGATTATAGAGTGAATCTTCGAAAGTTGGCTGCTTGATATTTATAAAGCGATGGAGAAAGAATAGGAGAATTTGTTATCATAGTTGGCAATTATTCACCTCACAATACTCCCCAGATATGAAAAACATAAAAAAAATATTTTATTACACACCAAACTTCATGATTATCTTACAGTTATTAAATATGTCTAAGAAGATTACCAATAAAATTCAGAAAGTTGCTTACCATCTGGATAACGAGCTCACACATTCATACACAGTTAATCTGTTTTTGGAATTTAGAATGTTGTAACAAAATCACCAAACAAAAATGTTGTGAAGTACTTTAAATCTTTGAAGAAAAATGAAATGATATTGACTTTATTGAAATCCCAAAAGTAAAAGAGGAATGTATAGGCAGTTTATACAAGGCTTTTGGTATTTTCCAAAGCTTATAAAACTATTTTCCATTCAACGCTGAACTCTGTTTTGAAATTTATTCATTGATGTACAAATGTAAGCGGTACAATTAGGTCCAAATGATCAAGGTGATTACAAAAAGGAAGCTCGCAGCTCTCAAAACAAAACTCAAATTTTTCCTGAGAATGTTAAATTCTTAATTAACATTCTTCAGGATTTAATCCCAGCAGCACTAAATATTTCCAATGCACTTCTTAATTAGTTAGATGGGCAGAAATAAAATTGCATGTAAATGTTATTTGCATCAAAATGTAAGAAAAAAATTAATTTATTTTTTCTCTAATTTTTTACAAAATTATTTTAAGCTTACATCTCTTTTATATATTTAGTTTTATACTGCCTTTTTATCGTTAATAAAATCTTCATTTTGAAGTTCTTACAAAAAGTTTAAGGGGGTCCGGGACACATAAATCGTCAAATTTTCAATTTTTTTTAGCTGAAAAAAAAATCCTGCATGCTCTTCTGCTTAAAATAACTTTCAAATCATGTTTCTATCTTAATTAGAACGAGAGATATCATAATTTTTGTTGACCACTGCTTTGAAATTTCACCTGTCAAAAAGGCTTTGCCATGGCAACTACATCTCTTTAAATGTAAACAGACATTTCCTGGCATTGTTTTAGCTAAATTTTTGATTTTTTTGGAAATAAATTTTTAATTAAACCAAACACTTGTGAGGAAGGGAGGTGTCTCTTATGCATCTGGAAGCTTTTAAAGGTATTTAAATAGTTTTAATTCTTATAAATTTTATTTTTAAACTTTAAACGCATTTTTAACCATGTTGCGTTTTTTCATTATTGGTTGTGATCAAATTGATATAAGTCCATATCATATAAAGATAGAGGTCTGAAATTTGAAACACATACTTTTCAAAGTGTTTACTTTAATTTTGATTCAGCAAATTTAAAAAAAAAATTTTACTTTTCAAGATATGAATTTTTTTTTTAAAAAGTACCCAAGATTTTTTCCAAATTTTCATTTAAATTTTTAAAATTTTTTTTTAAATTAATATTTTTTTAAATTGCTGAATCAAAATGAAAGAATATATATTTGTGTTTGATTTTATGAAAAAATTTTGAAAATTGATCCAAAATATTTTGAATTATATCGATTTAAAACAACGTCACTTTTTTTTAAAAAAAATTTTGAAAACGTTTGTGTTGTGATTTTGCTTATTAATAAAATGGTTGATCAGTACAAAAAATTTCAAAATTTTAAATTAATTAATAAAATTTTTTTCAAAATGTGTCCCGGACCCCCTTAAACGCTATAATTTAATGCATTCAAATTATGTATAACGATAACCTGCTTATAACACTACTTTAGCTACATACACTATCGTCATTGATAAGTTTCGTTATTTATTAAGATATGCTTCCTATGCAATATATTTATTAGTAGAGAAGTTCGTGGCCATGACGATGTTAAGAGGTGATAATTTTTGATAAATTCAGTTTTTGTGGCAGTTTGCCACAAAAACTGAATATATTATTAGAATGGACTTTCTTGCATTGTACCTAATTGTTTCAATTATTTTAATATAATCAATATTATTTTAATCAGAAAAATGGTGACTTGTTCCGTTACTTAGGTAAATTGATTTTGATGTCGAGGTAAGATGACAATTCTATTAAACGTTGAGCATATTTCTATAATACTTTTACAATAATTAATTAAACATTGTTAAGAATTTTTTTTCTGGAATAATGTTGTATTCAAAACTATTATTATGGTTTCTGTCATTGTCTTTAAAACTTTAACTAGTAGCAAATCAATAATTCTACGTCAATGTTTTCTTTATATTATCAGATTTTTTTTTATCTAACACAATTTTCCCTCTCTTGTTATATTACTAAGAAAAAATCCCAGGATTTGATCATCATTTATATTACAATTTGTAAGTTTCGCAACGTTTTATTCCGCGATCAAATTAGATCCCATAACTGTTATCTCATCGCCCTATTTTCTTAGAAAGTTTTAGATAATTTCATGACAGTAAGAAAATAAATTTTCCTCTTAATACGTAAACTTTTTTGGGCTTACAGCATCTTGCATTTGTGGTTTTAAATGTCCTTATTGTGGCCTATGTGTTTCTACTGAAACCAGTATATCTTCCACAGGTAAAATATTATTTTTAGGTTTTAAAATATTTATATTTTGGGCTGTATTATTTAGGACTATATAAAGTTTACAATATAACTCAAAATAGCTTATCAAAAAAGATCTATCAAAATAAATAATAAATGCATATACGCTCCAATTGGAAAAGAAAAAGAGACACATTTTCACGATGATTTAATGAGATTGTAAACTAAACGTGCTCAATTGAAAACTTTAAAGAAAAATTTTATTCTTTTTGGTAAAGTTAACAAGTATAATATATAAATAAACTCTAAATATAAAAAGTACATTGTCTAAGATGATTATGCATAATAATGAACAAAGAAATATGTTACCATTTGATTTCTAAATTTTGATAATTCACTCAAAATGAAAGACGATTATTAAAAAAATAATGAAACGTAGATAGTAGACTTCAATTTGAGAATTTTTAATATCTCACATGATGGAACTCCATCATTCACAAAGTGGTGAAATCTGGGTGATAAAAAAAGCATTATACTAAATAATTCTTTATCTGGCTCGGATTTGTTATTAGATATTGTTCTAATGTAATATATTAATAATTCTATATATTTATATTATATAATTCAAGTTATTCTCTTAAAGATATCTTGTAATCAACGATTTAGATGTCAATTGGGAATAAGTTCACATGCAAATTTTACTCTTTTAATGCATTTTAGATGTATAAATTGGCAACTTGAGTAAATAAATAAATAAATAAAACGTGTTAAAGGCTTGACGACTTGGATTTATAAAAATGGCTTACTGAAAATCTATGAAAATTTTAAATTTGCAAAAGTTTGTAGTCTTAAATCTAATTCAAGCATCTGTTTTCGATTCTTTAACTCGATTGCAATAACATTTTAAAAGTACCAACCATTTATATCATCATCATATTTTTTTCTACGTTTGTTTTATTGGCTTTTAAATTATTTAAAACATTTTATGTATTTTTGTCACTGTAGATTTTATAAAGAATATATTTTATTCTTTTGAGATTTATAATCTCCACCAAACCAACTATTTAAATAATGCCTTAAAATTATTTTTACGAGATTTTAACCTTTTTTATATCATGGAAAATAAACATAAAATTCTATACTTACATTTTATTATATTTTTTTAACTATCAGATTTATTATTTTATTGAAAGAAGGAATTTTTTATGAACTCTTATTTTATTATTTAAAAGTTATGACATTAAATCTTCAAACAGAAATAATATATCTCACATTTCAGATTATTAATTATTTCTTTATAATAAAACCTCAAAGATCTCAATGCCTTAGGAATTTTTTATAAACACAAAAAGAAGTAAAATTATTCCCTGGATACATGGTTATTTTTTTAACTAGAAAAATGATAAGATTTGCGTATGTACATAGAAGAAAATCGATAAGTAAGATTTTTCGAGAATTTAAGAATGAAGAACTGGAAAATCACTAAATCCAATATTACAGTTGGAAGTGAGAATCTCAAATTCAAATATTTGTGTTTCAAGTAAAGAAAAAGAAAAAGGGAATATAGAAAGTAAAAATATACCCTAAAATTTTTAATATTTTACTTCTGAAAAAAGGAAGTATTTACCGTTCTAATTAAATCTAGCTTCTCTGATTTCCTTAACTGTTAGAAATAATATATATAAAATTGATTTTATTTCGATTTATTTTTAATGAAAGCTATTTAATCGATTATTCTATTTACTTGGTTAATGGTGGGAGATTCTAAGTGAGTGTGTGTGGAGTTGACGCGAGTAAGATACTGCAAAAAATAGTATATTTTTTAGTAAAGTTCTTTTATTAAAATTAATATCTGTAAATAGAATTTATATTATCCAGAGCAAATAAATTTATATCGTAGATTTTCCAATAAACAATTTCTAGTTCAGATATATCTGGAATATTCATAACTTATTTATCTTTTTGAAAGATTATGCATTCAATAAAAAAAGGCATTTTTTTTAGCGTCTATATGAAAGACTCAGTCTTATCAAACTTCCAAACAAATGTCTCTAATTAATTTATCTATTTAAATTAAATTATTTGGCTGTCTGCCAATTTTAAATGAACAAACTCCTAAAGATACATGGGAAGGAGAAAAAAAGGTTTTGTGTGAAATATATCTTACAGAGATAAATATATATATATTCTCTTGCTATATTGAAAATTGATTTACATATACTCAGACTATGATAAAACTTCTTCAAAAGTAATTTATACAACTAATAGTTTACAGCTCTGTTGATTTAGAGGCATTGAACATTCTTTTTTTGGATTCCCTGATGGATTTAGAGCAGAAAATAAAGCTCGCCTATTTAATCGATTTGTTAAGAAAAACTGACTGGAAAGAAATTTGAAAAGAAACATTTTATTTATACTTTATTCAGACTGTTAAAAAAAAATTTCCATTAAAAAAAACTACATATTTCTTCGAAAACTAGTTACATCAAACAATTAAATAGTTTAAAAAATCTTTAAGAATGACTTAAAATACATTACAATAGTAATATGGAACGTCTGTTACAACGAGGAAAATATAATCTCCTGAAAAATGAACGATGGATTATTGAAACAAATCAATTATTTATAAGGTGGAGGTTTTTATCCTTCTAAAATCTGTCGAATATATAAAAGATGGGGGAAAGAAAATTTCTTGAAATTGAAATTCCATATTTACGTCTCTAGAAATATTAAAAATTGATGAGGGAATTTTCTAAAAATAGTTTAGGTGCAAATAGAGAGGATATAATGATTTCTACGAAATTTTATATATCCATACAGACCTTGTACTTGTTTATATTGAATCAAGATTCATGTAAATCACAATACAAATGATATTGTTTCGATTTCTAAATCAATGTTAAATTGAAATTAAAGAGGTTAATTATAAACTTAAATTAAAATAATTATATTTGTGAAATAATACTTTATTTCTTAATAATAATTTTAGAACAATTATAAAAAATTTAAAAAAAGTTAACATCTACTGTAGCAAATTTAAAGTTATCATGTGAGAATTATTTTTTTAAATCACCTGGTATAAACTGACAGAAACAAATTATGTTCTCACATGACTCATATTTCGCAATAATAATCATTTAAAAAGCGATAGTTTTTGAATATCTCAAAATCAATCGAGTTCTAAAATTTTCCTCTCGTGGCCAAATACTTTTTCTTGAAAAACCAGTTTAAACCGGTTTTAAACAATCATATGACTATGAGATTACGCGTGCGTCGATATTTTGAAAAGAATGGGTTTATTTTCATCACAAAATCATTCGAGCTCTTTATCACGAAGTCAGAATATTTTTTCCGGTTTAACATTTCGTTAGTCGCGCCTTATCTGACAGATACCTGATAATTCCTTTTTCCAATAATAGCGCCATGTCTGAGAGAAAATTTTTTTGCTGTCTTACTAGTTTGTTTTGGAGGTAATTTTAGTACCATTCCAGCGCTTCAACTTCGAAAGGAGTTGTTATAGATTATCTGTGAGATACAACGCGACCACTTTTGTAAGCATTTCTTACTTCCACAATTTTTTCGCATTTTGTATTTTGTGTTTTTGAAATTAGTATTAATACTTTTTATTCCTGTTTTAAAGTTTTTATTCTCACTTTTACTGTGTTAAACTATATTGTATCTCTCAGATACAATTTCATTTCTAGCGGCCTGCCAATATCCACTGCCGTGCGTTTGAAAAAAATTGTGCCGAAGAAAAAATTATCTGAAGAAAAAAAGAAGATATAACAGCAATGACAATGATAATTCTTCTCGTAAAAGGCGAAAGCTTTGTAAAAAACAGAAGAAAATATGCTGAACTAGATTTTTATGCAAAAATTGTGACTCGAACTTGTATTTGTAGCGCTATGTATTTATTTGCTCTGAGGAATGTGGAAGGGAATCGAAGAGGGAAAATGTAGATAAAGTAAGAAGAAAATGTTTTTATTTTTTTTAATCCACTAAGCTATATTTAATGATAAAACTAATTATTGTTGATCATGAAACTTTGATTATTCCTTTTTGCATACTTAACTCTCATGAGTCTTATAATACATTAATTTTTTTTTGTAAAAAAGGAAATATGTATGTAGTATCAAATAATTTGATTTATTGCTATTTATTTCTACTTAAAATTGTGTTTTTATCAATATTATTTGTTTATTTTAACTATATATCAGGTGTATCTGTCAGATAAAGCGGGACCACATTTGTTTGAAAAAAGCACGCGACTAACGGAGTGTTAAATTGGTTTGGAATGATTAGTATTGTATTCTGCAATCGTTCAACATTTAAAAAAGCGATGTTTATATATATATATACAATTTTGGACATCTTCACTTGCTCTTTAAGGTTCACAGTAATTCTCTTCTTTGTGTTTCTTTGGGAGATGACTTTTTAAGGCCCACTTATTAGCCAGACAGAGAATCGGGTACATGACAGACCGAAATTACCGTCAATTTGTAACTTTTTTAAAGCTAAGTCACCAAATTTAACAACCATCTTTATCATTTTCTAACAATTCTAAAGGCGAAAAATTGTCGCCTCAAAAGGGATAAATCGCCAATTTTCTGGCTGTACATTTTGGGGTCTCAAAGGCCCCCTCAAAATATCATGCTCTCACATGATAATAGATGAGAGTTATCATTTGAAGAAATAATGAATCCCATCTATTCTACGGATTATCCCATCTATCTGCGGAATTTCGTTTGCAAATATATATATATATATATATATATATATATATATATATATATATATATATATATATATATATATATATATATATATATATATATATATATATATATATATATAAATGGCTGCTTTACAATTTTATAAACAACATTCATTGTAGATGGAAATTTCGCTCTCACAAGCTAGCTTATTCACAATGGAGAATCCTGCGCATACATGTAAAAAAGAAAATAATGAAAGCAATACTTGAAACCTCTCTGCCTCTCATCTTTTGTCTCTGTCTCTGGGATATAAAGATTATAATTTTGTCCGCATTTTACCAACATGAAAAAAAAAAAATAAGAACGTGCTTTCACTTAATAAAAAAATCATAGTTAAAACACCATTTGTTATTTTTTATTTATTTTTTAGAGTTTTCAACAGTCCTCCGACACCCTATATTTTTGCGATTTTTACTCACTAAACGTCGTTTCAGACAAAATGTTGCATGGTGTTTCTTTATCCTCTTGATGCCTATTATCACCCCTCTCAATTTGTCGGTTGAATTCAACACCTGTTATATACATATATATTGGAAAATTCTGATTACATTAATTTCTTTTAATAAAAATCAATCCAACCAGCTTTTCTGTATCCGAAATTAAAAAGAAATGAAACAAGTTGCATCACCATTGATTTAAAAAAAATCATGAAATCAAAAAATATCAAATTGTTATAATTATTTGATATTATCATAATACACTTAAATAAAAAAAAATCTATATTCGGTGCAAAATCAAAATTTTCAATTAATGAATAACAATATACCATATGAGCACAGAAGGGATAGATTTTTCTTGCGCTCGATGTACTTTGCCCCTAAAACAATCCAATAAATTTTGAAAATTGCCGCTTATAAATCAGAAAACCAACAATGACATGCGAAAGTACATTATCATTACCCCGCAACAACAATATTATAAATTATCACTGTCCATTAAGGAAAAAATGTGTAATCTATTAAAGATAAAACCTGAATGCACATTCTCGTACAAAGAAGTAGGCTTTTAAAAGGTTAATATATTCCTCATATTAGTTTTAATATATTACAAGAGATTTTAGATAATTCATTTCCAGACTTGTGCGCAAAACTTAATTAACTATTTTGAGTTTTTTGTAATTATGCAAAATTAAATTTAAAAACATAAAGTTCACACTAAGTACAATGTAGTACTTAAAGAACGAAAATGGCTAGTAAGAAAATAAGAAACATGTATTAGAGAGCTAAGCAGGAAAAGAAGTTTCTATTGCAGAATAACGATGTTAAAAAAATTTAATGTATGTCCAATACACAAGATGAAGAAACAGATATCCCTTAGTATGGACTTATTATTCAGAATAATATTATTCAGAAATCCTTGAGATGAAAGTGCAATTTAATGAGCATATTAAAATGCACCAACAGAAAACTATAAGTAAGTTTTCGGTTGGTAACCAAATGTTGCAACCATGTCATAGATATATCCTTATGCATTACAAATATATATATTCAATAGGGATTTATTAAAGGGAGAACGCTGCGTAATACAAGTCGGCATATATCTTCTCTTTCCAGAAGTCTCCAAACACAAATAAACCTGTGGAGCTGTCCATTTTTACCCATGAGCGCTAAATCTAAACCTATGGTACATCAGAACTCAAATGGAGGAGAAAAGTTTCATCTCAATAACGATCTTTGGTTATTTAATGTATATCGAATACATGCAAGTACAAAAAAACAACAACAACACTCCAATAGTCTCTTCCATTGATATTAACGAAATAAAAAAAATATGTGCCTTTTTCTTTATATACCATTCGGTATTGTTAGTCATTTATGAGAATAAAATAACACTTATAATTGATTTAAAATGAATGCATTCAGAGATATTATTTCACTATTTACTTTTGCAAACAGTATCACGGATAAGTTGTGATCAATGATATCCGGTATTCCGAGCACTACGTGCATAAGACACTTTTATGTGGTCATCTGGCGGCCACAGTAAACTGGTATACCCGTCGTCTAGTTATCATTGTATGTGCTGAACACAATCTGATTTCTAATTCTTTTCGCCATTATGGCAATATCTCAGTCATCTTTTGTCATTTCTTTCCCTAGCCATCAACTATTAACGATTCTTACAGCTATATCTGTATTCAAGAGCTTTTTATAAGTAAATGAGATAACAATTTCTCACACAATTTTTCATAAATTTTATTAAGATTTTCTTCTTTTAGATAATACCTAAATATATGACTGTTTATTCTGAAAAAAAAAGTCTTTGATATCACGTTTATCAAATTATATCAGATTATTTTTTTAATTCTTTTTTTAATATCAATGTAAAAAATATAATTCACAAAGCAATACAGAAACCTATTCCTTTAGTAATTCTCTTTACCTTACCATTTTGCAAAAATGAATCCTGCTTGGTTCTTAAATCAATAAGTAAGTTTTCAAAATATCGTATTTATAACGTTAAAATTCAATTATTCTTTTACTTTGATAATATCCATATCCTAATATTAATTATACATAATTTCACTCACTTCTATTAATTTTCTACACAGTAAATTAGCATATAATTTCTCACAATCAAATTCCTTAAGATAGTTTATATTATTAATGTTAAGGAAGCTCAAAACTGTGTTTTGCTACAAACGATCAAATTTTTACCTCTCCCTATTTTTTGTAGAACATGAATTAATTTGGGAAGTATGAAAATAATGCTTAATGTCATCTTTCACAACAACTTTTGAGATAATATGGAATTAATTTTCATTTGAGTTGTTTGTGCATAATTTAAAGTTCATGATTCCCCTTAAGGAAAAGAATTATATATGAAATTGTATCAGAATACATTACGAACCTTATACCTATACAGTTATTTTATATATGAGTCATCAAAGTAGAATTAAAATCATAACATCATAATGTTATTAAAAAGTAACATTCCAGATAATCAATCTTCAAATTTTCTCATCAGAATTACATAGCTCTTTAACAATGAAAGAAAGCAAAAAGATGCTTTAACTAAAAAAAAAAAACAGATTTTAATTTCAGTTAAATAGAAGAGCAATATACTAAATTTTAAAATGTTCTAAAAATCAGTTTTGTGTAACAATAATAATTTCAGAAGTTATAGCGAACTTCTGTTCGAAACTTAACCTAATTCTTTCAGTAATTTAAAACTTTCAGAGGAATAGTTTGTGCATAATTCAATGGTCACAATTGCACGAATGAAAAAAAAAAAAAAAAAAAAAAAAAAACTAAATATAAAATTGTGTGCGAATACTTTAAGATCCTACACCTATTCTAATCACTGCATGCATGAATCATCATAGAATTAAGTTCGTAACATCATAATATTATTTAAAAAGAAACAGTTCGGATAATCTATCTTCAAATTTCCTCATGGATATTACATAGATATCAAACATAATCCTTCATCTTTAGTGTTTAAAAATGAAAGAAAATCACCAGAGGCTTAACTGAACAAATTGAATGTTTTTCAACTTCAATTTAATGAAAAAAACAATAACATTGTTTTAAATTTTAAAATGTTCTAAATGTCAGTTTCTGTAACAATAGTTTCAGAAGTTATGGCGAATAGAACTTAAAAAAAAATTTACTTACATTTTTAATAATTCAAACTTTAATAACTCCAAAGTATACATATTCACTCTCGAAAGTGTTGCCAAGTCACTAACTTTAAGCTAAACGTTCTGTCGTGTGGAGCACCAACACGCAAAACTATTCAAAATTATTTTATTAGCAGTAGATGTTTATACATTAGCAATTATAATAGAACTTCACATTTTAAATTTATTTCGGAAATCTTCTTAAAGATATATTTATTAATATCATTGTTTATTATTTTTATTCAAGAAAATTAGAAATTATTTTATTTGCTTTTATTATAAGACAAGGTTTTTTTTTTGCTGAATATAACATACTGAATATAACGGCTTGATATTAAACAGTAGTTTCTAAATGCATATATTTCTAAATTTTAGCAAAAACTTTTAACGAATAACAGGACTAATAAAATAAAGTATGAAAAATATTTTGATATACACATAATTCTTGCTTATCGATAAGAAAGATATTGCTTATGCATCCTTCAAACTATTTTTCTTTCACAACAATGAAAACGGAAATTAATTGAAAACAAGATGAACGTATAAAAAATATTATCAACTAATCTTCCTTATGAAAGAGAGCGTCTTCCTGATCTTTTTTTTAATTATATGCTAATCTTTTTCATTATCTGTAGAAAATTTTAAAATCAATTTTATGTAAAATAACTCTAGTTGCATAAGTCTGAATAATCTTATAAAATGAGGCTTCGCAATTTTATTTTTTAACTGGGTTTACTTACCAAATACCGCAAAATAATAATAACTTTCTATAAAAAAATGCTTTTAGTCTGGAAAACTAATAAGGAAATGCAAATCTAATTCTTTGATAATTCTTCATATATGTCTGATATATAATTAATTTTTTTTATATTTATAAGAAAAATATTTAAGCATAATTAAAATAAAGATGTAATAGCTTTTGATGTTCGAACCGTAATGTAATCCGGTTTTCGATATGACATTGCTATATCGAAAATTAATCAATAAATTGGAAGAATTTTCAGATAAGCAATAATTTTATTTAATTAATATACTGATTTATAAAAGACGATCTCTTTCTCAAAAGTGACTAGCATAGAATTTTGACTGGTAATGGATTTTGTTGTATAGTGTGACTTTTTCTTTAGTGATAAAGAGAAAATTGCCTCATATTAATAAATATAATTTTTAGTGAGATCACTAGGAGAGTATTCTTATTATTATTAAGATATTGAAAAGCGATTAAGACCCTAAAGAAAATGTAGAGTCATACTAATTTTTATTCTTATCCCCACAATCACATGATTTTATAAAAGTATATTTTTGCATACTTTATTTATGCATTTTACAAGGAAGTCATATTCATCATTATAAACCATAGTCAGATTGTTGAAAGAATTTTAGATGTAAGGAAAAGATTTTTAGACGTACCTGTGAGCTATATTATCTAACAATGAACATTGTGTTCAATCGCTATACAGCATTGCTCATTAATCTATGCTTTATACTCATTTTCAATTTATTTAATTAATGAAATAGCAGTTTTTGGCAAACATCTTCTTCGCCCCTATTATCGGATTCTTTAGGCTGTTAAACTATAATAAATAAACAAGATTTTTAAAATTTCAACTTTTTATTCAATAAAAATGTAAACTACATTATTAATAATTTTAATGTAATGGATGTAGAAATGTACGCGAAAAGGAAATATTTTTTTTCTTCCATATACTAGCTTTTGAAAACATCATTTTATTTTTTAGTAAAAACTAGATGGCTAATTTTAGAAGGTAAGATTTACCACTCAAGGAATATCACAGGACATACTCCAGATTCGTGTAGTCAATTATTTATATTTAGAGAAATAGACAAGCGTAATTATTCACAGCATTGCTGTAGTAATAAGTATGGATTCCTTAATAGCGCACATGTATTGTAAAATACTGTATGATATGAAAAAAATATTTGCAATATTATGTAATACTGTTCCATATTGGATAGTATAATATATCATAATATTGTGCTACAAGCTATGCTATCTGGTTTTAACAAACACATAGATGACCTGGCAAGAATTTTCCTTTTTTCCAGTGTCTATCTAATGATGTTGTGTTTGGTTCAAGGAAATACGTATTTTATTGTTCATTGAGTTATTCGAGATTGTTTAAGAAAGGAACTGAAATTTCAGACTCTGTAATCGATATTCTCACTCACTTTATTTTTTTAAACCCTTGTTCCAGTTCATTTTCTGGTGTAGCTGTTTATTATCGTACATTATTTCTAATATTGTTTTATCCACCTTCAATGTGCTGGCCTTCATGAGAATTATTATTATCTTTCCCGGAAGAAGAGGGTTTATACATTTGTTACTTCTATTTCCCTATATAAAAATATGCCTTTGCCATCTATTAAACATCCTCAGTGTGAATTCCATTGTTCTAGCATATACTCCACAGGAGGAATTTCGCTTTTCTCAATTTATCCTTCACTGTCCTAATTTAAGGTGTTAATTTTATTAAAGACTTTTAATTTTTAAAATAAAATTTTGAGTTGTTAAAATTTGTTAAAATATATTTTTGACTTTGTTTGTTATGTAAAGCAGAGTATCTGGCCATCGCAACATAGTTTAATTTTAAAAAAAGAGCTTTAAAGCGGAAACAGGAAAAGAGCAACATTCAATTGCATGTTGATGAGTTAGAACTTGCTCATTAAAGCATTATTATCGTGTGTGTATTTATTAAATTTTATAATTGAAATGTCATAATTTTTTATATAAGGAACCAAATCTGTCACCTATAATACAAAGTAAGATGTGGAACTAATGAAGTTATGAAAAATTTGTATGCGCCACTAGTGAAAATGAATATTGCTGTTTAGATATAAACAAACAATACAATTTTTGTCGTATTATTTCGTATTTACGTGGCTAAAACGTATAATTAAATACTTAGAGCTCGTTTTGTGAATCACGGCTATTCACCAAGAATATTTCTACACTCAAGGTATTCTAATAGATGTTGCATCATTTATTTTCGCGCCATAGAGTATGTACTTATCACAACGCCTAAATATTTGTACAATTGATACTATAGGACCATTTATATACTATATAGGCCATATATAAAAGCATCCATTCTTTTAATATTCCGAAACTATATATTTAGAAAATTAATTCATATACCGTCTATTTTTCTACCAAAGTGTCAACTCAAACAAAGTATGACAGTTCTAAAATCAACTAAAAAATGAAAAAAAAGCATGAAAACAGCGTGAAGTATACAAATACAAAACAAATTAATATATGCCATTATTATACGAATTTATTATACGACACATACAAATATATTGCTGCATGGTATACTGTCTATCTCTTAGAAAAGGAGGTGCAAACGATAACATAGATTCTATGGACTAAAATAATTTAATTAACCTTTACATTTTACAGTAGAAAGTGAAAATTTAAATATGTCAAAAATGTATGCTTATATAGCTTAATTGTCATGGAGCATGAACTGTAACTGTATAATAGAATGGATCTCAAATAATACAGGGCTTAGTATTCATATTGTTAAACAGCTGAACCCGTTATAAAATTAAGAGTAGTTTTTAATCTTATACAGTCTGTATAAGTAAGGGATCTCTTATATCAAGAGCTAAGCTTTGCCAAATCCTTAGATCTTGTACTTTCCAAACAAACATCTGGACATCAAAATTATGCCAATTAAACAGCGCTGTAGGAATACTAACCATAAGGAGAAAAACTGAATAGAATGAAATTGTACTTAGACTTAGTCTTTAAGAAATGCTATAGACGAATAAGGTAAGGAATGCATTAAAAAATACAAGAACATCAAATATAGCAAAGCATAATAAAATTAATATTTTTTATTGAAATTTTATTTTTTATTTTCAAGACTCATGAAAAATGTATTAAAAATTTATTCTTAAATTATCTGAATTCCATTTACGTCATGACACTAAAAATATTTTTTTACATACATATTTAAAACTCATTGATATAGATTCTATATCATGTTATTTTATTCATTTTCATGAATTATTTATTTACATGGAATATTGTTGAACTTCTTTCAAAATTCTTAATCTTTTTAATATATGCTAGCTGTAGAAGAATTAATGGAAATCTCATGACTGTGAAAACAATCCGACTGCTGTTTATTATTATGATATTTAGCTGGCAAATACTTTACTCGGCATGAACATGCGATGCTGTTTTTCAGTATTTTGAATTCAGTTGGAAAATCTTATTTAAATAACATGTTATCTCCATTTTCTTATTATATGGATGTACATGTACTTAGGATGTGGGATTTCAATGTGGGCGTCTAAATTTGGCGTGAACATTTTAAAAAATTGTTTTATTTCTATTTTTGTTTAAAATAGATCAAAAGGAACATAGAAGCTCGTATGAAGTAACAATATGTCATTTAGTCGCAAAATTTGTGTACATATGTGTGTGTAATGATATTTTAAAATCGAATTTAAATCTTAATTAATTCCCAAATTCTTATCATAATTTAATCCACGTTAACTTCATTCTAAACAAGTCTTTTATTTCCTGATCCAGTTCTTACTCTTTATTTAATAAATTATACACATGCTTTATAAAACTGCTCACTTCGACATTTTCTCACACCCCGAGTGAAGAGATAAAAATTCTTAATACTCACAACATTCTTTTAAAGATACCTAAATTTCCCTTTCCTGAGACTACACGTGTCAAAGAAACCCCTTTCAAAATCTCATAGTAAAATTTCCTTTTCTTCAGTTGTATCACGATGTAAACAGACGACAGTTTTATCGTCGCTTCTTGTACATAAAATGCCTACCATTTTGAAATAAATCGAAGCTTTAAAATTTCGACTGATAAGTAGCATGAAATTTTACTTCTTTAAACATTTTGGACACAAGTTATTCATTTAACTTTTTAAAAATTAATACATTGCTGATTTTGTAGTTGAAAAACGGCAGCATATTTTGAAAAATAATGATACCGAGTTTGAGCCAATTTAATACTTTTTGTAAGAAGAATATACGAAAATTTAGAATTTGAGATAATAGCATTTAAAGATATGAAACAATATTCAATAGTAAGTCTAGCAATAATAAAAGGAATTAAATTTCCAGAAAAATAAGAGCTGAACGAAACAGTGAAACTGAATTAAAATGGTTTTATAAAGCATTCAGAAAATAAAGACTATTAAATAAAAAAATATTCGATTAAAAATTTTAAAAATATAAAAAGATATATTCGATGGAGAGTATTGAAAATTAACTAGTTGTTCAACTAAATTATCTATTTTAAAGCTAGCAATTATTAATCTTTAACTGTGATTTCATTTCAATTTTTCTTACCATTGTAGTGAATGCCTATCATAAATCATATATCATCATGAATCTGTAAACGACAGGCTCCATCGAAGCTGTGTGTGACGTAACTGGTGCGCTGCTTATCATCCCTGTATTGACACGCACGATGCTTCTAAAAAGCTATTCTCCCTTCTTCAGAATGCTCGCGCACACGCCTCGGTGAAACTTGTACTCAAAATCAATTGTTTAATTTCTTAAGTTTAAAATTAAATAAAATTATTTTTCTAATATTCGCAATAATGGAGTTAGCTACAACTAAACGCAACCCTAATTACGACACCAGTATCTGATAAAGGGTATCCCAAAATCAATGCAAGATTTGAATTTGCCACCATTCATGTAGAAAAATTTTGGCAACACTATTAAAAAACACATCTGATGTTTGATAGTTTAGGGTTAGTAAAAAGGGAGTGTTACACCATATATCAACGTGTTTTAATTGTTGAACAATATTTGAAAAATAATGAAAGTCGGGCTGCCACAATTCGAAAATTTGCGAACTGACTCCCCTAGATCGTGTGACTTAACAAATTTATATTTCCTTTTCTTTTCACAAGTAGATTTCTTTTTCAAGCCCATGGTTTATGCTTAAAAGCCCACAAACACGTTGGCATTGAAAGAGGAAATTTAATGCGGCATTAACGAAATTCAGCTAAATTAATGCAAAATTGTGATGGAAATTTATACAAAAGAGTGTGCATGTGTCAGCAAAGTCGTGGAGATTATTTCCACTATGTGTTATAAAATACATAACCCTAACCTGTGTACTTTGGAATTCAATAAAAATATAACATTTAAAAAAATGTGTTTTTTATTTAATTCAAATTTTGCGTTAACATTTTATTCTATCATTTAACGCACCATTTTTACTAATACTAAACAATCAAATGTCAGAAGATTTTTAAAAGGGTTACCAACACATTACTGCACAAATGGTGGCAAATTCAATGCTGGCGTTAATTTTGGGACATCCTTTATATGAATAAAGTTCAAACAACAAAAAATACAAATAGGTAATTTAATTCATGAAACTATACACTAACATTGAAATAATTGTAAAAAGATTATTAACCGATGTTCGTATTAAATAAAGTTAGTGAATAAAGATTAGAAAGCTGAAAGTGGAATCAGGAAATGTAATGTCCTGAAAATTAAATCAGTACATTCTTCTGAGAAGAAAAGATAAATTCATGCTTGTTCCCAATTCTGCTAAAAAGGAATACTCAGATCTTCTCATCAGTCTACATATAATTCAATGTACTTCTTAGTATAATGTCCAATGAAACAAGAAATATCTCCGTATTTTTTTAGCCTTTTCTGCATTATAGCTCACACTCCGTATCATTATTCTGTCCAATCACACAATGTAATCTCGTGGAGACAAATTGTTCCAGCGTTCTTTTCCTGACTCTTTTCTTGCCCCAGTACTGATTGTTTTGCACTGAAAGGTTTTTTTTTTATATTACATTTTTAAAGGAAATGAGAAATCTTTTGTATCCTGAAAAAGCAGTATTTCAGTTTAAATGTCATCAAATATGGGACATTACAGATTAAAGAAATGCATACTACATATATATTGAACAAGTTGAAATCTCACGAATGAAAGTATAAAAATGAAATGGATAAAAATTTCAATATATTAAAGATTCCATTTTTTTTTTCTTTTCTTTTCTTTTCTTTTCTACAAAACGGTAGAGCAATAAATTAATTTT
This sequence comes from Argiope bruennichi, assembly GCF_947563725.1. Lineage (NCBI taxonomy): Eukaryota > Metazoa > Arthropoda > Arachnida > Araneae > Araneidae > Argiope > Argiope bruennichi. The sequence goes on from NC_079152.1 coordinate 77,525,112, forward strand.
ATCACTGTGTTCTTCTAGAAGATTTACTAAGCGTTTACCGTCTTTATACATCTGTTAGATTTATTTTTGTATTACTAAACAATAATTTATTTTTGATTCTTTATACAGCATAAATTACCAAATTACCATACCTTTGTTAGATTTTCAATTTGTATGGCGTTTCGCGATTTTTAAATTCTTGATTTAGATATACAAAAATGAGAATACGTTCAATATAAATGAACTTATATTTGCAACTTACGCTAATTTTTGAGTGCTCTTTTTCTTCCGTTATTCTTTGTTCTGAATGAGCAGATTTGTGAGTATAAACTTAACGATTTTGTCATGATAACACAAATTCAGTTGGCTATTAAACACAAATATTTGAAGAAAACATATTTTTATCTTTTTATAGCATGAAAATTTATCATTTTTTCTGTAAATTCTCATTTTTGTTTTAAATTTACTATCTAATGCCAATTTTCTTTGTTTGCGATTAAACTCTAGACGATTTTCACTATGGCGAACGTATGAAATTTGTTAAATATCACATTGGAAAGTAGATACTTAAAATGTGATTAAAGATTATTACTATATTTTAATCCTACTTATTGCTGTGTCATGCATTTTTTTTGATTTTGTCATAATCAATTTTTACTTCATTAAAATTTTAAACTCAGATCATTATCAATAATTAGTTAAATTATTATAAGAATATTTTTATTGTTAAAAAGAATTTTTAATGAATATCAACGAATATACAGTGAAATTTTTCATTAAAAAGTTTACACTTTATTTTAATATATTAGCCACTCAAGAGATAATCATATAAATTTAAATAATTTTAAAAGGAGGATTTTAAATGATTTATGAAAAATTTACCAAGGAACATTTTATCATCTAAATTTGTTTAAGGCTTTGTAATTTTAATTTTAAGTAATTATTTTATCAAATTTAAATACATTTTTAAATATTTTTTTAAAATTCATTATTAATACAATGCTAAATATTATTTTAACATTTCGAAAATTTTTAATAATTTATTTTCCTTTTTAAATATTTTATTATTATAAATTTTGTGGTGTGTTGATAGAGTTTTTTTTTTTTTTTTTTCTAAAACACACTACCATATAACTTATATACTGGAAATCACATAAAAGCTAGTTGTTTAATTAAAAAAAATATCCGAGTTAAGAAAATATTAAAACTGTGCATTGTAATCGAGAATACAAAAATATACAAATCTCAAGCATATCTAATCGAAAAGCAGAAACGTAGATTTCATCTATACAAAAATAAAGCAAGTTAAGTGAAATTAAAAGTGTTAAGATATGTTTTTGAATATTGTATATTCGCTTATAAATGCAAACTTTGCTCATGGACATGCAATATTTTTACATTTAAACTGCACAATTATAAAAAGAAATAGAGCAAAAATAAATTCTGACTGGACCATAGGATGTATTCTTATCTGCTCAAGCACATTTTTACCTGCTCAAGCTCATTCTTAAACGCTCAAGCACATTCTTACCTGCTCAATTACACATTCTTGCCTACTCAAGCACGAAAAAATTTCTCATATTTTTCCAACTGTGAGCTTTTAATACTAACAGAAAATTTAATTTACGAATGCTTGGGAGCAGAATTATTTATTATAGTGTTACGAACCTGTGATACTGCTTCCCAGCATAGTTGGTTCCATAGGAGGTCCCAGAGCTTGGCAACCATTTGGCGACTTTGGCGCCAAAATAGATTATACCCGAAACATCGAGAATTTTTCTGATCCGTCCAGTAGGAACCGAGTTACGCCTCGAACGTTCCTGATTGGTTGAGAGGCTTCTAGCCCCGCCCCCTGAGACCTATAAAAGGAGGCGGCCGTGGCTGCCAGGGTCATCGTAGTCGGAATAGATGGTAAAGAACTGGCCTTCCAGAGATTAGTAGAGCAGCGACGGAGTCAAGCTAGTGCTGAACTAAGCTGTGCGCTACAGTCTGCAGTATAGAGTCTTGTTGTATGCTGCACGTCTCGGCTGAAGATAATCGTCTTCTGTGCTGTATATAGTTGTCGTCCTTGTGCTGTCCTGTGTGTCATCCTGTAAATAAACGTAGTTGTTTTATTTTCTACTCTCCCCTGCTGATTGAGCTTTCTCCACGCCATATAACTTCCACTATCCAAACGAACCCCCGAAAATTTCGTAACATTTGGTGTCAGAAGTGTGATAGTGGTCAACAGTGTATGGTAAAAACAAGATCTCAGGCTAAGATGGCTGATAGCGGTAATGGTGAGTTACTGGCTCTGTTGGCTGAGATGAAGAAATCTATGGATGAGATGAAGCAAGGACAAGAGAAATTTTTGCAAAAACTAGAAGCCGGGTAAGAGAAACTTTTGCAAGAAATGGAAGTCTTCACGGAAGAAATGAAAGCCGGACAAGAGAAACTTTTGCAAGAAATGGAAGCCTTCACGGAAAAAATGAAAGTCGGACAAGAGAAACTTTTGCAAGAAATGCAAGCCTTCACGGAAGAAATGAAAACCGGATATGAAGACATGAAGAGTGAATTGAAGAAAGGTCTTTCGTAGTGGAAAGAAATTTTAGAAGACAAAGCTAACAAAACTGAAGTCATCCAAGTTATCACAGAAGAAATGGAGGGAAGCAGAGAGAGCCAAGTGGAGGAAAAGACTGAGTATCAAATGGATACCGGTGTCGCCGAAAGGGAGCTTAGCCATCCGGAGGATGAGCCGAGGTTTAATGAGGAGAGGAGCAAACAGGGAGAATGTCAAATAATTGCTGAACGGAAACAGTCTTCTCCGAATGAGTCCCCTGAACTGGAACAGAAAGTGCAGGCGCTTGGGGATGGAGAAGATGGACTTTCTTCGGACGGGTCTGTTGGTGGAGACCCGTGCTCGATGCCTATGGATGCAAGAGTTGATGCGACCCTGTTTGAATTGAATTCGTCCCAAAGCTTAAAAGGACTACCTCTCTGCAAGCCTCTTGGTATCTCCTTGCATAGTCACACGGAAGGAGACTGCGTGGTTGGAATCGCTGATCCCTGTAGTCACGGTCTCAATTTCCTTCAAGAATTCATCTTTGCTGTGGATCTACGTAGAAGTGTGATGCAAATAGGAGCCGAGGAATCTCCTGTGTATTCGGTCAAGTTGTATCGCAGAAGAGCCCTTCCCGTAAAGGCAGATGTCCTTTTCAGAAGATCCATTGAGAAGAGCTGCGGTCAATTCTCAAGTGTCGAGTATGAGCCGGGAATAGACGGAAATATTCCCTCAGAAGCTTTGGCGATGAAGGCGAATACCTGGCTTTCGAGTGGACTTCAGAAGGCACTGTTGGATCATCCTGATATACGATTGGTTAGATGGAAGAAGTTTAAAGTGACCAACCGACCAGCCTGACAAGAATTCATTCCGGTGGCCTCTACTACGATCCAGGGTTTCGCTCCCTGGGGCACATTGCATTTTAAGAAGAGAAATCAAGTCTGGGTGTACAATCCGAAACGACGAACAGGCCCGTGTCAAAAGCAATGAGAAGGTTCGGATGGATCTTTTGTCGCCGCCAAATTAGTGAATGATGTCATCTTCAAAAGTGTGGAAGTCGCCAAACGCATCAACATCATCACATCATTCGGAAGCCTACGCCAGCTGTTGGTTTGAAGTGGGACTGCCCGGGACGTGCAGTCCTTAAGAGGGGGACAATGTTACGAACCTGTGATGCTGCTTCCTAGCATAGTTGGTTCCATAGGAGGTCCCAGGGCTTGGCGACCATTTGGCGACTTTGGGGCCAAAATAGATTATACCCGAAACATCGAGAATTTTTCCAATCCGTCCAGTAGGAACCGAGTTACGCCTCGAACGTTCCTGATTGGTTGAGAGGCTTCTAGCCCCGCCCCCTGAGACCTATAAAAGGAGGCGGCCGTGGCTGCCAGGGTCATCGTAGTCGGAATAGATGGTAAAGAACTGGCCTTCCAGAGATTAGTAGAGCAGCGACGGAGTCAAGCTAGTGCTGAACTAAGCTGTGCGCTACAGTCTGCAGTATAGAGTCTTGTTGTATGCTGCACGTCTCGGCTGAAGATAATCGTCTTCTGTGCTGTATATAGTTGTCGTCCTTGTGCTGTCCTTTGTGTCTTCGTGTAAATAAACGTCGTTGTTTTATTACCTACTTCCTCCTGCTGATTGAGAGTTCTCCACACCATATAACTTCCACTATCCAAACGAACCCCGGAAAATTTCGTAATAATAGTTTCAGCAATAAATAAGTAATTTCGTATTTCAGTGACCGGATAAAAAGTTTTCTTTTCTGTTTGAAGTGAACCTAGAATACAGTTCATGAATAACAAATAATGATAATAATGTGTAACACATAATAATAATAATTTATTACAAATAATAATAATAATTTATTACAAATAATAATAATAATTTATTACAAATAATAATAATAAGTAACACAAATAATAATAATAAGTAATACAATTAATAAATTAATAATAAGTAAAACAATTAATAAATTAATAATAAGTAACACAATTAATAAATTAATAATAAGGATATAATAAATTTATCGAAAGTTAAAATTGGAACTTATTCTTGAAAGAAGACGTAGCTAGACAAAATAAACATTTAAAATCCAAAATAGTTATTTTGCAAATGTATGTAAGAATTTCGATATAGTAATAATAAAATCAAGAAATTCACCTTAAGGTAATGCAAAACATGCCTTACTAATATAAAAAAAGAATGGTTAAAATTTTAACCATACTAACATGCAAATTTTACAAATGTATTTATTTCTGTATAATAACATTTTTAGATTATTTAAGTCATTTTGAACCTTTGGTTTTCATCCTTCCAGAAAATTCGAAAGAAAACATGTAAGGCAAACGTTAAGAGATGAAAAAAATTCAAACATTTTTCAATCTGATTATTGGAACGAACATAAGGAAAGATTAGTTCTCTTATTGCAAAAATATAATGTACTCTTGAAAACTGAGTATATTATTTCGACTTTTCGTCTATACACTTTTTTATGCAGAATTGTTTCTGCCTTTCCATATAAAAATCAACAATAAGTATCTTTACTTTATATGTAATTCAAATTTATTTTTGAATTCAGAGTCAACTTTAATGCATTTTTTTTACCTAGTTGAAACTTCTTATCCAGATTTAAATATTTTCTAAGAGCATGAAGCTCTAAAGTTGAGACTTTTTTCTGCTGATTTCTGTCTGAATTTATGTGCCTAGAAAAAAGCACCCAAGCGATTTTTTTTTTCATTTGTCTGATATTTCAGATATTTTTTAAAGAAATTGTAAATTATTCAGTGCATTTTTATAAATAATAGAGTTCAAGAAATTTTAAAGCAACTGACTTAAAATATTTAATAGCTTATTGCGCTTAGCTATGCCGAGTTTATTTGAAGAACTAAATGTACTAAACTGTTGAACCTGCATAACGATTAAAAACCTTGTTCATAAAGCTCAAATCTTTTAACATGTAAATTGAAATAAATAAAATCCTTTAATAAAATGTTTCTTAAATACATTTCCAATACCTTTTCTACTTAAACTAAATAATTTGACCTTTTTATTAAAGAATTGTCAAAAAATTAAAAATATCACAGTGAATATGCACTTGCTTTAACTCCCCTTTTTTTTAATAAAAAATAAGCTTTTTTAAATTTTAAATCAAATTTTTTTTCTCTCAACTAGCCGTTTATAAACTCTCATGAATATATGTTTTTTAAGCATCTTATTGTATAATTCGATTTCTGATTTTTAAAAAGGAGTTTTTTCAAAAAATTCAGTAGCGTATGATGCATAAATTTAAAATCTGCATTTATACAATAGAGATTACTTCAGCAATAAAAAAAAATATTATTACTTATTTCATTTGTTAATTGGAAACGTTGTTAAAAATTACGATGTGATTTTATCAAGTGTAATTAATTCAGGAATTTTAGTTCTCCGTTCTAAATATTGTAAAGTTTATAAGCCTGAAAAAGTTAAGCATAGTAAGTTTTCTATGCATAAAAAATGAATTCCTCGTTCTGATTATTAAATATTTTTTTTTATGTTCTACTGACAAAAATTTTATTATCGAAACCAAATAACAAAAAAAAGTAAAAATACATTGAATGTTTTTTCCACTTGAATTTTGCAATAAAAAATTATAAGGAATTTTTATTCTGAAAATGCGTTATAAAACGGTGGAATACATTCAAACTTCTGAGACATGTGAATCGTTTAAAAGTGACTTCAGTAAGCGAAATTATTTCACATTACAACTGCATAGTAAATAGTTGGTAGTTAATAAACTAACGACTAGATTCATAAAATTTAGAAAAAAAATTACTCCAAATAATGTTCAAAGATTTTAAATTCATAATAAAGAAAGCAATCCTTACAAAGATTTAGGTTTTAATCCTTTTATTCCATTTTTATAATTATCACTAGATATTTTATTTTATTATTCTTATTTTCTTATATGTTTATTTTTATGTGTTATTTAAAAAAGATAAAAATGCTTTTTAAGTAATTATCCTTCGTCAGAATTATGATTTCTTTCATCATGATCAAAAGTTGAATATTTTTATTTAATTCCACGGAATTTCAATTAAGAGAATTGTTTTCCTCTTTTGTGATACAAAAAATGAGAAAGAAAAACTAAATAGTATTCAACTCTGGAAGTGAAATGTTTTGTTACATGAATAATTGAATTATGATATAACGTTGACCTGTGAAAAAGAAATAAAAATGAAAATGAAACTTCATTATTTTAAAATTGTTTATTGTAATTAACATTAATATAAGTTTCAGAGTTTTCAGAGAAAGAAATTCCATCTTTTATTAAATATCAATTATTTTTACAAGCGAAAAGTCATTCTGGAAAATTATTTTTCTTTTTTGATTTTATCATAATTTAGCTCGTATTAATTGCTTTTTCCAGTAAAAAAATTACAAGCGATGAATATATATATATATATTTTTTGAAAAGTTCAATTCATTAAAATTATATTAATTAGATTGGAACTTATATGGACGTCATTTCACCGGGCTACAAGTGTTCGCGATTTGTTTGAAGAATATTCTAATCCCACAAATGACTTGGCCGTTTAGAATTTCCTACATGAATCCCACCAAACATTTATGGGGTATAATTGGTCGGTCAGTTCATTGGCGAAATCCTGAAATGGTAACACTTTTCTAATTATGGACGCCTCTCTAGGCTGCATTTATCAATATTTATGCAGGGGATTTCTAATAACTTATTGAGTCCATTCCATGTTGAGTTGCTGAAATTTAGGGCAAAAGTTGGTCCGATATATTATTAGGAATGTATCTCATAATTTTAGTCATTTCAGTATAAAGATGTTTTGGATTATATTCCAATATGAAAAAGCTGTTTTCTGATTGCACAGCCTTTTAAGATATTATAGAACATGTTAATTTCAAACTCCGACTCAAAATCTAAAATCATAAAGAACACAAATTTCAGCATTTTGATATGAGTTACCGTTTGTTATTAGTTAATGTATACAAGGAGAGATCTAAAAGTCTGTCAAAAATTTTTGATTAATTTATTATTCTTAAGGTAGGGAACATATTTTAATTAAGGATTACATACTATAATTTGATACAAACTATGAATATGAATTAAAGTAAAAATGTAATTAATAAGCAAGTCAAAACTGAAAGGAAAATGAGCCTTGTCACAAAAAATAATTTACTCGGATCATACAAAAGCGAGTTTTACCATATTTGAAGTAATCGAATTAGATACTTTCGAAGGCTCATTTCCTGAATTTTACATCCGATATTCACTTTCATATCATCCACAGAATACAGATTGTTCAATAAACATGTATTTTTAGGTGTTCATATAAGGAAAATACCAGATGTGGAAGATCGAGTGATTTTGTTATCTAGATATCGTTGAAATTGAGTCATTCATCCAACTAATCTATGAGAAAGGTCATAATTGCAATTCAAGCACGATATTTTGAGGCATTCTCCTAAACCATTAGTCCAGCTCATCTTCAAATAATTTAATAAACTGCTGGGATAAATTGGTATACATATTCTCTTCACTGTACGTTCAAAAACAATAATCTAATTTAATGTCCCTTATCTCAATGTACCATTATAAGAAAACTTTGTAATTGAAAATTTTTACAATCATCAGTCATTAGACAAATTTTTTACTCCTAATAAAGATTGCAACTGAACTTTTACATTACTTTTATGACCTTCAATGATACAAATTGCTTCTAATCAATAAAATAGCAGTGGCATTATCATCTATGTCGAACTTTAATGTAAACGAACTTTAATAACTAGTTGGCGCTACTAAAAAACAAGAGACGCACCCTATGCTTAAAATCGCTGGTTTCGTCAGCGAGCCTGTCCATGGCAAGTGCCATTAGAAACAACAACAAATTAAATTCAGATGCAATTATATAACCAGTTCTCACGAATAAAAATGAATTTTTGAAAACAATTCATGTATAATAAAATGCAAATTAAAGACGAGGTAAAAACTGGGTGCATATATATATATATACTTATACAGATTTAAAGATAGAGATCATTAAGAATTATTATTGAAGCAACTGAAGGACAAATTTATATATCATTTACAAAAATTACGAGAATTTTCTAAAATATAAAAGTTTGCACAACGTTGCGAATAAATAATAAATAATTTAAAAGAATATAATGGAAGGAGCAGAAAACTTTAGTCGATGAGTTTCTAATTTTAAAATTTATATATAAGGAAAGGAAGTATGTGGAAAGATTATTTTCTTTCCAACTTTAGAAATATATGAATAATTTTTACTAAAAATAATTTAAAATACATGACTTTTACGTTTATGTAGATGTTTATAGGTAAATATAATTTTCTGGGAATAGGATAATTATGATAATACATCTGACAAAACTATTTTATTTATTTTCTTTAAAGTTTGGTATAAAATGGAGATTTATTTTGTCACAAAGTATGAGTAAGAAATTTTGCTTTATTATGTTAATATCTAAGTCAGAAAGAATAATTTGCGTGCTGTATATCAGAGAGAAGTATTTTTTGTTTAAAAAGTTTTAATTCTTAAATAGATGTACTGCTGATAAATGTTGAGAAAATTTTCAATATATATTCAAAATAGACTTTTTGAAATTTAAGATGAAGTGGTGTGAATCTTTACTAAATTTTGATTTTTAAATAGGAAAAAATCATGGTTTCTTTTGAAACCCTGAGAAAGAAAAGAAGAATTGTTTTATAAATATATTTATAAGCAAAAATTTAAAAACTTTTATTTTGTGTTTCAAGTAACAGGTATTTTTAGAAAGCCGAGTGTATATTAAGTTTCAACTTTCATAATTAGTCATTTTATATTTTAGTTCCTTTTTTTTACTTCTGAAACTTAAAAAACAGCTTGCTTTTATAATAGATATATCCACTTGTTTCAGTAGTATATTGTTATCTAATAGGGTTCCCACATTGTCTTACCCTGAAATGAATCTTACATTTGATTTATTCATTATTTTACTTAAAATGTAAGGTTATCATTCATAATCTAAGTTAATACGTTCCCAGCCACAATCTATGCCTTGTGCGAAGCACCTAACTGATGATTTAAAGAATAGACCCTTTTACTTAGTACAAATATTATATGCCTTACATATAAACTTAAAAAACTATCCTTATTTATAATTAAAATAATTCGCTTCGGAATAGGCAGGTCTTTTTTTGAAAATGTAGTTATTGAAAAAAATTTCGAAAAAATATTAAAATCGGCCTTTTGTTTTTCATTTCCTTCATCGTTGACAGGGTTTCTGTAGAAGCATTTTTTTTTTCTTTGCGAATGAACTTCTGCAAATCTAGTAACCTCAACACACGCGTTTTTCCTCTTTTACCCTTGAGGAACTAATCTGAAGGTGATCATTATATAAATACACAAATACATTATAAAATTTTACACTGATATGTCTTTTTATCATAGTTCTGATTTCATTAGTAACCAATGGAATTATAAAGTACCATGCCACTCAGAATGCAAAGTTTTTGTTATATGCCCATTTCCAGCATCTAATAAAATTGGAATCTTCTGAGAAGATTACAAAACGGGGAATTAGCAGAATATAAAGGAAAAAGAGCTTATTTAAATTAAGATACATATTCTGAAGAAGTGTTTCCACTTTCCTGTAAGTACGTAATACACTAATTGAAAATCTTCGAAATTATTTCGTTTGTGTAAACACTAGTGAAAAAATATTCAGAAAATTTAGTTTAGTGTGTAAGAAATCGAATGAGTACTCATAGACATTCAAACGTGGATTACATGATTCTTTCTTCTAAACGAATATCTGCAAGAACATAAGTTATATAAGATAAATAATATTTGTAGTCAAATTAATTTGTATTCAATTTGTACTGAAGATAGTTTATCCTCAAGAGAGTCAAGAAAATTTACACCTAAGATAATAAAGACATCATCGTTACAGGAAAAAGGATTTTAAAATACATTTACTGTTTTCAGTACTGCAACTTTATAATATAATATAATGCTTTTTTTTTAAATAATATATATTTAAAAAAGATAAAATTATTACTTTTAAATTGATTTGGTAATAGCGTCAAGACTGTAAAAATCTTGCAGTTTAATAAAATTTATATTATTCGTATTATGATAGGTATTTATGAACTTATGAAATACTAGAATTGCATCAAATAAGCCATTAAATTAAAACTAGACATTAAATATTGAATGAAAAATTCAACCAGAAATTAGAAAAAAAAATATATTTTTAATTTATAGCATCAACTGAAAGTATTGTGCAGAATCAAAAGACAACAAAAAAGAAATGCTTCTTAAATCATTTTTAGACTCCTGAAAGCCAGAATCTTTTTTTTTTTTTTCATTTTACTCATTTTACAAAAATTAGTAATGGAAATAGGGAAATATTGGCATTGCAATTTATTCACTGCACTTTCAAAATGCAAAGTAATCTAAGTCAATTTATTATTGACTTAAACTCAGATTATTAAATGAAATCCTTGAATGCCATCTTTGAATCAATCGATCCTGAAAATATTATACGGGCAGGATGACATTGGAATTTCCATTATGTATACTACTGAAATTTGTATTTCCAAATGGGGCATCCCAAGCTTAATTCTGTTGTAGTTAACTGCCCATACAACAAGTGGGTTCTGTTTTTAAAAGTTTGAAGTTAAACTTTAAATTAATTTTAAAAAAATGAACTTGATAATTCATAAAACATTTTAATTAATTAATAAAACATCCTTCATGAATTATCCAGATATTTTTGATAATCAGCATATGATTTCAATTTCCAAATTTTGTATTATCTCCAGAGAATAATGAAAAAATATATAATTTTTCAAAACGAAGAATTGTAATTTTAAAGATTTAAGAAAAAGAAAATGGGCGAAGGGAATAAACAAGATTACAAGATTCGGTGAAAACAAATAAGGAAATTTGAAAGCATCTTATAACACGGAATTCTTCATATTTATAAAAACGAATAGAATAAATACCAGTAATTTAGCAAAGCTGATTATAATAAAAAAGAAAAATGCATGACTGCGTAGTTCTTAAATCACTTCTATCAATTAAGTATTTGCATCATACAAAGAAATTGTTTTTAATTATAATCTATTTATCAACAATAAACTTTTTCAGAAAATTTTTTCAGCTAATAATAACTTGAAAGTACACTGGGCCTCTAAAGCTCGATAAATTAATTTTTTTTTCAAAAAATTCTTGTTTTCAGTTTTTTTAAAAACCTTCTGTTTCAGAGCAAAAGAAATCAAGGTCATTTGGATGCTGATCATAGGCATTTCGGAAAATCTTGTTACAGAAAAGAAATTTCCATATTTCTGAAGCACAATAGACCAGTTCGAATTTTAATTGTGGAATACTTAGAGGGATATCGCAATTAAATTTTATTTCTAATTTTGCAGTATAATTTTTTGTCATCAATAAACAATTATTTCAACTTAAGTTTTTATAATTTATATTTTTCAGATATTAAAATGAAATACGTCTAAACTTTCTTTTAAAAACATCATGCTTACTCTTATTTAAATGAAAAATATTAAATAAGATATTAATGTAATATATATATATATATATATATATATATATATATATATATATATATATATATATATATATATATATATATATATACAAAAGTATTAGAATCAAGTTAATAGGAAAAACAAAAAATCAAAAAAAATTAAACCAAAAAAAATTATAAAAAATATAAAAAAAGAATCCGGCCTGAAGACTTTTTCAAGGGTCACCCTTAGGCAGGGATTCAAAGAAAGGGATTTTTTCTGTGAGGAAAAAACAGACATTGTCTAAAAATGATTCCTCGTGACCCGAAAATCCCCTGAAATTATGCTCAAGAGATATACCATTTTAACAGAAAGGAAATATAAAACAACAAATAAGAAGAAATTAACCACAACAAAGTAAAAATACAAAAACAAAAATAACAATAAAAACAAACAAAGCACTAAAATTAAAAATTAAAAATGAAAAGGCCAGTACATACCATTAACAGTCAAGAAAACTTTAAACTATTGATTGTGATTCACTGTTTTTAAAAAACCTAGCGGTAAATTATGTAAACAGATGTAGGCACCCAGCGCCATCTATTGAGTAATCCAATATGCAAGGAAAGTTCTATTTTATTTAAGCCAAAGGATTAATCCCAAACCATACCTTGTTTAATTAAAAAATTGACATTACAGTAATTTCTAGGAAATTCATTTTTAATTAAATTTTTAAGGAGGTTGTTTGATGCTTCAATATAAGAATTTTTATTATTGCAAACCCTTTTGATCCTGTTAACTTGTGAGAAAATTAGATTTTTGAAAATTTTAGAGTTTAGATTAGAATAGTAGTTACACAGTTTTGTTATTTTAAAGTTGAAATCATCCCTTTTATCGTATATACCAACTATTGTTTTACCATTAACAATTTCGATTTTTAAATCCAGAAAGGTAGCCTCAAGTTGATTATTATTTTTTTCCGTTAGAATTAAATCTTTTGGATAGCAATTAGTAATAATATTAGTATTGTCGAAGTTAATCAAAAGTAGGTCATCAATATATCTCCACCCGTTTATTAAATTATATTTAATTATTTTTTTCTCATAGTAATGCAGGAAAATATTAGCTAAAGCACTTGAGAAAGCTGTTCCCATTGGAATGCCCTTGACTTGTTTATAAAAATTAATACCATTAAACACGTAATTTTCAGTAATATTAAAATTACATAACTGAAGCCAGTTATTTTTAGGAATGATATTTTCATTTAAATATTCGTCATATATAAAAGTGCAGACCTTTATTAATTTTTCATGAGGTAGATTAGTGTATAAATTTTCGAAATCAAAAGTATTAAGTTTATTAATGTTGTTATCTTTAAGAAAATCCAATACTTCTTTGTTACTAGAAATAATAAAGTTGTCTTCATTTTTTATTTTGTCCAGGATAATTTTTAAGTATTTAAAGAAATGTTTACCCGTATAGTAATTATAACTGCCAGTGCTACATGTTACGAATCTGAATTTTAATGGATTTTTATGAAATTTAACTGTTGGGAATAAATAAGGATAGTTAAGAGAGCAAGTCTTAGTTTTGGTTTTTTTTGCGAAAGCTAGCATTCTTTTATCTAATTCCTTTTTCCCGGTGTTCTTTAACATATAAGTTGCATTAGAGTTATATTCATTAATTAAAAGTTCTTTATAATAATATTTACAAATTAAACAGAAATTATTTGCTGATTTATCTATTACTGTAATAACAAATTTTTCTTTTAAATTTTTTATTTCGTTTTTTAATGTTTTACTAAAATAAATCCCACGTTCTTTAGATCTGTCGAAATCAGTATTCATTTTTAGTTTAATTTCCTTTAAAATTCTCACTTTCCATTCCCCGAAACCTTCCGCAGGCCAATGGTATTTTCTAGATAATTTGGCAATAAAAACCTCCAAATCATTACCAATAGAAATCAAAATTTTGTTATGTTTTATTTTTTCTCTTAATCTAAATTTTGTTCCTCTTCCCATCAAATCTCTTAAAGAGTTGGATTCAATAATTTTTAAATTACCTGTAATAATATGACCTTTATCAATATCTATAAAATCTTTATATTTTTCTTTGTTACAGTAACAATCTGTTTTATTTATTTTATCTAAATTTTTGCTATTATATATATATATATATATATATATATATATATATATATATATATATATATATATATATATATTGCACTTTCATGCAGCTAACATTTTTGTAGCATGAATAGATTTTTCTTTGTGTTTTCTTACGCAAAAACAGTCTCTGGGTCTATGAAGCCCGATTCATATTTTCGAATATATAAAAGAAACATGCATCTTCGCTGTTAAAAATAAGTGCTTTTAAAATATGAATTTTGTTGTTAAACTAAGGACAGAGAAAAATTAACTTTCAGAAACAAGTAAATATAAGCTAAGAATGATGTATCTCATTATTAATGTTTACGTATGACTAATAGTAAATTTTAAGCTCATTATGCGATGAAAATAAGTAAAAATTACGTCATTTTCCAATTTAAAACATTTTGGAGAAATTGCATTTTAATTATTAACAAGACGAGAGTATGCCAAAAGGTCAGGAATTTAAATCATTCATGCCTCTTCCTTTTAGATGTTAATACCTTCAAATTACATAATTGCAAGGATCTTCACTTACAGTTGAAATTAATTTTCTCGGAATATAGTATTTCAATTATTTAAGCAGATTTTAATTGTAAATGATGAAGTGTACTTAAGAAGTTAAGTATATGCACTAATAAAGGCTGTAATTTAATAAAACTGCCAGTTATAATTACTATTACTTAAGGTAAAAAAAATAAATCAGAATATAATATTTTATGATAAAAGTAGAATTTATGAAGTACACAAAGTTTAGCATGTTAACTCAAAACTATTCTTTTATATCCGTATTCAGTTTATTTGTTTCTATATATATGTGACTAAATCTTTATTTTGGCACAATAAATTTTCATTAGTGAAATTACACCTTCGGTATTTAAATTTTAAATTATGAGTTAGTTTAGTTATATTAACGTCCCATTGTAAAGCAAAATTAGGGCTATTTTGGGACGGACTTCGTAATTTTGAACTGCGATCAGATGACGAGAACTTCACCTGAGCTGGCACCTCCCTCTCCACACCACACCAGCGGGAGGACGTTTGGCTTTGACAGATTTAACGTGCAACAGAACTACTTACACGACGGTTCTTTGGTGGAATTGGGTCTCGAACTCGAAAACCTACGGCTCACGACTCGATACCTTATCCACCAGGCCACCGCGTCCCAAAAGATGCGGGCAGCATGATGTCATGTTATCCACCAGACTACGCATCCCTGTTAAATTAGGAATATTTTTTTTAAAAGCAAACATTCAAAATGCAGATCTCATAATTAATTATGCACTTCCGAACTTGACATACGAGGAAGGATAAATCAAGTTTCAATTTCAAAATGGTTCAAATTATATTTTCATAATATTTTTCCAGAATCTAACTAGGAAATTGTTATTATTGAATAAATGAATAAGGGAATTGTTATTATTGAATAAGGGAATCGATATAATAAACATGAACTCGAATAAAAGGATTTAATTTTGTATGTTACTTTTAATAATTATTCATTGATTTACATATTGTATTACCTTGTATATATATATATATATATATATGTTATGTTATGATACATGATTTTATCTATCGTGATGTTTGCATTTCATGAAGATTATACTTATAAAGAACTGACTAGCATTAGTAGTTGTGAAAGGCAAATATTTGAAAATTGCTACTTGAACTACAAAATGCTAAGGTTTTTTTTAAAGATAATATACTTTTTCTTAATTAGTATTAATATATATATATATATATTTTACAGATTGGTTTTCTCTATTTAATTTTTGATAGGTAGTCAAAATGTTTTCTTCTCAATTTCCTTTCTTACCTTCATTTCCACATCTCAAAGACAAGTAATATAAGTAATTGTCTATTATTTACAAGTATAATATGCTATAAATAATAGAAGTATTTTTTCCCTCTGGTGTAAAGTTATTTTATGATTACAAAATGCAGTCAGTTATCGAGGAAAAATATTATTTTCTACCATATAAATTTTGGGTCCATTAATATTATTATTATTTTTTAAGTTAAATTTATTCAAATTAACTGTGTCTTTCTAAAAGTATCCCCGTTTTATACTAAAATAAACAAGGTTACTTCCTAGTTAGAAAAGCTTTTTATTTTTTTTCGTTTCTAA
This sequence comes from Argiope bruennichi, assembly GCF_947563725.1. Classification (NCBI taxonomy): domain Eukaryota; kingdom Metazoa; phylum Arthropoda; class Arachnida; order Araneae; family Araneidae; genus Argiope; species Argiope bruennichi. The sequence continues at coordinate 77,541,452 of NC_079152.1, forward strand.
TAAGAAATCTGATATTTTATTAAAAAGTAATGTGGTACTGGTTTTTTTATCTGTCTTTAAAAAGGCATCGTTGATTACTTTTTAGAACGTAACTTTTCTTGCATGATAATTAAAAAAAAAAACGCAATTTATAAAAAGGAATAAAATCTCCAACTAGTTTGTACTCATATTTCATCGTCTCATAAAAACATATAAGGATGAAGTCATTTTAAAAAAAGGACATTTTTAAAAAGAATTGTTTAACTTACAGAAATTTTCCTTCTTTTTATCTATTTTTAAAGTATGTAATGAAAGTTGACAACTAATAATTTTCAAAAATTCATACCATGCGTAAATGAAATATATGAGCCGTTTATTTTGAAAGTGGGGCAAGTCCATTTTTGAAAAAAATGGATACAATGGTAGTTATAGATAAAACTTGTTATGATCTTTTTATGCATAAACAATTTAAAGGAAAAAAATTAGCTTCTAGTATATTGGAGATGGAAATTTTAACTTTTAACAGTATTGAAAATCTGTTTATTTTGAAAGTAGTGATTGAAATTGTTTTTATCTCTTAGATTGGAATTATTTTTGACCGAATATATTACTACAAAATTTAGCTCTGGTTGCTGCATGGTGAAGCAAATGTGGCCGTTTGAGATCATGTCTGAAATCTGGTGTGTTTCTATGTATCTATCTTAGATAATGAAAATCGGTGTTTGCATAGTATTTCATAAATAATAAAAAGTATGTCTTTTTTTCGTGTTTCGATAATAACATGTTTACTTCCAACACCGACTGTTCAGTCCAGTAACAATGAAATCAATATCATTGACCACAAATTTTGGTTTTCAGGACATTCACTTTTACCGAACGATCATGGTTTTTTGGAGTAGTAGAACTGGCAATCCGGAAAACCAGTTCCTTGTATATTCCCCAATATTGTATATGCCCTTGTATTTCCGAAACTGATTATAATCAATATTGGAAATAAATAAAATGTCAAAGGCGATTATTGTACCATAATACTAGCATTTTTGAAAGTAAAATAATATGAGTGTCAAAAGTGTTAATTGTGGAAATAGAATGCTATTTTGTACTGAAAACAAAACAGATCTTTAGCAGCAGAAGAAATTAGGAAATTCTATTATTTCTAAGATGACATAACTTAGATGATAATCATCACATTATCTAAAAGAGAATAAATTGAAATTTATTTTAATCACTATTCAGGATAAAAAAATTGTTAAAGACGATTATTGTACCGTAATACTAGTATTTTTGAAAGTAATAAAATGTGATTGTCGAAAGTGTAAATTGTGAAAATGGGACATGCTATTTTGTAATGAAAATAATACAGATTTTTAGCAGCAGAAGAACTTAAGAAATTCTCCTATTATTTAAAAGTTGATTCTATTTCTATTGTATAAGTTCATAGCAATTTTACGAAAAAACTAACTTAAATTATCTACCAAAAGGTGTTAGTTAAAATCAGGAGAAGAGCTTATTCCTCATTTATATAATTTACTAGTTTCATCTTTAGCATTATGAGTATGAATACATTGTTGTATGTATTAAATCTGAGATTTTTGGGTATAAGTAAGTTAATATGCTTTCAAAAATCTTAGAAATTAAAGTTAAAAGATAAGATAATTTTATAGTAATGAAATATATAGCTTGTTTTGATTATTAAGAGAATGTTAAAATCAATTTCAACTTGGAATTAAGTTCAATTTTTATTGAAAATATCCTCATTCGGTTAAGAATTTTATATCTCATCATTATTAATCATCCTCTTTTTTTGCATAAAAATTTAGGAATCTATTAAAAAAAACCTATATATATATATACCAAAAGAACTCATGATTCATGTATAATCTAAAATATGAAATGAATGAATGAATTTCCATTACATCAAATTTTCATGACATGAAATTTTAATTGCATGTACTGAAACAAACGACGCCCAATTTCTAGAGCATAAATGGCAAATATCTATTTAAGTAAATAAGTATATTTTTTAAATTGCATTTTCCTATTCAGACGATTTCTTTTTTTCCGATGAAAGCAACCATAGGCAACTTATTCATACAGCTCATAAATGCTTCATTTTGCTGTGTAACATTTGTTAAAACTCTATTACAACTAATTTAAAATGACCATTAAGAAACTAATCGGATATTTGGATTTAAGTACAATTTCTGTTTGGTGCTCTGAATAGAAAAAAAAATATTTATATAATTAAAGAATAGATAATAAATAATTATTTTCCTTAAAACTGAATCAATTCAAATAAAGTTTAGATATATCTATTTTCGGATTTTCAATAACTTTTCTTTATTGTCGCACTCTTTATTCAATAAATAATAGAAAGTTATTAAAAATTAATTGTAAATATTCTGGATTATTTGACAATGGCATTTACGAATTGTTATTTTTATAGAGAAAAATGCACAAATAAAACTAAAATATAGATAATTATATTTTGTAGGGCTTGTACTTAAATAATTTCTTTATATTTAATGTATTTTTGATATATTGTTTTATTTTAATAAAAATTACTTTTTTTTGAGATTTGTTAAAAGTTACTTTTGCATTACTTTATATTTTTGGAAACCAATTTATTTTACACTTTCAAAAGAAATGTGATAGTTGTATAGTATTATATATTGTTAATATTTTAATATTTGCATTAATTTCTACCTAAATCGTTTTCATCGACTTATGCACAATGTTAAATCATGACGTTTGTCTTTATTTCCATTTAACCAAATAAAAACGCTCTTCCGTTAATCACAAATTACTTTTGATAAATAAATTTTATAGAAATAATCAACAGTTTCTTAAAAGAAATAAATCACAATCCTTAATTGACAGTTTATCGGAAAAAAAGTATTTCATAGTCCTGAACAAATAAAAAATTCATTATCTAAACAAATGAAATTCATAAATGGAATTTCATTTGCTAGCATTATCGCACCGAAATTGAATGAAGAATCGTGAGGAAATTAAATTATCTTTTGCAAGTTGATATTATCAAACTGTAATATTGCAATATTTTTTTGACATATATATTGTCTGCGAATACATTTGCTTAGATTTCTAGTAGTATTTATAATTTACTTAAGATGAGTTAGTATATGCATGGACGCTCTACTGATTTAATGAAGTGAACAGAAACTGTTTACGAAGAGAAGTTACTTTCATAAAGAGATTATTTCCATAAACAACTTTTAATATATGTTTCTGCCATGTGGACTGGCATATATATATATATATATATATATATATATATATATATATATATATATATATATATATATATATATATATATATATATATATATATATATATATATATATATATATATATATATATATATATATATATATATATATATATATATATATATTATATATATGAATACTAATTTCGTTTCCTTAATATTGCTTATCATTGGGGTTTCATATCGAAATGAAAAGTGTATTTTTCTTTTTTCATCTTTCTGGATTTCCAATGAGAATAGGCGTATTTGCTGCTTATAACGCTTATAGATAATATTAGGACTGTAGAAATGGAAAGCAAAGCTTTTATTGGAAAGAAGAAGACACTTTCATGTTTCCTCTTTAAAAATTCCAGTCTAAAAAGAAATTGGAAATCTTTCCAATGAAATGGTTAACTAATAGTTTATGAGTGCTCGATGCATGACGTACTATTGAAACTATTTTAAAATTTTGACAACAACAAAAAGTTGTATTTTATTTAAGTTTAAATATTTATTCTAATTTATATCAGACGGTCAATGCTTTTGAAAGGCAATAATTTGTTTTACAATTCAAATCATTTGGATTTTTTGTTAATGTCATATTATTCTGTAATACTGAATAATATGCGGAGAAAAAAATTACTGTATATAGCAAGCGAATATTCTGTTTAAATTCTACATGTCTTAAAAACACTAATAAAATTATGATGATTTGATAATAAATCATATTGATGTTTATAATTAAATCCATTATTATAAGACAAATCGTATTGAAAATGTTTTTTGGTAGCTATCCAATTAAGAGAAGAATTAAATACTTTACATCTTTCGATTGATTTATATTCTCTGAATATTCTTTTATGCATGAATGAAAACTATTTATAATTACAAGTTGTAAGAACGTGGTCGGGATAGCCTGGTTAGTAGGGTGTTTATTCGCATCCCTTGGGTTGTGTGAAAGCCGAGAACTCTCCGTGTGTGGTGGTGGCTGGCACACGTATAACTATGTCGTGGTCACAATGTCCTCCATGGTGAGAGTAATACCACTTCTTCTTTCTTTCGCCACAGAATATTCCCTAACTTAGAATCTCTAGGATTCCCTGTCGGTTGAAAGGATATACGTGGGAGTATTTATGAAGATAAAAAAATACACATAAAAAGACATAAAATATCATCAATGCACATAAAAAGTAACTATATACAATATTATAATGATGAAGGAGGTGTTCGGTGGGAAGTATGAGTAGATGGAATCTATTGAAGTTAATATATTCTGGAGAAGAGCTTGGTTGAGAAATGAAACGAAAATTTATACTGGGATTGGGTCTGGAGAAATCAATTCCTCGTTCTCTTGTAGAAGCCACACACGATTTCTAATTTTAACCTTGGACATCTTGTTTCTAATAACGTTGGTCCACCAGATATTTCCTAGGTCGTGGGTGGGTTTTTTGAGATGAAAAGATGTGGTGAGAGGGCAGCTAGTGGCATAATGAAGGGAATTGCCTACTACGCATCCACATTGATCCGATCCTTTAATATGGTATCTCTCGAAATATAAAGGGAAAGGGCCATGGCCAGTTGTGTCAAGCCTATTCCAAGATGATGGGTTAAAGGACACTTTCGAGATGATTTGATGGATGTTTCTGCCAGTTGAGCCATTGTCCCATTCTTCTTGCCATCGCTGTAGGCTCAATTCATTTAGAATACTTTTCAGATCGCTTCTAGGAGCTGGGTATTGAAGGTACCTGCAGAAATGGCCTGTTTGGCTAGGGAATCTGCAACCTCGTTTCCGTTGTGGCCCACATGTGCTTTAACCCATCCTAACTTAATAGAAGGTTGGGGCAGCAGAATGGCTTGAATTTCCTGAACAATTGGACTTGAGGTCGAAAATGAGCTGATCGCTTTTAAGATGGACTCGCTATCACTCCATATTTTAGCGTTATGATCGAATTTGCTACCCCTTTTACATGCTTCCTTAATGGCCAACAGCTCTGCCAGAGTAATATCACTGGGGGTATTGGATAAGGGGTGAACGTTCTCTGATTCAGGTCTAAATTATGATCTGTGGATGAGTGAATGAAATGCATGAATGAAGTCCGCCCCGTAAAAAGGGCTGTGGCGAGTTATCTTAGTCAGAGGGCATGTATTTGACAAGTGCCATCAGAAAAAACAACAACAGTTATAATAACTTTCTATATTTATACTACTAAATATTGTATTAAAATTTAAGCATGAAATGCTTTGTTTTCTCTTTCTCAGACTGTTTCTTAATAGAAATGATTTTATGCAGATTACTACGAATAATACATAATTTACATGCAAAAGTATGTAGGAATAAAAATTCATTCTCAGTTATTGAGAAATTCAATATATATTTTTTTTATTTTTGATAGCATTCATGCACTACGCATCATTTTGAATAAATAGTTCAAGTGAGAATTATATAAATTTAAAAAAAAAATCCTCTGTGGGAAAATTCGAAAGAAAATCTATTTTTTCCTCTTAGTTTACACCAATATTCCTTTTCCACTTAAATTATTAATTATTAAGAATTTTAATGTCTTTAATTATTAATAATCTCTAAGCACATCATTATGTCCCCGTTACTTAAATTGAAATGCAATTCTTTAATGAAAATTATTTTTTTTTAATTTGAAAAATGAATTAACTCACAAAATGTCTCACTATTCAATAATGAATTGAATAATGAGACATATCTTTGTTCAATCTTGAATTGAACAAAGATATAAAAGTTAAAGTTTAAACATTTTTTTTCTTCTAATAATGTAACTAGCAAAATGATTATTGCCATTAAAACGTACCAATTAACTGCATTTATTTTTTTTTTCTTTTTAGGAAGCGAAACAAAAGAATGATAAAAAGAATAATTATTCGTTTAGAATATTCATATAATGTACAAATCGGGCATTCGAAAGAAGATTAGTTGTGCATAGGTTGGCGGCAAGCGTAACGCAATATTTCTTCTCAAAACAGAATCACCAACTTTCATAAAGTATTTTTTTAAAGTCATGTTCGCATTATTCTTTTGTTATCAATTTTTTACATTTTTTCGCATTTTATATTATTCTCAATCATTTTGAAAGTAATTCCTACTGTTTTATTGTGTTTCTCTAACAATTATTGAGCCCTAATTTCAAAAAAATGAATAAATAAAAGCAGTTTTTAATCACACACACACACACACACACACACACACACACACACACACACACACACACACGCACGCACACACACACACACACACACACACACACACACACACACACACACACACACACACACACACACACACACACACACACACACACACACACATTGAAAATACAGTCATGTCATATATGGAAAAAAAATTCTATTTTTTTTCCTTTGTAGTAGAATTAGTTGTTCTCATATTTTTGTAATCACACATAAAATCTGCCAACAAATTTCAATTTTTACTGGAAACTTATTTTTTTACCGAGAATTATTTTAAAAATCTACTACCATGATACTCTGAAGAAATCGATGTTTTCATTGAAAGAATTTAATTGTCGGTTCACTTTTAATCAAATATATATTTAAAAAAATAGTCATGTGATGTTTCCCGATTCCCGACATTCAGTTTAAACTAAAAATTATTTTGGAAATGTTTTACTTAATAGAAGATCTCAAAATATTAAAGCAACTAATTGATTTTTCTCACATAATTCTTTCATATATATTATTAAAATATTTACGTGTTTTTGCAGAATAAAACGTAAACATTTTATGTAACAAAATCATTTTATCAATAAGAAGTTGAGTCGTCTTTTACCTAAAATGCACTTTAGATTAATTCTAAACTCATGTTACCCTATAATCATTCTCAATAGTTAATTCTTTAACTGATTCTTAGTAAAAAGAATAAATGACTTTTAAGGTATTTTTCTTATTTTCAAAGTACCTTTAGTAATGTTATAAAAATTGCGCTTGTATGAGAAAAGACTTTTCATTGAAAGCCAATTGTCACCCAGAAAGCTTCCATTTACTGGACTATTATTTCCCCCCATTTTATACGGGGGGCATTTTGCTTGCCGTCTTAGGTATGAAAGATTTTCAATGCACCTTTCAGCTTTCCTCATTACTCTTCTGGAGTTGATTTTAGAAATTCCTGTCCCTTCCCAATGTTGACTTCCGTGAAATTCATGTTAAATTTCATGCATTCATGTTAATCTCATTATGCTTTAAAGATACTAAACACACTTGATTGATCAAAAATGATAGCATCAGCATTCTATTCAAGACTACATTTGAAAGGTTTTTAGAGGGAATTTAAGGAATCAAATATACTCTTCTTTTCCCTGATTTTTTAATTACTCACGCCAGCCATCTAATGTTATAAAAAGAACTAAAATTTGAATAATATACAAGCCTCAATCAAAAGTGTAGCACTGGAAATTATGTTAGATAAAAAAAAAATCCCGAAATTTTTTTTCTTCTGAAATTTTCTTTCAATTCAGCATATTTGTCCTTCTTTCTTTTCCTATTTAAATTCCTAATATAACTTAAGGATTGAAAACATTAGTAATAACTCATTAATGTAAGTATTGAGCATATATTCATTTTTTATTTTCATGCAAGATTTATCCTATTGAGGAAAAATAAAATTTAATATGTTTTTGTTTTTTTGTTAAATCTTGTAATCTCATATAAAAAAAGTGCTGAATTTGATGTATATTTTTTTATCTACGTTATATGAAACTACAAATATGCGATTTTTCTCTAAATATTTTTCAAATTGATTTTGTATTTATATCATTAAATATATAATACCACGCATTTTAAATAGTCATTATTAATAGAACGTTATTCAATAAGGAAAACTTTCATTTAAATTCACAGTTTAAAAGGAAACAATGCATTATTCATTTATTCTTTGATTATTGGAAGAAAACAACCAAGAAAAAGAATTTATTAATATTTTAAATATTTCTTACCAAAATTCGATTACAAAAATGGAAGTTAAATATAGTAAGTTTAAATTATACAATCCGAATTAACATTCCCCCCCCCCTCAACACAAAGAAAAGCATATTTAAAATAAAGGGGGCGATATCCGTTTTAGAGTTTTTGCTATTTATAAGACGTTTTGAAGGACATTAAAATTCGCACAATGAAACTCGCACACTATCATCTAAATTCTTTGATATGAAACGATGGATTTGCATAAAAAGAGATAAAGTAAACAATGCAGGGAAAAGGTAAGCAAATATTTTGGAATCATAATAACTGGAATTTAAAGATGCATTATTTCCACTACAATTTTTATAACAGCAAACATGTTTTATGATGAAGAAATTATAATGGCTTTTCTAATTAAATTCTGTATGAATTTAAATAATTTTTACTTTTTTTCTTTGCATAAAGAGTACTTTTTAAAGCATATAAGGCAATTATTTTTTTTTAAATCTATATTTTGTAACTGAATTTCTTACTTCGTGTATATAACATGATGATACTATAATTTGATTTACATAATATTGAAATATTTTTTTACATGATATTTAAAATGCAGATGGATTCTGTCAACATGAGAAAACCATACATAAAATATATGCTTTTTTACTCATGAGATCAATATTTATTATTAACTTTTAGTTGTTTGTTCCCAATTTATTTAAATACAAATTATTCAATGAGTAAAAGAAAATTACTCTAATTTAAAATGAAGGTCTTTGAAAAAATTAGGTTTGGTGTAATTAAGTTACGGATAAGTTTTTTTCAGAATTTGCGTAATTTGCATATAAAATTAAAAAAAAATATTGCTAAGTTATTTGAGTGGTAGTGAGACAGAAATAGATTGGTGATTCGCGTATTCTCATTTTATTATAAACGCAATTTTTAATTAGAAAATGCTATGCTACTAAGAAATAGTATTTTAAATACATGTTCCATCTGGTATAAACTTTGTCACAAGGCAGATTGCCTGGTTACATGTAATCAGACTTCTGTTATTTGTTTTCTTAATTTTTTTTGTAAGTGTTTCTTTCTTGCAGATTTTGGTGAAATGAAATAGCAGTTTGGCCAAAAAAAAAAGGGGGTGGGGTCGTATTGTGGGTAGAATATTTTGAATTCTACAAATTCAAATTCTTTTTATTATTGAACTTTTTTTTATAAATTTTAATTTGGGAAATGTAAGGGCTTCAGGTAATATTTTAAAAATATATGTAAAATAAAACAAGTATATGATAAAGTAAAAAAAAAAAAAATCTAAAAATAGAAATAACAAAAAATAACCAATATGAAAAAAATAAAAAAAATAAAAATGTGTGCTTCATTTTGTGGTTTTATGTACTGATCATCTAAATTACTTGCGAAATGTCGCAAATTATTATTCGCAAAATAAAATTTTCATGAAAACAATTACAATAGCGAAATTTGTTTCAAAACTTGAAATAGCAAGCAAAATAACTTTTAGTACTAGTAGAGTTTCAAAATCTATTGAAGTTTTAGAAGCTTTCTTTATTATTGTGGCCATGAGTGAAACTTTTCCTCATTTATGATGACTAATAACTTTTTATAATTTGTCAAGATACTTAAAATAATGAATCACTTAGTGAAGCGACCACACACTTGTAAAAATCGAACATTAATTATTATAAGATTTCCATATTCGTATCCAAGCAGTTTATTGGTGATACTGTAAGTTAATTAATTTCATATGAATACCGATACATGTAGAAAAAGGATCACTAAGCAGAAAGAAATAATTTCGTAGTTAATTAAATATTTCGACATCTCAAAACGTTTCCCATGATATATTTTCCGTTTGAAAGAAATACTGAGACCACTTATAAAACTTCTTTTAATTATCTATGTTAAGTACTTTCTGGGTAAAACATTTTGATAGCGAAAAGAGATCAATTTAAATTTTTAATAATATGAAACTAATCATTTCAAATGTTTCATTTTCTGCGAAATGTTCACAAATAATTTAAACTCAACAAACATATTTCAACAGATTTCTTTTTCTTTTTGTTTTAAGAGAAAAAAAAGATTTCATTCCATAATATTAAAAAAAATAATTAATGATTTTTTTTAAGAAGTAAGGAAAATTGATCTAACCGCTTCATTTCAGATGTAGAAATATTTATATTTTATATAAAAAAATAAATAAATAAGAAAGAAAATAATTTATTTCCCCTCTTCCGAACGATTTAAATATAAATAATACAAATCATTTTATAAACTAAGAATACTAAATAATACAAATTTTTCAATAAAATGGGAAAATATGGAGTAATTAAAAATGCTATTAAAAGATAAAACATTTCTGAAATAAGCTTACATTATTAGAAATGAATTGTTAAAAGCAATAATTCTTGAGTGAAAAAAATAGCATTCTTTATGCGAAAGAAACAATCCTCTGTAATTTTTAATCGAGGAATAAGTATTTTTTTCTTTCACCAATCTCCAAATATAAGAAGAAATAATTGCCTTCTTTCTGTAGTAATCATTAATCTTCTGTAGTAATAAGATGTCCCATGAATTTCTTCTCAGTCTCATAAGTGCTTACTTTTAATTGAGTACGTTTATCTAAACATACGGCATTTTATTTCAGTCGTCTGTCGTGCCTATTTCACTCATCTTAAAGCTCTTTTAAAATAAGTTTCGTTGGTGACATTGTTCAATTTAAAACTTTTGTTTCTACACATTTAATATGGATAACAAAATAAAACCTTTACTGCCTGTTATCATTTATTGCTTTATTGCTTGAAAATGCGGAGGTCCAACAAATAAAAAAAGAACTTTCTTCGGGATGCTCGATGATATCCTCCGGAGTCACCAGATCTTGCTCCATCCGACAATTATTTGTTTCATTAAAAATATACTGTAATTAAAAATGTGCCTTTCTGCTCTGATCTGTTAGTGAAATGGAAATGCGCCCCAAGGAATGTTTTATAAGAAACAGTAATAATTTTGTAAGGATGATGCAATGAGATATCCTGAGAGATGAAAGAATGTTATAGAACATGTGATTTTTCTATAAAAATAAATTAAACTTTAATAATAAATACAATTATTCATTTTGTATCAAAAAACGAAAGAGACGTATATATCTCATTACTCTATTACTACAGTCCATCACTCATTGCTTATCAATATAAGTGCATGATTTTAAATATTTGGAGCGATTTATAATTCTAATTATTTATCTATGGAAGAAAGATGTTTTTATATGCTTTATAACTGTATCTTCTTACACAATTTCGATATCATTTTAATTTTTCTAATTTGGAAATATAACAATTTTCCAACCAAAAGAGCAATTTTATAAGGAAATATTATCCCCCCTCAAAAAAATGTGTGTTTCATTAAAAAAAAATTATTTGCTTATAGACGTCAGCTATACCGCTACACAATGCAAAAGGATTTTAATTTATCTAGGATATTTTTAATACGTGTTTTTATATGAATTCAAAGATTAAGATCTAAATTTAAGTATGAAACTAAAAAAATTATCCCAAACACAGCAAAATGTATAGCTATTTACTCGCCAAATCGATATTATTCTTTAATAAGTGATTTGTTTTGAAGAATATACAAATGTGAAAAGTATTAAAGCAAAAAGGCATTCAGATTTAAGACGAAAAAGTAAGAAAAGAAATTAAGCAAAACAAAGTAAAATATTTTTGAAAAAAAGTATAAAACATTAAAATAAAATAAAATTGAGTTAAGATGCGAGTGATTATAGAAATGGAATTATTCTTTCATTTCCATCCTTAGAGGTTATGAACCTTTACGTGTATTGATCTTATTATGTCTCTATAAAATAAGTTCCTTAAAAAGTGGATGCATTTTATGCATTTATGGATAAAATTTGTTTTTAAATAGTAAAATATTTCTCCAAAAAATGTTCTGAAACTGTAGTAGTCACATAGCTTTGGATTAAATTTTTATAAGTTTAATTTATTTTAGATCTTATTATGAAGTTTTAAACAAACATTACTTAACTTTTCAGAACAGAATTAACATTGGATTAAGAAAATACATTAAAATAATCAACCATTCACTGATGATTGAAAACTTCAGCATTAATATAATTTGGATTTTAAATATAACCTTTGTGCCATTCTGCAATTAAATCGAAACACTTAGATATTTATAGGAAATGAATCAGAAATCGTATAATTTTAAAGCAAAAATAAATTTTAGTGTATTTCTGAAAGTCTTTTTTCAAAGATTCAAATAATTTGAGTGAAATAAAAATTATATATATATATATATATATATATATATATATATATATATATATATATATATATATATATATATATATATATATATATATATATATATATATATATATATATATATATATATATATATATATATATATATATATATATATATATATATATATATATATATATATATATATATATATATATATATATTTTCTTTAGTTAATATGAAATTTACATTTAATATTAATATTAATATGAAATACTACATTTCAGCCATATGAAAACTGAATTTTTCGTTCTTCCTTTTGAGTATTTCTTTTCCTTCCTCTTGTTTTACGTATTCATTGCACAAAATCTTTGTCGATGCATATTTATTTCCATATACTATTATATTTTTTTCCTCTGTTAGAGAATATTCATCCTCAAAAAGCATGAAAACTGATATGACCTATATTCCATGTTTAATTTAGCGTTTTTCAGAATCTAAAATTCTAGTTTATATAAAAATGTTTCTATTATCTTCTATTGAAATTTTTTAATTGCTTAAAATAACACGTAAATAATAAATTAAAAATAAAGAATCAAATACTGTTGCCATATTTGTTGTTTTGTTCAAAAACAAATTCTTAAAGCAATTAGTACGTTAGGATTAATGAATGTTAATTTCAAGAATTTAAAATAGTCCTCAAAAAATCATGTAACTTTTAATAATATAAATCATTTTAAGATTATAACTTTTATAAAAGTAGTATTTAGAAAATAAAAGAACGAATATATTTTATTGCGCGCTATAGTTATAGTTTCTATGCACAAAAAGATTTTGGTGTTTTATATATATATATATATATATATATATATATAGTACACGCAATTAAAATTGTTGGCATTTCAGTTCCGTTTTAAATAAAATAAAATAAATTGTAATAGTAAATCCATAAAGTAATGAAGTAACTCAGGTAGTAACTTAATAGTAAATTTATGAGTAACTGTAATACTGACTCAATTATTATATCAGAAATGAAGGATTTGTTCTATTTTGCACTCTCTAATTTGAAATGTTTCACATTGATAGATAGAATTAGATAAATATATAGATATAATTTCTTAATCGTTTTCATTCAATTTCACACTATGTGTGATTATTTTAAAGTAAGAGATACGCGTGTCTCCGTTAACAATATTCCAACTTTATATTTTCACAATTTAATTAAAGGTCATTCGATTAAATTAATATTTATTCCTTACTAATGACACCAGGAACAAAAAAAAATATTAAAATCCTCTCATGAAAGTATGTTTCAAAAACTCCTATTTGTTTGATTTGTTTGTAATTCAAGGCTGTAAATGGTAATTTTTATGAATGCTGAATCCTAAGATGCTTTAGAAATTGAAAAAGATCGATGTCCTCTTAGCCTGAAGAAGCGTCATTTTTCACACATTTTTTTTTAAATCACTTAAAGAACACTGTTAGCTCAAGATATCGTGATAGTGTTATTCTAATAAGGAATCTTTTAAGGAAATAAGGAACTTATTAAGAATGTTTTTGTTCTAATAAGGAACTATTAGGCATTCACTTCTTACACTTGCTGCAATATAAAGCACTGAACTCAAAAGAGAGTGTTTGAATTATTGATTCTCATTCACAATATTTACCACTTTTAATTTTCCTTATATAAAGCTTTCATTATTGAATTGCGAATAAAAAAAAATTGCAATTCTACTTTTCCGATTAAAGTTAAAATATTTACTTTATTCTTCTAAAATTCCTTAAAGTAATCTGCAGGGAAAGATCCATCACGAATCAGTTCTTAATAAATCGATATGCACAACATCAAGAGATCGCCTTACTTTGTATTCTGCTCTATCCCTGTAGCATCTAAATCATAGCCAAGGAACTTGAAAATGCTAGAAATATTATTTATGGCATATATCATGTGAATGTGTGTGCTTCTATTTTCAGCAGTTCTTATTTTAATTAAAATCTTAGAGATAAAATTTCTCATCTTACATGGAGCGTGGGCTTAAAAACTCTGTTTTTAAGAAAGATTTTTGCATGAAATGACGTATTCTTTTCTTAAAATGTGTCATGAATATTGAAACAGTGTGTGTGAGAAAATAAAATCGTTATTTATATCTGATATTTCATTATGTTTCAAATAAGGAATCCCTGAGGTCAGAAAGTATTTATAATTCCTTACGATAAAAAATGACACAGATTGCCAAAGAAAGGATGCATAAAATATCCTTTTGCTTTACGTTTCATCAAAAAAATACCACATTCCTCTTCTCCAAAATATTAATTAAATTTTTTTTAGGATTTGATAAACAAGCGTAATATATATAAGAATTCATTCTACAATGGTTAAAACATTTATGATCAGATGTCTTGAAATATGTAAATAACAAATTTGAAGACATGATATGTAAAAAGAAGATTCTTTATTTCAAAAAAATTAATCAATTAGAGAGTAATTTTTCTGGCCATATATATGAGAGAAATAAAGAAACTAAGCTAAATTTCAAAAAATTAAATTTATTGATAATTTTAGTTGAAAATATAAAATGGAATTAATTAGTTTAATAGAATTTTGCAGCTGTCTTTAAATCATATTTTTCATTATATGTTTCTGATTTGATTTCCATTAAAATAAGCATCTTATTTTTTTTAAAGAATTCCATCTTAATTCTAAATACCATCTGAATGACTTGAATTATGGATGAATATATCCTATCAATTCCTATACACTAAGTTTTAAAATAATTAGATAACGTATTTCAAAATTTAAATATTTTTAAAACATACATTTAATTTGGGAGCAGCCAAAATATATTGTCTCATCATTAATATTAAAAGTATGCAAATGATTTTATGTACAACAATAGTTATACACATAGTACTCCCGATATTACTCTAATTTCTAATTCTAAAGTCCTCTTCTTTATTCCTGCCAAACAATCTTGTACTAAATTCTTAAATCATTTCTTATTTCTCTGCCTTTATTAATTCAAATAATTAAACGTAACAGCAGAGAATGCTCTACTTTTGACTGATTTTCATTATTAATTTTTTGTTGGATTCATATACAAATTCACAATTTTATTGTGATTACTGTTCCTAGCTCTGCTTGGTTTTGCATTGATTGCATGTTTAAGAAAAACACATTTCCAACTGTAATATTTATAATTATTTTTAAAAAAAACATTACATCATGGTCGAAGATACAGTACATTGTAATACCATTGACATGAGTTCTGCACTTTTAATTTGTACTTAAAGATAATAAACATAGTCCATAAAAGGAAGATTATTCATTTAATATAGATAGCTAAGAGAGTTACTTCTGATTAAGTTTTGAATTTGTAGTTATCAAAATAAGTTTTTTACAAGAATTTTTAGTTTTACATAGTTCGATTTTTTTAAAATAACAATTCCTTTACCAATTTAATAAATATGGAAAATCCTTACTGAACTTATTGATTTAAAAAAAAAATTATTTTCACTATTTTTAGAATTCATGTTTCAGGCCTTTTTTGTTAAAAGAACAAAAGTTTTCTTTGAGTCCCTTTCAATGTTTTTTTTTTCTTTTACTTTTCGGTCATTTGATTTCAGTATCTTTGAAACTTGTTTTTCAGGACTGTCAATAGTAATCTTCGGCTTAACTTTTGATCTATCTTTATTTATTTTTATTCTTCGCTGAACCCTAGGAAAAGGCTTCACATTTTCAGAGTATATGAGGAAACGGCCGTCCAAGATTTGGGATTATAATGTATGTTGACGAACATAGAATGGCCGAATAATGTTTGAAATATCAAAGGATCACTGGTCAATCATTTACAAACTAAGGTAGACTCATAAAATATTTTTTATTAAAGTTAACAAAGCAAGAAAACTTACATTATTTGGAATCAGATTTAATTATCCAATTTAGTCTCATCATATGTGTTAACATATCTATTTCTCCTACTTAATTAACATCCATATTATCATCAATTTATTCAATGCCTGTTTTAATAAGTTTCTGAATCGACCAAATGCATTTCTGTCAAAATAATGTATTTGATGATTGTTGTCTTGATTTCTTGAATGATAATGATAATCACACTACTTCCTGTTATCTCAATAACAATAACAGTTACAATGAGTTTCGTAGTTGTAGAGGAGTGCAATGTTTTCAGGAATTAGCAAGATATGATTAATTAAGAAATGTACTTTTATAAAAATCTGAAATTCAAATTAATCAAAAATTGGAAAAGTTATCGTGTCTGAAATAAATTACAGACGAAAAGTAATCTAAACATTAAGTCGCTTCGATTTAAGATATTACTCACTATCGTATATCAAATTAATGATTGAATTATGGTTATAATTCAGAACTAATTTCATAATTTTTTATTCAAATGTAAATTAACAATCTATAGAAAAAGGAAAAGTGAAAATAGACTTCAAACTTCAAAACATGTTTGCTTTCACACCTGCAATAATTTTTAAAGATTATTGGAATGGAAATCTCTTGAAGTAGGTTATAAGACATGGGCCAAATTGAGATGGCAGACACAAGTTTCTTTCTTAATTACTGTCGGTATTAGTTCCTTTTGCTTGGAAGCCAAGAAAAGTAGACGTTCACGTGAAATGTAAGCGATCAGTAGCTCACGAGGAAAAGCAGCTCAAATTTATTTTAACGATCAAGCCAATACCCAGCGAGTTTCTTGTGAAATTAATAGTTTATGAAGAAAATAATTTTTGTGTTCTTGAAGAAATATTCGTAGCAGTGATATGGAATTGCTTATTAGAAATTGTATAAAAATAAGGTGTGGTTCGATGTGAATAAATAGATGACTAATCAAGAAATCGGTATCTAGATTTCTCTTGAGAAGAATCTTTTGTTTTTTACAAAGAGGTGTAGAGGGTATGTGCTCAGTGCAGAGATACTTCGTTAGGGATATGTCCCATCTCTGATTAAGAGAAAAATGTGTTATAAGAGAAAAATCAGAGTTTGTTATACTTAATTTCTAACAGAAAATCAGATAAGTATTTTTATTCAACATGTTATCCATTTCTTTAATTACTTGCAAGGTAAATTATATATTAAGTGGTAATTTTTTGCATTAAACAAAAAAAAATAATAATACATTTTTTTTGCCCGTTGCCAGCACAGAGATATTTGGTCAAAAGTACAATATTCTCGTTTAAACATTTTATCACTTTGTTTAAGGGTAGGTATTTAAAAGATATGTTTCGATTCGATTTCATTTTCTTGAGGGAAATTATTCAAAATTACTTTCTTTTCCTTGGAATTGAAACAGCTGCCAACTATTATCTGAAAGAGAAAAAAAGTGTAAAAAATCATGCTCGAATTTCTGCTATAATAAGCGTGATGATAACGAACGCTATATGTGTTCGTTTTAATGACACCTTTACAGTAAACATTTTAATTCTACATTAAATAAACTTTTCCATTATTTCATACTTTTCCGGTACATACTTTTAAATTAGAGTAAGAGATTCACATCTGTTACTCTAATTTAAAGACTTATTTTATGATTCTTATGTATAAAATTTAAATCGCAGAGTTACTTTTCCAAAACCTCTCATCAACTAGCTCAGAGCATCCAATTCATTCTCATGTAAGCTCCAAATATATTGAAAGTTGATCGAAGTTTATATAAGTTATGGTGCAAAAGACAGAATGAAGAAGCCATGATTGGAGTATATTCATCTGAAACTCTTAAGCTTCAGAGCAAACATAAACAACATTTTACCAGAGATATTTGAAAGACATTGAGATAATCTGTAGCATAAGAGAAATACTGGTAAATCGGTATACCAGAGCCTCCAAATTATTCAATTCTAATAAATAGAAATCTGGTTTGTCACAGGGACTGATTCGTTTTCTTCTTTTACTTATTATATTGCAGAGAATTCTGAGTTCCCATCCCTTACCATAAATACCATTTACCAGAGGTATTTTAAAGACATTGAGATAATCTGTAGCATAAGAGAAATACTGGTAAATCGGTTCAAAGCCTTCAAATTGTTCAATTCTAACACATATAAATCTGGTTTGTCACAGGGACTGATTCGTTTTCTTCTTTTACTTATTATATTGCAGAGAATTCTGAGTTCCCATCCCTTACCATAAACAACATTTACCAGAGGTATTTTAAATACATTGAGATAATCTGCAGCACAAGAGAAATACTGGCCGATTGGTTCACAAGAGCCTTAAAATTGTTTAATTCTAACAAACAGAAATCTGTTTGTCGGAGGGACTGATTAATTTCTTCTTTCCTTTACTTCTTTTACTTATTAGATTGCAGAAATTTCTGAGGTTTTATCCCTTACCAGAATCATATGTTCAGCAGCTGAAATATTTACCTAATTGAGAAATATCTAGGAAGAAGAATTTTGAGGAATCGCACTTCAGTAAATGAATAAGAAACATTATTATATTAATGAAGGAAATGGAAATTTATTCCAACTAAGATAATAAAACCAAATTTCTTTTTTTAATACATACATCATATCTTATGCAAAGTGAATTCTTAATATTTCTTGACAATCAAAGATTTAATATAAGTTTTCTCGTGTATAATTCGAATCAAAATATTTGGAGCTTTCACCATCGTTACTTTTGGAATCAAGAAATCATGTTTGTAAATATAATTCTCATTGTTTTTCAATTTTCTAATACTCAGTACACTGTACATCCTTTGTTTTATAACAATAGGTGTTATTTTTACTTGTAAACATACAAATTATAATTTACCTATTTCATTTCGTTTCTCTCTTGTGTATTTTTCTAAAATAAAGAATTGCTGTATTTTTACCAGAATAATAGGAGCCGCATGAGGTTTAGAGATAGGTGTTCGATGTGGTGTTCAAAGCTCAAAGAGAAAAGGGATTTTTAAGATGAATAAAAACTTCGTAATATTTTTATAATATTGTTTAGAATTGCTGTATGTGAAACAAAATAATTGTATAATTGTTTGTCAGTAGTAAAGCTGTAAATATTAAATATATTATTTTCTTTTATAAATTAGCAAGTGTTTAACAAATATACTTAGCGATGAATGATACGATGTTTATGTTATCAAAAATATTTTACCATGCAGTGAATTCTTTATAATACTGTAAGAAATCTGAACAATTGATCAAACAAGAAAGGCTTTGTTAGTGGATAATAGAGTAAGATTGGGTTAATAATAAAGAGAAATGTTTTTAAAAACATTTTTGTTCATACTTCTGATACAAAAAATAATGTATATATAATAAATAAAGAATATATATTTTAATACGTCCAAAAGCACTAAAACAGAAAATTTAGCCTTTGTTGTAGCAAACAAATTGATTCTTCGGAGAAAAATATTTACATTTAATGTAGGCTTCAAAATTTTTTACAGCCGAAGTCCTTTAATGCATCGATATATCACTACATAGGATTTAAGTTTTATTTCTTATTTTATTGGCCCAGTTCGTACTATTTTCTTATGACTAGCATTGGCTACAAATGCATTGCCGTATCTTTCAACGAAGACTGGATTTTTGAGAAGTATTGTAATTTTTCTTAGGAAAGAAATATTTAACCGTTTTGATCTCAAAAATTAATAATAGCATTAAAATAGAGTGATATAATTTTATTTTCTAGAATTATTTAATTAAATATTAGATACTTTTTTTTCTTTTATAATTATTGATTGGAATAAAAACCGTTCCAAACTTTAATTCATGGAAAACTAGCTTAAACATGTTCCTATTTGAATACCCTAATTCTCTGCAATATACAGTGGTGGCCAAAAGTGTAGACATTTTTTGAAAGTTTCATGTTTTTCTACTTTGCGTGCTTGTAGAATATATTAATTTTCACTTAAATACAAATGTTTATATATCAAATTGAAGGTAATTTAATGTAAAATTTAATAACAAAAATAGTATTACAATATCTGTATTGCAAAAAAAGTTACGCTCATTTTAGTAGAGCAAACAAACACAAATCATTTTGAATAATGACGTGTTTTGTAATAAAAGCGTACTAGCTAATCACAAACACTGTTCTGAGGACCAGTCAAATGTCTGTTACTATAGTTTAGGTTATTTGGATGGCGAAAGAGTTATTGTTGTTGAAATATTTTGCAGAATGATGCATACTAGTACAATTAAATAGAGTATTGCTGTTTATGAATATTTTAAATCCTTTTTTTTTAATTAAACTAATTTTAAACAATGTCACCAACAAGAACTGATTGGACATCTACAAAAAGAAGCGTAATTGTCATATTGAGAGAAAATGGTCTCTCTTATAATGAAACTGCAAGACAAGTTGGTGGTTCATTGACTTGTTCTGGTGTATGAAAGTTCTGTTTACATTATGAAAAAACGAAATCAGTGGAATATAAGAGCAAATCAGGCCGAAAAGAATGCACAAGTGCTACTGCCGATAGAAAAATTAAATGGCAATGCCTTCAAGATAGAAAAATTTCATCAGATGCCATTAGATGTGAAATGAATGCAGCGGGTATTGCAGTAAGTTCAAGAACATTAAGAAGAAGGTTATCAGGATTTGGACTACAAGCTAGAATTCCAAGGAAAAAACCATATTTAAATCAAAAGCAATGCGAAAAATGAGTTAAGTGAGCAAAATAACACATTAAATGGTCAGAAAATCAATGGAAGCAAGTAATCTGGAGCGATGAGACTAAAATATCGCTCTTTGGTAGTGATGGTAGAAAATACGCGAGACGTAGAGTAGGCGAAGTGCTTCATCCTGATTACATTGAAGCAACTATAAAATCAACAACAAATGCCATGATTTGGGCATGTATGTCTGCAGATGGTGTGGGCCGAATTCAAGTGATTGATGGCATCCTGAATGCCAAAAAATACATCGAAACTGTCCTGGAACCAAAATTGATACCTTCCATCAGGGATTTCTTCCCCAACAAGCACCATTTATTTTTCAGCAGGATTTAGATCCATGCCACACAGCAAAAGTATGCAAAGCATGGTTTCAAAATAAAGGCATAGATGTATTACCATGGCCAGGAAACAGCCCTGATCTCAATCCAGTTGAAAATTTGCGGCGACGTTTGAAAATTCTTGTACGAAAAAAACGTCCATCCAATAAAAGACAATTTATTGAATCTATAATTGATTCTTGGCACCATGTGATTACGAAAAATGAACTCCAAACACTCATTCACTCGATGAAAAGACGCTGTGAAGCTGTCTTAAAAAATAAGGGTTATCTTACTAAGTATTGATTGTGTAAGTATCACTTTAAAAAAATGCAAATCCAAGATAGATCTTACTAAAATGAGCGTAACGTTTTTTTGTAATACAGATATTGTAATACTGTTTTGTTATTAAATTCTACATTAAATTATCTTCAATTTGATATATAAACATTTGTATATAAGTAAAAATTAATATATTCTACAAGCATGCAAAGGTAAAAAACATGAAACTGTCCTATATATATATATATATAGATTGAAATATATATTCCTTATGAAATCAATATCTGAACAATGGAAGATAGATTCTTTCAAATACTTTTAAGAAAGACTTCGTTGCCTATACGGGCGTTGACCCTGAAGGGTTTAAAGTATATTGTTATGAAATTAATCAATATGCAATTTTTGATTCTGTAATAGCATGTTATATATGCATTATATCTCTTCTAATTATGCCATTTAAGAATTGCACAACTTCTGAAATAGTATTCCATGAAAAGCTCTATCTTTTCAATCTATTTTTAGTCCGTTTCGTTACAATATATTTCGAAAAATTCATTTTCGTACATTTTCTCTTATTTCTTAAAACAGTGTAGACTAGATGCCTTTTGATAGAAAAGAACCTTCAGTCCAAATAATGTCTTCATCCCAATTACTGTTAAATGGATTTAAACATTAATTTTCGGCATTTCTCTTCCTCAAAATAATTAAATTCTATTAAACAATATTTCAACTTAAAATTCAAAATTGAATTGTAATTATGAAACAATGTGTAAATGTTTGAATATTTTCATATTTCTCTGCTTCAAATGTGTGAGAAAGACAGAAATAATATTGAAAAATGATACGAAACATACATAAAATATAGAACATAAGCAATGATGGTCGTTTTTCCCATTTCCTGACAGATTTATCATTTGCAGTTATGGTATTCTTTTTTGATAGTTCTAAAATAATGTACTTAAAAATAGAAAAGTTGAAGGAGATTTTGAAAACTATATGTTTGAAATCAGTTTTACTAATGTAATTCTCCAATAATTTAACACTTTAAATTGAAGATAATTTTAGATAAAAATTGTAGAGTTTTGTATAAAGTTTTCTGAGATATCAATGTTAAATTTACTGATTTAGACTATTTTTTGCATAATTTGAAAATAATAATGAAGTCTTCGACATCTATATGCAGTTACAAGATTTTAACCATATTTTTTGTATGTGAGATTGATAATGAACCTCTGAAACGAAAATGGGGTTTTAGTGCTCCATTAATGATCATTTTTGAGATTAATATCTACTGTTTTCCTGATTGAAACGATATTCGTCTATTTATATTACATTTTTCAGGAACGGGGGCTTTGTCAGATAAAATTCTACACGTCAAATTCTCAGACAATGCAAATAACTATTGTAATGGTTTAAGTACTTCATGAATGTTGCATGGATACAAATTATCAAGTTGAAATTTTCTTTCGATCATCGTTTTTGGAATATAGAATTCTGAATTGAATGTTTGTATTCAAACAAGCTTGATTTGATGCATTCTTGAATAATGCTAACATAATTTGGGATATTTTTTGGCAAATAGGGGAAATTAATAATTTTTGTATTATTTGTAAACCCTATTCTCCATTATTCCCATGGGAAGTGAGTTCCCTCGTTTGATATCGCTGAATCGTTCTATAAATGCCTTTACCAGAAAGATACCGATAATTAAAAAAAAAAAAAAAAAAAAAACGACCTGTCAAAATTAAACCAGTTTTACGAATATTATATATATATATATATATATATATATATATATATATATATTCCCTTCCTTATAAGTCAGATTTGTAGCACATTTCTTTCATATCATGATTATTGGATAGTGTACTATAAAACCAATATTCGCACATGGCAATATGCCATTTCTAAACAGAATAAATTGGAATTTTTTGGGAAAAATATTTTCATCTAAATTTATGGTAAGTCTCTTAAATTTAAAAATAAGCAGATTTTGCAAATCGAAACATGATGTTTTGGGATTGTACAGGTGGCAATTTACTTTTGATACATTTTTTTCCATATAATTTACTTTTCAAACATTTTTTTTAGTCAATTTACTTTTCATACATTTTTTCATACAATTTACTTTTCATAAATTTTTTTCATACAATTTACTTTCCTTCTAAGAAACAATTTACTTTTTCATACTTTTATACCATAAGGGAAGTGATTTTTTTAAAAAAATAATTTTATTATCAATATTCATAGAAGCCAAATTGATTTCATAGAATTATTTACATTATTTAATAAAGCTTTTTAAATGGAAATATATGGCTTGGCGCATTACTTAGGGAAATAAGAGCATATTCATCTTTTCGGGAGCATCTGCATATTATTGTTTAGCAAGTAGGAAAGTTTTAAAATTACAAAAATTGTATATTATCCTTGAATGAAAGATAATATGAATCTTGTTATTTGAAATTAAATCATGTACAGAGTGATTATAATTAAACTCACCTTCAAAATGCTGTAAAAAGAACCACTGGTCAATATGACTTCAAATTTGAACTGAATAAACTTAAAGAAAGGGAAATGTAAGGCATCAGAGGAAAGTTCCAAAGTATATAAATAGATGGCTTTGTAAGCGGCATAACGAAAGTGGATTCGGCTACAAATGATATTTCGAATCAAAATATGATGGCTTTGGCATGATTTGCACACTAAACCAATTGCATTGTTTGATGTGCATGATTGCTTTGTTTTTTTTGATGGAAAAAAAGACTCTCGAGTCATTCAACATTTGTGGCACTGTTAGTTGAAAGCCCATCCACTACTGCTAAGTCGTACTACATTAGATGGGAAATATCGTTTTTTTTTAAAAAAAATAATAACCTTTAGGCCAGAAACCGCATAAAAAGATCATAATGATTTGGTTTTTAATTGTCCTTAATTCTAAAACCGCATAGAACGGAATAATGAAAATGCCCCTTAATTATCGTTGGACTTGCGAAGTGCATGTTCAGTATGTTGTCCACCATTTTCCAACACAAGTTGAAACCGATAAACATCATGTTCCCCAACAGACCGGAGTGTCTCAGGGGTCGCATTGTGAATATATTGCTTAATCCTTACTTCAGTTCAGCTAAGTTTGCAATCAGGTCACAGAACACAATATTTTTAAGATACCATAGAACTAGAAGTGACAAGAATTGGAATCTGGTTATATTATAGGACCAGCCATTGGAAAATGGCCGCTGATAATTCTATCATTTCCGAAATGACTCTTGAACAGTTGCAATCTGGTTTTACAATGTGCGGAGGAACGCCATCTTGCACGGAAAATATTCTATCCTTACATGCATACTGTTGAATTGTTTGAATGACTTGGGTTCCCAAAAGATTCTGGTAGATTTTAGCATTGACGGTATATAGAAAACGGGACCAGCAGGGATTATATCCACGGAAAAATGACCCTACAATAAACAATGCTGCCAATTTGCAGCCCACTGTTACATTAGCAGAATGAAAAGGTACTGGTTTGTTAGCGAATGGATTTTCCGTTATCCATGTCCTGCAATTTTGTGTACTAACAAGGCCCTGGAGATAAAAAGGGTCTTTATCTGCCCAAAAATGTTCCATGACCATTCGTTGTCCATGTTGATGCGAGCAAGGTATTCTAAAACAAAAATATGTCTTACTTGGAGATCAGCAGGAAATAATTCCTGGACATTTGTGATTTTGATTGAATAGCAATGCAAAATATTGCTTAAAATTTTCTTGACCAAACTCAAAGGTATAGCTAAAAATCTTGCAATTACTCGTGCATTGTACGTTTTAACAGCACTAATCACCCTTTCCTGTAATATTGTGGTCACATTTTCTATTAACGTCTAAGCAATTTAATTCCTCCGTTTGCTAGATTTCACTTCAAACGAACATATCTATTCGAATTGCTTAATCCTTTTCTTCATATCTGTGCTAACAACGGATTACAGTCTTTTTTTAACACCTTTTAATGACACTAATTTCTTTAAAGCCGTTCACTGCTCTTGTGTAAAAGTTTTACAAAAATAGTCCGATCTTCATTTGAGAGACTCATATAATTATATAAACACACACCGAATTTCATTGATTTAAATTATTGTGTTATGCATGTAAACACACATGCGTTTACATGTTCAAAATTTGGTAAATATCTATTTTCAGATGTTAATAAAGTTTACCAAATTTTATTTACTTGGTTCTTTGCGTTTCGCAGCATTCGAATAGCGTTATGTAGTTATCTAACTGTTCGAGTTTAGAGAAGCATAGATTTTCTGTGAATATATTTCATTCAAAATTTCTTAAAATTGAATAAATTTGTTCTAATATCTACATAAAAATTGTTTTCGTCTAGTTCAAAGCAATCTTGAATATCGAATTCACAGAAAGGCAAACCAAAAATATGTTTTTTTCTGGCTCTTTCGGGAAGTCTGAAACGTAGTGAGTCATCAGAATCTCTAGCACAAATTTTCTGATGATTATAATTCTTTCTTTATACCTCTTATGCAAAAAAAATAAAAATAGAGTTGATATGCAATTTCGAAATTGGTTATATATGTATGAGGTAGTGATGTATTTCATGCTCAGTTAATGTGCTCATTAAATATTTGAATAAAATCGATTTAGGAGGAGATTAAGAAATCGAAAATCGATTTTAAAAGGTGATATCACTACTACAAGCAAAATATTTGCAATGATAAAATAGACTTTAATTTGATTTTTTCATACTTTTGAGTATCTGAAACTGTCTTATAATTGTTCTAATTCTTTTTCTATCGCCATAACAAACAAAATTATAAACCATAATAAGCACTTAATTTTAATAATTCTAAGAAATACGCATTTGTAAATATATTAATGCAAAGTGATAAAAAATGTATCGAATTTGAGGATTTTTGATATTCAAAGATGTAATAACCGAAGTGTATATTTGTTTAACTGATAAAAGTCACCTGACTTGCGTCTTTGAGGCGGCTTATAGTTCCTAAATTGACATGCCATTAAGATTAAAACTATTCATGATTGAAGGGGTAAAATTTCGAAACATGATTAACAAAATATCGAATATTCGACGTTGATCTACTCAGCTACTGACGATATTATTTGATATGCGTAATTTTCAAAGGAGACATGCTCTAATGATAGAGCACTTTATTCTAAAAAACAATTTCATGACCCGATATTCTCCCCAAATATTTCTAAATTCTAAACCAAATAAAATAGAAAGCTTTAGTGTCCAATACGAGAAACCATCAATTAAATTAGAAGAAAATATGCATTCAGTATTTTATATGTTTAGTATATTACAAAATTTGAAATCAATACACTAATATACATTGCTGCCGAGAAAGTGCTTTAAAGATTTAAAAGAAAACAAGGAAAAGAAAGAATTCTTAGAGAAAGTTTTATTTGAAGAAAAACTTCTTCCAGATTTCTCTTGTTTCAGCAATGAATAATAAGAGTTGTTATTTATCATCTGAGCTAGACAAGAAGATTGCTATATTTCCGGATAAAAAATGCTACTTGGACAATAAATAAAACTAAATCTATTATTATCATTGCTAATTAAAGAAGAGCATGATTCATGTAGGAGAATAATTAATTAAGGATTAAGGAATGGGGAAGGAATAATAAGCTACAACATAATCTGACAAAAATAGTTTCATTTCGGCGAAAAGTAGTCAAAAAGTCTTTTAGTTATTGAGACATTTTTTGCATAAAATATTTTTGATAGAACGTTTATTCAATGAAAGAGTGCATATTCATTGTGTACAATTAATAATAACTGAAGAAAATAAATAAATATATATATATTTCTTTTTTCCCAGAAAAAAAGAGAACATTTTAAAAATCAAAAGTTGTTGTTTAGAAAGAAGTTGTACTATTCAAAAATTTCAATTTTATTAAACGAAGGAAGAAGAAAAAAATCTGTAGCCATAGCGAACTTATTCAATATGATCATTATTCAAATATTTTTGCTTATCTTTTAAGTAATAATTGTTTTTTTATGCACAAGAAAAATAAATAATTAATGGAATGAAGCGCATCTTAATTTCCTTATTCATGGACATTAGAGCTTTATGTTCTCCACACTATTTATTATTACATTTTTATCTGACTTTGGAAAATGTATGGCCAGATATAATTTTAATTTTCTGAAGTTAAGTACTTTTAGTGAATAAAAAAGCAATGAATTCTGGAAAACACACACTCACGCACACACACACACACACACACACACACACACACACACACACACACACACACACACACACACACACACACACACACACATATATATATATATATATATACAAGACAAAGAATTTCATTCTTTAAAATAATAAGTACCTTTATGATAACAAAATCATTACAACAAATTATTTACTTATTTGTCCATCTTACTACAAACTGTAAAGGATATTAGCTAACTCCAAAGAAATTTTAAAAAAATGTAGAGACCTAGAACACTTTCTTAGTTATATTTGAAACAATCTTAAATAGTTCTCTTGATCAAGTTTTAAAACATATTAGATGGATTTCCTTGTGCGTAATAAGCGCATTAAATGAAATAAGATCACACAATCATATTCATAAAGATTTATGTTTTTATTGCATTCTTATGCATCATAATAGTCAATAAATATTATGCAATTAAAGGTATAAGTGAATAAACCATGTTATTTCGAGAGTTCATATTTTCATATTTGCTTAAATACCATTATAAATATTATTATACTATTTGCACGTGAATTTTCTAGCACCACAACTTTTACATTTAAATACAAAATGTCTTAACTATTAATGGTTATTTCTGGAACCATTGTCGCACACTAATTGATATCGGAAGAAGACTGCGAGAGCTTGAAAGTTTCATTGATCTCTGCACTCAGGAAGTACTTTGAAATTTCGACTTCCTTCGTAGTAAAATTAGCTTTAATCTGAAAACAATTAACCCTTCTACATTTATTCTACGTTATAGGAAACCTTTATTTAATCCAAAATATATTTCTTGGATATTCTGGATACTATATTAAGAATCTCTGGAGACCATATGAATAAATCTGTAGGCAATTTCTCATTTTTACGTAATTTAGCTACTTTGTCTACAATTTTTTTTTTTAAATTTTCGACAGTATAAATATTTCAAAATTAAATAAATTCTAAAACTTATAATTATTAAGTGTTTTTTTTCAATACTAAAACCATTTTGCTGTATAAAATTTTCAAAAAAAAAAACTATTAAGGTATTAATATATTTATCCTTTAAATAAAATCTCATGAAAATATTGATAAATATGAAACATGTATCTTTTTCATACCAAATTTCCTTTTAAGCCTTTTTATAGATGACATTTATAGATAAGGTAAATTACTTATTTCACAGTTTATGTTCTTTCTTCTAGTTTGTCCTAAATTATTTCATTTTAAATTATTCGGCTTTTGATCGATAAATTGAGCTAACATGCAACGACAAACAAAGAACTCAATGGGAAAAAGAAATATTATTGTTAGAAAATTGTTGTTGACATAGTTATTATTTAAATCAACTCCTCCTGTAACCTTTGCTGCAATCTATAGAGCTTATACAGTGAGATCGTTAATTGTTTTCAAAAAATTTTTACAAGTTAAGAATTATTTTGAATCATATTTTTAATACAATCTCATAAAAATGTTTTCTACTTTAGTCAGTTTACTGCTATCTCTAAACAATGAAATATTGTTAATATTTTGCCAAAAAAATTCACAAAGTTTTTAAATTAAACTTAAAAGCAACTTTCACATTTTAATTTTCATATCCAAATAAGTTTTATTAATGGCAATCAATTGCAAAAAATGGAAAATGTATTTACAATAATTTTCATCCGTATTGCCATTAATACCTATGGAAATATTATAGATATTTATAATTGCTACAATTAACAAGAAATATCTGAAATAAGATTTATATATTGTTTCAAAAGATATTTGTAGCTTTCATGTTTAGTAAGATGATAACTTGTTTATATTTAGCAGTTAATGTGTTATAGTGTCCTAATCATCAATTCATCTACCTATCAATAATTATATGTAGGATAGTTAAGAACCAACTTTGCTTATGTATGAATCTGTAGTGTTCGGTCTGTTCAGCCGATCGAGATTAGATTTCGCATATGATTCATTTGTATGAACTTCAAATTCTACGAACGCCAATTAAATGGCACTGAAAGTAACAATTATAGGTACAGAAACTGGAAATTTTCGAATTGCATTGTCCATTTTTTCCCATTGCAAAAACTCACCATATGCGGATACATGAAAGAACAATAAGTATATCACAAAAAAAAAGAAGGACGTATTATGAAGGCACATAAAAGAACTTTGCGAAAAAAAAAATCTCGATTGGGCCCGAAAGAAATTTGCGTATGATAGAGGAAAGTCACCAACCACTGATGGCAACACAGATAGGAGAAATGTATACTTTTATTTCGATTAAAAACGTAACGTAGCAGAAGGGGTGTTTGCAATTTCACGTTTTATAAAATCTTCCTTTTCAAATGCCACAAAGTTTGCTGATTGATCATGCACACTATAGATTTAAGGTGTCCCCAGAACCAGATCGCATTTTGGGGGGAAGAGAGGGGACGTTCACAGATCTATTTTTTTATTCGCATAAATTCATCTTTTTTTTTTTTTTTTTTTTTTGTAAAAAAATACCGTTTCAAGGCTCTTTAAGGTTTTCACGTATGCTGAATATTTTGAAACGAGAAAATGCGGATTTTGCCAGTCTAAAATTTCGTATTTCTATTTCTTCACTTATTTCCATGAACACCATTTTGTTACCGTTCATAGAATTCCCAGCTCATACCTCTGATTAACTATATCTGAAATCTCATCTTGGACGGTTGAACGGACTAGCCGCTAGAGGTTCATATATCGGCAAAGTGGTTTTTTTTTCTTTTTCACAATCACCCTGTAGATTATTTACTTTTTACTTGAAACTTCTTAACATGTATTTGATATATATTTGATATTCTTTGTACTTTGAAAGGTATGGAATAATTAGAAGTGTAGAAAAATAAACCTAATGGAAATCGGTGAAAGTTAAAAAATATATTTGCGTATTCAAATGTCCCATGCAGACAAATTCCAACGATTCAAAATCGGTACGAAAAAGTCCATATTTAAAAAAGCAAAGTTGGGAACAATTTTTCAATTTCAGTTTGACTTGTTTCGACTGTTTCTTCTTTAATTGCCAATCACATTCTTTGTTTTTCTAAATAATTTTTAATCGATGAAATGATTATTTTATGCTTTCTGTAAGAGAAAATATTATACGGAATAACACTTTATTTATTATTGCTAAAACATTATAAACCAAACAATATACACTAGCACAACTTATCCTAATTAAAGGTAACTGAGATCGTTTATAGTATAGACATTTATACATTTTTACGTACAATAAAATAGTGCAAAATATTACCTTAATATTTTATTATTTTAATTAAAAGTAACAATAGAACTAAAATATATTAATTTAACAAAATTAATGATTCATGTAAGATGTAATTAAATTTTACGATTAAAATAGATATGTAGCTTCATCGATGTGTTTCTACAGCGCTACGATTCGAAAAAAAATTCGTGTAACATCGCATTGCCAATCGGCAGCTTTCTATATAATGGCTTTCTATATAATGGATTTCTATATAATGTCATTTATGCCCTATAGCCCTCATTCCATTCTCGAACGATGCATCTACAGCAATGCAAACAGGATGACAATTGATCTGTGGCAATAGATTTAATTTAATTCACGAGCAGTGCACTGGCAGCTCTCTGAGGTAATCAGGTCTCAAATCCGCATTCCTCTAAGGTGAAAGCTATGTCTTCCCTCCAAGACATCATGATTCACTCAAACATTACTTGAAAGATAATACATTTACGTATTCATAATTTTAAATGATTTTTAATGACTATAATGTTCAAGATGATAGAAGAATTTTTGAATTTCCTTCCATCAATTTAAAATCCAATAAAGGCGAAAGGAAATATTTAATAAATTAAAGGTTGAAAGGATTGTATTTTGAATGAGTACCTAATAATGTTTTTCAGATATACTGTACTGTTTTTTTATCTTGTGTGAATATAAATGTGTATTTAGATATAGCTAATGGCAATATTTAATGGAATTACAGTTTATTAAACAATACTTGAAAATGATGTAAATGAGCGAATATTCATCTCCTATGAATTCTCTAAGCGATTTTGAAGACAATGATTCCCAATTTGCAGAATAAATTAAATTAGAATGGATATATATTTTTAACTACTTCTAATTGCAATATTAATCGGAATTTATTGGACATTACATAATCTTCTTAGTGATAAAAAATGCATGTAATAAAAAAAACTAAAACTAAAAAATTAATCATGATCAATTTAATTGATTAAGTGCCCAAAAAGGAATTCCCATTCTTAATGAATAGATATAATTTTTCTCATCTTATCTGTCAGAAAAGTATAAATGGTAAACATGAAATTTATAAAACTAGAAAATAGTACACATATGTACGTTTTTCTTTAATTGATGGTTGAGACTTTTCAAATTATTTTTGGGGATTTAATGAATCATAATTTTGAAACTCTACAAAAACACCTAATTGCACTCATAATATTAATATTTTCATCAGAAAATAACTTTTTATGTTCTTTCCTTATTATCCTGCTTAGAATGTGTGTGTATAATTGGCAAAAGAAAAAATTGATAATGAATTCAACTAAAGAAAAGCAGAATAGAAAACCGGGTAAAATACATTTTCCTTTTCTGTCTGGTATCATAATCTACTTTCTTCTGTCTGGTATCATAATCTACGTTATCAATATCTACTTTAATTTTAGTACACGTTTGCTTTCTTTTGATCTTTCTTTATTTAACTCTGAATCTAAATGCATATTATACGTTTTCTTTTTTTGCAGTTGTCATATTTCAAATCTTCAGATTCCTAAATTCAGTTACATGAGTAATCTTTTGTTCTATCATACGAACATCTTTTGTGTTTTCAAGAGTGTCTTGGTTACTTAAACCAGTACTATTTGTCTCCGAATTTATAGACATTCGAATTCCGAATTTCTGAGTCTTTCATCATTTCAGAAAAACGTTTACTGAAACGACCATATTATTTGATTAGAGACGATCAAATATTGATATTGACTATATGCATTCGTTATAGTAAATATATATATATATATATATATATATATATATATATATATATATATATATATATATATATATATATATATATATATATATACCACTAACCACGTAATAAAAATTATAGAAAATATTTATACAACACTAGAGAGGAAAGTTTTTCTGTATCTCAATGTTTGCACAGAATTGGACCAGTTGGTTTAATCCTCATATAAATACAGTTTATTTGAATTATATATGTACAGTGGATAAAAAAAAGTATTGGCAATTGCCTATAAATGATCATATTTGCTAACAAAGTATGTTTACAAATTTTATTTTAACGTAGCGATTACAGAAGGAGAGAAGACAAACAAATATAACGAAATTTTCATTTAAATATTTTTTTTAGTCAAAATCTACGAGAAAATCCAAAATTTACATGATAAAAAAAGTATTGGCAAAATTATGAAATTGACAAAATTATGAGCGAAAACAAAATCAGTATATGTTTAGTACTTTGTATGCGTACCTTCTGCATCTATAACAGCTTGTAATGTATTTCTCATAGACGAAACTAAGGTCTGTGTTGTACTATTGGGAATTTTGGGAAGAGTAAACGTTTGAGGTCGTCTTTGCCTGAAATTTTATGTTTCCTGATTTCTAGATCCAGCAGGTGCCATAAATTTTCAATTGGATTGATGTCAGGCGATTGAGGTGGGGTTTTTAACTGGCGAGGAACACTGTAGAGTAGCCATTCACGGGTGAGATTCGCTGTATGCTTGGGGTCATTGTCTTGCCGAATGATGTTCCCAAGCGAAGATTTTGGGCACTGATTTTTTAAGTTATGGCGCAAAATGTCAATGTATGTACGTGCTGTCATAATATCATCAATAAAATACAGGTTGCCAACTCCATTAGCTGCCATACAGCCCCAAACTAAGACGCTGCCTCTACCATGTTTTACAGTAGCAGTTAAATGTTGCTCTTCCAATTCAGTATTTGACCTCCTCCACACATATCGTCGTCCATCACTGCCGAAAATGTTAAACTTTGATTCGTCGGAAAAAATAACTGTGTTCTAAAACTCTTCGGATAAATCAACGTGGGATTTTGTGAAATCTAATCTCTTTCTCCTATTTATTTGCGAGATGAATGATTTCTTTCTAGCTGCCCTTCCATAATAAAGTCCCTCGTGTAAAACATTCAGTACAGTCTGTACGCTGAAAGTCTTTTGCGAAGTGAAAGCAACATCTCTAGCTATCTGGGGTGCACTTATTTTAGGGTTTTTCTTAACCTTGTTAATAATGGCACGTTTTTCTCTTGTAGAAAATATTCGAGGTCGTCCACTTCTAGTCTTATTTTCCGTTGATCCTGTGTCTTTGAACTTTTTCACAACACTTCTGGCAGTAAATAAACTTATATTCAACTTCACTTCTATGACACGATAAGTTAAACCTTCATTTATGAGCCTAATAATCGTGTTTTTAACACTAACGTCCAACTCCTTCGATTTCGAAGTCATTTTACTGCAGTAATCGCAAAATAATGCATAGACACTTTTGGAGTAGTTTTGCAGACATTATACTGGTATAGTTTCTTATCAGTCGAAACACGTGACTTCAATGTAACAAAATTTGCATAGCAGTTAAAACTTTGGCAATATTTTTTTGACATGCAAATTTTCGGTTTTGAAAGAAAAAATCGTAGAAAATGCAAATTAAAATAAAAGTTTTACTATTTTTATATATCTAAGATGTCTTGTATTTAATTACGGCAACTAAAATGGCATAACATTTTATTTATTTGTCAATATGAATAAATTAAGGCAATTGGCAATACTTTTTTTACCCACTGTATATTACACAGCTCTTCGTAAACAACCGAACCGAATTTAACCAAATTTAATACACATTTTATTTGAAATGACAAAATATTGTAAACTTTTGAAAGTAAAAAATGAATTAAATATTCAGTTAATTAGAAAATAATCAAATGTTTGTCTTTTACCCATAATAATTTCCGATGAAATTTTTCAAGAAAAAATAATTTTACGCTAGTTTAAAATTGGGATTACACTTTTTATAGGATATAAATTTTAATTCAGTGCTATTTATTTTCAATTGTTATTATTTTTTTTAATTAATGCAAGCGATTTTGAAATAAGGAAATTTATATGTACTTCTTTGCATTCTACAATATTTTTTTTACCAAGTTTTATTAATTCATAAGTAAGAAATTTCAATCAATTTACACTTCCAAATTTGAATCACCCCATTAGTCTGTTTTTTAAAATTTTTCTTTAATTTTAATAAGCATAAAATGACTCTGATTGACTTTTGGAAACTTGCGTTTTTTAAACTTATTTTTAAAA
The DNA here is from genome assembly GCF_947563725.1 of Argiope bruennichi. Lineage (NCBI taxonomy): Eukaryota > Metazoa > Arthropoda > Arachnida > Araneae > Araneidae > Argiope > Argiope bruennichi. The sequence continues at coordinate 77,576,738 of NC_079152.1, forward strand.
AATACCATATAAATATCAAAGGACAAGAAAATTATGTTAATAAACAAAAAGTTAAGTCTGAATTTCCCAAATCCGTGATAGACGAAGGTTATCATTTTGGAAAAAACGTTATATTTGAGGATGAATCAAAATTCAGTATTCTGATTTTATAGGCAAATAATTGGGAGAAAAAGCTCAATGAAGAGTTCAATGCAGTTACTTCATTACCGACGGTTAAACATGGAGCCTGGAGGCAGAATTATTTGGGGACGTTTTGTTATTTCTTGGTATGGGAAAGTTAATTTCCTTTATTTAAATTTCATAGTAAATTTGGTTTTAGTTCTTAGTTTTGTTTTCAGCATATTTCTAGAATCTTAAATATTTCTTGCAGCAAATATGTATTTAAAAAGACACTTTATGTCATTACAAATGAAAAAGAGCTTAAAATTATCTTTAAGACATTAAAATGAATTTTATTTGCAACTAAAATACTGTTTAAGTATAAAATTTATTCGAATATTAGTTAAAATAACTTTTACGGAGGAAAACTATTTAAAATCTGTTTAAAAGATTGGGTCAGAGACTGTTCCTTTGGCCCTCAAAGATTGAAAGTTAAATTTATCCGGTGATCAAAATCTTTGAAAATTTAATTGAACTTACTAGAGAAAGTACTTAACAATTAACGTTTTTCAAAAACGTATTACAGTCCAAAATTAACTCTTTGGAATGTGTTAGAGTTCATGGAAAATTAGAAACATGGTTTAAAGGTTATAATCACTTTAGTAGCTAAAATATCTATCTGGAAATTTTAATCTCTTTTAATTTAGGCGAAATAAAATTTATATGCTTTGATTAATTACAAATTCATGATTAGGGTTTAGTGCGTTTTGATAATTGTTCAGAGTAATCTAAAGACTGTACTTTTCCGGTGGAATAGCATGGAAATGAAAATAATTCATAAAATGAAATAAAATAAATTAATAGAAAAATAAATTATAAAATAAATAATAGAGAAAAATAATAGAAGAAAGAAATATGATAATATACTATTGAATTTAATAAAAATAAAAACAATAACAATTTCCATCGGTTGATTTAAGAAAAATTGACAATTATTTCTTTTTTCCCCATTTATTCGGATCTTTGCTAAATTTATTTGATTTTGCATAAACATTCTTTTTTACTAATTACATAAAAATAATTTATTTTATGTAAGAAAAATTAAATAAATATGATGTAACTAAAATGAGACGATTTTCAATTACATTTAACATTTTTCTATACAAATATTTAAAAATTCCCGTAACAAATTTATATTTCTTAAGTTTGGGATGTATGATTTGAGAATCATAATTAAAGGTAATTTAGAGGCACAATGGGCATTTCTACTTCATTATTTCTAAAAGGATATTATGTTAGAAGTAATGGATGAACATATTTAGTTATGTGAATTGTAATTCTTTTATTGAAAATTATATAAATGATTGATCTTTTTTTTATTTCATTATGATTAGTAGTTTCAAAAAGAAATCTAAAATAAAAATAGATAAAATATCAATTTAGTTTAAAGCCTACTTTAATCAATGTTGATTACTTCAAAGGCTTTCTTTCAATTAAATTTAATTTTTAAGTGATATTCATATACCTGAAAGAGAATTTATAATATTCGATTCAATTCTTTAATCCATTTTAAAATACAAATTTCAAAATATTAAAATATATTTTATATATTTGTTCTATTTTTTAAATTTAAATTCTTTTACAATAAAAGGTTATTCTCTGAAACAAGATGTCGCTATCAATTAATGTTTGTGTGCGCGCGTATGTGTGTGTAAGAGTAAGCAAACATTGGTTTAAAAATGGAAATTCAAACCTTGATATGTCATTTAGATCACGATTCAGTTTTAACACTGTTTATCGAACGTACTTATTTTCTAGCCTCATTTTCTTCCATTTCAGAGAAATTGATTGGCTTTTAAAATTCGGAGTGAAATTGTTATACAGATCTTTCGATTCATGCCTTAAAATTCATACCATGCATTCTTCGATTTCGATTCATGCCATGCATTCTTAATTCTTAGTAGTTCCTGGAAGAATTTTTTAAAAAAAAACTTTTAATATATATAACTGCTTTTCTGTGCATGATTTCATAATATTTCATCAAAAGATAGTTATCTGGTTGCATATTAATTTAAAAAATATATATATTTCCACAAACATTCAAAAATTAATGTTAAAGATTCAATAAAACGACGTAAAAAATCACATTTAGAGCGATATTATGTCACCCATACATAATAAAAAAAAAAAATCTAAATAATAAGTAAATATTTTTTTACCCTTTTCAGTGTTGTGAACTTTAAAAGACTTCTCAGGTAAAAAATAAGGTAGGCAAATTTTAAAATAAACATTTTCTACATTATTCTATTTTGAGAAAAATAAGTTATACCAATTTTAAAATAAATTAACTTATTATTTACAATACTGTATTTTGAGGAAAATAAGGTATGCTATTTTTGAAGCAAACAGATTTTCTTAAAATATTCTATGTTTTTTTTTTAAACAAAAAAACCTGAAAACATTTTATGCCCGAAATTGCAATTATAATCTTCGGTAAAATTTGAATAAAAGAATTTTAAGACTTCTATTAATTTCCTGTTAAAACGGATTTGCATGTTAATTTTAAAAAGGAACAGCATTCTTTTCTTATCCTTTTTATTCTACCTGAATAACGAGAAATAAAGTATTTAACCTTATACTCTTTTATCAATTGGTTGCTAAGCAATTTGGACAAGCTCGTATTCAGGAAATGCTGCATTCTTTAATTAGTATTTATTCTAACATCATTAGTGGAGCGAGAACCCTGGTTCGTTATAACATGTCAATTGCCGAGAAAAGCTCAAAAAGCAAAGAGCTGTTTAAGACAGAAAGTGACTCATTATAAGAAAGTTAATACTTGCTTCATTAGTTAATGCCAAACACTATCAGGAAGTATCCTTTTCTCATTATTAGTAATTTGCTTCTAAATACCGCGAAAGGTGAGAGCTCAATATTTGTTATCCCAATTTGTTTGAAGCCCCATTTTGGAAAATATTGATTTTTGAAAGTCAAATAATAAAGGATTCTAATAAAAAATGAAATTAATTATCATTTTGCAGTTAATGACTGATGCACTATTTTCATCACAATTTAGCAAATTAGCATCTGTAATACAGCATAAAAGTCTCATTTACTTTAATAGCTTGTAAGAGTCATTTCATTTATGTGTAAGTAAAGTCTAAATCTATGGATATTCATTGTAATAAAAATGAAATTTTTAACATTATAAGCAGCAAGACATTTTTATTACCGAAAATGTATTATTTAGTGCGTAGTACTATCGAAATATATATAGTATCGAGTATGTCTTAATTGTAAATATTTTATTTAAATATTAGGCAATTCAAATAAAAACATATCAGCAAATTACAGAGGAGAATTATCTGTTCTTAATTTTCACAAAACAAATTATATGCCTGCCAAGAATTAGATTTTTAGACACGCAAATAATGCTTTAAAAACACTTTTATTATAATTTGCTAGAAATAAAGTGTCACAATTATCGTTCTAAAATTATAAGGTGAAAAAAATCATCGATTTACATATATTATCGAACGTTTAACAGTGGCATTAATATGTAAATATGACCAATTTAGAGAAATTTGTTTTCTTGGATTGATTATATTTTTTTTAAAAATTACTGAAAATTACTTTTTTTATGTTTAGAATGTGTCACACGATTATAGGGTCAAATTAATCAACTTCAAGAGGGATACCACATTTTGTTCAACCACTAAAATTAATATTAGACTCAACTTATTCACATTCAAGGGAGTGTTTTCGTGTATCTCAAGATACCATCTAAGAAGCTAACTATTAAGTTAACCAATATTAAGCATTTAAAGCATACTAATAATTGCAATTATGGGATCCTAATATTTTAACCCTTTCTAAGGCAGTGGAAAGTATGCTTCCCAATAAATTTATCAATCTTTGTATGAAATTTTGTAGGTTGGCATAAGTGCTGACAAATATTTTTTAGTATGTCAGAAACTTAGATGATTCAGTTCTTTATCTCGGACAAAATGATGTGTCTTGATTTGTTACTTAATTATTAATTTACCAAATTAAGTTAATTAATCAAATTAAATTTATCTAATAAGCTAAATGAATCCCTTTTCTTATTCTAATTTCAAATCTAAAAATATTTTAACATAATATGGCTAGAAAAAAATGGCCCTTTAAACGGTTAAAAAACACCCTAATGAGATGGTGTAATGAATTACATTCTAATGATGTGATTTAAAGAAAGGATTGAATAAACGGTTTTGAATATAAAATAATTATTTTCTCTAATTGCAATGATTATGCTCTTATTACTTTCATTATCAAGTTTCCATTATTCACTTCTTATTTTTATTTTATGAAAATGTAATACTAAACTAAATGTTACAATTGCGATTAATAATTGTAATATTTAATTTGAATTAAATATTTCTACATAATCGATTTCCAGGGATCATGGTCACATTACATTTAACAAAGATTCAATTTTTATCCTTTTCTACATTGAAAATAAACCTCTATAGCGTTTATCGCAGACATTAGTAACCTTAATATACATAAATGCGTCATAATAGAATAATGTAGGAATCCATTCCAAATAATATACAAGACGTCAATTTCAATCTTTCTACCCCATATTAATTTGAGAATGAAGATAACTATTGCCACACATTTGGTGTTAAGATATGGTAAAGTGACCATATGCTACAAGGCGCAAACAACTAATGTGCCATCTAGCGACGAACACTAGGGGCATCATCCCTATCTCGAAAACGGTAAAGGATACGAAAATAAAGCTAATTCCAAAATTGTAGAAGGTTACCGATTTAGTACGAAAAATTACAAATAAATATATATATATATCTTGTGCGCAATAATGTTAGTCATTAGTAGACTTTTTTATTCGCAACCTGCACTCATGACTGTGCCATTAACCCGATATTTACTGATCAAACGATGATTGCGTTTTCTGTTGCATCAACTTGCTAAATCGCAGCTATAAAAATTATCAACCAAACAAACGATTTGCAAACTTCGCAACCAAATTGTTGCGAACAAACAAACGATTGTTTTATACATTCTGTTCTTAAGAGTGTTGAACAACGTAACCAAAAAAATGCGCGCTTTAAACTTTTTTAGTTATAACAGTTTTTAGTATTAATATGTTAATGTTTTTTGTTTATATATATATATATATATATAAATCTAAGCCATTCTGCAATTTTGTAATTGATGTTTTACAAATACTTTGTGCTGATTTCTAGATAAAAACGCCAATTCCGTTATTTGTCCCCAGGCAGAGTGATAATCGATCTCATCATGTAGCGCATAGTCACTTTGCTATACCTAAATACCATGTTTATGACAATAGTTGTCATTGTTTTCAAGTTGATGTAGGGTAAAAAGATTTAAGCGGATATCATGTTTCGATACAAACAGCTGCACAAGAAACGAAACCAATTAAATGCATCAATTTTCATTTCCAGAATTTTCTTGTTAATAGAAAAAAAAAATCTCACGATTCGGAATATCAAATTTTAAACAAACGTTTTGAAGTACAGATTTAATTAGATAAATGCTAATTAAGAAATTATGCATGAATGGGGGAAATGCACCATTGCAACAATATAAAACCGTTTTTTAAAAAAAATGTAAATAGGGAAGAGCCTCGGGGAACGACATTGACCTAGTAATTTCTACTATAAGAAAAATGTGAAATTATTGAGTTCCTAATAGTTATTATACTTGAATTCATTTGAATTACGCAATTTTTAGTTATATAATTTATCTGTTATGTTGTGTTAATATTGTGTACTTAAGCAAATTTTTTGATAATTAAAACTAATAAAGCATTTTTTTTCCTTGAAATTCATGGGTAATTTCCCAATCTTTAGGAATGTCTGTGAGCAAGGTCCATAAAATTTTACCCACTATCCTGTATTGTGATCCATTCAAAATTACTCACGTTAATTTCTTCCTACTGATTTGCCAGTATGACACACTTTTGCTCTTGCATGTCTTTGCTCGCATGGAAGTGGGCAATGAATAGTCATAGAACATAGATTTGGACAAACGAAGGTCATCTGAGGTGTTATTAATATTAAAAATTACATGTTTACCAACATTGTGATAGTATAATTTAGCATTGAAACAACAAAAGCCATTTATAGGCTTACTTTTTTATCTTTAAATTGTTTCGAACAAATTTAGACTGCTATCACCGCTCTAATTTAAAAATTTCGACAAACAAAAGCAGACAGGAATTTGCAATTACATGATTTAAAAAATGAAAAACTTTCACCAAAACGACAGTTTACTGGCGAAACTATCATCTTATGAAGTTACTTTCATTTTAGTGAAATGTATTCATAACATTTCAGTGAAAGCACTCTATAGTATGGTTTTAAATAATTGAATCAATTTATTAAATCGTAGAAGAAACCTCAGGTTCCAGACGAATATTATGAAGGAAATCAGATTAATTATAAATAGATTCTATTCAGAACTTGTGGAAACATCTAACAAGAAAAATACATTAAAAGGAAACATTTATTCACCTCTGCATAAGCGTAATTTTAATAATGTTTATAAATGCTACAAAATTAGTCCTTAATCAGTCCATTAACTTTTGCAGCGAAATGTCAGATATTTTAATTTATTATGATTAAAAAAGTCTAAAGTTAATTAAATATTGGATTTTATATTTATAATATACTTTGATAGTTTCAAAATTTTATATGGCGTAAAAGTGAATTTCATTATTGGATATTTTACTTTTACAATAAAATGCTAATATATTAATTTTTTTAAAACTTCTCCTTTTATTTAATTTAACAACATATTTATTAGCAATCTCATTTATTTTGATGGTTTTACATTAGACATATATTTCGCATAATTGTATTAAGAGATATATTTGAAATTTAGAAAGTGATAATGTGACAGACAAGATGGAAAAAATTCTCAGTATAAAATGTATAAGCCACACCATTTTATAATAAGAATAAAATATAACATGCAGAAGGTACTCAAATGTTTATCAATGTAAATTTATTACCTTCATTTATGTTAATAAATTACCTTCATCTATGTAATAAAATATAAATTTCATTTCAATTGCAAGAATTATTTTAGTAGCACACATATATTGTGCCACATTGTATGATATTTACCATTATAACATTGCATAAGATTTTTGTGTATTGAATAAGATAATATAACTGAATTTTGTGCGATAGGTTTGCTGCCTATGTAATGTTTATCCACGTAAATTGGATTTAGACTGTTTTGGCAATCAAATTCTTATTGTGTTACAAAGAAAAAGGATGAAAAGGGAAAAAATACTTAAAATATAATAATATTATCATTTTTAGGTTCACTTAAAATAAATATAATTTTTCAAATTCATTTTTGTATTAAACAATTTACGAAAAAATATTATATTGAGGAAATAAAAAAAAGAAATAAGACTCTTTATCCACCTGATATGAAGTAGAATAAACTCGCTAGAATATTCTAATATTAATCAAGCTTTCAATTCTCTTTTTTGAAAGATGATTGTTCAAGAGCTTGACAGTTTATAACAGAATACCTATTTTCCTTTAAAAGTACTTCAAAATACATTCCCTTTAAAGTTCATAATTCAGATCGATTTATTAATATTTATTTTTTAAATGCAATTACTTTCGCGTGGTAGCCTTTCTTTATGTCACAGTTACAAAATTATGCTTTACACGCTATAATTTCAAAATCCATCATTAAAAGTTAACAAGCAGATGCTTGTAAACAGCTGTTACTATACGTATTTTTTCTCCTATATCAATAATTACACCTTTGGCAGTGATAAACTATGCTATCATAATGGAAGAATCAATAGAAAAACCTATTAATCTTCCATTAAAGTTTAACTCTAATTGTTGCGAACTGAAGAACGGTGTATTTCCTTAAAAAAATAACTTCGCTGATAAGCTTCTTATAGACATCATTAGAAATTTCACCAATTGCATAATGAATTTTAAAATAATTATACATCACTGTCATAAAATAAACAGAAAAAGAAATCCATTCTTCATTATTTCCAAGTATAATCAGAAAAAATTAGTAACAATAAAGTAAAAATTATAAATTGATAAAAAATTGTCATGTAACACAGTGAGTGTTAAGATACGTGAGATAATTAAAATATTTGAAATAGTCCTAAAAAATTGCTAAAATTTAATGTAGCGATGAAAAAATGTAATCGCTTTAACAAGAAGAATGTTATATGCAAAGATAACCAAACCGTGAAATTTTGTTGATCATTCAAGTGTAGATTCTAAAATAATAATACTTTGTCAAAAATTCCTTGATTTAAAGTAAATAAAAACTTTAAATTCCTAAGAAAATAGTTATATAAACTATTTTTCTTTATAATAGTATTAATAATAAATGTTTTAACAGTTAATATTTCTCCCGAATGTATTTAATTTATTATAATAAGTGCAGGAAAAAAAAAGAAAAAATAATACAATTAATAAATATTTGTGCAAATTGATTGACCCTGTATGAGTATATTTGTACATATATTGCACATAGGTATGAAGATTTTTCAGTAAAGAAAAGATAAATGAAATTATATGAATGTTATATAGTCAATATACATTACTGCATATTGATTTATATTTTTTGTTAAATATAATAGAAAAATGCAGGAAATGTTTCTATCTATTTTAAGAATAAAACGGTTTTGTGTAAATAAAATGACAAGAGATGATGTTAACAGGGAATGATTTAAAAAAAAAAGTTTTTGACGTAAATGATTTTTTTATGTGCATTATTGAAATAATATTTTAATTTATTGTACTTATTTGAATATTTTTTTTATTTTATCCAGAAGTATTTTGTCATTTTAAAAACAGTAATGCAAAAATGCATCTTGTCCCAATGATTTGGAATGATTACAAACCTGATAAATGCTGAGTATATTTAATGTTAGAATATATAATAAATAAATTCCGCTAATTAATTAAATATTGTTAAATACGTTTTCGTAGTAGTATATAATTAGAGGGTTTTTGTGATTAAAATTCTAGGTCATAGTAACTTAATACGATCTAAAGTCTTTAAAAAACACAAATTCCCTTTCTAAGTTTGAGAAATTTTTGCGCCATCATATATAGTATTTACATTGTATCCCAGTTTTCTGAAGGAGAGTCAAAATGCGTCTTAAAACATTTTACTATACATTCTTAGGAAAGTTTTCTCCTTAGCATGAGGGACAGGAAGCAAATTTCAGTTCCTTAGTAACAACTTTTTTTTTACATCTTGAGTAGTCTCTTGGTTTTATTACTTTAAAAGTTTTAGTTGTACTTTATGTGTTTAACTTGGAACTTGTGTATCTTCCAAAGGAGCAATTTTTAAAAATAGTTATATGCAATTTGTAAAATGATTGGAACAATATGTGGATAAAAAATACACAAAATAAGTTATAAACGACAAAAGGAAAATAATAAGGAGCATTTGAAAACAAGATGACGTGGTCATCAACTGACAGAATCATCTTGACTCGATTGAAAACATTAAAATACGATTATTTTATATTAACAAGAATAAGAAAAAAAAATAATGATCATAAAAATGTATATTGTCTATGGTAGTTTTGTATAACAAAGAATGATCAAATGTATTCTTTGCTTATCAGTGGAAATCTTATGACAAATTACAACATGCTAATTAAAATGTATGAGCATTATATAAAATAGCGACGAACTGGCGACATTATGCGAATATTTAGAGTAGAGTGTAAGCAGTATCGAAAAAGTACAGAAATTTTAGTTATATTAAAATAAACCACTTCATTTTTTATGAACTCACCGTAGTTTTCCTATATTCCTAAGATGTGAGCATTATATTTAAGATTAACAAAAATGAAGATAATATTTTAGTATTAATACTTATGAGTTTCAAGTTTAAATGGGCATATTAAATGAGTACGTAGAAAAAGTGTAATGGTTGCTTTGAAAGAGTTTTGAATTTAAAATTAAGTCATCTACTTCAATTTTTCATTTACGACTTACCTAGTGCTTTACCTGTACATTATTCTCTGCGCTGATATCACTGTCTTTCTAGTAATGTTCTGGGAAGGCGTTTTGACACACGACATCAAAAACATTTGAATTTAAGATATACTCACTATTTCGTCATGTATGTAGTAATAAGAAAATGCAATTTGTATGTCGCATGAATATTATGACCAAAGAAAAAATGTGCCCTCCTACTATACAATTTACAATGCCAATTACTAACAATTTACAATCTAACTTACAATGCCTTCTTACTATATTGATAAATATTTTTTGAAAAAAATTCTCATACTCACTATTTCATCATGTATGTAGTAATAAGAAAATGTAATTTGTATGTCACATGAATATTATGAAGACAGAAAAATGTGCCCTCTTACTATACAATTTACAATGCCAATTACTAACAATTTACAATCTAACTTACAATGCCTTCTTACTATATTGATAAATATTTTTGGAAAAAAATTCTCATACTCACTATTTCGTCATGTATGTAGTAATAAAAAAATGTAATTTGTATGTCGCATGAATATTATGAAGACAGAAAAAAATGTGCCCTCTTACTATACAATTTACAATGCCAATTACTAACAATTTACAATCTAACTTACAATGCCTTCTTACTATATTGATAAATATTTTTGGAAAAAAATTCTCATACTCACTATTTCGTCATGTATGTAGTAATAAGAAAATGTAATTTGTATGTCGCATGAATATTATGAAGACAGAAAAAAATGTACCCTCTTACTATACAATTTACAATGCCAATTACTAACAATTTACAATCTAACTTACAATGCCTTCTTACTATATTGATAAATATTTTTGGAAAAAAAATATCTCTAGATTAAATCAAACCTTGAAAGGAAGAATATAGAAATGTAATGAGAAGGAATGCAGAAAGAGCAAAGAAGAATTTTATATAAAACAAAAGCAAAAATATTGCATCCTACACAAGAGAAATTCTATACGTTTAGAGAAAATGTTGAAGATATTCCTCCAGATCGTGAGTTTTTTTAATTGTATTCAGAAAAATTGATGGTAATCTTATTCCTATTAGACTAGACCAGGTTGTTGCTTGTTTTCAATATAAATCAGCGAACCCATTTCCATCTATAATTTTCGACTCCCTGGAAAAATCTTTATCATTCAAAATAAAAGGTGTTACAAGAAATAGCCTTCAACAAATTTACTTCGAAATTCTGGAAGAAAAAATTCGTTCATATTCATGTGGGGAAGAAAATATTTTAAAAATAATAAAATCATAACTTTCTTAAACAATTGCCCAAAGGCAAAGTTAGTGGATATAGCGCAATGGATTTTATAATTATCTAAAGTTCATCTTCTGAGAACTTATGATGACATTCATGAACAAATGTTTCGAATAAAACAAACCTTATCTAAAACAGAATTGATAGTTTTCGTTCTCAGAAAGGAAAAATAAAGTTTTAATTCCCACCTAACATTATATCTCCTGTCGGAACAATTCTATTTCGGCATAACAAGAGAGTGCTGAATTTTTTAAAAAGTATAAATTAAAATAGTTATTTTTAAAATGATAATTAACAAATTTAAAGATCTGAAAGAGAACATGCTTCCCATGTCTGTATCACTTATTTTAATTAATTATCGACAATCTCGCAATTCGTTCTTAGAAAAGTTTGTGTGTAGGAGAGAAATCATATAATCGATGATTTAAATAAAGTATGATATTAAATTAATTGTAAAGACCGGTAAGTGTTTTACATTGTCATTTCAAATATAATAATTGGGTACTAATTAACATATTTTGAAATGGATTGAAGCTTGAATACAATTATAAAATATTCGTGGACTATAATTGGATTCGTTAAATAATTGTACCTTATTAATTGATTAAAAGTCAGCCTTTTTAAAAATAGCAACGTATTTAAGGCATGGTGTAAAATTACTTACTGTTATAGCATTCTGAAAATGAGCTTAACTGTTTGATAAATGCTTAAAAGGAAAATTAATTTCCTTAGTGACAAGCATTGTTTTAATTTTAAAATTTGATAAATATCCAATTACAGAATTTTTAGAATTCATTCTTAGAACTTACGGAATTCAGATAAAATGGTCTTAGCATAATTAGAGGAAATTTGTAATCAACTCGTTTCGAATAGCATTTCCAGAAATTATATTTTATTACCAAAAATAGGTTTATAACATAGGTTTAATAAGATCATCTTAAAGAGAAATGTCATATAAAGAGCATTTCTTTAAAGCAAAAAAAGTAACTACATTTTCAGAACTTCAAGAAGAAGAAAAAATATAATTAGAATTAGAATAAAGATGAAAAACTAAAGAAAGAACGACCATTGCATGTATTGTTCTATTACTTAAAGGCATCAACTCCCACATTTTCTACTAATTAAATATTTAATAAACTAGAAAACCCAAAATAAATAAAAAAATTCAGAAGAATACATATTTAAATTCTTGATATGGCAGAAACCGAAAGCTTGCAAATTGCACTAATATCAAATTATTTTTAAATAACTTATCAAAGAATTAGAAAATAATACTATTATCTTTAATAATATTTCATATATATATATATATAATATATATATATATATATGAAAAATTCATATATATTTCATATATATATATATATATTTTCTTAAAGAAGCTAATGAAAGAATTACTGCAGATATAATCAAATAACTATAATGTTCTTTTAATTCCTAGATTCCATAAAAAAAATCTTTTCAAAATATACGAATACTATCAAAAATTATAATTTTAGAAGTTTATTTAAATAAATCCAAACTAAAATTATTTCAAAATAAATAACTCTAAATCATCATAAGATATAACTTGGTTGGAAAGTATTTTCGCAGCCTCCAACTCTAGTTATTTATCAAAATATTATAAAATTCTGCTTATTGATTTAACACTTTTAGAAAAATTGACTTTGCTTAATTGCCTGAAGTCATAAAATCTGTTGTGTCGATTTCAAGCACATACATCCTCCAAAATAATAAAAATTAGAGGTCAGGATAGTAATTAAATTAATCGCATCTTGTGATTGATATGCAAACTCTAATTCTCTAATTGAGGTTTCAAAATCAATTATAAGCTGGCTATAATTAATAAAGTTATTCCTTTCTCTAACATCATATCTTCTGGGAGAAAAAACATTTAACTATCCATGCTTTTTGAATATCGTTTAGTTTAGAATTTTGCTTTCTTAATGAAAATTTAACAATATTTTATTGATGAAATTATCCTCAATAAGAATTTCAAATTTGTGAAAGATATTTCTAGCTTAATTCCTGTTTTAAACAAACAATAACTCTAAATAAACTCAAATTTTTTCAACTAATAAAAAAGCAATTCAATAAACTCAGGTATAAGTAACTAAACATCACTGCGATGCTTCCGGAGAAAGAATGTTGCTATTCCCGCTGTAGAAATTTATTCTTTTCTCTTATGTAGTGATAGGTCTAACGTATTGTCATTAGCTGTTATCCGAATTGTTCATAGAAAGAAAGCAATTAACTCTAAAATCGAAATTAAAACTGTTAAATACAGAAATAAAGCGGAACGAGTAAAAAAAATTGCGAGTTTCCCCGATTATACAGTTGTTTCTTTTTTAGTGCTACAACTACGTCTTTTTATTCTCACAATGCTTCCGAAATCGGCACTTTTAGATGAAAAAAAGGAATAGAGAAACTTAAAATTCCCTAAATTTCCCTGCTTTTAAGGAAATTTTTAAATTTCCCTGCATTTCCTATGTTATTTACATGATTTCAAAATCCCCTGTATTTTCCCCGTGCCATGGCAACCGCGAATTTTCAGTGTTTAGAAATAAGTGAATGGATTTAATTAGGAAAACTGTGGATTAGAATGAATTAAAATGACATCATATTTGAATAGACAAAGCATACGGAAAACGAAGGAACATAGTACAAGTATGAAATGTAAAAGTCCCCTGCTATATAATATATCCGAAGATAGGCTATGTTTTAAAAATAATACAGAAAAAATTAATTTTTGACACCCTAAATTAGTGGAAGACAGTGACAATCATTGTAAATCTCAAGAGACTCGAAATGTTTTTCAGCAAATTCATATTGTAGAATGGTATCCACTCTTCTTAAACAATAGAGTATGCTGACTTACATCCAATACAACTGTAATGAATGCACTATAAAATAAATGCTTCATAAATTCAGCGCAAGGAAATACGATATTTGCCCCAAAATAAGTTTTCAGAAGTATAATGAGACTTTTTCTGTCATCTTTCCCATTTTTTTTCAGTTGTAACATATGCGGAAGAAAAATAATCTTACAGACAAATATTATTTTCAAGAATCTTATTTATTTAACATCATGAATGATCGCATAACAAATATAGATTCTAAAATTCATACGAATGAATGCCTTGCTTTTATGAAAAGTTAAGGCATGGATTTTTCTCTAATGATTCCAGCTTTTCATAGCATCGGATATCTGCCTACATTTTAACTGCAATATACAATTGGCTCTTGAGTAAGCACGCATTGTATTTTTTCTAGAACATCTGAAGATCATTCATTTACAAAATCCTGTTTACAGAAAATAAAAAAAAACAACAAAAAAAACAATAAAAGAGATTGATGATATTTTCTTGTTTGAAAGAGGAATGGGCTAAAAATTACTACAACTGAGATGAAATTTTCAAAAGATAAAATGTTTGATCATTCGTTAAATTTTCTTTATAAACCAGGTCTAAAAGAAGAAATAAAATGCATAAATGTCAAAGTCTTTTCTATATGAAAACGGGGGAATAAGCTACGAATTTTTGTCTTCGGAAAGGGATATTATTAAATATTTGACTTCATCTCTGGGAATCTCCTTTCAAAAGATATTTACATTGTTTTTTCAATTCAAAAGCTACACACACATTGGTCATATTTTTCCTGACCTATTACTACAAACATTCTTTAATGCAGTGAGTTATGAGAATATTTATATGGTTTCATGGATTGGGCTCAAAATAAGTTTTTACCATTTTGAAATGATGTTTTTAAATCAAAATTATGTTAAATAAATGCATCAGGCTGAAAAGCAAATTGGCAGTTGTACAGTAAAAATATGTATTGCATGTGATTCCATTTGCACTGGAACTAGTGCAAATGGAATCTCTAGTCTCTTAAGGGAAAACAAACAAAAAAAAAATCAGATTATTGTTGAGAGATTGGCCATTCTAACCTCTTTATAACTTGAATATCTATATTTTCCGGCAAGATTTTTCGGTTACTGTTAGAATTTTCATACATTAGGATTATTTCATCATCAATCGCTGTAGATTATGTTCTGATAAACGAATTGAAAATCTCCTTTCCGTCTCAGAGTCGTAAGAGTTATTTCATAGAACTCATAGAGGTAAGAATAATTTTCCATGGTGATTTGATTCCATATTAGGATTTCATTTTCTTTATAATGTTTTAGAGTGAAATATCTGGTGGCTTGCTTTCTACATATTAGCCCACCAGTTGAATCATTTTTTCAAAGTAACCCAATGTGAAGATTAAATAACTAGTGCTGTGTGGCAACTGGGTTTGTTACCTAAAATAAGCCATTACTTCTCAGTTATGAAATGAGATGGACCTATAAAATGATCTTGCAAACAATCCTTGAATATTAAGATTACTTCTCACCATAATAACCGATTTATTGTTTCAGCTGCTATGAAATTATCTATAAAGAGCCCAGAAGCTTCAATAATTTTCCTAATTTTGGCCGAAATTATACGAACGATCTTCTGCAGAGATTGCTACAAGTGGTCAAACATGAACAGCTATTCTTGATATTGAGCTTATGGATTGAAATTGATAATATATTTTTTGTACCACAAAGCATTAGCTCTTCTTGCAGCAGCATCTTATTTCAAATTCATTTCTATAACACCAGAACATCCGTCGGTGTCGATTGGACACCGGAGATCGTTTAGTTTGTTCTCCTTTTCGCATTTTTTGCAGATAATTTGAAAATGTATCTTGAATTTTAATCATTTTAAATGGTGCTTACACAAAAAATTTTTTGTGGTTCTTGGTTAATTAAGAGATATTTTACAATTAAATATACCAAGAGCGTCAGCTGGTGTCGTTTCGACATAAAGGCAATTTGTCATTATAAAAAGCTGTCGTTCAACAAACGATAGTTCACTAAGTAAAACAAACTTCCTAGCGTAATATCGCACATTTGTTTAACCGTGAATGCAGTGTTATTGTTTTCCCAGCGGAAATGAATCAATTATAATAAAATTGTTGTTTCTAAATGTATCGCTACATAGCATTTGCGTATCTGCTCATAAAAATTTTCATTCGATTCCCGAACCTTGTGCAGAGCATACACCTTGAAACGATGGCTCGTACAAGAGGTCTACACCCTGATGAAATTGCTAATATGGTGCGAAAGCTTTCTGAAAATGAATCGGAATTTGTCTTGTTCTAATTTAGATTCCCATGGAAGCATAAGATTGCGTGAAAGGGATGCGAAGAATCTGAAAAAAAGTGCAGATGAAATTGATAATATTCAAATAATAAATACTGAATTTAAAGGAATGACAAATTCACTAAAATGAAAAAAGTGCGAAAATGCAATTAAAAAAAATGTGCGTCTCTTGCATGAAAATGGTGTGCGGAAAATGTACAGGAAAAATTGAATATCACTGTATTCATTGAAAATGAGGTATGTACAAAACATTATTTATAAAAACGATAAATAATAATTAAAAAAAGCTTGCATTCTCAGAAAAATTACGATGCTATTTATTATAATAATATTTATGAATATTATTGTTTTATTTCATTTTACAAGGTTAAAAGTTTGTTTTATTACAGTTTTTTATGATATAAAGGGTCATGATATATAATAATTACATGGAATAATATTAAAAGGTCTTAAAACTAAACCCTACTTAACAGAAGTCCTGCAGTTATTTAGTTATTACCAATATTTTATATATTTTATATCGCGGTGTCGAAATGACATCGGTGGACATTTAAGGGTAATCGAAATCCTAGATGTTCTATTGTTAAAGTTTTCTCAACTGCTCACCACCTGGAACCCATGAATAGGATAAAATCTTCCTTGGTACATTATTAGCAACATCTACTGAGAAATACTGAAGATTACCAAATATTCATAGAAACTGTTCGAAAATTAAGAAAGAATTTTATAGATTTTTGACTTCTATAAAAAACATTTGTAGATTTACTCCAACAGAAACATTTATAAATTTTCAGAGAAAAACATTTATAGATTTCACGGACATCTATAATAATGTCTTTTAAAAAAAATTATTCATTTATTCCTTTTATATTATTAAATTAACAATATTCAAGTTAGGAGACTAGCTGATTAGCCAGGATATTGTCTACATTTAATTTCAGTTAGATCGCATAAATATAACTTCATGTTATTTATTCCTTCAAACTGTCAGGAATTAAATCAGAGTTAATTCAACTGTCTTATATTCTGCTCATTTTGTACACGAGTCTTTCTGATGGAGACAATACCATGTCCTTACAGCACTATTTAAGAATGTAAATATGTTGTCCATTTATATTCTAACTTTCGCAAAACTGTAACTTTCCTTTTTTATTCGTCTTATAAACTAACTATATGCAGATATTAAACATGATCCTTCTTGTTAGCTTTCAACAATGGAAGAAAATCAAGCTATTAAATATTTGATGAAATAATGAAAATGGTTTGAAATCTAGGGCAAAAATTTAATATAGTGTCAGAAATTAGGTAAAATGTTTTTTTTAAATGTCACATTTGTGGACATTTTACACATCTATTAAATTAGTATCACTATAAAAAAGTATTTTTCTATATTTTAAAACATTTTAGAATTAGTTTTTGTGTTATTATATTTCTTTGCTATATACTATGTTATAATTTATACTATATATATTTTTTACTTCATTGAAATTTTTGAAAAATTCGCTTCGATGTGTATGTTCCGATCCTGAAGTTTATATGGGCCAAATTTGATAGCTGTAGGTTAAGTGAAATGGCATGTAGAGCGCCAACACATACACGCAGACACATTTATCTTTATTGTTACTAGAGATTGCATAATATCATTAACATCAATATTTTCCTCTCCTTATTTGTGAAGCTTGAAAAGAAAACAGTTCTTAATTTATATTTTGGGAACCAATACATATTTCCATTTTTTTTTTATAATAAATATTTTCAATCACTTTCATTCATTTCTGTTTGTACAATTTTGGATATTCCATAGTTGATGATTCATCCAAACATTTCAAAATGAACAAATTCAAAAAAAGAAATTATATGTTTTATTACAACCATTATTGCTTTTTTCGATCTTTCTCCAAAAAAGCAAAAAAGCCCATATGCTTCTTCTCCTAACAAGTAAGAAAAAATACTAACGTATAAAATAGATCAAGGTGACCAGGTAGATGTTAAACCAAAATACTCCTTTTGTATGCATTTTTAAACATCGTTTGTAGAAATTTCCAAATTATATAAAGATATCATTAATGTATCTTTTATTTACAATAGTGGCCAGGTCACCAACCGCACTAGTGAAATGCAAACGAGCAGTGAAGCATTTGTGGCATCACTCAATTCACAATCTATTAATGTAATTTCGTAAACACTCTGAAAATATTACACTTCTTTTCATATTTTAAATATTATAGTATGTAAATTTCATTTTCAATACGTCCTGCTTATAATTAAAAATAAATCATGATGGGGATCCCAGTTCTTCCTTATAACTGATTGGAAACAATTGGGTACTAAGGTTTGGTGAAGTGGATGATAATGTAACAAAGCTTTATAGCTAACTTCAAATAAAAGTGAATGCCTTCAGATACCTTTCCTAGCCTTTTTATAAAATTCAAAATCTATTATAATTAAATTTTAAAATGTCTCATACCAAACATTTCAGACCCATACTTTTAAATTTTTGAGGGAAATAATAATGAAGCGACATAAATTATGTTGTGTTTAGAGGTGTAGAGACCAATTGGAACAAGTTTATGTATCGACATAAAATTATCCAGATGCAAAAAAAAAAAAAAAAAAAAAAAAAAGATTTTTTGATAATGAAGTAGTAATGAATAATTTTTTTTCGATAAATGAAGTCGTTACCACAGTAGCAATAGTAATATAACTGATAATTATAAATCAAAGGGAGTATATACTTCTAAAAATTGACTGTAATAAACAGGAGTGCCGACAATAAAAGTATACTCATTGTAGATTATACAATGCGTCTCTCTCTATCTATCTATATATATATGTATATATGCTCACAAAAAGTAATTGAAAAAAATATCAGTATAAATAATGTATCTATGCAGTCAATTAAGAGTTTGTCTTTGCCAATTATAACTATAATAAAAACATTATTTTTAAACATTAAATCGCACTTAAATATCATCAAATTGCAGAAATATATCTGGGATATTGAAAAGAAAATTTCCTTACTTTTTCTAATTTTTTTGTGAGAGGATGCTAATTATATCGATTAAATGATTTATTGAATAATTCATTTCATTATATATTTAAAAATTAGTTATTATCCCTAAATAAATAAAAATATTATAGTTTATCTAGACAGTCGACAGGGTGCAGGTAAATGAGCTATTTAATATATTATAATAGTTAAAAAAGAAAATTATAAATATCAATAATGTCTATTGTCAGAGAATATTTTTGAAGATGTAGATTCTCTAACCATTTATTAAGCTAACTATATGTATTTGTCAAAGACTAAAAGTTTTTCTACGTCGTCATTTGTTTTCAATTCATTTATATTTTGCGTTAGTTAAAAAAAATGAACGTAAAATATTTTATTGGTAGTAAAATGCAAAGATATAAATGTATTCAAGTTTAGACAGAGCCATGTTATTGTTCATTGTCATTTCTTAAACATACATTAAAAATTAATATAAACGTCTAGCCTTGTATTTTGCATGACAGTATAATTTTATGCTCACTAATGGGTTGTCCCATCAAGAAAATTGAGAATTCAGATCCAAAATATGTCATCTGCTCACAAATATTTAAATTTTTCCATTTCTTATTCTTGACAGAGACGCTAGAGAAGAAAATGGAATTTTAAAAAAAAGACTTAAACATATGAAAATTTCCAAATTTTGGGAAAAGATATTAGAATTCGTATTCGGCATTTTACTGAAAAAAATATGAAGCATGTTTGGTATTTTATAAATATTTAAATTATGTGATGTTTCAGGATTAAAAAATAATTTGTTTGAAGAGAACTACTGTGAGAATTCCTCTATATTCTAGCCTTTTTGAATTTAAATAAACATCCTGTAGAAAAAACATTTGCAAAAATAAATGATGCGATATTTTTTACAGGAGAGTTTATTTGATTTACTCTTTTTGCCAGCGATGAAATCAATTAGTTCTGTGCACCTTACAGGCATCGTTTCTGAATCTCACTATTTTTTCAAACACTTTTTAATCAGAATTTGATCTGAATTAAAGTAATTTGAGAAATAGGAATAGATTATTTTTAGTTTTTAATTTCGGAGGAAAAAATGTTTTCTCGAACATAAAGTGTTCAGTAGTTTGCTAAAACAATTTAGTCAATGACGAAAATAAGTAAATCATAAGATTTCATTTATTGTTGTTTTTCAGTACAAATCTTAAAAAATATTTCCTATTATCATCTGCTATTATCATTAAAGAAAATGCGTTTCTAACAACTAAATGAATCAAATAAATCGATATGACCGGTTTACTATTAATAAATATATTTGTATATTGTTGATTGTATTAAAGAAAAATAGCTTTAAAGAACATTAAAATCTAATTTGAATACAATTTGAAGTATATCAATTTTTAATAATTTGTTCTTTTAAGATATTATTTTGCTTCGAATGAATATTTTTTTCTGATGGAGATGGAATTTATTGAGATTATTGTGGGTTTATTTGAGATATGGATTTTAATTGATACAATGGAAAACTAGCATAATGGATTCATAAACAATATGATAAAGATTCTTATTTGATTTCAGTGTATAGATCAGCCATTTTTTTTTTCACTTTTAAGGGGACAGTGGACTTTGAAATAAGCAAAAATGGACGAAAACGTGCAATTTTATTTTTATCATTTTATCAAAAATATATGTTTGAATTCAACTAAAATACTGTTATAAAATGTATTCTTCAAGAAAATAAATATTTGAAGGGTTAAGAAGGAAAAAAATACATCTTAATCATTTTTCTCATAACGATATTGTAATTAGATTTAAATACATTTGCAATGTTCCTGCTGCCTTAATTTTTGAAGAAATAAGTTGAAATTGATAATAAAGATTTCGGTCAAACATTGAAAGAAAATAGGTTTTTCATTTTATGTTTCGAATTCTTTTAGATAGTTAAAAGTCAATTTTAGTTTAAAAAATATTAAATTCCTATGAAAATTCAGTAAGTGTGCATAAAAATATTTCTAAAAAAATTAGTATGCAATTGGAATTAACAAATCAGACGTAATTTTGTTCCAAATAAATTTAAATTGGATAATACGAAAAAAAAACACACCAGAAAAAAAAAGAAAAAATAAGTTTCCTGGAATATTTTGAATTTTTTAAAAATTATATATCTTTTAAGTTTTTTAAAAATAATATATTTCTTATAAAAATGTTCTTTAAGAAATTCAACGTATTTATATTTTAATACATATGCATAAAAAAGTGAATAATTTGCTAAAGTGTCTCATAGAGTTCACCGTCCTCTTAAATAATAAAATTCTGCACGAAATCGATATTTATTTTTATTTTAAGGGTTAGTCAAAGTAGGTATTTTAACAAGTAATATTAAATATTCCTTGTTTTAAAATTATAAATCATTGTACATGTTTTAAATTTTAATGCTATGTGACTGTATATTCTTTTTCAAAAAAAAATGAAGAAAGTCTTTTGCTGTAATAGAAAAATGTAAGAAATTTTGTAAAATAATTTTTAACGAGAAGTATGTTATAATTTATTATTAATGGGCAAGTTATTAAATGGGTGAATATTCATATCCTGTTAACAAACTCTAAAGAAACATCAAATATGTTTGTCGAGTCACATTAATAAGAATTCAGCATTGTTTTCTAAATATAATAATCTATTGTAATTACCCTTAAAGTGACATGGGGTTTGAAAAAAAACTTCAAAAAGAAAATACCTACCAGGAATTGCAGTGAGCATTAAAATCATTACTATTATGTCGATTCTTTTTCTCAAAGCAAGAAATTCGCAGTCCAATGGATAGTGGCAGATTTAAACTACAAGTATGATTGCATGTTCTGAAATATCACAGATGGAAGGGATCATAAAAATTTACAATTCATTTGATAATTTTTTCGACTTATCCTTTATAAATGAAATATGTTTCTAGACAAATTTAACCTACGGCAGGTTTGATTATGTTAATTAAGTCATTTCCAGAGATAGGAAATAACAAAATAAGAATACTTGAATTATGACGAGCAATTTATTACTAAAAGAAAAAAGAAATTAAAACTAATTTATATTAAATTAAACTTATTAAAATTAAATTATATATTAAATATTAAAATTAAACTTATGCAGTGTTTCTTCGACTGGAATTTAACATCGAATGTATTCATTCAGTTTTAACAAGCTACACGAGCTTTAACATTATTTTTTTTTTTATTTGTGCTGCCTGAAACAAAGAGTTCATGAATCCTGCCCTTCTACAGAATGGAAATGATGAAAAAGACTTTCCCTATTACTTTTCTAGTAATTGGTAAGTAATTAACTTGATAATTAGTTTTTAAATAATAATTCACTTAACTGATACATTCGAGCTATTGATTTCTGACATTATGAAATTCAGTTTTCTGTTATTAAAAATATCTTGCTTTTATAAACTCGTGAAAGATGGCAATTTTGTAGCGTTTTTTGTTTTAGTATTTCATTTATTTAATAAATCTTTGAAATTATTACAGGCTTTCTGAGTGTGGTTTGACATTACAGGCTTTCTAAGCTTGAGTTCTTACAAGCGGAGGTTTCATTTTAAAACGATCCCCAGTTGAAATAGTGAAATTGCATAGTTGAATCTTAATTTCATATTCCACGGTTGGAAATTTATAGATGAACTATTTTATTAATTAAGCAGACGGCATCCTGGCATAGGGGTAGCGCGTCTTCTCCGTGATTTGGGCGTCCTGGGTTCGAGTCCCGGTTTGGGCATGGTTGATCTTCCGTTGTTCTAGCTGTGAGATGTGTGAATGTGCTCTCCTGTAAAAAGAGGTTGTGCAAGCGAATGAATGATATGTGAGTAGCATAGTAGTACTCTTGGCGCTACTATAAAAACAAGAGACGCTCCCCCGCTGGCTTAAAATTGCTGTCTTTCTAATAGCGGGCTTGTCCATGGCAAGTGCTATAAGAAACAACAACATTAATAAGAAGGTTGGTTTTAATAAACTTATATGGATATATTTTGCATGTTAATTTAAACTCCCTGCAAGAATCAAAAAAGAATAGGATTGTTATTAAACAATTTAATGAAATGACTTGTGGTAAATGTAAATAAATAAAGTAAAATTTTTAACACGCGTTTTTAAGTAAAAGATTGGTGAGTATATAAGTAATGGTTCCCTTGATATATATTTTCTTCTCTTCTTTTATTTAAATAATATGCAATAAAAATGGGCACTATAATTTAATAATACTAAACAGTTTTTTTTCTAAAAAAATATTAAAAAAATGCTTTTTTCAAAGCATTGCACTACAACTTGACATATAATAAAATAAATAAAAAATACTAAAGTATGCATTATTAAAGTATCAGGCTAGTAGATATTAATGATTAATACAATTATAACTAACTGTGAAAATAATATACTTTTTGAAAAAAAAATAAGAAAATTAAAAAAATATATTAAAAGTATGGATTCATTTGATGTTAATTATATTGTGGTTTTAAAAGAAATTTCTTTCCGTATGAATAGAATATTTGAAGTCAAAGGCTTCACTTCTATTGGATTTAAACTGTGAGAAATAAGAAAACGCAAAAATATTACTTTATATTTTCATTATACTACATTCTATTATTACTTTAAATTATTATAAAAGTAATATTATTACTTTAGACGTTTTTAAATTATTTTGATAGACATCTTGCAAAAGATCCACTGATCAATATATTGTGTTAGTTCAAATGGTTCGTATAATGGATAAAAATTGATGCATTTTTTTTTCTGTAGCAGAAAAGTGGAGCATTGTTAGCAGATGGAGAGTACAGCAAGTTGTCATTGAATTAAAAAAATATATTACTAAATATCAATGGTAGGATTAGAGGTTTGTATAAGAATTTAGAAATGTCATTTTTCAACAACAAATTATTGATTAAAACCACATGAAATATAATTTTTACGAAATTTGAGCGTATTTTCGGTTTAGCAGAGCTTTGAAATTTATTCTTGTCATTCGGCCGCTTTATTGTTATTTAATAAGGAGTAAAAATTATAATACAAAAAATCTCTTAAATATATAAGAAAGTAATTAAAATTTATTTAAAATATACTTTTTTTTTCAGTGTTCCATTAAATGCTTTTCTATTTCAGTTAAATATTCCTGATATATTATTCGTTCATTATGTTTATAAGAACATTTTACCTAATACGAGTTTTATGACGAGTTTTATCAGGAAAGAAAAATGTAGTTTCTACTCATAAATAAAAAAACGACAATTTTTATACAAGTTTAAACAGAAAAATGAAACGAATTGGATGAACTCATTTACTTTTATTTTTGTGAAAATTAGAGCTGTTTGATATTGTCAATGATTAATATTTTTAAATAATAATAAATTTTCAAATAAATAATAATTAATTGCTTTTAAAGATCAAGTATATTAAAAAATAATCTTTCTACCTGTCTTAATTACTGTGGAAGAGAAAAAAAACATCTTTCTAAATTTCTACCTGAGTAATTAAAAGGATCCTTAACCTTAAGGACATAAAACGATTTTTTTTATCAGTTTATGATATATCATTCTTAAGCAATAAGATAAACGCAATAATTAAAATTTTCAAAGTTTTCTTGATAAAATTCCATATCTTCATTCATTCATTCATTAAAAAGCAGCTTCTTAATATTGGATAATTAACATAAATAAGACTCTACATTTTGTATTCTTGCTATTGATAATTTTGCATTTTATACAATAAAAACATGATTTTGATCATTGAGATAATCCTTTGATATATCATTTTATTATCTTTCATCAATTATACAAGAACTCTACCTCAAAAGGATTTCAAATGTCTACAAAAATGTTTGTGAAAAAACATTTTAGCTTTGATGAATAATTAATATTATTTTTCATGTAGCAGTAATTGAAATTTAACTTTCTCTACGACATCATAATTTTTCAAAAAAAGGATTTCATGTGTTTTGAAAAATAAGACAATATATATATATATATATATATATATATATATATATATATATATATATATATATATATATATATATATATATATATATATATATATATATATATATATATATATATATATATATATATATATATATATATATATATATATATATATATATATATATATATATAAAATCATAGTCTTTACTTTTACATTTATATTCTATATTTATGATATAGTGAATGAATGAATTATGGGAAAACGTTACAGCCGCATTTTCTATTTTACTCAAAACTTTATCTTTCTACTTTTCTTCTAATGAATTGAAGAGGATCGTTTCAGCATCCAGCAGCAGTCTGCTGTAATGAGGATATTCCATCTTCCTTCGTATAATTTTATATTTTATTTTATATCTGGTGAAAACTTTAAAACTTGTTTACGATTGATATTGTGAATGGATGAAATAGACTTTTAACGTATAGTAATCCTTAATATCTACTCATTCATTTTTAATATCTTAAAATTTTCCAACATTTCATCTAAAATAAAACTGTAGTTTCTATCGGATTGATTTCCAAAAATTCAATTTCAAATTTACAAGCTATTTCCTCGCTAGTTTCCATTTTAAACTAAAACCATGGTTCATTAGTTTGGGACCTGAATTTAGGTATCAAATAATTGTTTGTATGGATGAAATCAGGAATTATTAATAAAGATATTGGAAACATTATATTTACCAGGTAAATCATTAGCGAACGGTTGAATAGGGAATTCGAATTTTATGACCTAATTTCATATGAAATAATGGAAGTCAAAACCTCTTGTGTTTTGATCAAACAATCCTTTGAAATATTTTTGATTTCCGGTTCCAATGTTTTTTCGGAACTATTTCTTCTTTATATAATCTTATTTTCTTTTATTTTATTGTCGTCCCTGTCTTAAATAACCGGGAACTATGCTTTGTAACTATATACAATCAATCCTGATTTCCCTTTTCTATCACTGCAAAACTGTATATTTCTGTTCTGAGTACAAAATTCAATATAACTTTTAAGAAAAATATTATTGTACTCATTTAAAAGAGTTAAGAAAGGTGTTGATAGCGGAACAGGCATCAAAAGAGGAAATGGGGAGTATTTACAGAAGTGAGAACAGCAATTCTGAAACAGATTTATGAGAGAAATACGTGCATTCCTTCTATTGTATTTAAGAAGCATTTTAATATTTAAGAGAAAATTTCCCAGATATATATTATTTAATTATATTCAGAATTGGATTTATGAAAACCAGTTATATTTAAATATTCAAATCTGCTTCATAATTTCTTACATCTAATATGATAACGATTTGAAATATTCAAAATTTGTTAACATTAACCCTATGATTTCTGATATCACTTAACGTTATGAACTGAATTTTTAAAATTATTTTTCTAATACACTACACGCTAAATCTATATTCATTTTCAAGATTTTTACTCACATCTGTTTTTGCAAGCACGTTTACGAATTTTCAGATATTTTTAAAGAATTGGTGAAGCAATTCATTTTTAGGTACTTTTCAGCTCTACTAAACATTTCGTTGGATTTCTTCTGAACCCTTTTCAAAAAAACTTTATGCAGGCTGCACAATTGAACTTAATTTTTCCGCTTCAATTTTGAAAGGAAAACACTTCGTTAAGTAATTATATTAGTTTATATTACTAAATATTATTCTCATTTCGATGCATTGATGAAATATTACAAAAAAATCTTTGATTTCATGTGCAAAAGTCCGAATTTTCTGATTATACTATACTGAAGAATCGCCATGGAATTAATATGCCATGCTGCTAGATGTAGATAAATGTTAACATTTCAAATAGCGCATCAATTTAAGATTGCATGTTCATTTCCTTAACTGCAATTTTTATTCTCGAATTTTTATAATGAAAAAACTAAAATGCTCTTATTTTACAAATGTTTTTTACTTTAATCTAATCTAATGAATAATAAGAAATGAATGCCGAAAATAAGGGAAATAAGGAAAACTTTATTTATATTAATTTAAAATTTAGAGATTCATCATAGAATGTTAAAATGACCAATAATAATAAGTTATTAGCCTTTGGAATGTTCAGATTCTCGCATTGCCATTCGGTGGAGTATATTTTATGTGAAAAGGATCAATTTCAGGAAATTATCTTTTCAGTATGGATAAGATGGAAATTAGTAAACCAGTATTCTAATCTCGATTCAATTTTTTTTTGTGTCCAACCAACAATAAAATAGCCACCTGGCAAAGAAAGGCTTCATAAACTTTATTCCATGGTCATTGCAAGTAAATCAAGAATCTCCTTTTGATTGAGTGTGTGCTCGATAAGACGCTCTTTGAGGTAATTTCTGCGCTGTACTTTGTTAGATAAGTCTGCTTAGGTAATTGGACAACTCAACGACCAGCGAGATATCTTGATTATCTCTTTTTGATCAAATACCGTCCAGAATTCGTTTACTTGAAATAAAAGCCTTCCCCTACTGCACCGACACTGGACATGGATTTGCAAATTCTGGGAAAAAATACGCTTCAAAGCCCGATATATTTTTTTATTAAATGCTTATGGTAATACACAATTTCAGGCAATGACAATAAAAATTAAAATAAATAAAATATAAAAAAAATATTTAGGCACCGATATCTGATAACCGAAATATCTTCTCTGCAATTCTTAATGGAAAATAGATACTTTGTGCAAGTTTGATTAATCTCAAGAGATTATTAATTTCTAATGAACAATCTCTTGAATTAGTTCATTTAGATACCTAAAAGGGCTTTAAAAATATTTAGTTATGAAATTATATATATATTAATTGTATATATATATATATACAGGGTGGTCAAAAAAAAAAAAAACTTCCCCTATATATGAAACCCTAGCGGCCTATCCGCTCAACCAATCGAACCAAAATTTCAGACATAGTTGTTTGAAGGTATGCGCTGGAGATTGTGATGATTCTAAACAAAGCAGAGTTCACGGTTAGGGTTACAGTGAGAGAATTTCGAAATTTTCGAATGGCAACGCCTACTTTTCCTTGCACAAATTGATCAGCGTATTGAAAAACCACAAATGGCGTTGGAACGATTAGCGTGTGACGAAAATTGCTGATGTAAAGGATTTTCAAAGAAGAGCATTATAAAGGACTGACAATACAGAGAGGTAAGAGAAAAAAAAAGCTTTTTATTGGAATGGAAAGTTATAATTACAGGTTTTCAACGTGTTCACCTTCGCAGGCGACAACGCATTGTATTCGGAAGATTGTGGGCAACAATGCCGAACGTAACATGAAAGGAGAAATCTGCATAACTTCACGTTTAATGGCATCTTGCAATTCTGGCAAAGTTGCAGAATTCCGTTATTCCTGAATTGCAGCAACGAAATGTTATTAGGGACATTGTATGGATGCAAGATGGGGCTCCTCCACACGTCGCCCAATGGGTTCGACCAGTGCTGCAACAACACTTTGGTGATAGAGTCATCTCTAGTAAATTTTCAGTTTCGTGGCCACCACGATCCCCCGACTCATTCCTATGGATTTCTGGTTCTGGGGTTATCTGAAATCTAAGGTATACATGCCTGGTCCACGAGATGTGTCAGAATTGTAAGATGCCATAACACGTGAAGTTCTGCAGATTCCTCCTTTCATGTTACGTTCGGCATTGTTGTCCACAATCTCCCGAATGTGTTGTCGCCTGCGAAGGTGAACACATTGAAAACCTGTAATTATAACTTTCCATTCCAATAAAAAGCTTTTTTTCTCTTTCCTCTCTGTGTTGTCATTAGTCCTTTATAATGCTCTTCTTTGCAAATGCTTTACGGCAGCAATTTTCATCACACGTTAATCGCTCCAACGCCATTTATTGTTTTTCAATACGCTGATCAATTTGCTCAAGGAAAAAGTGGGTGTTGCCATTCGAAAATTTCGAAATTCTCTCACTGTAACCGCAGCCGTGAACTATGAGTTGTTTAGAATCATCACAATCTCCAGCGCATACCTTCAAACAACCTTGTCTGAAATTTTGGTTCGATAGGTTGAGCGGATAGACAGCTAGGGTTACATTTATAGGGGAAGTTTTTTGTTTTTGACCACCCTGTAAATGTATATCTGAATATATATAGTTTGATGATTATAAATTTTTTAACAAAATATTTGTATACATCAAATTATGATAAAAATTAAAACCATGTTATTTTAATAATCTTGTTTCTGTTCTGCTCATCATCTACATGAACCTATCAATTAGAATCAAATTCTATGACATACTATTTCCAGTAAAAAATTATATTTTCAAAATTTTGTGGACTCTCTCATTGTCAAAACACAACTTTATGATTCCACGCGTTGTAAACTATGCACAGAATACTTTAAAAAATTCAAAAAATCCAGGGAAAAATTGTAAGATTAAGTAGCATTAATAAAGAGTTCTTTTTAAAATTTTGAAATTGCGTCTTATTGTTTATGTGAAATATTTATTTATTTAATTATTGTAGATGGACGCAAAAATCTGACTTATTTTAATAAATTAAATTTAAAAAAATCACTTTTTTCAAAATATAAAGAATGCATTGAAAGTTCAGTAAATTAAACTGTTATTGAGAAGAAAAAATAATTAATAAATCCTAAGGATTAATTTAAAATATCAAATCATAAATTGCTGTGAATATTTAAATTACGATAGTAAATTCCCCCCCCCCCCCCAAGATTATGTTTGCTTCTTCTAATAGGATGTTTAAAAAAATAAAGCCATTTTCAAAAAGTACAAAAAAGAAAAAAAAAATTTGTAAACTTTTCGTCGCCATTAATACTTAATATTTGTCCTTGGACTATATTTGCTGAACTACAGACAGAAAGGGTGAGAAGAAGAGACATATACCAATGGCATATATATATTTTAATAATAAATATATTGAATAACTTTGATATATTTGCAATAAATCTTTATTTCATATTTTAAGTCCTTAATTTACACAGCTTTAGTAGTGTTATGAGGGCGTTGTTCTATTGGAAAAATCACTCTTCGGGTCAGTTTCCAAGTTTGAAACAAGATTCAATTAAAGATCTATCGTGTTTGTCGGCTCGGTGCACGCTCCGAATCGATCGTGTGTCGATTGTTCTCCTATTTGGAGAAGGGAAATAGCTCAGGTTCTGTCCTCCTCATCTGACCTGCTTTTAATATTACGAAGTTCGTCTCAAAATAGTCTGTTGTTGTTGCTTATCCTCAATGGATCTGACATATTTCAGATCAGCTCCAGTCATATGTCAATCTCCCTTAAAAAGTCCGGTGCAACCAAGAATGTGATCCGATGAAGCTGAATGGCATAGCATATTTTACAAGTGGGATGGATTTTTCTACCACTTTCAAAGGTGGCCACTTTTTAATCTATCCCACATTCTTTAGTTTTCATGTTTATTGATACTACCGAGAACTTGAAAGATGAATGAGATTTTGTGCTATTTTCTACTGATGCATTATCAATTATTTACAAATTTACATTTAATTGCACTGTAGTAAAATATAACGATATATTTTTTTAGTCATCGTAAGGATACATTTCACAAATTTTATTTTCGTTTAAAAATCTCATTCAGTCATAGAACTTTATAAAATTATAACATAAAATAACTGTCAATGAATCGACACACAAGCTATCTAGATATATAGGCATGCCGATCAGTCATTTTCCATTGTTTCACAGTCATTAAAAACCCTTGCAGCAACTAATCTCATTAAGCAGCTATTTTAAAATTTATATTAACAAACTTCAAAAGGAATGCGTAGGAAGTTATGTCACGTTGAATCAACTTCTCGAAATAGAAGTTCACTTCTTAATAATTAATTAAGTTCATGTTATCGTAATTTTATCTGAACCATGAACTTTTGAAATATTCATTATTAAAATATCAAAAACTATTCATCCTTAAAATATGAAAATACCAAAAGCTATTCAATATTAAAATATCTTTTAAAAAATAAGGCAATTTTTAATAAAATCTTAAAAAGTGCATAAGTTGAGAAATATCAAATATTTATAACAGAAAATGTTTTCATTTTAATTTTTGATGACAATTATTGAATAACGAATATTGCCCCTTAAACGGCATTATGTTAAATAAGAATGAGGTTAAACGCTCATTTCTTATTCTTAACCTTCGTTACATTCGGGGATTTCTTTAATTACATGATTTTTTGCGGATAGTGTTTAAATTTTTAATTTTTGAAGTTAAATGTCTAAAATATAATTATGTTTGCACAGATTATATTATTTGGAAAAACATTGCTCTATTCTTCTATATATTTCATGTTAATTTTTCTCGTCTTTAAAGTTTTTTTAGAAGCAACTGCAATATTGGAAAGAAATGTAAAGGAATTAGTAATATTCCATTACATATTATTAATGTACATATATATAATATTGGGAAGAAATTTAATTGAGTGGAAAGAAATGTAATGGAATTTTAGGTAACTGTTCTCAATTTCTAAACTTAATTCATTCATATCATGTTTTAATATACATTAATATAAACATTTACAAAGGTTTATTAAAATATTAAAATTTGTAATTTTACTAACTGTGATTTGAGGGACCGAAGATATCGTTTAAGAGCTCTGACGTTGAGTCATTAAAACGAGGCCCTTTTAAATCTCTCTTTTTGAGGGTTTGTAAAATGCTCTAAAATGTATGATATCATTGAAAACTGATTCATACTTTATCATAACTACAACTTATAATAACCATAAATATGCCTAACCTATTTGCAATATTGCATACACCGAAAGAGCTATTAACAAATGGTAAATGTTTTCAAAGAAAAAAAAGGTTAAAACCATTTTAATTAAAAAATGCTGAAGAGAATTATGTTAATAAATATGAAATTACGTATTCTCTTTATAAACTAAAAGAAAAGTGAGCCTTTGAAGACCTTCCACAGAAGATATCCTTTATTCTAGAACCACCCAATTTGGTTCAAATAAAATTTGGAGAATGAAAATGGGCATTTTGGAGCCATTTTTTAAAACAGTTCGCTAAAAGTCTAATTAACTGAAATCAGTCAAGATTTTAGCAGTTTTTCTTGTTATCTTTGCAAATATTGTTGAAAAACATAATTTTTATGACATTTCAAAATTAAAAAAAATTAATATTGAAAGTTTAATTATCTAGCAGTTCTTTTACTGAAGTTTGAAAATTTTTAACTGTACTTTTGCATAATTCTAAATTGCATTTCATTATTGCAAAAACAAAAAAACAAAAAAAAAAAAAAAAAAAAAAAATTGTTTCCATTGCTCCATCAAAAATTGTATTGCTTGAATTTCTTGCATTGTTGAAAGATGACGAAGAATGATTCTGCTTTTGCTCTGTAGAATAATAATGACGATACTGCGATAGAAAATTATAACGTTTATAGACGATCACCCACACGAATTTTTAACTGCATCGTGATGTCATGGGACACATTACCATTAGAAAAGTTTAAGAACACAATCAACGAAATACATGCACGTCTATTAAAACAAAAAGACTTTATAATATAATTTGAAAAGAAATTGTTATTCAGAATGCCCTTAACAAACAAACATTTGTGTTAAAAATGTTTTAAGGATATTCCAAAAATCAAGTTTTGCATTACAAACTTTTATTAAATACAGTCAATATTCCCTGCAAACGAGCTATTCGGCAAAGGCGATTAGTTAAATGTAGAAATGTCCAGTAAATATTTTTCCAATATGAAGTGCTTACATACTAGGTTAATTAGTAATAAAATTATTTAAGTAAGTAAACCGTATAACTAAGTAAACTATTTAACTAAGTTAAAAAACACATTAATTTCCTAGCATGCAAAGAACTATTTTATTATTAACACTGTTGTTTTATTTTAACTGCATGATTTCTAGCATTGAATTAACTACTTTTTTAAAAAAACTCCTGCATAAAACTATATTTTCTCAGAAATGAAATCAATGTAAGTATATGTTTTGAATAAAAACAAAACGATTTTCAGCATATTAAGCAGTTTTTAAGAATGTTTTGTCTCCAATATACTGTTACAAAATGTATGAGGAATAGTTTAAATTTACGGAAATGCTGGCATAGTTATGTATTCAGATTTATGCAGTTCTATCAAATATTCTTTGAAAAAATCTCTAAGCACATTCAGAATTAATGTAAATCTTCAAACTACATAATACAAAAGTAATAGTTTATGCTAAATAATGACAAGTCCCATCAGGAAAAATAAAAACTCAAACTTAAAATTGCTGCATGCAACCAAAAGTTTGAATAATTTTATTTCTTCCTAAAATCAAGATGTACTCAAGGATATAATGGGCGATGGAAATGTGAAACGAACGTCGACTAAAATTGAACTTTTTTATCTTTTACGAATAGTTAGACTGCGTGTAATAGTTTACAAGAAGATATTTTTATTCGTTTGCTCAATATTAGAGTTTTTCATTGATATTGGGATGTCACACCCAATTGTTTACATTTATGCAGCTACAGTATAACGAAGTTTAATTTTCTTTCAAGTGCTAAACCCCCAGGGGGGGACACCTCGAAATGAGGATGAGATGCTCCCGGCATGATGGTTGGATTTCGTCACCCTGGAGGGTACACAAATAGGTGGGGGATCTGACTCCTCCCATCGATGACGGGACGTACTTCCTTCGCGGAGGGTTGTACCGTGGCCGGTGAAGGTCCTTAGGACTCAACTACAGTTCCCGCCAGTGTTGCTGTTGCGCCGGTCAGGTCATTCAGCCTTATGGTTTAAATCCGTGTTCCTTCGTGGCGGGTTGAAGAATCAAATGGTTGACTTTCCTTCAAGTGCTTGCAATTTTTTTTACAAATGGAAATGGAGAACATGGACTAATATATATATATATATATATATATATATATATATATATATATATATATATATATATATATATATATATATATA
This sequence comes from Argiope bruennichi, assembly GCF_947563725.1. NCBI lineage: Eukaryota > Metazoa > Arthropoda > Arachnida > Araneae > Araneidae > Argiope > Argiope bruennichi. Next base: position 77,611,290 of record NC_079152.1, read on the forward strand.
TATATATATATATATATACAGTACACTCCCGATTATCCGCGGAATTGGGTGGCGCAGCCGCCGCGGATAACAAAAATCGCGGATAATCCGAAAAAAGCTGAAAACGGGTATAGCAAAAGAGGAAACAGTCATTCCAACTTCGAAAAATCGTTTTATGTACAATAAGACTTTTTTTTGGTGAAAAATGAATCGTTTTATGTACAATAAGGAAATGTTTAACTAACGCTTAATATTTTAGTATGCCACTCAAAACTAACCTAAAATGCATTTTGTTAATGAAAACAGAAAAGTGCTTTGTACTTACGAGAGGCGTCAGGGATACACAGAAATGAATACATATGTACTGTTTTAATACTGTAATGTATTAAGTAATTACAAAAGCATAACTGTAAAACTACACCTTTTTGAAGAAATCAGTCATTTGTGTTTGCTTTTTGCTTTGGAAGCATTTCCTCTTTGTTTAAAAGCAAAAAGAAAGAAAAAAAAAAGTGTGGCAGGCGCGGATAATCGGGAGTCTACTGTATATATATATATATATATATATATATATATATATATATATATATATATATATATATATATATATATATATATATTTCTCTTTTTGAAATATTTTAAAACTTATAAAAAATCAATATAAAACTTTATCTTTATTTTCTAACAAATTGTTAATTTTTATTGTACCTGAATTATGTATGTGTTTGCATGCTATAGCATTATGTTTTGTAAGCTAAACTACATAATTATCTGTTTGTGGAGTTTTATGTAGCGCATGATTGTATTTGGATTATTTGTTTATAATTTAAAGGGGACATGGAGACTATTGACATACAATTGTGGCATATGGTGGCTGGTCTTATGAATAACCTCAATCTTAGGTTAACCAAGTTGTTAGAACTGTGTCTTCGCGCTGGGTGGGGTTGGTTTGTGGCGGCCCATTGATATATCCGAATAGATTCGACTGGGTCGGAATATAGGGGTGCCTTTCCTTCAAGTGCGGAGTCTTAAAACACACCATAAGCGTCATATTTTTAGTTAAAAACCTGTATTTTCTTTTTTATTCTGTTATATAAACGGATAATGATGTAATTTTACATAATTTGACCATATACGGAACTTAGAATTTTTTATAGACCTTGATCAATATTACTATAACGATTTTTAGAATAAATTTCAACAAATGTTCAATAACTCAAATTTTGAAGCACAAATAACATTTTAAATAAAAATAAGCATTCGAAATATTGAGTAGTATTAAAATATCTATCTAAAAATCTGAAAAAAAAAATAGATTTGTATTTTATTTTAATACTCATGAAGCAGTATGAAGTTTTTTAATACTTTTTAATAATTTTTTACCAAAAAAAAGTCCAAAAGTCACCAATGAATCTTGATGATAATTTTTAAAGCGTTAGACTGATATAATAAAATTCCATCCAACTGATATAATAAAACAACATCTCAGAAAACGAGAAATTTTAATTTCAATATTCATTGTGCCCTTAAGAAATTTAATTTCTGGGGATGAACATTTCTTTAAGAATTGATGGCTGTTTGTAATAAGAACTTTATTCATTGAATTAAAACTAATTGAAAGATTCTATATAAACTTACAGCATTTTGTGGCAAGGTATTTATCCATTTAATAGAAAGTATTTCGCTTTCATTTACTAAAAACCATTTAAAAACGATATAAATAATTTGATTTTTTTAATATTTCATGTTCAATAAAAAATTATATCAATATTCTTTTCTGGGCATTTAAAATCATATATGCGTGATTCATATATAATTGACATATTATTAAATTAAAATAAATAAACAATTTATAAATAATATAAATTTATTAATATATTTTTGTATTTTTTTTAATTGCTAGGCCCAGCTCGAAAGATTCATTGAAATTTATTCTTTCTCTTTCAATTGTTCTATTTTCTATTAAAAATAATAATAGAAAAACAAAATACCAATTTTATAACCGCAACCACTGTCTGATTTTGCTATTTTTATTTCGCTCAAATCCCGTAGATATGTTATCAATGATGTCTTCCTATTTTCGAATGAAGTTTCAATAACATTGTTTACCTGTATCTTTTTTTTTCGAAAAAATCTTGTAAGAATCCTTCCCCGGTTTCATTCACAATATTGATTTCATCAATTTTTCTTCTTCATGATGTCTAGATACATCGTCAACATTCGTCTGCTCGCCTCCGTACTCAATTTTCTAAAGATAATATAAAATGACACTTCGGTACACTCCTTGGCCTCAGTAATCGGACCAATTTGGCCTACTTAATTCTCCAATTAATTGAATCACATTGTGTGCATAGTTAACCAAATATAATTCGAGTTTGCTACACAAATAAAATCAAAATAATATTTTCATTTGATGTGATGTTGTAGGTCATCAGAACTGGTTAGAATTATAAGGTTAAAATGGTAGTTAGTTTCCGAAAGCATCTAATCTCTATAGGAATTAAAGGACAGTATGTGCTGGTTCATATGCATGAGTGTTCAATTTCTAATGCGTAAACCGGTTTGTCCAGTGCTGCAAAATTTGTCACAAACTTTAATTAATTAAATATAGTTTTTATGTATTAGTTTGAGGAATTCTGAAATTATATATATATATATATATATATATATATATATGCATACATATATATATATATATATATGCATATATATATATATATATATATATATATATATATATATATATATATATATATATATATATATATATATATATATATATATATATATATATATATATATAGATAGATAGATAGATAGATGATAGTGATGGAAGAAATTAAAATCACTTTCGTTATTTTACGAAAATTTACCGACGTTTTTTTATTATTATTTCTATTTGAGAGTTAAGTGATAAAGTTTCTAATTTTTATCTATGCATTTTAAATGATGAAAAAAAAAAAGAGAGAAGTAAAATATTTTTTGCAGTTAACATCATCTGAACATACTCTAAGTTTTGAATGTCAATTATGATGTTTTGACATTTGACTAGGGAGATTGATTTTTATTGAAAACTAATTTTCTATTAAACTAATTGATAATAATTTATTAATTTTAGTGTTGATTAGTTTATTCGATTTAATAATAATTTAATTTTTGTTGCGATTTGATACATAAGTATACTACAGTTAATGAATCTGAACATAACATTATGCATAGGAGATATAAGTTTTAATTCATGTACTCTTACACATATTCATCCTCGTAATATAAAGCTGCTGTCTAATTTTATTTCATTTATTTCATTCCTCGAGTCAGGGAAATCTGTGACACTTAATTACATTTTCAAAGGTTATATGTCCTTCCTCTAATTTTGAGTGGTGTTGCAAAATAAATTTTAGATAATCAGATTTATTTTTGCTCCCAATTTCAATAAATGAACTGGTTTTATCAACTAACTTCGCCACTTTGCATTATAATCAACTAATCAGGTTATTTTTCCTTATTATGCCGTTTATCATTTGAAATCATATTTTCTTATGCGCTGATTGTACGTATTTCATAAAATTTGGTTTATCTGATTTTATTAATGCTAATATGATAACGGAAGGCAAACATTAATAGTAAGATTAATTTCGTCATATAAATAATATTTGAGGAATTACAAATTGTCTCTTCAAAAATATAATTATAATAATGCAAGTAAGAGTAAGCGAAATTATTATTTTAAATGAAGGCATATCAAATACACCGAAGGAGTGAAATTTATAGTTATAACCGAAATTCGGGAAATCAGTTCAGTTATTGAGATTAAGGGCTATGTCAGAGTTTATATTTGCGGTATTTCTTGAAATGGTGAATAAATAATTAATAACGTATATAGGAGTCATGAACCCACCTATGAAATAAACATTTTTGAAATAGGTAGAGTTGTTGTTGTTGGAGAATTCAGTCATGTTTCTTCGCATAGAGAATTTACAGTGGGATATTGTTTCATTCAATTGAGCTCGAAAAAAAAAAGAACAGTGGTGGACAGGTACCTTCTGATGGTGTATCTAGGAATAATGAATTTTCATATGAAATGAAACATTTCGAAATTTGTACATTTGTTGTAATTAAGAAGCCCTGCGATATATTATCGAGTTGGAGGAAATTTGACAAAACATTTAATGGCATAGCGATTATATAAAAGAATTTGTATAGTGAAGTATTGCATGGGTAGAAGTAATAAATTTCTAGCAGAAATTGAAATAGGTGCTAAACAACTCATCATTGATGATTAGTCACAGTTTTCATATGAAATAAAAATTTTCTAATTTTCTGATTGGGGTTGGCAAAATATTTAGCTGGATTTCCATATGAATAATGCATGATAATGTAATGTTTTTTTATAATTTTTCTCAAATATGGAAGGTGAAACAGAACGAGCACCATTGTTTGCACATTTTATATATGAAATACGAATATATTTATATTTATATATGAAATACGAATTGGAAACACCTACCAACGTCTGGGTTTGGAAGAATGGCTCATTAATTTTCTTTTATATATATTAGATATATAGATTCTGAGCAGTAAATGCTAAATATGGTATCTGCAAAAAGCAGACAAAACAAGAGAGATGATATAATGTGTTCTTGTTTTTTCAATAACGTTTCTATGGTTACAGTGTCGTCTATGTTCTTTTGCAGTTAAGTCAGCAAACTTTTACTTCTGGAAAGCAAGAATGGAAGATGTAATATAATAACCTTCGACTCTTTTGAATTAGTCCATAAAAGGAACTATTTCATATTATCAACTGGAAAAACTACCATTAAGTCCAAAATTCTAAGAGACATTATCAAAAGAAATTTTGATTAAAAAAGGCAATAAATAGTATGTACTTTGTCAATAGATATCTTTTTCGTAATGCAGTTGCAGCAATACATCTTTGACAAAAGGCTTACAGCCTTTTTAAGTAAATATTTGTCTATAGTCTAGTCCAGACTCAACGAATTTTGTTCAGAAACTATATTTCTTGTTAAGTGAGAGCATGGTATCTATTTGGAAAAAATTATCGAAAATGAGGCGAATTCAGCTTGCAATTTAATACAATAACCTGAATTTACTCACGAGTTCTAAAGAATGATACACTTTTTTAATTCTTTTGTGTCATGAAACATGTTTTACATTCACTATTAATATATTTTGACATAATACAGATATTCTGTGATTCTTTTAAATTCCATTGGGATGGGATAGGCTAATCAAGATATAAGAGTTGAGGTGCTAAATTGACCTGTTAAAATTTAGAAGTAAACCTAAGACTACAATTATTGCAACCCCTTGTTTTCTTTCAAAGTCAACAAATATATATATATATATATATATATATATAACTATCTTACCAAATATTTGGAGTAAAATTCGAAAGTTCGAGCAAATTTTTTTGTCTTTTTTCGAACACGGAGGAGAACAGAATATTTCAGACTAACTATGAGAGAATACATATTTATTTAAGCATGTATATAAGCATGTATATGTATATATATAAATAAAGTATGTATTAATATTATTAATATGTATTAATATTATTAATATGTATTAATATATACATATGCATATATTAATACATATTAATATATGTATTAATATATACATTATTAATATTAATAATATATTAAGTATGTATATATACATGCTTAATATGTATTAATATATACATATTAAGCATGCATATATATAAATAAAGATGAAATTCTAATTAAGTATTATTTGGCAATATGGATAGTAAAAATTTTGCTTAAATACAACAATAATTGATGATGCGTTGAAATGAAATTAATTTTACTAAAACTGATATGGATAAGTACTATAAATCGCTTTATTAGAACTAACTTTAAGTAAAGCTATTTTCCTACTATTAAATTTACTGGTGATTAGATATATATTTATGTTATATACAGATAAAATTTTAGAGTCAATCTATTAATTACGCGTTTCTCAACCTTTCAGTATTCGTGGCCCAGTTTTCAATCATAATTTTCATCTCGCCCTCCCCCTCCCCGCTTGCACTAAGTATACAACAATAATGTACATTTAGTATTTTATATTCTATTTTTAAATTAATTTTTACTAACTGCCAATAAAAGAATAAAAGCGAGCCAACATTGGCGATAAACCACATCTGACATTTTGCAAAGCGGACAGTGAATAGATGAAGCGAATGAAAGCTGGGAAAATTTAAATATTATATTTCAAATGAAAGCCAAATAGGGAGAAAACGTTAAAAGAATATGAAAGTATAAAAATTCTTTAATGAAAGTTAACCTAGACGGGGTGAGCTAAATTTAGAAACTGGGAATACATTTTTTCGAATAATAAATGAAATAAAACAGAAGCATTACTAAACAAAAGAGAAAAAAATAAGTAATGTTTGTGGAAGAGGATCCACACGACCGATGCCGTCTCGAGCATGCGCAGGTGTTTTCTCATAGGAAGAAGGAAAATGTTTGATAACACGAGTTTCAATTCCAACCAGTCTCATTCGAGTCGATCCTTCTATCGCTATCGAATATATCGTAAATGTGTATGTTATATATGTTTTCATATTAATTGCAATTCACCATAATAAATATTTACGGCAGCAAATTTATGCAGACTCATGGATAAATTTTTAAGCGGAAATAAGCGAGCATTAGACGACAGTCGTCAACAAGTACACAGACTCATGGATAAATTTTTAAGCGTAAATAAGCGAGCATTAGACGACAGTCGTCAACAAGTACACAGACTCATGGATAAATTTTTAATCGGAAATAAGCGAGCATTAGACGACAGTCGTCAACAAGTACACAGACTCATGGATAAATTTTTAAGCGGAAATAAGCGAGCATTAGACGACAGTCGTCAACAAGTACACAGACTCATGGATAAATTTTTAAGCGGAAATAAGCGAGCATTAGACGACAGTCGTCAACAAGTACACAGACTCATGGATAAATTTTTAAGCGGAAATAAGCGAGCATTAGACGACAGTCGTCAACAAGTACACAGACTCATGGATAAATTTTTAAGCGGAAATAAGCGAGCATTAGACGACAGTCGTCAACAAGTACACAGACTCATGGATAAATTTTTAAGCGGAAATAAGCGAGCATTAGACGACAGTCGTCAACAAGTACACAGACTCATGGATAAATTTTTAAGCGGAAATAAGCGAGCATTAAACGACAGTCGTCAACAAGTACACAGACGAGCGTGGTTCCGAAAATAAAATCAAGAAAATATTCTCAAGAATGCTTAATATTCTTAAGAATGCTGAATTTTGGGTTTACCAGTACTGAAATAACTGAAGAAGAAAGACCCTGTGTATCATTTGCTCAAAAATGTTGGCCGTAGGCAGCATGAAACCTAATAAACGACATTTGGAAACGCTTCATAGTGAGTACGTCAACAAACCCAGAGAATTCTTCGAATTAAAATTAAAATCATATAAAAAGCAAAAATCATTTTTTAAAGAAATTTTGTCTGTGAATAGAAAAGCTTGAATTGAATCGTACAAAGTTTCATATAAAATAGCCAGATGTAAAAAACCTCACACCATTGGTGAAGAACTTATTTTGCCAGCAGCAATTGAGATTGTAGAAACTATGTTTGGAGATAATTTTTCAAAACAATTGCAGTCCGCACCTGTTTCAAATGATATTGTTGCTCGTCGAATTGGTGATATAGCTGAAGATGTACAGTGTCAGCGTTTTTCGAAGTTGCGTGACAAATTGTTTTCAATACAGCTAGATGAAGCAACAGATAGTAATAAAGATGCTCATTTAATTGTCTATGTTCGATTGTGTGATTATATGTCAGTAGTAGAAGAACTACTTTTCTGCAAACCAATAGAACTCAAAACAACGGCTTTCGCATTATTTGCTATTTTAAATGATATTATGAACTAGGTAAACATAGAATAGAAAAATTGCGTCGGAATATGCACCAATGGTGCTCGTTCAATGTCCGGAAGATTCCAAGGTACACAAGCACTTGTAAAACAAAAATCGCCTCAGTGCGTCTGGACACATTGAATGATCTACATAGAAGCTTTGGCTTCGAAAGAAATGAGTCTTGGTCTGAATATTGTGTTAACTACAGTTGAAACCGTAGTAAATTATATAAAAATGAGACCCCCTGAAATCGAGAATCTTTTCCGCACTTTGTAAAGACATGGGTTCAGTACATTCAGCTTTACTATTTTATTGCGAGGCAAGATGGTTATCACGTGGGAAATTTTTGCAACGTGTTCATGAATTAAGAGAAGAAATTGTTATTTTCCCAGAAGAAGAAGAAAACATATAGGAGGCCGAGAATTTTCGCGATGGTTTATTTGTGATGAAATTGAGCTACTTGGTCGACATATTCGGGAAATTAAATAACTTGAATCTTCAATCCGAGAAGCAAATACACATATGTTGAATACGAGTGATAAACTTAATGCTTTTTGTGGAAAATTGGAATTGTAGAGCAGACATTTAAAGCAAAGAAAGCTAACAATGTTTGCAAAGGCGGATGATTGTACTAAAACGTACAAGGCTGAAGAAGAACATGTAAAATTTGTTTTTGTAACCACTGAAAAACATTTAGCCATGCAGGCAAAGAATTTTAAAAAGTCTTTTCTTGCTGACGACACATTGATAGCAAGTTACGAGTGAGTTAGGGATCCATTTCATAAGACTCCTGAAGGGCTCTCAATTGCTGAGGAAGAAAAATTCATAGACTTCACAACAAGTGGTAAAACTAGAAGTCAATTTAGTAATAAATCACTGTTTGAATTTTGGGCAGGAGTAGAGGATGATTTTAATTGCACTAAAAACAAGGGCATTTCACATTCTATTACCATTTTCAACATCCTATCTTTGAGAAACTGGATTTTCTCCTGTGGCTACTTCGAAGACAAAATATAGAGAGTGGCAAAATGAGAGTGGGTATTTCTAATATTAAGCCTTCCTTCGAAAAACTTTGGTCTGCAAGACAGGCCCCAGGAAGTCACTAATAATTATTAAATTTGTTTTTAGTATGTTTTGATTTAATAAGTTGTTTTACTTTAATAAGTTATTAAATATGTCGAAATGTATTTTGTTTCTATGTGTATGTGTGCTTTCCTTTCAGCCAGTTAATCATTTTTTTAAATAATATTTTGTCTTGGATATTCTCGCGCCTCCCTCTAGTGTGCTCGCGCCCCCCTAGGGTGGCGCGCCCCACAGTTTGAGAATCGCTGTATTATTTGATCTCGACAGGAATTATATGTGAGAAGTTACGAATATATGTTAGGAGGTCATTTTGCGTCTACTGAACACTACTACATGATGAACTGTACAATTTCCCTTTTCTTCTGGTGAATTATTCATTGTACATCATAAAAGTTAATCGTATTAAACGAACTTTATACCTATCTTACGATGATTTATTTACACCATTTACAGCCAGTTATTAATTTTTTTCTATGCATGACAGTTTTCAAATATCTTCAGTTTACATGACGCGTGAAGTACTCAAGTAGAGGAAAATAATTTTTTTCAATCTTATCTGTTACAAACGATTTTAATGAATAAAAATGTACAAAAATACAAGTAAATCTTTTAAAATTTAAATTTGTAAAATAATTTGCTTCCAATAAATCATGAGTTCAACATAAATAATTATTATTATTATGCACCAATCATTCAATAAATTATATCTAATATATACCATAGTAATAGTCTATTGATATAGAAAATAAGACATTATTTAGACGATATTTTTTTCATTCAAGTAATCTAATAGAGTTTTTTTTATCTGTATTGTTTATAAATAACAGTGACTTAACTTCAGTCTGAATACATGTATTTCTTTGGACATTTTATAAGCATATTTTCAAAAAAGATTACTTTCGGATTGTTTTAATATTCCTTTATTTTCTTAAGCAGAGACAGATATTATCATATTATACACATTTAATCATATCATTTCTAAATTTTAAAAATCTCCCTTTAGATGCAAGGTTTTAAATATGGTCTGATGCTTTTTAAATAAGCTAACTACTGTATAGTATATGATAAGTAATAATTGTACTAGGTGAACATATTAGTTAGAAAAACTCATATAATATTCATCTGTTAATAATTATTTGTACTTTCAGAAAAATTATAAATCCCTCTTCATTTGTTAAATTAATTTGGATTGGTATGTTCTTCAATCATAATAATTTTCAATAAACAATAATTTAAAAGACATTTCAATTAATAAGCATGCTTGAAAATAATTTATATAACTCAGCATTTCATGTTATTAAAATAAGTTTAAAATAACTTCCTGTAAGAGTAATGATACATCCATACGTTCGAAAAAAGTTAGAGGATAATACATTGTTTAAAATACATAGTAATTTGATTATAGAATTATTTTTTCAGTGCTAGTTTCGATAAAAAGAAGAAATTAATCTTTCATTGTACATTGCTTTATGAGATTAAAAATATGACTTAATAAAATCATTGTGAAATGTAATCTTTATTTTTGAGTTTTCCTGTACGTGAAGTTTTTGAATTGTGTTAAATGATTAAAACTTTGATTAAGTCAAATTAAAATGGAATACGCTACGGAATTTCTGAACTTTTTGATTGGGAATTCGAACATTAGAAGTACGTGCATTTGTTTGAGTAGAATTTAAGATTAATTAATATTTAAATTTTAACTTAATTTGGAATCTTAAAAGTTTTATTAACTCATATAATAATTTATTAACTCATATATATTAACTCATATAATCAGAACAAGCAATTGCTTTTTATGACATGATAATGAAGTTATATCTATAATAAAGAAGATATAGAAGAAGAGAAGAACACATATTTTTCTATTGTTTGGTTTCTTAATTATTACGGGCAACTTTAAACAGCTGTTGTAATGGATTTAATAAAGAAGCCGAGTTCAAAAACATAGTCTTAAAATACATAAATCTTAACCTATGCACTAAAATATGGTTTTTAATCGAGAAAGAGGGGAAAATATTTCATTTTTTTCAGTTCAAGACACTAAAGCTCTGTTATTTCTGTTGAATGCTCTTGTAGCAATTTATCCATTTTTCCCAGTGTCATAAATATGATACAGCTGCAGGATAAACATGCAATTATCAATAATATCCTTACAGTTTAACATAAAGTCGAATTGGCCTAATCGTGTGGTCTCAATCGACGAAATCGGCGAATTCCAGTCTCTAAATCTGTTATAAGTACAAACTCAGTCCGACGTCAAAGAAAACACATTTTCCTGCTAACGTCATGCAAATATTTAGAAAAAGAGAACCCAGCTCAAATTTAAATCTATCTGTTCGAAATTAAGATTTCCGTTCTTAAAAATTTATCGCGGTATTTTATGATGAATCATAAATAATTTAAATTGAATAAACTATAATTCAGCGTGTTACCTCTTCGAGTACACACGCAGAGATTTGCTCATCTTATGCTTTACCAAAAACAATTATTAGCCTTCCAATAAAAGAAGTTGTTTTATTTCGCAGAAATACTGCGTATAAGGGGAATGTCAATTCATCATTTTATCAAATAAAACTATATGCGATAAATTCTATTGAAATACTGGTTTTATTAAAATAACCGTATTTTCATGCAATTGTTTTCTTCTTTATTGATTATTTTTTCTACAGAAAATTACGAAGATTTTATTGTTATCCATTTATAACTGGAATGCAATGTAGGAAAATTACTAATCATAATCATATCGATGTAACTTATCAATTAAATTGCACTGTATTTTTAGATGAATGTTTGTCAAGAATTAAAAAAAATAAAAATTATATTTAAACACAATACTTTGACGCCATAATAGTTGCTACAAAATATAATTAACAACAGTTAATAAAAATTTTAGAGATATCATTTTCAATATATAGGCATTGATATTTTCATTGGACAGGTACTAATAAAAAATGAAAATTAATGATTAAAGCATAAATATAACTTTCATCAAGAAAGAATGCCTTCATTTCGTCTCAAAATTTCACAAAATTTCACTAAAATTAATGGACCGTTTTATGCGTTTTAAATATACTGTTATCAGAAAGTAATATTTTTTTTATAGATTTAAATAGATTTTGTTATCGACCTAAATAAAATTTTCAAAATTCAGTATCAAATAAAAGAATGAACCTAAGACAAAGATTAGAAACAGTGCACCTATGATATAACACAATACAATACTTCTTATTTTGTATATTTTTTAAAGAATTAATATGGGTACATGCAAAAAAAAAAAAGTGGATAAAAACCCACTTATTACAAAATAAATCTGATTCAATTATATTGATTTTTGTGATCAGAAAAAGATCCTTAATCATTCTTCGTTCAACTGACTATAAACATTATTTTATTCAACCTACTATAAACATTGTCTTGCATAGAAGTTAGCTAGATTTTACATTTTATACATCCATTACAAGAAATTTTAATCGTAACCTTATGTTTAAAATTTTTGCTAAGAAATTCCCATTCTTTCATTCCATCTTTCTTTTGATAATACTGACTGCAATTTCTCCTTAACGATGAATATTTTCTATACAATAAGTATAAGTATAACTAATAAGGTATACAATTTGATAACTGTATCTGCGTCTTCCAATACAAAGCTCGATTGCAAACAAATATCGTAACCCCTGCAGACGTAAATTTTTATTTTCGAAACCTGGCAAGTGTTTCAATTTAAGCATGTTCTATCCAATATTTATAATTAAATTTAACATGCATTAATTAAAAAAACTTTTTTAATTAATAGAATAGGAAGACATTTGGTGCCTTTTAAAAAAATATGGCTTTTCAAAGAAACCAGTATGGAATTGCCGAAATAAAAAAAATATTTATAAGTTTTAAAGTATTATTTTGCATAAATATTTCGTCAAATCGAATATATAGTATATTTTATTCGCAGGATACAAAACTAATAATGATATTTTATTTTATCTTCAATAAATTCTAAAACTTCTTTTAGTTTTATTAGCCAAATGTTGGATTCCCTCTGCAGTTAAAATGCACACATTCAATTCAACATATAAATTTCATTAACTATATTAACTACATATAAGAAAAAAAGATAAAAAATCTTAATTCAATAATACGTCAAATTTCCCCTTAAAATGTTGAATAATTCATTAAGTATTTCCCTAGGAGAAACACATATAACAAAATTGATTTATTTTTAAACGTTTATCAAGGAATAAAACGTAAAAATCGCAACAAAATGAGTCTCGAAATTCAATGAAGGATATTTTCACTGAAATTTAGGTTTAGTGTTAAAGGAATTGATATCGATTATTTTTCTAATAGCTCGCTTAGAATCTAATAATCTTTAATCCACCGCAAGTTAGCTCTAAGATATTTTATCAAGTATATATTTGTACATAACTGCATATTGTTTCATTCATATTCTTTTTTTTCTAATTGGAGTCTCTTGTTTAAGAAACTCTATTTTTTTATGAAAATGGTATTTTATGAAATATTTCAAGACTTTTTATTTTGGTTAATTTAAAAAAATTAAAATTGGTTAATTTTAAAAAAATAAAAAATTAATTTAAAATATCTAAAATTACAATTTATGTTTTGAATAATATTTTGTGGAAAATCATATTGATTATTTTGCTCAGCTCTAAAGAATTCTTTTAAAATATTGATTTGAATAATTTCCTGAAGTTATGACTTACAGATTTCAAATAGAATGTTATAAGGTAATTTGATAAAATGTTATTACTTCATTGTAGTTGTTGCTTGAATAACAGAATCCAATCATGATAATTAAATAAAAATATATGTTTAATATGACTTGAAACGAAACTACAATTAATTGATTTTTTAAATAAACGAATATCAATATGCTTCTGAATATATTGACATCTTGGAAAATAAATTCTGATCCTCCAAAAAGATAAAACGTTTGTATTTCTCAAAAGTGACTTTTAAAAGCGGTTTCAGTCTTTTCTCTGTAAATACTTTAAATACTCTGCTCAATGCGTTTAGTTTCATTAAATTCAGAAAAATGAATATCTGAAATCATAGTTTCAGAATAGAAAATCTACGCAGTATATTTGTATCTGTTTCTCTTTATTCGACAGCTAAAAATAAGTTGCAAGCAATGGCAAAAAATTTGTAAACTCTTTAAAAGTGCGTTATCTATTCTAGAATAACCGACGCCACCTAATTTCAATTTCTTTAATATTCTGCCTAATTTAAATTCCAACTAAAGGGGCCCAAATGAAAGAGACTTCCAAGAAGTAATGTTTAAGAAAGTTGGAAAAATTATAATTAGTTTGTTTTAAAGATATGTTGAATTTCTTAATTAAATTCGTACTTATCTGAATTTAAAAGACCCTTTTTCTTACTTGGAGCATTCATTTCATTTTACTGTATAAACAGACACAGCATCATCTAAGAATCTTTTCGAATGTATTTGAATTTTTTAAAAGGCTTTTAAAATAACATGAAGAATTGCAGTTTCAACAGAGAACTTGCATCAAAAGGGAAAAGTGAAATGCTCATTAAACAAGTTAATTTTGTCATAAACTCGATTAAGCTTCTTTGGAATGCATGCTTGTTTCCCCAACATAATATTGAATCAAATAAATGCGGGCAAACATTTATATTTTTGTCCTCCAACAATATTATAGCATGCGTAGAAACTCTATCTTCAAAATGTGCGGTTTATGAACCAATAATCAATTTTATGAAATTGCTCGTAAATGAAATAAAAGGTTGCACGTTGCTATCTTGAACACGATGCAAGATGAGATGGGGGGGGGGGTCAATTGCAGTGTTATAAATCGTGATCAATTTAACACTGTGCACTTTATGAATTTTATTATTAATTTGAAAGAATACAAAATACTCATTTGTTTTTTCGTGAGTTCTGAAATTTCTGTCATCACAATAGTGTTAAAATGATAAAATGATGTACTTAATTTCGTAAGTCAAACTGTTCTCGACCAAACATTATACAAATTTGGACAATTATTTGAATTTGATTTTACTCATATTGATAATAGCTGTTCTTGAGTTAGCACAAGCTACAATATATTATCAAAAGTCTTGCAATATTAGCGGAAAGATCTCATAATTCTTGTTTAAGTTATTCCTACAATAAGAAGTAGGATAGGGTATTTTTTTTTACCGAAAAATTAACATTTTCTTTTTTTATTCCTATGTTGAGATATAACAAGTTAAAAAAATTGGAACAAACAAATGTGCATTGCAAGCATTGTGTTCCAATTATTGATACGCGCAAGGCGTCCTTTGGTACTAAATTCATAACGTCCTACAATTTGGTAATTGTTATTTTCTCATTATCTTGTACCATATACGAGATAGAAGCACTAGCTCCGAAGTTTTACTCCAAGTGGTATAGGAAGTCGTCATACCACATAACGTATAAATATTTTATTATGCTTTGATACATTTTTCATGACTATAACTAGCGTCATTCTGTAGGTAGGGAAGTATAAGTGAGATTGCGTGTACACAGTGATTAATAGTAATAATTTATTCTTCATTCATGTAGAGACATATAAAAATGAGAAACAAAAGAAAATAGAATTAAAGCTAAAAACATTTGCTTTTATTATGGCTAACAACTAATGGTTAACAACTAATTCAAAAGGATTCAATCAGTTAAAAATCCAAGCTTTCCTCTTAGAGACCTATTTAATTTATATGGTTAAAATTATTTATGTATTTAATAATAATTTTCTGAGTTCACATGCATATTCCAAATTTTCTGAGTTTTAAGTGCTCTGTGCCATTTTTTAAGAATAGAAAATTCTCATTTTACGCGTATACCATTTATATATTTATCTTCTATCATATTATATCATAAAAAGTTAAGTCAAGTATAGTTAAATGTTCTTAGAATTTTAAAAATAGGATGATACATGAAGTGAACTGCGTAAATTGATCTGCGTGTTTCACGAAAGTAAGCAGTGCACAGAAAGAGAGAAGTAGAGTACTGATCAAGAACTTTTCAATTTTCGCTCTAATTAAATGTCTAAATCTAATAAAATTGAATCATTTGATGCTTGAGAAAACAAACGTAATTCAGTAACCATATTTTTATTGTTTAAACAATGTGAAAATTATATTCAAATTCTGAACATTTTATTTACTTTGCACCACTTTCAAAAATTATGGAAAAATGAAGCAATTTTTCATGCATTTTGTTTATAGAACTTAATAAATATTCAACAATTTTATATTAGGATCTTAATAATTATATGTGCTTGTTAATTGACAAATTACAGAAATACTTTGTGAACATGATAACAGAAATTTCATTTTTGTCAAATTACTTGCTTCATATCCATCAAATGAGAAAAACATCCATTGAAACAATGGAATTATTCTTAATCTATCTCAGAATAAACATTTTAAATTTCCACATATTTAATCATAGGTAAACTTTCAAAGGAAAGTAATAAACTGAGAAAAAAAATAAAAAATAATTGTCTAGAAACCTTGAGAATGTACAAAACAGGATGACATTTAAAAGTAGAGCGTAGTTTCAAAGAATACCCAATTCTATTTCCAAAATTTCGAAATAAAATAAAGAGATGCCTTTTAATGCATTTACATCCAAACGATTGAAAGTTAATTCAAAACGCCATGTTTACATTTACAAATAACTTAAAAATTTTTTCAAACAATTTAAGTATATTATTATGAACATTTGATTTATTTGTTCAATTTCGATTAATTTAACACATATCTTCGTAACTTTCCACACTATATATTGTACCTCATGATCCTCAATAATCAATAAAAGTAGTTAAAAATAAAAATCAAAGTTTTGAAAATATTTACACTAAAATAAGATAACAGTTTTCCAGATAATCAGTAACCATAAAATACAAATTAATTTCCAAATTTAATTCACTCTTAAAATAAGCAAAATAAAGCAATTTTATCGTTTTAGGATTACTACTCTTTCCTGTTTACATAAAAATATCATTTTTTTTTATTTATTATTGTTAGGTTTCAGTGGCTTCTAGCCTCAGATAATTTAGATTTAACTACATTAAAAATGTTCTAAATGATATACTAATACAATATTGTAAATATAAAGTCTTATCTAACAAAATATATTTAAAAAAACTCAAAATGTTTCTCTGAAAGCTTTTAAAAAAATTACTTATTCAAATTATACGTAACTTATCTCAAAGTTAATTCATTGATACAATAGCAAATTGTACAAAATCTGTAATAAGTAAACATCTAAATGTCTTAATTTTTGAATGTTGATAACTTATAGAAGCTTGTTTTTATAAAGCTTGAATATTTATAAATACTGCACATAAATACGTCACAAAAAGAAAAGAAAATATTTTTTAATATAATTATTTGAAATAACATTTGATTTGATTCAAATGGGATGTTGACATTGAATACGTTCTTTTGAAACGTAGTCGAGCTTTGAGTTTGATGTTTCAGTTCCTATATCAGATAATATATGCTATATATGATATACGGTTCTAGAAAGCTGCATCTTTACTCTCTGAAGATGAAATCCGTTCTTAATTACTGAATACAAAAGAATGAATACTTTCAGTTACATACAAATAGTGACTTTCAATTGGATAAATGCATGTTGTTCCATTCAAGGACTTATCTGTGTTGACCAATATCATTCGCTCTTCTAACAATTTTACTTATTCTATGTAATTTGTCATACATTTTTCTAAAACATTTTTAAAGTAGTACTAGATGTATTTAATTGAATAGTAGCTTATCAATGAGCTACAAATTATTGTTAAGTTTCATAAAAATATTTCAGGCATCTACCATAAATACTATCAGAAAAAAAGACACAACATTTAATTAGGATTATAATTCTGCCTTGAAGTACTTTATTGCATTATAAAATTTCAAAATCTAGCTAATATTGCACTACAAACATTTATCAGAAAATTGCCTCAAGAAATAAAAATTTTGGCATTCTTTTAGCATATGTGTTGAATCTTATCGATTTCTTTTCTTGTTGATAATCCGCTTTTACTTTAAATTAATACAGCAATATTTATAATCGATCTATCTACACATGACGTGTTTCTTTTTGTAAGGTATTTACATTGAATAAAAATGATAAATTAATCTCTGATACTGGTGCTTATTTATCCGTTCAACGCATATTTTAAGAATACTACCAACATTTAAAATCTCATGATTCTCTATATTTTAATTTTATAAAAAAAATGTTATATATTTAATTCATTTATTTTAGGCTTTATTCATAATATTTGATTTGACTATTTTTTATTATTTAAAATCTTATAATTCTCAATTAGTAATAAGACGGCTTTATAGTATTTTTTTTAATTTTATAATTTCGAATTCTATTTATTTTATTTCATAACACGTATTTTTATATCACATTTCTACAAGTTATGCGTCCACGAAACGTAAAATATATATTTTTTTGTAGATAATATGTAAAATATAAACTTCATAAGAAACATAGCTACTTTGTGGATCATTTTGTACAGAAATTCAAACATGAGAAATCTTAATTTATAAAGATTTCAACGTTGAATGCATAATTACAGAAACAATAACAGACTTAGAAACGTTGCAAGAAAACCAATTAAATATAAAATTAATTAATTATATATGTTTCTTTTGTGGACTATGCTATGATAAATGATTCAGAAGTCAACATAATTTTTTACACCTTCTTTAGAGTATGGCATTAAAAAACTAATTGAATAAGCGAATTTGTAAGTGCAAAATTTAGAAAGATGTTTAAAGTTCCGAAGAGCTTTACGAGATTTTTGAAGTTTAAAAAACCATCTTAAATGCATAAATTTATAAAGAAAGAAAAATAAAGAAAATATAATATCTTTATATAATATATTATATTTATATTTGCTTTATAATTTTGTAATTGAAAGTATTAAATTTATTTACTAAGAAATATGTATTATTGTGGATAGTAAAAATATCTCAGAAACGCACACAATTCTATTTAATAAATTTGCTTTCACGATATAAAACACTTCAAACAACATATTGCATATTATTCCAATTGTAATTTAATTCTGCGTTAAATTATAATATATCCTATTTGTTTAGAAGTGGTTTAATTGAACGTGTTATTGATATTTATAATACTAACTTTTGAAATTTTTAATTTACACTTGAGAATAGGGGCATTTCAAAATTGAAAAAGCGATAAACACCATATTTTTTTAAGTATTAATGTGTTTCAAATTATCTCATATGTTTCTCAGTATTTTGCATTAATTAAGATTTTTTTCACTTTTGTGGCAAATAAAGAAAATTCTATTTCATTTCACTAATAGCAAGTTCTAAGTTTAGAGAATATAAAAAATATGGCTAAAGTTATATTTTTTGTGTTTGATTAATCTGAAGAGATTCTTTGTTAAAATTAGAATTATTGTAAAAATTAGCCGTAGCATTTGAAAGAACTATTGCTTTAAGGTGTATGTACACACTTGAAATTTCAAAAATCGTTCAAAATATCGAATATTTTTTTATTGCTTAATAATATTCTCTGATCCTTTAGCTTTCAAACGATACCAAGATGTTGTCAATATTCGAAATATTTCTCGAGTTACAATTATTTTTCTTGAGGTGCTTTCATTAAAAACTCTAGTTACGGTGTTTTTAAAATTCATTTTATGAAGAATGATATTTTTTCACTATGTTGCTTCATTCAAACAATCATAACTCAACAAGAAATTAACCAAATACAGTTATTTATATATCAAAATAATCTGTATGAAATAGCGGATGTTTTGTGCCTCAATGAAAGTTATATGTATAGAAATAAATTTTTAATAGCTGTTTAAAATTACAGAAAAAATCACACTTTTTCTATTCATTGTTGATGAAAAAACTGTTTAAAAAAACTATACATTTTTATAACTTGTTTGAGGCAGACAGCATGAAGACTAATATTAGGCATAATTTCCAACTAGAATTGTGCTTCTGTATAAATTAGAATTTAAGATATAATGTTTCAAAAAATAGGCTAATTAGCTTATTAAATATTATTTAATTAATTAATAATTAGTGTAATATGGTTTTTTCTCACTAAAATGAGTTTACACATATATTAATATCCTACTGTGAAAAAACTGGATTTTTAAAGTTAAAATTTAAAGAAAAATCTTCAAGTGTGTACGTACACCTTAATCATTCAAATATTTTTTTAAGAAAGAAAAGTTTAATAAGAAGACATTTTTTTAAAAATATACTGAAACATTTCATCTTTCTATGTAGAAAAAGCTACATTAGAAGTATGTTTTTTGTAATTATAATTGTACATAAAACGATTCTTTATCGTAATCAAATTGTACTAAAAATAAAAGCTTCACAATTTCTAATTTCAGATTTATCATGATGTTTGATGTCTTGAATCAGACTTTCAAAATGGTCTGAACTTCAATTTTTATGTTTCGAGATTTTTAAATAAAACAATGTAATAAAATAAACAGTTGTTTTAAATGAATCAAGGAATTAAATATCAGAGAATGATTTCCTTTTATTCACAATAATGAACTGAAAAATGAATATTATATTTTTTTTTAATTTAAAAATTCTTTTTCCAAATCAATAAAGGAATATAATTCTTGAAGATATCTTTTTATCTTTTTTTTTCTGAAGCATTTAGATGTTGTTAAAGAAATTATTAAAAAATGAAGTCATTTTTATTCCAAATTAATTTTAATTTTCCTGAACAAAAGAAGTTAACTTTTCTTTACATTTGTTTTTCCCATTTTACGTTTGACAAGTAAATATCGACTATTTACTTACCAAATTTCCCACAATCTTGTAAGAGTTAGGGCAGAAACACAGCTAACTTGCAAAAAAAGGTATTTTTTTTTTATTTTGCCTGCTTGCTCTTCATTTTTTTAATCTTTTTTTTAATGTTCTTATCTTTACTTGTCATTGCAGCATTTTTATAGTAAATATTTCGAATAAATAATAGAAATTATTAATATTTTTGCTGTGATAAAAGAAAAAAAATGGTTATTTCACTTTCTTTTTAATAATAAATTGTAAACGTTCCATAAGAAATAACGAGAAAAGAAAAAAAAATTGTTAAATTTTGAGATTCATTTAAAGTTTTATATATTTCAATGAAAATGGAAAAATAAAATGAAAATATGAATAAAATACTGCATTGTGTTTATTTGAGATAAGGGATTGCAAGAAAAGGTATTCGTTTCTGTCTGTCGAGAAAGTTTTCCAGAATAAATCTTAATACACTAATAAATTCGGATTTTCCTGCCCTCAGTATTATCCATCTCTCAAAAGGATTCTTTCAAATACAAAAAAATATTCCATAAAATGCCTTAGAGAATACATACTTAAGGAAGGTGGTGTTAAAAGAATATTCATTGAAATGAAACATGAGTAAACAAAGGAAAAGGGAGTTATTTCTGTGAATGCAAAATAATTTGTATTAAATAAAGTGTATCCAAATAAAATTTTTAAAGCCTAAAATTAATTGCAATTCAATATTGTAAGGAATGCATGTGAAAAAATAAATTGACTTTTTCCGATTGACACTTTGCCATGCATAATGGGAATACAAAGTTTGCATAACTTTATTAAGCATAAAGATTGTTAATTCATAAGATTTTTCATATTCATGCACTAAGAAAACCAGTATACTGAATAATACAATCTTTTAATTAATAATCATGTGCATTTCATGTATGTTCCGAAAAAAATATGACAGATATTTTTCTTTAGTTTCGAATACATGAATAAGGCAAAATAAATTTAATTTGCAATGAAACGGAATTTTAATATATATTCTAAATGGAAAAAATGCTACTGAAATGGTTCCATTGGGAAAAATAAACATATAAAGCATGAAATTTCATTATTTGGTTAAGGTTATTTCAAATTCCTTTATACTCATTGCTGTACTTATATTTTCTAACCTTGTTCCAGATTAACACTTTTAGTTGAAATCGCGTGTGTAATAGTAATCTTCTAATGATCCAGATTTATAATTCACAATACATTTGTATCAAAAGATAGCTAAATAATAGGCATATTAAGTTTCTTTTTACGTTAATTAAATAAATGGTATTAACTCTACCAAATATTTTTGGACTATTGATTAAAAATATTCGGGAGCGAAACAGTTTGGTCTTTTAAAAATTTTCACTAGAATTCTCTCTCTTTAACACACACATATTCGTGACTTGTAGCACTAGCAGTGTCACAAGTATATAATTATAATTACAATAAGGGAAAACAATTCCTTAAATACATGAACATTATTCTGAAGAAAATTAAAGCTGAAGAAAACTTTATAATTAATAGTAACAAAGAAGTTTTGGATTTTATAAAAGATAACAACATTAAAAAATTTAATACTTATGATTTTGAAAATTTATACACTTATCTGCCTCATTAAAAATTAATAAGTGTCTGCACTTTTATATATAACGAATATTTAAATGAAGATATTATTACAAAAAATGATTGGCTAGAATTATATAAATTTAATATTATGAAAAATTACATTTTTAATGGAATTAATTTTTATAAACAAGTAAAGACCATTGCAATGGGAACAGCTTTCTCAAGGGCATTAAGCAATTTTTTCCTGCATTACTATGAAAAAAAATAATTAAGGACAATTTAATAAACGGTTGGAGATGTATTGATGAGTTGCTTTTGTTGAACTTAGATAATACTAATATTGTTACTAATTGTTATTCAACAGATTTAGTGCTAACTGAAACAAACAGAAATCAACTTGAAGCTACCAGTCTGGATTTAAAAATCAAAATTTCTAATTTGTAAAACATTAGTTGGTATCTATGATAAAAGGGATGAATTCAACTTTAAAATAATTAAGCTTCGTAATTCCTATTCTAATCTAAACTCTAAAATTTTCAAAAATTTAATTTTCTCACAATTTAATGGGATTAAAAGAGTTTGTAATAACACAATTTCTTATATTGAAGAAACAAATAATCTCATTAAAAACTTAATTACTAATGAATTTCCCAGAACTATTGCAATATAGAAGTTCTAATAAGAGAAGAATTGATTTCTTACTAATCTTTTGGCACAACTAAAAATAGATTTTCGGTTATATGTCAAGTAACTCAATAGAAGCCTCAGAGACCCTCCAATTATTTATTACTTTGAATGACAAAGTGTTTTTATGCAGTAAGAACGCGGGAAACGTGATAAAAGCCTTTTTTGCAGAAATTTTACCTGCTACTGATATGTCCTTTCCTTTTTGTTTCTATAATTGGTTGTGAATGTTCTTTTTAAATGTCCTTTTCGCTTAAAATGGCGATTGTATTTTATAGTTTTATTTCTGTAAAAAATGGTTTATCTCTAATTCCTCAATTTCAGGGGATTTTCGGGTCACAAGGAGTCAATATTGTTGGACAAAGTTAGACCTCTCTCAGAAAAAATCATTTGTTTGAATTTCTGCCTGAGGGTGACACTTGAGAAAATCTTCAGTCAGGGCTCTTAATTTCTTCTCTTTTGATTCTATATTTATTCTTTTTGCTAATATTAACTTGGTATTTTTACTAATTTGGTTAAGTTCATATGTGTTTTAGTAGTAGCAGTATTAGTGCTCTCTAAATACAATTGTATCTATTTGAGTTTTATTCAGAAATAATCTTTAATTTTTTTAGTTTGTTTCCATAAATAGATTTGAATTTTAATTGAAATTTCATAATGCATGTATTTTTGATTTTCTTATATATATATATATATATATATATATATATATATATATATATATATATATGTGTGTGTGTGTGTGTGTGTGTGTGTGTGTGTGTGTGTGTGTGTGTGTGTGTGTGTGTGTGTGTGTGTGTGTGTGAGAGAGAGAGAGAGAGAGAGAGAGAGTACATATGCATTTAATTAATCGTTTTATCTATTATTTACTCGTGAGTTTTTCTTCCATTTTCTGGGTAGTTTCCATTAAAAATAAGGAAGTTCCAGTATTATAGACGTTAAATTATATATAAACTGACGAATTGTACTTCAATAGCACTATGATATAAAGGAAGTTAATATATTTGAATGGTTTATATATGCATTGAACAGAATATGTGTAAGGGTATTCAAACAACATGCCTTTAATTTATTTATGTAAAATTTAAGTTATAAATCAGATATTTAATTGGAACTAAATTCATCCTTTATCTCTGGTGAACCAGGCAGTTGCCAGAAGTATCTAGTCTATAATAAATATTCAAAGCATACATAATTAAGTTTATATTTCTATAGTTAATTGATAATCTTCCTTCCACTGTTTCATTGTTTCAGTAGTGCAATTGCACTTAAATTATTAAAACTATTTTTTTAAAAATGCTAATAGAATAACAAATTATTATAACAAGAATGATATATACATTCTTGCATTTAATTGATTTGGTAAAGAAATAGTTAATAATGACCACAATATCTACCTGAATACAACAATTACATGATGTATTCGATCGATTTGAGATTGGTAGTGGGAGTTTTTAATATCTTGAAACAAGAAAATGTTTTTGGTAAGAGAAATGGTAAATAGAAACAATTCTCTGGTTTATCTTTGTTTTAATCTATACCGAAATACAACGATTACCTGATGTTTCGATGAATTTGAGATTGGTAGGAGGGGGGGATTAAATATCTTGAATGAAGAAAATGGTTTTGGTAAAAATAAGGAAAATAGAAACAGTTCCGATTTATCGGTGTTTTAATTTTTATTATTTAGTGGAAAAAATGATTTATTTATGAATATTTTTGTTTGTAAATGGAATGATCTTTTCGTACATTTATTAATTTGCGTTGTTCTGGAACTTTTACCTTATATTTTTGTTAAAAATATTCCATAATTTATTAAAGAAAATTATAATCTGTAGTATATATGCAGCTCACGTTTTGTATTACCGTATGAATGCATTTTGACATAAATGACAATATTAATACATAATAAAGAACAATATTTATCAAAATATTTCTCACCACCAGCAATAAGATATATGATATTATTTTATTAAAATTAGAACAATTGATTTATTCAGTCATCGCAGTACTCACTATATGAATTCAAGTTTAATCTCTCATGTCAAAAAAAATCCATCAAAGAAAAAAATAATGTTAAATCGATAATGTTAAACCAACTGGTGAAAGGAAAATCCGTTCCTTCATCAATATCTAGTACTATCCTACTCATTTGATTCTAATAATTACTTCCATTGTGTTCCTCCTTCTTAAAATTTCATATAAATGAAAAAATAGTAATATATTTTTTTGTTATTTTTACTTTTGTCTTATAGATGCAGTGTTTTGTTGATTCACCGACAAAAGTTCATCTGTTTTAAGTGCTTAAGAATGACTTGCCCTGAAGCACAGGATTCTGGTCTTCTTTCAGGTTTACACTTCCTATTAAGGTTCTGTTGTTGTTGTAACTTATGGCACTTTACAAGCCCGCTGATAGGTTCTGCTTTTCGCTTTATTTATCCATCTGTTTACTATCATCGAGGGAATTCTTTTGAAAGAGAACTTACCATTCGGTTTCCTTCTTATTCCTTTTAGTCGATCAAGGAAAAAAAGTGTTGCATGAGCGCCGTGACCATTAAGGAGTAGTGCATTATGGTTCTTTGGGTATCAATACGGCTGATAAGACTCCTTCTATAGGTGATCAGTCTTCTAAGGATTCGAGCAAACGATTCATTTGGGAGGGGGGGGATTAGTGTTAAGAGTGATTATTGATCCCAGTGACGAACGTTAGAATATGGGTTCCTGCAAGCACCAAGTAAACATCAAAGCTGGAAGCTCTCGGGAGCCTAAGGCTACCTTCCCTCGTTGATCTTACAAGCAGGTGGTTTCATCGAGCCTGGGATTCTTAGTATGTATCATGAACGCTAAAAATGAGCCTGTAATGGACATTTCATTGCATCAAAACACCCACAAGTATCGCACGATGCCTATTTTACTATAAAGTTAATTTCAAATTTTCCAAATGTTTGTGTTGCCTCGACATGTGAAAAATCATTTAACTGAAAGAGTAAGCAAAATAATGTCTCTTGGAAAACATTCGAAGTTAATTGAATTTGTATTTCGTCAACATTCACAGAAGTTTGAAGACGAATGTTATCTTATACATTAACTGCATTTGTTATATCTTATGGGGCCTTTAAACTCCTCAAAATGTATATGTACCCCCCAGAGAATATTGCAATGTCCTTTCAATGTCCAATATCGGAAAAAATTGACGAAAAATTGGAATTCAAATGAATAACATAGGTACGTTACATTACCATTCAACCTAAAAATTTAATTCTGCAAACTTCTCAAAATTACAAATATTGTGATAAAATAAACATTCTCAGTCAATTTCTCTGAGCTCTCATGAACACCATTCACTTCAGATCCCATTCCTAAAGCTAATATCAGAGAAGAACATCCAGTGGATGTGGTAAGAGACCACCACGAAAAAAAAGTATTTCATACAAAGTGTAAAGCAGTTATATACATAAAAAATAATTTGTAGAAATTAGCAGCTAAAAAGTAGACAAAAAATCTGCGGTGCTTGATACAACATTTTGCAATATAATAAATGCTCCATTAAGAGAATTATTCGTTGTGTGAATGCCTCCGCCTGTACAGTCACAAGAATAGACTGCGTCCTCACATGGAATTCTCTAAAAGGAGTTTTAAATCTCAGTTCCTAATAATGATAGAACCATAATTCTTGCCTTAGCATTTTTGTCATCAAAGTCCTCAAATTCTGCTTCAAGTATCTAAAGGTTTTGCCAAGTTTGTAGTCGAAGGAGGATTGACCTTTTATAATTAAGGTTATTATTGACCATTTTTTATTTAAGTAATGAATTTTAAAAATTTCAAAAGTATTCATATTAAGAGTGAAAAATTTCTAACATCCAGACCAGATTTCTTGAATTGTTAATTTTCTGAATTTTAGAAGAAGTGGGAAATATTTTTGTGTAATAATATAAGGCAATAATGATTTTTGTTATCATCCTTGCTTCTGAATAGAAATGTCAGCTTGTACTTTATTAGACCGAACAATAGATTTATAAAATAAGAAAATGGGTTTTAATGTTTAATATTTTAATATTAATGTACTAAATAATTTGTATTTTTCTTTTCAATATTACACGCTTAGAGAGATTTGTATAAAAATTTAGAGGAATTGATATAAATTTTTAATAGAAACTTCCTACCTCTTCTCTACAATATATAGTGCGCACCCATCAGGTTGCAAATAAGAACAATAAATATGAGTGCTTTAACTTCAGAAATTGTTCTATGCGCATCAGCTAATTATCATAAAGAAATTGCTCTAAGCAAAAATAAGCGTATTATCATAAAAAATATCAAGAATTTTGTGAGAATGAAGTGATAACAACAACAGAAAAGAGAAATAGGATAACTAGAAAAATACAACAGAGATCGCCCGTAAATAATCAATATAAACAAGTCCGCAGCTTTCTTTGCGATGACATCAAATCTTACATCAGTTGATCATCCAACTGAATAAAGGTGTCCAGCGAATCAATGGGTAGGGAGAGTGTTTTGATATGACATCATCACACAGATTTCTAGAGCAGAAATGTTGCATGTGTTTCTTCTATCATCAATCGTCATTGCTGGTGCAAAGATAACAATGATTTGAACACCCGTATTTGTAAACGAGTCACATGACTACAAGAAATCAGTTTTTGATCCATCAAAAGCTTTTGGTTAGCTGAGAAAAGACTTCAATCTTATAAATTCGTGGGTTTAAAGAAAATATATTGGTGCCATAAAACGTCATGGCTGTCGTTAATAATGTGAGATGTTTTCTAAGAGTCGAGAAAAGACTCAGAATCTACAGTCCACGTGTCATCTCTAAATG
Source organism: Argiope bruennichi (assembly GCF_947563725.1). NCBI lineage: Eukaryota > Metazoa > Arthropoda > Arachnida > Araneae > Araneidae > Argiope > Argiope bruennichi. Next base: position 77,639,190 of record NC_079152.1, read on the forward strand.
AGTATCAATAAATCTTCAAGTAAATCGCGTCATTTATACTTTTTTAGGCCTTTGCATTCCATATATTTTTTTCCAATATGCAATGCATAAAATTGTATCAAAAATTGTCTCATGGCAGAAATTTCTCTCCTTCTATTTTTAAACCCATTTTTTTCTGACTTTCATATTTATTGGACATCCTAATTATTATCAGACTGATTTTTATGAATAGAGATGTTTTCAAGCATATTGTTTTTCCATGAAGTTTCATTCTTTTAACAACTTCTTTCAAATATTTTGATTTAGCATTATCGAATTTATTATATAATATTACATATAAAATTAAATGTCATTTTAATCAATGATGAAAGTTCCAGACAATAACTCTGATATATTTTTTTTATTAATGCGAATTAAATCAAGCAACATTTTTTATTGTTTGGAAAATTTTTATTAAATTTGAATTTTAAAATTAGTAGGTATAAGATTGATTCCTTCCATGCTTATCAAAGCTTGATTTTACCTTTTTTAAGCGTATTTCAAAACAAACGAATTTATAATAGCAATGAAATCCTTTTATGATCTAATAATCTCTTTTAAAAATCGTTTTCAATTTTCAACAGAAAAAGGACGGAAATCTGTATTATGTAAAAAAAATACTCTTTTTTCTTTTTCTTTGAATTAAGAAAATAAAATTTATGGAAATGATATATGTTTATAGTAAAATGACTATGTCTTGTCATCTAAGATTAATTTACTAGATTTTAAAGGGTATTTTCACAGAAAATGTGTACTTCTACACTTTTAAATTTATTTTTTCATCCTTTAAGTTACTGCTTCCAAGATAATCTCTTTATTACTACTCTCAGCTACTACAAGAAGTTGTCTTGCGCTGGTTATGTTACTATTAATTGTGATTATTTGAAAATTCAAAATTTTTTCAAGGAAAATTTCATTATAAAAAGATGCAGCGACATACCATATTAAAGTAAACATCCGTAACAGACGAATTCTTAAAATATTAATATCTAAAAGAAAAACTTATTTTGATTTATTTAATATTTAATAATGTCTAAAATAAAATTAAATGGTCTTTCATCACAGTAATAGTTTATAACACTTACCTTGTGTCTTAGATTGAACTAGAAAAACACAATTCATGCATTTAAGCTAAGTAACCCTAAACTAACTCAAATTAATTATATATGAAATCAATTCTACTTAGAATTGCCTATAACATTTATTTAAGCTACATAATATTTATCCACGCAAGCTTATAAAATAACTTTATCGGCTGTAACAATCAAAACATTTTAATTTATGCTATTACCATAAGTACCTTTAGTTGCTACTTTCTTGGAAACTCATTTCGACTTATTGAATCGAGGTTTCTCATTTACGGCATCTTCCGAATTAACAGAACTTCTTTATCGGTAAGTAATCGTGAATGCGTAAGTTTCGGTTTAAGGCATATTTTTAAACAATAGGAGAAACTACACAAGGATGAAGATATTTTCATTAAATATGTTTAAGACAGGAAATGCAATATATTGGAAGTAAATGATGATCTGGTTTGACGCAGTTAATGAAATATAAGATACCGACATTCAAGAGGAATATATTTTAAGATTGGTATTTACTTTAGAATGTAACATTTTATGGAATGCAAAAGCTATTCAAATATAATTGGAATTGATACAAGCGATAATTAGTTTCGAAGCTCATTCTTCAAAAAGCATTGATAAAAAATAAATAGATTAATATAAACTATTCAGAAAAATATAATTTATTCATACGGAAAAATGCTTTTAGAAAATCATATTTTTATATAAAAAGAAATCATATGTTTTTAATGTACATAAAGGACACTAATTTACATAGTCATTAATCTGGACTTTATAAATTAATTATGATGGGAATTATTCCAGAAATACCAATTAATGTAATTAAATTGATTATATGAAGTCGATCTATGTTATTGCTATATTTCTGTACTTTTAAATACATTTTTTTAAAGAAACATGCACACACATGAGATTTCCACTCATCTTAAGGAAATAATACAAAAAGGACAAATATAGCGTATATTGTAGTCATAAAATGAAATGTACAACAAAATAAATTATTCAGATACATATTAATAAGAGGATAAATTGAATTTAAATTCAAGTTAAAAAAAACTGTGAAATAAAATTACAACAAAGTCAATATTTTTTTAACAAGGAAGAGAAAACTTTTGTAATCATTATAGGGTAACACTAGGAAAACGAAGTAATTATTCATTAAAATCTAATTAATTTAATTAAATATGATTGTTATTATCAAATAGAATTTTATTATTGCGAATTATATTGTGTAATTGTGTATTTTATAATATAATTGTGTTATTGTATTTTGTAGTTGAATTACCAAATTAATTTATTATTATTTCATGTAATTGAAAAATTTTATAGCAATTTCCCATTAAAAGAAAATAAAGTTACAATAATATAAATGGTGCAATTTAATAAATGCTGCTCAAATCATTAACGATTCATCGCATTAAAAGAAAAAAAAAACTATACAATTATGTAAGTGTTTTTAATTACAATGAAATATCTGATGTATAATTTAATTTTGCTGTTTCTTTCAACTAAACATTGTTAAGCATCACCTTGGATTAGCCTACGTACTTTTATTAGTGCATTTGTTCCATTCATTGCTTAATTTATCTATCCAAATAAAGCTAAGTCCTCTGACTTTATACTGGTAGTAAAAAATAATATTTATCACCTTCTATATTCTATGTGATATATATATATATCGTAGCTTTATTTGTCAATTTTTCCCACAATGAGTTAAATAATAAACAAACCGTAACTAAATATATTGTTAAGAAATTATGTAAAATATAAAATCCAGCAATAGCATTATATAATAGCTTAATTGGCGTAAATAAATAGTAGTGTCTTTCAATTTTAAAATGATATAAAAATTTTAGTTTAGTAATAGTATTTTTCAGAATTTATTGAATAAAAATGTAAAAATCTAGTTTAATTTTTACTTAATTTCATATAATTAAATTTCAGAAAAAAATTACTCTGAAGTGCAATCCAACTCTTTCCAAACGGTCTTTGTGCCAAAATTGATATTACTATCTATTCTATAGAAAATTAACAAGCAGGCAAAGATTTTTCTTAATTATTAACTAGTCGTCTTTTGCGACCAGCTGTTTCACCAGGAGTATTGCTCTCTAAAATTTGAAATTAGATAATTATGCCTTTTTAGCAAAATTGCCTTTTCAGCAAAATATTTTTAAGCTACAAATTTCTTTAGTTGTAAAACTCATACTACTATAGAAGCCTTACGATGTACATTTTATTATATATCTCTAATTTTCAGTCAGCTCCAGACAGATTTAAATTTGAATTTGAAATGGAAAAGATAAAATTTAAATAAATATGACAACTTCTCTGCTGAAGCCAAATATATATTTTTTAGAAATATGACTACAGAAAAATAATCCTTTCTGCATCGTAATCTTAGGTGTACCACAGAATAAATTTAGTATAAATTATGTAATACTTTGCAAGAATCATTGAATATTGATCATTGATTTCATTTCATATTTGTGAAAATTGTGCATTTTTAGAGTTAATTTCCAAAATAAATTTACCTGTGTTATTTAATATGAAATTTTATCAATGTGATGACAACACAATGATAAAGCCAATGATAAAGCGAGCACGCGAAACATGCTAATGCAGATTAAATTTTATTTTTTATTTTGTACAAAATAAATTGTTTGTAAAAAATAGATAAACTATCTTTGTAAAAATTCATTGGACATATAAACTTCACTTATAAGTTAAAATATTGATATGATTAAATACATCATTTCTTTAAAACTCTAACTTAATATACAAAACTTGTGCGATAACATTTTAGGATGTTATCATGGAGAAAAGCTGAAATTTTGCTTAATTTTTAATTAATTAAAATGCTAATTCAAGATTAAAAAAATTGCACAGAGGTGTACATTCCCGACCTCCAAGGTATACATGTGCCAAATTTGATATCTGTAGATAAAACGGTCTAGCATGCAGAGGGCCAGCACACAGTTTTATACAGTTAAGTATAGATATAGATACATAGTTAAGTGTAGACATAGATAGCTGATGCTATTATTTCCAACGCTATTTTTAATTTGCATTGAGAGTTATTTCCAGTTTTTATGTAAATTCTTGATCTCGTATAAATTACAGTAGTACATCTTCCAGAAATCTCGGTGTATATTATAATCTCGCATTAATGGAGAGGGAATTTCTATAAATGTAGAATTTAATATTTTTCAACTGTCATATATTTTTAATGATTCTACAATTTTAAACGCATTTATCATATATTTTGTTTTCATAAGAAACATGCATTTGGGGTAACGTCCACAGAGAAGCAAATATATTAAAAAATTATTCTTCAAATTTTTTCTCTACTAAATGTAAAGAATAAAATTTTGAAATTCCTTTGTCTGCAATAAAATAGGAAGAGGAGGGATAAATTCCAATATATAATGTTCTGCAGTTTTCAAATTGAATGCCATCAGCAGTTTCTATAATCATCAGCTGTTAATCATTTAATTAATTGAGCCGTTTATTTGGAAAGTGGGGCAAGTCCATTTTTGAAAAAAAAAGGAAATAATGGTAATTATAGATAACACCAATTATAATCTTTTTATGCATAAAAAATTATTGTAAAAAAATTTAGATTATAATATTTGGAAGATGGAAATTTTAGCTCTTAACAGTATTGAAAATATGTTTATTTTTAAAGTGGTGAAGTCCATCTTAGATTGAACATACTTTTGACCGATTATATTACGACAAAATTTAGCTCCTGTTACTGTATAGTGAAGCAAATGTGGCTGTTTGACATCATGTCTGAAATGCAGGATTTTTTATACCGTCGTCTGTGTTTCCTCTTCATCTTATTTTTAATTTCTTGGAGTAAACAGTGGAATTATGGGACGATAGAAGAAATGCCAGAAGACATTGTTATTATCCAGTCCAATGCAATCTCATGCAAAAGCAACGAATCAGGTGAAAGAGTTTCAAGCGTTGCACGACACAAAAAATCTGAAACTGACAAGAAAAACACTCTTGTCATTTAATTTTTGTTCATTTCAAAGAATTAAAAGTTTATTACGAAAAGAAAAAGATTCATATAAAAAATAATATGTTTACTTCCGACACCGAGAAATGATAGTAATATTGGCAACAGTTTCATCAGCTTGCAAGAAATTCCAATTCAGTTTCTAATAAATACTAGACAAGTCGACAATTTGTTTCTTTGTTCTCGGCGTACAAAAACTCTTAACAGTTTCATTCTTATTTTAAAAATAAATAACGGATTTTTTTTAATAAAAAGAAAGAAAAAAAAATGGATCAAAACGATTACAATGGAAATTATAACTCTGATGCATCTGAAAGTGAATTTGGTTAAGCATCAAAATAAAATAAAAATGTTCTGGGTAATAACGCTGCTTCAATAAAATCCTTATTTGCAAGTAATTTTTTTATTTTTATTTTGTTTGTAGAAATAAGACCCATGGTAATCGGTAATAAAAAAAGACTCTTGGAATCAGGATCTGAATGCGAAGGCAATTCGGAACAAAATTCCAAAAAAGAAGAAGAATAGTTGAACTATTGACTTCGTCATCAAACAAGGTGATGCTACAGAGGAAAGTTACAAAGAGAACGAGGTTATTTATATCCAAAAAATAAGAAAGTCAATCGAAATAGTGCGAAAAAATACTACACATAAATATGTAAAATTATTCCTGAGAAAATATTCATGAATAAAGACTGCCAATGCTCAAGGGCATGTACAAAATTAATTAGTGAGGAAGAACGAAAAAAATAAATAATGAATTTTGGAAACTTGCAATTTTAATACGCAGAATTTATTTCTACATGAATTTATTCGCAAACTGGGTACGAAAAGAAAGCGCACAAGGAATTTCAAAGGAGCGGCAAAAAATTTTAGTTTTAAATATTATTTGAACATAAATCGTGGAGATATTTTACTATGTAAAACATATTTTCTACACACTTTTAATATCTCTAAAGTACGATTAGACCGTGTTCTGAAAGCAGAAGTTGTGGGAAAAGATTTACTTGGCCAAGCAGAAGGATCTTCCCGAAAAACTAGTGAAAATTTGGTAAATGATGTAAAGCAACACATTTAACGTTTTCCTCAGTTTGTAAGCCATTATACAAGGAATCACAATCCAGGGAGAAAATATTTAAGCCCATAACTAAATGTAAGAAAAATGTATAATTTTTATATCGATCTATGTACATTGAATAAGAGACCTTACGTAAATGAGTGGATTTATAGAAATATTTTTAAAACACAAGTCAATTTGTTTTTCCACCATCCACGCAAAGACACTTGCAAAAAAATGCGATATGCTTAATATGCACTGTAAACACTATTGAATTATAAACCTACATTATTTGGTACCACAAAATACAAAAAATATATCAATTAATATTTACCAATATTTTTAATTTTATTGAAATGCAATCCTTTAAATATCTCACAATAACAAAAAATGGACTTGCCCCATTTTCAAAATAAACGGCTCAATTTATTAATTTTATTTGCATTTAATTTATTAATTTTATTTGCATTGCAATTTATTAACTTCGAAAAGCATTTGTGATTGGGAGAAAACTATATGAAATGGATTATTAAGCTCTTTGTAGTTATATATTATGACTGTTTGCAAGTAACTGTGTTTGTGTTGTAAACTAAAGCAACGCAGTTCTATCTAACAACCAAACTAATGCCATACTGATTAATTTAAAAAAAATAGGAAAAGGTATTTTTTGAAACAAATAATAGTTTCCAAAGTTTCCGTTGGGATAGAAGATAACGCTATTATAATTTATCCAATCAGATTAGGCAAGAAATATTGGTAAGTACTCCAATTTCAATTTCAAAACTGATTGCAAAAATAGTATGAAATTTTTGAGCTACACATACAGAGATAAACTGTGAAAGTTAGTGTTTTACTTCAAAGTACAAAATAAAATCTCCAAACACTTTTATTTTACAAAGCATCACATCACAAAACGTGATATGTTAGCATTCAATAGTTCTGCTATGTGGAAAATTCGTAAATGATTTCTAATATAATGACGGTATCAATGAAAGTAATCGTATAAGGCGAGTGTGATAATGTTCTATGTTTCCTTGGTTATTATTATCATTATTTCTGTTCTTAGTTCCTTTTAACACTAAACAGTATCGAATTCATTATAGACAAATTGGATTTCTATTTCTTTCTTCGTGTTATTCTCCCTTCAACTTCTCATGCCATCAGATGTAATGACAACTGAAATACAATCAATCGGGTTATCTTTATTATTGAATCAATGTGCATGCCAACCGGAAACTTTTTTTGAAATTCAAACCTCTTTCATGTAATGGGAGTTTTTGTGTACATTTTAACTCCAACACATTGTGGAATACACTATGTAATCCTTTATTTTAAAAACTAATCGAAATTAGCATAAAAATAAATTAATACCTACTTTTAAAAATATATAATTCCTTATATAAATATGAATACTTAAGCTGTTATTAAGTTTCAAATTCACTACCGAGCCATTGTGCCTCTCAATAAATAAATTAATTAAAAGTATGCATTTGTGCAAAATTACTGAAATAAATCATTATCATATTAATGGTAGTATATATAACTGGTTCATTAAAAGAGATGCACATTAAGGCTACAAAATTTTTAAATTTACTGCAGAGCAAAAGGTTTACAAATATAAGTGATCAAGTGCTTTTTGAAGTAATTAAATTAAAACCATATAATGAGCAAACATACCTTATCATCCCTCTTTTCATTATAGAGTTAGGAAGCAGGATGCATAGAGAAATAAAAAAAAAGAATATATATATATATATATATATATATAAATTATCTTAAAATAAATAATAATATAAAATTATCTTATAATAAATAATAAAATAAAATTATCTTGTAATAAAAAATGAAATAAAGTTATCTTGTAATAAATAACAAAATAAAATTATCTTGTGATAAATAATAAAATAAAGTTACTAAATTTTCTTTATCATAATTGATTAGTATATTTAAAAAAATAATTAAAGAAAATCCTAGCGAATTATGAGACGAATATTTTAACATACGTGAAATTTAAATATATTTTGAAAGCAGATTGAAAAGTTTGATCGATTTAGAAAACATTTAAAACGAAAATATTCATGACAAATACTCGAATTCTTACATTTTAAAAAAAGATTTTATCTCTGCATTCCATTTGATGAAACGTTAAAGTTATTCTAGCAGTAAAATAAAATTTAGAAGATTTATCTATGTTACGTATTCTACATTTACCACTTGGAATAAGTCTTTTCAACTGTCTAGATTTCCGTTTGAGAGGTAAAAAAGTCTTTTCAAAAAAATCTAGAACGGCGAAATTTCTCATTCAAATTTTTTGGGCAATCTCTATCTGTAAATGTCACATTTTCAATTCCGCGTACTGAAAAGTAAAATAAGTTTTAAAAAAACTCTTTATAAACGGAAACAGTGTTTTATCTATTTTTTTCTTTGCTTCGCTCAAAATAATTCTTAAATTTTTATTTTAAATTTCATTAAGCTAGATGATTTTTGTAAAAATAAATATGTTATGTTTTAGTAGCTTTTAACTTTTTTGGTAATTCATTATATTGAATCGAAATTTTCTAAAGTAAAATAATAGAACAAAATGACTTTCGTAGCGAAAGAAAAGAAATAATTAGTATTAATAAATAATTAATATTAATTATTTATTACATTCCACACATGTTTAATTTATTGATTAGTACAAATTTTTATTTAAAAATTTCGACGGTTAAAATAAACGCAAGTAGTAAAATCGAAGAAAAAATTCAAGTAAGATTTTCGGTTAAATTTAATAAATAATAAAAATTTGATAATCACAGCTTTAATTTTCGGACACTTGAGTCAGTGAAACATTTTCAGATTTATGCATTTAAATCGTTGCAATCATTACCAATGTCTGCAGTTCTTAGTGTTAAATTCTCGTCTATGGGTCGAATTGTCAAATATTCATTATTCAATTCCAATGGAGAAAGACTGTGTGTGTTTATATCGCGCATGTTAAACAAGCTATATATGCTCAAATTTCAATGGCGCCGAGCTGAAATGTGATTACAGGGTATATATGCTGGATAAATTGTTCATAAAAATCATTCTCATCCTTTGAATATAGTACGAAATGACGTGTTTCATCCCATAACTATCCTTCTTGCGGTTTCAGATTTGATAGTTAATCTAACTGAAATTAAGCTGAACCAATTATATGTCATCTGACATCTATTGGATTCCATTTATTATCTTCCTTACCAATTTACTGATAACCATGATAATAGTGTAAATTGAATGCATACTGTAATTATTTATATACCAACTTGTTTTGATTCCTAGTATTTTTTGTATAGCACCTGTTGCATTCTGATACAATATCTTTTAAGGACTTGTTCTGGCCCTGAGTAAATTTTGTATTTATTGCTTGCTCACCCTCTCTCTCGCTCTCAACCTTAAATAATCTTTTAATAAATGCTATCTACTATATAAAGAAATCGTTACATTAATCATAGCACACAATAGTTACACGTCCTTATATTTCAAATTACAAGACATTACATAAAATGCTTAAACAATATTTTCAAATGTCTTAACTTATTTCCAAATTTCATGAAAACAAGTTTTCTTTCATGTTTTCGATCTTTCCAAGAGGGCAAAATGGATCAGAATGATTGATTCCATTAGTTATGTAACTTGTTTAAAATAATTATTTTTGAATTCACTTTCAAGTTTCCGGATGTCTATTTGTTTTCATTTCATCTTTCAAATGGCTTATATGTTAACAACTATTTAAGAAAAATCACTGAAATATTAAGCTGAGTTTTACCAGTATTAATGAGAATTTTTGCCTAATATTATGACTAAATTCTCTTTCATTCGCAGAAGTTCGAGTAATGCTGACAATTATCCAACAATTCGACATTTTTCAAGCCTCTACAACTGCGGAAAATAAGTAAAACGCTGAAAGATACAAGGTAGCTGTAAGTGTTTTCTCTGTTTAAAGGCATCTGATGCTGAAACTATCGATTAAAACAAAACCGAATTTAGTGTATTTCTGCTTAGGACAAGCTACAATGAATTCCACAATAATTAAATAAATGGAGAGTAATTGGTTAGAGAGATATTGCTTCTATCATTACAGAAAATGGGTCAATTGTTACAATCATCAAAAAAAAAAGATCACAAAAAAACTTCATTGATGTTCTATTGATAAAAAATACACAAAATATAATAAATGAAATGCAGTCTGAAACATAATCGAAATTCTTTTATTACGAATCATTAGGAACATCTGCCACAAAGCTACATTTTCACTACTCTGAATATGAGAATTTCTTTTGTGATCATTAGTAAACTTTTTTAAATGCAATAAATCTCCTCATGTTCTGAATTTGTTTTCTACCCATTCATATAATTTTTTGACATGAGGTAATAGTCATCAAGTTATTTAAGAATACTTATTCTTAACTTTATTAAGAGAGGAGTTGAATTTTTATTGATTACTAAGATTTTATTAATTTTTTGAGGGCCAAGACGAGTGAGAAAAGGCAAAAAGAAGAAGTCTTTCGAAATATGTGTTAAGTAAATGGAATTTGAAGCATTAAATGGAATTTAAAGAAAAGATAAAATACTTTTTTGGGGGGTAGGGGGATATTTGAGGAAAATTGATCATAAGATTAACTAATTCTTATAATACAGAATTACACATAAGAAAGTAAAAGATTGAAACAATTGAAATAAAAGAAATTAATTTTATTTGAAAATTACACGCTTTAAAACTATTACAATACTTCTAATTTATAACACTTGTGAATATGAGAGACTAGAGATAGAGCTGTTATTTTAAAGTGTTTGATAATGAACTAAGTATGGAAAAAGGAATATAACCAAAGGAAATACTAAATATCGCAGATATATTTTTTGAGAATAATATTTTTTCGATTATTTAATTTAATGTCTTTGTTTAGCTATGCGATTGGTTAGAGGTGCCTTGGTACCTCTAAAATTCTGAGGCGCAGTTTTATTATGAAAAATTAAAAGTAATTATTTTTGCTATAGAAAACCAGCAGAGATGGTCATCCCTCAACACGGTAGCCTGGTGGTAAGATCTCGACTTCGGAACTGAAATGTTTCAGTTGGACCAATCCAGTTTCGAGACCCGACTCCACGCAAAAATTGCCGCGTAAGCGGGTCTGATGCACGCTAAATCCGTTGGGGCCAAAGGTTCTCAGGCTGGTGTAGTGTGGAAGTTTGGAGAGGAGTTTGTCAGCTCAGGTGTCGTCCTCGTCGTCTGACCGTAGTTCAAAATTACGAAGTCTGTCCCAAAATAACCCTGGCGTTGCTTTAAAATGAGACGTTAATATAATTAAACTAAACTGAACACTGAATTAGCTAATGAACTATCATAAAAAAAGTCTTATCTCTTTTAAAATTCTAGATCTTAGGTCAAGTCATAAATCCAAGCATAACAGTGGTAAAACGAAGTTAAAAATTATAGATCCTTGACTTGGATTTAACAATTTTACACGATATGTCTTGTGAAAACGTATTTTGATTAACTTTTTCCAACTGATTGTACCAAAATGTAACATGGAAATTCAATTGAAGTCATAAGACAACATTCAGAATTTCGTTCATTTAAATCATTGAGTTTTTGAATATTGTTGCGTTTACATGCTTCTCAAAGTACCGATAGACTGTAAACCGTTTGAAAGAGTTGGTTCAAAATTCAGCAAGAATATATTTTTGGATGCTAAACCTGCATATCAATTTTTTTTTATTTCTATTTATTAACTAATTAATCTTTTAACTTAATTTCTATCTTTCAGCTAACTAATTAATCTATTAACTTAATTTTTATCTATAAACTAATTCTATCTATTCTAATTTATCTATTTCTATCTTTTATCTATTTCTATATACTTTTTTTTATCTACTAACAATTTGGATACATTACTTATTTAAATAGCCAGGCAGCAAACTTTCTTCAGCAATCTCGTTCGAAATCTGAAAAAAAAAATCAAAATTAGTCTACAATACTTATTCTAAATTTCATCCATCTTTCTCACGTCGATTTTGAATTATAGTGTCCATAGTCAAATAAACAAACATAATGCCAAATATATGTTTTTCGAACACAGGTTAGTTTAAAACGAAGAAATTTGTCAAAAACTCGATTTCGAATTTTTTGTCGATTAAAATACTATCTACGTACTTCGTAAATGAGAAAATGAGTAATCGGATCCTTGACAATTCAGTTATCAAAACAGACAGCCATAGATTTCATAATCACAAATGCAAAGGAATAAAGAAACGATCCACCACCCTAACTTCCCAAAGCTTCCACAACCCCTAAAAACACTTCCTCTCAAATAATTTTGAATTGGAAAATACTTACATATGACATTTTATTCACACGTACAGTATTTGTTAAATACGTTTAACATACAGGCAGAGCACCTGTAAATAATCTATTCCTTTAAGAATACCTCAACCAGTATTTTTTACAAATATTTAAAACTTGAACGAATGATTTTAATGTTATTAATTCTACATTTAAAAAAAATAACTAGATATTTACACATTTCGAAGCTTATTGCATTATATTTTCAAGAGAAATTCCTGGAATATGAAAGCAATGCATTAGTTTCCTCCAGGCAATATTTTGATGGCATAAAATATTATACACGGCGAATAGTGTTATGAGATTACAATGCTTCTCAAGCAAAACAATAAACTTCAAGTTTCAGCTTTAGATAGTTTAATAAATTATTAGTTTAAAAAATGAAGAAAAAGTGTAAGAAAATTTTTTTTTAAAAAAATCTAAAGTTTTGAAGAATAAGTTCTTATTCTGTTATCTTATAGAATTTATAGCTGTTCATTTTTTAAAAAAAAATAATTTCGAAATGTTTGTGCAGTAAACAGGAATCTAAACTTGTTTCTATTTTTTCGATAAAAAGAAAAAAATATGATTAAAAACATACAGCTTTTGAAATTTCTTTTGAGTAAATATATCAATAAGAGAATTCTATGTCTTTTATTGCATTGCTGAAACTATAAATATTTTTTTCGGTTTTTTTCTTTCATTTTAATGCTCATTTAATAAAAAAAAAAGTTTGTTTTTACTTCTAAATATTTTTTTCTCTTTAAAACAGCGTGATTATTATTCCATATTATTTATGTTATGTTTGGAAATCAAAACAGCAAAATAATAAAAGTATACCCGGTATAAATTTACGATAAATGTATTTGAAACGACCAATGTGTATTTAATATATTAGCGATTTAAAGTTTTAATATTTCTTTAAAATGAAAAAAAAATTCTTTGTATATTTTAGATCATAGATATAATTCAGAATTAAAAAATACTTCTGTTTTAATATTTTTTTTTATGTTTATACATATGAAGTCAAGTTGGTTGCTTTTCTTGATTCTAGTAATAATTGATTATAAGAAAGGTTATTACATTTGAATTTCAAGAAAAGAAATGAAAATCATTGCCATTTATATTTGTACAGATAGATTGCTGGAGTTAAAAGTTAACAATTAATCAATTTTAAAATATTATACTTTTTTTTTGTAAAATTTATAATCGATTTAATTTTTTGAACATGCAGTGTATCTCAGAAGTATACGGACATACGATTATTTTAAATAACAAATAGAAAAACGAAGCAATGATCACGAATAAAATAATCAACAAATAGAGTCATAAGGATATAACCATACTGAAATATTATGCTTATATAAAAATATATTTATAAAGAAATAAAATTGAAAATAAACTCCCCCCAAAAATATATGGACAATGAAAAGAATCGCTTTTATTTCCACTGTATCAAATATATTCCATATTCTGCATTTTAGACATGTGATGTGACAACATAGAAAAAATAAAATCACTGCTCTTCAATTCTCGAGGTGTTTGCACACATTCACTTCTGGAATTATTTTTTTTTTTACTTCATATCATTAGCATATTGTTTTGTACCTTTTATTTATGATTTATTTTTTATTTATTATCGTGTTTAATTGTTTAATTAGGTCAACATCAAAATTAGAACCATCACTCAAGCGATTTGAAGATGGACCTCACACTTTTGAGACACAGCCAAGTGACGGAATTAGCTTGCAACTATTGATTTAAAGTACAATCGGGGTTCATTTGAACGACAATTGTTCGGTAGAAAAAGGGTATATATATATATATATATATATATATATATATATATACTGGAAATTATAAGCGACGAAGAGTTTGTAAGTCCCGGTTGTTTCAGCCTCATTTAACTTGTCTGTTCGAGCGTTCTCTCGATTTTTTTTAAATTACCCGCATTTCCACTGTAGTTCTGTTGGTTTTCTTTACCTTAGATATGAAGTAAACCAGATAACTAAATAAAAACAATATGCAATTGCAAAGTTAAAGAAATGGTTAAAATATATGAGGGTCATCATTTATTTTTAATAGATGCCAATATATTACAATAACGGCACTATTTCAAAACAATGAGGAATTAGAACCCAAGGTCAATTCAGTATCTTCTAAAACCTCTTGCAGCATGATTAAAACCTTTATTGTTTCCTCATTCAGTTCATTTAGATGTAAATGTTTTTAACAGGTATTAAAACAAAAACTACGAATAAGCTGTCCCAAATAAAGTGTTTTTTCCATTTCGATTATTTTCAATTCATTCTGCCAAAAGAGAAAAATCTCTCTCTTTACTACTAATAAAAATCATTGCCTGTTTCTGTGCGTACTGGCATAAAACATGTCAAATCCAGATCTCTTAAATTTGGCAAAAATGTACTTTGGAGATTGTAAATGCTCAAATTCCAATGGTTTCCTAAAAATGTTAATTAAATAATTAAAAATTAAGAGATATTTCGGAGTATACAATAAATTTCTATTGCTTCCTGTACAAAATAATTCTTTCATCATTTTATAATAACACTTTATTTATGTTTATTATATATTTGATTAAAACATAATATTTTCTGTTAATTACGTATAGGTTTTTCTTTCAAATCTCTTAATAGTTGTTCCCGTGAATATAGAAAAGAATCGAATTATCCTTTCTGAAACTTATAAGTTGAAATTAAATCGTTCTGAGTTGCTTTAATTCGATACATAATTCGCAAACACGCCAATTAGTCTGTCTATTCTTAATATTCCAAGTTAAAGGTAATATAGTTTTAAAATAGGTTCTTGAATACAAAAATTCTCAATATTTCCTTTATTTTAAATGAAACAATTGGATAAATAAAATAGGGCTTATTTCAAAAATGAATTTTTCAGTTTACAATTCTTGAATTGTCCTAATTATAAATACAGAAAAGACAGAAGATGAAGTTTCTTACAATAAGAATTTTATTTCCTCAACATTTTGTAGTTTAATTATATAGAATTTTATCTGGGTAAAATTGTTTATCAGGAACTTAATTAATTTCATTTATATCAGGGTTATTAGCTTTAAATATGATTACCACCAATTAATCTATATAATTGTAATAGTTTCAGCTAGTTTATATAAGAGAATTCAGTATTTAACATTTCGTACAAATGCATGTAATACAAAAGGGATTTTCTATTTTTTTTCTTTCCGTCTTTCCTTCTATTTCACTTTTTATTTCTATAAAATCTACATTTATTGTATGGAAACCATAAATCATTAATGTCTTTTTTTTTTAATTTGATGACAAGCAACATGTAATAACATGTTTGCTCCGCAGGAATAATGCCTGATATCTCTGTCAAACTTGACCATGATTACCCCAAATTATTAAAAATGAAATGAAAAAATGGAAAAATATATTTGTTTCTAAACCAACTTCCAAGATAAATATATTACAATACTAATTATTTTACGTATAATATTGGCATATAATCAATTAATTAAAAACTGTCAACATTATATATACATAAATATCGAAGGAAAAGATATTATTATGATTAATATGACTAAAAAAAAATGGAATAGTGTTTTTTTTTAAAAAGGAGCAACATTACAAATATTTCCGATAAAATTTTAAAAATGGTCGTTTTCCAAATATTAAACTTTGGGGGAATTTTTTTAATGTTTTCACAGATAATATATTAAATTTTTTATTAAAAAAATGATACATCGAATGACTTCGTAGCAATCAAAAAATGTTCCACAGAGAAGAATTTATCAAGTAGAATTAAGATATCCACCATCTATAATTTTATATTATATTTTTATGCAATATGTTACTTTTTCTGCAAAAAAATAGAAAATGAAATAAAGAGTAATTTAAATAACATACTAAAAATATTGTTCATTAACCGCGTAAATAACAATGAACAATAATACATTTATTTTTATATTCCTGAGACTCTTAAAGAAAAAGTCAGTAAAATTTCATTTAGTTTTTATTAATTTTTCAAATATTCTTCCTACGCTCCTACGATCCTGCCTTCAAAAGCATGTATATACCTAATTTCAAAACCTTATGTACAACAATTTGCTATTTAGAGTGACATAATTACAAATATGCATATTTTAAAAATGTGTAACCCACACATATTTTTATGATTAAATATGATTTTAATACGTTCTAAAAATATAGGATTTATATTTTTTTTTTTTTTATTTTTGCTTTATTTCGTTGCTTTGTTATCTACCCACCTAGCGTTATAATTAGATTTTGTGCAGTAAACTTTCAGTTAAAAAATAAAATATATAAATTGAGTCATAAATAATGAAGTCATTTAATTTCCTTAACCAGAATCTTTAATAAAATTTTATTATTTATTTAAACATATGTCAAGCAATATATTATGAATTGAAATGAAAAATTTAATCTAGCATGCCGAATATCATCTTTGAACAAAACAAAAAAATGATGTTTTATTTTTTTCTAGATCAATTGCTTCAGAAACACTTGTAAATTTCGGATATATGCGATTTAGATATTAACATCTATAAATAAAATATCTGGAAAAATTGAAATATGAACTGAATATCATGTATATGTATTATGCATAGCATAAAACTTAATTCAATTTCTAATCATTTCTTATTTCTTTTAAATTTCGTGAGCACATAATAATGTAATTTAAATTAATTTCTGTTCTATATTTTAATGAAAACTTGTCATTGAGATCTTTTTATCCAACCGAAATAACAGCGACAGTAAAATAAGTTAAATTTTTCCTTCTCATTGATTGATTTTGATGTTATTGAGAAAATTAACCAACTTCTTGTGTAACATTGGTTTAATTTCTTAATTTTTCAAATTCTTTATTGAAATTTAATTTCATACATCGGAAAGATGATAAAATTTCCTTACATTCAGATTATTTATCTGAATAATAATATTTTCAATAAATTAAAAAAAAGTAATCACATTTTGAATTGCGTTTTTAAATTTAATAGTAATTTGATTATAAATTTCATTTTAAGTGGAACATAAAAACGATTTTATATTAATTTTTAACTGTTATTAATATATGTAATAACAAAGAATTAAATAAAAGGAATCACTTGTGCATTAACCGCAAACCATTGGTAGGCAAAACTACATTCCATTGACAAATTTTAGGCTTAACCTCATGCTTTATAACTTCATCTGCGAATATAGTTAATAGGCAACGAAAAAACATCACCAATTATATCAACCATACATAAATAACGAAATTATTACCAATTATTATACTTGTAATACTACTTCCTTGTCATTAATTTCTTCTAAACCAGAAATTCATATACCATATCTAATTAATAGTATAAAATATTATAACTCATTACCATATCTACGTTTAGTATTAGAAACCATTCATTGTTCATATCTATTTTGTGGAGTAAAAAAAGCTTTTTTTAATGAATGCGATTATAAATCTGGTATTATAGTGTGCTATTCTTAGAACGCTGATCAAAATTAATAAGAATCATTCAAAGTGTGCTTGCGCTTAACAAACAGATTTCAAAACAAACAGACATTCATTAAAGCTGTAACTAAAATCAGAAAGTAGAATTTCTTCCTGTTCCTTTAGCTGAATAGTTGGAGAATTTGAAATGCAAAGCTCTCTGGAATTCACAGCAATACGGACCTAAACCCTCTCCGAAAATCGAAAGTTTTTCTGAGTTTCCTCTATATTAAACAGGAGAAAAAAGAAAATGCCATAAGCAGGAAATTGTCAGTTTTTGATGTTTTGGACTGTGCTTGAAGATAAAAATTTCCTATTCGAATAGAAAGAAAATCCTTCAATTCTGAGAACAATCCTTCTAAAATATTCAATGGTAGGAATGTGCAATCTTTTTCATGAACAAATTTCTTTTTTCATAAATGAGATGCTTGTAGTAAAGAAAAAAAAATATTGAAAAGATTGAAAGTAACATAAGGACAAAGGTTGCCGTAGTAGCTATATTAATTTTATAAAATTTTAATTTTATTTAAGACAGAAATTCCTTAAACGTTTAGAATAAAAGTGCCATCTTATCAATAATACCAGTATTTTTGTTTTTAATTCAGCTACATGTCAAGGATGGAATTAAAACTACAAAAACTCCTTACGTTAGAAATTATGGAATTCCGCTTAATTTAGTTTCTTTGAGAGTTTCAACCAAATTTCAAGAATACATTTTTCTGTAAAAGAAGAATGAAGAGTAAATGTTTTCTCTAGAGAATTGTTAATTGTTTTATTATAAATTCGTATATTTTTAATATTTAGAATATTTGCTTAATATTAATATTTATAAATTAATGTAAAGGAACAATGAAGAATAAAACTTTTAAAGGAGAAATGCAATTATCTTCAAGGCTAAAATTGAAGTCTGGTTTGACAAATATTTGTTTAAATTAAAGTGAATTGATTTTTTTAGTAAGTTGATAAACTTGTTAACTTTTTGGATTTTAATAATTTAAAGAAATGCTGAAAGCAGCCAATCAGACCTTTTTGTAGTTTTTCAAAACGTTTTAGTGTAATGGTATAGTCACAAATTAATCTTCACATTCTGAATTGAGATTGGAGAGTGGTGATTTTAAATGATGGGACGAAGGCAATGGATAAAAATGATTTCATAATGTCTGATCTATGTTCACAATGCGTAATTGTTTTATCAAGTTATTAAATTCTAAATACAATATCAATAAAGATTATTACTCAATTATTTCACATTTTATTTTTTTATCCAACATTAACATGGTATATAATATAATTCTAAACATGAATAAAATCAAGAATTTCAAGAATTTATTTTAATTTATTAATTTCGAGTTATATTAAAGATATTTTTGAAATTACAATCATTTCATGGATAATAATTTATAAAATGTTATGTATTGCCAAGTATTTATTACTTTCATACTTTCGAAAAAAAATATTATCAAAGATAACCATAAACGGCTACTTCGATCCACCACTAAGGCACACAGATAAATCTGATTCACAGGACCTCTGCAATAGCAACACTGGTGGGAGTAATGGTTGAGCCCTAAGAACTATTACTGGCTACAGTACAACCCTTCCTTGAGAAGCTCGTCCCACAGGAAGAAGGATACGTTATATATGTGATTTAAGGGTGTTTCTAATGGATGACTTGTAAAAATATTCAATAAAAAGAATTCAAATAGCTGTAAATATTGTTTTAAATATTATAAATAATAACAGTCTGGCATATATTTAGATTTTTCAGTAATAAATAATCATTATATATAAACAATAAATGATTCTATTCTTTATAAATGTTAATGCTTCCAAAATAAGTAATTCACTATCTTTATTTCCATTCTTGTGAAATTTATTCTTTTTATTAAATAGTACCAATGCGCATTTCAATAAGCAGGGCGAAATGTGTCCTTTAAATTTCGTTAAAAATTTGTTCCTCATTATGTGATGCAATTATCATTCTTTATTTTACTTTATGAAGGTATAATGCGTGCTAACAATACAGTTGCGCTGGTATAAGCTAAATCGAGAAGAAATATAAATTGAGAATATAAAGGGAAAATAACATTCTTTAGCTAAAAGACAGAAATATGGGCTTGTGACAGGCGTAAAGAAAAAAAATACACAATTAAAGGAACAAAAGCAGTGCCGCTTCCATTACATGTTATATAAATCAATAAATATTGAATAAACGAAAAAAACAGTAAAATGATGAAAGGAAAATTAACAAATGATAAATGAAATAAAAATTAATTAATTAAAACAGAAAAAGAAATAAAGAAAAAAGAAAAACCAGGAACACTCATATACTGATATGTATGATAAAGAGAGTTAATTATAAATTTGAAGGAATAAGAGCGAATGATACCCATACCAGAAACTAGCAGTTTCTGAATTTCTTCATTCTTTATTGATTTTTTAAGATTATTCCTTTTTTCAATGCTTTTGATGTGTTCCAGCAGTGAACAAGAGAGTATGTAGTGATTTAAGTCATCATTGATATTTTCACCTCACCGATATGATAGACTGAAATATTTTAATTTGGGATGAAGCCCCTGTTTTGTATTTGCTTGGGCAATGTATCTCCTAAAAAAATTTGAAATGCAGGTCTTATTATTTCTTCAATATTTCAATGTCTTTTCCATTTACTTTTAATAAGTTTTTTCTTTAGGTTTGAAAGTTTCCTATAGACTTTTAAAAAAATAATAGGTAAACTAATGGATGTCGCTTTATCTGCTGCCTCATTATCTGCTACTCCAATGTGGACTTTAATGCAACGCAAAAAAGAAAATCCAGGAATGCTCATTAACTGGTATTTGTGATAAAGAGAATTCAGTTCTAAATTTGGACAGATAATTTTGAATGATATTCACACACAAAAGCCAGTAGCTTCTGGATTTCTTTATTGGTTATTTTTTAACTATAACTTCAGAGATAGATATCATCATTTTTGGAATACCAATTTTTGAATTGGATAACATAGAACAATTCAGCAAATCACGATTTTCTTCTGCCAAGCTATTTTTGGGTTTGAAATTTTGCAGAATATCACTGAGGCTGTGGGTAAATATATGACCTAACACCCCATTTTACTGCTTATTTTCATGGAATGAGTTCTTTCTGAAAAATTGGCGTGATTGGCCAGACGATAAATGTGCATTTTTCGTCTCAGTTCCACCTAACAATTCTGAAATTCGCTGGGTGAATCAAAATTGGTGTATATGTTTCAATTTCAGTGAAGTCAAAATCTATTCCTTGGAAGCCGCGTTACGTGTTATGTTTAACTTTAAACATGGTTGATTACATTTCACAAATACGATCTATTGATTGTATTCCATTAAAATGATTTAAAGTGTCGAAGCAGAAGAATTTCTCAAAATTTTATTTAATGCTGAAAATACTTTTATTTGAATATTTTCAATTTTTTAAACTTGAGTTGAATGTTGCATTAGTTTTAAGTTTACCAAGTAAATGTATTATAAACGAAGATTTATTAAAGTAGAGTACTTTCATTACTCTACCCGACAGCAGCTTTCGGTGTTTGGCAATTGTTAATCTATTAAAGGTTTTAACTATTTTTTCCCGATACAATTAGCCTATCATCCAGTATAATTTCAAATATTTTAAACAGCCGTGTGAGTATTACAGATATAGTATTGAAAGAAAAATATGGGAAAGAATGAAGTATCTTCCTTTTTTTCCAAAAATGGATTACATTCTGTCTTTTTATCGGTAGACTTTTTATGGGTAGAATGTTATTTCCACATTCTTGCTAGCTACAGTATTAAATTGTGTTAAGTGATATAATCATTTAGTTTCTAATATATATGTTTCACTGGCATAGCCACAAAAGATATTTATTATCTATATATACCAAAATGTTTGTACCATAGGAATTTCCATCTGTAATGCATTATTCATGGCCAATAGCCCCAACAGAAGTGCGGAAATGGAGCCCAATGAACAGCTTATTGCATATTTATGAAGGTATTTCCTATCTCCATAGGAGAAAAAAAATGGATCTGTCATCCAAAATATTCTCTAGTAATCGAAAAGTAATTTTTTGGATATTTCAATTTTTAAAAATGATTTGAATAACATTGGACTATTATATCCCACTAAATGCAATTTTCACATCAAGTGAAACTATTATACAATGCTTTCTGCAATGTTTTGCAATGGGTATCCAATCGTTATGGTAAATAATTGCTTCTTGTGTACTTCCATCCATTGTGAAACCAAACTGATATTGGTTATTTGTTTTATTTTTAGAAGCTGGGAAAAGATTTCTGCTTATATAATTTAAATAATTGGTCTTCCGATATTATATCCAATAAGCAAATCAGATAAAACGCCGCTGCATTTTTATTCACTTTATCTTTCTCGTTAAATAACGATAAATCTGCTATTTTTTTTATTTTTAAGCAGTTATTCTTCACCTTCAACTCTTTCTACAGTTTATTTGTAATGACCTGGAGTAAGAAATGGTTTATTAGCTTCCAATACTTTATTCTTGGTATCTCTATAAAATATATCAAATCTTGACGCTTTTATATTATTAATATCTTTCATTACTATTTCACTTCTATGTTCAAAAAACAGAAAAATCTTAAATTGCATTTGGAGGTGTCTTGCAGTTTCCACATATATCGTTTTAAATGGAATTAGTTCTGACGTTTTCAGTAGGAAAATAAAAATTCAAAAGCTCATGTGAGGCATGTAAAACTAATTTGGTAAGCGTGTCATCATCTTTCCTTTTCATTTTTTTCCTCTTTTTTTAGCCGAACTGAATTTAAAAACTCTTCTGCTAGGATTTGATTTCAAAATATCAAAATGAATACATAATCATTTCTTATCTCTTGTTTCATTAAAAATAAAATATCCTTCATCTTATTTAGCAGAATTTGATTTAAATGCTTATTCGCTTTCTAATTTTCTAAAAATGCATTTTGAGCTAATATGCAGTTGTGTTATTTATTGAGTTACATATATAAATAATAAGAACATTATAAAAAAATATTATTTTGATTTTGATAAAACGTTGGATAACCATAAAAGATAAATCCGTTCTTTATAATTATTCTAATCCTTAATGACTTATTACTGTTATTATTACTTATTATTAGTAGTATGGCTATGTGGTCATTTACAAAATAAACATTATGTTCTATGTCCGAGGCCTTCTTCTAGGAGTGAAGTTACAACATTGGAAACATAGCCATTATAACCTCACCATTAATTCTGAAACTCTGAGGAAAATTATCACTCTTCTTGCCCAGCAACATTCTCATATTTGAGGTGTAACACCGTAGAGGAATAGATTGTGAAGTACTTCAAACTATCATGTAAAGTTCAAATGAATTATCACAAAATTGAGAAAAAAACTGGATAACCATATACAAATATTATATCTCAGCAGTCTACATAGTTAGTGAAGAAAATTTTTAATCATCGGAGAAAAATTCTTTTTGATTAATCTACACCTATTAAAGAATAATTTATTTATTTCTAGGATTTCAGATTCAATGAATCACTAACCAGCTTTAACCCCTTTCGACAGCAAACAGCTCTACTTTGTCTAGGCAGATTTATTCAGTTTTGAAACTTTAAAATGTGATTTCCTATCCAATATATTGACCCCACTATTAGCAGCAGGAAACGAAAACTATTAACGAATGAGATTCGATTATTGTTTGCGGAAATGAAAATTGCTCTTGTGGATATATTGGATGAGTAACGACTTTAATTTCCCTAGGTTCTGCAGCAAATGTGAGAACGAGAACTCGTAATGTCTACTGAAAGAATTTCCCAGTATTATTGCCTGTGAAAGAGCTTCCACGGAATTAGATCTCGGTTACATTAAAACGCCATGCTCTTCTAAAATTTAATGAAGATAAAAATAAAATATATTTGTTTAAATTTTCTTACTGTGTCTAGTAGGGAATATTATATAAAAATTAGTTTACCTTAATGATGTTGAAAAGACATTAAAGCTGTAATCACTTTTACTCAAATTCTAATCATATTGTCTCCCCCAATTGCCAAATTACTACATTTGCAAATTATGAAAAAAAATTATTTCAGATGACTAATATATTTTTATCCCTTTGCTTGTATAAGCAATATCAGCTGCACTTACACAACAATACATTTAGTAACAATCTTTTCACTGACTAAATTAAAACTTGATCATTAATGAGGATTGGGGAGGACTACTGATAAGATCTTGGTTTCGTGATGAGATGGCTCTATGTTTGAAACATGAATCAAATAATCTTTAACAAGTCCGAGGAAAGCAAAATCCGACATCACGAACCAATGCTCTTCTGCCAATGGTTAGGTAAAACTAGGTTTAGTTTTAGTTTAGTTATATTAACATCCAGTTTTTTTAAATCAATGCTAGGGATATTGTGGGACAGACCTCGTAATTTCGGACCACGGTCAGATGACGAGGACGACACCTGAGCTGGCATCCCCCTCTCCACACCATACCACATCAGAGGGAGGACGTTTGGCCCAGACGGTTTTAACGTGCACCAGACCTACTTACACGACGGTTCTTCGGTGGAATCGTGTCACGAACCTGAGACCTTACCACCAGGTCACCGCGGCCTCTTGGTAAAACTAGGGGATGAAGCTTCCAAGGTGTCGTCATTGTCATCTGGCCTGAGCTGAAAATTATTGAAGTCCTTTCAAAATAACTTTATAAAAGAGATATTAATGTAACTAAATTAAATTCTACCTTCAATATTTTCCAATCAAGGATATAATATTCTTCCTTATTTCGGAAAATTTCGTAAGCAGTAATCTAGATTATTGCTCATAATTAGAAGCAGTTAGTACATTAAAAATCTAAAAATGTCATATGTGCATTTAAAGTTTCAATTTCAGTGCACCCGTTTCCATAGAAATTTTACATTGAATACAAGTAATATGACAAAAAATTATTTCTATCTTGGTATTAGCCATAAGTATTTTGTTATCCTTTTTTTTTAATTTTAATAATCACTATGATTTGTTTTAAATATTGGTTTTTTTTATTTTATCCAATCTGATACATAAGAAAAGTTTTAATATCATTTTCTATTAAAAGAAATTTAATTAGAACTTCATATTGTCTTGATTTCTCTCTCCTTTTTAATCTTGATTACAATTACCTAATAAAAAATAAGATAATTGTAATTAATACTGTATTATATATATTTTAATTTAGTTGATATCAGGAGAACAATAATTTCTCTCATTTATAAAAATGGACAATAATATGTATATTCTTCAAATATCCAATTCGAATTTAATCGTAGATCTTAGTTTAAAAATCTTATCATTTTGGATTTTATTTAAAAATTTCAATGTATAAATCTTTCTGAAGAAAGACGCATAATAACTCAAAATACAATTTGAATAAAACTTATTTTCTTAAAAATATTATAATGTATAATTTCAATATTGTTTGCATTATACTGGATAAATGATACAGCAAAATTGTTGAATTTTATGCCTTCAGATCAAGCAGAAACAAAAGAACGGTTAGAAGTATTGTATGAAATATATGAGTCAACCATAGAAAAATTTCCGGCAGTAATTTGTACAGCAGATCCATTATAAGTAAAAGAATACATTTCTGCCACGATTATTCTGAAGCGCATCTATCTATTATGTAGATGGACCAAATATATAAAATATTTTAAGGCTTTCAAGTTCGATCTACCCGTGGGATATAGACTCTACTGCTAGGGAAAATAGTAGCACAGATTTTGCTTTGTAGATTATGATATTGTTTCTGAATATTGATACAATAACCTTATCCCCAAATGATAGCTACAACACTGTGAGTAAGTAAAGATAAGATTTTAGGGGGGACTGTTCTCTTGTCTCTTCTTCAACCTAGATAAGTTAAATCCATAGAGGGACAAACATCCTACTGCTGGTGTGTTACGGGAGTTATTAGAGGGAATACCTACTCAGGTTTCGTTCTCGTCTTCTGATTCCGTCCCAAAATAGCCATAGTGTTGCTTTAAAATGTTGCGTTATTAGAACTGAACTGAAAGGAAATTCACGATTAGCATCTCGTTCTCGTTAAAATTAATGTTAGGCATTTCCTTCCGACAAAAAATTTGAGAGAAACATTGCTATGAAATAAGTGATTTCCAAATACTTATTAGCAATGACAGTATCATTCTTCCATACTTAGATACAAAATATGATGTTTTGCTATGAAATACAGAGTGTACTTACACATTTTTAGAAGGACTTCGATAAAGCATTTTTTTAAATCAATTGATTTGAAGTAAAAAATTCTGACAACTGCTTATTATTTAAAACGAAACATTGTCTGCTGTTTTTAAGTTTGTTGTTCTTCAAAACATCAGATGCAAACAATATATAGATTGAAAGATATTTCACATTTTTCGAAGAGAAATACTAGTATTCCATGATTCAAAAATACTGTGAAATTTTCTATATGCAAGTGAAATGCAATCTAAAGAACAACTTTTGAAGTCTTAATTTTTTTAAAGTAGAATTTTACTACGACTTATTTCAACTGAGGATAGAATGGAATAAATATGAACTGGGAAAGAACCTTTGAAATCACTTCATTCTCTTAATTCTTCAAATATATTCAGGATCTTTTATGAATAGTGCTTCCAAAGGTATAATATATATTATGTTCGATAAATTGGCAACAGGTTGAGTATAATAATAAAAATTATACAACGTTTCTTCGTTTCAATTTTATACTAATTTAATTTTATTCATATTTAAGCAAAATTTAAACAGATTATTATTATTATTTTTATTTTAAGAACGAAAAATTTCAAATTAGGCTTCATCGAAACATATTTCAGGTAAAAATTGGGAAATAAAAAAATCTTACGAAATTGCATATTCAAAAATTTCAGTATTACTGCACTTCCCAGCAAGAAAAGTTAAAAAAATAATGAATTCCCAAATAATTAATTAGTGTCTGACTGCAGATTCCATAAAATTTTTATTAAAAAATACAGAAATTTTTACAACGCTTACGAAATAAATTAGTGTAATATTTCCAATTAACAAGAAAAAATCTATTAGAAAGTTTGGCTTCTATTGATTTTAATGAGTTTTATAATGAGTTTTCAAATATTCTAACAAATGTAGTGAAAGAAGAATAACTGAAGTACCATAAAAGACAAAAGAAATCAAAGATCAAGCGAGCAGTCAATGAATTACAAACACTCATTAATGATGATAATTATTTCGAAATTATTTGCAATAACCTTTATCGCAGAAAAAAAAAACTTTCAAAGTTCGTATTCGAAATCATAACAACATTTAATTATTCAGAAAGAGAGTTAGAATACATCATATATTGTGTGAACTAAATTTTGAAATCAATAAGATAATATAGTAATAATCAGATACAGTAATAAATAATTGATAATTAGATAATATCAGAAAACGTAATTTCAAAATGCTCTAAAAGGATCAATTTATTTTATGTTCAACTATTATTCAACTACCTTATATAAATGGTATTTGCATGGCTGAATATTTAATGTCAAAATGATTTATATTAATAACAATAATTATAACTAACTTTAGAAGTAATAAGAAATGCTTTATGTAATAATAAAGTGTATAAATAACTGAAAATGCGATGCATTTGCGTGATGAAATGTCAATCTAGCTTTACATCAATGTATTTTCCAATACGATCAGTACAATTGTCAACAGCTGAAAATGTATTTTCAACCATCAATAATTCATCTTAATACAGCATTCAATGCTATATTGAATTGAATTATGGTCCTCTTACATGTAATCTATGAAGTGTAATAAATTGTGTTTTACTTTCTTTCATGTTATCTTCATAAATAAAAAAAAAACAATCTACTTCGTTTTCATACCAAATATAGATACGGAAAAATGTTTTTAACAGTCTTTCGATTATTTCTTATGAACTGGTTCTGGATCACTGACCTTTACTACGTAGTCGTATTATTACTTTAATCAATATGGCCTAGGAGCATAACGCTCCAAAGTATAGATCATAGACCACAGCTATGGCAGAATACTTTGCAAATATATTTCCAAAAACTGGAGATAATTTATTTAAATAATTGGCATATATTATTAAATATTTTGTTGAAAGAAAATTGATTGTTTAATTGATATATCTGAAAATTTTGAATTAGTGGAAGCCTTGTAAATTTTATATTGATGATATTTACAATATTTTTTTTAATAATTGTCAAAAATTAACTTATTTATTGGCATTTTTATAATTGGCAAAATTAAAAATAACTGACAAAAACCAAACAAATGGTTCCCAGTGCAAATGGCAATATCTATTTCTTATCCTTAATTTGAAATGACACCTCAGGACCCCATGATAATATGATCAAAGGCATACTCTTCAATACTTATTGCAATCTCTGCACTCAAACGTATCGCTCACCTTCAAACCATCAACCGAATTTGTCAATTAATTTTGTTTGGCGTGCATACATAACCATTTACAATGCTTTATTTTTATTGTGCAAATATAATATAAAATAGTACTTTCATTTATTGTGATAAGATATAATTCAGTACTAATTACCTTTTAGTGATAGTACTAATTACCGTCAAAATTATGGTGAAAAATGTTTTTGTCCAAATGTGAAAAATTTCTTACATTGTCAGTAAAAATAATGACATAAGATGTCATAAAATGGAAAGGATATTTCTAAAGGAATATTTATATATAATGAAATGTATAATTTTAAAAAGGCTCAGTTTTATATTTAAAGGAAAATCGATTCTTTTGAATTGTTAAGGGTCGTTCGACAATAGAGAAAGGAAAGTGCACTCAAAAATGTGACTAAGTAGCAAAGTTGCCGAATGCTATGAAATCAAATTTCTTAATAAGCACTCACCATTAAAATGAAAAGTGACCTCCATATTTAAATGGAAGCTAAAAGGAATATCTCCGAGATGTTTCCAACATAGATTTAAAAGGGAAAAAATCCTAAATGAATTCCGTCGCAAGATGAGCACTTAGACAGGATTTTTAACAATTGCGTAAATGGTTTTAGACACATTACCTTCTTTAAAAATGGTGCATTAAACCGAAGAAAGTTCTCAACTTTAAATTATCTAAAACAACACATAAATCAAGGCTCTAAATTTTCAGAAATAAATGCGTGGCAAATTTATTCATGATTTAATTCTCTATGAAAAAGAAAGAGGATTGGTTATCAGACAGACGAGCAAATCAGATTCATTCTTAACTGTGCTGAATTTGAAATCAAAGAATTTGAAGAATTATTTTGCGTTAAATAGGTTTCATTGATTATTCTGTTTATAATAGTTTATTTGTATATTTGTTTCAAAATGTTACAATTTTATATTTTGTATTTTGCTGAAATTATCAGATTAGGGAAGGAAAATGGCAATTTGTTTTCCATGTCTAATTAGTTGCTATATGTGTTTTGGAAGCATTTCAACTTTCATATGGTATGCATTCATATTTAATAAAATTTGAAAAATGATAATATATTCAAATATTTGAGATAAAATGTCTGTGCTAAAAGTTTCACTTTATTAACGCAATTTTATAATATAAATCATCCCTCTCTTCGTGTTTTAATGCAATTGCCACATTCTGCAACTAATTTAAAATAATTACCACCAGCTGGTACGCCGTATTATTTGTAATTTTTATTTTAAATTAAATCATTTACATATAACTCCTTTACATATAACATCAAGGTCCTTCCTTCAAACTGTTCATCTCAATGGACTTTAACGCATCTAATTATAATGAAAATTAATGTCATATTATTTTAAAGCATTGTATGGTTTAATGAAGCCTTCTTAACGAAGTTAAATGACATCAAATGTGACTGAAATCATTAAATAAAAAGTTACATCGAATTGTCATTACAACAATAATTCTTCATATAATCCATATTCTAATTAAATTTTATCTTCCACAGTATTAAATTTTCATTTTCTGATTCTGCAAACTACATAGATAGAAATTGTCCAGATGATAATCACAATCCTTCTTCTTCAGCTTTGAACAAGTAGACCAAATCGAACGACAAAATATGCGATGAAGTAATGATGACTACTTGAATTTCCATGAAATACCGTAGTGTTTGTTGGAAATTATGCAAAAATAATGTTTAAATTATCAAAATTTAGGAAAACTACATAATATTTAATTAGTATAATTAAAAAATACATTTTTTAAATTTCAAAATAATTTATGAAATAATACAATTTGAACTTACAAAAATAGGATGGCAGACTCCCGCTTATTTTTTAATGATAATTTTTATTATAATTTCAAAAGATTCTAAGAGTTGTCAGTTCACATTTTCTTCAATATATTTGTGTGAAATTTAGTAGTTCTAGTTCAGATGGTTGTCCTGTAAAGTATTGGCTCTTATACATATCCTCATTCTGTTAGTACAGAGAATATGTCAATATTATATCATGCGTTTTTTAGTTAAATGGAACAATACCTCTGTTTCACAATCTTTCAAGATTATACTGAACATTTGAGTGCTTAAATAATAATAGAATGCAATAACTTTTAAATACCCAACGTTTCATCTATTAATACCCGATAACCTTAATACATTCATAATATTTTAAAACAAATAAATAAACTTATTTTTTATATTCATGTGGCAAAGAAGTAACTACGTGGGGTGCCAATGAATACTGAAGTATTAAGTGTATCGGCATTAATTTCAGAACTTCCAATAAATTTGTAAAAAATTACACATTTCAAAGAATTAATGGATGTTAAATCTGATAATGAATGTTCTGACAGTGTATAATGTTAGCATTTGGAAAATAATGTGCAAAAGAGAATTCACTTTTAATAGTGCAATTCCAAACTATATAGCTGATACAATAAACCAATAGAAAGAATAATGTTCAAACAGCGCATTCAGCCAATAAATCAAACAGGTTGACAGAATTATAGCTAATAATAAATGTCGATGCTTTTATCTGAATTTGTACAGATACAAATTCAGATAAAATTAAATTAAATTTGTGAATCAACTTTGTGAGCGGGATTATATTATTTTCCGAAACTTTTACATACCAAATACAAAGATTTTATTTTGAGATCAAATCTTTGCCATTGCATTTGTTAATTAATTATGAGAATTTTTAGTATAATTGTTTCTCACGTATCTTCATAGATTGATTAAAAATCTTTTATTTTAATTCATATCTTTTTAAATATGATCTGGACATATTCGTTAAAATATATTTTTTTTTATTCCAAAAATTATTTTTCCTTTCATTGTAGTGGAACAAATTATTAATTAAAAGCATCATTGGGAAACCACCTAGTTGGCTGTGATGAATGGTTACAAAATTTTCTAATTAAATATTTTATGTTGCGAAACCACCTAGATCGCTGTGATTAATGGTTACAAAATTTTCTAATTAAATATTTTATGTAGCTTTTTTTATGGCTCCTTCTCCAAAGTATATTAATAAACAAAAATGCTTCAAAGACCGAAATAAAATTTTGAAGATAATTAAATAAATTTTACTTTTTTATATTATCTTCTTTAAATAGTAATAGCCATTTTTAATTTCAAAAAAATGTGACAAATTAAATAGACATTTAATAAAAAGAAACATAAAAAAATATATACTTGTGAATTGATTTTATTACAAGAGATTCGAGATCAGAATTTCAATATTCATATTTTTTGTAATGAAATTATTATTAAAAAAATTACATAGTTTTAAAAGTTTCTAAAAACATAAATTTTTTTTTTATGCAATGGAATATGTTTATAATTAAAAGTGAATAAGAATCAATATTTTAAAGAGGAATGACTCTGAAATATCGAAAAAATAAAAGGTTTTGAAATGTTTAATCCATAAATGGAAAGCAAATCTTTTTAATAAATTTTCTTTATGAATTACATTCAATTATTTCCCCAAACGTTCATTGAAATGATAGCTCATAACAATTTTTCGTAGAAAAACCGAATTGTTTATTCGTGTTACAAAAAAAAAAAATAATAAAAATCATTCATAATCTTAGATTATGGATTGAAAGTTCTTCATTTATTTCCCATTCAGAAAAAAATCCAATGGAATGTTGCTTTTGGAAATAACGAACATTTTAGATGAAATAAACAATGGAGAAAATTTCAAAGTAAATCATGATAAAATGTAAATGTGAAATTGAAATTCTTTTGTAATCGTATTTTTTTTTCATTTTTTTCCATAAACATTGAGAACTGAATAGTAATCG
Source organism: Argiope bruennichi (assembly GCF_947563725.1). Lineage (NCBI taxonomy): Eukaryota > Metazoa > Arthropoda > Arachnida > Araneae > Araneidae > Argiope > Argiope bruennichi. Next base: position 77,671,509 of record NC_079152.1, read on the forward strand.
AAATTAGGGAAGTTCCTGTGCTTCCTTCGAGAAGTAGAATAACAAATTCCGAACAGTAGATTATTTTCTTTATGATTCCAAACGACATATTTACTTTCAAAATTATTCATCCCTATCAGATGGATCTATTAATTAAATACATTACTAATATCAAGCAAAGTTACTTCCCACAGACATTTTTAAATAATTATTGAATCTTTTAAATGATTTTTTTAATTATCTTTTTGCATAAATATTACATTTAAATTATTTGAATTGTATGATACGAATTTTACGTTTATTAAATGAAATACGATTAATCAAACTGAGTAAAGAAATATTCAAGTATTTGATTCTTATAAAGAATAAATAATTAAGAATTAAATGCAATAGCTTAATGAAACATTAATTTACATATACTGAAATCATGGTGTTGACTCCAAATGCAACAAAATTTTCTGAGGTTGAGATTCGGCAAACATACTGAGGTGAACAGCAACACATATATATCGTAGGAATGATAATAATTTCCATGCCTGCAGTCATTCCTACTCCACATGTCATATTTTCTAGGATTGCTCTGGATATATAAGGTATCATATATGGCATAATTTAGGGGGTCTTGAGCGATTTTCAGTTGTAATCTTGGAATGTGCGCCTTTGTTTTCTGGATTTGATTTTGTACAGTCTAATTATGTCATTATTGTTGTTTACTTGGAGTATATAGTATTCGATACAGTCGAACACTTAAACATTTCCACATGAAAGATCTACCGAATGTTGATCACCTAAAACTGTGTTAACTTCATTGGAAAATACACTTGATTTTATTAGTGCAATAAACTATAAAACTTTACTGAATGATTCATTTTATTTTGGAATCCCAAAGAAATGATTTGCACAGTAAAACAAATACGGCGATCTATTAAGTTTAAATAAATAATTATTAATTTATAATCTCTTTAATACTGAGCAAAAAGATAATAAAAATAAAACTTATAATATTTTTATCTATTCAGTTGTCCTGACGTATCATTTTCAAAATATTTTATTCTGAGTTTGAAAGAATTCTTAGTTTGTAAGAATCTCATAAAGTTTTGTATAAAATTTTATTGAATGGTTCATTTTGTTTTATAATCCCTGGGAAATGATTCACACAGTGAAGTAAAGATGGGGAAATATTAATTTTTAAGAAATAACGATTTTTTTAAAACTTTTTAATACTGAGAAATGGGGAATAAAAATAAAATTTCTCAAAGTTTTATTTGCTCGATTTTAGAAAATAAGTGGCATAAAATAAATTTCTGAAAACAGTTTTTTTAGATTATTTGTAATAATGTAATAAATAATATTAACACTGAATTTAAATAACCTTAATCTAATATATATATATATATATATATATATATATATATATCTTTTGTTCTTTCGTCTTCTTTTGTTTTATTGTTTTCGTGAAATGATCTTTTAATGCATTAAATAATTTGAGAACAGAATAGTGTAGATAAATTAATATTCAATTTCCTTACAGTTTTCTTTAAATAAGGAGAAATTCCTGCTTAAAAGGCATAAAACAAAATACCCAATGAGCTCTAGCTAAACACTTGAAACATTTGGGATACCACATATATGTAATTAAAATAGAATCGCATGATTAGTTTAACAACTCTACCATAAATTTACGATTCCTTTTTCCTTCCGATTTCCTCGAGCATCCTCTGGAAACCTTTAATTGCCTCTTCAACGTTCTATGATCCATTTCAAGAGAATTTTACATAATTTGATCTGAGCTCCCTTTTGACTAATCCTGATAAATATGTTTTAATACAGTCAAGTAGTTTAAAGTTCGAATATTTTCTTTCCTTTTATAAATAATATGTTTAAAAATAATATGTTTAAAAAATAAATATGTTAATAAAAAATAAATGTTAAAAAATAATATGTTTAAGATATGATTGATTTGCAGAGTAAAATAGGAATTCTTGTTTCCCAGAAATATTTGATTAATGTGCAATTTAAATATAAAACTTAGAAGGAAAGCTATCTTATATCTAAGATACTTTGTTACCCTCCCTTTATCCCGTCTCTGGGGAATCTCAATGAATTTTAAGTGTGATAATTCCTGGAATTAATTTTGGGCTCTCTCTTCTTAGGAGAGTATTGCAATGGAATTGTAATTATATGGTTCACGTTATAATTTTGGGTCACACCTCTTACATAATGGACTGAAGCATGAAATAGTATTGTCATTATGTAGCTAACTTTAGATTTTGCATATTCACCTTTCAGATGCAGCGAACAACTTCATAGCAGGCCTATGTGATTCTCCAAAATTTCTCTTAGTATGTGTTGAATAAGAGGCACAAAAAGTAGACAGGTCCTCTTTTTTCTGCAAAATGATAACAATTTCGTGTCTTCATCAGTCAAAAATTATTTAAAGAAAAGCGAAAAAGCAATCACAGTGATGATTCCTAAACAATCATACGACAATAAAATTAGGACTCAGGCAATAGGTATTTTTCTGAGAAATATTGTCTGCTAGGACACATTGTGGTTATTTAAAATCAATTTTTAGTAATTCATATTCAAAGTATTGACCTTATTTAGATGACTTTAGATTCGGCTTAGTCCCTGTTTAGATGCATCAAATGATTTCATACCAGGCTGAAGTGATCCTCCAAAATTCCCCTTAGTATGTGTTGAATAAGAGGAACAAAAAGCACACAAGTAGTTTTTTTTTATCTGTAAAATGATAACAAGTTTGAGTCTTCACCAATCAAAAATTATTTAAAGAAAAGTATAAAATCAATAATAGAAATTATTCATAAATAATCCTAAAACAATAAAATTATGACAGGCAATGGGTAATTTTGTGCTAAATATTGTCTTCTGGAGCAATTTTTGCTCCTCTAGAATCATTTTTTAGCAATTCATAATCATAACAATACATTAAAATTTCTACAAAAGTTAGCAAAATTATTCTTTTTATACTGAAGAGATTACAAAAACTCTTTTTAGGTCAATTTTTTCATATTTAAAGTCATTGACTAAATTAGCCAAAAATATAATTCTTCATAGCCTTTAAAATATTTTTAACTGTTAAAAATGTTTATTTATAAATTTTTGAAACTACGTAGTAAATCTGAATTTGATTCATATTGTGTGTATGAACATCATGATGTAAGATAAAAGATATTTCTAGTTTTACTAGAAAATGAATGAAATTGAAGTCAAAATTTTTATTAAAAATATTGGTCTAGATATTCTTTTATAAAAATACGTTTTCAGACACAAGTTTACTGCACATAAAAATAAATATTTATTAATCGATTTCTTTTTAGTTCCCTACATGAAAATGTAGGAAACTAAAACAGTATAAAACAATACTGAAAATTTGACATAAAAATTAGGAGAGAAACACTTTTTGACCAATGAATTTATTCTTATAGAATGTTGTACAATTTTTCTTCTAAAAATACCGCAATGTAAATATGGTAAAAAGTTTATCTGCTCATTGCAAGCAAGACTTTTTTTTATTTCTTCGAAAATATCCTCTAAACTAAAATTTTCAATTGGCATCCGTCTCTTTTAATTTGCGATTTAATAAATTCTATTTTTGAAATAATTTTCTAAAAAATATGAATTTTTAAAAAATTAAAAATAAAATAAATATAAATTTAATATCGCGTTACAATTGTGTAATTTTTCTTTAATTCTTTTTAAATTTAGGTATAAAATCATGCAAATATAATGTAGATATTTAATATTTTCATCGAATCATATTGAGATTTCCTTGCAAACAAAAACAATAGTTAAAAACCAATATAACATTAAACGAAAATAATAAACAACATCATTCATCCTGAATGGTAACGGTTATTAAAAAAATCCAACTTCCAACCATAGTTTAATAATTCCCTAAAGATATTTTTATTATTTATAAATAATTTGATCAAAAATTTAACGTATGTATACAATTTCCGTGTAAGAATACATAATATCATTTTTCCCATCCTGCAGATTGTTTTTATGAGTTTAGTGAGATTTAATAATCATTTAAATATTTTTTTTTGTAATTTCACTAAATATATCTTCCTGGGAAAATATATAATTTTTAATTATTTTAAAGAATTATTCTTAATACCTGAATTTTAATTCTGAAATTGACGTAAAAATGTAAAAGCGTTTTAATTCTCTTATTCTCAGAAAATTCTTATTTTCTAATAATATTTCTAATAATTTATAAATAATATTCTTATTTTCTAAATCAAATATCAAAATGCTTTGATCTTCAGTCTAAGTGTGTTTATTTAGAAAGTATTAATGATATATCCGCCATACCCAAAAAGTTTTAGATATCGCGGTCACAGAGTGACAAAGAGATAAAATTCCAAAAGTGAGCTTTTCGAACTCTAGGTGATCAGAGATTTGTCAAAATCTTCAGTTGGAACATTTTAAGGATTACAATACCTCATAGTTGTATATCTCATATATATATATATATATATATATATATATATATATATATATATATATATATATATATATATATATATATATATATATATATATAAATATATATATATATATATATAAAGAAGAATGTATAAATAATTCAAGCTATGACTTTAAAAGCAAGTTAACATCTTATGGATTCATGAACCATTATTTAAATTAGTACTCAAATGATATGTATATTTCGTTGCCCAATCAATTCATAATTGCATCAGCTGCAGTCCATGGTGCAATCAACTTAGAATGCAACAATTAAATAAGATGGTAATTAATCTAATAATTACTCTCTATTATTTTTTGATATTTTTCTTTTTATACACACGTACATATTTCTCAAAAACGTTTTGTCCAAATATTTTAATTTGAACTTTATTCTTAATGGCATAACTATGTTCTTATTTGTATTGTTGGAAATATTTTAATGATATCTAATGATTCCTGGTGCTAGGAAAAGAAAAACGCAGAGATAAATGTAGTTTTAGTTTGCACATATCTTATGAAGTTTTGATAGAAATATAATGTATAATCAAAGTGGAAATAGTTGAAAATCATATATATTATTATTTTGAATTGAAAAATCTCCATTAAAAAGAAAATTTAAAACAAAATAAAAAGATTAGGATAAGTGAAATAAGAAAATTTGAAAGAAAAGAATATTTGGATTGTAGAAATAAGAAAATAAAAAAAAGATTAGGATTAGAGAAATAAGAAAATTTAAAACAAAATAAAAGATTAGGATTAGAGAAATACAAAATATGCTTTCCAAATATTTGTTCTTAAAGTAAGAAAATCCTGGGACATCTAACGATCAACTTGTATGGTATGTATATGATATATTTTAGAGGATCTATTTGCTCTCAAACCGAACAAAGCAGGCATCATATTAGAAACTACAAAGAAAATTATTTGCAGTGATTCTTATAATTTACTGTTTTTATTAAATCCAATCCAAAGATGTCTTCAACCAGATTCAAACCAGGAAGTTAATTAGGTAATTTGCAAAAAGCCCCTTTTCTTCAAAGGGATTTGTACTTAGATGTTTCACAGATGAAACTGAGTTCGTTAACGATCAAATATGGAACCTCGCATCTGCATTTCGTGTCTTTTTTTTTTTTCTCGGAACTTCGTCTGCGCGGTTTGTCGAAGATTTCGTTACATTTATTCAGTTCTGATTTTTTTGCAGCTTTGATAGTTCATTGTGATTTTATTTTACTTGTGTTTTTTTGTTAAGAAAGTGTTACACAACAATGCTCATTTTCCTTCCAAATCTACTTTAGTGACAGCTACTGGCTGATATTGTGCATGCATTAATTGAGACTCCAGACTGAGTACAATGATGAGTATACACACTTCTTTATTTTATCCAAAGTTTGTGAGAATCTTATGAATACATTCAGTAATCTTTGAAAGTGATATGAAGGAAAATTTTACGAATGAAAATTTATGCATCTGGAGAACTATTGTTATTGTGAGTTTTCTTGATTATCTATTGAATGCTTATTTAAGTCGAGCACCAAATTCTTGGTTTTTGGTAGCATTAAAGTCACATTTCCAACATCTCATTTTACATAGAAGGAAAATAGTCAGAAGAAGACAGACGCGATTATGTATATATATATATATATATATATATATATATATATATATATATATATATATATATATATATATATATATATATATTATCGGATCGATATCTAAAAACATTCTGCAATCGTACCATTACAAATAAAAGGACAAATGTAGTCATGTTAAACGTTTCAATAAACGCAATGTCTATGAAACGCAAAGTCTATGAAATTCATTCGCCAAAATGTACAAGAAGAAAGACACAGAAATAAAAATTTCTTACATTACATTTCAAATTGAATTTCAGTTTTATTTTTTCTGTTTCAGAAATTAAGTCTGACAATTTTTAATGATTTTGATATACTGTGTTCGAAAATGATAACGAAAAACACCAATTAATTGAACTTTACCTGACATAATATTTACTTATCTCTACCGCTTTCCTTTTTTAAATGGTCAGGTATTTTCAACGTGGAAGTCCAGAAATAGTGAACTAAGATTCAGGGTTCCCTGTCCTTTATCAATATATATATATAACTGCTCTGATAGAATCGTTCTCCATAATTCATTTCTTACAGAAGCGCAGCTGTCAGAAAAAAAAATCAATAATAATCTGTGAGAAATCTTATTTTTAAAACACAAAATCATTGGAGGAGTTATCTCTTTTTCTTTACTCACAGATGAAGGTAAAGACGAGCCACAGACGAAAATAAAGTAGTAAAAACTACATATGTAGTGTCTATTCATTATCAATTGTTCTTAAAGTTGGTGTAAGATTTCATTTTTCGGCATACAAATATGACGTCTGTACAAAAATAATAAAGGCTGGAAACAATATGCATATATCTTATCCCACATACGTTCATTTATTTATGAAGCTAAATATTTTTGCAAATTGCACCAAATGTATAATGTAGAACTGCAAATACAGATAAAACTAAAATCGATATTGCAACAAATATTGTCTCAGTGGTAAAGAAATCTGTCGAAAATAATATCTGCCATTGAATCTGTATTACAATAAGTCATAAAGGAAGGGTGAATCTCTCTAGTTCCATAAATTATGTTATCTCTAAACACGGAGGATCAGGAACATTTAACTGCAAGTGCAGATATTCCATGTATGATGAAAGACACAAAATTGTTATATAACTAAAAATATCTTATCTTATTTATTGTCTAATAATTAACCTTACACGGCGCTATATATTTAAAAACTATGAAAAAATATATTTTACGATTATACCTCACCAAATATATTAAATCTATTTGTGAAAGATTGATTCAATTTTTTTTCTACTAGCCGCTCTTGGCGACCAGTTTCCTATCCCTGATTTCGTTTGGTTGTAAAATGATCAATATAAAATTTATTTAAATAGAAAAATTTTATTATTTGATACGACTGAAAAACACGAATTCAATCAAATCCTTTTATCGTAAATTAAAAAAAACAAAACAAAAAAACAACAACACATATTACAAAATGGAAATGAAAATCTTTCTATTAAATAAATGATTAATGAAAACATGTGATTGAAAGTTTTGATAGATGAATTTGAATTTCAGCATATCATTCATAAACATTGTTACCGGGCCGTGATAGCCAGGTTGGTGGGACGTTGGATTCACATCCCATGAGTTGTAAGCTCGAAACCCGCCGGATGAAGACTCCGCGTGTATGTGGTGCCTGGCACACATATAAATCTGTTGTGGTCACAAAGTCATCCATGTCGAGAGTAATATCACTAGGTGTACTGGTTCAGAGGAGATCGTTTTCTGATTCAGGTCTAAATTACGATCTATGGAAGAATGAATGAATTCATGAATGAAGTCAGCCCCTTAAAAAGGGTTATGAGGTGTGAGTGACTGAGTCGTACTCTTGGCTCTAGTTGGCGCTACTGAAAAAAACAAGAGGTGATCATTCGGCTTAATTCGCTCACAGATAACTAGTCACCGGGCTTGTAAAGTCACAACAACATTGCTACAAATGGTGTATCAAAATGAATTTTAAAATATTATTAAATAATATTTATTACGGAAACGAAATTAATATCAGTGAAAATATTTTCTTAGTCTTCAAATGTTATCAAGACTATTTTTATAAGGAAATTGTTTTGAAAGATATGAGCGTCAATTTTTGGCAAGTTATAACGATTGCTTATCTGCCAGCGATTAAGTTTATCTCCGGGTTCGATTAAACGTTTTGTTTGAAGCGTTTCATTTAAATTTCTTTTATATCTCGTTTCTTCTGAATGATTGTACGTTTTATTGATAGAATGAACCATCTCCATTTCATTTCTAACAATATTTTGCAGCTTTATTAATTATCTAAATTAATCGTTGGTTTCAATGCAAGAAGAAATCTCTATAATGGTTTATTTAAATTTGACTGCTGCCATTTAGCAATAAATGATATACTACTTAATATCATCAAAGAGATTTTATTTTCCGGAAAATGCCATCATAAATTTACAGTATAATGTCATTGTAAGATAAGCATGGGATTGAAATACCACGCAAGCTGAAAATATTAATCTCTCTGTTTCCAATTAATTTCATATCAAAGAGCCTACCCAATTTAATTTGCTTCAGCTATGTGATGAATGTTTACTAACAGTTAGCAATCGAATTTATGTAATCTAATATTTTCCAATTACCTGCCAATAATTAACAAATGCCTTATTTGAAATGATAATATTAAAACTTGGAAATCACATATATTCGGTACAATGAAAGAGGGAATCTGCCAGTAAAGTAACAATGAGTATTTGTACCGAATTTAATCTTTTCTGTTTAAACACAAAGTACATATATACTGGAAAAAAAACTGCTATGGGAAAAGTCCATTTTTATTTTCAAGTAGGGGTTGCGGGGCAATTTATTTTATTGAAATGACTTAAAGTTATTAGACTGCTTGTAACCCAAAGAGCCGATAGTAGCGTTTTTAATAACAGACAGTAATCTGTTATCGAAAGGGTCTTTATTCAATTGGAAAATGAGTTGCAAATAAATAAAAAATTATAAGTTCTTTTTCATAATAAAATGGATAATTGATACATAATGGTAAGTATTACTGCTTCCCTTATGCAATTGAATTGCATTAGATCCTTCACCTATACCCCCGCGTTTAAAGTCAGAATGCTTGTCTCCTTTCAATTTGGTTGTATGAAGTATAATTTTATATATATATATATATATATATATATATATATATATATATATATATATATATATATATATATATATATATATATTCTTCATTTATATATATATATATTTATATATATATATATATATATATATATATATATATATATATATATATATATATATATATATATATATATATATATATATATATATATATATATATATATATATATATATATATATATATATATATATATATATATATATATATATATATATATATATATATATAAATATATATATATATAAATGAAGAGTCAAATACTTTGATTAAAGGGTAAAATGGAAGATACTAAGCAGAAGAAATAAAAATAAATAAAAGACACAAAAAATAAACAATAATAAAAAAACAGTAGAAAAGTTTTAAAAAAACATTATATTAATAAATAAGATGAAAGAATTTAAGTTACTGGATTTGAAAGTTATTTGAAAAGAATTTGTCTTCGAAGACCTTCCTGTACAAAAAGTTTAGTGTCAAGAAGTTTGGATTGGTACACAAGAAACGTTTTAGATCCAATATTCTATAAATTATACTGTAGATGTTTTTAAGCCATTGTTGTTTTTTCCATTCTGAGAGTTTGGAAATTCCACAGATCTTTTAACGAACATTTTGTAGCACTGAATGACATTTTTCTCCAATGTAGCAGTTATCAGTTGTTCACCGATTGAAGCGAGGAAGGTCCTAAAATAATTCTTAACTTCTCTTACTAACTTCGCTTCTTAACTTCCTACTCTAACTTCAATTTAACTTCTCTACTCTGACTTATAGACTGTATGCAATATGTAGTATTAATACTTCAACCGATTTCTCCTTTATCCCAATTAATTGCACATTTTTAACGTGGTTTATCTAAAAATAATAATTCTGAAGATAATAGATAATAGAATGGATAGATATGCCTGAAGGGAGAGATGGTATGATTTTATCAATTCAATTTCGAAATACGTTATGCCGTCACGACAGACAGCTCTCATTGGATTATGCCTTTTAACTAATATATTTAGCCATCCTCGAAAAGAGCAATTTTATTTCAACTCTCAAATCCAATTTATATGCAAGACCATAGGGAAGAAGCGGTATAGAAAGATGTTTAATTGCAAATGTATTTCAGATTCCTTGATTATAACTACTCTTCTGTATAACTATTCATTAATTATATGGATTAAAAAAGTCCCCAAGTTTATGAGTGCTGTTGTTTTAGCTCCCTAATTTTATTTTTAATTTATCGCCTGTTAACTTGCTCTGAATATGGGACAAGTTGCAACAATAAAAACAAAAATATTTAGATTTATTTTGTCTTTACCATTCCTTTATTAATTAAAGCAGGTAGGTTATTCGTTAATTATTATCATTTGGGTTAATAATAATAAATTATATAGAGTGGTTTCGAGTAAAACTGAGATAAATTATTTAAGCAATCTACATACAAGACACTTAACATCTGAACTCCAATTAACGTACCTATTATTATACACCTTCCACTTGCACGCAATTTGTACCTACAATTAACAAATTAAGCATTGAACAAATGTGTCTTCATGAGAATTGCTTGAAGCGGTTGCTTGTTTATAATGTCCTGGCATCAATACCAGAATGTTCGTATTTTGAAATCCCGATTTCGCCAAACCTAATACTAAACGCTACCTAATACTAAATATAATCTGACGTAATCTAACGCTTAATCTATTGAGATTCAACATCTCCTTAACATGATGTGATAGGATAACAAAGGGTGCTTGCTAGCTAATGTGCTAAACTCTTCATCTGATGCTGTTTGAAATTGCCTGATTTGTCCCAAATTAACCTTAATGTTGCTTCACATGGGATGTTAGTAAAACATAATATTATATTATCATAGTTATTGTACGCCATTTCGTAAGCAAGACCAAAATCATTCTTTTTCGGAATCTACATATTAGTTCGAAATCAATTTTTTCCTTCCATTTTTTTCTTTGTTTTCTCTTTCGTATTTATTTCCTTAGATATTTCTCTTTTTCTTACCATTTCTTCTTTCGTTTTCCTCATTAATTATGCCGTCACTTTCTTTTTATCAGGTATGTGAATTAGGATTACTTTCGTTATTATTCTTAATTTCTTTATTGGGTAAATTTCTGCTAGGCACTTTCAAGGATTGATCCTTAGGGAGAAATCTGATGTTTGAGGGTGCATACTAATATTAAAAGCATGACATCTAACAACCGGAATCAAGCAACTATCGAAGAAAGTTTCTGTTAATTTTGTTGATTGCAGTTAGTAAAAAATTACAGAACTTTTTAAATTTACTGCATGGAAAAGTAGATAATTAAACACATTTATTAAAAAAATCAATTAACTCATCTTCAAAACTTTCTCACTATCCATTTCGGCTGGACATTATTAATTATTTAGTGTAATGAAGTAATAAAACCCATTATAAGAATCATATTTATCGATATTAAGCTTAAAATTTTAAAAAAAAGCATCGCTGTTAAACGTGTGACAATTTATCCCGTCTCCTCTACTATTATTTCAATTTTTTTATACAAATAAATAAAATATTATAGCATGATAATAGCTCTGAAAAAGACAATATCATAGAAACTGCTAAAGAATCAGAAAAAATAGATGATGGTTGCTTCCGTTAAATGGCATACACGAATTTATATTTCATTACACGTATTTAAAATGCAAAATGTTAGAATCTCTCGATATACATATCACATTTTCTTTCAAAAATATCAAAAATTTCTTTAAAACAACAAGTGTTTCATTTTGAAATATCGTTCAGCTAATTAAGCTGAATTAACCATTAATTGCAAAAATTATATAACAAACTAAGCATATTTTAAAGCTTCCATTCCTGAGCTAATATGTTAACATTTATTTATAATATTCTTTATATATGAAAACGTAACTTCTCCTGTTTCCGATGTTTATCCTTGAAAGTACTTATAAAGCGACGAGACCAGCTAATCATTACTGTCAAATGTATTACAAGTTCTTTTATAAAGTTTACAATAAATGCAGTGAAAATAAATTAATGCTTTTGCCAACTTTCAAAAAAAATTCTGCAGTGCTTTCAAAGTAATTATTTAGTTCAGAAAGTAAATTAGTGATTTTACACTAAGTCTAAAATGTTTTTAAAGCTGTTAAAAGAAATTAATCGTGGCATAAGCAAGTCTTGTGCAATGTTTCTTCTAAATACATTTAAATGAGTTTATTTAATTTTAAAGTATACAATATAAAATAAACAAATAACTATATACACATCTAATTAACTATCAGAAGCCACTTATTTATGAATGTAATATCAATCATCATGGTGGCTTGCATAAGCATTTTGTTTCGCAGTGGTGGATCGAAACCCCACCACAAATAACCCTGTTAAACAGTACATTATTTAAGAGTGTATAATTAATTAAAGCAATACATGGGGCGAAATAGTTATTTTAATCCTAAAGTAGTTAAAATGTACCAGAATCTTGCATAATAATGTGTTTAAAATTGATAACTTAAATTTTGTAATGTAAAAAGGCAGGGAAATTTATCAAAAGAAAGGGCGATAAATTTTTGTTATGTACTAGAGAAGGATTTAATCACTACTTTTTCTCATGGTTATACACATGCTTGACCTGAATGTATTGTTTTAGCATGAAATCAGTCCCATAGCCTTAGTTAATTAATGAATTAGTTAGGACTAATTAAGAATATATTTTTAATGTGCTATCAATCCCGTAGTCTTAGTTCACTAATGAAGTAATTAAGTCTAATTAAATTAAGATGAGGCGTAACAGAAGAGCATGAAAAATATTGTTTGCTCTGCTGAATGCCTAGAAAGGTCAATACTTTTGAATCACTAATTGATTGATATGCATAACGAGTAAGTAACCAGGGAAATTTCTCCAGAGTGAAACACAGATGTAGGCCCATTTCTCCTGAATATCTTTGAGGATAACAACCGAATTCCCATATTGGATTTAAGTCGAACTTGCGTATCTGGTCTTATCAAGGGTAATGAGGACGCTTTCATCTAAAGAATATGGTAAATTTCCATACTGAATCTTTTACTCATGAATTTCAACAGATAAGTTAGATCAAGTGAAACATTAACACTTTTGTCATGTATCAAATTAAATTCATTTCTCAGAATATATAAACTTTTCCAAAACGGAAATTTCTTTATTATCTGAATCATACTTTAAACAGAGATTTTTTTTTATATATTCTAGTATAACAATTGCGAGTATGAAAACTAGATTCTTAAATGTGAGGAAAGAGAAAGATTTAGGTACTGATGGAAAAAAAAATTAGAGACGACTCCGTATTATTTGAAGAAAAGGGGATGCAGATTTCTTGTTTCTTAGCAAAGATTTTCATTTCAAGTGAATATGAAGATTTCTTCTGGCATGAGCGAAATAATTATTTTCACTAGAAAAGTGCATATCATTCTTGATTACCCCAGGATCAAGTAAAAAGAAAATTGGAAATATGTTATTAAAACATAGAATTTTTCCTCTTTTGTTTTTCATATATCTAAACCGAACAATGTGTCTGATATTCCATATTCTCAGTAAAAATGCACTCCAAAATAGTAATTAAGTTAAATTCAACAAGAGCAGTGTCAACATATTACTTTTATATACATATACTTTTTAAATATATTTGCATATATTTTAGGCATATACTTATTCATATTTTTTAAAGTTAATATTAACTATTACTAATGATATATTAATACTAATTCAAGTTAATATAAAGTTAATATTATTAAAGTTAATATCACATTGTGCTCATGCAGATAAAATTTTATTTTTATTTTGTGCGAAATATATTGTTGAAAAATATAGATAAAATATTTTTTTAAAAACTCGTTAAAAATCGAAACTTAATTTGTAGGTTAAAGCATTGGTATCATCAAAAAGATAATTTTTTTGAGCTTTATCTTCAAGAAAAAATCATCTTTGTGCTGTAATATTTCCAGAAGTTTTTTATTGGATTCTGTTCTAGAAGACAATCTGAAAAGTGGGCGAGACAACATTGTTTACTGCTCCGTCATGCATCAAAAATTCTACAATAAGTCATTAAAAATGCAGATAGAACTCTAAAATGTTGAATGCACTCTTAGAAAAGTTCAATTTTTTATATGGGCCAATAAAAAAAAATTGATTATTTAATGTTTTTCTTGGATATTTTACCGCATTAGGCAATTAAATTTTAAAAAATCCAAAAGATGCAAGTAAAAATCCAGAAGAAAGTCGTATATATTAATCACAGATCATTTTCTTTGAAAATTTCCGGTTTCTCCTTCCTAAATAAAATGATTACAGAAAAAAAATGAAAAATATCGAAAATTATATACTTTTGAAAAAGAGCTGAATATTGCAAATATGAAAAAGCAATTTTCCCATGATTTTCTTCATATTTCCAGAAGAGACATTCTTTTCATTGTCGAATATCGACTCTTACTTCTTTTATATGAAAAAAATATATTTATTTTCATCTTACGTGCATTGTTTAAAGATAGAATAATCAACATGTTGAAAAACAAATTGTATTTTTATTATAATTGTAAAATTTTTAATTTAAATAAAAAGATACATGAGAAAATCGGACAGTTAGAAATTAATTTGTTGCTTGGTAAGTTTCTTAAAATTTCTTTTTCGTTGATATTTAATTTCAATTTCTATTAAAACTATTTTTAAACTCACTATATTTGCTATTAATAATTTCAAATGATTTTAAGAATGGGATTCTTCAGGATTAAAGATCTTTTATCTTTTAACTTGCATAGAACATTTAATTATGCATGAACGTTTTAATGTTATAAATCATTAATAAGAAATGTGCATTTAATATTGTATATTTTTGACTGAATATTTGAGGGTACTTATTTGAATCTATATTTAATTATATTAACTTATTTGTTAATAAATGCTGATTTATTTTTTTTTATTTGTGGGCATATTATTTTTTCGTGAGGGATTATTTTCCCTAATAGATCATCTGGATCTTGCTGATGCTACACATTTTAAATTTTTCACTTCTTTGTAAAACTAATATATTTATTGTTCAACAGACTTCAATATAATTTTCCTTTTGTCTTTCCTCTTATATATTTTAGATAAACTCAATCTCAAGATAATTTGAGTGACATGTCTTTTTCTTCTACTTCATGTTTGATCAACATATTTATAACTTATCAAAGAAAAGAAAACTAAAGAGGATATTGAACAACTAATAAAAATAGACAAAAAAAAAAAGAACGGAAACATCTTCCGAAAGAAACCCGATTAAAATAAAATGAATTTTTAAATTCAAAATGCTAAAAAAAAAAAATAACTGATATAAAAAAAATGATTCTTTTCTAAGTGAAAGTGTTTAGATCTTCTTCTTCTTCTTCATATGCACAATAGCCCCTTGACTGTCTCAACTAAACGCACATTCCAGTGCTTTCTATCCTCAGCAACTCCCTTGCAGTTCTTTATCCTCAGAACACTCAAGTTTCTTTCCACGCCATCCTGTCATCTAGTTGGAGGTCTTCCTCTGATCCGGGATCCCATAGGATCTTTAAAAGTGGATATTTTGAGGGATCTGTTTTCAGGGATTCTCCAGATATGGCCGGGCCATCTTAACCTCTTGCTCAAGATAACCACTTGTATCTGCTTTTGCCTATAGAGTTTGTATAATTCAGCATTAAATTTAGTTTGCCAGCATCCTCTCTCTAGTACTGGGCCAAAGATAGTTCTAAGGATCTTTCTCTCGAACATGCTCAGAGAACGCTGAGTGCCCAAGTTAAGAGTCCAAATTTAACTTGCATAAAGCAGGACAGGCATAATAAGAGTCATAAATTTTTAGTTTAGCTTTTCAACTGGTTAAGTTGGATCTTAGTTGTTTTTTTGAATCCAAAGAAACATTTATTAGCAATTTTTATTATGTTATCAATTTCTGCTCTGAGATTATTATTTTCATTTGTCATTGTACCGAGTTATTTAAAATAATCGACCTTTTCGAAGGTATGACTATTAATACACAGAGAAACACAGTGATTTATAGTTGAGGGCGGGAATTCCATAAATTTGGTTTTATCTTAGCTGATGGTAAGATCCATATTTGTGGCAGAAGTTTTCAACGCCTGAAAGGACTCTATTACTGTCATTTCTTACCTTCCAATAATATCTATATCATCTGCATAGGCCAGCAGTTGAAAGGATCTATTCCACAGAGTGTCCTTTCAGTTTGATCCACTATCTCGGATACATTTCTCCAAGGCAATGTTAAAAAGCAAGACAAGCAGATAAGTTGGTTTTGGATTTTAACCCTTCATCTTACATTAATAAGCGTAGTTTTAGTTAAATTAACAAGTTTAGTTGGGATTCCAAACTCTTATTAGTTAACCTGAACAACATATATTAGTTAATCTGAATTTTTATATTGTGCAAAACATTTTCAATTTCAATCTCTGTACATATATACTGTTCAAATGATTGAGATTTCAACTTGAACGCCACAACTGTTCTATTTGTTCTATAATCGCTTTGCGGATAATTTAGTGTTTTATTTTGTGGCTTTAGATGTGATTGTCAACTTTATTTTTATAGGAAGAACGGCAAGAGGAGGTAACCCCCTAGCTGTAAATATACCATGCAGCATCTTTTCTGTTTACTTAAAATGAGTATCAGTATTCTCAGTTTCAGATTAAAGTCCATATCTTAGAAGGACAAATTTGATTTTAGATCTCCGAAATGTAAGATTTACTTCATGGATATCTGATTAAATTTTCATTCTGTTTTAAAATTTTTGAAATAAAATGACATCACAATGCTAGAGGAAGAGAAAGAATCATATGTTGAAATTACAATTCATATGATTTACAGATAGGATTAAAGATGTCACAAGAAAGATATTTATTATTAAAGGACAATACATCAGGGAAGTTCTAAAAGTTAATGTCAAGTTTTCAAACTCATTTTATCGCCTCGTAGCTAAGTAACATGATTAAAAGGTTAGGTCATGACAGGAATAATTTAATGTGATTAATAATTCATTATCCAAACACCTTGCTGAATCCTTGTCAAAGGCAGGCGCTTGAGAATAAATGAATCCATAATAAGATGTGGCTTCTCTGAAAGTTCATTTTGAGCTAATGCTCTGAAATAAGAATAGGGTTATTATGAAAAGAGTTTTTTTCGTAATAAATAACAACATATTTCGTTATCGTTATCAACGCTTGCCTTTTAATGATATTTGTTTTGTCAGAAGTAAATTGATATCTTATAATAAAGATACGTTGAGTTTAATTTTTATAATTTAAACAATCTGGAAGTTATTTTCAGATATCTTTCTTGCATATTTGTTTTATATCTGAAATTAAAAAAAAATATTATGAGGTTTATCAAGTATGCAAATGTGTCAATTTATTGATACTGAACATTTTAAAGCTTTTGATGTTATTGTTTGGGCAAAATTCGAAGTTTTATTTTTTTTCTCTTTAAAAATTGCAGTAAATTTATTCCATCAGTATTCTTATAGAATATCTTTCAATTGCTTTTTCCAAGAAATAAAAATATATTTCAGTAATATTCTGTGAAGAAACTCTTGGAAAGACGGCGCAAAATATTTTGATCTTATGTAAATTTTAATCAAATTAAAGTCGGAAAAAATTTCAGTTTTTATTGCCATTTCTAACATTACAGTATACATAAACTTAGTTATATAGTTGGAATTATTAATTTATTGAGAAAAATGATCATTTCAAATATTTTCAGGTGTCAAAGTGTAGGAAAAGCGTGTGTTTTGTGATTTGAAAT
Organism: Argiope bruennichi; assembly: GCF_947563725.1. NCBI lineage: Eukaryota > Metazoa > Arthropoda > Arachnida > Araneae > Araneidae > Argiope > Argiope bruennichi. Next base: position 77,689,569 of record NC_079152.1, read on the forward strand.
GGAACAAGATCTATGAACAATGGATTTAGAAAGATACGATTTAGAAGAACTTTCAGAAAATTTTGTATTAATTTGAAGTACTCTTACATATTAAACGTTTCATTTTACAATTGATATACAATGGAAAAATTGAAAGTTGTATTACTTATATATTAATTATAACTATGATTAAATTATAATATCACAGTAAAATTGATTCTATAATTTAAAAAAATGTATGGTTTATAGAGATAATTATATCCTAATATTTAAAAGAGACTTCAACGTTTCAGTAAAGATTAATATTTAAGACAGTAATAATAACTGATCAAAACCAAAAATATTGGTCATTTTGTAAACATGGAGATACTATTATGGTAAAAATTTTAGTAACTTATTGAAGGTATTTTTTCAGAATGATTTATTCGTGTGTAACTTCTACTGATAATTTTTAGTGTTAAAGTTACTTAATGAAAATTTCTGAAATTTAATTTTAAATAGCTGCATTTAGAGGAAATCAAATCTTATTTGTATTTATAGAATAAATGTTAATTAAGGGAGACCTAAACAGAGAATAGATTAAGAGATTATCGAAAATTTATAAATGTATTAAATTTCAGTAATCTAATACATGAGAAGGTTAAATAAAAATCGAATACCAAATTCCAACCTTTTAAATGTGGAACATGGTAAGTTAAGTAAAAGGGTTTGAAAATCAAATAAAAATTTAGAATTCTCAGGTATATTCAAATTTCGATGCAATTAAATATCGTAATGTCAAGATTTATAATCATATATTAAGACATACAAGATAAAAGCAATTATATTTATTTTTTTCTTTTCCATATATAACAAATTTATCTGTGTTTTTAATCATAATGTATAAATCATAATAGTAACTCGTTTCATTAAAGATGGCAAATATTTTCCAAACTATTTGGAAAAAAAAAATTGCAAAATTTTTATACTTTTCTCTGACTGTAATTTGATGAAATATTGCAAATTGAATTATAATGATGCTTAAAATGATACTTCTTTTTTAAGAATTATCTTAAAAAGAAGTATCATTTAAAGTAATCTTATATTCTTTAAATTTTTATCTGCAGACCATTTTAAAGTGTAAACATTAAGCATTGTATGATTATCATTTACCAGAACTACTATATTTATACTAGGTAAGGAAAAAAAATTGAATATAATCAATATACTATAGAATGTTAGTACTGCTTATATTTTTAATTATTTCTAAATTTACATTAATATTATTAGTATAAATCAGTTTTTTATAATTTTTCAATAACATCTTGCTTGTATTTTAAGCACATTTTAGATTGCAATGGCCTCGTCGTAAAGCTGTTCATCTAGAATCTACCCGCTAATACAATGTGAAAATTTTGGAATTGGGTGCAAGTTCAAGTGCTAACTCATCATGTAACCGTAGCTTTTATACATTTAATGATATTTGTTTAGAAATCATTGGTTAAAAAAATAAAATTTCACCTAGTTTTTTATGAAATGTATGGGTGTTTGAATCTCTATTTAACCTTCCTATAACATATTCAATGTCTTCCTCAGATTAGAAAATAGTTTCTTTCAAGTAGTCTCGCACGTACTGACAAGCGTCTTATTATAACAACATTCATTGCGAATAAAATGTTCCTTCATTTTAAAGTTTTATAAGCATTTGGTTCTATTTTTAAAATTTTATATCTAATGGCGGATATTGAAAAGTTCTGAAGGATTAATGTTAGTTTTGAATTAAAAAAGATTTTCTTTACGAAAATTCAGAAATGAGAAAGAATGAATATTTTATGATCGTATTTCTTTAATATGGGATACAGTCAGTGGGATTAAATATAAATGAAATGTGCAGACGTTGACATTTTTCATTTTTTAACTATCGAATGAGATGAAAAACGTGTCTAATTTTTGTGAGTGCCCAATAATGTTCTATAGAGCTCATTAAATGTTTTCTTCTATATCTTTCACATCGCCTACAGCGTCATCTGTTGTTGTAAATTGTAACTAATTTGGCAAGTTTGTCTGATTGAAAATTTACTGTTGTCCTAAGCATATTGCAACAAACGGTGTATTTCTATCACTGCCCGTTTAGTTTTTATTGATTTTTGAAATATACCAGTCATTTTTGAAACACCCGGTAGAAGAAAACGCAGACTGTGAGTTCGCCATTCTGTAAGTCGTCTTTCTGCTTTAAGCGTGTGCTGTTCACAGATTGAAAGTTTGTTGTGAAAAAATGGTTTATTGTCTTAGAACAGATGATTTTTCTGGTGTTGAAATTCCACCGCCTAGAACACAGTGTTGTTGCAACAAGACGAAGTTTTCAACGAAAGTTTAATGTAACCAAAAGATCAAAAAGTGATACAATAAAGGATCTGTTTGAAAAATTTCAACGAACTGGGAACGTGATGGATGAATGTGCTGGAAAGATAGTGCGACCGCGTACAGCAACCACGGAGGGCAATGCTCAGCTTCTGCAAAAGGTGATCCAACAGCAGTCTAGGGTTTCCATTCGCCGTGTTGCAGCTGCGGTCCAAAGGAAGCCAACGTCCACGTCTCATGCGCCAAAGTTTACACCTCTATACATACAAAATTAAAACTCGTCAACCCCTCAAAGCTACTTCCATGAATGCACTAGAGACCGCGCTATCTGGACATTCTTCGTGAATTTGCGTCGGTGCAAAATTGCCTTAGAGGACACTGTGATCACCTCGTGGTTTATGCAAGATGGTGCCCGGCCACATAGCACGGCCGAAGTCTTTAGTTTCCTGAAAGACCATTTCGATGATCGTGTGATTGCTTTGGACTATCCCACACATACAGGAAGTGGCGTGGATTGGCCTCTCTATTCGCCAGACATGAACCCCTGTGACTTCTTTCTGTGGGGACACTTAAAAGACCAGGTGAACCGCCACAATCCAGAAGCAATTGAACAACTGAAGCAATACATCTGTTCTGCATGTGAAGCCATCCCGCCTGAGACGTATACACGGGTTTCTGCTCATTTCATTATGATACTACGCAATGTTATTGCTGCGCATTGTGGATATTTGAAAAATATCATAGTTTAGATTTTTTCCCAGACTGCAGCGCCATCTGTTGTTGAAAATTGTAACTAATTTCGCAAGTTTGTCTGATTGAAAATTTACTGTTGTCCTAAGCATATTGCAACAAATGGTGTATTTATATCGCTGCCCGTTTAGTTTTATCGAATTTTGAAATAGACCGGTCATTTTTGAAACACCCAGCACTTTTCATCACAGTAATAATTTTAAAAAAAATATTTTCAAAATAACGAGGAACTAGCAAAATATTTTTTACTACCTTACCTCAATTTCAATGCATTTTCTAGTAGTATATTTTGCAAAAAATATCTTTTGTTTAGTAAAATACTGCATATAAATCATTATTATCATTTAAGGTCTTAAGCATAATTTAGTTTATACTACTTTTATCACTAATTTTGTTCGAAAATTATATTTTATAAGATCAAAAATGACTAAATATTATGGCAGACGAAAAAGTTTTCAAATTAACTTTATTACAAAATCTCCAAAACTACATTACAAAAAAAGTTATATATTCAATTTTTTACAGCATTTGGTATTTACCGGTATAAGTCATATCGCTGTTTCTCCAACCCGCCCGAAAGCACACGGATAATAAATATTGAATGACAGGACCGCTGCAACAGTAACACTGGCGGGAACTATGATTGAGTTCTAGGGGCAATCACCGGCCACGGTACAACCCTTCCCTAAGGAAGTACGTCCCTTCATAGATAGGAGGAGGCAGATCGCTACATATTCGTGTACCCTCCAGGGAGGCGTGATCCAACCACCATGCCGGAAGAATCTCATCTTCATTTCGTGTTGCCCCTCCTGGAGGAAACAAAACCGGTATAAAAACACTTTATGTTTTAGTAAATTACAATATTAAAAATTACAAAAGAAATGATAATGCATCTGAGAAAAATATGTTGAATTTTATTCAAATAATAATTTTTATTAAAAATAAATAAATGAAAGTAAAAATATTTTCTAAAAATGTATTCAACTCTAAAATCAATGTAACGAATGTATTTGGAAATAAGTGATGAAAACTTTTAAAACCATTTAATTTATGAGTTAATTTTGGATGTCGTGGAATTATTATAAGTTTTATAAAATTTTCGGTATATATATATATATATATATATATATAGAGAGAGAGAGAGAGAGAGAGAGAGAGAGATAAAAGGAACTTTATCTCGTATTTTATACGGAGTGGAAACTCTATCAATATTTCTTTACCATGACAGTCTATATTTTTCACTTTATTTGACTACCAGAGACTTCCTCTATTTGCAAATAAAAATAAACAGTCTCTACACTTTCAAATTTTCTTAAAGAGCTTAACTTGCTGGAAGAAGCTGCACGATTTAACGCTGGAAGGCTTTTCGTTTCTAGACATTTAATAAAATGTTCGCTGAGTAAAAATCTATAACTGTTTGGAAAAACTGTTTATTTCATTACTTTATTGAATCTTCTACAGTTATTTTTTTTGCAGCTTCAGAAATATTTCATTTTTAGATACAAATGTCTAAATGTTGCAAATCTTGTTCAGATTTTAACGATGTATGATGATAATACGATAACTATTATTAAGTTACCATTTTTAAGAACAACAATTACTTGTCTCCAATAAATTACGAAATAATATTGCTTGCGTAAATAAGATTTTATCTTTTTTACGTTAAAAAAGACATTTGTTCATTTAATTCAAAATAATATGCTCAGAATCTACAATATCTGTTCATCTTTTAGATAACAAAAGCATTTAGCATTTTCATGAGCAAGTAAAACCTTGTTATGGTTTTGTCATATTCTATATCTTTTTTTTTAATGCTTCAATTGAGCAACTATTGCTCGTACTATGCAATATTGTTAATATACTTTCAGACCTGCAATTTTTTTTTGTTTTTTTTTGTAATTTACACGATTTTTTTTTTTGTCATGTGTTTGAAAATCACCATTTTTAAATAACCGAAACAACCCTTTGTAAGTATCCAACGGCAACTGGTGTGCCGTGTGCCAACTCTATTACAGTTTCATCGCAAAGAAATTATATTGTTGTTGTTTCTTATGGCACTTGCCATGGACAAGCCCGCTGTTCGAAGACAGCCGATTTTAGCCTGAAGGCAAGAGAACGACTTAGCTACGCACACGTCACAACCATTTTTATGGGGCGGACTTCATTCACACATATCATTCACTCACAGATCGTAATTTAGACCTGAATCAGAGAACGATCACCCCTGATCCAGTACCCCCAGTGGTATTACTCTCGACATGGAGGACTTTGTGACCACGACAGATCTAACGCGCGTCAGCCACCAAGCACGCGGGCAATCTTCGGCCGGCGGGGTTCTAACTCGCAACCTAAGGGACGCGAATCCGACGCTCTACCAACCAGGCTACCCCAGCTTCTAATTATTAGAAATTATATGACATAACTTAACTGTTCTAAAGCTGTTTGTTTCGCAGAAAACTCAACTTGTTTTGAAATATAAAGAAAATAATTTTTAAATATAAACTATAGGCTAAATTTTAATTTTTAAAGGTTGTTGTTCAGCCTTTTAAATACAGCTTTTCGGTTTTATTTACAAGCAAGTAATACTACTGGCATTTTCTATTAAAATGGGTGGAATTTCATTATACATTTCATAGAAACAGAGAATTAAAATGGAAGACCTGAATAGAATGTTAAGAGAATTCCTCTTGCTTTATATTGAAAAGTAATTTAAGATAATAGGGAAGTAATGTAAATGAACTTCTCAACGTAGGTAATAAACTTATCAATATAGAATACCGTATCTTGCATTTTATTGCAAAACATCGGATTAAAATAATAACATTTTCTAATACAAATTTTTAACGGATTTCTTCAAGGAAAAGTATATCTCATTATTGAACTATATCAAAATCAATTTTTTTCACTTTTTATCATTTTTATCTAATGTCTCTTTGGATTTCATTATACTTTCAGAGTACATGTTATTTTTATGGCTTTATAGATTTTTAATTATTTTTATACAAAAATACAGGTTTTTTTGTATAAAAATGATAATTTAGAATCTGTATAAATAATTAAATTTTTTTGATATACTGTAGCAAAATATCAAAATTTACATAATAATATTTTGCTTTTCTATATTTAATTTCACCTAGAAATAAAAAAAATCATATTTTTTTTTCGCAAGTAATAATATATATTATCTTTCTTTTCTTGTTATAAATATGACATTATTGTTTAGAATTAACGTTTCTGTGCACTATAAATATTATTGTTTCCTATATATACTATATATTTACTATATACTAATGCAATAAATTTGTATAAATGCCATAAGCATTAAAGAGGATTAGAAGTCCCAAAGTTTGCATGTTTGGAAATGTCTTCTTCATGTGGTTGACGAATGATAAAGGAATATTTTCTCTTACATTCTTCATTCTGTAATCTTGTATATTACTTCCAAAGGCTACATCTCATTTATTTCATTTAGGTATGAGGGAATAAGTAGTCTTTTTTTATTAGTTCTTTTGAGAATTTCTTTTGTGGTTCTTATTTATTTCAAAGGTTCACATGTTCACTTGGCGATTTTCAAATTTATACCAAGAACGGCAAGCTTTTATATACATAAGATGCCAAGATATCGCAAAGATGGTCAAGACTTATTTGGAGATTTTCGGTTGTATATGGTAACAACTCTAAAATAATAGGTTCATTAGTGATATTTAGATTACTACAAGGTCATCAAACTTCATTTATATAAAATACACCAATATTGTTGCAAACTCTGGTTTGCCTGGTAATTTTTATGTTATGCTAGAATTGTCAACACTGAATAACCATTCGACGGTCGCCAATTTGAAGACAGTTTGAAAGTTACAAACTTGCTTAATACATACTTGCTTAAATTTATGGTCAAGTATGTATTTTAATCATTCCGTCACACAATGTTCTTCAAGCTGATCCCGCACATATTTTAATAACACCTAAACGTTACATTTCTTGAAACATTGCACCGCGTTTATGCATTACATTGCGTGGATTATTATTCATTACATTGTCCTTTTATTCGTTTTAATATCGGATATGTTTCTCGTTTCATAAGATAAATATTTCATAAAAAGAAGAATTATACCTTAATAATAGAGATTCGAAGTATTAACGAAGATACAAGTGTTTACGTAAGTATAAATAGGCGAGAAGAAAGAGAGATAAGCGTAACTGATCCTCATTAGAGAATTTTGAAACATTACATAAATTGGTTTAAATGTTTTGTTATAATTGAAAAGTAAATGTTAAAATTAGGGTACTTCTGAGTTTCGGAAGTTTCTATGTATTTGAACTTTGAGATCTTATATTTCCTATTCGAGATTTGACCTTTTCTTTATTATTATTAGTTTTTGCGCATTTTATTTTATTTTACTAGCTTTCTTTAGTGACTAAATGGCTCACTAAGTATACTGTTTGTGCGAAATATCAGTTGAACTAATAAAATTTCTTACGCATATTTTGATATTCTTAATTACAGAAAAATTATTTCTAAACATCAAATTATGACGTACATTAAAACCATGTTTTTAATATCCTCTCGTTTCTTGTATATCGTATGCCTGAAATTTTTGGTTGAGGGCGAGTCTTATCATAACGGCAATCCTGCATTGTATATAAATGGACAATCAAACTGCATGTACATACAAAAGTATGTATAAATTTATGTATATAATTTAACAGCAAATGCTAACCTCTCAGAAAATAGTTGTTTTTTCAATATAAAAGTGTTGAAAATCCTTAAATTATTTCTAAACTAAAATGAATGATTGCGAATTATAATATAAAATCTTAATCTAAAACTCAAACATACTTTTATATTTAGAATAAAATGTGATAATAAATAATTTTAGCTAGTTTAAAAAGCGGACAAGAGTCTAGATATTTTGTCTAAATCCGTTAATGATTACTAAAACCAATGTGTCTAAAATCCTTTATTAGCAATAAAAGAATACTGAAAAATAAAACTCATAAACCCCATGTAATACATTCATTAATACATTCTCGTAATGGGTTTTTATATATCTGCCTTATTTATTACTAGCCGCCTTTGGCGACCAGCCGGTTCACCAATCTTAATGTTTGATAAAATTTTAATAATTAAATATTTCATGCAATTCCTACTTTAATAACTTCTTCATCAAAATATTTTAAAATTTCAAATTTTGATAGTCATATAATTCCCTCATAATATTATAAAGGCATTCAGTCATAACGTAATATGTATCGCTCTAAGTTTCTATTAGCTCCTGTAGAATTTATACTTTTAATTAAAGTGGAAAGGATGAATCTGCAATTAATATAATAATAATTTTTACTGAAACAAAGCATTTTTTTTAAATATGATTACTGAAAACAGAGTCACTGAGCATTTAAACTTTATGGGCACTAAAGAATATATATCTTAATTTATGTAATATCTCAAGAATTTATCAACAAAATTTTCTCAGATTCATCATGAACAGATCGATTAATTAACAATGTTTGATTTTAAATGCATCAAACACTAAGAAAATAAACAGAATCATTTTAAATGATTCTGTTCGGTCGAAAACAGGTTAAAATAAATTACTTAAAAAGCGATATACTTAAAATTATAAGCATATACAAAAAATATGTAACTAACTTAAATACAATTTAATTACAAAAGCACACAACTAACCTAAAAATAATTTAATTTCCGAATCCGTTGAATCCGTTGTCAACAATCAGAACACAATGCGCATGCGTGAATTTTCAACTCCAGTTACGGTAACGCAAATGCGTGAATTTTTCTACACCAGTTGGGGTAACGCTATGCAGATTAGAAATGTTTACTTTTCTTTATTCGGTTTTATTTTAATTCAAAAGTACTTGAAAATGAATCTGAAAGATCGATTAATTAATAATGTTTAATTTTAAATGCATCAAACATTAAGAAAATAAACAGAATAGTTTGAAATAATCGGCCGAAAAATGTTAAGCCTAGCCTCATTAGTTTTGAAAAAAAACTGAAGCCTTACTCATTTGGCGGTGGGGAAAATGAAAAGAAGTTAGTTTTTAATTAATAATTAAAATTCTAATTAAAAATTTAAAAAAGGGACCCCAGGTGCACATTTCAGACCTCCAGGGTATACATGTACCAAATTTGGTAGCTGTAGGTCAAACGGTCTGGCCTGTAGAGCGCCAACACACACACACATTGAGGTTTATATAAGTATTGATTAATGTTTCTTTCATTCATCAATTGATAACAATCCTCCCAAAACCAAATTTCGAACTTCTTGTTACCCTTCAAAGCCTCAGCAAAAAGTTTTAAAAATTAATCAGACTGTTGGTAGCAACTGATAGCCTTTGAGTAATGAGATGAATTGAATTTCAGAAAAAAAAATGGATTTCACCCTCAATATTTATAATATTTTTCATTAATCGAAGAAAAGAACATGCATGATAGACATGTTGATGTATAATGGTTAGATCAATAATGTGTATTATAGGAAATGCACAGATAAAATTTACAGATGATATCTTTATACAGAACATAATAATTCATGTATGATTGTGATTCATTTATATTCCTTGATGAAAATCTCTTTTCCGAGAAATATGCAATTGAAGAAACAGTAATTCTCTTTTACGATGTAAATGACGATTTCATTTCTATTTCTATTATATTTTATGCTGTTTGCTAAATTAGAGTTGACCATACTGTTTGAATCGAAAGCAATAATGGCACGCCATGTTGCTTCAATTCATATTTCGCAGTTATGTTGAATGCGCTTTCAACGCATGGTTGGTGTAAAGGGAATCAGTAATGGATAAATGATATAATTAAATAATGTGCTGCATTTCGAATTTATGTTTTTGTTCTTTATATGTTACTTTTTCACCTGGAGCTCGAAATATAATTTATTAAATTTCGAATTAAATTAAGTAATTAAATTAAATTTAATTTATTAAATTTTATTGAAATTTTCTTTTTCATGGTCCAAATAACGCATATGATAAGTTTCAGCCAAATTCGTCAAATAAAGCGGTCTCTGCATAAATAAAAGCAGATTTTTTTTAAATTATGACCACTATGTATTTTCTAAGAACCAAAAATCTATTTCTCTTGTATTAATAATTTAATTTTGCATCAATATAGTCGTAAGATGACACTTTTGGATTTTCTTTTATAAATAGTAAAATAATATTGGTTTCATTTTAAGAAAATTTATTCTATTAAGTGCAGTACTGTAGAATGTTAATGTTATAATAAATAAAAAAAAATAACACCTGAAAATTTACCTAAAGAACTGAATTGATTAAAAATGATCAACTGTTAACATTTTATCTTGCCTCGGTTTCTTTTATATCGAGATTCAGAAATTTTCTAAAAATTCACTGTTTCCAAATATTTTCTGACTGATACCACATTTCCTTATTTTCCGATCTTTGAGAACTTAACATTTTATATCTTTCCCTTTAGAAAAAATGGAGTTAAAAATCTATTGAAAGATGTTTCCAATCCGACACTTTTCTCATAAAAATTTCCAGAATTTGAAAAAAAAAAAAAAAAAAAGACGACAACTTCATGCATTTTTCATGTCCTCACCATAGAAATTGTTGCAAACTGTTTGAATGAATTAACAGCCGAAATTCATCGACACTGAATGAAAACCATATTTCTTATTTAAATATGCCTTCAGAACTTGTCAGTTGTATCGTAATAAAAACTCATCTTCCTTAGGATATCTATCGTGTTTCTGTGCAGAGGGTTAGGTTCATATACCTATTCACTGATTTAAAAATATTTTATGAAAAAAGAACTGTTAATGCCTTTTTTTGAAAATTGAAAAAGAATAGATATCTTTTCTGACATAAAAAAACTAACCTTTATTGAAATAAATGTGTTTTTTTTCTTTTGAAAACTTTATATATAAAAAATAATTTTTCAAGATATAAAATTACATATTTATAAATTCAGCTGTTTTGCTTGCATTTTCATTCCAGCGTCTTTCCTTTCTTAACATGTTTATATTCTTATTCTGCTTGATTATTCTAACCCTATAAATTAATCATAGATACTCATATAGAAAAATTCAACAAAAAAAAAACTTGCTATATTTCTATATAGATGCAAAATATTATTATTATAAGAATTCCTGAATATGATTTCGATATTAGGCGAAATGTGCAGCAAAAACACTCTTCTGTGCAGTGTTTCATTACATGTAACACCTAAATTCGCTCGCTTCAAAAATAATTAAATTCCACAATAAATGGAAAAAAATATGTTTAAGATTCAGTTTTAACCTTCTTTTTCAATAATAAATGACAATTTAAATTAACCTAATCTGTAATTTTCAGCTATAGGACGCTATGTAAAAGCCTATTTTTTCAAGGAATTTTGGTAATTTTTTTTCTATTAAAAATAATAATTAGAAAAATAATTTCCATGTTATTTTGTCGGCAGTATCTTAAACTATTCATTCTCTATATTTTTTAAATTTTTTATAAGAAAAGTATACGTATAAACTTTGGGTAAAATTAGCTACCATCAGTTGTAACACTGGGCCGATCGTGATGTGCCGGAAAGCGACACATGTGTCTTCATTTCCTGTTCTCTTGGAAAAATTGATTCAATTCAAAGAATAGTGTTTGAGAGGGTCAAAATTCTTAGAAATGACCAAACCTTACTATAAATCTTTTTTTTTTAATCAGTAGTCTTGGTCATATTTATTTAGAGTTGAACGGAGTTTCCTGCTATTTATTTTGAATTTCGCTAACGTTTCTTTTATATAGTAGAGTAAATTTTTTAATGAGATATATATTATAGCTTATTTTTATGTTAAATATAAATGATTTTATTTAAAAAAATTAATTGCATTGACAACGTGCGGAATGTGGTAACTAATTTGTTTTTCCGAAACACCAAAAATACTTCAAAAATTGTCCTCCAACAGTGAATCTGAGCATGGATCCTTATGGTGCACTTTGTATCATGCTAAATTTTCTATGCAGATATAGAGTAGTATTTTCATTTATTTCGATTAGTTTTGTTCGATTAGATTGCACTTTTCAGAGGATTAGTGGGGCAGTGTTCCAATTGATGGAACACCCCCAAAATCAAGACGGTAACGAAAACATATGCAAAAATTATATCTCAATATTTTTTTTTTATTTAGTTTAAAGTGTAGTGCACGGCAAAGCGTTAAATATGAAAATTTAAGAATTTTCATATTAATATGTTGGCAAATATACATTTTTGCAAGCCAAGTTTTCTTCGATCTTCTTTATTGTATTTGCTTACATAATTAAATTAGCCGAGTTTTAATTTACAAGCAATCACTTCATATTTTTAGGTTATGTATTATTTTATTTGAACTGTACATTATTCTTTATAGTAGAAATTAATTAGTAATTGTTTGTGTCATTAGTTTGATAACATCAATATTATTTTGAAACTGGCCATCTTAATCTCTGATTGATTTTTACTAAACTCGCATACAGTTATAACTTTGAGAGTTCGATACACCCACTAATAAATACAATGATTGTGCAAGATACGCATAAATGTGTCATCATTTAAAAATTTGATAATTAATAAAAATTGTCATTTTACTTGGGAAGTGATTTAAAAAGGTTTCGAAAAAATTATAAAAGCTTACGACTATTTCGAAACATTAGTTATACCGTTAAAGTTCTCAGATATATCAGGATTACTGTATTATAAAAATTAAGGATTTCAAAATGAATGGTGTGCCAAATTTAAGGATATATATATATAATTGTTAATGTTAATTGAAAATTTTTGTAATAAAAAATAGAATAAATTGACTCCATTTTATCATTGATATAGAACTCACATAAAAAGAATTGATTTATGCATTCTTTTTATTTCACTATCGTTTTGCTTTGAGTGCATTTAATTCTTTGAATATATGAACCTAAAGAATACTTCAAGTGTTAAATTATGCCCAAAAAAATTTAGAAACATAACTGAATTAAATGATTAGTTTCAATTTCCAATAAGAAATAAGTTTTATTTGTTACACTAATGAGCCATCTGAATGCAAGAAAAGAAGTCAAGTCTGTTTTGAATAGAAATAAAAGTATATATCTGCAGTTTTAATTAGCACATTTCATTCAATGACACTCTTAGAATTGGTTGGAAACCCCTAATTAAATTATTTAAATCATTTTATCTTTTCTTTGTCGAGAACAATAGAACGTAAACAACTGTTTATTTGATAGAAAGCGATGCCAACAAATGCATAAAATTAGTTTGTATTGAAAGTTCCACTTCGTTTTCGCTTACAGTTTGATAATATATTTGTTTAGAAATTATTTTATTATTCTTAAGGAAGTAAAATAGATCGCTTTATTTGTTCCAATGGGATAATCTCAGATAATTAAATAAAATATTAGATTATATGCAGGATTTGTTAAAACAGGAAGGAATTGCATAAATGAATAAGTATGGAAATAAATTATTTCTCATAAAATAAAAGTTTGTTTCATTGAGCTTGTATGCCAAAATTTTAATGTAATAATTGGAATTCATTCTTCACGAATCTTCTAAAAACTGTTTATTAATAGAAGGATTGACTGAATTCTTCATTATTATGATTCAGAAATATCAATATTTTAGTAAAAAAATATGTTTGGAACAAAATGCATCTAAATTAAAATAAAACATTATAATGATTAATAAACACAAGTAAGCAAGACAAAATATTGAAAGATACAGATAGGAAGAAATTCTATTACACAACTTGCATTGTGAATAAAACATGCATAATTTACTTTTATTTGGTATAAAACAAAGGGAAAAGAAACTGAAAATCTCGAATATAAATATCAAACCAAAATATAAAATTAATTATAAAGTTGGCAAGCAAGTTATCATTATTTGAGTTGAAGCATCAGGTTGAGCCACAATTCTGATTATTACATCAGCGGTTTAATAAAGAATTCGTGAGATTAAAATTGTGAAGCGATTTTTGTTCTTCAGGCTTATTATTTAAAATATATAAAAACAATTAATTATAAATTTATTTTGCTTCATAAAAAGATGAAATTTAAATTCATTGAATAAAAACATTTTTTTGATAATATTTTTTTTTTTTTTTACTTTGAAAGAACTCTTGCATTTATAAATCCAGAATTGTATCGAATATCCAGTGTTTAAATTTTTACTTACTTGTTGGATATATTTTTGCATTACTGATTATTTTTCCGTAATAAAACTAATTCTGAATATGATATTTTTTCTGTGTCTCATTAAAGAATTGTAATATTTAAACAAGTTTTATAAATCATATATGTAGTTCTTCGGCTTGTTTAAGTTTCAAATAATGAAATTAAAAACGGCAAAAGTTTTGATTAATAGATAACTAGCATTTTATAAAGAAATAAATCTATAAAATTATCATGAACACATAAAATTTTGAGCTTTCTAATCAAGTATTTTATCAGTTACAAATTCCACGGCACTATTACATAAATGAAAAGTATTTCATAACTTAACTAAATTTAATTGTTAAATTCCATTTTTTTGTTTTGTTAATTTTTGTTATATATATATTTTTTAATTCTCGTTTGTTTATTTTATTTCTCTGTTGATAATTCTTTTGGTTATTCAATTTTTATTAATATAATTTTATGTATTTTTTAAAATAAAAATAAGATGTTAATAGTACTATTTCGTATGGTACAAAATAAAAAGTGCATTTTTAATCGTTACATGTATCCATTAAAAAATGTGATACTTTGCAAACTCTGGCTATTATATATACAGGTATAGGACACAATAATAGGAAGACCTATTTAAAAATGAGTCGGCTTTCGACAGCCCAATAAAAGGCTGTCTCATGTCGCAACAGTGTGCCACCTAGTGTAGGCGAAAGGGAATTTATCAGTAAAGCATTTGGTTGAGTTGCATGACAGTTGCATGAGAAAATTCTGTACCTAGCAAAACGTGACTATGCCAGACCTCTCCGACGGGAAAAAAGGCTTGATAATTGGAGCTCGTCTAGCTGGAGCGTCCTTGTCCAAAAAAGTCAACCTTGTGGGTGTTTTAAGGACCACTGTGTCAAGCGTTATGAACGCCTACACACACCTGGGTAAGATGTCTTCTGCGAAACATAACAATTGGAAGAAGTCGAAGTTGAAAGATCGTGATAAACGGAGAAGAGGATATCCATCCGAAATCGCAAGACTATACTGCTGCAGATATCGTCCGAGATGAATACTCACCTTCAGAACCCTGTATCCATAAAACTATTCAACGAGTGTTGCATACAGCGAACATTCATAGCAGAGTAGAAGCATGCTATGAAGAGCATAAAGTGGTGCCGAGACCACCTAAACTAGACACAGCTGCAATGAGAACAAGTCATCTGGTCAGATGAATCCTCATTCACATTATTCCTGACCACCAGACGTGTGTTCGTTTGGCGAACACTGCAGAAGCATTTCATGCTGCCTGCCTAGTTCCAACCGTGAAAGAAGGAGGCGATTCTGTGATGGTGTGGGGTGCAGTATTTGCTCATGGATTGGGGCATCTCGTTGTCTTGAGGGGTATGATCACAGATGATTATTGTCGAAGCATTCTCACAGATCATCTTTACCCTATGATTCAGCCTCTCTTTCCGGAAGAATGTCCTGTGTTCCAAGATGACAACGCCCTTGTTCACAAGTCTCACTGTGTTCAAACATAGTTACATGAACATGATGATGAAGTGGAAATCTAACCTGATTTCCCCAGTGCCCTGATCACAATATCATTGAGTCTTTGTAGGATTTTTTTTAGAGAACAAAGTCCACGTTCGGTTTTCCTCTCCACGCATACTATCTGAACTCGAGACGGCCCTGCACGAGGAATGGGGGTGAATTTCGATGAATTTTGTTCAAGACCTTTATTTGTCAATCCCACGTTGAATGTAAGCTGACATTCAAGTCAAAGGTGGCCCAACTCCTTCCTAATTAAAAATTTTCATTCTCTACAGTTGTTCTTACTATTTTGTCCTATACCGGTATATGCCCTATACCGGTTCCTATTATTTTGTCCTATACCGGTCTTTCTAATCAGAAATTGCAAAACATGAAATAAATTAACTTTCCTGTGCTTAGGCGCATTGTTTATTTCTCCAATTAGCAAAAACACGGATCTTGATTACCGCGTTATTTCTTGGTCTGAAGTTCATGTTAAATAAGATAACACTTTTTTCTGTATTAAGTTGTAACAATACTAATAATTGAAATTCCTGGAAGAAATATTTATGTTTACCAGTTATATGATATTTATAAATGAAACATCGAAAATGAATTATATTCTTTAGACAAACATTAACAATTCGGAACATTTATCGTTACTTATACAGAGAGATGAAGAATAATATTTTTCCATAGAAATGCCCTTTTCATTACATTTAAAATTTGAAAATGAAAAAGGCAATCATTTTCAAGTTGTTTTAATACTGTGTTTTCTAATTCAATAGAATTCATTTTTGTTCTATGACATAAATAACTTATACATGTTCAGACGCAGCATATCAAGTCCTATAACTTGGTACTTATGTTATTAGCAACATTTGTGTCGAGATGTTTTACAATTACTTAACTTGTGCTGAACACTTCTATCGTTTCTCATTTTAAAATCATTGATATTTATAACATTTTGGCACAGAAAAAAATGTTGCAGGTGATTATTTTATGCGCTTTTCATTTCCAGTGAATTAGTCATTGGCTCATTATTTTAAGAAATAAAATGGCATGGATACAAATATCATTAAGCAAAAGTATAAAATGCCAATGCCAAATTTAACTAAATTGTTGCCCTACAACAATCTAGTCTCTAATGATTATTTTAAATATAATATTTTTAATTTTTTGATTGCGGAGAACTAGACTCTGAGTAATTTTTTATCGCTACTCTTTAAAACTAATCAGTGAATTTATACATTTTGGGAAAAAATTCTGAAGCAAGATGTTCAACTGAGAAATTAAAATTAGATCACAATCAAATTTCAGTAAGTGTTTGCTATATTTGTGCTCTTTGAGCACAGATCAACTGTGTATTAATTTTTTTTTTTTTTTTTTTACTTTTTTTTCTTTATTTTGATAAAATATTATGTTCATTTCTGGTTTATTGTTATATACATGCTATTATTTCATTCGCTTAGAAGTTTTACATCTCATAGAATAAAGTTGCTTGGACATTTTTATTACACTTGTATGGAGTTTGTGGAATGACAGTTTTTATGAATAATTCTGAGATACCATGAAATAATCGATATTTTGCTGAAACCAATCATTTCAGTTTTGATGCACTATAACATGTTTAATTTATACAGAATAAGCATGCACTTTTTTATATAATGCTGTTTCTATGATTTTTCAAAGTGCAATGAAACTTGGAACAGATTATTTTCTCTATATCTTGTTCAAGTTAAAGTTAAAAAATCCATCTCTTGTTCTTAACAAATAGAAACTTGTTAAACACGGAGGGTGTTTACTCATTTTTAGAAGGATTTCGGCGAAGTTTAACTATAAGTATAAAGGAATTTTTTGAATGTCCAGTCTGAGAGCCCTTTTCTTGAACTGTCTGTTTTGATTTCTGTGGTAGAAGGAATACGGATTTTCATTTTTCATCTACTACTTTTCAATCATTTGTGGTGATTTGCATTTCAGAAGCTCTTCTTTCAACAGATTATTGTCCATGGATGAAACATGAAGTGCTTTAGCAGGAAAAAGTTGAAAAGGTATAAATTCAATCTTTAATCAATAAATTCAATCATGGGATGAATATTTTTGAGGGGTGATTTATAGCTTTGTCTTGATAATATTTCATTTTTTAAAAGTCATTGTGATAAAGAATTTGAAATTTTTTTTCTGCAAATATCAGAAAAAAAATCCTTCTTTTGATAATTTTTTAATAGTTTAATTTAATTAAATTTTCCTTTTTTATTTCTTATTGTTGGAGAAACTTGCGACGATAGTTTCATTTTATAGATTGCCTCGGCAAAAGCCGGTGAGCATTATGTGCTTCACTTTCGCTTTTTGGAAATTATAAATTCTGGTTTATACTTTATTTATTGTTATTATAGATTTATTTAAACGCTCGTATGCACTATTTTCTGTTTTGGAATCTCCTTTCCATTTAGAAATAGCATTATATGTTTTTTCGCTTCCTGATTATTAATATTGCTAATTTTGGACATAAAAATGTGAATAACATGATTTTATGACGTTTCTGAACTATGGAATAGAAATATTTATCTTCGAAAAAGGTAAAAAAATCCTTCAATCTACAGCTTGTTTATTTTTTTATTTTTGTCATTTCAAATAATAAGCTGCTACCAGAAATTTATAAAAATATTTTCTACTTTTTAAACATATTTTATAAAAAACGTTCTAAAAATGTGCCTTAATTTCTGTATATTCCATGTACCATTTTCTATGAATTATAGTGAAATATAATAATTAATATATTGTCATAATTGATATATACCTTCTAACGCGTTAAAATGTATTTTAAAAATTCATCTGCATATTTAATATTTTACAATCCGTAGATGAATCATTCCTTTGTAAATTATTGACTTAGATTTCCTATACAAACATATATAATTTGTAAAATGCATCAAATCATGTAATTTATAAACAGAATGTTTTAACATATCAAAAAAGAATAAAATCTTCTATTTTAATTTAAATATTCTAAAATACAATGAAGATGGTCTAATATGTACTAAAAAATTTAAATTATAAGATGCAAGCGAAAAGAAATTCTAGACATTATGCAATAAGTAAGTGTATCTATCAAAGTAACAGAAAAAATGTTACAATATTTATTTCAATCTTAAAATCTATAAAGTTTCCTCCACAATAAAATTTAAAATTGTTTTGTATATTTGTAAAAATGAAACATTTTAAAGTAATCTTTTTTCTATAAATATGATTAAAATCTGCAGCTCCATTTTTTTTAAGTTGCTAGTTATTATATTCTTGGGAATATAGACAAAACATTTTTTATAATCACTACTTTAATTTTGTTACATCCCCCCCCCATTTAAGTGTCAGATGTATATATGCAAAATTTTTATAGCATTATATATTTGTCATCAGTTCTATTTCCACATGAAAATTTTATATAAATTCTTTAAGTCTTCCTGAGTTTTAAATAAAATGCAGCAATCTATAATTATAGTGGTAATGATCAACTACTAATTGTTATAATTTTTTATATAAACATTTTTGAAATACGTGATCTAATTTCCGAGAATTAATGGGATAAAATCCAAGTTCATATTTTTAAAGAAATGCATCAATAATTTCTAAAAAGGGAATTTTGATTCCCCATTCATGGAGATACTAAATGAATAGTATATTGTTGAATATTAAAATTTGGCACTTTGGACCTTTCTGTGTTTCGTCCAGCCATCATCATTTGTTTACCCATGTAGAAAAGTTGCGTATTATAGAGAAATCGAACATATCATATATGTTCAGCCAGGCGTAAATATATAAATGGAAAAAAAGTAAGAATGTAAATAAATATAACATAAACATAGTAAAGAAGGAAACGCTTGTTTTAATTATATATCGTGTTTGAAAATTCAGACAACTTTCCAAATTGAAATTTACAGTCATTTAAACTTTTTTTTAAAACACTTGACTTACAGTTTTTATGATTATTTGGTAAGTATACCTAATTCTGTCTGATTTATTTATATAATATAAAGCAATAAAGTTTAGAAATGTTTAAGAAAATCAAAGTTGATGTATTTCTAAAAGTTTAAACGATATATAGTTTCTAGACTGACTCAAAAAGTTAAATGCCCTTATTATACAGAAACCGTCTTAAATATTTACAATTAAATCTTCCTAAGTTGCTAATTTTCCTTTGAATGCTTAATATAACTCATTGCACATTTTATAGCTTTTATGTTTCACAGGTATATTTTATTACATGTAGTTTTTAACTGTATGCTTCATTGTATGTTGAACTGAAATTTTCATTGTATTTTTAATACATTTTTCTACTGATTTCCAGCAGTAACTCTTACTATTATAGCAATACAATGTAATTCAATTGGAAGATATCAGAAAATACATGAAAAGTTGTACCATAATTCCATTTTGATGTAAATAGGAAATAGTTTCTTAATTTAAAAAAAAGAGAATGAAATAGGATCATATACTGTAAAGGAGTCAGAAAAGATTTAGAATATTTTTCGAATATTTCTTGACCTCATCAAAAAATATTCTAAATGCTTAAATAAACAATATTTACACTTTACCAAATTTTACTGCAAATCCATTAATAATTCGTATAATTTGAATTTTTTGCTGAATTTCTGATGGTATTGTCATTTTTTACCAAACACCACAAATATTTGTACAAGAGAAAGTCTTTCATTTTGAATAAAATAAATAAAATAAAACAATTTTAGTGGTAGCTTTATCGGCAAAAAGATATTCTATTTCCTCTTTATACCATCATTTTTTGTTTGTTTCAAACCTTATCTTTATTCTCTACAATCTATTCTAGTAGCATCTGTTTCTGTTTGCTGACATGACTTAATCTGCGATGCTCACCAACACCACAACTGATTGCATTTCCCAAAGAGAAATAACAAAAGGAATTTGTCCTGAAGTTTTATTTTTGTTAGTATTGCGTTTTTTGGCGCAAGATTTGGGATAGTGTGGAATATAGAGGGAATATTTATCACTACAAATTTCAAAGTTCCGTTTTGATTTCCGATTCGTTTCTATTTTGAGTTGTCAATTTTCACTTTCAGTAATTCCAGATATAGGATCCGCACTGAAAACAGCTTCCAAATGCCTTATCCATCCGGATTTTCAAATTTACCAGAAGGATATATAAAAATAATATTTGCCTGAATCTGATAGTTTTAGTAATGAAATATCAACTGCACTTAAATCAGATAAAACACCTTGCATTCTAAGAATTTTTAATGCCTTATGATAAAAATACATAAAGTGAATATCTTCTTTAGTGTAACTCTCACATGCGTGGGCCCTCTGAAAAGTTAAACAGAACTTCATTTCTAGGAGAAAAGAAAATATTCGTTCGTAGCTCCATGAAATCAAACTCGATAATGAAATTTTTCAGTTTATATGGGAAACTTCGGATGAGCGGCATACATATATCGTATATTTCGCAATTAAAAAGATTTTTTTTTACAATTAGTTTCAAAATTTCAAATTTCGGAAACCTGTAAAATTTAAATATTGACTTTAGAAACTTTTGATAAACAAGAATGTTGAATGTTTGACTGAATAGTCAGATAGAAATTTGTTTTTGCTAATAGAATTTTAGTATAAAGAAACTTCTCTTAATAAAATTGCATTTGTATTATTACCGAGCAAATCTTATTGATCTTGCAAGACTATGTAATTGATTAATTGATTCATCATTTCGAATAACAGAATTAATAAATAGTGTGTTTTCAAAACATATTATATATATATATATATATATATATATATATATATATATATATATATATATATATATATATATATATTAAATTTGATGAAAGAACGTCACTTTAAGCATCACTATCTAAGCAGTTACGATTGATGTAATTAAGATATGGATCATTGACGCCGTTTCAGTTACAGAAATATAGGTAAACTACTAACATTTGATGCATGGATCCATCACGTTCAAAAGTTAGGAGCTTAAAGAAAAGTGCAAATAAAAAAATAGCATAACAAATTAACGTTTTGTTAAACCATAAATTGTATTTCAGTTTTCCACCAAATATTTACATAAGTTGGATGATAGTCTGTAAAAATTTCTTATAACATCAAATATAATCAGTATGTGTGTTTTTATCTTAATGTTCTCATTGTCAAACATTAAAACTACATAAAATATTTTATTGGTAATTTTAGGCACATAAAATACTATTATACAAAATAATTTAAACTATTACACGAAATAATCGGAAATTCTAGTTTATGATTTTTTTTCTTTTTAAATGTAACTAAGCAGATGAAAATGATTTATAAGTGAAGATACCTACATCTAAATAATATCTATCTACATCTAAATAATTTAGTGAAATTCAAATTTCTGCGTTCAAGCTGATACAATTAAATATGATTTAACTTATTTTTAAATAAAATTATAAGTTATGAAATCCTATATGATTAAAAAATGAAGATCATAAATATCTTAATGTATCTCTTATCGATAAATTTTAATTATCTTGTCCTGCGTTTCCACGCATCTTTATTTAAAACATCACTCTCTGTTGTTCCTGGAATGATGCTTAATTTCCCCTTTTGAAAGATTAGAGCATTTATTTATCTTCTTTGTTCTTCACAGAATGAAGACAACTGTACTTTGTCCTTCGTAGAACAAATCAAAGGGGATTTCCTTACCTGTTTAGAATTTAATACTGTTGAAAATACTTTCTAGTGTTGAGACAAAACGAAATTATTTGTTTGGGACAATAATAGATAATAAACTAGAAGAGATATGACAGACATAAACATTCTGTTTATTTGATCGGTACCACTAGGAATTCCGATTGATACATGAACCAACTTCCTCTTTGCAGAGTTCCTGGGATTTGTTGACAGTGAAAGCTTATTCATGAGATATAATGAATCTTGAGGGAATTTCAAATATTGATGGTTACCATTGAAACTGTTGTGGAGCATTTTGTATTGATATTGACTTAATGGAATAGAATCAAAATAACTTCGTGAAACATCAACAAATATAAAATAGGATTGTAATTTTCGCCATAAAAGATATATATATGAAAGATTCCGTGATTTTAGTGGACAAAAGATAGCATAGAAAATTAATACGATAAATTTCGCAGTGAATATTTAAAAACTAGATACAGATACCACGGAACTTTCCATATTTTTATGTTAACAAGAAAACATCATAAATAATTTACAATTAGGTTTTCAACAGATTTTCTTAAATTTGAGAGCTTTAATTCTTTTTTCATGAAATTGCTGATATCCCTTGCTTTTCTCCAGCGTATATCTGAGAATTTGCGTTAAGGAATACATATTAATTCTGTTCCATTATGACAATTGCATATAATTTTGGTTTGTAAAAAAAGTAACTTAGAATTACCAATGTAGAATTTTTGCATGCGTTTTATCTCATCTTGAACGGAAAAGATTTCGTTTACAATTTGAGAATGTTCAGTTCACATTATAAATAATATTTCTTGAATAATATCAACATGAGATATTTTTCTAAGTCTTCGATAAACTTTCTTTTAATTCAATTCTTCCGAAAATAAAGACAAAAGAAGAATTCTTAGTTATTGTCTTTTTAAGCTTCACAATTAGCAACTATAGTGAATTTGGAATAAAAAAGTTTTTTTTTCTACTTCTATATCTATTAATATTTAATTCCATAACTTAAATATTTTTATAGTAATAATTTGAATATTTTTTGCTGAAAGGAAGTTTTTTTTCCACCATATAATAAAGGAAATGATTTGAGCTTTCCGTCAGATGATTCTTCAAATATAACGAAAATAGCATGTGAAAAAGCATCTGCATGATGTTTTTATTTTGCACCCTGTTGAAAAATTTGATGCTGTTTAAAAACGATTAAGATTTATTAACGTTAAAGATTTGATCCAGATTGCTAGGATAATAATAATAAAAAAAAAACTCTGTAGGATGTTAAAAAGTTAGGTTTTGTATTTTACCAAAATAAAAAATAAAAATATTTCGAAGTCTTGTCTAAAAATAAGTCGAAGTCTTGAGATTGACAAGACTTTAAAAATCATTTAAAGTCTTGTCAATCTCAAAATAATCAAGAGTCAAATTTTCTAAACTTTCCAATTTTTCGAAAACAGCCGTTTTCAAAGATGAAATATTAATTAATTCCGGAATAATAATCCTAAACATTCGATGTTTCTTCTGAAAATAAATAAATAAAAATCATTTAAAAAGTCTTTTAAAACTTTTAAGAATATATTATCAGATTGAAATCGGAAACAACCTGTAAAATGCTTTCAAGTTAGTTTGTTTGTTTTTCATATTCTTCCTTGAAGGAGATTATAATGTCAACCATATAATTGCGACGAGTTTTGTCGAATTATACGAAATCACGAAAATCACGAAATGTAGAATTTTCAAAGCAATCATTTACATCGTCAATTAATAGGAGAGGATATTTTCCGCTGATCATTTTAATTTAGAAGCTGGCGAAAGTACACTCTGAGATTAAGAAACGCGTTAAATCTGGCACTCGATTAAGAAGTTATTTTGTTTCACCACATTAAAATTAAGAAGGAATTTTTGTTCTTCATTGTAAGGAATAAATGATATGCCATTAAAAGTTGCAAACTACCAAAAGTTGCTGAAATTTGATGAAATCCTCTTTGAAATCGTAGACAATATTCGGATCGTTAATAACGAGGCAAACCTTTCGTGTAGTAATCATAAATCAAAAAATCATTTACAACATGATGTCGTATTGTTCATTTCAGTATCCCGAGACAATCCCTTTATGGCGGTTCATCCTCCGTATCGAGTGAGACGCGGAAGGATACGCATATCTCTCGAATTCTTTATTATTCCACATTGATATCCGTCCCATTAGAAAACTATTTCGCTCATTTTCTCCTCACAAGTATGTGAGTGTCGTGTCGTTTCTGATCAATGTATATTAACTTTAAGTGCGCAAAAACGCATCCAGGAATTTTACAATGAATATTCTATGTAGTATAATTAAATATGTCCGAGATTATTTACCTATGTTAATTTCATTTTTTAAGAAAATCATTTTTTTTTTTTATAAAAATCAATATTTTTTTACAAAACAAAGAAGTGTTTTAGCCTAACAAATTATTATAATTTTGTAAAAATGTAGATTTAAGAAAAAAGTTTTAAGAACAGAAATCTTCCATTCATTGATCATAGTTTAATGTTTAGGCCTCTTAAATTAAATAAAAATTGCTTTAAAGTATTATACTGTGAATTCGTATCTTTTTACGATAATATTACGAATTATCCGCAGCTTTTACGTCTCTTAAGTCCGCGCATAACCCACTGTCATCTTTTTGTTAAACGCAAACATCGCATCTTTTCTTATTTCCTCTCACCCCTATTATGACAAAATAAACCGTATCGTATATGACAGATCGTATAAGTCAAGAAAATACTCGGATAACTTCCGTATTTTTCCATACGTCTTTATAATAACATTTTGAAATGATCGTCTACAGCTGTAAATTTCTCACTGATTCTGTCTTTGAAATTACCACTGGATGAATTTCAAATACATTTTCCAATGGGTGACTGAAAAAAAGACCTTTTAAGGACAAGTTTGTGATATCCATCTCTTTTGCAGTAAACAATATAACTCTGTAATACTTTCATGCTTTCGACAAAATCATTTAAAGAATATCAGAATTAAAAAAAATATTTATCGAAATAATACATTTCTCTAATTGCATCTTTTATAGAGAAAACGAATGTTATGGCGGATTGATTTATTGGTTATGAAAGATCATTTCCACATGGTGTGTTCTTCACTTAAAGGACTGTCAAAATTGAAAAGGATGTTTTGCATTAAGAAGAATTAATGAGAATTCATAAGTTCTATTAAGCAGAAGTGTGATCACTGGTGCTAATTTTCTTGCATAAAATGAGATATTTTCGGATTAGAAATCAGCGTCAATTTCGAGTTTGAAATCAGAACCCCTCTGGCATAGATTTTTTTAACACTTTCAACATTGCATCACCTTATTAGCCCATTTAAGGAGCGAGTGTCAAATATGCCTGGGGATATCACTACGAAATTTCCATCTCTTTCTGTTATGACTTATATGACTGATCAATATTGGCACTTGTTTTATTCATTAGAGAAGTTCGTCCAGATGAATTTGGGCAATAGAGAGGGTTTCTGAGAACTTTCATAGGATGTCAGATATATTTACTAAGTGTGCATCAATTAAATGAAGTCATCTCTTGTATGTCAGCCCCTTAAGAACTATCATTGGGGTTTGGATGGGAGTTAGGCATTTTTCTTTTCATTAAAAGAGAAATTCGGACATTGTAGTATTCTAAAATACCTAAGTGGTGTGATGTTAGAAAAGAAAAGGTAAAGATTATTTAGATAGTACATATGCAAAAAATCAGATTCCGAAATTCAGCAGTTGTCACAATAAATAATGAGATATGATAGGAGAAAAATAACAATAAAATAGAATTGATTGGATGATTCACAAATAAAATATTTTCATATGTTGAATTGTGGAATGTAAGATGTAAATTCACATTGTCCTTTACTAGTTTGCCCATCTTGTTGATAAATAACCTTTTTTTTAAATTTAGTAGCAATTTAATAGTCATAATAGAAGCACAGTTTACACAAAGGGCTGTAGGAAGCAAGTCTTACAGCGAAACAGGCATCTTTACACTCTCAGTTGAAAATCAAAGATGCAGGATTTTACTTACAATTTTATAGCAAAATCAGTCACACGTGGTAAAAATAGTAATCTTTGTGTTGTAGCTTTTGTCACCAATATAGAAATGCAATCTTTACGAATAGACATTTCATGAATGCAAAATTGTTGCGTCCAAGAAAGCTCTATTCCTAAAGAGCGTATTTCTATATTTGTGTTTTCATTTTAATCATTTTTTTTTTTTTTTACTCTTGGTAATCTTATTTTTTTTAAATCTTGGAAGCAAGGACAAAATAGATAGAATCAAAAGACCGTAATTTTAATCATAAGCATATTTGTTTTTCGAATACTTTAATAGAAGAGTTTCATCCGAAGAATATTATTTCCTGAAGTGAAATTCCAAACTTCTAAACTATATTTTGCAATAGAACAGACGAAAATTTCGCAACATTTTTAACGAAGATGCAATGATTAAACATCTCTCAGTTGCTCTATTTTTTTCAAAATAATGAGCTGCAATTTTAAGTAGTATGAAGCGTAATAAAACAATTATCATTATGATTTCTGTCGCCTCTTAACACTATTGAGTAAATTATATATCAATACTGAGAATATCATACTATTTAGTGTGTAACCACCATATATGGCTGCTCAGTAGGTGGTACAAAAAAAATCCTCTTTTGATTCTTAATTTGTAATAGCATGAAAAAGTTACCTTTTGGTGCATATAAGAAAAATAAAAAAATATATAGAAGAAAATTGGAGTACATTTTGAGGTGTCGCAAAGACATTCAAGATGTACTCCAATTTTCAATTTTTTCTCCATATCAGACAAAGTTTCATAAGGAACACACTTTTTGGAACTTTTTCAAAGATTTTTGAATTTCCCGATTATGAAACAAAACGTTTCAAATAGGTGATATAATATGAATCAAAATATAATAACAGTTTTACTATGCATTGGTATGGCATCCAGGAAAGGCGGAGATTTGTCTGCGAGTGGTGACAAGCTCAGAGCTGATGTCAGGTCAGCAACTTTCCGAGTTCAGTTGAATTGGATATTCGCTCGGTCTATTGTGTAACTGATTTGTTAGTTTGTGTTCTTTGTTGCGTAAAAACGGCTTCGACTAAATTAGTGAAGAAAAGAGAAAATGTTTCCTACTTTTGGGAAATTTAGTGACTTGCTTGAACTGCCTATTTACGAATCTGTTATGAAGTTCTTCTGTTATATTTGATATATCCTAAAAATTACATCAGAGAATAAATCCTTCTGTAAGTGAAATATGTAAAACTATGAGAAAGTCTTTGGAAACATGTTTTAACAAGAGGGGGGGGGTATATTTGAATGTTCTGATTGGTTTGTTTATTTTTGTTAAGAATCCTGATGATCTTCAGCGTTGTCATTGTTGCCAATGACTGTGCCTGAATTACTAGTATTTTTTATCCGTTCTTGATAAAATTTAACTATTTTTTGTAGTTTTATATATATATATGTGTATGTATGTATATATATGTATTTTCTTTCTTCCTGAAACCACTTGTTGTAGTTAACTAGGTATAAATATTACCTATAACATTTAGATAATATCGATATTATATTTAACTGGTAATATTATATTTATATGAAAGGCATCTGAAATAGTATAGTGAATTTGGTTATTGACTTCCTCCGGTTTCCTTGCCACACGCAAGAAATGGAAAGAGCTATGAAACTGGTGACCGAATGGGCTCAAAATGTCTATGGTTCAATAGCAAGAGAAGGATGCACAAGAGCAAAAATCCATGTGTGAGAATGCCAAAAGTTAATACAAAAAAAAGAAAGTTAAATGTGACTATGATGCAAAAATAAACATTTTTCAATTATAATATTTGTAATCATTAAGGATACATAAGTAAAATACACAAAATTCGACATTAAAAATTATCTTATTAATATTATTGCATTTTGTAATTAATAATTTTTTAACTGTAATGCTTATATATGTATTTAAAACCATCCTTTGTAACATTATACCTACGAAAAATTAATAAAAAATATTTTCTCAAAGTTTATAATTTTTTCAATATTTTTTCACAAACTTTAAGCTCTCAGCGGCACTTCAAGGTATTATAGTATTTCAACCAAATTTTTTCAAATTCTTTCTAAACCTAAAAGGGCACTCCCCCACCAATTACCAAACTAACATCTCTCTCTCTCTCTCTCTCTCTCTCTCTCTCTCTCTATATATATATATATATATATATATATATATATATATATATATATATATATATATAAAAGCGACATTTTGGTTCCAACCTACTGTTCAGCATTCTCTCATCACATGACCTGTGAGGTTTCCAAAAATGTCTGCTAGCTAAAATGCTAACATAATTGTTACGATATTCTTTCGGCAAAATGACGCTAATGCAGTACGGGCGCTTTTATAATGTGATCCCCCCTGGCCTAACTAAGCAGTAGACAGTAGGAAGCTGTGAATTGAAAGTAACTAGCGTGGTGAAACAAACATCACATTCTTTGTCGCTGAATTACATACAGATATGTTAGAACAATTGGTATCGCATCTCATTACAACCCTACACTGCTTAAACAAAGACCTTGAGGGGGGGAAATTAATGCTTATGAGTTATCAGACATTCTTATTTCAGTATTATTGAAAACATTAATTGCAAATTGAGTAGTTAAGTTCTTTTAACGTCCAATGATAAATTGTATAGATCTATTTTATATCTATAATCTTTTATTCTAAGTTTTTTCTCTTGGTTTAATATTCGCTTATATAAATATGGAAAACCGTTAATTCCCCCCACCACTTCCATCCACTTATCAGATCCGATATCGAGGAAGAAATGTAAAGAACTGCTTTGGCTCAATAATTAGCAACTTAAAACTAAAATTTGCTACTACAAGAGGCTTCGTCCATATTTTTACAGTATTTTATGCCAATATGTCTGGAATATTAAAAATTAATGCTCCTGCAGTGTAGGCAAAACATAAGATATCCTTTTAAATTCATGAATTCTGATGTTTAAGACAGTCAAGATTGTCATGAATTAAAAGAATTCCGTAAATTCATTTCCTTTTAATTAAAATTGTCTGAATACTTTTAAATAAATAGTGTTTATTTTCTCAGAATTTACATTTCTAATGTTCGATCAAATAATAAGCATAAAATATTATTTTTATGACGCCTGTTTTATTTTAACTTATATTATTTAGTTTATATATATTCAATGGTATCTACATCATGTCTGAACTTGAAAAATTTCCCTCAAATTCTTCTCATATTCACATTTAAACAAATATCAATTTGGAAAATCCTTAATAAACAGGCTGTTTTTAGTAACTATCTAATTTTTGGATTGGTATGATATCAGTATCATTTTGAATATTAATTGTATTCAACTGGGCAATTTAAATAATTGTCCTTATTCAACTTAGTTCTTTCAAAGTTTTTTGATATATCTGGCTTTGAAATGACGAAGAAAAATATAAATTATGATTCTCATTTGCTTAGTTAAAAATTATTTATTACAAATACTCATATGTTTTAGATTATTCAAAGTTTTTATATTTAATTTTGTTTTAATCTGTTAATAGTACATTGTGGCATGTATCTGTAAATTTCGCACTGTTTGATTTAAACTTGCACTGATTAAACGCAAAAAGGCAAGTGGAAAAATTTATAATTCTTCAACTGAAGTTTAATATTTCCCGAATACATGTAAAACATGGAAATATAATTGATGAAAATTGCAAATCATCACTCCCGCAATCTTTCTGCGACACGGGGTAGATCATTTTCCCTTTTTTCTTTATCGATTTCAATGGTCCCCTAAATGTCTTCATGATCGAATTTTCAGTGTCAAGTAACTTAATGTACGAACTGTACGTAATAAAAATTGAATAGAAATTCATTCAGTTTTTAAGACGAAATTTGGAAAAACAATGTATAAAGCCGAAAATATTTATTACATTTCATCAAACAGTGTCCAAGAATATATGCAAAAATTGTGTAATGAAAATACTATACCATATTGCCTAATTTAATTATTTTTCTTAGACAATTTTTGCATATTATCTACCAGAACAATATACTACACTATTTAAATTTTACTATATTTTTATACACTAAAATATTATTCTATTAAGAAATTTTGCTCTCACAGGAAAATGAAAAACAGGGATGGAATTTCATTTCTACATTATTCAATCAAAGAATAATAAACTTACAAAATCGCTTCATATTCTATTCAATAAAAAAAATTAAAACCTGAAATTTCAATTTGATTAAGCAACATCACTTACATTGCATACGAGAATTCTTCGATTCTTTTAATATATTTAAAACAAAGAAGAATTGGAGCAAAAAGAATGGAAAGGAACAACTCACAAATGCATTTGTGATATTAAATGAGTTTTATTTAATAAGTTGGAGCACTTGGTTTTTTGGTAAATATTCTAAGAAGTATCAAGGGATTTCTTGAGAAATATTTAAATGTTTCTAAATTTTTTAGCTTGTTTAAAAGATTTTGAATCTGGATCATTTGTTTCATTAAATTAATCTGCGAATGCAAGTAAGCAATTTCTTTTAAGTCTTTTTTTATTTGAAAGTGAAATATCATAATTCAAATATTTAATTCATTTCTTTCGTTTACTTTTCAATTAAATTGCTTTAGTAAATAAATTCTCAAAATGTATGATACGTCATTTCAGATATTAATTGCCAAAGGAAATAAATAGTTTTCTCTAATTTCAAAGCATTTTTTATAACAAATTTTAGTTTTGTAAGTTTTTTTGCTCTTATTTTCAATATTTTTCCAGCTTATTTAAACATAAATGAATAGCAAATGTTTTGTATGATTAAAACTTTTTTATAAGTTATGATATATTTCAAAAATTCTATTTACAATGCTCTGTATCTGAATAATGAAGATCAATGTCCTA
Source organism: Argiope bruennichi (assembly GCF_947563725.1). NCBI lineage: Eukaryota > Metazoa > Arthropoda > Arachnida > Araneae > Araneidae > Argiope > Argiope bruennichi. Next base: position 77,721,009 of record NC_079152.1, read on the forward strand.
ATGCACTTTTGCTAAATTGCCTTTTTTCGAGAGGAATGCATTTTATAACGAAATTAAAAATACTTGATCTTAGGTTTTCTTTTATTATAATATTACTTTTAATTTGTGGAAAACTGGATCGAATGTTTGTGTTACAATACACTGAATGGCACGATGAAAGCTCGGTGTAGCCTCATGGTAAGATCTTTAAATACCCTTTTTGACCCGGCCAACACAACTAACGTTTAAGACCTAAAGATAGGCCAAAGAGTATATTCATCCATGCAAAAATTCGCTCGGAACCAACTCAATCTATTTGGTGGGATTTATTGAATCGTTAAACAAACTACCGACATTTCTCCTAATACAAGTTGTAATTAAAATCATTGGCATGTATAAAGTGCATGTCATTTTATTTAGAATTGTTATATGAATCAGTTCTTCTTGGAAACTCGGGATATAGGAGCACGGATTCGCCTGGAGCGATGATATGAAATTGTAAGATTTCGATTTAGGATCGAATGATTTCCAGACCTAAACTCTATCTAAGAAGGTCAAGTATGGTTAAATATTTTGAAGCCGAATATTTTCATTTTAGTTTAGCATGGAAATATATAAATGGAAGGGTCATCTGCAGTGCCATCCTTTCTATCTGATTAAGGTTCTAAATTTATAAAAATTCATTTTAAAACAACCTTCATTTTTCCTCAAGATGGGATGATAACGGAAACAAAACTAATAATATTTTGAGTTTTTAATATCACATAATAATATTTCCAAAACAATGATTTAAAATAGGATGGATTAATTTTAACCATACTTTATACTTATTATGAAAAATATGGTAATACTAAATGTCTTTTTTATTATTTTAATTCTTTAATATGAGGTTGTGAACTCGTCTAATTTTCGTTATTGCACGGGTGCTCGAAAGCAATATTTTAAAATGCAAGGAAATTTCATCATGACAATAGATTCTTTATATTTAAATATGTCGATGAAATCACTTCACTCCATTTCATTTTTTCATGAGTCTTTATGAACACGATGATAAAGGAATTTCATAGTATTTCCATTATAATTGAATAATTTAACAAACATTTCGTAAAATTAATCAAATATATTTTACTGTTCTGCAAAAGTGCTACACATTTTCATAAAGATATAATTCAACTTTCAAAGCAATTCTATCATGCTAAATTCAGCCTTTTATACTGATTACAAATTTTCTTTTAATACTGTCTCATTTTGTTATTTTGTTAAATATGAAATGAAATTTTCAATGCAGTTACACTAATCGATAAAATATTTTGACAAATAAAGATATTACAAAAAAAATATTGTTTGCTTTAACTATTCATTCAAAATACAAATTATCTTTTTTTAATCATATGATATTATCGTAAATAATTTCCCCATATCCTCGAGTGAATTCTTTTTAAAATGTATTTGAAATAAAATGTAAAGAAAATGCTACTAATTTTTGAAAATAATTGAAGCATTTAAATTTATTATATTTTCTATTAAATGTAATAATATTCCTATATAAATGCTCATGAGAAATATTGGTTTTCTTTTTCCTATAATAAAGAATAAATGTTGAATACCATAATATTTACTTTTCTAAAAATAAGTGAAATTTTTATTTCTACTTTTCATTCCTCTAGTATTCAAGACAACATGCTTTGTTTTTAGAATGTCGTGCAAATGGAATAATAAATAAATAAATTGGCTTCATGTCTTTTAACTCTAATATTTCAAAGATCATTCGACATTAGGTGCTTTAAAATACAAGAACTTCCATGTTTCTCTTTCAAAGGAATGAAAAATGCTTTACTCTTCTTTTCAAAGAGCAACGACAGGCGCTTCAGTCGTCCACTGTAATTTCTTTGAACAAACGTTTGGCAACCTTTCAGTATTGATAAAGTCTCCATCAGGAAAAAGCATATCTATTTTTAAATGCGATAAAAATATATATAAAATATCGCCTGCATGAATCGCCTTTCTTTACCTTATCACTTTCTTTTTCAATGCTTTTTCTATTTCCTTCATGGCTGCTTTTTTACTCATTCCCAGAAAATTCATGAACCTTTCCATTTACATCATCATATTAGGGTATTAATCATTGGTCTCTCAGTGTGGTAGCTATTGTCCTCAGTTCTGATAATGAACATGCAAAATTTTTCAGTCTAATCAATATTTTCAATTGAAAATCTATCCGATTAATACTTTTAATAATTGTTATATATCTTTTTAAATGTACCATTCGGCTTTTATCTGCTTGTTCTCGTCTTTGAAGATGCAATAGGGATGTCTATTTCACTTCATTATTCATAAAGTATTATTGACAGAATTTATTCATTATGTCCATTTCTATGCAAGTAGACTATATGACAATAAGAAATTAATTTAATTGTTTAAAAGTTATATTCTAATTAAGTTCATTACATAGAGACAACTGAACTTTGTCAGTCAATTTTCCCTGATTTTTTTCGTCTGCAGGTATGTTTATAACTTGTTTTTATTTTGATAAATATCTTTATTTATCAGAAAGATATTTCGAAAACTTCTATACTGGCAATCAAATCATCCACGAAAAGACCATAATATTTAGACAAATTATAATATATAATATTTTAATAAAAAATGCACAATATAAACAAATCATTCGATTATTTTATTGCATTACTAAATTTTTATGTACATTGTGAAACTTAAGCTTGATAAATTAGTTCAATTGTACACGATTATTTAAATGAGTATTATAATAAAAATGTGTAGCAAAATGCAAACCTGAGTGATTAGTCAACATCGCGTCGAGTCTGTAACAAATGCATGATGAAATTAACAATTGAGACTTAGCTAAATTATTCTGCAAGGAAACACATTCCAAATCCGAAATGCAGACAGCGGAATTATCCCCTTAGAATGACATATAAATTTTAATCTGCAGTTAATTTAATATCAGGTATTTGCAACTTTATTTATTGTAAGAAAATGAATGCATTAATTACGAATTAGATTAATTTTCTAAGATGAAGACTAATTTCCATATTAGAACCTTTTGCTTTATACAAAATGAAGGTTAAAAGAACACACAGAACAACATAATAAGGACAGTTGGTAAAGCATCGTGAGTATGCCGAAAACAATGGCAGTGCTCATGTAAATTAACATCTAAAAGAAAATTGATTTTCATGGGACTACGACATCACGAAATTTTTTGCTACAAGATGTGCAATGAATGACCGTATGATGCATGATTCAAGTGAATTATAATTAATTCCATAAAAATTGATTTAGAAATGTTTGCATTTACTAACATTCTTTTAGAGTTAATCAATAAATGTTTTAAATTTGTTAGGTATACGTAAAAAAACTTGTAATAGTAATTACACAAGTAATGCCGAATGTCTTCTTCTCTAAGCGTGTGTGTATGAATTATTTATCTTTGTTTTCACTTTTTGTCCCATTTTAATGAAATTCAGAAAAGATGGTCCTCAAAACAAGAAAAAAATCCACAGCTTAGAAATAACGAACATTTATTTGAAATGTATAGTAAAAATTAAGCAACTATTTATCATTTATCCATTCACATCTCTTGAAAATAAGATCTTTACAAATATATTTTTAACCAATTAAAAATATAAGCAAATTGCTTTTCTATAAGATGGGTGCATTTCCAGTAAATTTCTCTCTAATGTTCTTAATATTTCATTATTAATTTTTACAAAATTTGTAATTGTTCTGAAAAATTTAATTTAATTTCTTTGTTCTTTCAAATAATCAATCACTTGTTTTTACCACTCTTAATTTATAAGTACTATTAAGACTGTTAAGATACAAATATATCGTTTACTTCGGAATCACAGTTGCCCAGTGGTAATGTTTCAGCTTTGAAACGCAATTCCACCGAAGAATCGTCGTGTAAGCGGGTCTGATGCAAATCCGTCGAGGCCAAACGTCCTCCCACTGGTGTATTGTGGAAGTTTGGAGAGGGGGTGCCAGCTCAGATGTCGTCATCGTCATATGACATCGATTCAAAATTACGAGGTTCAAAATCCCGAAATAGCTTTAGTGTTGCTTTAAAACGTGATGTTAATATAACTAAACTAATGTATCGTTTACTTCAACATAAACTTTACTATTAATTTCTAATATATAAAGTAATGTAATTAAAATGTGAAACACACATAGTGTTAGTTTTCATTCATGTTTTTCTTTCCGTTTACAAATAGTTATTTTTTCGCCGGATTTTTTTTTCTTTTTTTTCTTTTTTTAGGGTATCCAAATTATGAAACATGTCCAATTCAGACATGAGATTTCGTGAGTATGATTTTCAGCGAAACCTAAGCATGATTTTATTTGTTTCTGATCTGTCCACTGTTCATATTTTTGGCGCACGTATAAAATATTTTGCGCAATTACTAGGTCCACAAGAGCAGAGAGTTCTTGCGTTGACAGATCACTTGTATTGTATCATCACTTGTATTGTCACTTGTATGATTATTTGTATTTGTATTTTTAAGCGCAAGCATTTAAAAATGGAATGGGTGTGAATGCGTATTTCATATTTCTTTTCAAGAATATAACATCACAGCAAGCATAGGAATATTCACTAACATGGAACAAAACAGATATTGCTGAAATGGCACTGAAATAATAAAAGTCCCTAACAAGTCACTCCAATATGTGTTTGGATAATGTATTTACTAAAATTTATCTGATGCAAACTGTTATATCTCCTGCCTGTTGTTGTATGTATAAATATCAAATACAACTCGCTGACAAATAAATCTTGAAATCCCCCAATAAGGCCCTCTCTATGACTTCTAGGAACTTATAGGCGTCCATTAGTACTCGAATTTATCAACCTTGGATTTATTTTGAAATATTTCTTAACTACTACTTTTACATTTACTTTCTGCAGATATTTAGTTTACACCTCATTTTTAGTTGTATTATATTCATATTTTTCACACTATATAAGCTGATCAACACAATCAAATAATCAACTAAACTAATCACTTAATAAATATTTAAGCTAATCATTTAATAAGCTTTTATTATCAATCTTCAATATTTGAATGTTTTATTGAACTAATTTCACAAGTTTTTCAGTTTTATATATTGTTGCATTTAATTTTAAAGTGATCATTAAAAATATAAATCGAAATACGTATATTGAAAAAAATATAAATACATTTTAACTGAAGCCTGAATTTACTCAATATAATTAATTTCGCTTAATATCAATATATTTTTTTTTTTGGATTTTCTATTTAGTGCAATATAAAAATTGAAAGCAAACATTAATAACTGAATCCTTTTTTAGGAAAAATACGAATATGTAAGGAATTTTTAGCTATATTAATTAGATTTTAGTTTACGTTATGAACAATATTTTATTCAATATATATTAAAAGTTTTTTTTTTTTTAATAATTCTTTTGATATCTGCAAGAGATAATAATTTTTTTTCTCTGATTTCTTCAAAGGATAATATGTATTATAATTTTTTACATTTATTATTCTTTGTTTTCATGTCTTTATTCTTTATCTATGGTAGAAACTTTACTTTAAAGTTTAATACAAAAGAAATTAAAATGAATTTTAAAAAGTTATATGTTATTTTGATCACAAAATCAAAGACGTTTCTATTCCTTAAAAGGTTAAATGATGGGAAGGAGAGGTTATCAGGATATAAAGTAAGCAAATACGTAATGTAATATAATATAGAGACAGACATGTGGTATTTCAAGTATGTCTCAAGTGCATAGGTTAATACATTTTCAGGTTTGCTTAGTATCTTTAAGATATTTTTAGGGAAAATATACTATATATAATGACTGCTATGATATACAAAATAATTTAATGCATATAAATAAAATAACATAATTATTTTTCAGATAGAAGGGATGAATTTCTTATTGAAAATATTAATTAAATTTCATGGCAACAATTGAGGTTATGTAATTAAAATTCTTAGCTGAAACTGTTATTATATTGTTTGATAACTAACTTTTAATTTAGTAAATGTTAATAATGATATGAGATTTATTTTGACTAAATTAATCATTTCATCTTTAAAATAAATTTTAAAAGTCATTATTTAAAACTAAACTCTTATTTAAAATCTTTTACAAACAAAATGTTCTAAATCTCATATATTTATTTGATCTTGTTCATGTGAAAGAAGTTTCGAATTTTCAATTTTAGATACTAAGTGGTTCATGTTTTAAGTTTACACACCTCAGGAATTTCTCATGTAACTCCAAATTAAATGTTGCTTAGTACTGATTAGTTTCGGGAGGAATAAGATTAGTAACAAAATTTAATTTTAAAATTTTAATTATTTTTAACTATACTAAAATTATTCTACGATATATTTAGTAAATATGTTTTTCAAGATATAAAATCATTTTGATTGCCCTTTAAACTTTAAGTAAAATATATTTTTTTTTATACTACTTCAAATATCTTTGTTTTAAACTTGCCTCTCTTCATATCTACTATTTCAGAAATAATTATTTCATTATATATAAAAACTAACTTATTGATTTTTATTTTACTTTATCTTTTAACATAAAAAAATAGTTATTTTTTTCAGTACATTTCATTCTAAATATGCTTCAACAGAAAATTAAATGTTTAAGAACCATAAGTACCGAATAATATTCTTGCTCTTATAGACATTCAATAAGGTGATAATTTACATAGATGTAATTATTTATTATTAAAATCAAGTTAATGAATTGAGACTTACCTCGATTCGTACTTGATATTTCAGAGATAATCGTGTTCATTACATATAAAATCTAGTTCATTTAGTTTTATTTTACTTCACTGTTTAACCCTCCAGGGGGCACCTCGAAATGAGGATGAGATTCTTCCGGCATGGTGGTTGGATCTCGCTACCCTGGAGGATACACTAATAGGTGGGGGATCTGACTCCTCCCATCGATGAAGGGACGTACTTCCTTCGGGAAGGGTTGTACCGTGGCCGGTGATGGTCCTTAGGACTCAAACACAGTTCTTGCCAATGTTGCTGTTGCGGCGGGCCGGTCATTCAGTTTTTATGGTTTAAATCCGTGTGCCTTCGTGGCGGGTCGGAGAGTTAGATGGCTGGCTTACTTCACTGTTTAATATAAAGAAAATAGTTATGTCTTTAAAGATACATCATTCCAAGTGTTCTTCAAAAGAATAATAAATGTTTCATAATCATATGTACCAAATATGTAAGTTTGCCGTCACTGACATTCAAAAAAAGTTAGATTAATTAAACTTGTAGCATATAATTGTAATAAATAAGGTTAAATGTTTCAAATGTTAGCAAAAAAAAAAAAAAAAAATTAAAAAAAAAAAAAAACTTACTAATATTTTGCAGATTTTAAAACTCATTATTTTTCAGATGAAATGAGTTATTCTTATGAATGTTAATTGAAATATTGAAAGTAGCAGTTACTTATTCTGACCAGAATTTTATACATGTAAATGTAAAATTCAATTAAGAAACTCTTCAAAAGATTATTTAGGAGTGCAGTTTAGCATTTTATATTTAAACATAGCATTTGATTTTAAACAATGTTGGGAAATGGCTATCTCAACATTCTTTTAAAAAATATTAGATGATAGTTTATTTCATTAATTATCTACACCATTACCAATCATCTACTACCATTTAAAATGTAGAAGTCTAAGGAAAATATTAAAGAAAATATATTTCATTAATTTTATTTAAAGTAAATACTTGTATTTCGACTTGGTTACTTTGCTAATTTATAATACTTTCGAAAATTATTTCGCTGCCTAAACCTATCGTTAATTTCTTTTTTACTATGAAAAGTTTATTTTATTAAGTCTTTAGAAGTTTTCAAATTTTATTTGAATATCAAATAAATTTAAGGAAGTATAAAACACATGTTTCCACTTTCAATATAAATTTCTGATTAATTCTGATTATAAATATAGAATTCTAAACGTACCTGTATATAATCGTCACTTCGGTCTGCAGCTCTGAGTTGGATTAAAAATATTTCCACATTTTTGGTCTGCATATCGCAACTTCTGTTTTGGCGTCTAGAATTTGAGACAATAGCTTTTTTTGTTTATTTAAATTAATTGATTTTTTGACATGCCAATAGATATAGATTTAATGAGATAATGACCTTGACTAAAGTATAATCAATTTTTTTAGTTTCATTTCATTTCATTGAAGTAAATTTTAATTCATTTTTATTTTGAATCGTTTATATATATATATATATATATATATATATATATATATATATATATATATATATATTATTGATTTAAATTAAATATAAATATACAAAAATCATATTTTTTTCATTTATGTTTTACTCATTTGAATAATTTATTATTTCGTTTAAACTTTAAAAATGTTTGTAAACTTTAAACATTAAAATGTAAACTTATATTTCCACAATTTTGGTCTGCATATCGCAACTTCTGTTTTGGCGTCTAGAATTTGAGACAAGAGCTTTTTTTATTTATTTAAATTAATTGATTTTTTTGGCATGCCAATAGATATACAGATAATGAGATAATGACCTTTACTAAAGTATAATCAATTTTTTTTCATTTCCTTTCATCGAAGTAAATTTTAATTCATTTTTATTTTGAATCGTTTATATTTTTATATTTTATTCATTTAAATTAAATATAAAAAGACAAAAATCATATTTTTTTCATTTATGTTTTACTTATTTGAATAATTTATTATTTCGTTTAAACTTTAAAAATGTTTGCATTAATAATAAATTACGTGAATATTTGTAAATTTGATATTTTGATCATTTGCAAAATATTGAATTTTCGTTGATTATGATAAGATCTGTATTTTATTGACAATTTTGTATACTTTTTAAAGTGATTTACAGAACATTGGAGGCAAAGTGCTTACACTGAGAATTTATTTGATTCCTTTTTTTTAACTGATCTTATTCTGGTCTCTTTTCATCAATTTCATTTTCCAACGATTCAAATAATATCAATAAAATTATATGCTCATTTTGAAACATTTCATTTCCAATAGAAATGTTATTTATGAAAATATATTAGATCACTTAGTAGAAAAAAAAATTAAGTAAGAATTAAGAAAAAAGACATTGAACAGAAATGGTTGAAGTAAATGGGATCTATTAAATTTGTAATCAATTTCCTAAAATTGGAGATCCGCGGTTAATTGAAAATTCCCATTAAAAGACAATGTAGTTCCACGATTTACTATTAATGAAGTGGAAAGGATTATTAATGAAATGAATATATCCAGTCTGTTCGGTTTCGATGGTTGGATTGGGGATTTAGTTGAAGAAATCTCCATTACTCTTTAAAAAAAAGAATTTACAGAACTAATGAATTGGTACTAAATTGGTGAATTGGTACTCTCAAATGTATACCTTCCCTAAGAAAAGAAAGTTGCAATGGTGGCTCTATTACCCAAGAAAGTTAAATAATTAAGTAACTGAATGTCTTACAGGCCTATTTATCTTCTTTCTGTCTGGGTGAAGATTCTGACTACCAGATTTATCCACACACTGAAATTAATAAATCTGAAGTAACACTCGAAACATAACCATATAATATGATTTCGATTCATATCAAATTCATTGGTATTTTGAATAAATGTATTGTAATAATATAATTCTTCCTCAAAGTTAAAATAAATATAAATATATTGCTTTTGAAATCAAATTTATACTGATCGGGGTATATTTAGTATTTTCAGACCTAAGTTTTTTGGTAAGAAATTGCTTTGTCAGCGTGGAATTTCAGAAGGATCATGAACCATATAATTAAAGATTTTTCTACTTGATCAAATTTTAGGAGGAATTGGCCTTTTGGATTACTAAAAGGAAATTCAAGTATCGATATTATTATTCAACTTTTATGAATTGAAATTCAGTGACTTTATTGAATAATTTTGTTTTTGTATCAGTTTATTGTATAACTGTTATTGTATTGTAATCATTACTGTATAATTTTATTTTACCATTATCATTACCATTATTAGGTTAGTATTAATATAATATATTAACTAAGAACTTCCAGGATAAGTGGATGGTTTTTATTATATGCGATATGTTGATATGGTTTAGTGGCGGTTTCTCTGGTTCGAATATTTGGCGTGTTCTCTTAGTGGGCTATGGAATTTCTGTTGGTTTCCAATTTTCATTATCAGCAAGTGTCGCTTATGTTATTCTGCCAGGCGGGGGTTGTTTCCTGGCAGGCTTTTCTAGTATTCCTCTTTTGGCCTTGGCTTTGTTGGATTTGTTTATCCTTATCTTTATATTTCGAATAAATTCAAATTCCTTTTGAAACATTTATTAGTTTTATGTATGTTTTCTAAAATTTATTGTCGCCTGCTCAGTAAAATAAAATGTTTTCGATTTTGCCAGTCGATTTGGTTAAAATCTGCTTAAAGTGGAAGCAAATATTCACATTACAAGGAAGCAATTTAAGTATCAAACGCATATTTAATCTATATTTTCTTTATCCAATTATAACAAATCCTAAAACTGAACTAGCAAACAGAAATTTGGCAAACATTCCTAATTCAATTTTTTTAAATCAAATTTTTGAGATTTTTTTATGCTTTCGCTTAAAACTATGAAATTCTTCAAATTATTTTCAGCCATTCGTAGCATTACAAATATATAGACATTTTATTGACCGTATTAATTTTGACATCGATTCATTTAAAAGAGCGGAAAAGAGTAAGTTTCAAAATTACTTGATTTTCTATTATAATATGTAAAAAATAATAAAATATTTACAAAAATAATGATGTCAATAATCACTATCACTGTCATCATTATAGCTTTATTAAATTTTTAATTCTAGACCAAATCTTGCAATATGCATAATCTGAACACCATTTATTTCTGCAGAATAGACTCAGTAGAGAAAAAGAAGTTAATTTTTGCGTAGGATATTGATTTTTTTTAACTTCTCATATATTCTGCTTAAAAAACTAAATATTTACATTATTATTTTTCTTCCGAGGCGGGAGATAATTACAAAGCCTAACGATCCTTCGCTCTTCCCTCTTGCCTATGCATCAGTGCATCCAAGCGAGTAGTTGGATCGTTATTTTTCTCCTGCATGTATTATCATATTTTGGCTATTATATAACTGTAACCAAAATCAAACAACCGTTCCATATACTGCTATGCTGCTTAGTAGTGATTTCGCCCTATTATAAACCGGATGAGAGGAAATAAACACATTTTTATACTCAAGTATAGTCAGAAGATATAAATATTTTCTTTTGTCTGATCACCGCAATTATGATACACATGAAAAGGCAAAAGAAAAAATTAAAAGAATCACTACATGTGTAAATGAAAAAAATAAATACATTTACAGAGAATGCAGAAAAAAAATGAGACACTAATCAGGCGCTGATTAAAAATTCGTCCTTTGTGTCAGAGCTACACAAAGGGAACAAAATATTTTCCAACGCAAAAATTTTTTTATAACAGTTATCTTGATGTAAGTGTCCGAATTTTTGAGATTATAATACGAACTTAAATAATGAATGATAAAAACAATCTGTTTTTTTAAATTATGTATCAATGTAACGAAAATGTTGTTTATAAAACACTCAGGCTCTTAATTTGAACTTTTTCAATGTCTCTACATTGCACCTCCTCTATGATTAATTCCTGTATTCGAGTTGACTACGCGTAGATATGCCACTGCCATTAAATTGTATACAATAATTGAAGAAATCTGTTTTGTCGCATGCTGAATAGATTCCTATACTTATGTTAAAATTAAATTAATCTTATTAACTAGATCAGGAACTCCTTCTTATTTACTGGATCAGGAATGCGAACATAATAAACCACTTATTTATTATACACGTAAAAAAGAACAAAAGAAACCATATAGTACAAAACACAACATATATTATTCAAGAATGTTTTTATACAGCACTAAGTTATATTTATTTTAATAAAAAGAAACAAAATTCATGTAATTTTAATCATCTTGTCCTTTATAAAATATGGAACGTTCCATCAACAAAAACATTAAGTTGTCACACACATTAATTCATTACTGTAATCCTAAGCATGTTCTATACATTGAGAATGGGAATCTATCTCTATGCAAATCGTACCATGACATTATATAATAATAGCCCGTAATTTATACCTTTTAATAGCCCATAGCGTATGAAAAGCGTAATTGTCCGATTGATCTGTTTCAAAACTTCCTCGCTACTGTAACGTCACTTTTTTATTCATTATGTATGCTGCACAAATACCAAAAAAACCCTTGTTCTTTTGCTTAAAATAATTCAAGAAATTTACGGGATTAAATATTTATTGAAACAATGAAAAACAGATTTAAACTCATAACATAGCTATTGTTAAAAATTAGGCAAAATAACCTTTTAAGAAATTGCCAAAAAATGTCCACTACTATTAAATTGTTATTTTTTGTTAACTAATTTGTCATCAAAGTAAATACTTCGCAAGGATTTATTTTTATATTTTCTAGTTGAATTAATATAGTTCAAGATTTTTGTCAAAGTTTAGCAAAAAATATTATAGGTTTATACCGATGCTAACAATAAATTACTACAACTAGAAAAAAAGGGAAAAATTGTGAATATAAGAAATTTTAAAGACGAAAAATAACATATGATCCTCATTATCAAAATCACGAAATATTTATACTCAATTAAAAACCTTGAAACTTAAAACAGTCATTTTTCATATGCAGTTCAAAAATGTATTGGATTAAATATACCTTTGAAATCACCTTCATAAAATTGGAAAATAGGGTCTGCTTTCTGTACACGGAATTAATTAACACTTTACGGATTTGGAATTTCCCACTGAATATTGTACATACATGAAGGATTTCGCCAGAAATTGAATCAGTTTTAGCAAATTTCTCATAATCCAATAATTTATTTCAGAAATGCAATTTTAGAATTCTGTGTATCTAATGTTTAGAGAAATAAACTATTTCTCATAATGCTTTTACAAAGTTGATTCTTTAATGCATTACTGAGTTTATATAATACATTTTTTATTTCCTTTTTTGCTTGTCTTATATTTAGAATAATAGGACGCAATTTCTGTCATTATCATATGCATTTCGTACAATTTTATAATGGATAAGATTTTAATTCATATTTCTATCAGATCCCTCTGGCGGGCATTTCATAATTGAGGGTAAGAAGCTTCCGGCATGTTGGTTTGTTCTCGGCACCCTGATGTATACAGAAAACCTGGGGTGGGTTCCTCCAGCCGATGATGGGACGCACTTACCAAGGGAAGGGTTGTACCGCGGCCGGTAATGGCACTTAAGACTCAACCACTGTTTCTACGAGTGTTGCTGTTGCGGCGGTTCGGTCATTCAGATTTTTTTCGTGTACCTCAGGACGTGTTGGAGTAGTCGGTTCAAGATTGTATTTATATCAGTTAAATACTATCTGCAAAAATACCATGAGAAATAAATTTAGAATTAGGATAAATGAAACGAATAAAAGTGTAAATAATTAGATATATTAATAATAAGAGATATTATTTATTGTGTGCTTGTGATGAATGGTTGAAGAAATTCAGATATGCATTTCTCTTTATAATGAAATAATTATAATTGAAGTAATTTTGTAGTAAAATAAATAATAAATAATTGAAGTAATAAATTGGAAAGCTCTGAAATGAATATATAATAAATTTAAATACTGATTATTTGATAGAAAAATAACTATAAAATACCGTTATACCCAAACAAAATGCATCATATCTCCATAAAAATATTAATTTTATTATTTTATGATTTAATTTTATTATTTTACGATTTATTGACAAAGCAAATTATTACTTTTCTAATAAAAATCTAATTTTTTAAATGTAATTTGCTTAAAACTTTAAAAGCTTTCATAGAAACATTATGTGCCCTTGTAAACATTCTGCTATAAAATAAAATCTTAGTTAAGTTTTACGAAATATCAAATGAAAGTGTAAATTCTTTAAATTGTCTACTATTTTATATCAGAATGTATGTACTATAAAATAATCAGAAATAACAACATAAATTAGTATAAATTCTTTAATGTGCCTTTTTTTGAAAATAAAACGCCTTCCTATTTTGCCCTCGCTTCGCTTCATTGACAATAAAAAATTGCTATCCATGAAAAAAGCAAATAAATTTTTTGTCTCCTTTCATTGAGGAATATATTCATATTGCTTATGGAATTTCAATATTTATTGTCATATTTTGCCTTAGCGATATTTTTTTTTCAGAATGGAAACCATAAATAAATATTTTATTCCTTTCACTAACAAAAATACATGCATATAAATGTATTATACATATTACATGAATGGTCTTTAAAAAACTATTAATTTTATTCAATCTGATTTTTTTTATTTTTTACAACACACTAATGTACTGAATATAAATTAATATATGGAACTAATTAACATTAATTATTCAACCGTCTTCTCATTTTTTTCTGGGTTGATTGATTGTATGTAATTGAATACATGTAAGAAATTACTTCAACTGCTTATTTAAGAATTCGTGATATTAAACTAAATGAAATGATTTAAAGTTTTTTTCATATCTTCATTATAAATTTTTATCTCAAAATAAAACTAGAAATTGGACAAATTGAGACAGCAAAAAGAGAAAAAAAAATTGGAATAAATGTTTTTGTAACTGTAACTAAAAATAAATTAACTCAAATGGGAATTGTTCAGTAAATACTCTCAAATTATGATGAATTTCTTTTCTTTATTTTACGCCAAACAGTTGTGAACGGATTAATTTAGTAAAAACAAATTAAAAAATTATTTTCGCTTTTACTTAGAATAATGTCTTTTCTCCCAAATTTATTTCTTTGCAAAATAATTGCATTCCAGATTTATCTCATTATTTCTCATTTGGGAAAGAGGAAATCTTATTAACATAGTGTAAATTCTCTTACACGTCATCAACTCCATCATTCACTGAAAGAACACATTTTAACTTGCGAAATTCAAATTACGTTGCACATTATCAGCTGCAAAGGATAATGCTAATTACTATAAACTCATTTATCAACCTAATGCTTCAGTAAATTTTTTACAACAGAATAAATTTATCCAGACTGCCTTTTTCTGTGAAAGTCATTTACTGCACGAACGGCATTAACTTAACGCCCACTACTGAACTCGTTTTCACACTATTGTCCATTAATCCATTCTTTTCCCATTCCCCCTCTAGATGGCGCTGTACGTACAGAGAAAGTATCTTGTCACCTCAGAAGTGCGACAGATGTAGAACTTGCAATCGCGTTTACACAGATAGCGGAGAGGCTCGTAGAAAAGAAAAACTCTCTGCGGTACCGGTCCAGTAGTTGTGTAACAATCGCTCGTAAAGGTCTTTTCAGAGAGCCAATTTTCACTGTTTTTCCCACATGGTTAAGAATTGTCTTCGCATTTTATTGTTCTCAAGAAATAGAAGAAAAATGCCGCTCTTTCATTTCTAAATACGCGCTCTTTAGTTTATAAATAATTTCTATAAAACTTGCAAACGATTTTTATTTTATTTGTACTATGATGTCAACGTTTTGGAAATTTCCGGCGAAAGGAATGGTTGCCAGTAGGGCAAAAGAATAAAAACAACACAGTACAGAAAGTTTATAGTTTAAAGGAATAAAATATCAACAAAGAAGTAATATAAATAAAAACAACTTCTCGAAGTAGAGTAGAAAAAAAAAATGTGATTGTGTAATATTTCGAAATTTACAGTTTGACAGAAAATGCTGTTTCCCTCAGTTTAATAAAAATAAAATATTATCAAAAGTATAACAAATTCTGGAATTCAAGGAAGTTATAACCAAAGAAAAGTTTGAAAATGCTTCGTAAAATATCCGTTTTGAGAGGAACTGATTAAAATGCACCTGTTTATAAAATCATGTATTTATAAGAAGTGTCGGAAATCAGATAAACTATTTATGCTGTCTTTGTACATACAGGAGTGTAAGAAATTGGATTAAAGAGATCAGCGGAATTTCCGTGTGACGGATTGCCACTAGTTGAATCTGAACCAAAGACAATGGCTCCTCTAAGCTTGTTATTATTGGTTTTATTCACGCTTGAGGTTATAGGTGCAAACATACCAAGACTGGGTTTCAGTCATATGGATGACTTTGGAGATTGCGCGGGTGCTTGTTGGTGCCGGCGGGACAGTCTCACATGTCAGAGACCGAACACTTTAGATTCCATACCTATTATACCATCTGAAGATGAAAGAGCCTTAATAACAAAAATGTAAGTTTTTTTAAATTTATTTATATTTCTATTAAATTATCAGTATGGTATATCAATATAAAAACAAGAATGTTCTTTTTCAAGATTCTGCTACAATATAAAAATGCAATACTGAAAATTATTATTAATTTAAAATTATTATTTATTCATTAAATTATCTCATTCTATGCCAAGTTAAATTTTAGAAATTTATTTTATAAAGTTTATGGAATAATTTCTTTTAATGTGGTCTAGAAAAAACAATCAATGCCGCAACTAGATGCAACAAATGCAATTACATAAAATTGAATAAATCTGAATTGTTTGTTGAAGTGCCTTTAGATTTTGATAAAGGATTGATTGATTATTTATTTTGATTATTTAAGTTTTATTAAAATTAACTTTTTAAAATTTAAATAAATTCATCTTATATTATAATTCAATAAAATTCTAATTCAAATTATTGATCTAACAAATAAAAATGACAAAAAATAAATTATAATTTTGGTAAAATTTATTTCAGTTTAACAAAAAAGTAAGAGTTTAAAATTTAAATAAATTTATCTTATATTCCATTTAAATAAAATGCTTGTTTAAATTATTGATATGATCGAACAATTAAAAATGACCAAAAATATAAATATATTTAATTATAAAAATATTTATTATAAAAATATAAATATATTTATAAATATATTTTTATAATTTCGTTTACTTATATTATTGCATGGTGTTCCGGAGCAGTTACTGTTTGTCACCTGTTTAAGGAAAGATATCCACATGCAGGTGCAGTAAACAAAATGATATAAGGTAGCTTGAAACTTAATGTATGCGTGTTTCTCGAAACATAATTAATTGCAAAAAATTATAACATTCATTGCGGATGATAATATCATAAATTTTTTAGAACTATTAAACTTTTTATTCTAGTTTCACATATAAGATATTTAACTTATTTAAATAAATGTGTCTTTGTTGCAAAAAAATTATAAAAAAATTATTATTCAGATATGAATCCTAAACATAATTTCACAAAATTGAATAATGAAATTTTATATAATTATAACTTTTCATAATTAGATTATTTTTATGTAGTTATGACATTTTATATATTATAATGATTTTTTAGTAATTAAACAATGCATTTAATTAAATAATGACTTTTATTAATTTTATGAGATATTAGTTTTTATTTACATGCGATTTTCGAAAAAGACTTGTTTGTTTTTCATCAATATACAATTGTTATATAATTTTTGAATATTATTGACAGAACATAAATTAGATGCAACTCTCGTAAATAAATCTGTTCAAAGGAATTTATATTAAAGACCTTAAATTCTTTTGAACTTGAACTTGAACTTAAATGTGAACGTTACTGATAAAATCTGTTAATTAGGAAATGTATACATTAATTTTTAAAATACAGTTCTTGAAAATTCAAATAATTTTGGTTATAATGAAATAAGTAAATATATAAAACTGTCCAAAAAATTAGATTTATCAATAAATAAATTACATAATGTCTCGATTAAATGAAATTTACTTTCATTTCATAAAAAGGAACATCCTAATCTTAATACTTGCTTAATAATAATTTTAGAAAAAAAATCAAATTTTTAATTTTTATTATTTTTTTTACTTTGTTTATACTATTAAATAAAGAAAGAGAAATATCAAAATATTAAAAACAATTACATCATTATGGAAGATTTGGGCAGGTTGCAAGGAAATGCATACAAAAATTCTGATAATATGTGAAAAAAATTGTTTTATTTAATGCCAAACTCTGTAGGATATTTTTTTTTTCAAAAGCTAAAGATGAATTTTTTTATTTTTATTGTTTTTAATAACAACTAAAAAGTGCACTTCATTATATTTCTTCCTTCTTCATAATTATTTACTTTTTAGTAAAAGGAAATCTGGTCTGAGATTATCGCTTTTGCTCTTTTATTCTCACAAAATAAATAAGACGAAATTTCTCAGAAAAAAAAAAATGAAAATCATAAGCGTTTTATTTTCTTCAAGATTTTACTCAATAAATTAAAATTAAAATCCACCTAGTTTCCAAAAACTATTAAAACTGTTTTAGCTTGGGATAAAAAGGATTTTAATTATTTTATGGCATATAATTATTAATTATGTGTGGGAAACTTTTCAATGTTTAAAGTTCAGAATGCGTTTATATGATATTTGTAATGATACTTTTAAAGTCGGAGTGAAAGAAAATAAGCATTTTTTGAAGCAATTTATTTTTTAATGACAGAGATAGTTCTTTATTTTAAAAGAATATCTTTTTCTTTTGAAATGCATGGTAAAATTGCGCTTTAATTGTACTTTTGAATAAACAGGTATTTCTTTTGTTAAGAATGTTTTAAAATCGGCCTTACTTTGTCATGCTTACTTCAATTTCATTTCATTTTTTTATTTAAAGCCTCAATTTAATTCTGCTCAAAATATTAAAAAAACGCGTAGAAATAAATGAGTCAAATTGAATTATTTTATTAATTTCCCAGTAACATTTGCTCCTTGACTTTTTGTTTATGCTTAAAATAAATGAAAAATAATGGATGGATCCTTTAATATTTTATTCTTGTTAAGCATCAAATTCTCCCAATCAAACTAGTATTTTTTCCATTATTTTCTTCACACATAGATATAATTCCAAGTATTATTTTCTCGAAATTCGGAGGGTATGAAACGACGTTTTTAAAAGTAAAAAAGAGGAAATTGTTGATTAACTTAGGAACAAAATATATATAGGGTGTCCCAAAAAGATTGGGTGTCCAAATACAGGGTGTCCAAAACGATTTAATTCTTTTCCCATTAGAAATAAATGGGCGATGTAAATTGCAAAATAATTCTAAATATTATACAGAATAACAGCACGAACCCTCTACACAAATTTGGTCATCTAGAAAATTTTTCTTTTCCATCCAACAAGATCATTAGAATAAGCCGTATAACTGTATCTTTAAAACCAAATGAATTATGACACAGAAAGAAAAAATGATTTATGCCATTTTTCACATCACGCAAAAGACTATTTCTTCGGTGAAAATAGGGGACATATATAAATTGCGTGTGGAAATTCTTAGATAAAAATTGCGATAGCATGTGCCAAAAAATTCCAAATGCTTTTGAATAAAATTTTAATACATAGAGTTAAACAGTTGCCAAAGCAAGAAAATGTGGCCCTCGATTTCATTTTATGCGGTCTCTCACTCGGCGCATATAATTAAAAAAAAACAAGCATAGAAATAGATCGGTATTTTATAAAACATATTTTAAAAAGATCTTGTGATAAAAGAAAATATTCTGCATTTCACAATGCAGATTTAAAATAAAAATAATTTAACATCAATATTTGAAATAGCTAAATTACAGTTAAATGATAGAAAATAAATTTGTATGAGTTAATTTTTAGAATGTTGTTTTGAAAAATTATGACAATAAATTAAATCCATGTATTTATCTAGTATTTTGATTTATACAAATAAAAATAACAATCTGAACATTTAAAAAAAGTTAAGAATACATAGCAAATATCTCTTAAAGAAGTATGAAGGATTTTAATGCTAATATTTTTATACATTTTATATTTTTATAATATGTAACAATTTTTTTTTTCTATTTTGGCATATGTTATCTATGCAGCGTTTTCAATTTTCAATTAAGTATAACTCACTCAAGTTGAATGATACGAATATACGGCTTTTCATAAAGGTATCTTTGCATAAGAAAATTAAAACTTTCTAATTGACTTAATTTATCTAGAGGGGTTGAATAAAAATTTCAAAAAGTGTACCTTTTGGAAAATTAACGGAAAATTATTTTATTAACATGGTCTTATTTCTCATCTTATTTTGATTTATTTTGTAATTTACATTGCTACTTATCTCTAGTATTTAAAGAAATAGACTGAATTGCAATCTTTATTGGATATATTGTATATTGTAAGAAAAGGAAATTAATCACTTGTTCTGCGTTTGAAAATGCGTAAAGCTGTATATCTCTCTAATCAATAAATCGGTAAAATTCTGAATTTAAAATTACTCTTTAAGACAGTTAACGAAATATCGAAACTTTAAAATCGTTCTAAAAGTAGGATTTATCGTGAATTATATCTCCAGATTCCGTATATTCCAAAAGATTATTTGAGAAACCATGTGAGACGGATTTCGTAATTATAGTCGGATAGAATGGCGTGGTTAGGAATTATCGGTTCGCTGAATTTCTAGGGCTTCCAGGTCGCAAATATCCAAGACTGTTTATAAACGAATTATACATATTTCTTATATGATCCAAGTAAAAATGTCTAGCAGAGTACCATTTCAAAACTTCACATTCGCAAGAGATTTCTTTAGACTCGTAATTATGTATGCAATACAGAGATAAGTAAGTGTCGGTCCTTTTCAGTGCTGAAAAAAAAGGAAGTTTCGGTAGATTATTTTTGTAATTACAGCCACTCAGTCTATTATCCTAGAACCAAGCCATGTACGCAGGGTTAAGCCGAGATGGATTCTGACAGGAAAATAAAATATTGACATGATTTAGGAAACGAACCCTAGATTAGAAACTAGATAAAACGGTTATTTTATTTTTAGTTATACTAACATCCCATTTTAAAGCAACAATTGAACTATTTTGGATCGAACCTCGTAATTTTGAACCGCGGTCGGATGACGAGAACGACACCAGAGCTGGCAAACCCCCATTCCAAACTTCCACACCACATCAGTGTGAGGACGTTTGATTCCGACTTATTTAACGCCCAACAACCTCGCTTTCACGACGGATTTTCGGTGGTGTCTGGTCACGAACCCAAAAACCTCTGGCTCTGAATCCGACACCCTGCTACGAATCAACCGCGACCAAGGTCGAAAGACTAAAAGTATTCGAAAATCATCTTGTGCTTTAGTAATAAACATATTGGGAAGAAATCAGGATTATCAACATGGTAATACACTCACCATACCACCAATACTATGGGAAATTACTTAAAATCGGAAAATAGTATTATTCTTAAATGGACATTGATGAGCTCTGATATAAACCTTATTGAAAATGTGTGGAGTATTTTGTCATAGAAGGTATACGAGAGTGGAAGGCAATTTTGTCTAGGAGACAGCCTTTGAAAATGTGTGTTACAACTTAGAAATAGAGATATAAGCCTTAATCTTGTTCGATGGAAAGGATGTGATTCTGAAAAATGGAAAAACTTTAAACTAATGATAACAATACATTGAACACCTTTTAAAGAAAAGTTATATATTCTATAAATTCTTTGACACATAATATTTCTATTTTAATATGTTATTGAAATAAAAATTATTATTATTTAAATATTTTTCTGAACGCAATTCGCGTATGTTTTGAATAAACATATCTTTAATTGGTATTTGTATGCCTTTCCGTTTTGTTGCTACAAAAACAGGATGTTATCAAAATAATAGAAATACCTATGATTAAAATTCCCAAGAATTCTTAAATAAAGTTTTTATAGACAGAGATTAACAGTGGTATATAATAAAAATAATAATGTATACAAATAGATCGACATTTTATGCAATGCATTTTACAAAGATCTTGTGATAAAAGAAAATTGTCTGCATTTCACGATGCAGCTTCAAGAAATATTTTAATACTAGACGGCTTTGGCGACCAGCCGGTTCGCCAATCTTAATGTTCGTTAAAATTTTAATAATTAAATATTTTATGCAATTCCTACTTTAATAGCTTCTTCATCAAAATATTTTAAAACTTCAAATTTTGATTGTCATATAATTCATTCATAATATTATAAAGGCCTTCAGTCATAACGTAATATGTATCTCTCTCATTTTCTGTTAGCACCCGTAGAATTTATGCTTTAAATTAAAGTGGAAAGAATTAATCTTCAATTAATATAATAATATTTTTTACTGAAACAAAGCATTTTTTTTTATAATCTGATTACTGAAAATAGAGTCACACAGCGTTTAAACTTTATGGGCACTAAAGAATATCTTTTTTAATTTATATAATATCTCAAGAGTTTGTCAACAAAATTTTCTTAGATTCATTATGAGCAGATCGATTAATTAACAATGTTTAAATTTAAATGCATGAAACACTAAGAAAATAAAACGAATCGTTTAAAATAAACGGTTGAAAACAGGTTTTAAAAAAACTACTTAAAAAACGATGTACTTAAAACTATAAGCATATACAAAAAATATATAACGAACATAAGTACAATTTACTTACAAAAGCATGCAACTAACCCAAAAATAATTTAAATCATCCATTGATAACGGTTGTCATGGCAACAATCAGAACAGAATGCGCATGCGTGAATTTTCTTCTCCGGTTACGTAACTCAAATACGTGATTTTTTCTACGCCAGTTAGGGTAACGCTATGCGGATTAGAAATTTTTATTTTCCTTTATTATGTTTTATTTTAATTCAAAAGTACTTCAGAATGAATCTGAGAGATCGATTCATTAACAATGTTTAATTTTAAATGCATCAAACATTAAGAAAATAAACAGAATCGATTGAAATAATCCGCCGAAAAATTTTAACCCTAGCCTCATTACTGTTGGGAGAAAAAAAAACTGAAGCCTTTCTCATTTGGCGGTGGGAAAAATGGAAGATATTTTTGGCGGAAAAGTTGGCTGTGGGGAAAATGGAAGATTTTTTTGGCGGGAAAGTTAGATTTTAATTAATAATTAAAATTCTAATTAAAAATTCGAAAAAATTAACCCCAGATACACATTCCCAACCTCCAAGGTATACATGTACCAAATTTGGTAGCTGTAGGTCAAACGGTCTGGCCTGTAGAGCGCCAACACACACACACACACACACACACACACACACACACACACACACACACATATTGAGCTTTATTATAAGTATAGATAAATATTTTAAACGGCTAAATCACAATTAAATGAAATTAAATAAATCGTCTTTGAATTAATTTGTTAGAATGACATTTTGAAAAATTATGATAAATTTGACAATGAATTTCTTGAATGTATTTATTTTATACTTTAAATTTTACAAATAAAAAACATAGTCTGATTATAAAAAAATATAACATAAAATAAAAAAATCAATAATAATAAAAAAAAACCTCTTAAGAATTCTTGATTTTGCCGCTAATATGCCCAAAACACGAAAAAAGGGTTTTTAATGTAAATATTATTATACATCTTATATTTTTATAATATGTAACAAATTATGTAATTAATTTTTATAATATGTATATTACAGTTTTGGTATATCGTGCTTATGCAGCGCGTTCAATTTTCAATTAAGTATAATTCACTCAATTTTACGATATGAATATGAAGATTTTTGTAATGATGATGTTGTATTAAAAACTAAAGATTTCTATTTAACTAAATTTGTCACTAAAAAATTTAAAAAGTGTAACTTTTGGGAAACTGACAGGAAAAAATTTTATTAACATGATCTTATTTTGAACTACTTGCCATTTACATTGCTCACTTATATTGAACATGTGAAGACTTAAACCGCTTTTCAATCTTTTTGGGAGACCCTCTATCAAAAGAAACCAACAACAGCCAAAGTGTTCACAGAACTCAATCAGCATCTGGATTTTCCAATAATAATTACTGAAAGCAGAAAATATACTGAAGAACTATAGTTACTAATTCACTTGTTCGCATATGCTAATGCCAACATATCTATAGCGATGTCATAACCACTTTACATGGTCGTCTAATAAGTGGAAGTCAGTTATATGATCGGAAGAATCGTCTTTCACTGTTTTCCCCATAACATGACACCCATACAAGAGTATTTTTGCGATTTTTTTCTTCCAGCTATCAGGTATGGAAGAGATTTATCGAAGTATAGGCAGCCGTGAAAGGACTTTCTCGTAACTCTGAAAGGAAGAAATGCTGGTAGAATTATAAAGAATCTTCAGCCGATCAGGTCCACCCTATTATGCACCTGCTATGCTATGCTTTGTGTCCTACCAGAGATGGAATTTTCCCGGAATCTTGATCTCCTTCTCACACTATGGGACTTGTCCAATAATGGTTTGATGAGCAGAAATGATGAAGTGAAAAATCTACCTTGGCATTAATAATTCTCCGATCTAATTAATAAAACCTTAATTATCTATTTTAGAGCTCACAATTCGAAATCGATACCACCAAAGACTGTGGTGGCCTGGTGGTAAGGTCCCGGCTACTTAATAGGATGGTTTCAGCTTCGAGACCCGATTCCACCGAAGAACAGTCGTGTAAGTGGGTCTGGTGCACGTTGAAACTGTCGGAGCCAAACGTCCTACCACTGGTGTGGTGTGGACGTTTGGAAGGGGGGGGGGTGCCAGCTCAGGTGTCGTCGTCGTCATCTGAACGCGCTTCAAAATTACAAAATCAGTCCTAAAATAGCCTAATGTTGTTTTAAAATGGGACGCTAATACAACTAAACTAAACTAAACGATACCACCAACTAGTATTCTTGAAACGTTCATATATCTTCATGAAGAATGGTACAACATTCCGCTAAATACATTTCAGCACTTGTGCGATTAGATGCTGATGAGAGTACAAACTGTATTATGAGGCAAATGTGACTCTATATCTTATTAATAAATATTATTAATAGAATTATCCTTGTGTTTGCGTTGTTTCTGTTATTTTCATAATTAACTATACTTTAAAAGAGTCTATAACTTATTGGTGCAGAGTGTAATATTCATTACATAATTGATATGATTATGTAAGATTACATGCTTCTCTTATCATCTAGTGAAAATATGTAACACTTTTTATCGAAGAAGATTTCTTATCTATATTATTAAATTAATTTTTTAAATGAAAAGAAGTGGAGAAATAAGATAAAAAAGTATATCATTACGATTCAGATGGGCGTAAACATGTGGTTCTTTAGAAAGATATGTTTCTTTGATTAAATTACGTGGGAGAATAAAATTGCGAAATCAAAATGCAACATTGAGAATCAGTCTATTGAAAATTAAATATAAAACAAATTGTAGGATTTTTGTTGGAATCAAAAAGGAATTCTTCATTTCATGATATTACTCGCTCTTTCTGCCCTTTTTAATTACTTATTAACTAAAATTCATGAGTGGGAGTATAATGAAACAGAGAGAGAAATACTTTATGTTTTAACTTCATTTCTTTTCTCCTATTTAATATGCGGAATAGAAGATTAATTTTAAGCTGATTAATTGAATCATTCTTTAAAGAATTATAAACTTCCATTTCATAACACTAAACCTTTTAAAATAACTTGATTTTTTTATACAATATAGTTATCTTCTTACAATGATATGCTTTTCTCATATTTTTTTCTATATAAAATTTTAATTGTTTACATAAAAAATTCTTTTTTTTTTCAAACAGGTTATCACAAAAATAATCTTTTCTGCGAGGGTTTCAGGTTAAATGTATTTATTTTTATTAGAATTCATTTTAATGTAAACTTTTTGTATAAACATTTTCGGTTTTTGATATGAAAAATTTTATATAGAGAATTATAGAGGGCAATATTTTATTTTTAACACTATGCAATTAATATGCTAACAATTAATAAAAAAATATTTTTTTTTCAGTTTACATATAACTGCTTAAACTGAATATAGTTTTGAAGTATATTTTAACAGGAACATAGCATCTTGTATTTTTCTTATCTCTGGATCTTGGGCGTAGAAAGCATGTTATTTTTATACTTTGTATTGGATTTTCTTCAATTAGTATATGTTTATTTAAAATGCGGATCATTGTTTTGGCGCAAATCATGATGTAGATGCCTGTTTGTGAGTCCCTTGTAAAGAGTTGGATCTTGTCAGAGTTGCCGAAACCAATCTTTTCTCTACAGGAGTCCCTCTAAATGCAGAAAGTATTACATACGAATTCATCAGACTGATGTTTAATAGTTAAAAAAAGATATCCAAATTCTAATGTTAGGTAGAGAGCCCAATCGAGTCACTACACATTTTTCTTCTAGATCATCGACATCACCCTTGAATGCCTTGTAAAATCCTATTATTTTCAATTTTCCAGATTTCTCGCCAATGGAAATATTTGATCGTGGTACATATTTGACAAATTTGTTCTTTTTTATTAATGAGGATACCAACGATAAATCTTTTCTGAGCCGTACATAAAAATAGATTCTTCCATTTTAAGTTTTGAAGGGAAAAACTTTGTAGGAACAACTCGATTTTTTCTTCATAGTTCCTACATATGTAAGGCCTTTCTTTATCAGCTCAGATACAACTTCTATGGAAGCAAACCAATTATTGTCTGTGTTATGTTTCTATTTGTGTGAAAGATTGGGCAGCTGAACGAAGCACTACCATCCACGGTTTGGCTAATTTTTTTGGTCGGTATCAAATAGCCTTATACCCTTACTATTCTTCCCCAAATAGTATAATCGTTCAGAAAGTTGGGTGTTTTAGACGCAATCAAGGCTATGAACTATATACCATATTTTTGGGGTATATTAGGCCTGCATTGTAAACTTACACATGTTCCAAAAATCTACTAACATTTCATAAATGCAAACGTATTCGCCGATGGATTAGGACTGCTGACTGTTTTTTGAATTTCTGGAAAACCACGAAATTGCTGCAGTGGCATCAGACTTTTCCCTCTCATCTTTGTCGGAGGTATTATCAAAGAGTAAACATATTAAGAGAATCTGCACTCCCTATAAAGAAATAGTGCTTCGTAAAATATCTCATCCAGTACAATTGGTGGCAAATAGTGCTTCCAATTGGTGGCAATAAGTCTTCCTTATTTGATTTTAAGACTGTAGAGTTCATGAGAATACCTAGAAAGACTTTCAGTTCTTGAAGATTTATGACCTTATATTCATCCTTATTTTTATCTCATGAATTCTGACGAACTTCAGCTAGTTTCTCATTCGTTTTAAATAATATCTGCAATATTTCATCAGTCCATAGAAGTCCCTAAGCACTCAAGTGAGAACGGTTATGTGGCCAAATATGTTGTAAGAACGAACATTCCATAGAAATAAGATATGATATTCTTCTGCTTTCTTCTTGTTCGAAATTATGGTGAATTTGCAGATCATTTGGTTCTTTTTCTTTCTTTTTTTTCCTATCTTAAGAGCTTTCAGAAATGCCACATTATTTTCTTCTTTGGAGGTGGTTCTTCATCATATCCAATCTTGTTTTTATCAATTTCTTTTCCACTTATAGAACATTAGCTATTAGTTTTTTTTAATAGAACACTAATGGCCATTAGCCCTCTCGCTGCATATCCCCCTATTTCCACTGGCAGCGTAGAGGTAGTAAAACTTTACCAGACCGCGATGTCCGAGGGGATGTATTTTTCCGTCTATTTAGCTATGCAACCCGCTCTTTTCCTGTTAATGGTTTCATTTCGGCTTTTCTTGTTTTTTTCAGATCTGGGTTAACAGATAGCGTTAGTTGTCCATGGTTTTGCGAAATATACACGCATTATTTGTAGCATTTTACTGCATTTCAAAGCTCAAAGATGTCTCACAGAAAACATTTCGCAATTTTTGAACCTAATTTGATAAAAGAATTAAGCAGCGAGAGAATTAATTACTCATCAGGTGCATCCTGTTCAGAGAAATTTTTATGATCACTCATAATCAGAGAATATCAGTCTTCTTTATAGCAAATAAGTTCACTTTCTAAATCCTCAGTTAAGTCTCAGCCTCTGAAAAGCCAGTATCATTTGATCTGAAACTGTGTTTTATAGAAATCATAATAACAAAAAACAGAATTCGAGAAATAAATAAAAAAACACATATTACGTAACCGACGACATGGAAAACACGGATGTTTGAACGCATAAGGAACATAATCCACGATCAAAGCGTTAAAGCGGAAGTAAGAAACTTCACTCAATGTTGGTAGATGCCAGATCGATTGGAAGATGCAAACTGAACTTTCTACAAGTTTATGCAACTAAACAATGACATTTGAAATTAAAAATTGTTTATTAACTCTTTAAATTTGGATGGCACTCCTGTGACACGATTCAATTCTCATACATAAACATAAATTTATAAGCATTTACAAGGACTTAACTCATTTGAATAAAACAGGCCGTAGATTAAGTATAAGAACTAATTTCATTTTTTCAATAATAAATAGCGTTACATGAGAAAATCGTGACTGTTTTGTATAAATTGAAAATTTTAACTAGAATGTTCTTAACATTTTAATGAACGGTCCATGGAAATTTTTAAACAGTTTTTATTGTTTTCTTATTAACAACACAATAATTTGTCATAACCATCTTTGCTGTAAATTTAAAATGTTTTCGTTAGAAGCGAATCAAAATTATATATCTTACTTAACATGAAAAAATTTGATTTTTTTATTTTATTTTCCATCTTATCTAAATGTTTTGTGACTTATAAAATCATATTCAAAAAAATAAGTTCAGTATTCTAGTTAATTGGGAAATAAAAAATTTAATTAAACAATACTTTTCCTATTCTTATTACTTTCTCAATGAAATTTTATAATTAAATAAAATATCCAGAGAGAACATTTAATTTCTGGGAAATTACCACCGCATTTCCAGTACGCAAATATTAAATGTTTCCAACAAAATGAATTGCAACTTTATTAAATTAATTAAACATTCATTTTCTAAGGAAAACGTTTTAATTGGTTGTCTTAAACTGATTATTTTTTGTAATTTAAAATGTTTACTTCAAATATTAAAATCATCGCAAGTGAGCTATATTAAATATTTTATATTCATTTAAAAATAAATAAAAAAATATATTTGTGAAATGCAGTCGGAAAAACTAATAAGCTTGAAATTATACTATTTTTTTATTATAATGTATATTATTCATTATGCTGGAAATATACTATACATAGGTAAAAATAAAAATAATCATTTATATCTAATTACAATGATTTTTAGCAGGTTTCAACGCATTGAAATATTTTATTTTAGAAAATGTGATTGTTTCATTCCTTATTAATTAAATTGCCTTTTTCAATTCCTACTATTAGTTCTCACTCTCCCTATATATATTTATATATCTTGTTCAAATTTTCAATCGTTAATAAAATACTTTTTATTCATCCATTCAAGTCCAAATACATTTTTTTTAAACTTGTAGTAGATAACACTCGATGTTAATACAGTTTTTTCAAATATTAATTCATTAATTAAATTTAATTAATTTATTTTAGTTTTATATGCTAGAAAAATATTTCTCATATAATTTATTTAGCAGGATATAAATTTTGGAATAAATAGTGTCAGTGGAGAAGATTGTAGTTCACTGGGAAAAAAATTCTTTTTCAGATTCTTTTTTCATTCTGGGTTCTAGTCTGAGTCAAGTTGGAAACAAAATAGAAAATGAAACATATGAATAAATGAATGAGAAAGATGGAAAGTCTGTATGTCTGACAGAGAGAGAGAGAAATTTTTCTAACTTCAAAAATGAATGATAATTATTTATAAAGGACTTTCTGCAATATAGTGAAAAAACGAAATTTGTCGTGCAATAGCAAAGTTGGTAGAGCGGCGGCGTAGAATCTTCATGCGTTCGGATAGAATCTCGTAGAATCATAATTTTTTTATTTGATTTTCAAATGAATGAACACAATAAACTAAACAAACAAACTATCTTTTGCCCCTAAATATTGCGATTCTGTCTTATGGGTATACATATTCATAGTAATTGTAATTATTTAATAAAAAGTAACTGAAATAATATTTTTCTTTGTTGGCCTAAGTAGGAATTGACTTAATTTTTTTTATATTACTTATTTATATAAATAAATTAAGTAAATATTTGGTTTAAAATGTTTTAGCAATTAATTCTAGGATCATGGCATTTTATTTAATGACAGATTGTCCATTGATACGCTTTCGAATAAAGGAAGAATTCTTTTGTTTCGAATAAAGGAAGAATGATAATATCAATTTTAAGATAATTTTCTTTTCAGTAGTTATTTTTAGAAAATACAGCCTGTTATATCAATGGAATTATAAGAGAACAGAGCTTTTTAAATATTCCCTTTGTTTCAGAAGAATAAATATCATATCAAGAATTGCATTTTAGTTTCTAAGAAATATTATTAAATATACATTTTAATTTTTTAAACATATTCTATGTGATTTTATTAAATGCAATGGAATGTTTCAAATGTATTCATTAAATATTTTGAATTATTTGACATTTTTGTGCCACACGCAGGAGTTAAATAATAATAATGATTTCCATTCAAAATATTTAAATGAGCAATAAATAGTTTTACTGCTTAAAATATATTTTTTAAACAAGATGGTGTTTTTAATTTGTTATCAATAAAAAATTGTTGATAAAATAAGATTTTAAAGAATAAACTCATTTTGTTAAAATAAAAATCAGTGGTAATTCCTACGAAATTTTCTCGTATATTCTTTAATAAAGGCATTTTCCTCTCCCATTCCGGCATAAAAATGTGGATTTTGAATGGCAAGTATGTGAATGCCACATATGCTCATGTTTTTATTTTCAATTCATCGGGAGTTGAATATTTCATTGTAAGGGAATTGTGCATTATCAATAGCTTGCCAGTGACGAGCAACTATTACGAAACAGCCTATTAACTTGCAAATTTTGCCGATTAATCATTGGGATGCGGATAATACACAAGTACCAGAGAACCAGATACGTATTTTGAACGTTATTTTCTAGCCGATTGAATCTAAAATTTACAATCAAAGAAGTACAATTGAACTAAAAGATCACATGTCGAATTTTATTTTTCAAGATATTGCATTTCTAATGTTGTTTTTTTTTTTTTTTTTTTTTTTTTTGGTTTGTTTAAGTTTATACAGAATTACAGAACAGAGAGAGGTAGCCTCATGAGAGATTCCACATCTGATACAGATCTAGAATTTAGATGTTAAAGTTGCTTGCAAAATTTCATTTATCTAACTCTTTTGATTTGGTAGTTTTCTTGTTATCTTATTTTGGACAACCATACAGATATGCAATATCTGGATGTATTTCAATCAAAATTTGATAAAAATATGCAACTTGGCGCAATGACTATACAACTAATTTCGCCTCATTATCTTAAAACTTTTTTGAACTATCATATTCAAAAACGTTTTGAGATAAGCAGATGCAAATAAATTTTCCTAATACCAAAAATGTTTTATATTGTTAGTGAGGTCTTGGAGGTCAGTAGAAATATTGAGTTTGAAATTTTAGATGATTAGTATTTTTTTCTTTGTATATTTCATATACAAGGGAATAAAAATAAAAGGGAATGGAACTTTTATTCTGAAATATCGTATCAGAGCAATGTTTCAGGATTGATTCGCTTATTTATATATCAATTTTAAAAATGTAATCTTGATTACAGAAATGATAACGTTTATATAGAAATTGTAGTTGCATAAAGCAGCGATTCTCAAGCTGTGGGGCGCGCCCCCCTAGGGGGGCGCGAGCACACTATAAGGGGGGCACGACAATATCCAAGAGAAAATATTATTTAAAAGAGAAAAAGAGAAAATATTATGGCTGAAAGGAAAGCACACATGCACATAGAAAACAAAATACATTTCGACATATTTAATAACTTATTGAAGTAAAACAACTTACTTAATCAAAACATACTAAATTAAAAACAAATTTAATAATTATTAGTGACTTCCTTGGGCCTGTCTTGCAGAGCAAAGTTTTTCGAAGGAAGGCTTAATATTAAAAATAGCCAGTCTCAGTTCTCGAGTATATCGACCAAGTACCTCAATTTCATCACAAATAAACTATCGCGAAAATACTCGGCCTCCTGTCTGTTTTCTTATTCTAGGAAATGGCGATTTCTTCACTTAATTCAAAAATTTCACACGTGATGACTATCTTGCCTTGCAATAAAATAGTAACGCTGAATGTACTGAACCCATGTCTTCACAAAGTGCGGAAAAGATTCTCGATTTCAGGGGTCTCATTTTTATATAATTTACTACGGTTACAACTGTAGTTAACACAATATTCAAACCAGGACTCATTTCTCTCGAAGCCTAAGTTTCTGTGTGGATGATGCAATATGTGCACTGAGGCGATTTTTGTTTTAAAAGGGCTTGTATATCTTGGGAATCTTTCGGACATTGAAAAAGCACCATCGGTACATATTCCGACTCAATTTTTCCATTCTATGTTTGCCTCGTTCATAAAATCAAATAATGCGAGTGCTGATGTTTTGAGTTCTATTGGTTTGCAGAAAAGTAGTTCTACTACTAACATATTACCACAAATTCGAACATGGCAATTAAATGAACATCTTTATTACTATCTGTTGCTTCGTCAAGCTGTATTGAAAACAATTTGTCACACAAATTGTTATGATTGTTATTGCTTGTTATATGATTTTAATTTTAATTCGAAGAATTCTCTGGGTTTGTTGACGTACTCACTATGAAGCGTTTCCGAATGTCGTTTAAGTTTATTAGGTTTCATGCTGTCTGCGGCCAACAATTTTGAGCAAATGATACACAGGGGCCTTTCTTCTTCATTTACTTCAGTACTGGTAAACCCAAAATTTAAGTATTCTTGAGAATATTTCCTTGATTTTATTTTCGGAACCACGTCGTCTGTATACTTGTTGATGCTTGACTATCGTCTAATGTTCGCTTACTTCCGATTAAAATTTTATTCATGAGTCTGCATAAATCTGCTGCCATGAATATTTTATATGGGGAATTGCAATTAACACGAAAACATATATAACATACAAATTCACAATTGATTCGATAGCGATTAAAGGATCGACTCGAATGAGACTGGCTTTGAAACTTGCGTATCGAATATTTCCCTACTTCTTATGAGAAAACATTTACTCCTCACATGCTCGAGACGGCCTGGATCGTGTGGATTCCCTTGCACAAACATTCCTTTTTTTTTTAAACTTTTGTTTTGTCATGCTTCTGTTTTATTTCTTTTATTATTCTAAAAAATATATTCTCCGTTAAATTTAGCTCACCCCGTCTAGGTAAACTTTCATTGACGAATTTTTCTACTTTCATATTCTTTTAACGTTATCTCCCTGTTTGGCTTTCATTTCAAATATAATATTTAAATTTTCTCCGCCTTCATTCGCTTCATCTGTTCACTGTCCACTTGTCCAAAATGCAAGATGTGGTTTCTCGCCAACGTTGGCTAGCTTTTACTCTTGTTTTGGCAGTTAATTAAAAATAATTTAAAAACAGAATCCAAAATACTCAATATACATTATTGTTGTATACATTTTTTTGTAAGGGGAGTCGCGATGAAAGTTATGATTGAAAACTGGGCCACGAATACTGAAAGGTTGAGAAACGCTGGCATAAAGTGTACATGAAACAAAGCGTGTGTTTATTAACGCAATTACTAAATGATAAAAAGTATTTTTTTAAAATATTTTTAAAAGTTTTTTTAAGGACTGATTAAAACGAGACCCATAAACATTACAGAAGTAAAGGTAACATTTCCAAAAAATTACTTTTTTAATACTTTAAAGGAGGTAAAATATTTGTATGCATTATTATAAGCTCCAAAATTATTCTTAAAAAGGCATTCAAATTTTGAATAATTTTTAATTAATAATCTTACCTTAATGATTATCAGCTATTCATGCAGTAAAGGGCAGCTCTATCCTGGTGGTAAGGTCTTGGCTTCGGAACAGGAGTGTTTCAGATTCAAGAATTGATTCCACCAAAGAACCGTCGCGTAAGTGGGTCGAATGCACATTAAATCCGTTAGAACGTGGTGTGGTGTGGAAGCTTGGGTAGGGGGTGCCAGCTCAGGTGTCATCCTCGTCATCTGATAGCAGTTTAAAATTACGAGTTGCGTCCCAAAATAGCCCTAGTGTTGCTTTAAAACAGAATGTTAACAAAACTAAACCCATGAAATAACTATCGATCAAATTAAATACGTTTAAAAAAATTCAGTTTTCTGTCTTATGGAGAACTGTGGAAAATTTTCAATCATATATTTGTTTCGTAATACGATTTTCACAGTTTTATAATGTTGAAAAAATAAAGCAAAAACGAGCACAATCAATTCAATAAAATATTATTATAAGAAATGCTAAAAGGATGGTAATTATTGTTTTTGTCATGATTTCAAAATAGTAACTTTTAAAATGCAACGCCTGAAGCAATCAGGCTGGAGGAACAACCCAATCAGATAATACAATGAACAATACAATCCAATATCAGAACAATCCTGATATCCAATCAGGATAAAAGTATTATCATGCTACTGTGATTCGGTTAAAAGGCTCAGAGTTTTATTTCTTAATTCTCGAAAATATAAAAAAAAATCAGATATTTAGCTTTTTATCGAAAGTTATTCAAATTCAAATACAGTTAAAAAGAATATTTTATGCATTAATTTAAAACTTTGATAAACCTTTTCATTTGCATAATTTTTTACCACTCATATCAAACCAAACTCAGAAATGCAAATTCTTTAATAGCAATAAATAATTCATAAGCATCGATATCTTTAATTGCTTGTATATATGTCAATTCTGTCAGAAAACAGTATTTCACAATGTATCTCATTAAAAGTTATTATTTTGAAACCATGTATCTTCTGTTTTATTAATGCTGAACAACAAAACGAATTCTTTTTTTTTTTAATTTCAAGTACATTTTGAAAGTTTTTGTTACTATATCTTTTATAAATACTCTGATGGAAATCTCTTTTTTTTTCTCGTCAAGGACGAAAAGATTAAACTTGAAATTTTTGGATGCGATATTCTTACATAGATAAAAAAAAAAAAGAGTTAAAATACCGAAGATTTTTTTAAAAAATTCTTTCTATACAGTTCATGTAATTTAATTTGTTCCATTTTTTATAAGGATAGTGCTTCTTAATAAATTATAATGCCCCTCATTATTCAAAATGTTTTGGATTTAAGTGAAGAAAGAATGAATAGAATTTTCGAAACTCCGAGTACATTTTGAAAATTTCTATTATTATGCTTTTTATGTTTTTGAAAGCAATTTTCTTCCGCAAAAGATGTAAATATTATTTCTGAAATTATTGGAAACTTTTAATAAATGAAAAAAAGGGAAGGTCGAAGATTCTTGATCTTGCATTTATTATTATGTATTTTTATGTGGATTGACTTACTCCATAATTGTGCACAAGGTATTTTTTTACATTTTACATTTTTTTTCTTTTGGATTAGAGTTTTGAAATATTTTGACTCATATATTCTTATCAATAATACACATTTTAATATTTTCAGAATTTAATTATCGACTGATTGATGAATTTAGGATCTTAAAACAAAGTTTCATAATGCAATATTGGCACTAACTTTTACTGAATTTCAGAAATAAATTAATTTTAAATAATACCAAAATTCCAAAGAATCAGAAAATAGCTAGTGTAAAAAAGGGCTAATAATAGAAAATATTTCTGGGAATTTTTTTCTAATTTTAGCATTAACAAAAGCTGAGATTCTGAAAGTGAAAATTGCTTTCACTTAGAGAATCTGAATTTTAAATGTACATGAAGTAAAACATTTGTTTAAAACTACACAGTTTGTATATTCTCGGCAATTATATCTTAATAAATACTATATTAAAAAAAACCCTTGTAATAAAAACTAGTCTGATTCGGTGACATGACTGTTTTTCAGGAATAGTAACTTTACTAATTGTAAAACTATTAATACAAAAAGCAAATTATATTACTTTTTTAATTATTTTATTTGTTAAAACTGTGAAATATGTATTTAATTAAATCAGTATATAGGAAATTGTTGCAATTGCTATATAATTTGCACATGTATTAAAAGTAATACGAAATAGGAAACTTAAACCTTATAATAAATAATAAAATTCTTAATTGAAAGTCCTAAGAAATTTTTTTTGATTCTAATTTTTTATGAAAAATGGAATATGTTTGAACTTTATTACAGTTATAAAAGCAGCGTATATCAAGTAAAATTAAAAATATTAAAATATGAGAAAAAATTATATGGAAATGAAATTGAAACTTATTCCAATGTCAAAGTGTTTTATTGAAAGGGAAACTGAAAGTTATTTCAATGTCAAAGTGCTTTATTGAAAGGGAAATTGAAACTTATTCCAAAGTGCTTTACGTACTATCAATAAATGGTAATTGATGGTAAATAAGTATATTTTCAGATAATATGGCGAGCAAAGGCCAAAAACTTGCTTATTATTTATTAATTTATATTTTAATCATCGTTAGGGCTTTAAAATATTAATGGCGACCTTCATCTTATTTTGAAGGGCTCTTATGTTAAATTTCATAAAGACCGGACAAAAACTTCAGAATTCTATAAAAGATATACAAATAAATATTACTATGTATGTATATATGTATATACATGTGCACTTGTATTTAATCATTTATTCTTATTTGGCTTCGCATTCTAGGAATGACAATTTTTCTTAAAAAAAATAAATGCAAATAAGTGTTTATTTATTAAATAAAAACAGTAGAAAATGAAATGCCTTTTATATTACAGTTTTACTTAAATCTTTTTAATACGATACTTTGTATGAAAAGCCTTTTGCTAATTGATGTCCAGGGAATTGCCGATAAAAAATCCATTTGGTCATGGGTTATTATAAAATAATCTTCTAAACCTTTATAATCAATTTTAATAAATAAAATATAAATAAAAACCATAATGCAAAATTATCTGAAATCTAAGCTGAAAATAAATACCAATTGTTTTGCCTATGAATATATCGTAAATGCAATTTTTTAAAGTATTTGAGATTTTGAGATTTAAAACAACAAATACTCCAGAGAGAGCCAGAAAAAGGATTTTAAAAATGATTTATCTTTTCCTTTACTTTCAGGGATTTTAGTTTTCTTATCAAATGAATATGTCCAGAAGTGAAATCTAAAGGATTAAAGCTGTTTCCGAAATATTTTTGAAATAAACCATATATTTGAGATTTAGATCTGTTGGACCAGAAACTTGTTCAATATTTACAGTCGAAAATTCAGAAAAACAAATTTTTTCAGGGTGTTAAATTATGTAGTCACGTTACAAAATGCTTGTTTCATCGATTGAAAAAATGAGATACGCTCTACTTTAAAAACGTAACTTATATTTTTCAGTATTTTGCAGATTATTTTTTCTCTCTAGCATTTATCAAATGTTGAATTATTGCACATAGTATTCAGAAAAGTAAGTAAGCAGCCATATTTTGTAATAAATTGACTTTTAAAAAAATACAAAGCTTTCATTTGTTTACGCATTGAAGTTACAAATTTTTAAAACATTTTTCTTTCCTTGCCTCTCTAACAAGTTTAAAACTTTCTTTTAATGCGTAAGAATTTCATTGAAATCTATTTGCTTTATTTTCGATAACAATTAACTCCATTTCCATTTGAAATTTATTTAGAATAGAAATTTTTTGCTCTATTTAAATATAAATAGAGTGTATTGTTACATTGCATCAGAGGATAAGGAAAAACATTTAAAAAATGTTTTATTAAGTTAAAAGTTTATTTCAAGTATATAACTATAAAATAATTTAATAAGCTATTTGAAAATCGAATATAAACCTAGAGTTAATTTTTAATCTATTCGAAGTCAGATAGAACTGCAATTAATTTAAAAAAGCGAAATTTGATTACTAAATTAAAGGAAAGTTCTCCAAGTTAGACTAAAAATAACAAATTTTACGTTTCAGGAAAATTAAATTACTTTAATTCCCTATAAAAAAATTTGGATATTTTTTTAAATTCCGAGAATTTTCTATTCGTAAAAATATCCATTCATTTTCATGTCAGTAAATGTATCTATGCAAATTTATCTCTATCTCTTGAACATTTAGAAATCTTAGAAATTATTGAGTTTTTGATTTATTTGTGGTTTGATTGCATTGATATAAGTAATTAAAACGATTTGAACTTTAAAATTAAACATTTAATATTGCAAAAGAGATATTGAATATTTATCTTCTGTCAAATTAGTTAGAAAGATATATTGGAATTTTGCTCTTAAAATATCAAGTGCAAGTTTTTTGCTCGTGCGATTTTACGAAATGATTTAAATTATCAAATAATAATTTTTAAACTTGAATGGAAGATTTGTCCACATTTTAGCTCTTACTACATCGCTTTCTGCTATGAATTATTGCTTCTTTAATTATAAGTGCTTTTTTATTTTTGAATAAAAATATAATAAATATTCGCAAATTATGAAAAAAAAGATGTTAATAAATTTCGGGATCTATCTATATCTATCTATATATATATATTAGTAAATGATTATCTGGGTATACTTAAGAATCTGTACTTTTTATACTTTTGAGTACACATCAAAATCTTCGGAGCTCGATTATAAAAAATTTTAAAATTTATTTTCTATACAACTTCCAGAGAATACAAACCCCAATCAGAAAATGTTATAATGTTCTTCGTACTTAAAGGTATGCTCTTACATCATTTCGCACTTCTATATACAAAATTATTATGTAAAGGAAATTTTTATATAAATTACTATATAAAGGAAAATTTATTGGTTTCGACCAGAAATTTTTTGCTCTATTTCCTACTTTTGACTGATATATTTTTCATTGTCCGTTTCAAGGATGATACACATATCAAAATCTTTATTAAAATAGCGAGATAAAAAAGCAATTATGACTTTATTAAATTTCAAAAATAATAGATAATAAGCAAATTTAAGCATTTCCATTTTTTTTTTCAAATATGACTTTTCTATATCTATTTTGCATTATTCTACAG
Source organism: Argiope bruennichi (assembly GCF_947563725.1). NCBI lineage: Eukaryota > Metazoa > Arthropoda > Arachnida > Araneae > Araneidae > Argiope > Argiope bruennichi. The sequence goes on from NC_079152.1 coordinate 77,760,017, forward strand.
CAATGCTTGCATTCACATGCATCTGCATTGTCTTTACATAAAATCTATATCATCAGAATTTCAAATGTTTTTTGTTGCTTTAACATATTTCTTTTTAGAAAAGTTCTACTCCATGTATATAATTTGCGAACAAGGATTTTTTTTCTTGTTAGAAATCTGCTTGCTTCTTTGAGATACCTTAAATGTTCCAAATTTGCATGCATTATAAATTTGATTTTGCTATAAATAATATAAATCTATATAAATCTTGCAATATAAATCTATAAAATTATGCATAATTAGAAAATATTTTGAACCCTTGATGATGGTATGATATACTATTAAATATATTGTTACAAAATTTTTCTTCTATAAATACCACTAATCAGTCGTAATAACGCATCACAATTAATTGCTATAGTTCAGCAGCTTTCTTGCTGTCTAATCCTCAAGTTTCTCTACGTGTCGGCGACTCCGACTCTCACCACACATCGCCTCTGACTATACACACACTTCCTCCGATCCACACCACTTCTCCGCAGCTTCAGAGTGCTCGTCTTTTATAATTCCGGGAGGCGGGGCTAGAAACTGCAGACCAATCAGGGCGTACCTGGGTGTATCTCTGTTATTACTGGATGGATCATGAAACTTCTCGAACTTTCTGGTTTTATCCATTTAGTCGCCAAACTCGCCAAATTCAACGCCAAGTCGCCAAATGGTCGCCAAGCTCAGCACGCCGTGCCGGATAGCAAAATTACAGATTTGTAACATTGCTCTCCTCTTCAAAGACTGATGTCCCGGCAGTCCCACTTCAATCCAGCAGCTGGCTGAGGCTTCCGAACGATGTGATGATGTTGATTCATTTGGCGACTTCCGCACTTTCGAAGATGACATCATTCGCTAATTTGGCGGCGACTGAAGATCCATCCAAACCTTCTCAATGCTTTTGACCCGGACCTCTTCGTCGTTTCGGTTTGTACATCCAGACTTGATTCCGCTCCTTAAAATGCAGGATGTCCCATGGAGCCAAACATGGTGTCACAACAGGAGTCTCCGAAACTAACTCTAGCCAGGATGGTCGGTTGGTCACTTTCAACTTCCTCCGTTGAACCAATCGGCTATCAGGATTGTCCAACAGTGCCCTCTGGAGTCCACTTGAAAGCCAGGGATTCAACTCTGTCTGCAGAGCTTTCACGGGAATAAGTCCACCCCTTCCCGGTCCCTTCTCGACACTCGAGAATTGTCCGTAGCTCTCAACACAGGATCTTCCAAACAGCGCATCTGCCCCTGAGGGAAGGCTCCATTGCGACGACATAAGTTTTCCGGATACACAGAAGATTCCTCGGCTCCTACTTGTATCACACTCCTATACAAGTCCACAGCGTAGCCGAATTCTTGAGAGAAATCGAGGGCGAAATTACAGGGATCAGCGATTCCAGCCACGTAGTCTTCATCCATAGCACTCTGTAAGGAGTTACTAAGAGACTTGCAAAGAAACTGTCCCTTTAACCTCTGGGATGAATCCATTCCGAACAGGGTCGCATTAACACCTGCATCCATAGGCATCGAGCACGGGTGGCCACTAACAGACCCGTCCAAACAGAGTTCATCTTCTCCATCCCCAAGTGTTTGCTCCTTCGATTCCATTTCAGGGGACTCATTCGGAGAAGCCTGTTTCAGCTCTGCAAGTATTTGACAGTCTCCCTGTTCATGCACCTCCTTATTGAACTTTGGTTTATCCTCCGGATGGCTAAATTTCTCTTCAGTGACACCGGTCTCCACTCGATCTTCAGTCTTTTCTTCGTCCACATGGCTCTCGGCATTTCTCTCAATTTCTTCTGTGATATCTAGGACATCTTCGATTTTGTTACCTTTATCTTCTAAAATTTCTTTCTTTAATCCATTTTTTATTTCTTCATATCCGGCTTTCAATTCATCTTGTCCTTTCTTTATCTCTGCCGTTATGGCAAGTAACAATGCGAATTTTGCATCCATTTTTCTGGTTCAAGGCATACACAGGAAAGTCCAACTAATCCCACTCCTGACACCAAATGTTACAAAATTTTTCTTCTACAACAAATACCGCTAATCAATTGCAATAGCGCAGCACATTTAATTGCTATAGTTCAGCAGCTTGCTTGCTGTCTAATCCTCCAAGACCTCTACGTGTCGGCGACTCCGACTCTCTTACACACAACTTCCGCCGATACACACGACACGACTTCTTCTTTGCAGATTCAGATTGCCTATCTTTATAGTTCCGGGAGGCGGGGCTAGAATCTTCAGACCAATCAGGGCGTAGCTGGCTGTACCTCGTGTCTTAGTGGATGGATCGTGAAAGTTCTCTAACTTTCTGGTATTATCCATTTAGTCGCCAAACTTGCCAAATTTATCGCCAAGCCGCCAAATGTTCGTCAAGTCTGTCGCCAAGCTCTAAGTTCATTGATCTCAGCACGTACAGGACCGATCGTACAACGGTCTTTCTTACGATGACTCTATTCGTGCCGGGTAGCAATATTATAGGTTTGTAACAATATATTTACATTTCATCAATTTTCTGTATTAAACATATTCACACTTCTGAAATGAATGTATGAATGCTTTCACATAAACGTGTGATGAATCCCTTTGAATGTAGAAATAAGCATATCTCTACATAATATGTGAAGAGAAATACGGAATTTTGGATGTTCGTAGATGAATGTAAGGGAATCACTAATTTTACTAATTGACGCTTTTACTCTAGGGAGAATATATAAAAAAGATTAATTTTTAAAATCTCTTTACTATCAAAGAATGTCAAAGAATTTTCATATTAATGTCCACGTGATTTAATGAGACTTTAAATGGAAATATATATCTAAGATATTATTTATGGAATTATTTCTATTTTATAAAACACTTTATATATAATATATATTGTTCTTTGTAAAATAAATATTTTTCATAGTATATTCTTTAAAGACATTGAAGATTTAAACTTACTCTTTTTTTAACTCATAACCATCTCTTAAATAAAAGGATTCATTGACAGATCTTTCCTGAACAAGCTAATAAAATGGTCTAAAATAATAAAATATTCAAAGCTTGGATAATTTAGGGATTATTTTAAACTATCCTACAATTAATTAAATACTTTGAATATTCAGATATATTGAAAAATTTCCTTAACGATTATCTCTAATAGCACAAGTATGGAACCTTTTTATTTAAAACTAATAGCCTTTGCCGTCTAGATGGCTTGTCAGTGTTATTTTATTTATTTTTTTAAATATGTCTAATATTCTGACAAACTATCAGGCATCAAAATAATGTTATTTTAACTGTCTCAATCAACTTCAGTTGATGAAATGATATGAATCTTTCTATTGGAAACCAGTCTTATAATATCATGATATTAAAAATGTAAATGCTTAGTTCATCTATCTTCCGAATTACATGTAAAATCACTTTTTTTCGTCTATTGAGATATGCAGGTATTAAACTAAAGCATTCTTCTGTATTTTTCAACAATGGAAGAAAATCATGCGATTTAATGTTGGATGAAACAAAAAAAGTTTCAATTTTAATATAAAAATGAAGTCTATTGTTGGAAATTAGGCAAAAAATATTTTAACATTTTTTCTAAAATTCGGCAAAAATTTGCACTAACGTGATATAATTAAAAAAAAATATTTTTTTTAAAAAAATTTCCAAACTGTATGAAATACTCTTTTGAGCTGTAATTTTTATCGCAGTTAAACTTCAGATATCGCAGAAAAATACTAAAAAGTTACTTAATTAATGTGTTTAAATTTTAATTAAATCTTCAAAAAATAATCATTTAGAGATGTGCATTCCCACCCTCTAAAGTATCTAAGTACCAAATTTTATTGTTGTAGGTTTAAAGGCCTGACTAAAGAAAGCCAACACACACAAAAAAAATCAGTTGATTTATCTGCAAAAATATCTTCTAAAACGAATTTTGCATTAAAGCAGACGAATTTTTTATTTCTTTACTATATTTAACCATTAAAAAACGTATTTTATTTTTTATTTGAAATCCGTTAATGATCCTTGAAATTCAGGATTGCTCAAAATAGAATTTTATGTTCTAAAAACATAAAATAAAATGAAATGAAATAATTAGTCATTTACAATCTGTTAGCTATAAACTTATTTTGCATTTCTAGGTACCAAAATGATTCAAAAGAATCATTAAAGTAATGTCCTAATTTAAAACCCGAGCGTAAAACTCACAAATTATAAATGCAGCAACTCATATATAATTCAAATTATGAATGGTATTTGGAGCTGAAATAGACAGTGACTTCAAAAGAGTGACAAAAATGAAATGAAACTCGTTATCGTTTTTGTGACTTTCCATTAGGAGTATTTGTTTTTCACACTACTCAGAATTATTACTATGAATCAAACTTTATATAAGATTAATATTACTAAATTAATATTATTGTGACATTATATTAGTAAGTAGAAATTTTGAAATTCAATTATCCATAATTAAATTATTCAACCTGTAACTGAAAATCTTCGATCATCCAGAGGATTCAAGCATGCGTGTTATGAAAATAATTTTCTAATTTAAAATATTTAACTACTGTAAATGAAATCTAAATTAATTGATTAATTTCTAATAGAAGTGCGTTCATATATTTTTTTTTAATCTTTTAAACTTAATTCTGTTTTAAATAGGTGATATTTCCGTTATATATATATGAATAATTGAAGTAAGTAACTGTGTAATGAATTTGTATTAAAAGTTATTTTCACGAGATTTCATTTATTTAAAATTTATTAATATTAATAATTTAATTTTATATCATTTTTAAGAATTGATTTATGCGCGAAAACTTGAAATAAGAAATATAAAATTAATGATCAAGTACTTTATTGTCTTTAAGTTGTCAGAAAGTATACATCCATTCCAAGAAAGTATAAAATAGAGAATTATTAGGGGCATTAAAATGCAGTTTCAAGGACAATTAGATAGATTTAAATTAATACCGTTTCACACTTATTACGTAGTTGACGATTTAGATATTTATGTGAATGCTTAAGACTCTGTATTTTCAAGCTCTGGCTGCATTTGGCAATTTTTAGATTATGCCAAAGAACGCCAAAATAATGTTACTTGATAATTTCCAAATTAAGATAAGATTATTAAGGTCTATGACACATAAGATACTAAGATAAGTGGCAATGATGTGCATTATTTTTCTGTGGGAGAAATTATTTATCGACGAGACCGCAAAATTAAATATGTGCCTGTTTAAGATATTATTTTCTTTAGTTCTTTTTGAAAAAAAAAGTCGATTCATAGTATATTTTATTTCTAATGCACAATTAAAATCTTTATTTCTTTTGAAATCTAATGTGCTTTAATTTTACTTATCGAATGATTCCAATGTTTCATGCATTTTGAAATTGTGTATTTTAATTCATTGTTGTCCATCTTTCATAATTTTAAGTTTATAAATGATTTTTTATAATTTAGCTTATTAATAAAAACATACATCTTATATTATTATTGCATATGTATATTTAATACATTTCAAATTTTTCATTAATATAATAACTTTATTTTGATAATATTTTCTCTAACTCTTAGTGCATGACATTTCTAGTATGATAATATGAAGAAAGGGATTAATTTATATAAATAAGTACTAAAACTATAAAAATATCGACTTATTATCTAAGGAATAAATCTATAGAGTTTTCGAGTTGTTATCCATCAGAAAAAGAGCGAAACATTTCTTCCAAAATAACATTTATAAACTTAGAAAGAATCATGTTAAATAGAAATTTATAATAAGATTTCAAGCGTTCAAAAGTTAAAAGTTTGAGAAATCTAAATTGTGTAAAATATCAGTTTTATGCAATTATAATTTTGAGAGTTAAATATCGCTTAATTTATATGTGCAACTGAAATAAAAAAAAAATAATGCTTAAAAGCGTCTCTCCTTCTCAACCTACAAATATGTCTGCATATCTTTTCAAATTTGGTACCTACAGATCACGCGATCTGTCCTGTGCAACACTAAAACATATACACTCGTAACTTTTTATTATCAGCAAGGATGGAAAAAAAAATCCAATATCCATTGATTGATTGTCAACATTGGAAGAAAATAAACTACGAAATATTATTAACTATTAATTAGCATAAAATATTAGTATATTATTAAATATTAATATAACATTAATTTGGATTTCATTCACAATTTTTAAAAATATATTTTACAATGTAATTAAAAAATATTTTCAAAAGTTAATTTAATCTAAAATAAAGAACTTTAGAGAATTTAAATTAGCACGATGGAAAAAATAAATTCATGAACTTAAAAGAGGAGTAAAAGTAATTTTTGCAGGAATCTGCAGGAAGTCACTGCAATAAAATGACGAAATATGGCATAATTTTAATTAAAGTAATTAAAAATACCCTCGATGTGCGCAATACCATACTTTTAAGTATATATGAACCAAATGCGAATGCTCTAGAAGAAATAATATCGCCATCAAAACGCCAACACATTCACAGAAACCCACACGATTTTTCCTTAATTATTAGTAGAATAATACATAGAAGTTATTTTTCCATTCAGGAACAAAAGAAATTATTTATCTATTTACCGATACTTGTAGGTTTAAATCTTAGTACTTTGTATTTGTTTGCTTTAAAATTTTATACCTGTTGTTATTTGTCTGGAGATTACGTTGTATTGCTTACATTACAATTAATTCAACCCATTACGACGTAAACAAATATTTTACAATAAATTTTAAATATTACTCTGCAGGCATGATAATACAATATGAGAGTGTTCCATTGTTTTGAAAAATTACATTAATTAATACTGTCATGGAATAAACAATTTTGGTAAATAAGTAAAACTTATTACGCAAATTCTCTGGCTTATTATTATTATTGTTATTTAATTTCGCGCTTAAAATCGTGCTCCTATTGATAACAAATATTAGTTTTTCCCTTCTTTTCATTAGCATATTATAATTTTTCTTGTGGGATCCTTAATAAAATGTATTGCTTATCTCACTATTTCACTATTATAAAATCTACTCCAAGTGGAAGTCACCATTTTAATGCTGCAGTGCTTGACAATATTTTTATTTGACGAATTAATTAAAAATTTCTAATTAAAAAATTCTAAAGTAAAATGCTTTAAATTGAAGGTAAAGACACATTACGAAGTCTTGAAACTAAAAAAAAAAATTCTACTATTCTTTGGAAAGAATAAGTGGATTTAAATATGGACATATGGATTTAAATGTATTCATTACTAAAAGCGATTTTTTAAATCAAACATTTTACTTTTATTTTATTTAGAGAGAAAAAAAATCTGCTTTTGTTGGGATTTCAGTCATATAAAGCTTTGATCTGATAATAAATATATACGCTTTATCTTTTAAATTTCTTTTATGGGTGGAAATTTTATCATTTGCATCTGACGAATATACATAAAATTTTTTATTCGAATTTGTATTGTGTTTTATTATTACCACCTACGCTTTTAAAAAAATATCTAAGAAAAAAATTAAATAATAAATTATTGTTTATTTTATAAAAATCCTTTGTATGTTTTTATTTCTTTTCTTCTCTTATTAAATAACCTTTTCGTTAGCTATGTTTTAAGATTGAGTGGATAATTTTTTTTTCTAGGTACACTATTAATGAAACTAAAGAATTGAAGTGGAATACAGTTAATTGATTGCACTTTAATGATAAATAGGTTCTATCCATTAACTTTCAGATGATCTAAGAAAAAACCTTTAAATAGATATAAAAAAATGAGTGCAGGCGAAAAATCAGAAAAGAACTTTCTGATTTTTCGCCAAATTTCCTGCAAATCATTTGAAGAAATGCCGCTCCTTTTGATTTCCACATGTTTTATTGCACACAAATGGAGTTGAATGACTACATTTTTAAACCTGAAAAGGAAGTGTGCTGTTAATGAATTAAATAAGCCTTTTTTTAAAAGTTTTACGTTATAATTCACCTGTATTTGCATTAAGAAGTGGCAGCGAAATCCTAGACATTTGCTAGACATTGCGCAAATACGGTGGTTTAAAATTAATGAGAAAGTAAAATAATCTAATAATGAGTAAAACTTTTATTTTTCCTTACGCACATAGCTGAAATGTTTTTCTCCCTCGAAAGTATTCTTCCATTTGTTCAAAAGTCTGTGAATAAATCTATCTAGCAGTAGTTATTCTAAACTATTATTTCATACTATTATTGGTCTAGCAGCTAAATAAGTGTGAATTTGTTAATGTATTTAGCACATTCTGAAAGCGTCTACTTATATAGTTTTCTAGTAATTTGATCTTCTACATTTAATTTGTAAGCAATTTACGTTGTTTAGTTATATATTTTCCCTTTTATCTATGTGATAAAAATGAAATCACATCCCAATCTTTATCTGAATCACGTACCCAATTTAAAGTAGTTTAAGTTAAAAAGTTGATTTTTTCGAAATTATGATTTTTTTTTAAATTAATATTCTTAATGTTCAAACTTTATTCTTTATAAAGCAATTAAGATTTTCTTTCTATGTCTATTTTTTAGGAAGATCCACTGATTTTTATATTTCCATTAACATACTTTCTAATGCTATCTCACATCTTTAGATAGTATTTTCTCAAGTATAGAATATATTTTCAAAATACGAAAATAGATGAATTTTCTTACGAAACACTTCATAAAGTATAATACTTAGTTTTAATTCAAGTTTGATATAATGATTTCTAAGCGTGAACAGCAGTTCCGGAACTAGAGAATAAGTCAACTATCTAACTCTCCGACCCACCCGAAGGCACCCAGATTTAAACCATAAAACTGAATGACCGGACCGCCGCAACAGCAACATTGGCGGGAACTGTGGTTGAGTCCTAAGGGCCGCCACCGGCCACGGCACAACCCTCCCCGAAGGAAGTACGTCCCGTCATCGATGGGAGGAGCCAGATCCCCCACCTATTAGTGTACCCTCTAGGGTGGCGAGATACAACCACCATGCCGGAAGCCTCTCATCCTCATTTCGAGGTGCCCCCCGGGGGGTTGGAACTACAGAATAAGTAATCCATTCATACAGGAATATTTTATAGCTGTGTTAGTATTTCAAAATGCGAAAAACTGTTATTTATCGTCATGTTATTTATCAGTCAAATGACAATATTTAATGAATGGATAGAAATATAGCTTATTTTTTTAGTTCAGGAAAAAGATAATATATTCCAAAAGCTATCTGGAAAACTTTAAACAAATCATTTGATAAACTTCTAAACTAGAAAACTTTTGCTTTATACCTCTTTTTTTTTTTTTTAGATAAAACAGCCTTTTCCTCCAATTGAAAAAAAAAAAAACTTTTGGCATTTAACACATATTTTCGTTTTATAGAGTGTTTTTCAATCATTTTAATATAAATATTAAAAAATATAACAATGTGTTGGAAAGTTTTCCAAAAAATTGTCCCGAACGTATCATATAAATTAAAAATGGAAGAATGAAAGGCGCATGTTGAGTAAAATCTGTTGCATTATTTCTGAAAATGCAGGGATGCATTACAATCAGCAATAAATGGCCATATAGAGAAATAAAGCCTATGAATAAGAAATTTCAAAATCAGTTTTTTGAATTTCATTCTGGTGATTTTCCAATCCAATACGGGTATCGTTTAGTTTAGTTTAACTATATTAAGGTCCCCTTTCAAAACAACACTAGGGCTATTTTGGGACGAATCTCGTAATTTTGAAACGCGGTCAGATGACGAGGATGACACCTGAAAGTACATCCCCTTTCCAAACTTCCACATCAGACCAGTGATAGGTTGCTTAACCACGATGGATTTAACGTGCACCAGACCCGCTTACACGACATATCTTTGCTGGAATCGGGTCTCGAACCTGAAACCCTCCTGTTCCGAAGCCAAGATCTTACCCTCAACTCACTTCTGCCTGTATGACGATCGGTCTGACCATCCAGTTAACATTGACGAGAGTCGATTCAGATAGTCATGGTACTCTCCTTAATATTGCTGAGATATTCAACATATTACAAAAATGGCTACATAAGGAGAAAAAAATATATCGATATATGTGTCCCTTATCAGTATAAGAAAATTCATTTGATGCAATATATCATCAATTGGAATTCGCTTCTGAAATGCAACGGAATTCAGCCATTTTTGAAGCAACTGACAATTAAACGGCAAAACTTTTGTAATAACATTAGCAGAACCTGCATAGCTTTGACCATGGCATTATATCCAAGAGGAAAAATTAACATTAAAGCCTCCACCCGATATGGCATAAGCATGCCACACAACACCAAACAAACATAAAAATGTATTTAGGAATTATCAAAAATAACTACAAAACAATTTTATATAGCACACATTCAGAAATATTTAGACTATTTGAAAGGTAAAAATGTGATATGTTCATAGACAAAACAATTCACTAAAAATATACAATAGAAAAGCTGTTTTAAAATTTAAAAATATACAAATAATTCATTGCATCCACTGTTCCACATTTGTATATTAATCCTGTATAATCTGATATGAAAATAAAATTCTGCTTGCTTCATAATATTTCGTATTTCTTTGTAAACTATATTGTCTTTTTTTCCACCTGCTGCCAAGACAAAAAGATTTTGTTTGGATGCAACTCCAGAAAGTGCCACATAAAGTTGTCCCTGAGAAAAGCATTCTTCACTTAAGTCAATTCCAGCAGTGGGAAACTTTGTCCTTGGGCTTTATAAGGAAAATAATTAAAATCGCAATTATAAAACTCCTTTTTTTATTTTGATATGACTTCAATACACTAAAACCTTCCCCAATAAATGCTCTACAAAATGGTACAAATATCTGCAATATCAGTTAAGTATTTCTCGAGTTTTATCTTTCAAACACACAGACGTTTTCAGGAGACTTCATTTTATACTATGTATAGACTAATTTAAAAAAAAAAAAAAAACTGGGTGAAACAGGATGAAGTTGAGATGCAACAAAAAAATTATGTTGTCAGTTGAATTATTATAAAAGAATTTGGACTTTGACTTTTTACCAAGTGTTAATTTTTTAAGTTAAACTATTAATTCAGACGTATACTTTCAACTATTAATCAAACTGAGCAATGCAGTTCAACAAAAGCTAACAGAACGGTAAATCGGAAAAATGTTGCTTTCCCAGCATTAAAATAGAAAACCCCAGTTATCTTTGGCATTATCCAAAAATTAATGGTGCTAGATTGGAAGGTTTTGACACATCTATCATACAACCCTGCCTCTGTTACTGTCTCCATTTGTTACTGTTTAATAACGATGTGGTTAGGAAATATTTACTAATTCAAATTTTTGATGATGAGTTAATGAATTTTATGAATAATAGTATGATAAGTGACAGTAGGTCATCAACTAATGCTGAAGATATATAATTTATTAAAGTAAAAATTTTGAATATCCTCCTAATTTAAAATTCATAATCATTGAACTATGAACCCATCAGGAATCTAATCTCTTTATTTTTATTTTTGATCCATTCTTAAACATTCGTTTACTGTGAAAGTCCAATAATACTATTAGATAATTTGAAGGAGACACAAAATTTCATGTGAAAACCGTTTGTTTTCTCTAATTTTCATCATTTTTTTTATCTAATATGAAACTAAATTGATCCCTAAAAATAACTTTAATATATGCAGATTAATTCGAATGATTAATGCTTTCATTTCTTCTGATACTTTTCAACTATGTAGCATTTCTCATAAAAACCTTGAACTTTTTGTGAAAAATTTTTAAGATATTTCCTTACATTTAAATTTATTAATTTCTTGTAGTTTGTTCTTATAGTTATAGTTATTACATCTTATATTATTTGTTCTAGTTAATAGTTTTTGTTCATATATTATTACTGGAAGTAGAGTTTTTCAATAAAATACGTATATAACATTTGATCTGAAAAAGACGAAATAAATTTGAAAATTTACATATATTTTTTAATAAATTTTAGATATGTTCCGTACATTACTTAAGGTTAATGCTGTATGCAATAAAAATAAGACCTTTTTCATTGGAACTCACATAATGGTGTAATTCAGGAAATTTTATTTTTTTCCAATTAACTTAATAACTAACTTTTGTAATTAATTCAGAAAAAAAAGAGAGAGAGTGAAGCTAAGTACTTACATTTAAAAAATTAAGTCATAAATCTTGTAATGTTTATAACATCAATATCTTTAAATACAAATTGTGAAAAGCTGTTTTGTTAAGTTTATTCTCAAAAGAAATTGATATTTCTATGATATTTTTTTTTGGGGGGGGGGGAGTAATAATAATTAACTAAACAAAGATATATTTTTTTGTTTTATAAATTATATTTAATTAATTTTAGGTTCTTACTAAAAATAATTATTTAATACTGTTTATTCTAAATCTCATCTAATTTAGTAAAAGTTTGATAAGGGCTTAAATACCTAGATTAATTTCTTAAATTTCATGTTCTCTCAAGATTCACTTCGCAATAAAATGGACCCAACATATTAATTTAAAATCTGGCGAAATACTTCAAAGACTCTGGATAACTATTTCGAACTTGCCAGGAAGAATTTTAATTAGATCGTGTTTAGCTCAGAAATAATGGGATGTCTCGATTCCTTTTCAAATAATATTTTAGCTGAAATTAATTAAATCGTGATTATATAAAATAACAAGAAAATTTAGAAAGGATTTTCTAGAAATATTATCTCTTAAAATTCATTTTGTATTTAGAATATTTGTCAATATAATATGTATCAATCATTTGTCTAATTATACGTGCACAATGTGCTGCAAAAAACCTGGGCAAAGAATTTTTAATATAAATTTATTAAAAATAAATTAATTAAAAAATATAATAAATGATAAAAAGAATAGACTTTTACTAATGAATAAATTTAATTGGTTTCAAAGTTGCTGCCTTTTCCAGCTATGCAGAGGTGCAAACCCTTATTAAAATTTTCAGCAATGGGCTGCAAGTCTTCTACCTTTAATCTATTCCATTTCCGCCGAAGCGATTGCTCTAGAGAGTCCAACATTTTGTGCGGTGTAGTGCAAGCCCAGAATCCAAAATGGACTGTGTACTGCAATCCATGGGGTTAAGATTCGGCTAGTAGTGGTCATTCCCCAGATGATATCACGTCCGGAAAATGCGTCTTGCATTTATCATGTGTCTGTTTGGCCTTGACATATGATAAGAAGACTTGTTTCAACTTCCACTTTACATTGCTGAAGTGCTTTTTGGACAACGAAATTACAACAGCTTTCGAATATCCCGCTGATACACTTTTTGATACATTTTAGCGACCTTCTTTGGATGTTGGCGATGTTCAAGAATTGCCGGGTTGCTTGGAACGTCTACAGACCAAATCCTACAGTTTTGGGAATTACGAGCTTGTTGGACAGTAAAGAGCTTTCCATTAATTAAAAAGAATCTCTCCTAGAGCTGACTTGCACCCGTCTAAAAAGTTTTCAACATATTTGGAGCTGCACAAGGTTTTTTTTTTTTTCGTCAATGCGATGTTGAACTTTTTGGCACTTGTAAAGTTTCAGTTTAAACTCTGTTCTTGTCGTTCGCCGTACGGATCGGCCATTTATTCCCAATTCACTAGCGATATTTCTCTTGGAAACCATCGGCTTTCGTTGAACTCGCTTTTTCATTCTCTTACGGTTATTGAAAGCAGTCACAATAAGTTTTCCTCCTTTTCCTGGACCTCGACCATCTTTGTCAAGATCTTTGATCAAACAGATTGCATCAGATACCTTTTGACGAGGCATATTAAGCAAAAGAACGATTTCACACTGTCGTTTTCCTTGCTTAAATAACTCTAAAATAGCAGATCTTTTGTTTGTTTGACATTGTAAAAAATCCAAAAAACGATAAATAAACTAAGATATATACTATAAAATATTTTATCATTGATGTATCAGACAGAAAGGAATGAACACAAATTAAAAAGAAATTAGTTTACTTCTATTCTATGATATAATAACATTGCCCGACTTTTGTCACACCCTGTAGTATGACGCTGCTGCCATAACAGTTTACACATCTCCTATATTTCTACAATAATTCAACAATAGTTTGCATAATTTCAACAATCACGAATGTATTAAAAGTATCAAAAGAAAAATGCTCTTATTAACAATACAATCAGCGATTAAAATATTAAAAGTAGAAAATTTGTTACATAAATATAATAAAACTTTTCGAATATCAAGACTTTTTTAATAAGAATTTTCATTTTAATTAGCTGCAGTCATGTATAAAACAATTGTATATCATTTTACGATTGAGGTCGTTCATTAGAACTGTATTGATGTTTTCCAAAGATTTATTCAGAAATAGCATCTAATAATTTTTATGAATGGATTTGCAATACGCAAATTAAAAGCATTTTTTCAGAAATCTTCAATGTTTGAAAAAAGGACTTTCAGAATGAAGTTTAAGGTTTAAAAGAGACTTATTTAATTACAATTATTTAATTTCAAGTTGAGAAACACTCATGAATGGAAAACAGAAACAAACTATACTATGTATTCATATTTTTCATTTAAGAACAAACATTCAAGAACATGCGCAAAGTCATTCATAAATTTTTGAGTATTCCATAAATATCCTTTTTTTCTCCTGTGATAGTAATAAATGAATTGAGTGCTGACATGAATTATTTGATTCTAACTATCAACTATTTATTTTGCAAATTTAACAAAATGTTCATTAAGGTATAGAAATCAATGTGCATATTGAATTTTCTTTCGTATGTCAAGAAATACGCATTATCGCTTGACAAAAAAGCACTGATGTATATATCAAAATCGAAAATGAGAATGTAAACGTAATTTATGAAAACATTCAGTTAGCGAAAAATGTTTAATATATGCTTGAAGACCAAGAATATAATCATATTTTTACTTTTAACATATACTTTTGTATAATACTTTTTTGCAGTTTTTCTATTAATGAAAATATACTTACCTTTTCCCCAAAGTCATTAATCATTTACAGCAGAGTTGACCCAAAAGTTAGTAGAAGTACTTACAATTTGATCGATTATCATTGATATGATGGAGAAAATTACAGCATCAAAGTATAAGTATTTTCTTGTTTGATATCTAATATTTCTTAAAAGCTTCAAAAACGGCTTTATAAATCAAGTTAGAAGAATTAAAATAATATATAGCCCTAAAATCCCCCTATTTAGCAATTTTAGGAATAATTATCATTAAGTAATTTATATCTTGTTATTAAATAATGGCTTTAAAATTTAAGTATGTTATGTGTTAGATATATTATGGTGAAATATGTTATTGTAGTAGGGGATCTTGATCAGATAGATTTCATCTTTTTGCATCGAAAATATATATTTAAACATTTTTTTTTGTTTACTATTTCAATAATAATGTTCTTCTAATTTTTCTCTTTCGATATTTTTTAAAATTAAATAACCAAACATTTAGTCGTTATCTTCTTTGAATGACAAAAAAAAATCTTACATTTATAATTCAATATTACTCAAAACCATCAACATATATGCCGTTTATTTTTATTTGCCCAATCATATTGATTTTATGATTAACAGTTTCCTTTTAATACCTTAATTATCGGTTAATTTTGAATATTTCATCAGTGGTAGTTCACTGCTTTCTCCAGATAAGCCTACCGCAGCTAAGTTTGCAACATTTTTTCTTCTTTTTTTACGAAAATGAACACATAAATAAAAGCAATCAATTGAATGCAGCAAGAAATAAAAATTAGCGTGACATACGCATCCTTATTTCTAAAAAATCTAAAAGGTCACATTGTGCTCGTTTGCATTGTGCGCAGAATGTGACGAATAAACGAGAGATAAATGATATTTCTTCCATTAATTCTTTCCATTATACACTAAGAAAGGATAATCTGTTAATGGAATTAAGAAATATAATACCTAAAGAACGACATTCGTTGAAGGAAAAGTTTCATGCATTCGTTTAGATGCTCGATTCCACAAGAGGTGATTAAAACTTCTACTCTCCAAGCGGGCTAAGACCGCGGTGAACTGGTGGTAGGGTTCCGACTTCGAAATTGGAGGGTTTCTTGTTCGGAATCCGATTCAACCGAAGAACCATCGTGTAAGCTAGACTGTTGCACGTTAAATTCATCGGAGCCAAATGTTCTCCCGCTGTTGGGGCAACACAATTCTCCAAGATGGAAGTTTGGAGAGGGAGTGCCGTCTCAGGTGTCGTTCCCATCATCTGACCAAGTTTCAAAATTACGAGGTCTATCCCAAATAGCCTTAGTGTTGATTTAAAATGGGATGTTAATATAACTAAACTAAACCAAACTGGTCTTGATGGAAAAGTTTTATTATAAGGAGGAGCTCAGAACTTTTGTTTATTTCTCAAAATTTTTAAATTAAAGAAAAATATTTTTGAGGATGATTGTCCTCTGATATCCCGCTATATGAGCTGTTTAACAATTAAATTAAATTGTGATATTAAATGCATGACTTGCCGACTGATAAAAAAAGGAATTTAATTGTTTCCCTGTCATCAATGCTCTAAACTGAAAAAGTATATTAGCACTTACAATTTTAACTGTAAAAGGAAGTATGAGACAGATTTTGTTGTCTCTTGAGATGAAAATGGCAAAAGATTCATAGGCGATAACCAAATAAAAATTGAAATGAAATTTGTAATTCCAGATGTTTTTGCAGATGCTTACTACAAGCATGCTGTATGAAAGTGACAACAAATTCATACATAGAAAAATAAAGACATCAAAAAATGTTAAATTATTTTCGAGTATGCCACATCAGATTCAAAGAAAATATAGCTTGTCATCTAGCATCAGGTATAGATTTTTTTAAAGGATCAACGGACATCATATTACATACATACAAGAGTTTAATCCCCCCCCCAAAAAAAAAAAATTCCGAGAACCAGTTGGTCTCCTAAATAGATCATGTGCAAAGAAATATAGAAGATAAGTAAAAAATGCATCAGTATATATGCTAAATGTGTCCTTAATTTGTACATGTGCTGAGATAGATAGTAAACAAAGTTATATCGCACCATTTATGATTGATAAATTAAAACATATTTATAATAATGAATGCATATATTACATAGGATTTATGGTAGATAAATATTAGAATGAAACCAAGTATATGAAAAATATGCTAAAAATCAAACGAATAATCCGTCCACAACGTTAACACAAGCAGAAGTATCTAAAATTACTACACCAAAACTCGATTTAAAATCCTGAATTGAGTTTTGTATTAAAGTAATTATGGATTCACATAATTCAAAACTAGAAAATCCAAAGAAATATTGAACCAATATCCAAACGAAACGATATTTATTTCACAATAGGAGAACATTTCCATTCTCCCCCCAAAAGTTCTTGAAATATAATTGTTGCAAACCAGCAATGAAACATAAACTCCTATCAGTTTTAGATATCGCTGTAATGTGATAGAAGTGTAGAAATTTATAGTGTAACAAAATCTCTGAAAATAAAACTCTATAAGCTCTTGATACCTAATTAATTCTGTCTATCATTTCAGCTTTTATCTATTTATTATAAGCAATTCCTAATTTTTAGAGAAAATCAAATACACGGAAAAGAGTGTCATTTTCTTCGATCTGTAATTAAGCTGATTTGAATTTAGATTTTCCGTTTACAACCTAATTAAAATATTTAATTTATCAAGATTGTTTTCAAAAGTATATGAATATATTGCAATGACAGGAAGAAAATGAACATAAAGGAATTTCATTGATTTTTACTAAATTGTTATTAACAATGATTAAGATTATAAAAAAATATTTAATATGATTAGACTTAAGTGTGCATTAAAACACTTCAAATTTATCTCTTTCGACAGATAATGAGTGAGAAATATGCTATTGATATTTTAATAGGCATATTTGTACTTACAAAAGGAGGATGTTTATTATCAGATTGCTTTTTTCTTAAAAAAATTATAATTGTTACTTTTATAGTTTATGGAGTTTACAGAATAAATAAAACTTTGTAATCGTACAATTTTTTACCAATTAGATCTTTCGTATATTCTAGGTTTATTTTTGTATGAGGAAATAACGGCTTGGACAATAATTTCATTAAAACTGGACGTTAAAGACATTTACATAAAGCGTTAAAGCCACTTGAATGAAAGAACTGCGCTAGCGTTAAATGATGAACGAAGATGCGAATTTTATACTAGATGCCATCTGACCCTGGTCAGAATTATGAGATTTGTTCCACCTTATTCCGCAATGAATTCTTTCAGTTCAAATTCTTCCATAATCCATCCTCTGAATTTTCAACTATTAACTTTCAAACCTTTTAACTGAGATATTGTACCGTTATGATATCCTTCGCATTCCATGATATCCAAGGAATTCTTGCTGATTACTTATATCTGAATTTAAGCATTCAACTGTTATTTTTTCATTACCGATAAATTAAAAGGTTGTACCTTTTTTTTCTTTCTTATAATATTCCTGCAAAACTCATTTATGAAAACTATGTATATTACATATAACAATCTTTTGTTCAAAATATAATTATTGTAATGCAATTCTTCTGCACAATTCTGCAATGCGCCAAAAATTGTTTTCAGCATTCAAAATACACAATGCTAACATATATTAAATGGACTAAAATCTAACTTCGATATACTATAAATTGGAATAAGAAATTGGGCCACTTATAATAATAATTTTGACACAAAATCAATATTCCAGGGATAATATTACAAACTAAATTTTTAGCAAAAGTCATTGCGGTGTCAAGCATCAGAGAGATACTTTTAGGTAACTAGATAATGTTATGAATGCGCCTTCATAGAACGTCCCATACATGCTCGGTTATGTTCAAATCAGGAGAATTTTGCTTTCCAGTGCATACACACAATAATTTTCTACTGAATATAAATTTTCGTCATCTGAGAAGTCTCTGTATCAAGTATTATTAAGTTTTCGAATGAAGAAATGAATAATTAAAATACGCACAGAAGGAAGTTTAATCAAGGATATTTATTGTTACAAAAATGAAAATTACAAGTACTTATTGGAATAATGTACTAAATAATGTGACTTTACATCAGATCGCCAGGCATGCCAAATTTGTCTCTTTCAGCACAAAATTGTTATAATATGAAATTTGCAGCTCTTGAATGAAAGATTTCTTAAATCTTTTGGGTTGGACTCCTCATACTTTTAAATCACTCCCTAATATAAATCTTAATATTTTTCCACACATAAAATTACATGTATGTACCTAATGGTTAAGGCTATGAACTCCTCAAGGACTCACGTTCTTATTTTCAGACTTCTGCAAATGACAGGTGTTTTTCACCTGTCATTTGCAGAAGTCTGAAAACAGTATAAAAGAAAACTTGTATACTAACTCTATGAGACGGGCGAACACAAATTTTGTTGTCTTTATTTGTCTCTTCTATTGTATCATTGGCAATCTTTTGGCGATCAATCGCAACTGATGAGTGGTTTATGTACTAAAAAAAATAATATATATTTTGGGCGAACGATTAATTGGAAACAAATTTGATTACGAACGAAAATTTTAATGAAACAATCGTGTACCAAATTTCTTTTACTTAAGTCACTGGGTTCTTGAATTTAATTATTTAAAGCATGATAAAGTATTGCCTGAGGAATAATTAATTACCTGAAGAATCTAATTCAAACATCTGATATCAATCTACTTTTTAAATGCTAAATCTGTATTCTCAATCTTATCTATCTTATCTTTACGTTTTGTTATTATTACTCTGCCAGCTAAACAGACTTCATCTAAATAAATGTCGGTTGAAATTTGACACAAAAGTATAAAGACCATATTAGTAGATGCAGCACCAAAGTCAAATATCGTATTCCAAATTTTATCTGCCTAGCGAAAAACATTTTAAGTTAACATGTCCACAGGCTACAGACAGAAAAAATTGAAATATATATATATATATATATATAAATGCAACTGCACACCAAAAATAGATATTTTTATATAATATATATATATATATATATATATATATATATATATATATATATATACATGTGTGTGTGTGTGTGTGTGTGTGTGTTATAAAATGTCTCTCAAATTTCCTTATTCACCGTTACTGAGAACTCAGAAAGATTATTTATAAGACGTAAAAAAAAAAATGCTTATTTATATTTGGAGATGTGAGTATTCGATCTAATCTGATTAATTATGCTGGCTCGCCATTAGAGGAATAGCTGCAGAAAAAAGTAACCACAACTCCAAACTAGCTGCTCCGACTCGGCGGACGGCACATGGAATAACTTGAATGACCGGACCCCATCTACAGCAACACTGGTGGGAACTGTGGTTGGGTCCTAAAGACCATCACAGGAAGCACCCTTCCCTAAGGAGTCATCAATGGGAAGAACCAGACCCCACCTGTTCATATACACACAAGGGTGGCGAGAACCAACCACCATACTGGAAGCCTCTCACCTGCCTGCTAAGCCTGCGCAGAAGACAGGAGGTATACGCTCTCCTATACTTCATAGATTGCCTACATTAACTGTTTTACTTTTTCGTGTATTAAGCATACAAAGCGATATTGTTATAATCGTCAAATAATTAGAACTCGATACTTTCAATAGTATTCACGAACTATTCGTGAGTACTATTAAGTACTCGTGAGTATTATAACACCGAGTGCGAATATATATATATATATATATATATATATATATATATATATATATATATATATATATATATATATATATATATATATATATATATATATATATATATATATATATTATATAAAAATATCTATTTTTGGTGTGCAGTTGCATTTCGTTTTATTTTTCTCATTTTTTAATCTATGTATAAAAAATATTGCTTTTATAAGAAAATGTATCATATATAAAAAATATCGCATTTGACCTAATTTTAATCAAAAAATAATAGCCATAAAAATGAGAAAAACAATTCTTTTAGATTTTAAAAAACGTGAAATAGGTTATAGTATATAATAGGTTACGTCAAATATACAAGTGACTCCAATCAAGATTTATTTATTTCCCCAACCTGTAAAAAAGTTTTTACTACAAAAAAAAATAAGATTCAAGAAAAATAAGAAATTACTTAATGTTTATATTACTTACGTAAAAGCATTAATATGATATGTAAAGACAAGATGAAAGTAAAATAAAAATAACAGCTTTGTTAATGTTACTTCATCTTTAAAAGTAATATAAGAAAATAGCTTTTTAATGCAACTTTATTTTAAGAAAGACTTTAAAAGCATAATAAACAGCCTAAAGAATAACAATTATTAACATACAATTTCTTGAAATGTATTAGTAACTTTCATATTGGAAAAAGGCCGATTCACAGTACTACTTAATGATATTTTTTTCTTTTCTTATCTGTATTGATACGAGTTTAACATTAGATATTTACTCTAAAGTTAAGAGCTTATCAAATTTTATTATTTCTTCTGCCGAAATCTGTACTCATATTGAGTTGTTCTAAATAATAATTAATTGTATTCAATACTAGAAATCTGTGCAAAATATTACTTTGCATTATATGAATCAAAGAAATTCTCATTTGCCTTAAATTATTGCTAATTATGTAAATGTTAGAACTTACTTTTTGCAAATAATATGTAGTGCAATTTAAAAAAAAAAACATATCTTATCATGTTTCCTTGAGAAATGCAGAAATTATGCAATGCTCTATTGCCTATTTTTATATCATTAGTACTATAAAGTAATATATTAA
Source organism: Argiope bruennichi (assembly GCF_947563725.1). Classification (NCBI taxonomy): domain Eukaryota; kingdom Metazoa; phylum Arthropoda; class Arachnida; order Araneae; family Araneidae; genus Argiope; species Argiope bruennichi. The sequence continues at coordinate 77,781,826 of NC_079152.1, forward strand.
TTAACTTTAAAAAGCTATTACTCTGATAGTTCATTTTTGAAGTTATTATTCTGTTATAATTGCTTTTTATTAATTTTCTTCACTTCTTTTTCTTATTCGTTTTCTTCAATAAAAAAATGTCTATTGTTTAGTTTAAAATAATAATAAAATATATATATATATAACGACATTTATCATTTTACAAGCTTGCAGTGTTATTACAGAATCTAATGTACAATAAAAATTGCATTAGGTGTTATTCTAGTTTTATAAAATTTCAAAATTAATTGACTGCATATCGGTATGTGAAAAAAACCCATTAAACTTTTATTGTAAAACATATTATTATAAATCATATTATATAAAAATAGAAAATTAGGCAATAAAAGCATTTGAGGAATAGGAAGAATTACATGAAATTGTTTTTTTTTTTTTTTCATTTGTTATAAAATTCCAGCTATTTGTATTTTTGGCAATAACTTCATTGAGGCTATTCAGTACAGACTTGATGACCACTGCTAGGTTTTACTAGCTGGGCTCTTGGACAAAGCTCTAACTCGGAAAAATATAAACTAATGATATTAGCATCTATTTATTGATAGCATGCCTTTAAATTTTTATCTAAAGAATGATATGATTGAAGACGTTAAGAAACTTGCTGATGAGACGTTCTCGTTGGCATAGGTTGAAGTCCACAATGGTATAGATGGAAATGAAACGTCCGATGAAGTTACTTATGCTGCAACGACTAAGGCAGAAGTGGATATACATCTCAATATTTCGAATCGATCAATTAAGTGTCACTTAAAAGCATTCTGCTAAAGACATGGAGAAAATTTTGGTATAATGAAGAGGACAGTCTATTTACTTTTAAATTTCACCAAAAGTCAAAAATTCGAATTTTATGACCAAAAGATATATTTCCCAAATAGCAACGAGCCATGGATCTTTTTGGAACTGAACCTTGTAAATTGCGTTTGTCGTTGTGGAGATGATGAAGCTAATATTCAGCATCATGTATGCTTGAACTGTCTCACTAATCATCTACAGAAAAGGATACCTAGACACACCAACCTCCTTTCTATACTTCTCTAACATTCCTCCAACAGCTAAAGTAAAATACACTTTATGTTATATTTTTCAGTAAGAAAATAATATTTTTCAACTTTTTTATTGAAAGTCTCATTGGAATTCAATTTATTGAACATATAATCTGCAACTCGTCTGATTCATTCAAAATGTGTCCATTACTTAGCGAATTATAGTGTTGTCTGGAGCACTCAGTTTTTTTTTTTCAGATGCAAATTTCGTCTTATTCTTAGCCACCTTAAATTTTTAACAGTGAATTTTATTAGTTTAATTACTTATTATCATTCTTTTTTTTTTCATTTTTCCTATTACCTATCATTAATGTTATAATTTTAATTCCTTTCCTTCTTTCCTATTTACTTTTTTTTTCTATCTCTCTTTCTTTCTTCTCCCCTCCCCCCTTTCTACAATTCTTCTTTCTTATTTTTTATTTTTTTATTGATATCTCATTTCCTTCCCTTTCTTTATTTTTTATAGTTTTTCTTTTTTCCCCTCACATTTTCTGTACCCTTATATGTTGTATAGTGTCTTTTTTTTTATTTTGCAAGATTTATTTTTTGGAGGGAACATTTTAATTTGTGTTCAAAGTAAATATTAAGGAGCCCTTCACCGGTAAAAAGCCGTTGTTGCTGTACATCCTATATTTATGAATCTTAACAATCTTAGGAAGACAAATGTCATATGCAGTGCTTCTTATTCAAATAGATATTGATAAGGAACTGAAATGGATATTATTGCTTACACATTTCTTTTATATTTTAATCGAATTTGAGAGAAAAAAATATAGTAGACAGAATAGAAATGCACAAATTCGTTCAACATATTTAAAAAAATGCTGAAAATATAATGTAAAATTCAAATATTCTTATGCTTCAAGTGTTGATATTGGATAATGATAATAAAAACAAGAACAGCACAGAATATAATTGAATGAAATAAATCAAAAGAAAAGTACCAAGAAATGCAGTTTTACATAAAAGAACAGATGAATGGAATAGAATATATATATCATTTTATGTTTTTCGGTGGAAATAATGGAAATATGAAACATATAAATTTTAAATTTATTCAAAATTTAATATATATATAAGATATTTTATTTATTTAACTATAGCACTTTTATTCACTTTAAACTCTGCTCTTCATTAATGAATAATATAGTATATAAATGAAGAAAGAAAATAGTTGAAATCTTCGACAATAACGATAATTATTGTTACAACTGACATTTAAAGTATTAAGCAAAAATATATAAATCGAATTTTTTTTAAATTGAGCTTGATAATGTAAATAATTTATATAACTGAAAATGTAATTATCTTTATATTTACAAAATTGCTCTGTACTTTATGAATTCGTAAAGTATTAAATTAATGTTGTTAGTAACATTCTTTAAATTGGCTATCTATATTAAATCAAGAAATTTGAATTTATTCGCATTCTTTCTAATACAAATGACTAACAATTAATTCATTTTTTCAAAAATATTTCCGGTTCATATTTCAGAATGTTTCAACCAATTTGTGGGATATAGCGATATTATTTTCATTAATTTTATATTTGCATTGTACGTAGTATTATCGTAGAAATGACACAAAAAACTATGAAAGGAACAATCACATATAAATTAACGGTATCAATAATCTCTTCCTTAACTAATTAAGAGGCAGTAACTGACCAATTATTTCTTTTTACATTTAAGCTTTCAGTGATGATGAATATAACTATGTAAATTAATAAAGATGAAAAATGACGAATTTAATATTTTGAAAGACGTATTTTGAGCATTTTTACAAATGAATGGCGTGATTTTCGTATTTATTTAGCAAATTAAAATTTAAAATGTGAAATAATTCTGAAATCAGTATTTCAATTATATAGGTAAATATTACAATGATGTATATTAGCAAAATATTATAAATGTCTAATAGCTTTAGAATTATAGATATAACTAGAATTATAGATAACTTAGAATTATAGATATAGTATATTAGCAAAATATTATAAATGTCTAATAGCTTTAGAATTATATAATGAAATAACCGATTACTTAAGGTTAAAAGGTTAATTATTAATTGGATAGTAAAAAAATATGTTTCATTTTGTAGCTTTTATCTGTCACTTCTTTTTTGATTTCTAAAAGTTACAACAACGTAATCGAAACTAACAATGTTCTTCCTCTTCAAATAAACAAAATCTCAACTATTTCATTTTAATTTCAGATAAATATTCGAATAATGTCCCCAGGAGGCACCTCGAAATGAGGATGAGAAGCTTCCGGTATAGTGGTTGGTTCTCGCCACCGTGGAGGGTACGCGAACAGTTGGGGGGTCTAGTTCTTCCCCTCGATGACTGGACATACTTCCTTAAGAAAGGGTTGTACTGTGGCTGGTGATGGTCTTTAGGACTCATCCACAGTTCCGGCCAGTGTTACATCGGTCATTTGTTTTTGTATCCGTATGTCTTCGAGACGAGTCGGATAGTCTGTGATATAATTTACATAATTGAATATTAAGTCACACATCAGAAATATCCTTCACTTCAAGCATGTATGTAAAAATATAACAAAAGACCTGTCAAAGTTGATACAGAAGCGATATATTCATTTAAAATTAATTTCAATGAATCATTGGCAATAGATAATTTCAAATATTAATTTTGATATGATAGTAAATTTGTTTTTATTTGCTGAAATACAAATTAATTTATTTGTCGGATTTGATAAAATGTATATGATTACTTATTTTAATAGAAAAATCCTATTTATAAAAATAAATTTATTTTCTACCCAATGATGTGTATTCTAATCAAAATTAACCTCAACATTACTGATTCAACTAAAATTATTTGGATAAATAAAAATTTTAGTCATTATATCCTGCAACAATGTGAACATTCAATTAAATCGTTTTTCCGAAATTCATTTTAACAGTTCACTTTTTATGATTAAATAATTAATTCTTTTAAGATATTTTAAATCAAAATTGTTAATTGGAATATACAAAGCTTGTTTAAATAAATAATAATAATTTTTTTTTACGATACTTCAATAAATTTCATATTTTAAGTAAATGAAAGGAACAAATATCGTAAACATTTTCTTCAAACTTTTTAGTTTTTAGTCACTTCTAAGTTTATGGTTATTGCTTAGCTTCAGTTTTGAAAAATGTTTATGTTTGATCCTTTTGTTTCTGGATCAATATTGAATTAATATAATTATTCGTATCATAAAACGTTTTCTACGGTGGTTGCTCCGTATATTTTAATGCTGCAATAGTAAAATTTACATTCATATTTACATAATAATTAATTCATTTGAAATATAATTAAATATTTGTTTTAAAGAGCAGCATTTTTTATATTTCTGAATTTTATTAATTAATAATAAAATTAATTAATATTCTTCCATCAATTACTCTGTATACATAAGGAAAGCATATACTGTTTTCATGTTGAAATTTCGTCTTATTGTTGCTCGATCAGAATTTTAAGAAAATAATTTATATTTTAAGACAGTTTCACTTATAATTAAAACTTATTCTTTTAAATTTATTTCTAAAAAGTCACCATTATACTTAAATTTATTGTGATTATTATTATCGAAATTATGAAGAACTTACTTTATGAAAGAACTTAATTTATGAACTTACTTTATTTTACTTAAATTTATTTTATATTATGTATTTTATGAAAGAAATGTGAATCAAAATATCGAGCACCATTTTATCCTATATGACCTATACAGAGAATATTGTAAAAATCATCAAAGAATTCGAACTGGAGATTTTGGGGAAATCTCCATACTCCACTTCACTGTTCAAGTAAAAGAGAGAAGCGAATGATATTTTATAGATTTCATCATTGTATCGGATTTTAATGTCGGAATTAATTAAATTTCACCTTCGACATTTATTGCCATTTCGAATTTTTTTAGTCATTTGTCGCCTAGACACCAAAATTATGGAGCTAATTTGAACTAAAAAGGAAAGTATATAAACAATTGTATATATGAGCAATTACTGAGTAAGTAACTACTTATATTGCTAATCTGGGAAAATTTTAGTCTCGTATTTTTAAAGTAATTTTATTTCTCAATTAAATTCACAAAGTGTTCAGTTAGATAGAAATGAATCTTATTTTTTTGCTATTAGCCATTGATGGTAGTCAACGTATTAGCCAATGATATAAATGATTGGTAAGTATGTATTAATTATTATTTATTTGAGTTGAATCTGTTATACATAATTAATTTACATCAACAAGGTAATTAAATTGTGATTGACATAAAAACATGAAATTAAACTTACGGCACATCTGTTTATTATGCAAATGAATGTTCCTAATGGAGTCCCTTGATATTATATAACTAAAAAAATCATGAGATGATATCGGTAATCTAATTTATAAGTACAAGTTGTCTTTTTGGATACGCTTAATAAGATAATTCATTCTCATAAGACTTCATTTCATGAAAAATAATCTTCATGAAAACAGCGCACATAATAAAAATATTCTTTCTTATTCCGTTTTCAAAAATTCAAAAAACCCATGCAATATTTAATGAAATAATAGGCACAATTTGAACTTGATTGGAAAAACGCAATACTATTGAAAATTGTGCAATAAAGCAATTTTAAAAATTGTCAAAATTTAGCCAAAAAATGCTTGATAAACGAAATTAGAAATTATTAAAAAGAAAAATTCTTGAATTTCATGTTTTAATGTACCTTATCAAAACATAATTGAACTTGAACTATCAAATGGATAAGTTTGATCAATCTATAATTTTCTCATAAATTTATAATTTTTGTTCAAAATTATGCTGATTCTGTATTGATTTATTTTTGTTATCTACTTTTTTATAATAAATACCTACAGAGCCACAGTAGGTTTTGGCTTCTAACTAACAATATTCATGAATGTTCACTTTTTTTATTGTACAATGAATTTTGTTCTATTAGTAATCACATTTGTTTCAACCTGATTATACTGATTAAATTTCATTTCAGTTTTCCTGAATTTTATGTAGTTTAAGAATTTGAAAATTGCATATTTTATTTACATTTTTCCTACACAGTATAATGAGCAAAAGTCTTTTAATACTTTTATCAGTATTATTCATATTTTGTATTTGACATCGCATTTCCGAGGAATGGTTTCGATTGTTTTCGAAATCAAATTTTATTACTCTTACGAAGATAATTTATTGCATAATATATCAACAATACTTTTATTAACTCAACTAATCTTTATATAAATTTATTCATTTTATTGACCATTCAATAATATTTTATTTTTCGATGATTTTGTTTGGCAGAATTCATTATTTTATGAAATTTAGCTTTTATTTTTGTTCCACACGTTTGGCATGGATGATTTTTTTTCTGTTAGCGGATAACTATTACAATCATTTTTTTTATTCGTTTTATTTTCACAATTTTAATATTATTTTTTTGAGCTTGCGTGAATATTATAGACAGAGATGATAACATAGCTTTTTTTAAAATTCTGCCAATTTGTTTGATATTATCTAATGCAACTTTCATAATCCGTCTGTGAAGAACAGTTATCATATAATGTTAACAGAATAATAGCCAGTTTGCAGGGCATATTTCTCAGCAATTAAATAACTATCATTTATTTTAAAATTTTCATCTAACTAGAAAGAATAAAAATAATATCAAACCATTTATTCATCCAGACTAACGTTCGCATATAGTAAACTTTGGCATTTCCTTTAGAATCATTAGCAGAAAATGTCATTTATCAAAAATAACAGATACATATATATATATATATATTCATCATCTCGAATCGACATTAATAGTCATTCAGTTTATGTATGTTTTAAAGTTTTTCACGACATTTACACTTATTTGCTACAAAAAAAAATAAGAAACGAAGTTGGCAGTTTTTGAAAAAAAATTAACATGAATGGATATATTATTAAAGAATATGCTAAAAAGGTGCTAAGAATCATTGTATTCGGCATGTTAATACTTATATCAAATATATAAAGTGTAACAATGTCAGCTCCTTTTCGATTATTTTATTCATCTTTTTTTATATCATCTTTCATCGATTCAATATTTTATGGAAGTGGCTCGAGTTTTATATGATATAGCAAGAACTAATTTTCCGTAAAACTCCGATTATTTTTAAGTCGAAATAAAGATATTCGTTCTAAAAGAATATATATTTATATTATTTCCTTAGGTGTAATGAGTCATTTTAAATGCGGAGATAATAAATAGAATATTAGCTTTCAATTATGGAAAATAATAAAATAATAAAATATTATATGAAAAAGTGACAATGATTTCAATATCAGCCCAGCAATAGCCCTTTCGGTTGAAAATTCAGAAATTAAGAAATCTTTGTAGATAAACTAAATGATATAATAACAAATACATTCTTTTAAAAATTTCAAAATGTCGTAAGAAGCATTGTTTGGTGTAATATTTTCTGAAGTTACTATGGCAGTATTCGCTTACATTTTAATGAATTACAATAATTTATAAACATTTGTGATGCTTAGTTAGCTCTACTTCAAATATATTTCTCTGAAGTGCCAATAGATAATAAACGTTCTCTTTTATTATATTAATAGGGAAGTGAAATGAAATTTCTTTAGGAGGCAAATCGTACTAAATTGCGTTTTAAATTTCCATACTAATAATCTTTTAAATTTATTTTATATTGTATGATTGTCTCAAAATAATTAATATAAGAAATGAATATGATTTCTATGCCTTACTAATATTTTGACATTATGCAATTGTAATTTGTCAAAACAATAAATCATCGGAGACCTTACCAAATAATCCCAGTAAATCCCAATAAATGCAGACCAGTTACGCATTAAGTATTTCGGAAACAAACTAAACAATTATTTCGGAATTAAACTAAAAAAATTAAAGACTAAACAAAGTAGAAAAAAGCATCATTCTATTATGAGAGCGAAAATACTGCTACTACTAAAATACAGATAAAACTAGACTAATCTATCTATACTTATAATAAAGCTCAATGTGTGTGTGTGTGTGTTGGCGCTCTACAGGCCAGGTCATTTGGCATACAGCTACCAAATTTGGTACATGTATACCTTAGAGGTCATTAATGTGCACCTGGGGTCCCTTTTTTTGAATTTTTAAGTAGAATTTTATTTATTAATTAAAAACTAACTTTCAGGCCAAAAAAATCTTCCATTTTCCACACCACCAAATGAGTAAGGCTTCAGTTTTTTTTTCCAACAGTAATGAGGCTAGGATTAACATTTTTCGGCCGATTATTTCAAACGATTCTGTTTATTTTCTTAATGTTTTATGCATTTAAAATTAAACATTGTTAATAAATCGATCTTTCAGATTCATTCTGAAGTACTTTTGAATTAAAATAAGACAGAATAAAGGAAATTAAAAATGTCTAATCTGCATAACGTTACCCCAACTGGCGTAGAAAAATTCACGCATTTGCGTTAACGTTACTGGCGTTGAAAATCCACGCATGCGCACTGTGTTCTGATTGTTGACAATATTATTAACGGATGATTCTTGATTTAAATTATTTTTAGGTTAGTTGCATGCTTTTGTAATTAAATTGTATTTATGTTAGTTATATATATTTTTTGTATATGGTTATAGTTTTAAGCACATCGTTTTTTAAGTAGTTTTTTAAAACCTGTTTTCGACCGATTATTTTAAACGATTCATTTTATTTTCTGAGTGTTTGATGCATTTAAAATGAAACATTGTTAATGAATCGATCTGTTCCTGATGAATCTGAGAAAATTTTGTTGACAAATTCTTGAGATATTACATAAATTAAGAAATATATTCTTTAGTGCCCATAAAGTTTAAACTCTCAGTGACCCTGTTATCAGTAATCATATTATAAAAAAAATGCTTTGTTTCAGTAAAAATATATTATTATATTAATTGTAGATTAATTCTTTCCACTTTAATTTAAAGCATAAATTCTACGGGAGCTAACAGAAAATTAGAGAGATACATATTACGTTATGATTGAAGGCCTTTATAATATTATTAGTGAATTATATGGCTATCAAAATTTGAAGTTTTAAAATATTTTGATGAAGAATCTATTAAAGTAGGAATTGCGTAAAATATTTAATTATTAAAATTTAAACGAACATTAAGATTGGCGAACCAGCTGGCGAACTGGCTAGTACTTATAATAAAGCTCAATGTATGTGTATGTGTGTGTGTGTGTGTGTGTCTTGGCGCTCTACAGGCCAGACCGTTCGATCAACAGCTACGAAATTTGGCACGTGTATACCTTGGAGGCCGGGAATGTGCACCTCGGGGTTATTTTTTCGAATTTTTAATTATAATTCTATTTATTTAAAAAATAAGTGAAATTTTAGCGTGTTTCTGCTATAACTTCCGAACAGTAATCTATCTGAGTAGTAATGAGCTAGAATATTGGCGTCACATCTTTGTTGACATCGTATCTCGATATCTCGGATTTCGTGATGAAATATTTTGTCCTACTTTTCACTATTGGCTTCTAAGTGTTCGAGAAAACAGTCAACATCGGAGATTAGGAAATGAACTTTTAAATCCATTCCCAGAATTGCATAAGCTATGAACATGTGTTGTAGAATGGTTTTGTTGAGATGCCTTTTTCCCATTTCAATAACCTCTATTACTAGAATAAGTTTTTAAAAAAGCCCCATTTTGTAAAGATGTATGCAGAGCACTACACGTTTACAAACGAAGTATGGGCCTCATGCTTCGATTGCTTTGTCACCCGTTCTTTCTGAAAAGAGGGAATCTATTAAGAGCAAATGTATGTAGAGACCATTAAAAGCTCTCTCTTTCAATTTGGATTTTAACAATTCCATTAGCATAAAATGAATGTATTGAAACATTCCTCGTGTTTAGGTAGTGATGTAATAAGCCGCTCTATAAATCCTAATTTTATTTGGATAGTTGATAATTAAATGTTTGCAAGTGGAATCAAGAAGTATTTATGGCGTTTTTGACACCATCTACTAAGTACATCGAAATGATCAAACAAAAAAGCAGAATAATATGTGTAACCTAACTATTCATTCAAGAACATAATTAGTATTTTGAAGTCTCCATAAACTACCCAACAATATTCTTGATATTTAATTTTCTCTAGAATCATAAACAAATTGTTATAGTCTCTTCCAAATACACCGCGTGTCCTAAAGAATTAAGCTAATAAATTAGCATTAATCAGCATGGCTGTTTTGAGGCTTCTTTTAGAATAATCTATAAATAGTCGCCACTTAAATGGATCATGTTCCATGTCAAAACATTTCTTTAGCTTTTAAATACTATTTCAAAAAAAAAAAAACCTTGTTTGGAGAAAACTGAGTGAATTTCTTCTCTCGTTGCCTATACCAGAAGAATGAAATTCCAGATGTCTGGAATACTAAGATCAATCTTAGTTTGTCAGTTCCAGCATTTTAGTTCCATCGTTAGAAAGGTCTAAATCTCTTACAAGCCCATTAAGCACGCTCTAACAATTTAGTCGGGGTCTCTTATCAACAGATATGTCTGAGCTAGTCCAAATGAGATACGGCGTCTCCATCTTCAAATCCACTATAAATCATACAGACTTTAAAATAGGTTTGGAATTGGAATTTCTAAGGTACAAGGCACTGCACGAATAGCTTAGTTAAAGATTCGATTAAATAAGATAGTTTTAGCTTTAGCACTAAGTCTTTTATATCTACAGAACAAAAATAACAATTAGTAATGTGAATTTAAAGTTCAAGTTACAGAAATTCCAAAATTATAGGAGTTTTTCTCATCATTAAATAACAAATAAAAATCTTTCATGTCTTGCACACGTCTTATTACGAGCCCATGGTTTGTTCAGTTCCTCGAGTTCCCACTTGAAATAAGCAAAATGATATTTCTTCACAAAATAATCTATGATTCTTTGTTTACTTTTAACAGTCTGTTTATCAGGAATAAAATAAAAGTCGTCTGCTGAAATTACACAACCACTTGTGTAAACAGAACTAAAATATGCTTAATCACAAATGAATGCAAAAAGTAAACTCAGTTTCCTGTGCGATTAGCCATAAGAATCGGTGCATGCTCGCAGCCTTTCTAAATTATTCTTTCCACTTTGTTTACTCAGCATTTCAATAAATATGTGGATCGTGAAAGAAGATTGTTTAGGAGTACAACTGTCTGTTTGTTCTTTAAATAGATCCTCATTTTTCATTTGCATTCCCCTAAAGTGTCACTTTTAGAAATATGAAATCAATATATACTTAATCATTGGTTTCATATCCCTCCCCCTTAAGAATAAGGGGGTTTTCTGTCGTTTTTAAATTCCAGTTAAATCCAAAATAAAATTATACTGATTAAAACATAAAAATAGATGCTTTCTCAAAAATTAGTTATCGAATTTTAATGCTCTTTATGTGTAAGTAATTTTGTAAGGGAACATCATAATTCGAAAAATTGAAATGGCATTCAAATCCAGCAACTCGAAAAAAAAAACTGTTTTATTTTTTAATTACTATGTATTTTTAATTTCAGTTTAGTGCCTTCATTTTGAACTTTCTTTTGAATTGTCTATCAAAATTCGGAAACTCTTATTAAAATATGTAAAATAGCCTTAAAACATAGTTTCATATAAAAACTTTTCTTCAGTACATAATTAGTAATTTGAACCTTATAATTTAAACAATTTTATATTTACTGTACTTTCCTTAATAAAATGCTATTTATTGCTCAATATTGTCTTTTTATTATCGTTTTTAATTTTATCTGAATACTTTATTGAGGTGTTAAATGTATTCCAATTTGTAAATTTTGATTTCTAGACCAATATTTTACTTTTAACTTTTTCTTTTATACCCGTGCTCTAAAAATTATGCAATGTATGTAGTTTAATGATTTTAAATAATTCGTTTGTACCAAAAGTGAATATATTTTCTTTTCACTTATGGTTATCTTACAATGATGTGACATTTTAATGGTTTCAGATTTCGAAATTAATTTTTATCCTTAAAATAAACTAAAAATTAAAAGTTTTGCTTAGTTGTTTTATAATTGATTCTGAAAGAAATATGCCAAACAAACTTTTTTTTCTGCTGTACATGAGTCACATATTTCTTTCAAAATTCGAGATTCATTAATCTATATTGCTTCATATTCAAATCATTTTTAATCCATTTGTAAAAAATATTGCCATGAGGGTGGGAGGGATTTTTTCAATGTTTATCATTTCTTTATCATTTCGTAAATTTGATAACTTAGAAAAGTAAAAAATGTTGTTCTAGAAGTTTTAAATATTAATTCAGCGTTTCTCAACCTTTCAGTACTCGCGGCCCAGGTCTCAATCATAATTTTCATCGCTTCCCCCCCCCCCCGCTTGAAATGAAACGTTTACAACAATAATGCATATTGAGTATTTTAGATTCTGCTTTTAAATTATTTTTAACTAACCGCCAAAACAAGAGCAAAAGCGAGCCAACCACATTTGGCATTTTGACAAGCGGATAGTGTACAGATGAAGCGAATGAAAGCGGGGAAAATTTAAATATTATATTTGAAATTAACGCCAAAAAAGGAGATAACGTTAAAAGAATATGAAAGTAGAAAAATTCGTTAATGAAAGTTAACCTAGACGGGGTGATCAAATAAAAAATTTAAACCCATTTAATACAGTGGAATTTGCAAAATATTCATACTAAAGACATATAATTTCAAATGAAGATTGAAGTGATTGTTCCTTTATTCATTTATTTATTTTCCTAATGATGATTTTTTTTCCAATGAAGGTACACGAAATTCCTCGCATAGTGGTTTATATTAAGCACATATTTTTTTTTATTCTTGAGTTCCATTATAAACGTTTCAATTTCTTCAAAATTTAGTTAAAGTTACTTTTACATAAAATAACCAATTCACTTAGAAAAGGATAATCCAAGGACAACTCCTTTCAGACCTTGGCGTTCTTTTAGAATATCAAGATATATTTGGGATTCCTCAATGAAATTAATTGGCAACTGTTTTTTATCTTTAGATTCCTTCAAAACTTTCAATGAAAAGATATTTAAATAAATTTTAGTTCGAAACTGGTAGCCTTAGGATTGCAATTTCTTAGCATGTTTATTATTATATATATTTTTTCTATAAAATTAATTTAATTCTTTTATAATTGCGGCACAATTCCAGAATTCAAACGATTTCAAATAAATCTGCGATGAACGTTATTGTAGATATAAAATATTAATTTAGAAAAGTAAATAAATATTAAAATCCTAAAAATCATACATTAATACATAGTACAAAATTATAATAGATCTTACGAATCTTACATATAAAAATGTCCAAGATAAGGCATTTGATATTCTTTTCAAACAAAGATTTAAACATCTGCTAGTTAGTATTAGAATCTTGTAAACATTATTATATTGTATTTTGAATACAGTTAGAAAATTTTGCTTTCCTGAAATAAATGAAATTCCTTTAACTTTAGATCAGATTGACATTATTAACATAATAATGAAGAAAAATATATTTCAAGAGCTCAGTACCAAATAATGTTTGAATACACAACGAAAACATTATTATAAAAATATTCTGACAATTAAGAAGGATTAAAAAAAGAAGAAAGTAGTGTTACAATTTTTATAATAAAATGAAATAGGCATCTCTGAGACTATGCGACTATTTATTGAAGCTCTTCTTCAAACATGGATAGACCTAGAACTATGAAATTTCGCACAAATAAAAGTTGAAGAAGTGGATTGTATACCCTGGAATGACTTTATCTAAATTTTAAATAATTAAAAATCAAGTGATAATTATAATTCCTTGAAACTTATTGCATAAAACTAAATTAATTCCATTTAAAATTTGAAAAAAAAAATCTTTTTAATCATACGAATTCGATTGACATACAGTTTTTTCCTGAGTTTAAAAGATTTTTATAAATAATTTTCGCCCAAATTTTCGACAATAATTATCATTCTTGCAATGAAGTTCAAACCCCTTTCTATTGCTTCATTAAATATTTAATTATATGACTTTTTGATTTTCGTTCATTGTTAAAAGTGAACGATGGAAAATTCAACTTTTAATCAGCTCAGTTTAGATGTCAAAGAGAAAACAAAGTTACAAGGTCCCGGAAGACAACATTAGAAGGAATATTATCGTGACACTTATGTTTTATTAGCAGTATGATTACGTTAGAATCTATTTCATTGGGAATGCTCATCTCACAAAACGGAATAGTCCTAAGGCTAATAAAATAATTCGCTATTACATTTCGCGTCTCTTTAATATATGTCTCAAGGAATCATCAATATCAACTGATGAATAAGAAATTCAGATGAAAACTGAAATATCCATTATTATAAAAATTATTGGTTATTAGTCATTATTATAGTAGAAAAAATATTTGTTTATTTTAAATTCTACTATAAAAATTTGCTTAATTTCTAATGCAGGAAAGAGATAATTGACAACTTTTGTTAAGCTTTCTATTAGACTTACCTTTAGTGTAAAGTTTATGACAACATGATTTTAATATTGAAACATCGCATTCGAGATAAGATGAGAAATTATAAAAAATAAAATTATTTACATTTTGAAAATATCAAATACAAAATGCAAGAATGAATGCTCCGATTTCATAGTGCACTTCTCATTTTAATAAATGTATTCATTAAAAATTCAGATGCATGCAAAAGTAATTTATGAAAGTTTTGAATGTTCTCTTCACAAAAGTTCAATATGCGTTCCTTTTGTTTTACAGCATACATCAAGTCCAAAATGTAACTTTGCCTAACTTTGTGCAGTTATGGTGCAAGGTCTCAAATCAATCATGGTCGTTATGCTTGGATGCACACACTCGAGATTTTTTGAGAACACCCATATTAAAAAAATCACATACAGATATAAATTATATTACCTCTGCATGCATGCACATTTTTAATGAATAAATTTATTATATTTTACGCAGTCCACCTATAAAATTGGGACTTTAATTTTGATTTACACATTATACTTATTATTCTAGCTGAAGCAATTACTTTTGCAATGCAAATCTCTTCAGATGTGCATAGTGACAAGATGCGTACCTAATAATCCAAGAGTATTTCTGAGTTAGGGATTATTATTCGAGTTTTCTAATACTACATAAAAATCTTTCGTTTTATAATGAAATGATTTTTATAACATGTAGGTAATGTATCTGAGTTTTTTTCTTCTTGATTATTTCTAATTTTGTTTTTCCAATCACTGTTTTAAAATGTGTATATTTTATATATTTTTTTCTGTAATATCATATTACACTACAATTTAGTTTCTTGTAATCCTGAATTTTGATATTAGTCGATGAATATTAATTTAATTTTTACTTAAATATGTAAGGATTTAGCTTTCAGTTTTGGTGTCTAATATATTTCTGAAATTTAATTTATGAACTTATTAAAGTGGAAACAGATTTTCTAGGAACACGAAGAAGAGCTGAGCCCTTTTTATTATTAAAGTGGAAACATGTTATCTAGGAAAACGAAGAAGAGTCGAGCACTTTTTTCCCCCAAGTCAAAATATTAGAGAAAATTTTAAATACAATACTATGTATTGCAATATGCAATTGTTATTTCATAGAGCTCTATCCTTCTACGTTTCACCCTCTTTTTTACTATTTTTATGCCTAGCAGACTATTTTCATTTTGAGAAAAAAATGACGGACTTTTCTGAATATTTCTTCAAATCTATACAATAATCCATCGTTTTCTGTTTTGCATCTTAAGTCTTTAGTGTTATTCAGGCAAAATCATTTATGAGTTCATTTCATTTCTTGACTCTATCGAGAATAATAGATTTTGTTAAAAATGGAACTTAGAAGCTATTACAAAATAACTTGAAATGCTTATACAACAAATATACGATTGAAAATAAACAGAAGGATAATGTAAAATATATATATATAACGAGACCTGAAAACATATTGGGAAGGCCACATTATTTTTAAATTGCATTCAGTTGTGGTAAGTAGATAATGTATGTATTGCAATATGCAATTGTTATTTCATAGAGCTCTTTCCTTCTACGTTTCACCCTCTTTTTTACTATTTTTATGCTATCTTCTGTAGAATATATTGTTTATTTGCAGTATCTAGTAAACTTTTATTTCCAATTTTTACTATTTCGTCCGAATACTTGCGACTTCTTGGTTTATGTTATACGTCTCAGCCCACAGCAGCCAATTCTCTATAGATTACCGTCTGTCGATTGTCTGGTTGAGAAATTCAGGAGGATGAATTTTTCTTCCTATTTCAATTTCTGTGCTATGCAACATAAAATGAATGAAGCAAGAGGTAGTTATATATGCGGATTTATATATTATATCTTCTAAGAAAATTCAATATTTAAATATTTGAACAATAATATATTGAACTGCTTTTAAAGCAAGAAGAAATGCTATGGGATATCTTATTTATATTGTAAAATTCTCATTGAAATACTACATCTGGAAGACTGTCGAAATTCTTGTAAACATATAAGTTATATTAAAAAGAATAATTCTTTTTGAGTAACAAAAATTGCCGAGTTAATTTTTATTTCCTCTTTTCGCAAAGTCACGATATTCATTAAAATTATAATATTTTCAAGAAATATAAATGTTTATACCTTGTTTCAAACTAATCCTGAATTTTTTGGTAATGCAATCAATATGTCGCATTGAAATTTTAATTTATTAAGGTATTTATTATTTCAAAATAGTTTCCAATGTTAAGAAAAAAACCATGTGTTCCCAAAACACACTTAATTCCCCTCAATACATGCAGTGATATAATCATTATATTGTAAAACAAACATGATGATGCAAAATTCTTTTAAAAAATTGAATTTGATATTTTTGAATATCGCTGTTATATAATCATGATATTGTAAAGCATACAGAATACTGAAAAACAGCATTCAATTTCTTATCTTCTTCATTTTCATCAAAGAAATACGAAAAATAATTGAATTCTTGACGATAAATTGCCAGCTAAGACATTTCATTTATGGCCCTGCAATGCTATTTTCTCTTTATTTTATTAAAGACTTTTCTCAAATTCTTTTTCTTTATTTTCTTATTACACAGCTAATGTCCTCCCGATGGTGTGGTATTCGGATAGGAAGGTGCCAGTCCAAGAGCTGTTCTCGTCATACGACCGAGGTTCAAAATTATGAGGTTCGTCCCAAAATTGCCATCGTGTTACATTAAAATGGGACGTTAATGAAACTAAACTGAACCAAACTTATTTTACAGCTTGTCGCAATTTCTTTCAATTCCCAGTATCTTACGAATCAAATACTTGCGTCATCATGAAAGAACATACTAATAATGTTGAAAAAAATCAATAAAATAGTTATTTTATATTTTTATGATCCAAAAATACACTCTCGAAATAAGTGAAAAAAAGCATAAATGTAATAAAATATATAGATTACTTTCTCTTGACCATATAATGCGTTCGTAACTGCATGTAACATAAGAAATTTATTTGAGAGAAAAGTTTAAAATGCTTCAGGCGATGCCTAGTGTATCGCTTATCCAACAACAATTCTGAAATACGTTGGTTTAATGAATAGGTATTCATGCAGCCAAAAATAATATATATATATATATATATATATATTAATTTCATTAATATATAAATTAATTTCATTTAAATATTTATGTAAGTTCGTATTTTAATATCTTCTTCAGCAATATTTTCAAGTTTTAATTCGATTTTATAGCCATACAACTCAAATGATTATAGAAGCATTTTGCCGTTTAATTCAGCATATTAAATATCTTTTTTAATTTTCCATCAGTTCCCGTAAAATTTTTGCTTGAAATTGAAGGGGAATTGTTTTAACTTTAACTAATACAAAAACGTTTTAGCTGAAACCAAACATAATTTTTTTAAACGTATGACTTCAGAAAATCAAATATTGCAGTACTAAATCTTATGTGTGCTATAAAATACTTTTTTTTTTAAATTTATGCAATATCTGAAATAATTATTCCATTAGAAAATTCTGTGATTCCTCATAAAAGTTAGTTTATATTTTTACTTTTCAAAAGAATTTAATTGCTGTTATACTTTTTTTATTTCCGTCTTTGTTTTATTTTATAGTCATTTTGCTGTAAGGAATCATATCCTGTGAAATATTCTTAAAAGTTAAATTTTTAAATAAATTTAAAAAAAGAAATAATACTATTTTTAGATAATTAATAATTTCATAATATTTGACTAGTTAGGACTGGAAAAACAATGGTCTCTGATTTACTTTAATTTTTAGTACGTGTTGTAAGAAATAAAATTAATATGAAATATTATATTTTATGGAAAAATAAAGGTAAGAAAAAGGTTTTTTGATATATCAAATATGAATTTCTTACTTTAATCATTCAACTTAATATTTTAACATACACGGTTTAATATATGCACGATGTCCAATTTAAAAAGGGTACAACAATTAATTTCTAAACCATTAATATTAGGCACATACGTGTGTCTGGAATAAGGGTCTAACTGAAGTAAAGAATACTATTTTATGCAACTTTTGTCAATAAATGTTCTGTTGAATCATTTAACTTGAATTAAAATACTTTTTACACATTTAGCTGTCAACCTTTAAAAAAAGGCGAAAAAGTCAAATAAACGGATTTAACAATAGGATTTGGGTAAAGTTTCGATGTTTTAGTTTTGAATGTTTAACTTTTTAACCCATCAATTTTCTAAGATTCTTTTCAAAAATTGCTTTACATTCAATTTTTTTGGAAGTAAAGAATTATACAGAATTTATCAATATTTGTTATATACTTCAGTTTTATATCATTGATTTATAAATCCTTATTAGATTTCTGTATTAGTTCATTAAATGCTTTGATGTAATATTTTTTTCCATTTCATTTCATTAATTTAATATTTATTTCAAAAAGAAAGTGCTTACAAATTGGATTTTATAATTTCGAATTATGTAGAAAAGTTTGTTTGTTTTCGTATCCTTTATTGATAAAGCGTACAGGTGGAAACTATAGTATTTGGTTGATTCTGTTTTCTTCTTATTTTACTAGTATTACATGAGTGAGTTAGTGAACATGTGGGTAAATTGTACAGTATACTTCTTTAATTCGAAGCGGAATTCAACAGAAATTGAAAAAGAAAATTGGAATTCAGGAAACTGGACAGTAATGGAATAAACACTTTTTAATATGTTAACAAAACAATATTTTAGTATTTTTCTTGTTGTTGTTTATAATGACACTTGCCATGGACAAGCTCTCTGACGAAGTCAGCGATTTTAAGCCAAGGGAGCGCCTCTTGTTTTAGTAGCGCCAAATAGGGCCAAGAGTACGTCTTAACTACTCACGCATCACATTCGCTTTCACAACCCCTTTTTACAGGAGAGCACATTCACATATCTCACAGATAGAACAGATGAAGAACAACCATGCCCTAACTGGGACTCGAACTCAGGACGCAACAGATGACGGATAAGACGCGCTACCCCTATAATAGGACGCCGGCTTTAGTATTCTGAAGGCTACAATTCTCTCTTCTTTATATTATTACTGAATTTATACCTTAAAATGCTATAACGTTAAGTATTTTTCTTAAATTCAGCTTTTATTAAAGAGAATATTCACCATATATTCTAGAAACACAACAATCTGTTTCGAAACAAATTTCTTTACAAATTAAATTCAACTATTATTAATCGATTAGACTGATTACAAAATACAGGAAAAAAATATAAATATCAAAGGTAAACATCATTAATTAAACACACACACACACACACAAACATACACACACACACACACACATAGGAGTATAGTAGTAACAAAAAAGCAACTTACTTCATCTTTTACAGATTTTTTTTTTTTTTTAATCTAGGGTATTTTCGAATCTGTGTTGCATAACAGAATTGTTTTAAATTATTACCATCTAATATATTTCCTAATTTAAGTTTCTATTGCATAAAAAGAATTAAGAAGTATTTATCTTGCAAATACTGTAAATACTTAACTTATTACATTGCTTTGTATTAATGAATGAAATCTAATATCGATAAATTCATTTTTAAGAAAGAAATTTAATTTTTATTACAGCCATTAATGGGATGCGATTTTTCTGGCAGTCTTAAAACATCCGATTATTATCTAAGCAAATAAACATTGCATTATAAGTTTTAAAGCACTACCGCAACAAACAGTTAAAAATGAATGGGAAATGCAGATTTAACGTATCTAATCTGATTTTAAAAAGCCGTTCAAAATCATCAAGAAAAACAGCATTCTGTATGCTATGTCAATCAATCATATTAATGGAAAATTGGATGAACGGTTATAAATGAAAAGGTTACTTTTCATCTGGTATAAAATGATGTTATAATATTTTTCCCCTAAAAAGGCTTTTTATATTATTATTTCATCCACATTCATTTATTTTTGAAGAATTATTGTTCGAAAACCATACTTTTCTTAAGGAATTTTCCAGTGATACGTTTTGCCGTAATATAAGTGTCCTTCAAACATATCTCTGATTCATATCTTGTAAATATTTTCCCTAGAAATACCATTTTATTTTTAAATAATAGAATTCTCTGCAGTTTGTTTCATTCTTTATTAAGCAATTATTCAATAAGTGATAGCCATTCGTAGCTGGTATATTAAGGCAACAGCTAGAAAAATATTGCCTTAATATGTTTCTTCACACATACGATCATTCTAATATTTTTTTTCACTATACTAAAAATGCTTTTGATCATTTATAAGTGTCCAATGATTGTAACCAATAAATACACTTCATTGAATGAAATATCAATTTATTCTAAACTAATACATTCTTCTTCCAAACTTTTCTTTAATTAATTTATTTATGTTTATTCAGGTATCATGCAATTAAGTATCGGATGATTCAAAGTGATCAATTACATTTCTTCCACAAGATCAACACGATCAATTAGCTCTGACCTTTTCCCTAAGTCTGTATCTCTATTCACCAAACCAATGCAGTAGAGCAGCGGCGTTATACACTTGAAGTCACTTCCAATTATCGAAACCCAATGCCTTTGGCAGCAGAGGGAAGAAGAATTGATCACATTAGTTGGGTCTGAGAGCTTAAAATAACTCTGAAGAGATGATGAGGGGTGTAGCTATTCAAGCTATGATTGGATGCGGTCGTTGACCAATGGCCAATATTAACGTATTTGATGAACTAAAAGTAGTGATTACGGACAATGAATGATATAGCTGCAATAAATGTGGAGATATTGATGGAAATGTTGCTTTTGCGGAAATGACGCAGTCTTTTTTTTTTTTTGGATAAATCTAGTGCCTCACTTAATGTAGAGGAAGATATTCTAAGTTCTGTGATATCATGATATTAGCAGTTCAATATATTAGAAAAAAATATTATTCTATATATTAGAAAATATAAGTTTAGTCTGGTTTGGATTTTTCTGGTGAAAGAGCCATGAGGCAGACCATGCTGAGCCAAACAAAAGGTAAATTCATATCACTGAAAAACAGTAAAACGGGAAATGTGAAAAGTACTCAAGAAGACAGTTTTACGTCCGTCGGTGTTGACATCGTAGCCTGTTTAGTTTGTTCTCCTTTCCACATTTTAGCAAGGAATTTGAACATTTTTCTTGACTTTTAATCCTTTTCCTTGGTGATTATACAGAAAAAAGTTTTGTGGTTCTAGGTTAATTAGGATATATTTTACAACTAAATATACCTAGAACGTCCACCGTGTCGTTTCGACACCAAGGCAATTTATTATTATAAACATCCGTCGTTCAACAAACGAACTCAGTAAAACGAACTTCCCAAAGTATTATCGCACATTTGTTTGCCCTTGAATGCAATGTTATTAGGTTAACAATGGAAATGAATCAATTATTCTAAAATTGTTGTGTTCGTTAAAGTTGTTAAAATTGTTGTGTTCGTTACACAGCATTTGCTTACCTGCTCATAAAAAATTCGATTTTCGAACCTTATGTAGAGCAGACACCCTGAAACGATGGTTCGTCGAAAAAGTCTAAACCCTGATGAAATTGCTAATTTGTTGCGAGCACTTTCTGAGAATCAATCAGACGCTGGTGAGCTGTCTTATTCTAATTTAGAATCCGATGAAGACATAAGATTTCTTGAAAATAACTACAAAGAATCTAAAGAAGTAATTTGTAAGTACATTGTTTCGTTACAGTTTTTTATAATATAAAGGGTCATAATATATGATAATTACACGAAATAATATAGAAAAGTTTTAAAACTAAATCCTACTGAACAGTAGTCCTGCAATTATTTAGTTATTACAATTATTTTATATATTTTGTATCTTGGTGTCGAAGCGACTCCGGCGGACTTTAAGGGTAATCGAAAACCCTGATTTTCTAGTGTTAAATAAGGGATAAAACTCAATGGACTTTAAAAAATCCAAAAATTGAATAGGAAGTGATTTTTCTTATAAGGAAAATAATAGAAAGGTGGGCTTTGGAAAAAGTGCAAACTCTGATAATTGAAATTTGGACATTCTGATAGCACAGCTATCTGATATTGGATAGATATTTAACAGCAATGCTGGGGCACTAGTGGTGATTATCCTCCCAGAATCAAGTGAAGAATGAATGAATCTTGTATGTCCAATACGTAAACGAATCAAAACCGTGTCTGCTCTTGATTTTCTAGTGATGGCCATGGTTGTATAATAAGTTTGATAACAGGAAGTGTGTTGTCTTTTTGAAAGTCCCACTGTGGGCTTCTTTATTCATACGCGGTACATTACAGTCCTTATTGACGTAATTCATATTCATACACAGTACTTAATGGCATATACAGTGTATGCTATTTATAATAAAGAAGAGTATCCTTATTTAAGAGGTTCATATGGATAGTAGTAGTGTTCGAATAGTAGCCAATTTGGCAGCCTACAGAAAGTTATAAAATATATGGTTTAAGTAATAAAAGATGTTGAAATAAATTGCGTCAATACTTTATTGCTATTGCGATTCTAATTTATATCAACAGGGTCTAATTTGACAATGCTAATATTTTTTCGACATGGTCTGATAATCAGAAAATAAAACCATTAAAATAAATTAAAAAAAATATTTAATTATGTATAAATATTATATATGTATATATATATATATATATATATATATATATATATATATATATATATATATATATATATATATATATATATATATATATATATATATATATATATATATATATATATATATATATATATATATATATATATATATATATATATATATATATATATATATATATATATATATATATATATATATATATATATATATATATATATATATATATATATATATATATATATATATTGAAAAGAGTTAGATATCAATTTGTTATCTTGTTGCGGGCATTGCCGAAATTACTGATGTACCTATTTTAGAACACCGTTGAAATATTGCTTTTAAAGTATGTTCAATTTTTTTAAATCAGTAAATTTATTATAAATCGTTATGATAAGTCTGACAGAATAATAAAATACAAATCCTATTTACCTTTTATTGTAACCTATTCTATAATCCTATTTTCTCATTATCAATAATCAGCAAGTCATATAAGTTCTTGAAATACATTTGCTCATTATTTCTTCTTATGTACTCTATTAGGGGATAATAAAAGTTATTATTTTATTCGACTTCTTTTCCAGATAATACAACCAAGGCTTTGATAGAAATTTTAAGCACGTAATAAATACGAAAGAAAGTTTTCTGGAAAAAAAAAAATTTGAAACGAGATTTATATATGAAAATAAAATCAGAATTCTGATGGAATGGTAAGAAAACCTTAGTACAACAGTACTTACGAACAGCATCATGTTTCTACTTCCTTATGATCAATCATAAAAAAATAATGAAACTATGGGAAGCAGATTTAACTTATCCCTATAAATCAGAATGTTTCATAAATTAGAATTTTCTTCCCACTTAGCATTACCTTAATATTATTTCAATGTTTGGATGAAAATGATTTTATTACAATGATTAATAACGAGACAAATCAATTAAAATTGAATTCATATTAAATAAACTTTGAAGTACTTGCATAGCAAATTTATTTCTTACATCCATGATGAATAGTTAATTAATTTTATCGAGTTTCACATCAACATGAATGTGTTATTGACTGATCCAAAAGGAAATGATGCAGTTTAAATTGAGCTGCCGTAATGTTTACGGAAAACTATAGAGTTATTAAACCAGTGATGTAATAATATAAACAAAATATTCCTTTCCTGTTTAAAAAAAATTAAACATATGATTAAAATAAGCTTACTGAGAGCTTTATGTACTACAATAGATATATTTTATTTTTATTTCTTTTTTAATGCAATTCAGCGATGTATGATTGATTTTATGTATGAAAAAGTCTTTGCTAAGAAAGTTTTTTTTTTTGTCCTTTCTTCTATAGTGAAACATACGGCGCAACATTTTGCAGTTCAAAGAAAAAATTTCTACTGACCTAAAACAGAATTGAAAATGTTGATGGAAACAGTAGCGATAAAGGTCATTTTAAGATAGTTGATTTACAACCAAGCGATTGAAAAATAATAAAGTTTTTACTGCTTTGATTGATTGCATTTTTACTGCAGAGTTCATTTTCCCCCAGTAAAACAGTAAATAAGTAAGCTTGCATAAAATCAAGCATCCAGTTTTATCGAAGCCTTCAAATAAAAAAGCCATGCTATTCATATATCCCCTTTAGAAAAGTTAAAAGGAAGTCCATATTTGGAAATCAATGACTGCCATTTTCACATAACGATTCTTTTGATGATTCCCACACATGCAATCACAAATTCAGCAAACAAATTTGTCAAGTGGACTTATTTAATAATCCTAACTCATCTGCATTTATTGACTCTGATAGTGCAATGTACTTTTCAATTAAATCAAATTTGTATAAATTAATTCAGTAAATTCAGCGGTTCATTTATTCCGTCCAAGTTAATTCATGCTCATATATCGAGTTCAAATTAGTTCATAGAGTTATCTTAGCAAAGGCAGGAGTATGTTTCATCAGTGAATTTCAATTTCAGAGTATCCCTTATATAGACAGGAATCCCATTTTATCTAATTCCTTACATACGACACACAAAATTAATAAATCTTTCAATGTCTGTGCCCCGATGTCCTGTAATAGTCTGCAACACATATTAGGCATTCCTTATCTTCCTTCCACATTGGTTATAATGTCTCTAGATTTCACTATAATAAACGGTATTCAGTTCATGTTGCTATTTGATTCAATGCTGATTCATATATATAAAACAAAAGACATTAATTCCTTAAAAAATAAATAATCGTTTTGGCATTTTATTTATAATTCTTGATGCATTTAGAATTACTTGCATAAAAAATAACTCGATTTTTTACTAATATTGCTGTTTGATTCTATGCTGATACACACACATCTAAAACAAAAGACTTTAATTTCTTAAAGAAAAATAAATAAATAATTTGAAATTTTATTTATAATTCAAGATCTATGCAGAACTGTTTACATAAAAAATTTACACGAATTTGACTTATATTGCTATTTGATTCAGTGCCGATTCATATATCTAAAAGATACCTATTTCTTAAAGAAAAATTAATAAAAATTTGGTAATTTAATTATATTTCGCTATGTATTTAGAGCTGTTTACATCAAAACGAACATGAGTTTGACTCTAACATAAGTAGACTGAAAGATTGGAAGAGGTTAAAATTGCAAGAACCCAAGAAAGATAATATATTTCATTTTATTATGGTATATTTTATTATGCGTATTATATTATTTATTATATAGTATATTTTATTAGGCGTATTATGGGAATGCTATTTTTAACTGTTGAAGGGAAAAAAAATTACAGAAAACACAAACTATTTAGAAATTGATATTTAGAAGAAACATTGGTACAAATATTATTGGTTTGTTCTTAACGTATTTATTTGTTAAAAATGAATTTTGAAAAAAAAAAAATAAAGTAAATAGATATTATGGTGTAATACAAAACATTTCTAGATTATCTCACATTTTACTAATTTTTAGTAATTAAAAGGAATTCAGCTGATTCTATCAGATTTATTTTAATGTTCAACAACAATTATAAATGATATCTTTTTATTATTATTCCAGAGAAAAAAGAAATGAATTTTGTGTCATATATTCCCAAATTGTCTTGGTAAAACAGATAATACCCAAAGAGCAGATTTATTTGTGATACCCACATTCTTGTCATTTAAAAAACGGCCATCAACTGAAAGGATAATAAACGCCATTTTAAGTCTGAATGAAATATAAAAGGCAAAGGCTTCTGATATTTTACTTGATTTCATTTTAAAAGTATTTCAAAGTATGAAATTTAGTATTAATGAAATAAGCTTAAATTTTAATACATTTCGGCGCTGATAAAATTCTGGAAAATTTGTAATATATTAAAATGTAAATTAATTATGATATCTTTCGCCAAACGAGTGAATAGTATCACGTGACTGCCTAGCAGAACCAGTTACATCAAATACTTACAGCCTATGAGGTAGATCGTTGTTACAGCCACTTAAACTTAACGTCGCTGGATAACAAAATAAGATGAATTCCAAACAATATTCAAATGTGCACTGATAACAAATAATATTCATTCATGACATTCAAACAACAAAACATAGCAAATGATATTCATTCAAAAAAGGATGGGAAATTAATGAGGATGATGATTGATCAAAACACACATTGATAACCAAAGTATATATATATATATATATATATATATATATATATATATATATATATATATATGTGTGTGTGTGTGTGTGTGTGTGTGTGTGTATGTGTGTGTGCGTGTGTGTGTGTGTGTCATTTTAGCTCGTAGAACGCCAAAACATACAAATTAATACACATTCATTTGTATAAAAAATAAATGAAAATATAAATAGAGAAGATAGATAGAAGACTAGTGTGATATAATAGAAACATATTATATGAGTACTTTCAACTAAATGTTACTGAACCAAAACTTCAAAATAAATATTAAAAAATAATTGTAAGTTAAACCAATCAGCATGATTTTAAGTATAGCAGTAAGTAAGTTTTAAGTGTATATTGCAATGGATTATAGTTATAAATTATACAGAAAATATTTGAAAGAAAATCAATTAACAAAATTCATTTTCCATATAATACAAATCTTCATTTCTTAATATTTAACAATGGAAGAAAAACGCGCTTTTTTATATTTCATGAATTAATGAAATTGAATTAAATTTATTTTCCACAGCAAAAAGCATTTTTCATATCATGCCCAGAAATATATTTAAAATTTAATTAAAATCGAAAAAAGTGTTTTTTGGAAATAAAATTTCCATCGTCATAAAGACCATCATATATAGACAATAATTATATATAGTGATATTTTTAGACATATATATATATATATATATATATATATATATGTGTGTGTGTGTGTGTGTGTGTGTGTGTGTGTGTGTGTGTGTGTGTGTGTGT
Source organism: Argiope bruennichi (assembly GCF_947563725.1). Lineage (NCBI taxonomy): Eukaryota > Metazoa > Arthropoda > Arachnida > Araneae > Araneidae > Argiope > Argiope bruennichi. The sequence goes on from NC_079152.1 coordinate 77,809,453, forward strand.
GTGTGTGTGTGTGTGTGTGTGTGTGTGTGCGTGTGTGTGTGTGTAATGACATTTTAAACTCTTAATTTAATCCAAATTAATTTTCAAATCTTTATCTTAATTTAGCCCGTCGTTACTTCATTCTAAAATATTCTCTTATTTTGTGATCCAATTCCACTTTCGGTTTAATTAATCCCTTTGTAAAAATAATTCGCCATCAGTACTTCTTATCAAATAAAAGTGATACTTTTGCCCTTATCAAGAGTTCAAAATATAGGGTGGTTATAATTAAAGTTACCCTGTTTAGACCTACGTAGTGTCCGCTCTAGTGGAAGGATGTCAAAGAAACTTGATACTTAGGTTGTATAGATCATGGGAAACAGAAATCTGCAATAAAAAAAATTAGTTCCTATTTCAACCGCCAGGTGAGAAGGTGGCAAACTTTATTTAATTACAATATACGTTCAATGTGCATTCCTTTTACGTCAAGCACAGGTTCAAATCATGTTATGGCGTGTTCAACAGTGGCACGAAGGGTTTCTCGATGAATTGCAGCAAAATGACGTGTTATACGCGCTTTCAATTAATGCAGAGTCCGTATGCTTCCTCCATAGACACGATATTTCAGAAATCTCCACAACCAGAAATAACAGAGGTTCAAGTCCAGAAAACGCGGATGCCACGCAGTTGTAAAACTTCTTGAAATTACTCGTTGAACTTCAAAATAGGCACGAAGCAATGCCGTCACTGGTCGAGCAATGTGAGGTGGTGCACCATCTTGTATGAAGACAGTAGTCCCTAAACATTCTCGTTCTTGTAACGCAAGAATGACTTGCTGCTGAAGAAGGAGGCGGTAACGGGCACCCGTAACGGAACACCTTTGAGGGCCATGAGGCGTGTTCTCCTAAAAAAAAAAAAAAAGGAGTAAGAATGAATTCAGCAGTAAAACCACATCATACAGTAATGTAATCAGGATGTAGAGACTGTTCATGCACATCATTAGGGCTTGCAGTACCCCATATGCGACAGTTCTGAGTATTAACTGTTCTGCCTAGGGTAAAATGAGCCACTTTACAATGGGTCGAAGAACTTTTCGTACTGTAGACCAAGGGTGGGACAAATCACGTGTCACCGCTGAGCACTTGATGAAGAATATTGCAAATCAGACGCTCTTTCGACACGCCAAGAGCGACAGCTTCTGCAGTTTCATTTGAAATAAGTTTCCGTCCTCTTCCTTGTACCACACTCAACTGTCCAGTCTCTTCAAATTTAATAATAATCTTTATCAAAGCCTGCCTGGACATAGGACATTCCCGTAAGTCTTTCAAGCGCCGATATACTCGCAGTGCAGCTGACAAATTAGGTTGTTCTGATAAAACAACTTTATCAGTAAAGCTCTTCCTTTCTTCTCTAACGACATGGCAAAGAATGATTTTGAGGCAGTCAATACTGGCTTTTTAAATTACTCTAAATTTGCGTAACGGCCTTTATCGTACATGAAAACCGCCATCTATCGGCCGAATTAATTTTTGGAATTAATTTTTTTTTTATTGCAGATTTTTTTTCCCATGATCCATACAACCTAAATATCAAGTTTCTTCGACATCCTTCCACTATAGCGAGCACTACCTTGGTCTAAAGAGGGTAAATTTAATTATAACCCCCTGTATGTATTTCATCAGCACGTGGCCGGAAATCCTATATTATATAAAAATAGTGATCATTTGTTTCGGCCCTTTTTCGCTCTTCTTTACTTCTACTTTTGTGCCGAGCTGCGTCTGTAAATAAATTGCTTTCCAGAGATGGATATTAAAGAGAGAATAAAACAAAAAACGAAATAATAATAAAACGAAACGAGTCTCATACATGTCTTCAAACCTGCCTTCTGCTGCAAACAAAATAATGTATTATTTAGCCGACTGGATTCGAAATTCATTACATATATATATATATATATATATATATATATATATATATATATATATATATATATATATATATATATATATATATACGGTGTACCCTTTGAAGCAGCAAAATACCATAGAAATATTCTTCTATATCATTTGTAGAAATGGATGTATTTTGGTCTCAGAAAGTTTCTTTTAATGAAAATGGATCAAAAAATGAGACTTGGGGGTAAAATGAAAATATTATGGTAGGATATAGAATCATTGAAACAAATATAGTAATAGTTATAATAATAGTTTGCCTGTAGATAATTATTTTTAATAATTAATGAATTTTTATTTTAACAAAGCAACTCAATAACTAGTCTGGAAACAAGTTAATATACTAATTTGTTTTCGTTTTCTGTAATAAAGAATGAGATTTATGATGATTGAATTTATCAAACACTACCAATAGATAAAAATGCTTCAACTTGAAAAGGTAAGTGGACAATAAAATACTTTATTGCATACTTTGTAAAATGTATTATAATGCGTTTTTTAGAACTGCATGTTTATTTTATCATCTATTTTTGTTTTAATCCAGCAAATTTTATTATTCCATTATTCCCCTTTTCAGGAGTAAAGAAAAATAATTTTGCAATTATTTATAGAGTTTTTGAGCTTTCTAAAGTTCTATTAAAGTTTCTATTTTGAGTTTTCTATTTTATAGTGAAGAAATAAAGAACAAACAACGCATTTAGAATGTTTTATCTGAAAAGTATATTTTCCGTGAAGTCCTACTAATAAAAACAAATGTCATGAAAACCATAAAAGTTCCAAAATTTTTTTTTCTTTTAAATATATAGTTTTAGTACTTTTTAAATATTTTATTTAATTCTTTATCAATATTTTATTTTTCCATTTCATTCTTCGAATTTAATTCAGTTAAAGAAAATAAACTGTGAATATTTAATGCATAGTACCAGGAATTACGTTATTTCACAATGTCAGTAATAATAAGTGAAACTCTTGTATGTAGGATATATTTCCTGAGGTAATAATGTTGATAAAATATTGCGTAACACATCCAATTAAGCTGACTGTTATTTCTTAAAGTATTTTTAAGTAAAGTTAAGTAAGTAAAGTATTTTTTTTTGCGATATTTTTGAAAAAAAAAATACTTTTCAGTGCAAATTTAATATAGCCATGTAAAGTTTTCACGGTATTTCAATGCTCACGGTATAAACATAATTGCACGAAGAAAGTATATTAAATCACGCAACAAGTGTTACGTTTCCCTGATTATTGTACTAAAGATGACATTTTGAAGGGTAAAAATGCTTCCATTTTGATTAAGATAACAAGATTCTTCAATTTTAATATTAAATGTACTTGGTCTCTTTCGGTGACAGATAATTTAGAAATTTATTTTCCAATAGATTGTTAAAAAATCAGTGAATTTCGAGCAAAGGATAATTATTTAGTTTCTAAATATATAACATAGCTATTAGTTGAAATAATAATCCCATTACGTTCAAATACTTTAAAATTACAATATTAAAAAGGAAATAAATATAGACATGCACAAAAAAGCGTTATTATTTCGAGATTTTATTTGTTAACAAAAAATAGAATTCAATCCTTTTAAGTAGATTTGAAGCAACCGAAACCAATTATAAATTTAGAAATGAATTGATTTCATGATTACCTTTCCTTTCATATCTTCGAACAGTAAATGAAAAGAGGACAGAATACAGTTCAAAAGGCTTTGACTATTCGTTCGAAATGCTGCCGAAATTAATATAATTAAACCGTTTATTAACTTTAAATTGTTGAGAAAATAATAATCATTTATTCTATATTTTTTTTTTTTCATTTCAGATGTATCGGTCTTGAGCATTTCATTTTTCTTCTTTTGAAATAATTGCCCATATTCAGCAATAAAAATTATTCCTTTTAATAACATTTTAATTATGAATGATAATGTCTCCTTATTTTTTGAATAAATCAGTTTAGTAATCTTTTTACTAAATTGATTAATTCTCCTAAGAAAAAAATGACTTCTTTTGGCTTGATAAAAATGTGTAGATTTGATATTTATCTAAATTATTCGTGCATTAACTTTTTTTTATATTGTTACTTGGCATTCATTTCCTTTGATAAATATCATCTGAAAAATAATTAGTAAACTAATGATTGAAAAATAGCTACAAGCAAGATAAACAGTGAAAATATACTTTCAAAAAAGTGCTATTAATTAGTTTTAAATTAAAATTGAAGAATATTTCTTATTTGCTTTAATTTGAGAAAAACTGTTATGAAAAAAAAAAACTTAAAAATAACATAATTTTTTTATTTATTTACATTAAAAAAATTAATTTTATCGCAGATAGTGAACTTATTTCTTTTTTTTCATTTCATTAAATATAAGTGTGAAGGAATATAATAATAAATAATATTCCTCAAACTCTGTGCTAATTAAAAGTTTAAATCATTTAAAGTCATTTAATTAATTTCATCAATGCTTGCAGGGTTAAAATTAATGGATAATTGTACAAGGATATTATAATATACCAGGAAAACAAAAAAACATTAGACAAACTTTAAAACTAGTTCAAATGTATATAGAAAGGTCAGTTCTCTATGAGAACATGTAATACTTGAATATAGCAAGCCTAAACTCGTTTCTTTTATCTAACATGCGTTTGTTTCTTGAAATAATTCGCAATATTTGGGTAATCCAATCACAAGACATCATACCTAGCAAATTTAAACACTAAATACATGACTTCATCAATGTGGAGACTCAAAAGAATTAGCATACTTCGAAGTGGAAGGTTAAGTATCCAGATCGTTTCAAGTCATGTGGAATGAGCACTGCATGCCAATCACAGAAATACAAAAAGAAAGACAGTGTATTATATATTAAAGCCGAATCTCGCCAAATAAATAAGAGAAGTCGAGGACTGAGAGAATTCGAACATGTAGAGTAAAGGATTGGAATTACTTGTTGCTGACGGATTTGCATGGCACGAGGTCCTGTGAAGGTCTAATTTTAATAGATTGACAGAAACACTTGAATGGAGTTTCATGGAAAAACTCTGAATAATATTCTTAATAGAATGTAAACAATATGCGTAATTTACTAATTGTAGACTGAAAACCTTATATGTTAGAAGGTATAAGTGCCATTGAGGAAATAATTTACTACATTCGTTTCTGGGAATTTCAGAAATAAATAGCAAAATCTATGACATTTTTTAAAAATAAGAATTTTTAGCGAAACATTCGATGCCAAATTTTGCAGTTGCATGACTTAATTGTTTTTCACTTTATTATAATTCTTATACATTCTTTTGTGGGTTCTTGTGATGCTTTTATAACCGTATGTCCTTTTCCAAGAAATGTCTCGTTCATGTAATGCTTATCAAAGTTTGTCTAAATTTTTTCACACGTTTTGTACTTGTTTCCTGAACATTTTAATAGATATATAGATAGTGGATTGTCTTATTTAAAGGATATTATAAGAAAATTATTTTAATAAAATACTTTTCAATTTGAAAAAAACAACAACTTTGAAATTCTGCACTAAAATTAATCAGGATTGATCAGATAAAAGATTTTCTTTAATTTAATAATATATATATATATATAATTTAGCTAAAATATACGAGGGTAAAATTAAAGCATTATTATTTTCATAAATTATATTTTCTTTTGTAAATTGATATAAAAAGGATGGGTTTGATAAATGTTTGCTGATAAATATGACAAAGAATTTTAAAAGGAATAAGTAATTAATCATTATTACTAATTATGCAAATTACCAGTATATTCAGCATTTGAACACAATAAGCTAAATAACTGATTCAGATAACCATATTGATGAAAATAAAGTTTTTAATGAATTGTAAACTTTGACAATAAGCTCTATGAGATTTTAAAATTATTCAGAGCGCATGCTTTCAGAAATACAACATTATTTTTCACAGCTGAGGCGAAGAGATAACATGATATCACACACAAATTGCAAAAGTCATTATGGAAATTGCTGAATATCTCGTTTTCAGAAGAAATTAAAAAAAAACATAACCGATAATAAAGGAACCACTACAAGACAAAAAAATCTTTTTATCCATTTAATATTGTAATTTGCACAAAAATGCTTACAACTGTAGAATTATTTTATTCAGCAAAAGTATCACATTCGCATGGAGTTCAAATTTTCCCCAGATACTTTGCCGTGTTTTGGATAATGGAGCCTAATTGGATGACTATGAAATTGCAACCTTTGCATTTTCTTAATGAATTTTTGTTTTGAATTTCTGATTCATGTCTAAGATAGACTGCTTAATATTAATATAAGTAATTATAATTCGTAGTGCTTCTTTGTGTTGTTTCTTCGATTTTTTTTATGAATTCGGTAATCCATTTTTTTTCCTATTGGACATAATGACAAAATGATTATTTCTTAAAGATTCAGATTTTGATCTATCACGTTCACGCAGATAAACTTCAGAAATATAGGTAATACGATAGTTAGTGTCCCTCGATTTATCACTGATAGGTAGCTATTCTCCAATAATTTTAATCGATTAGAAATAATGACAAAATGATTATTTCTTGGAGATCACAGTTTTTGATTTATCACGTTCACGCAGATAACCTTCGGCACATAAAAATAGTAACTTGTGGTGCACATTCCTAATTTTTAACCCATGAAGTGATTTTTTAAACATTTATAACTTAACCAAACTGTTTGAATTTGACAATCTTTCAAGACATCTTAGTTTTTTTTTTTTTTTTTTTTTGGTGAATACGATACAACTGCCTTTTAATTTTTTAGCACAATGTACAGAAAACAAAAATCTATAGTTGTATTTCGTGGTTTTGTTTAAAAAAATATTTATTTACAGATAAAAATCTTATATACAGGGTGTTCATTAATTATTGTCGGGGTTTCCGTACCTCATAACTTTCGAATAAAAAATATTACGCAAAAACCGATTACGTATTCGTAAATTACAACTCAAAGAATTTTATTAATGATATTAAAGTGTAAATCTTGTGCAATTTGCACTTTGTAGGCATTCAGCTGAAGGCGATTATGTATTCGTAAATTACAAATCAAAGAATTTTACGTGGCAACAATGCGAAGATGTGGACCAATCCCAGGGCCTCTGAGATCACCAGATATAACACCGCTGGACTTCTTTCTATGGGGGTTTGTCAAGAACATTGTGTACAAGACCCCTGTGTCCTCCCTTGATGAACTGAAGCGTAGAATTGTTACTGCGATCCAAAATGTTACCCCACAAATGCTGGAGAACACTTGGAGAGAAATCGAATTTCGTCTCGATGTGTTACGAGCCACGTAGGGCAGCCATGTGCAAATTCATTAATCTTTTTAATATCATTAATAAAATTCTTTGAGTTGTAATTTACGAATAAATAATCGCCTTCAGGTGAATGCCTACAAAGTGCAAGCTTTACACTTTAATATCATTAATGAAATTCTTTGAGTTGTAATTTACGAATACGTAATCGGCTTTTGCGTAATATTTTTTATTCGAAAGTTATGAGGTACGGAAAGGAAAAAAACACCTGTACCACAGTTTATTAAGCATGAGCATCATATACGAATTCATGAATATATTTTGACAGAGATTTCTATTTTAACAATTAACCAAATTATTTTTTTTTAGATTTTTTAACTGCATCTTCATTTACAATGTTATGATAAATAGTTGAATAATCATAACACTCGTGGTTTTTTTTTTCTAATTCATAATTACCTTGAGCATATTATTACTCCAAATAATGTATCTATCTTTTTTCAAAGTACGTTCAGAAATTCTTTATTATAACTTTGATAATTATTTAAGTAGCTATAAATAATGCCAGCCAGATAAAAGAAAATATCTAATAACTATTTTTAATAGCTGAAATTTCAAGAAAGTAATTCACTACTGTAAATATTCTATATTTTTATCAATGTGTTTTGCTTCTCCATAACCTGTTCAAAAATTTATATTTTAGATACTTGACATTTATTTTGATAGGTATTTTCAAGGTAAAATTATAAATAATTTTGAGATAATATAATTTGTCATTTTATGGTGTTTTTCAGAAGTGAGACATAATTATATATTGGAGAATTAAATCCTAATATAAGTTTCCAGATAAATAACAAAATATTACAAAAAATAAAACATCACCTCATGTTTGCTAAAATAGGAAAATGACCCCTAATTTTTAAAAATTTGTTTTTAATTCTCAGTATTTATTTTTAAATGTCTCATATGGTTTATTTTCTTGCTTAATTAAAAATATTTCATGCCAATGAAGGTTATATAAATTTAACATTACCTTATCGATGCAAATTTGGATTTTAATATTTGTCTTAATTTAGAGTATTTTCCAAACTCATTTGTGTTATTTCATTAGAAATATAAATATTTCAATCCTTACTTAGTATTACATTGTTATTCTAATTCTTCTAAACCATTACTTTCATTAATACAACATAAAATTAATTTGCTAATTTTTTTCCTTCTTTTTGAATAGAATGAATTTTATTTAAATCATAATTAATTAGCAAATCATAAACTGGCTTTTAAATCTGCATAATTATAATATGCAATTTTCTGCAGTTTCTAATTAGTTTAGCTTATTTCTAGAATTAAAGTATTCTGCCTTTCAAGAAAAGAAGAAGAAAAAAAAAAACACTTGGGATAAAGTATATAAGTAAATAATTTACCCGGTTTTTATTTTTATTTTTTATTTTTTGAAACGAATAATTAAAAGAATAGTTTAATATTTTTTCTATAAATCTGTTTTTATATATCCTATTTTTAATACTTTTATCTCACCTCAACATTCATGAATTATCTTTTAACCGCTAATAAAACTGTTTAAAATTATCTGATATCTATGATATATAGAACATTTGACAGAATTACTGCCTATTTCAATTAGTAAGAAATGGTCAAAGGCAAAATCTTTAATTTGTTATTAATAATTCAATAAATCCTTTTATCAGGTTATTCACTCTGATTCTCTAATAAATATAAACTTTAACAAAGACAAAATAATAATTTCAAAACATGAATATAATTAACAGAATAAATTTATTTCTCGAAATAATTTAATTGCAGTTGATATGAGCAAAGGTCTTAAAAACACCTTATTACATTATATGTCAGATATTTATTTTTATTTTGATATGAATGAACTACTTCACAAGAATTTTATTCTACCACTTAAACATGTACAGAATATTAATAAATATGTATACAAAATTATATGAATTGTATACCCTTTTTTAATAATGCTTACTCCATATTTTTTTCTGAATTTGAAAAAAAAAATTGTGTAGGGTTTCAAACCAAAATTATTTTTTTTTATTTTTTTGCAATTTATCCTTAAAAAAGAGCATGATTTTCTGGAAATTATGGATAAAAATGATGTTGATAGTTATTAGATACTTCAAGCATTTCCTCTTTAATGTTAAAATTAATTTGTATCTTCATCTTTTGTGAATGTAAAAGGATTTAATTATTTTCAGATTATGAAACAATAACTTTTTTCACAATAGAAGTGAAACAACTGTATAAAACTACTCGAATAAAATAATATAAATTTTAATTATTGCATGAGTTCAATCAAAAAAATATTTTAATGTATAATTAATTAATATGTGTCGGTTTTATTATATAAAAAAGATTCATTAAGAATGTATGTAATTAAAATTAATATATATATATATATATATATATATATATATATATATATATATATATATATATATATATATATATATATATATATATATATATATATATATATATATATATATATATATATATATATATATATATTTGTAAGAAACTCATTATTAAATTATAAATGCAATATCCTTAAATATTTTATTTTGTTCATTCCTATTTTAAATATTCAACAAATGTTTTATAAAAAGTTGGTATTCTGAATCTAAATGGAAAGATAATTTGGTTACCCGTGTCGTATTATTCAGAAGTTGGATCTTGCAAATGCATTTCTCTTTCTCTCTTTTAATATAGGCTGTAAAATTCTTTATTATGAAAGTAAACTCAGATCTAAAACAGTATAGTTCTTAAGAAAACCCCAAAATGTTTCACAAAAGCTAAGGCTTTATCTTAGTTCTTGACCTTGGCTTCAAATTCTCTATTGTTTTCAAACAATGACATCGTTATAATAATTTACTTCTTTCAATGCCGAGTAATATCGCCCGTACATTTATGCCTCTTTTTTCACCAGTGATAATACATTATTTTATTATTTAACTTAGTGACAGAGATTTGAATGTGAGTTTTTGTTTACAAAAAAGATGAAAAATGAATTAATGCTGCAAATTTCAATTAATTTGAATATGCATGCACACCAGAAAACTGTCATCGCATATGATTTAAGATTTTCCTTATCCAAAAAAGAAAAAAAAAACTTACATTTTTTTTTCTCTTATAATTTCAAATAATTTTTGAGGAAGAAAAAATTAATTTTATCTGAAAATTGTAAAAAAAAATTATAATAAGAATAAAATAAAACGAGGAAATATTCAGCATTATTCCAATATATAGAATTATTAACAAGAAATTAATGAATAACCATGTATATATGTGTGCGTGTTTTTTTTTTTTTTTCAAAATATATAACATTGTAAGTAATATTATAAATGCATTTAAATCTGAGTTTTTCAACTAATTCTAAAAAACTTTTTATACTTTTCAATTGAAGCAAATATATGTTTATTTCTCTTGGATATGAAATCCAGCTAATATACTTACAAAATCAAAAGACTGAAAGCTGAAGAAGTGCATTCCTTTAATAAAAAAAAAGATTTTGCTTTCCATTTGAAATTGTTCTATAATTTTCAAATATTTATTATTATCTCCTGTTTTTATTCTGTTTCTTGATAAATTTTGGGTTTTATAATTATTTTTGATGAACAAAATATGTAAAATCTTAGTTTATGTTAAAAATGTTGTATAAGCAAAATTAACTGACATTCCATATTCAAAATTGGAAGAAGGGATGTATAAAAGCATCATGTGACCATTGTGAAAATGGAAACAAGTTTTCCTCGTTTAATGAAATGTATAGGAATAGCATTTTTAGTGATTTTTGATATAAAATGGGAAATCGAAACTATCTGAAGACTATATTATAAATATAACATATTATATTTATTTAGTATTTTACCTATTTTTAAAATTGATTTAAATAGTCCATATATCTGATTAAAATTAGAACTATTTTTAAATTAAAAAAATATGTCTAAATAAATAAAAATGACGTCTGGCGGAATAGGTATTTAATCTAGCATATTATCAGCAATTTCATATTTTTAAAGAAATAAATTTACTCGACAGAAACAGTACATTCATCGTCTAATACTAAATGAATATAGTCTAATACTAAATTAAATAGTCTTTAATGAAATTAAATACTATTTTTGAGGTAATTAAGATGACATCTATTATTCATTTTTTTTTATCTTCCGTAAATGATATTTTCTATGAGAAAATTTACTTCTGAGTTTTACTCTTTACTGTCTTATTTCACAGATAATAAATATTGAGTGTCTTGCGTAATCTTGAAAGACAATGTTACAAAAATTGAAGGGAAAATATGTAACAAATTTCAAATGAAATATTTTGATGACATCACATGATCCATGAAATCATCAGGCTTTCCTATTTTTACAATGTTAACAAGTCTGAGTCTGGCATTAAGTCTGAAGTGCACAAAATATTGAAAAAAAAATATAACCGTCTCAAAATTCAAACTCGGTATTCTGAAGATTTTTAAAATTTAGTCCTCTCTGAGTTTGAAAAGCACAGTTTTAAAAGTCATATATCTTTAAAAACGATTTGAGCTAAACATATGACATTTCTTACATAGTTTTTATACCAAATTTTGAGCAATGTCTATTCAGAGAAAGTATATCTATCTGGCTGTTCGAATATATGTAAATGCGATGACTGCAACCCGAAAAGAGCAAGATGAATAAATTTCGATCCACAGATTTAATATCTATACTGTAAACGCGTATTAAATTTTAATCCAATTAAAGTTTCAACGTCTATCATTCTGTACATTCAGATACCTGCAAATGTGATTACTTAAAAACCCAATGACTTAATATATAAAATTTGGCATGTGAATTGGTTTCTACAGTTTCAATTCTATGCCAAATTTTTGTTTCAATCAGTTCGGTAAAAAAAGCTTGTAAAACACACATTATGTTTTGGATATTATTAGCCGCATGACAGGGATCAAATATCAAAGATGACATGATAGATTCAGTCAAAATGCTAAATTCACAGTAAAGGTTAATAGTTAGTAGCTATTATATGCCATGAAAAATGTTTTCTACTTCACTCAATTTTTTTGCCGGGTGGATAAAAAATAACATTTTCATTAGCGAACACATGAGAAAGTTTAGGAAGACAACTTTAACTGGTCATATTCCAGGAATAATATCACATAGAATGCAATGGAACAGAGTTTCTAAGGTAAAATTGTTTCAATAATAACTTAAAAACATTTCTATATACTTTATAGAAAGGTTTTCTTCAAATGTATATTTTTATTACCATGTGATAATATATGTGACTCCATTGGCAGTTATATTTGCTCCTCCCCTTTTTGTTGATGTTTTCTATTGGCCAATGACGAAGAGGTGCCATAATTCTTAAATAGATATTGCATCCATACAGTTTCACTTTTTGTAATGCATCATTCCTGTGCCTTTAAACTCAATTCTATTAAATACGTTATTGGTTCAATATTCCAACATTTTCTACATCTCATCACCATACAGATACACTGCTGAGTAAGTGGATTCAAGTGGTTCGGGTTACTAAAAAAAGGTTACCAAGGGAATAACCCCTTTGTAACCTTTTTTTTTTTTTTTTTTTTTAGTAACCAAAAATTTCATCACTTTCATTGTAATTTATATTTAGATATTATGTGTATTCGATAATTCTAGTGGTTCGATATTATGCATATTCGATAATTCTAGTGGTTCGATTTTATGCATATTTGATAATTCTAGTGGTTCGATATTATGTGAGGATTGATATTAGAAAGTAGTTAGGATCTCCTCTTAACACTTTATCATGCAATGTCCATATTCATATAAAGAAGGAATAGCAAACCACAAAAAATCATGCCTTATTCATTTTCAAAAAACAAAGTAAAATAGAAATTTATAATTTTTCAATGCAATCTTGCTTTATATGAAAATAATTACTTTCACAGCGGTGATTTCTAATCTTGTTAAATTATCACATTACGCTAATGTCGATTCTGATTTCTTGTTAAAAATTGAGACAATTAACATTTCCTCAAATTTTCCAAATAATAAAAACATACTATGTTGTACATTTAAAAGAAGGTTCTGATTGGGACATTTTTCACAGTTTAATAAACATATACTTTGAATTTTACGTTATATTCCTACGATCTTGGTGTGTAGCTTTTTTCTAAATCGCTTATGACGTCATTTATTATTGTAATTTCTTTCCGAAGGATTTTAACATGATAATAGCTTTTGGCAAGTAAGTTATAAGTTTTATTTAACTACATACTAGAAAAACAAATAATACAAATCGTTCGACGCAGACACTAAAAAAGTTGTGAAATTTCTTATGCCCAGTAATTAATCTTACAATTAGTTATAAAAAGGGTTACCAAAAAAATGTCACCACTTTTATTGTAATTTAGATTTTTATTAAAAATTCAATTTTAGAAATTTTATTCAAGATAATCAAAATTTTAATATTTTATCTTCAATAACTTCGAAACATATAATTGCTCTACATCCCCATTTAAATTTAATTAAAATTATTTATTTTAGTTCAAACATGTACAGTGCGCAAAATATAAACAATAAATTATGAAAAAAATTCAGAAATTTTTCATTGAACATGTTTTCTTATATAATTTTTTCTAGGAGATTTAGAGTAAAACTTTGTTACTAAATATCTTAGCTTATTCTACTCAAAATCTTTTCATCGATTTTTAATTGAAAGCATTTGCATTCTTTTTTGTTTGTTTGTTTAAGACAAATTTATGGTTTCATTTCTAACAGCAATATATCGTTTAACCAAAATCCACCTGGAATGTAAAATGAAAGATAATCAATATCGCTTGTTCTCATTGCATAATATTTCTAATTTGGATCTAAATTTGGATACGATATAATCAATTAAATTAGTTTGAAAGTGTAATTTTTGGGTATTTTTAGATGTTGAATACATTATCCTCTGTTCTTAATAAAGACGATTTTATAAAATAATTCACAATAAACAACAGAATGCAATTTTATTTGTATTTTTTTTTGTTCTGTTGAATAAAAAAAAAATCCTTCATATAATCTATAAAACTGGAAATAAAAAATATACAAGAACTATATACATTATCAGCTATTAAAGAGAAAAAAAACATAATGCTCACTTAATATATCAATTAGGAGAAAATGATTATAATAATGATCCTGATTCGCTAAATGCTATTTATTTGAAGTGCGTTACTTCATTTCCTTTTCTTTATCTAAATTTAAAATACTTCAGTTTATTTACTTCTTGGTGTTTCTTAATTGGTTCATTTAGTTAGTGTGTTGTTCAGATTTACACTACAGTGAAACGAAAATGTTTTCATTTTATTTGATTTGCTAACTTTCGGATATTCTTCCATTAAGCTTTATTATTATTATTATTATTTGCATTTTTATCCCTATATATTTTTTTTTCTTAAGGAATGATGTATTTGAGGTTATCCTAAAAAAATGTAATGAATTTAAGGGCTAGAAGTTTTATTTTGAAAGCTATAATTGTATCATTTTTTTCTATATAAATGGTGATTTTCTTCAATATTTTTTTCAAATGTGTTGATTTTTATTAATTCAAAGTTGAATATTTACTATAATGGGAAAAAAAGTTTTATTTTGCTTTAAGTTTTTGAAATTGAATAAAAAAGCTTTACTTACCCTTTTACAAAATACAAGATTATTATTATTTTACAAATCTAAATAAACCTTACTAAACATTTTCTAAAAACACTATTTAATCACAACTACAGTAACATAAGTGACGTTACGTTTCTAAAAAAAATCTGTATCAGATTTTGCCTTAATGGAATAAAATCTGAAATCACTTAACAAAAACTTTCAAACTTTGATTTCTTTCAAGCTATTCGTTTCAACGAAAATCGATGAAGCATAAAGCATTCTTCAATGAGCCTGTCTGAAAATGGCAATTTAAACAATTACGTAGTAGTATTTTAATATTCATTTTTTTATTATTGATAAATTTTTATAGATTCTACGCATGTTTACGTGTGTCAGCACCGCAAATACAAATGAAATGCATTATTTATTAAAATACAGAATGCTTTCTTTATCAATAGAATATGTTAATATTTTTTTGATAATTTCTCTTTTCATCTGTAATTTAAGACATCGTGACATCGTCCCAGATAAGAAGGGATTGCATAAGACATTATTTGTCTGAAAGTATATGAATAATATATGACACTGCCTTCTGTTGATGCGTTATTTATTTTTTTTTTCTTTGAACAATACAAATTCAGAAAGAAGTATATTTTTATATGAAATGCTTCTTATCTTTTCATTTAAATTTTACAGAATATGTTTTATTTGCATGAAATTCATTAATAGTAACTCATTTGTTGTGCTTGTTGATTATGCAAATGACTAAAATGAATGTTACTCACAATATAATTCACTATATGGCATTAAAAGGATATCAAATTTTAAAAGAGAAAAATGATAGCGATTCATATTGTTATGAATTCAGGATTCTTTCGATTTGTTAGTCGATGAAGGGAAAAGTCCTTTAAAAGTCTAAAATATTTATTCTAGAAAATTTCATTAAATTCAGTATTTTACAATTCATTTTACAATAACTGAAGTACGTAATATTACAATTACGCACTTCAGTACAGCGTAATTCAGTAGTAATTAATAGCAAAATAACATACTTCAAAAAATCTCAGACGGTTAGATCACAAGCGAAAATGCTCTCATTGAGCTCGCCTGTCTCTTCTTACCCTATGATACGCCATATTTATATCCTGCCATGAAGAGATATGACATAAGCATCATTCCACTGATTTCTAATGAAACCACGTACCTCTTGAAACATTAGTGCTAGAGCTTCAATTCTAGAACTTTCAAAATCTTACGGAATATCTCCATTATTGCCAAAATATTCGCCAAGTTGACAATAAAGTCTCCAAACTAGTCGCCAAGAGACAAATCTGCAAACGGAGAAACCGATCGTTCGCCAGAGGGCACTAACGCATAAATTCTGATTCGTCTGAAATATTTACTCATAAATATAATAAAAATATAAAATATTTACAAATTTGTAACAATATGTTATGAAGAATTAATTTCATTTCATATAATTTTATTTCAACTCATGCTTGAGTTTTTGCTTTTTCTCCAGATGTTTAAATAAAATTAGCAATATTAAAATCACATTTAGAAGCAACAAAAGATCTATTTTGGAAAGAATTTTATAATCTTGATAAATTTGAGGAGAATGACGACTGTGCCAGTACTTTCATTTCCAAACATTCTTATTACACCTCACTCGGGAGGTACATATGGTTCTATACCACTTTTTTCTTATATTTATAGAAGGTTATTGTCACATTCTCGATGCCCAAATTTTGCCTTAGCATTCATGAGAATTTCATGCTTCAAGGTGATCTCAGAAAATACCAGTTTCTAAATTTTTTTAATAAATCAAAAATTTATCAATCCAACTGCGAATAATTCCTTTTTTTTCCTTAAAAACAAATCATGTTTACATGCCTTTGCCTTTGTTGTATGAAGTCAACTAACAGAAGCTTATTTACTTACAAGTCAACTACACTTTTTAAAAAAATCAACTAAAATTTCGAAAATGCATCATATTATAGGGTCAAACAAATTAGGCCTTTAAATTTTGGGTATCAATCACAATAACGAAGCCATTTAAATATTTTTGAGCATTTTCATAAAAACTCTATTTTAATACCTAACACATGCTATATAATGCTTTTTTATGAGTATTAATAAGAGTTCTCACAGTTTTTAAGTATGTATTATTTAAATTTTAATGTTTTCTGGCAATTACATTTCTCATATTATATAGAGTGGGCAAAAAGTTCGTAAAAACTTTTAAAATTCATAAAACTTTGGAAATTAAACAAAATGAAAAATGGTTTGCAGTTCTAGCATCGATAAGTCACAGGGTTTTTCTTTTAAAAAGAGAAAAAAAAATTTAAAAAAAACAGCCGATAGGTGGCACTTTGTACATAAGTGAACGAAAAGATAAGGAAATAAAAATAATAATGCTATTAAATAATTTATTATAGCAATATGTGTTGCACCTGCTCACCACCACAGGTAATATAACATTGCAGCCGTGTTACAAATCCAGCTACGGCAGAGTGCAGCATGTCCGGTTGTATACATGACAGCTCTTGGCAAAATGTATGTATCTTTTAATTCCCACATTTTGGATGGACGGGATCGATATACCCAGGATTTTAAATTTCTTCATAGCCAAAAGTCTGCTGCTGTCAGATAAGGCCATGGAAATTTGCAACATCTGCTAAGGATTCTCTCTTTCCCGAACGTTTGTATGAGGAATTCCTTGACTGGAAAAGGGGATTCTGATGCTAATATTTCCATTTCGGCTGCCACGCGCAGGAAACGTGTTTTCCTTAGACTTGGTCGCCAGGACCTTACATGATCCAGATTTCTCAAATAACTGAATAGGTTTATGAGATCTGCCACTGTTAAAGACTCTTTTCCAGGTTTCACATTTTTTTTGAAGTTAGAATTTACACAGTGATGATTACTGGTTCATTTAAAACAGTGTTAACAACAAAGGTTTATCTTTCTCACTCAGCATCCTTATTTGCCATGCAACAGAAAACTGGATCAAGATAGTAAGTATATATAATCGCCCGTCTCATTCACATATTTCCAATTAAGTCGTTCATGCCAGCGCCATCTGTCGGCTCCTTTTTATTTTTTTTTTCTTATCTTAAAAAAAATCCCATGACCTGTCAATGAAAAACCTGCAAACGGTTTTTTATTCGGCTATTAACCTGTATTAACTTTTATAATAATTTTAAAGGAATTCTTTACATAATTGTATCCTTCATTTCCTAATTTAAGTCAACGGGATTGGTCACTTCCAAATTTTATTGTATCTCTAACAAAAGTGTTACCCCCTCATCTGCCAAAAATTGTGGATTGTTGGTAACGTCACGAATGTCTTGTAAGGCATTGGTGAAAATAGTTTCGAAATATTAATCATTGACCTGAATTTATAATAAATAAAATTATTATTTTATTCATTATAAATATCACAAGCCTTTTATCACAAGTATAAGGTGCGACGTGAACGTCTAGAATCTTAATATTAGCTTATAAAGCATTCATCCATTAGCATCTTATGACTAATACCCTGCCATCTATCAATGAACTTTTGAGTTGCATTTTTTTTTCTCCCTTCCTCTAAATAAATTTCCTTTCCTGCACGTATAATCAGATGAAATATCAGGCTGTTACTTGTTTATTCTGACTCCTGACTCTTGTTTTACAGTCTTTTGCAAGTACAATTTCAACTATAATCTCCCTGTAAATATCACAACAAGAAAGTTATGCCTTTTCTCTCATTCTTCAAAAATTCAATGAAGGAAAAGGGGTGAAAAACTATTTATAATAATATAATCGTATACATTTCTACTTGCGTATTTTTTGCAAGCTTTTTCGTAACCCTTTATACAATACCATTCTCTTTTTTGTGATAGAATATCGCTTATTTGATTTTTTCACAATAGTAGAAAAATTATAACAAAATAATGCAATCGGTATGAATCGATTGCATTCCCACTTCAAAGTACTTAGTATGTTTAGTACATTTTAGAAGCAAGTTTATGTTTGAAGCACACTGAATGGTAAAAAAGTAAGACATTTACGAAAAGGAAGCTATTTCAAAAATAAAGAGAAACAAATATTGTCTAGTCATATGTTAAGAGATATGTTTTCTGTTAAATGTAGCGTTTCATGAAATATAAAAATAAATAGAACCGAATTTTCGAAAAGATTTATCTTGCATTCGAGAAGAGGTCGTTGAATCATGTGATGTGATAATGTGACAGCGATTGTTGGAAATGTTCTAAATCCTACAATTTCAAATGGAAAGAATTCGTATAGAAGATATTTCGAAAATGGAGCAATTCTTTTACTAGCAGTTCTATTTTATGCTTCTAATAGAATTGCACAGAAAAGGAATGACTCATTTCAAGTGGCAAATATAGAATACATAATGTGGATAAATTCTGAAAGCTGTTTTCCAGCTGCTTATATTTATTTCAACTTTATCAGACGGAATAAAGCCACAAAGACATTTTAAAAATTAAGAATGGGTTTTAAAATCATTTATATTATTCTTGATCTCTCATTTAATCATATCATTCCTACTATCATTCGAATTCAAGTATCTTAGAATATTGTAACTTCCGAGTTCTTTCTTATCTTTTTCAAAGATAAGAAAAATTATCTAGTGCTACAAAAATCAAAATGGCTCTCCGGGTTTTTAAGGCATTACTATGCAAAAGATGCTCTGCTGAAAGATCTCAAAAACCTTCTTATCCCCACCCTCATACTTTCAAGGTGAGCGTCTTTAGAGAAAAAAGTATGCACCTCAAATATTCAATCAATCACACTTAAAGAAAGGTTGGAGAAAGTTCGTGTTGTTATCAAAGCGTTTCACTAGAGTAGTTTCGTGCTTTGATCATTCGTTTAGGATCTTTCAGTACAGACAGAATTAAACGTCTATTCAATGAATGAAAATTATTCAATCTCTATTAACATTTGAAACAAAATCTTAAGATAATTTTAAAATAAATTGGATATATCATATCTGATTTGTAGATGAATTTTTTTTAATTCTATGCCCAAAATATGAATGAACTTAAAATCAAAATAAAGTAAACGGTTTCATTTTGTTTATGATAGGAAGATAATAATTCACTTTATTTTTCTCATTTATGAAAACTGATTTATTTTATTTCTAGCAATGAAAATGTAGCTATTTGGAAACAAATTTTTTAAGTTCACCTTAATGATCTACTTAAATGCTTCTTATACCATCAAATTATTTTATATAAATCACTTTTCTATAAAATATTATATAAAACTTCAGCTCATATAAGGATTCGGAGATTTTACAAAGATTGAATATTCATAGACCACAAAACATCATCTATAAAAATATATTGTACAGAACGTACAATAAATATGGCAGTTTAGTTGTTACATTTGTAAAGTTTCCATTTTGAGAATACTTTTAATCGTCAATTAAGTTCGGAAGTCTGGTATTAAAGTATCCAAGAGTCGAAACCAAATTCGTTTAATCCCCTTTCTGCGTCATTCTTTAAAATCACTATTTAGATGCGATGTTTGCAAATAAGTTCAAATATGTTTCAAAGAAAGTGAACTGATTATATTTGTTACACGACAATAATATAATATAATAAAATTTGTAATCTTAAAAAGAAACCCTCTAAACTGCGGAAATCAACAGAAATTGAACTGATTGCCAACCCTCGGAAATCGAGGAATACAAACTTGGAGGGTTCAAGATCCTTTGCATATGAAAGATATATACAACGCTACTTTTTAGTCACATATTTTAATTTTTTTTTTATTATAAAAGAATCTTAAAATACATTTCCTCAAATTAACTAACAGTTAGCTTCCTTATATGGAATTACATTTAATAAAATAAATCGATTCATTGATAATCAAATCTCGAAAATAATAAAATAATTTCTTTACTGACAATTAATTTATCTTTACGTGTAATATTCCAATACACCAAGATTAGATGATATATCAGTCAGTTTTTCTATTATACAACTAAAAACTAACAATTTAAATTTTTATTTTAGTTATAAGCATTGTATTTATGTAGCAGGAATTCAGCTTTAATTTTCGCAATCAATAAACAATAAAATACGAAAAATAATAATAATAGTTGCATACTGAGAAATTTGTGGCAAGAGATGGTCTTAAACCTTACCTTAGGTAAACTTAGTTAGGTTAGGTAACTTTACCTTGGGCACTTTAGGTTACACCCTTTTCTTGAACCATAATGTGTTGAGGAGATGCGATCTAATTTCAATTGAGCATCTTCGGGAGATTTTTAATCTGTGATAATATTATAGAGTTGAAAATTGAGTTCCTTGAAAGATTTATCTCTTCTGAATTTCCGATACTTAAATTTTCAGCATATCTTTCATAAAATATTTACACTATTTTTTCTGATGTTTTTTTATCAATCCATTTGGGAAGCGTGTTCTCCATATTGTTCATTGTAAATTTCTAACCCAAATTCCTAAACCGTTCCTTCGTCAAATCATGCTTAATCTTTGCTCATGTACTGATAATGATCAAACAAAACGTTTGTTTTCTAGAAAGCATTAAAAGCATTATCTTATCGAAAATCATATTTAAATTTTCCATTGCAGGACTTCCTAAAAACTATTAAATACAGAAATAATGTTTCAAATTTAACACTAGGTTACACAAATAATTGAAATTATCTCATCTCTTTCATAGTACATATCCTAAATTGTTTTTAAAGCCTCAGGAATCTTAATATATATTGCTTTTCTCATCTTGTTCAAGGGCCATAGCATTATAATAAACAAAAAATCAATTCACGAAAATTAATATACACCTCCGAACAATGTTGCATGGTACAGATTTTTTTGTGATCTATAATTATAAGATTTTAGTTCACAGTTCGAACAAATTATAATCTTTAAATATTTTGTTCGAATTTACTAAATTTATATAATTTTATTTATCATATTAATCTGTGCAAATGATTACAGAGAAAATTCTTAAATAATTCTTGAAGCCTGTAAATAAAATAAAAAAGTATCATTCTTTATCATTTAGTTTTTTTACATATAAAAAATAACACCTATACTTATGAATATGAATTTTAAACATGAATTGTGTGGTGTTTTCTAAGTATCGCTTTAAGCATAAGTTATATAAATATTTTCTTTTCTCTACAAATAGTAGTACATACCGCGAATAGAATAAATTATCCAAAGTGAAACAGTCTGTCCTATACGGAAAATCGAATAACTTAATCT
The DNA here is from genome assembly GCF_947563725.1 of Argiope bruennichi. Classification (NCBI taxonomy): domain Eukaryota; kingdom Metazoa; phylum Arthropoda; class Arachnida; order Araneae; family Araneidae; genus Argiope; species Argiope bruennichi. The sequence goes on from NC_079152.1 coordinate 77,831,568, forward strand.
TATAAACATGAATAAGTTGAATATTTTAAGTAACTTTTACGCGATAATGCTTTAAACATTTTTAATTATATGTACACTAAAAACTTGTTGAATTCTAACTAACTTATTAACTTTGTTATGATTTACCAAAGAAGTCATCATTTTAAATAATATTTACTCCCCAAGTCAATTTTGGTTTAAAAATGTGTTGTACTTAATAAAACTTTAGTCACCCTCTAAATAAATTATTTAAAACATGTCTAGACTATGATTAAGCTTACGATACCGAGAAATTTTAAATTTGTTTAAAACTGTGACACAAAAAAAAATCAATTTCTTTGAAGTTTTATGAATTTGTTTTCTCTTATACGTATATAAAAACTCTCTTCTTGTTTAGCAAAGAAATGCAGTGCCAGTCTTATATTTATAATTATATATTTATTTCCTTTACTTTTTTTATATATCTTGTTTCCAGTTTTCGGTATTGATTAAGATATTTATTTGCACTGCCTTAAATTTCCATCATTCACATTGAGTTCTTTGATCATGATTTATATCCTGACGGAAAAACTGAAATTACCACATAAATTAAAAACGATTAAAAGTTTATTTATTGCATACAGCCATTTTTTTTCGTTCTGCGTTGCTTGGCTTGTTTGTTTTGTTATATTTTCCAAGAATTACAAATATATTTTAGCTTCGTAATCAATGTTTCAAAATCTCATTAAAGCATATGATAAAAAGTAGATTAAGAAATTAGACATATCAATCAAAACTGAGTAGAGAATGTGCTTATAAAGAAATTAGTTGTAGTAAATTATAAATTCTTTTAAATTTCAGTTTAACTTTTAGTTTCATTAATGAGCATAATAGAATATTAAATTTTTCAGTTCATTTAGAATAGTGAATTTAAAAAAAATACGAATTAATTTTGAACGAACAAATAGCTACATCTCGTAAAATCACTTTAATCCTTCGATAATCGGCTGCGTAATTAATTGACTTAGTATACGAAATAATAATTTTAAAAAATATATATATAAATGTTAATATATACCAATATATTGTAGACAATATTTAATATACATGGTGGTTATAATTAAAGTTCCCCTTTCGAATTCCAACTACTGTACCAAATGTTATCAAACTTGGTAATAGTTTAAAGAAGGTCAGGGAAATTTTTTTCTCGCCAAAAAAAATTCAAAAACTCACCACCAGAGAGGAAATGGTGCAGTATGCAATATTGTTAAGAAAAATAGGACATGAAGACACAGGTTTAAAATATATTTAATCGTTTCTGAAACGTGTTACAAAGCTTACAAAGCATGTTCAATGTGGCGGCCATAATCTTCTGAAAGCACGTTAAATCACATTACTAGATTTTCAACAGTAGCTCTTAGCATATCAGAAGCAATGTTACAAGCATGCCGGTGTATCGCATCTTTCAGTTCAGCCAAATTGCTCAGATTATCACCAAAGATAGTACGTTTGAGATAAAACATATTGAATATGTTTTGTAACACTTTTCAGAAACGATTAAACACATTTTACACCGGTGTCTTCATGTCCTATTTTGCTTAACAATATTGATACAGCGCCAATTCACCCCTGGTGATGAGTTTTCGAATTTTTTTTTTTTTATTTTGGTAGAAAAGAAACTCCCATTACCTTCTTTAAATTATTACCAAGTTTGATAACATTTGGTTCAGTAGTTTTCCTTTTATGACTATTTGAAAGTGGAACTTTAATTATTGCCACCCTGTACTTGAAAGTATGTTTCTTTATTCAGCAAGGATGAAGCACAAATGTTAATAGATGAAAGCTCATTCATTTTTAGGCTAGTAAATTTAAAATTGTTAAAATTGTAAGATAATGTATTATCCTCCCGAGCGCATAAGGGCTCTTAAATTTGTTAAGTTTTTTTTTTTTTTTTTTTAAGATTTTGAGACTCAAGAATATTAGCATGAATTAAATAAAAAAATTGCATAGAAAATTCCGACTTTACGAAAACGAAACACTTCCAGTTAAAAGTGCAAAAAATTTTATAATATTTATTGTTAAGAAATATACGTTATAAATATCACAGCTTTCCGACTCAGGTTCTTGTGGAAAATATCAATCAAAAGCATTCTGTGGCTTTAATTTTCTGTAAATAATCTGTTCATGCAATTTCATGCATTCAAATTTTACCCACTGCATTTTATCAATCATGCGCAGACTTCGACAATTGATGGCAATTTCTGTATTAGTTATATTTAATTCGTTGAATTTAGTTACAAAATGTTTCTTTAAATACCTAGGATTTCTCATGTATCATATTTTTATCCCAATATAATAGATGTTTTTCATATGCAGAAAGTAAATGTTCCTGAATGGAATAAAAATAAGCAGGCAAGACTGAAACTTTAGTTGTTAATGCATAATATCGAAATACTTCCATCAATTGTTTCATCGATTTCACAATAAATATACATTTATTGAGTTTCGTTTAAAATTGCCTTTAATTTTTAGTTAATATGGCCAATCATTCCCTATAATCGTAAATAAAAAAAAATAAATGTTTCTTTCATTTTTTTCATTTTTGTATAATAAATAGTTTTGTATTTTTCTTGACTTGGATTTCTTTCAAATAATAATCTGATTTTTGAAAATTTTTTTCTATGATTTTAATTTTCTAAAAAAAATATAGTTGTTCACTATAATAAATGCTAAATAAAAATCCTGAAAATAAAGTAAAAATTTTATGAAGTTTAAATAATTGTTTAGATAGTTTTCGTATTGACTTGATGCTATGTTGATCAAAATAATATCAGAAAAAAAATAAAAGCTGCCATTCCGGTAGAAGTTCTAAAGCAAATTTTAAAAAAATCCATTAAATATTTTTCTTCTATATATATTCAAAGTAATAAAAACTATCTATTCTCCAGAAATATTGAAATACTCGGAAATAAGGGAAATAATATGAATTTTTTAGATGTAAAAAAAAGGCATATAGAGAGTTATATTTATATATAGAAAGAAAGATAATAAAATGTATAATTGGCACATCGCTGTATTTCATGGCCCATAACACATCGAGACGATATTCAATTTTTGTTGTAAATGTATGCCAATATTTGCAGTATTAGATATTTAGATATTCAAATCAGTAGAATAAAATTATATTTCTTTAAGAATTTTTCTTTCTCATTTTTTTTCTATTGAAACATATGATGTTATGAAAAGTATGACAATAATTTATACGCAGCCTGTTTGAAAAATTAAATTATTGAACAATTAAAATTAAACATTATTATGAAATACTACGCACACACACACACACACACACACATGAAATCGTCAAGTGAATTATCTTACATATTGGTTAAATTATTGAACCTCAATGCTCTGTGTAAATCAAATATTAAAGATATATTAATAAAATATGGTTCATGAAGAATTCATGTTTAATGCATGTTTTCAGACCAACATGATTAGAAATTAATGACCTCTTGATAATTTTCATAAAACAAACAAGAAACTTCAATTAATGAAAAATCAGGATGTTCATTAATAAGTTGTAATTAAATCACTTTATGTTTCATGAAGAGAAAACACGAGTTGTTATCGATAATCATGTTTTTGATCAAAGGTGTCTGATCTAAAGGTGAATCTAATATAAAGATCTAAAGGTGAATCTTTATATAATTATGAGCTATTTTGCTCATGGATATATCTACCGAAAACAGAAAACATTTAGTTATGCAATCGTAGAAAAAAGCGAAACTTATCAAAAGTAGATAGCTTAAGACACGAAATATATATCAAACTGCTGTAAAAAGCATGCTTTTTATGAATAAAATGAAATAAAAGCAATTATACATTTTATTTTATTTTAATTATTTAAGATCTGATCAGAAGTTAGGGGTAATACTATACATTTGACATTGGTAATTGTTTAGAAAAAAATAGGTTTTACTTTTTTTAATCATATTAATGCATTAAATAAGAGAATTTTTAAATAAGGATAAAAATCAAAATAATAGTGCACTGTTTGTTTATTCCAACTATTATTAAAATATTTTTAAGAATGGATCGAATTATAAAAATGAAATTATTTTTTTTTCCGTAAAATATATAAGGATATTTATGATACAAATATATAAGGATTTATGATGCATTTTTTTTGAAGTGTGACGTGTGTTTTTTGCACAGTAGCTTCTGAGGGTAAAGACCCCTGAGTCTGACTTCTAGCTCATATGAATAAGAAACACGCACACACTCGCTTGCACAACCCCCTTTCACATGGGGGCTCATTCAAGCACCTCACAGATAGAACACAGGGTAGAGAACAACCATACTCGAACCAGGACTCGAAGCCGGGAAGCCTGGTTCACGGGGAAGACGCCGTACCCCTAGGCCAGGACGCCGGCTTATGATACAATGCTATAATTATATAATACTTACATGATTCTTTTCATTTTTATAATGGTCATTTTAATTTATGATACATTAAATGTGAGATTAAAAATTTTCTTCTACATATTTTGCTGAAATTTTATCTTCCAATTCTAGAGAATTGTAATGGAAACTCTTATTAGTTTATTTTTGCTCTATTCAGTTTCCTCATGAATTTGGAAATTGATTTCAGATTAATTCAGAAATTCTTGAAAGTATGAGAATGGTTACGTAATCATAAATTACTAACTTTTACTTTTAAGAGTAACATAAAATATCGTGACAAAAGTGAATAAAAAGCGATACTAATAAAATTAATTAATTATAACACAGTTATTTCACTAATATATGAATAACTCATTAGAAAATTTATGGCATCATAATAATGCCCGAAAGGTAGCTTAGGAAGATGAATAGATTTATTTCGATTTACTAAGCTAATCGATACTAAGCTAATTCATTTCAAAAATAATGTGAAATTATGAAGCAGAAAAAATAATCCTCCAGTAATAAAGAATTGGGTAATTGATTAAGAATATTTTTTGACAAATCTTCTGAAAACAGATGTGTAAGCTTCAAAAAGGATAAAACTTTTTCATATAAAATTAAAATGCTGATTTCAAAAATAACAGAATTAAATCTTTAAAAATAAATAAACCTTATTAGTTATGCAAACAGATTTTTTAAACAGTTTATTTAATACCAAAATCTTTCGGGTGACAAAATTTAGCAAAACTAATTCATTCAAGTAAATGGATGATCATCACTATTTTTACAAAGATTTGCTTAACAAATCATAACCAATTATATACTTTTGTGGTAAAATAATGAAAAAAATGTAGACTTCACATTATTTGGAGAAAATAATAAATTTTTAAAGAAAGGAATATAAAATTTATCTATAACCAATGGTGTCCTTACTGAACAAAATACAAAAAACGACAGTTCTTAAAGGCTTTCTTTAAATTGTATTTCAAACAGACGTATAGAAAATTGTTAATTAATTTTCTTTGTTTCTAAAAAATATAAATTAATATTTAAAATAAACATATTTATAAAAATCTTTGGAATTACCTTCCAGCTCGAATTGAAATTTTTAAAACTCCAAAAATATTAAATGTTACTTCATAAACTCTATTTGTCAGAATGGAATATTCTTAGCCGATAGAAGGTCCCTTCTCTAAGCAAAAAGCGCAATAATATGAAATTGATATTAGCAGATTGTACATTTCACGTTTGGTATATTTAATTAATGTTGCTAAAACTTATCATAAACTTATCTTCAAATAATCTAAAATTCCATTTGTTAGAAAACTTTGAATCGTGGGTTTTGATGACAACAACATTAAAAGCTTCAAGATACCTTGTGCGCCATTAAGAATAAAAAAAACTGCTATAAAATAATTTGTTTTGTAACATTTTTGTAACCTTTTTTCTGATCGATCGAAGCTAAATGAAAAATTATTGAATTATTTCATTTTTACAATCATCTAATTACCACAATGTCTTTTTATTCATGTTCAAGAACAAAGAATTGATAAACAATTGTAACAAATCCCAGTCGGGTAAACTAAGATTTTTGGATAGAGATAATGGTCTGAATATGAACATAGAATCATACATAATTACATCTGGATGTCATTTTCTTTATAGATTACACACAATGATAAATATGAACTTTCCAGCTCGAATAAGAAAAACAACTGCTGTATTTCAGTTTGTTTCTGACCTTACGTTGCAATAGAAACGAGAGTACTAGCTATTAAGATACGCAGATGATTTGTGTGTGTCTTAATCATGCTAGAATAAATTATCCTTTTGCATCTAGCAAGAGATTGATACAAACTGAGAATGGAACTTGGAACAGAGAGCAATAGATTTCTATTGTTATCAGTCCAGATTTATTCTTGAGAACGATTCTTATCCCGAACTGATTTAGAGAGAACAAAGAACCTGTTTTCATAAACATAACATTGCAGATATATGCAGATAGTGAATTGTTGTATGAATTAAAATATCTCGTGTAATACAGTAACTCCCAAGTATCACATGGGGAACTCACACTGTTGTGAGATAGAGAGACAAGATCATCGATTCATATGTAAGGTCATATAAACACGCTTTAAAGAAGAATTCATCTTAATGGATAATAATGCTAGGTTAATAAAATGAGGATCGTTGAATAATATCTTGAAAAAGAATTTTAAAACGAAAGGATTACCTATCTCGATCTCTAGAACTTAAACCTATGGAAAATCTTTGGATTTACCTTTGGAAGACAGGTAATTGCTTCAGGAACTTGTCTGATATTATTTAATAAACTACTTGAATGGTCTTTGCTTCTGTGAAACGAATCATAAAATGAGTAATTTGAACCGTTCAGTAATGTAACTAATTATACTGAAATCTGCGAAATAAAAGAGATTATAGGAAATGTCTTGTAATTATCAAAAAAAAAAAAAACTTAGCAAAATAAACTAAAGATTGTGTACTTGTAACGACATATAAACAATCTTGAACTTACAAATCATTAAATAATAATTTAACATTTTATATAACGTGATTTTAACTTTAAAAATAAACAGTTGGGGAAGAGCTTAACAACAAGTACTGTCTTACATGCAAAACTCCTGGTTTTACACCATTAAGTTGAATGAACGAGCCACCTGATAGATTGTCTCAACATTTGGAACAATTGTAAACCAAACTTACTAACTTTAAAAGAGCATTAGAACATTTACATAATAATGAAATCAGTTCATATTTTATTAAAAAAATTAAATATATTCACTTTAAATGGATAATAATACACATTGATCAGTGAAGAATAAACAGTTGAAAGCTTATCTAAGCAGTTTACTGCCGATGATTTCTAAGTCCCTTACTCTTCCTTAAGCATTTATTGTAAGAAAGAATTAATGCAACTTTACATCAATGAGTTTCAAAAGGGATTAGATTCAAGTGTGAAAGGAAGAAAAATCTGTCAAACAACACTACAATACTGCAGTTATGAAATTACATTCGTAAGAGGACATGATCCCTTTCCACCTTACCTGAAGCGGTTGGATTTGAAGCAGAATCAATATAGAACATTGCGAATGTCATGGAAAAATTGGAAAACATTTGTACTATACCACCATCTGTTCTTTTACTGCATCTTACCATCTCAGAAAATCTTGACCTTGTGTTGAGACTATATAAAGAAAGAAAGTTTCTGCTAACTCTCATGCTTTATTTTATATTTATTTGTAGATATTTGTACATATTTTTGAAAAAGACGCTATTTCTAATTTCTTACAATACATAATATCCAGTAACTAAACTTTATCTACTAATAAATATTTAATTAATATTTAATAATAAGTCAGATTAAAAAATGTCTCTAATTATTTATAGATAACTGAAGACACACTCTCATTAAAATTCACTTATATTCATTTATAAACAAATATGTTTCCTTTATTTTTTCAAATAGTGAAAATTTGTAAAAAAAATAGTTTAATCATTTAATTACTATATGTTAAATAATACGAAATTTAATAAATAACTAACTGTTAAATGCATAATTATCCCCATTTTAATATATTTAAGTTCATTAGCTTTCAAATTGGATATAAAAACTGCTTATTTCGTTTTCAACCAAAGCATTTATTATTTTTATTGACATTATTTAAAACTAATTCAAAATTTTCAAAACATTGTTGACAAAATTAATATTTTATGTATTAAAATGATACAGTTCATTTTATAATTCAGTCTTATAAGCTTGTAATTTTCATGCAATTCTTTAAAAATTATTAGTTTCAAGCAGAAAATGTTAAATGAGATAAAATCGCTTTATTCCGATATATTTATACATATGCGACAAAGTTACAATCATGGGAACTGAAAATAATTTTCCTTCTCTAAAAATTGTTAATGTATATTTAAGTATTTTGAGGATATTTTTTTGTAATTTTATTCCCAAAAGAAACCATTTATTTTAATACCACTTTAAATATTGAAATATTTATTGTTTATAAAATTGTATTGACTTTCACAGCGATACATTTGAATCTTCTTAGAAACTGAAGAATTATAATGAATCATATATATAAAGAGAAATAGATAGTCGGATTAAGCACAGTATTGGAATTTTTTCGAAGGAGTTATTTCTTTGAATGTCAGGAATGGATATTTCTAAAGCCGCTTTCCACTAAGTCGCTCTTTGTATTTTTTATCTCCAAAACACAATACTAAATCCTCCAATATTTTTCCATTATTTAAAGGAGACATATATAGGATTTAAATAATCTGAAACATTGCGGATTTTGAATCGCCTCAAAATACTTCCTCACGAATGTTTGATATAAAATCTGGAACTGAAATGATAAAGTTATTATACGTTTTCTTCAAACAGAAAAAAATTACAGTTTACATTTTTTTTCCTAATTTACCAAATCAGGAATGAGAAATAAAATGAAAGAAAAAAAGTGTATAAAAAAAGAAGGTAGATAAAAAAAGAGCATGTTTTTGCAAACGATATCCATTCTATATATAAGTTTTTTACTGAATGTGGAATGTTCAGCAGATAAATAAATGATATTTCTCTTTCAGATGCAATAAATATTTTTATTGAAAAATGTTTTTTTTTCTCCTTTATTTTATTGCTATAGGATATTTATAAGGAACTTTAATTAAAAGACTGTCAACTTCTGTTTTAAAATTCTGTCTTTTTCTAGCATCGTGCGCATTCAAATATTTAGCTGCAAGGTATTGTTAGGTGTCATTTACAAATCTAAATGAATAGAAATTTCTATTTAAAAGTAAGCTCTACTTCAGAGGTTATGGCTATGGTTGTAAATTGTAAACCTCCATAATACGGAATTTTTAAACTGATAATGTCTTATATTTGAGTGAAACTTGTATTCCATAAACTACGCAGAAATAAATTTTAAAGGAAACTTGTATTCTATGAAATATAAGAAGTAATAACTTTGCATTACGAGCCACTTTCAGCGACCGTCTTCTTACCATATATTATTAATTTGATACACAATTTCAAATTCAAGATTCCATTAATAGATTAATTTTAAACTTCTTATTGAGTTAGGCGTATTTTTATCAGCACTTTGAATCATAATCAGCAGGGTTGTTAAAATTACCATGACCCATAAAGAGGTGTTTTTTTTTTGTAAAGAGGTTTTTTTTTTTTTTTTTTTTTTTTTTTTAACTGCAACTATACACGCATGCCATATTTTATTTCACATCTGATTTTTGTTAAAATGTAAATTATTCAATTTCAGATAAGTAAAACATAGAATCCAAAATAAGTATGATTTGATCGATGAACGAATATAGGTAATTCTCAATACCTCTTCAATGAGAAGAAGATGGCAGAAATATCCAATTGAATGCAACTGTGAAGTAATAACTGAAGTCATTCAGTGCATTTTATTTGGAATTTGGAGAAAAGGTTTTACGAGAAATTTGGCGGCGCGGGAATAAATTTAAATTTTCTCGGAATTCATGGAGGAATTCAAATGCCATAACACCGACATTTCAAAAGAATATATGCATCTGCTGTCGATAAGTCCTTGCGTCAAATTCTTGTGATAAAATCTTGTGATTTTTCTGGGGATGTTCAAACACAATTTCTTTGAAAATGGAAAGAGTTGTGAATATTGAATTGATGTATGATGAAATGAAAAATTTATCCTATTTTGCAAAACATAATACATTGTAAAATATAGAAATAAATAGTAAAATAATGAAGTTATTTGTTAATAAAGGGCATAAAAAAATAATGCAAAGTAATAAAACCGAATTGTGGTAAAAAAATCTATTAAATTTTTACATAATATCGTCCTATAATGGTATTTTCATTTACTGGCGCCTTAAATATGCTGTCTAATCTAGATATATTGGGAAATTTCCAAATTCTTCGAAATCAACGTATACATTCAGATATAAAAAGAATTTAAGTAATATAGCTATAATGTATAATGGTTGAATCGTAAAGCAAAAAAAAAAAAAAAAAAAAAAAATGAAAGTTGAAATTTTTAATGCTGAATAAACAAATCCAATAAATTATTCCTGCTATACAATATTTAAAACAAACTTCTACGTCTTAATTGGACAAGATATTATAGTTTTAATATCATTATTTTAAATTAATTTGTAATTTGAGATACTTTGAGGCATTTTCTTCGAGATTACTATTAACAATGTCTAAAATGATAAATTTGAATGATTTAAAATTGGATTAATTTTGTAGCAGAGAAATTTGAGTAGCATTTTTAACAAAAATAAAGTAAAGAGTATAAAATAAATATCTTTTTTGTCTTTCTGAGAATAATTCTTCTTAAAAGTAGATAACTGGATTTAGATAAATGCACAGACTAAATAAAATGTTTATTATAATTTGATGAATTATGATTTTGAAAAGAATTCTTAATCTCATATAGGTTATCAAATATTGTATATATCACCGGACAAAGAAGAAAATATCATCAGAATGTTTTAATGATGAATCTATCATTTCATCATTAAAACTTCAAAAATGTCAGATTCTTTCATGGTATAATATATATTAATCATTCGCCCATGTCTCACAATTCTAACCAAGTAATATATTGGTGGAAATATGCTACTTAATTTGGTATTAATTTCAATGAATTTTTATTGATAATTCATTAACTGAGATGTTGTTTCAGCTGCTCATTTCATCACATGAAATGATTCAAAATAATAACAACCACCCCAAACTAGTAATGACACACCCCTATCATGGAATTTTAAATCCATATGAACGTTTTGCTTTATTTAATTATATTAATGTCCCATTTGAAAGCAACACCAGAGATATCTTAGGACAAAACTCGTAATTTTGAGCACCTGTCAGACATCTAGGTCGGACCTTGAGCTAGCACTCTTTCACCGAGCTACCATAGTCTTAAATGGTCATTTGTCTTCTAAATAGTTTATATAATTTATAGTTTCAGTGAAACATTGAACACATAACGAAATGTTTTTCAACAGCTTATTATTATTTTTTTTTAATCTTTATACAATGAACTTTTCGAAAGGTTACATTTCCATATCATGAATTAATATTGGCGTGATAAGAAAATAATATAATTTGTAACGAAAGTCTTCCTATCTTATTCCAAGATTCACATATTGAGGGGGGGAGGGGGGTAATTAAATTAAATTGACGGTACTCGAAGACGCGTAGCTTCGTTTTTACTGAACGTGTCCGAAGGAAACTTCCTGAATTCGTTGTTCCACTTATGGGGCTAAGGTTTCGGCCAAAAAATAGTTCGGTATTTTGTTAACAGATGGCGCAGTAATAAAATAAAGAAAAGTTTAGCAATTTTAAAATAAAAGAACTACAGAATATTTTTTTATATACATCTGTGTTTTCTACGCAACAACTTGTCGTTCAACAATAATAAAACAGCATCACCATGTTATCGAAGGCTGCAGAAAATCATTCATTAGAATAAAAGAGACATTTGGACTGATGCTTAATTTCAACTCTGTCTCCTTATTCTCATGTTCTTCTAACGCGATCTCATAAATAAACGCGTTCTTTGAGAAAATCCCACAGCCAGAAAGAGCAAGTGTGAAATCTGGTGTTTACGTTTATAGAAAAATATATGAATTATTTTTTAAATTATTGCTCATTAATTATGGTGCAAATGCTTTATAAATTTTGACATTTTTTATAATATTGTTTTTTTAAATTTTTCAACTATATTTTCTCTGTAACTTTCATAAGGTATAAAAAAGAGAAATTACAGCCCAGCGAAAGTTAGAAGATATATGGACCAGAGGTAAACCTTTTTATTACCTTAATATGATATCATGGACTTGAATTCATTAAGTCATTTCTTATACATGATGTATAGAACATATACGTGACTATTAAAACAACATAGCCTTTCTGTCTTAATTTAATTCTTAATTTTTTGGGGGGGTGGGGGATCCTTAAGATCAAATTAGATGTAAAAGATTTATTTGAAAGTAAACACAACCAGTATTCTCGGCAAAAAAGAAGAAAAAAATGTTTTTAAAGGGATTAGTTCTAGGCTGCAAATGAACTTACAACGGAATTATTAAACATTTAAAAAAAATAGTAAGTAAATATATTCATAGAAATTATTTCCTGTTTATTTTAAGTTGGTTTAAGCCTCCAACTTGTAAACCAAACTTTAACTTTAAATTGTATACTAAACTTTATACAAAACTAAAATCCGTAGCATTTGAATGAACAAAATACTAAAATGAGATCCACAACAACTGGCTTATTTACCTCAAGACAGAAATCTCATAAATATCTCATAAAATAGAGTGATGAAATGAAAAGAAAAGAATGTTCCTTAAATCCTGAAAATTTCTATGTAATTATCACAGTGAGACTGCTTAATCTAAATTCAGGTTATGTCTACATTTATTACAAATCCGAAATCTTATTGTTATTCAGTATAGTCTAGTATCGTATATAAAATAGTTACATTTTTTTTTTTTTTACCAATTCTCTTAATTTTATGTAATTTTTTCCACGTTATGTTATTGTTACTGCATATGATTTCCATATAAATTGATTTTTTTCTTCTTTATTTTATTTTGCAGCATGGTTTGTGTATTTTGCGTTAATGAAGGCTTAAACATATAAATTTCATAAAAATTTGGTGATTTCAAAAATTATAATGACAATAATACCGAAATTAAATGCTGCGCCCCAATTTAAACCTCCTTCCTCAGGAGGTTTAAATTGGGCAACTTTAAAGAGATATGAATAATTAAGCTAGGATAACAGAGCTTCTAGTGAGTAACCAGCGCTTGAAAACGAAAAAGACTATTGAAGACTTGAAAGACTATCAAAAATTATTATATTTTAAAAATACATATAATAATATTATTGACTCATATTAAATGTAAATATTTTTATTTTCAGCGTAAGTTCTGATTTCATCACAAATTTATTGAAGAGACTTCAATAATTGAAATTCTAATTAAAAAGAAAAAAACATACAATTATTCAGCAATTTTAATAAAATGATTCAATTGATAAAAAATAATAAAATCAACTTCTTCTGATTTAAAATGTGTATTTAGAAAACTTTTGTAAGAGGTTTTCAACTATCTTAGGTACTCCAATTCATGGTCTAAAGTATTACCTTATGTATATAGTATTCGATGAGAATAACAAATAGGTCATTCAACATTGTTGAAATGTAAAAAAATTATTCCCATAGTTATTTTTTTTCTTTTGCTGATAAGTAACTAATAGCTGTTTCATTTCTATTGCTGAAACTTCTTAAACCCATTTTAAATCATGATTCAATTTGAAATTATAACTCTAAAATCTTGAATTTCATATTGTGATCTCATGCTTGATAATATGCATTGTAATGTTTCTTGCTTTACACCAAGGGCATCAATTCCAATCTAGAATATTTTATTCTAGAGAGTTCATATTATGATTCCACAAATATGAAATCTTTCAAATTATATTTTTTAATTATCTACAAAGCTTGAACATCGAATCTTGAAATCAACAATCTATGACTTAAAATTAAAGGCATCAAATACTGATCTCAGGAAACAAAACAGACCATTTAAAACTGAGATGATGAATGCACTATCTACTTTCTTAAGAGACTCTTTATTTCATTATTAGTAATTCCAAATAAACTTCAAGAACGAATCTTGTTTTTCAAAAAAATATCGTTATGTTAAATTCTGTACTGAATAAATTTCATTGAATTATGCATTATAATTGCGCATATTATCTTTTTCTTTAGTATCAATAGAAATGGCCAGTACTTTTTTCTGAAATAAAATAAGAAGATGAAATAAAAACTATAGGATATCATAAAATGAGAAGTACTAACAAAAGAAAATAGACTGGAATCAGGGGAAATCGACAAAAATATTATTAAGAAATTTTCGGATCGAAAGGAGCAACATTAAGGTTGCACAGTCTCACAATATGACCTATAGAACAAACTAAAGTAAAGAAGAATCAAAAGCAAAATAAATAAATTATTTGCTTATCTCTTTAATTTCATTCTATTTCAATGGAAGAGTATGTTGATGAAATCTGAAATTGTAGTTTTAACGTATATAACAATATATATATATATAGGAATATTATGCACATAAATCAGCATTTTTTTTAAATTATAGAATGTTTGAAATAGTCTTTTTTTACATATAAGTACAGTAAGTGCTAAATTAAACTTCTAAACACTAACATTTCACCCATGTAAAATTTTCATTTACGGATAAAATCATAATATTTTTATTATGATCCTGCCTTTTTAAAACAGAAATTCAAATCTAATTATGTATTTTGAAAAGAAGTCCATGATAAAGTCTCGAATTAAAGTGAAATATATATAATCTCTAATATCAAGTGAATTGATTTTTTTTGTAAATATTTACTTTATTAAAAAGAGAATTTCAGATCAGTAATCGGTCAGATTTGGTCACATAATACCATTTGCAATCTCTTCCTTCATACCTATACTCGGTATCGATTCTCCACTTTTGAATTTAATATCCGCATTTTATTTATCAATATATTCGTTCTTTTCATTCTTCTTGTGACTATCTAAAAAGTATCCGTGATAATGTACCTATTACGATCTTTTCTTTCTTAAAAATGGTTGGATTTTACTAGTAAGTCTAATTTTTCAGAACGTATTTAAGAATTATATTTTTTATGGGTAGATACTTTTTTACAGTTCTATAAAAATTAACGAGTCTTTTTAAATGAGCTTTTAAAACAAGATTAAGTTTAAGATAAAGTTTAAAACAAGATTTGAGCTTTTAAAACAAGATTAAGTTTAAGATAAAGTTTAAAACAATATTTGAGCTTTTAAAACAAGATTTAAATAAATTTCTTCAATTCAAATTAAAGCATAATTTCTATCACTTATCTATGAACATATATACATTTATTTTACTACATTGAGCTTCAATTTAAATTTTAAAAAATGGTTAAGGGAAGTTTAGATATACACAAATAGGGAAATGAAATTGTTGTTATAAAGCATGGCTTCTAGAGGAGGTAAGAAAAGAATGGTTGACCAGTAGTAGCAAAATTTCACATTATAATGTGTGCCTGCCGAAACAAAAGTTGGCAAATATTTTATCTCATAAGTTATTCAAAAGATTCTCATTCAGAGGAAGAAGGTCCATCAATTTATTTTTTTATTGCCTGATCAAACATTGTTATTGAAGTGTTATTGCTCATCTTGTTTCAAACATCCATTGATGCCAGTTATGCACATCGATAATAATATCTATACAAATAATACCTGTATCAGTCAGCCTGCCTTACTGTTTATTGCTTCACTGATACAACAAATGTGGCCAGTATGTGTATAGTATCTCTGAGTTAGAAATGATTCATCTGTTCATATTTGAGCCTTTTAAATGCTTGCCTAAGGCACGCGGCTTCCAACTATGTCAACATTAAAATCCTTATATCTTGATATGAATGCATTTTCTTTTCTTTAATACGAAATGTTTACAAAAGAAAAAGAAATTATACATTGCAAAAAGAAAGTATAAATGATAAAATCGGTAATCTTTGTTTTTAGTAGTAATAAAATGGAGAAATTACCTGTTTCATCAATTAGGAATGACAGTGATGATAAATTTATAATAAATTTTGTAAATTTAAAATAATGATATAGACTAAAATTATAGTGTTTGCCTTTGTTATTATATTATAGAAATTTTCATCTACAAGAAAATTTGCTAAAAGTTGTATTAAATTATTTTACATTTTATTAAAATATTTTAATGAAAATATAACTTTTGATATTATTCGTTTTTTAGCATTTTTTTATTTTCTAAAAAAGCAATATTTTTTATATTTGGGACCGAAACAAATTTTCTTTCTTACTAAGAATTGCCTACAAATCTCAATTATTGAAATTAAAAAGATAGCTGTATTTCACATTCTAGCAGGGCATGTCATTTTTCTAAAAAAATATTGTTATGTTTTGCTTCAAAAATAGAAGTAAAAATAGCGAATGTATAGTGGCTAGTGTATAAAATTTCTTCAAAACTGCCTATTTCCTTTGGTTCATGTTTTACATTACACTAGTATCGGAAAACAAATAGAGGAAAAACTTCCTGATTTTTCTGCTGGACAAATTTAATTACAACATCATGAAAATATAATCAGTAATTTATTTCAAGATAATTTGTGTTATATAACTTACAAGATAGTGGATGTTTAGAATTACGTATCACTTATTTTATTCAATATTTGTTCCATTATCTGACAAATTGAGCAGAGGTTAAGAAGGAGACATTCTGACGGATGAGATAACATCAAAAGAACTCGTTTAGTATCAATGAATCATATGTATTTTTAAAAAGTACCTTTTACTTTTATATCATTTACTCTTTATTCTATAAATATAACAATTCATAAATATTTGAACTAAGTTTCGAATTTGACGTTCTGACTAGCTTGCAGACATATTGCTACATCTCTCAATCCATCGATGTCATAAAGTTTCTAAAACAAAAAAGTAGACAATAACATCATCTTGGATTTCGTCTTGAGTAATGTTTATTACAAAACTGGAAATACTTTTTTTTTCAAAGTTATCTCTGAAATAAGATACAAGTTACGGATAAAAGTTATTATTACAAGACCAGGGGGGAATACGGAGACAGGAAATGATTGTTTTTGCTGTACTCGTTTTCTGTATGCAACTTAATAAGATGATCAGGATGATTCCAAACATAATACATTCTAAATAATAGAGCTGAAATTTCAGAGAAAGTATAAAAATTAATGATTAGCAATTGGATGAAGTTGACGAAATGGTATTTACAAAGCAAGGGTGTAAAATAGATTTTAATTTATCACGAAATCAGAATTTGCTTCCAGCATATTTCACAACCAAAAGTGCAAAAGGATTTTTACAGTGGTTAAAGTTATGTTAGGGAGACAAAAAAAAAAAAAAATAAGTGCTATGATTTATAGATATCCACAGTATCGTCTTCAAAGCCACAGCTCAACTGTTACCCAAGTTAATAAATTTTTTCAACTTATGGATTTTTTATATAATTGAACGCAGAAACGCTAATTTTTTCTTTGAAAAAGCGTAGATTTTCAATAAATGATTGCATTTCAATAAAAGGAAATATATAGAATATCAGCAAGTCATTACTCAACTTATAGATCTACTAATGGAAGAAACATTTGATATTTTAAACTATGGTGCAAATAAATTCTGGTTTCTTGACAAAGAATTCAATTTGGTTTTCAATTTGTTTTCAACAAATACCGCATTTTCTTCATTAAACATAACGGAATTATTAATTTTATATTTATTTCAGATTTCTGAATCCTTCTGTGATTAAAATACAATATTGTAAGTTTTATTTCTGAAATAATAAATTATATTCAAATTTTTTTTTAATGGGACAGTGGACTATATTAGACATCTTAGGGAATTATTCAATTAAGGTTATGGAATTTTTTTATGTATTAAAATATAAATGTGTCAAATTTTTTAAAAAAACATTTTAAAACAAAATATATTAGTTTAAAAAATTAAAAAATATATAATTTTTAAAAATTTTAAAATATTTCAGACGACTAAAATTTTAATTTTTTATTATTTTTTTTTCTTATTACTAAAAAAAATATTTGGAGGCAAACTACTTATGATATGTAATTCCAATTCAATTTTGATTTTTTAGAAATATTTTTAAGCGCATTTACTGATTTTTCATGGGATTTTTATTTTTTTCTGAACCGAAACTGACTTTTAACTATGTAAAAAAACTTATAACGTAAAATACATTCCCTATTTTCTTTAAAAGTTTCACCGAAACCATTATTATTAATTTCATTTCATTTATTCATAAATTAAGTCATATATATATATATATATATATATATATATATATATATATATATATATATATATATATATATGCATATATTTGTATATATACAATTATATATACATATATACAAACTTTGGATGAAAAATTATTTTTAATACATTGAGAAGTTGATAAATTACTGTGCTTTGAAAAAGTCTTGTATATTTAGTATTTTTACTTATATGTGTTTTACTTATATTGGTTATTTACGTGTCGGGCTATCTAAAGTGGCGAAATGTATCCCAAAAAGTATCAGTTGAATAGAAGAATAAAATTACTATGTATTTAAAATTTTACATATGTCCTTAATCTCAAACTTTACAGTTTCAGAAAGTTTCAACATTTTTTCAATATCTTCGAAAAATATTAATTCTTGCACTGGATTCATTGTCTTTTTGTCTTTGCTTTGAACGCAAAAATAGATTTTAATTTTGTACTCGAGCTCGTATAGTTCAGAATTTATACCCGGGCTTCACGTATCTTTTATAGTTGGTATATCTGAAAGTTTTCATACTTTATTTTTTTTAAAAATAGTATATTATTTTGATAACAATAAATTCTGGTAACAGCGATGGTCTATCTTTACTAAGAACATATAAAAGAACTACTTAGATATTTTTTGAAAATGAATTTTCATTTTTTCATCATTATTTAAGTGTAGGTTATAAAATCTGATAATATGATGGTGATAGAATATCATGAAAATACAAAAATAAAATGGCAAGAAAAATACTATGAATATATTCCTCTTTCAAAACAAATTACATTAATTTCTTTTTTTTTTTCTTTTATTCATTTTTAGTCTATCTCTTTACTTTTCTTAAAATATCCAGTTTATCTAATAATTGACGCATTATTGAGAGAATAATTTTAACTTCATCTTCTGAATAAATCAATTAATGCTTAAAATAATAATGAAAAATAACTATTTGTGCTTTATGTCCTTTTTATGATAAATTTTATATTAAAAAACGATATCAGATGAATTTAGCATTCTTTAGTTTCATCTAAGGTGTTTCTTTTCCCAAACTAGACTGAACAAACACACACACACACACAAAAAAAAATAGATTTGTTTATGAAACAACAGCATTTGCAAACATTTAATGTTTTTGAAGAGTAACTAATGAAAGACAGCAGATGTTTTTGCTCTTACACAAAAATATTTTGTCTAGCTTAATAATTGCAACTATAAAAACTAAAGATTATGCTAATCTAAAGGTTGAAAGGAAAAAAAGTTATCAGAAAGAAAGAACTGAGATGCTTTGCTTTTACCAAGAAATTGCAGTTCAGAAAAAGTTATTCACATAAAAAACTTTTCCAGCATCTAACATTTCTGAACTTTCTCTGAAAAATCCAAGACCTGCATTTTCGGTAAAATCTTTGCTTTCTTTAAGTGACATAGACAGTAACTTTTTAGTGGATGTAAATATATGTGAGGGATAAAAGTTTTTTCAAACTCAGTTTCTGCAGATAGACACTGTCACTTGCTTGCATTCTTTCCTTCATAGGGGAACGAATTGTATTTTAAATTGAGTTCGAAGTTGCATATTTGTTAGTATGTTTATTAATAAATCAGGATTTTTACGTATATTTTATTAATCATGGATTCGATTCCATACTTAAACAAGACTTTTCCACACATACTCTATACTAGACTTTCGTCTTCATACATATTATTATACCAAATATATTACTGTAGAGAATAAGTCTGAAATCCATCTGCATTATATAATCCATAATATTGTTGTTGCTCTCGTTTTTCAGGTACTTTTCCCATTTCAAAAAAATATTCAAAACTGTCCTGGAAAAGCACTTTAAAATCAATAAGCTTTTGCAGTTGGTGACAGTTAATTCAATATGATTAGCAGAAATATGCAATGTTTTCCAACATTTATTACATTTGCTTTGACTGTCCAGCACCCATAACTAAGGCTGGGCAATGACCGAACTTCATCATCGCGATTCATTTTCCAATACATATTGAGATTTTTTGATATATCGTGATGTCATTATTTATTTATAGCTATTATAAGTTATAAATAGCATCTCTAAACATATTGACTGATCAGAAAGACTCCAAATAAAATTAAATTTTAATTTATATAATAAATATATTTGCTATGTTTTGAATAAAAATAGAAAGTAATTCTGTAAGAATCCCTTTAATAAAGTGCCTCAATACCAAAGCGGGTATAATGGAACTTCTTTATACGAGTACGCTTGGGTAAGAAAATGCGAGCTACGAATAAAATTGTGAATTTAATCTGAATTAATATTTTTTACTTTTATTTGTGAAAAATATTTAGCGATTAAACAAAGGACAGCCTACAAACTTCTGATAACCACAATTAGTTTTTCATAATGGTATTATTCAATTAGAGAACAGAAACAGCTTATTCCAAATTGACATGCTTAAAGCAAGCATTTTTAAATATTATAATATGACAGAATTTATAGAAATATTAATAAAAATTATGTATGAAGATCAATAAGAATGAAGAGCAATAAAAATAAACACTAACCGGTTACCAGAACGGAATCGAAAACGCAAATCAATTGTGAATATCGATTTATTGCATCGCGATTCATCGTGAACTATTATTCAAGATCATGACTTCGACATATCGATATTTTTTGAAAACCGGCAAATCAATTTTTTTGAAACCGTCAATCGATCCAAAAAATATCGATTCTTTCCAATAAATCTGAAATCGGCACATCACTACTCATAACATACAAAAGGACTAATTGAATTTCGATTTTAAGACTTTAATATAGAGAGTATGCAAGAATTTAAAGTGAGAAATTAACAGTATTATTAGATATTAATTAAAATTAATGATATAATGATATGGCAATAATTTAGTTTAAGAAGTTGCTAAAAATCAGGAAATAAAAAAAAAATTATTAAAGTTATAAAAATTATATCATACTAATATGAAAGAAACGTGAACATCTTTTGTTAATTATGGTCCATCATCTTTATAAATAAAAATTTATTCAATGTATAAACATTAATTATCATCTCATGTTCAAAAGGCAATCCATGTAACAAATTATTTCCAATTTTTCTTAAAATATTCAGACAGACTATAAGGATTTCATTTTATCAATCAAGGTCAAGACAATTCATTTAGCCACCTGTACAAGTACTTTCAGAAGAGCTTTAAAGAGTTATTTATAAGAGTTTGAAGTTACTTTCATTTCCAAAAGGAGACGCCTCTGATATTGAGCGCAACTTTTAAAAAGTCAGGGTTCAAATCTTCTAACTCTATAAATTGCTTTATTTAATAAACCGCTTAATTCCATTTGTTTGTGTATACTCACATTTTGGATCAAATTCCACGAAGAAGGATGTTGATGATCGAGAATGAGAAGGATTTCTCTACTAATAAATAAACTAAAGTAAAAAATTTAATCTAAATTTAAAAAAAATATTTTTGCTTTTTAATTGCGATTAAATTCCAACATAGGTTTAATAAGATTATCCTGAACTTTCTCTACCGAAGGAAATTGCAATATGCTTCATGCGCTGCGCGAACATTCTGATAGATCTTCTATAAAACTAGCAAAAGAAGTGAAAAGGAGTTCAACCTGCAAGACGATAACAAAAATTACAAATTTCTTTCTATCAAAATGACCTTACTGGGCGAATTACTAGTTACCATTTTGTTCTGCAGAGAAAGTTCGGTGAATCTTATTTCACTATATCATCAATGATATTGTATAAATAAAAAGAAAATGATATCCATAAGAATCCATAAGGAACTTGGAAATTTGAATATAAGTGAAAATAACCAAGTCAATCTATTGAATATTTGATAAAAAATTATATATTTCGAGTTCGTGATATATATATATATATATATGTGTGTGTGTGTGTGTGTGCGTGCGTGTGTGTGTGCGTGCGTGTGTGTGTGCGTGCGTGTGTGTGTGTGTGTGTGTGTGTGTGTGTGTGTTACTCTGATTAATTAGTTATTATTTATAATTGATTATTATCACATTAATTGTAATATATATAATTTCCTGTACACCAACAGCCATTTTAAAATATTGCAATCACATAAATCATAATAAAAAATATATTAATTCATATTTACATTGCGATTTAGGATTTAGAAGCTAAGATTATGCTATTCAGCTATCTTTTAATTGCAGTAAAAATCTTTATTTTTTCCATATTACTTCATCGAAATAACTTCATGAGGATTTTCCAAAAAGGCCATTTATTATTGAGAGGTTTTTGAGATCAAAATTTCGGTGTGAGGTTAATGAAGTTTGAAAGGTTTTGAACATTATCGTTTGCATTCATGCTGTGAAGTATCTGTGATCAATAGATATCACTATAGTAATGCCTCTACCCTACTGATGTTTTGTCTTCTACAGCTATACATTTCGGAATTTAGTAAAACGTCCTCTCAAAGCATATTGCATTTCTTAAATTCCTTCATTATATCAGTATAAAATTTTTTTTCTCATTCATCTGCAAAAAATTAACATATTCGCTGGTATTGTTTATGATGATTGTGATTCGGATTTTCTTTGCTTTCTCTTAACTATAGAAGAGAAACTATTATATGATAGTTGATATGAACTAATAAAATGATAAGTGTGAATTAATAGTGATTCAGGTGATAGCCATCGTGTTCATGTGATGTGAAAAAACATATCAATTTTATATCACGATCATATCGTGATTTTGGTTGATTGTGAGACCAAAATCATATCATTTAAGATAATCATCAGTAGTCGTATCATATCATCAACTAACATTTAGAAAGAAATGAATAAAATGAATTATATTAAATTGACTTCGTTCAAGTAATGTGGAAGCATCACAATATATAAGATAATAATTTTGATCTCATCATCAATTTAGTGATATCTAACTCACCAAAGTTCACATTCGAGCATTATCTCTTATGCAATGTTTTTAATTCACGAATAACAGTTTTTTCCTACATCAAGAGAAATTTAATCCCTTCATAAGATATTGCCCCGACAGAATGTAATATCAAATGTATCTTACATTTGCATGATTAAAGATGACTGAGATAAGAAACATTGCTCCTTATATTTCGTAAGTGGTTCCACCACAAATGAATTTAATGCTTAATTTAAGTTGCCTTTTAAGAATTCAGCTGCATAAAATTTGGTCCATTATTTTCTTTCTTTAAAAGCTCTTAGTAAGATATGTTTTCTGAACAATTCTTCTGGAAAAACCATTTATTTAATTTTGACATGATGGACCTTCCAATTTTAATCAAATTAGTCACATGTTTTCTTTTCTTAAATACTCCCTGTCTTTTTTTTTTATTCTTTAGCCTTTGAGATTTTATTGAAATTATCTGTACTTAAAATTCATATTTAGTAGAATGAAAACGCATAAACAAAAATAAAAATTGGTGGTTACGAATTAAATGTCTAAAATACCAAACTTTATTTTTTGCCATATTTACGTTTTTACTAACTATTATTTTGATTGTAATTTCATTTGAAATTTCAAATATTTTTATAGAAACGCTGTGTTGTAGTTTCTTTGGTACGCAATGAGCAATAGCCACAAAAGTGTTGTCAATTAAAATATTGGGGCACTAAATTAATACGATTGCCTGGAATTGAATGAATTTTTTATTACTCTGTTTACTCAATTTCATTTATTGTGCAAAGCTTTATTCCCTTTCCAGAAGCAACTTCAAAATCCGATAAAGAACCATAAATTGATCCGTTTGTCAACGTGCGTTAATGTAAGTGTCAAATGCATTTCGTTTCACAGAGCACTTGCAATCAATCAAAGACTCTCCGATACTAGACAATAGTTTCGCAACATTCAGCAGCAGTGTTCTAGACAGTAATTCTTGACACGTAAAAAGAAAAAGCCCTTTTTTTTGTCATTAAGTGCCATAATATTAAATGTTTTTACTGCTTCGTAATGGAAGTGTGACATAGACATCTTTGCTGCCTTGACTGCGACGCCCTTTCGAAGTAAAATAATGATGCTGGCGTGAGTGTGTGTTAGAAAAAAATGCATGAAATATCGCATGTCAGAAAAAATTATTTTCCCAAAGAAGGGAGGTATCTATTATGAAGTATAGCAGAATTATAGTGATAGGCTAAAGGTATTTATAAAAAAATGCTGTCTTAGTTTGTATTCGTGAGTTTCTAAGCCTTTTTTTTAATGTTTTGAACTTGGTGTGTGTTTTTTTAATATATTAAAATAAAATGCCGATATTCGAGAACTCTAGATGATTAAATGATTCCAGATCTAGATTAAATTATCTATATCCCATCAATAAATGCTTTTGTTCTTTTCATAAACAAATTCAATAACAGGACTCAAAAATATTTTCCATAAAATTGACAAATGAAAACAATATGAGATTTATCCTTTTATAAATAAATTTAAATTATTTATAAATATGAAACTATGTATGTGCGGAGTTTTCTGAATTGAAATCTTTTTTTATATCGAATCGTTCCTTTATAAATCTGAAAATCAAAATATATTCTTTATCTTTTGCAATCAATCTGATATACATTTTCTAAACCTGTTTTTGCTATGTTTTTTTAAAAAAAATATGAATAATATGAATTAAACTCAAATTAAATTACAGTTAAAATAATAAATTTACAGCCATCTTGGGAAATAAAAGTAAGAAAGTAGTCTTGTAGTGACAGCTAAGTGTGAATATATACATAATCATTTAAATCCAAAGGTACATTTCTTATGCAATTTTCAATGAAATCTCTCAATAAAATTTATGTATACAACGCTTTTATTTTAATAAAAATCGGCGCATTTCATTTTTTCACTGTATTTATTCAATTATTAACAATAATATGAATGTGTTTATAAAATATTTTTAACTTTATAACTTCTTTTGATTTACATTTTTAGAATATCAGAAATTTTAAATAAAATCACATAATATTCTTAAATGCCCATTTTTCTTTTAATGCGGCATTCAGTGAAAAAAAAAATCCTCAGAAATACCGTTAAAATTGCTATACCAGGAAGAAAGATTAAATTCTATGAGTTATTTTGCATATGCGTTGTATTCGTACGTATGACGTTTTCATTCAAGGAAATATTTCTGAGATGCGGTCTTTTTAAATAATTCATGGAATTTCTGAGTAAAATAGGATAATTTATTTTACATTTTACTGCATTATATATTTCTGCTCCTTAGCTGTAATAAAAAATGATACAAAACTATAATGTAAATAACAAAAAGCAATTTAAGAGTTACACTTTCAGAGAAATTCTGAAATGAAGTTAAAAACCCATTAAGTAAAATTTCTAGTTCAACTTAACACATTCTTAACATTGGGAAATTTGTTGCAGAATTACAATTTGAATAACTCTATTGAAGTGATCTATCCTTTTTTTTTTTTGTAAATTATTTCTGTTTCAGAGAATAAGAAATTTTAACAGGTAAAGTCTGTGATTGTATTACTTCTTGAAGAATCCCTGACGTTTTATTTATTTACTTTATAAAAATTATCTATGTTGACTATTTAAAATGTTCAAATTCTGAATATTTAAATCCTATTTATTTACTATAAACGAATGTTGTATTTTATACAAATGCATTTTTATGACAATTTTATGTTAAACTTGTTTTCGTTCTGATGCTTAAAAGCTATAAAAATTCCATAATTTTTTATCTTTTCTTTTTTTTTAGAATTTTTTAACATCTTAGGCAACTGAAAATTAGAAAAAAAATTATTTAGATATGCATATTGTCCATAAATCTAAATTATTTGATTTATGGACAATAATTTTAGAATATGCTTTGTACTTGATTAATAGTCATTAATAAAATCTTTTTCCCTTTTCTTTATTTCGCTTATTACTGTTAAACTTCTAATAATACTTTTTGCAAAGAACTAATGTAATATAAACAACTTTTATCTTAGAGTTTCGTTAAACATATAACATTATTCCCAAATTATTCCTGAAGAATTTACTTTTTTTTATTTTGCGTTTTATATGATTGATTAAAGCATATTGAAATCAAAATATAGCAATATTAATATGCGATATCTTCTGAATTTATTGCTGCCGACGATAGTAACGTATAAATTATCGACAAGTTGGTCTTTCTAGATCTCTGCATTTTAAGTATTTGAAAAATTTTCCACCCCTTTATATATCGTATTTGAGGAGTCTCTCAAGCACAATCAGAAATGAGTATTATTTTAGAATGCGAACAAGAAAATAACCACGAGAGTATATCAGATATAATTCAGGTTTTCAAATATGCACTATCTGCTGCTTAAATTTGACATTATTAGCAATCATATGTAAGATATAAAGATTATAAAAATCAGTGAAGTGATTTTCTGTGGAAAGTTTTCCATTAGAAACTAGAGAGATTGTTAGGTGAAGAGCTTCGTAACTTCGTCATAAGTGACATTTTTCTAGTTAAAAAACGAAATTTATAACAAAGGCAGATTTGATAAGTTGTTTAGACTAATGAATTGTGATTTTTGAAAAATATTTCTAAAACAATCATTCTTTGTTTAAGTAGATTATACTGAAATTTATATAAAAAGTTTCGAGAAAATTGCGTTAAAAAAGCGTTTTACTGGATGAATAATAGGATAAAAGAAAAAAAAATCAGACATGAATTCAAATTCATGACTCTGTCTACATATGCGAAATTTAGGCATTACATAATCTATTTAAATGCAAAATATATATTAAACCAAATTCAGATTTTAATACTCCACATAATTTCAACATTCAGCTATTTCGTAAAATGTATGACACATTGCAAACATACGCTTAATATTGCAAAAAAAATTAAAACATCAATAATCGAAATTACATTGCCAGAGAAATGAAATGTTTGAAACTTAACATGGCCTTGGAAACCAAGTATCTCGCCCTTGAAGAAAACATTCTTTTGCTAGCGTCAATACAACTAAATATTCCAATACTTACTTTCTATTATTTATACATATATCAGTAAATTATAATTTGGGTTACCTGTTTCCTGTTTTTTTATTACATAACTTTTTTGTCAGTGTACTTTTTGTGGTTATTATATCGCATCTTGCAAGACATGCATAAATGCCCCATATGCAATTAAGTAACCTTTGGTTAGTGTTTTAGATAACACTTGAAAACTAAAAAGACTACAGACATATCAGATGTTGTAAGGTATTATTTATAAATATGACATTTGAAAATTTGAATCAATTTTAATAGATGTTTGCGAGTATTTGAAGATTTCAAAACCTTATGAAGAAGTTCAACATCAGTATATAACAAAGCATAAAGTATGCAAGCATAATAATATATATATATATAAAATGAAAGTGAATGCCTAAGAAATATGTAATATTAATAAGTCTCAAAAAACTAAGTTTAACTAAATTCTTCTAAATTCTAAATTCATTTAGATATTATTGACAGCGGGAAATCTCCTCGATAACTTTTTTTTGTCAATTAAAGGAATTTTTAATCTACACTTAATTTCTTTAATAGATTATTAGGGCATTACGAAAAACAACAATAGAATTCCTGGACAAAAATATTTTTTTTTTGGACAAAACATTATTGCAGAAAGATATCAAAACGTACAAATGGTAGGAAATCACTCAAAAAAAATCCAAAGGACTATTTTTCTCTAAAAACTTTATCACAAATGATGCAACAATTTTTACGTCTGCTGCTTTTAAAATATATAGATTTATAATATATATATAGAAGCCGATTCTTCAAAAATTGTCGATCGAAGTACAGCCAGCCGGAAAAAAAATTATCATCTATAACGAAAGGAAGTAAATTGTGGGAACACTCATGATAGATATATGCTGTATACTTTGAGAACCTAATAGATAAGACTTTAATTTTAGCTCAGGAAGGAGAGAGAATAGCTAGAAAAGCCAGAAAAAAGAGGATGTAATTCTATTTTCAGGATCCATATATCTTGTTCATGTCATTGCTACATCGGGAAGCTCTCTTCATATTAAACCTTTAATTGGTTGCTCATGCGCAATGTATATATATATATATATATATATATATATATATATATATTTTATAAAGGTTATATATTTAATTAAAAGGTTAATAAAATTGCATCTACTTCATTTTTTTCTTGTTTTTAATGCTGAACTTTCTAAATTAAAAATTGATGGTTGTAACAGATGAATAGTTATTTTAGGTTTTAGTTATGGGATGGTAAGATACTGTGAGTATTTTTTTATGAGAAGTAATTTGTAATGGCTTGTTTCAGTAGTCAAAAGAGTATTGCCCGAAAATTGAAAAATAAAAGTCTAAATATTGCAAAACGTTTCCTACAATAAATTTTGAAATATTGGGAAAATGCCTGAAGGGCTTTGCGCAAACTTTAGAAAATGATCATTATTAATAGAAAGACAAATAATGTTCAAAGGAGATTGTTGCTGGATCAAATTGTGGGAGATGAAATAATCACCAGTACAATCCAAGCATGGCAAGAAAGAGAGCGCAATTATCTATGCCATCGCACAATAAATATTTGAAAGGCGTCCTTCGATACTCAAGGTCATGTCAGATGTAGAACTTTTGGTTTCCTGACAGTTTACCCACATATAATTTCAAATCAGATTTCTTTATACTTGAATAACAATCTGTTTCAATTCTTTTTGTGGCAAATAGTTGTTTAACAAAATTATTAGCTAAAATTTAATTTGATTTAAGTAAGCATTTTCATTGTAAATTTACGATATTTTATAGTAAAATTTTCAATTTATGTTCTGATTTTTTTTAATTTCATACTGCTAAATAATACAATGCACAATTCTTTAGTTATAATCACTCAATATAAAATTTGAATTTAAAGTATACATACGGATCTTAAATTACTCTGAAAGCAATTGAAGTTTTTTTTTTTTTTTTTTAATTTTACAAAAAATCTGAAATCCTAATCTCACCAACATTTTCTTTTCAAACATATATTAATACTTTTTATAAATATTTAATTTTGTAGCACTTGTTGTTAAGTTTGTTTCTGTTTTTGGCTTTTTGTTATTCATTCAAAAATTTTGTAACAGCTTCAAAATTTGTATTTTGTAAGACTTCAAAATAAGCTGAGAATTTTAGTAGATTTATTGACAGTTTGTCTAAACAAACTTCGATTCTCTGATGAGCAATAGAGCAAAAACAATAACAAAATCCATATCCAAGATACTAATTTAAGTGCATTTCCAGATAAATGCAATGCATTAAGCAATAATTTATTTTATATATTTAAACATTTAAATCGAAATTTGTTTATAACTCATTAATTAAAATGAACAAATAGTAAATGAAACATAAATTTGTATCTAGAATATCTCATGAAGTGTTAAGCAACCTCAATAATTTTAAGAATTCTCTAAACCTTTGTCTATTCGCGTACTTTCTTAATAGCATTCTTTCAAGCATAGCAATAGAAGAACTGGCACCAAGTTAATGGAAAAAGCAAGTCATCTAAAGTATCATCTTCTCCTTCTTTGATTGAAATGAAATTCTTCAGATCTCTCTGAAAATCTATCTAAGCATGCTTTGCAATTCCTCCTGGAAACATAATAAATTTTTATTTTGTTTTATAACTATGCAACGGAATAGAAGAAAAATTCCGCGAAATTGAAAAAAAGGATAATGATTTCATCACATGAAAATGCGAATATAATGAATGAATCCTTTTATTGAAATTATCATGCCAATCACCACTGACCATTGTGAATTTGCACTTTAGAAAAATTGCTACTATTTCGAAATAAATTTTTGTGCTTGATTTTCGTTCGAATCAAGCTCGATGTATAAGTGCCGAACAGCAATTTTCATTGAAAATAATTTAACATTTTAGTACATGTTTATAAGTGATCTGAATTTTTAAATATAAAACGTTTTGATACATTAATTTTAAGTATTCTTATCTGGAAATAAAATTTTGCTATTTTAAGTGAACTTTGAAATAAGCAAAGTTGGACGAAAACGTACAATTTTATTTTTATCGCTTCATCACCAAATTATATGTTTATTTTTATCTAAAACAGTGTAACCAAAATATAAATTTATATGCAATTAAAATAGCATTATATAGCGTATTGTTCAATAAATTAAATATTTGAAGGGTTAAGAGGGGAAAAAATACATCTTAATCACTTTTTTCAGAACGATATTTTAACTAGATTTAAATATCTTTGAAATGTTCCAGGTATCCTAATTGTAGAAGCAATTAAAAGAATTTGATAATAAAGATTTCGGTCAAACATTAAAAAAAATAGAGAATGCACTTAATATTTCGAGTTTTTTTAAACAATTAAAAGTCAATTTTAGTTCAGAAAAACATAAAATTCTTATGGAAAAGGTGCATAAAAAATTAGCATTTAATTGGAATTACAAAATCATACATAATTTCATTTCAAATAAATTTACATTAGGTAGTAAGGAAAAAAAATTAAAAATTAAGTCACTTGGAATATTTTGAAATTTTTAAAAATTATATATATTTTAATTTTTTTTCAAAATAATATATTTTGCTTTAAAATGTTTTTTTCTGGTGAAATTTGAATGAAACCCTAACTGAATTATTCACAGAAGTTTATAATAAAGTCCACTGCCCCCTTAAATTCATACTTTAAATGCGTTTCCCATTCTCTTTGCTATTTAAATCATGCAATTTAATGTACAAAAGGAAATGTTTAACTAAATTTGATTTCTTGCATAGAGCCTAAAATATGATATAAACTGTTGACTTTATAATTATTTTAAGAGAAAATATTAAAACAAATGTTTAAAAAAAACACTCCTGTTGAAAAAGCATTAACCAATCCCTTAACAACCAAAAAATTTTTATTACTAATTCATTTCGATTTTAAAAAAGAAATATTTTTTTTTTAAAAAACGCAGCTTAACGATAGCTCATACTAACATAAATTATATTTTTGACCAGCTATTTTCGGACTTTTCGCCTGGGATATTTCAATATGTAATTTCAACCGAAATTTTAGTACGCAATTTGATATTCATAGTCCTCTTAATAATTTCTTTTTAATTTGAACTTTTAATAGACTCCAGCCATGCTATTTTAACCTTGCAGGGATTCTTTAACCAGCAAACAGGAACTTTCCAGAGGCAATCAATTAGTATGGTGTAAATGTCCGTATCATATTATATACTTTTGCAATATATATATGACATAATATCTATGGCATAATATCATTTTGCAAATATTTCTCACATATTATCATTTTGCAAACATTTCTCACCTATTATCATTTTGCAAATATTTCTCACATATTATCATTTTGAAAATATTTCTCACATATTATTATTTTGCAAATATTTCTCACATATTATCATTTTGCAAATATTTCTCACATATTATCATTTTGCAAACATACTGCGCAAAGAATCTTTGTCTTATTCGTAAAGTAGTATTCTTATTCCATATGCAGAACATAATTAATTATAAACAGCCATAAACAGCTATCCACAACATAGAGTATAGTTCCATCTGAATGACAGAACTTCCATACCATTTTAAAGAGGCGCGATGATTAAAATAGTTCCCATTAATGCGTCCTATCTTTAGACGGGGATACATTCCAGCATCAGAGTGAAGATCCCACACTTTTAATATATCCATCAAGAAAGCAGGGAGCGAGAATAGGCTTACATGGCAGCTTCTCCTCGCCATGTTTGAAATATTCATTCATATTAAATATGTTACATTTTATTCCCGAATCATGTTAATTGATTTAAAATTTGCTCTCAAAAATTAAATAATAACAAATATTAATCAGCTTATTCATTTTGTATATTTTTAATGTTAATAAACATCGTAACAGCTTGATTTACAAAAGCCATAGAAGGCTGATTAAATAAAAGAAAGTAAAGTAAAACTCATTACAATATTACAAAAAATATCAAAAAAAATAGGAAAAATCTTCCTTCTTTAACTTTCAACTGTGAAAATAGAAATTCGTAATTACAAATTTGTGTGATCGATGGAAACAATTTTAAATTCCTCAACAGAAATTATTGAAAATTTGGAATAAGAATGCATTAAATATTGGGGAAAATGATGTCATACTCATAAGATTAATTGTGTGCTATGCATTTACATCATTCAAAATATATTTGGACAAAATTTGTGTCATCATGACGAATGGCCTGGGATAAATTAGAATTAGATTTATTATTAGAAGTGATGTCTATCGCCCGAAACCGATATAAATTAGGTATGTCCCTCTCTTTTTAATTAGCCACTAGTTTTTTTTCCGAAATTAAGAATTGAAAAACTCTACGTATGAAAAAAAAATAAATAAAATAAAGATCAGAAAAGTGATCGCACTCAGATCGATCATAGAAATTTATTTATTTATTTCAAAATGTATGTATTGCTCTTCAAATAAAAATAAAAATTCTTTTTTAATTAAAGAAAATATAAATTGTGAATTTTTGATTTCAAGAAACTATTTGATGAAGAATTGGATTAATAGAGATAGTGAATTGAATAAACAGAAAAATGTCAATTTCTTAAATGGGTTAAATTTTGTATTTATAATTATAAACAAACTGATTTGAAATATTTTGAAAATATTTTTTTCTTCCTATTTTCATTTTTTTTTAAAATTATAACAGCAGTTTGATGAAAACAAATTAAAATAAGCAGCAGCCGAAAAAACCTGTTATATTCAGAAAAATTGGCAGACATTCTTCTTTGAATAGTTAATTTCTTTTCTTGATTATCCAAATGCTCAAAAAATTTAACAATAATTTTGGTGAGATTCGAACCTCTATTCTGAAACGTCTTTGCATGAAAATATGTTAAGGTTGATCCTTCTGGCATTATATTATTTACAATTTATTTAAAAATTATCTTTCAAAATTAATAAATTTACTTAAAAGTTGACTTATACTTCAAAATTATTTTATAATATATTCATTCCTTTTTCTTTAACAATATTATGTGGAAATATTATTAAGAAAAGTCGTTAACATTTCGGTTTTATTTAATAAAAAATCTCATAAAATAAGTGAATTTTTTCTTGAATTAACTCCGACTATACAGGATATAACATCATACCAAATATAATAGACTTAAAACAAAAGATCAATTCTTTAGAGAATTTTTTAAAAATTGCATTTATTTTGTATTCTCAATAATTTGCAGATAGTCTATAAATATTATAATACTTTTAAAATATTCAAACTTATTCTTCGTCTATCACTAAAAATATTAGATTCAGGATCTTTTTAAAACAATATAATTTCGTATATTGTTATTTTTCCAGGCCAACAAACTGTAAAAAATAAATGAATATTAATACTTTTAATAATGCATTATTATAAATAAAACGACAACTTGTAAAGTTCATTTTATCTAAACATTGAAAAAATTGTGGCGGAACTTAACTTACTTTTCTTCAACTAAATAAAAAAATGAACAATTAAAAAAAATTCCAGTGTTATGATCTTCTTGGACTAGAGTTCTTGCCATTGTAAGTCTCAAGTTGTCTCGATTACCAAGGTATAGAATTTTCTTACTCTGGACAAAGAAATCTTTTAAAATAATATGTTTCTGTTTTATCAAGGGAATATTTTCCAGTTGAAGTAGAAAATGTTTCTTTAACATTATAGTCTTTCTTTTATTGGGATAACTAAAATTTGCCGAAGGTGTTTTATTGCCATTCCATATCTTGATACCGAAGAATCGAAATATTGTAAAGAGATACGTTCTTAACAGATCCATTCTCAAATGACAACTTCGAAGAGGATATAAAGACTTTATATATCTTTTCTTTCTCTCTGTGATCTTGGAGGATAAAGAAAGTCAGAACTGCAATATAAAAACAAAAAAATCATTTGTATACGAAAATATTGATTTATACCTTTCTTTTATCAGTGATATAATATAATTTGTATTTCTATTAGTTTCATGTATATTTAAATTACGCTAAACAAGTTACATTCTTTTTAAAATAATTATGGTAGCATATATCGTTGCGCTTTCATTTTCATTGCTGCTTGAATAGAATATTTTTTCTTTTTATATCCGAATGTGTTTGCAGGCAGCTCAAACATTATCCCGTTTATCATAGTTTCATTAGTTATGCAAATTGCGCATGCTTAATGATTGTTCTAAAAAATGAGCTTGACTAATCATAATACAAAAATACACTATTTTCTTTTAAATTTTATTCTAATAGAAGTTAGTTAATATGATATAAATTATTTCTAAATCATACGGATTTTCATTGAATTTTTATTGCATTTGTATTTTAAATGTCGTTTCATTTCATGTTTACTATAAGCAATAAATAATAATAGTAATAAAGGTTATAAAGATTTAGCTTCATAACTGTTAAAATTTTTAAGCTTCGTATCTATTTTTGTAAATTATAAATAATACCATTAATTAATTAATGAAATCCAGACATTTTAATTGTATGAATTTCAAATTTTTAAATTGTATGAAGAAACTGTAATCACGTTTTCTAGTTGAGAAAGTTACAACTGGTAAATGATATTAGAAATATCTAACAGATTTATATAAATAAATTAATAATATCCTTTGGAATCTTGAAAAGTGGTTAAAAGTCCTTAAATTGTTTATTAGTTTCTTCTAACTATTTCCCAATCGCCATTTCTTGAAATTATTTAGTCAGACTTTGTCTTCATCTTCCATTATAAATTCATTCTGTGTTTGTTAAGCAGCCATCGCTAATGAAGAAAATCTCTCAGACTGCATGGGAATACCAGTAAATACTTATTATCAATAATTAAAAATTATCAGAGTATGTTTACATTTCAATTGACAGGCAGAAAATAACTGTGTATTTTAAAAATTTAAATTCTTTGCAGTTACCTTTACAAACTTTTCCACTGTTTTAGTTAGTTCCCTGATTTTATTTACTTGCAACATAAATTAAGGTTTTACATTTGAAAGAAGTATTATTAATAATTTCCAATTATTTTCAATTTGAACAGCTTCAAATTATAGTTTCTGATTACTTTGGAACGTCAGACGATATATGACAGAAAATCGGTATAAATAGGGAAAAAAGATTTTTTTTTTAATAATAATAATAGGAAAATGATGGCGTGGATATAGTGGATATATATGCAGGCTGTTGCCGAATTCGACCGACAAATTCAAAGGGGTGATAGTAGGCATCAAGAGGATAAAGAATCACCATATAACATGGGGTCCCATACGACTTTTAGTAATCGCAAAAATATAGGGAGTCAAAGAACTGTTGGAAACTGTAAATAATTAATAAAAAAATAACAAATGGTGTTTCAACTAAGATTTTTTTAAAAGTAAAAGCAGATTCTTAAAAGTTTGTTTTCATGGTGGTAACATGCGGATTTGAGGATCTAGGGGGTCGTAAATTACTGAAAACGGAAAAAGTAGTTTAGAACGCATATTTCCAAAAATATTAAAACTTGAAAAAAATAAAATCGTGAAAATGTAAAGAATTTTATATTCTTTAATTTGATATAAGCTTGTAGTGTGAGAACTGGAAAATTTTAAGGATATTTAAAAAAAAATAATGAGAACCAGAAAACATCGCTGCAACATCGGTGCCGATGTTCGCAGAGAACGTTGTCAAATTCCGAAAATAAATTCAGACCTCATGTTGTATGGTGATTCTTTATCCTCTTGATGTCTACAACTACCCAAGTGAATTTGCCGGTCGAATTCAGCAATACCCTGTATATTTATTTATAAAATAGTTCACAGTCATTTTGAGTTTACTAATAGAATTTCTTTCAGAAAATCGGCATACATGGCTTGATAAAGTAAAATAATAATTACGATTGGGAAATTCAGGATATTTTACATCCGAATTTAAAACAAGTAAAACATCTTATCTGAATTGCTTTAGCAATATTTGTTGAAACTATTGATCTTCAACAGGATGTATTTTATTTACTTGATTGCATTTAGTTTAATTGCTTCGTAGTTTATAATGAATATTTTATCAAAATTATATTTTTTGCTGAATTTTCAAATAATGATGTTACTCCTGTTGTCTCGCAGTTTTTAATATTTGAATAAATGCCTGAAGTCTAACTCATTTAAATGAAGCATATAAATGACCGACTACAATGAGTGCTGAATGTTAACCTCTTTGTTGTGGATAGCGCCAGTTTTATACACTTTGTATACTGCTGTACCATCATAAGTTTTCCTTTCCATTTTGTTGGCATCAATGTCATCAATACAGTTTTACTACAGGTTCTAATCATTGATGAAATGTGACCGATTTATCATCAGTGTGACCGATATAACGTCAATTCAGCTTTCCCTTTATTGTAGCTCTTTTTTTTTTCAAAGATGGTTTTACTTTTCAAAAATCAATATATTTTCTGCATTTTACTATAAACCGGTTCATAAGTTGTCCTATGGACTACCTTTCAATAAAATTCTGTGTATATTTCTATATGAGTCCTTAATTTTTCATAAAGTTTTCAAAACGGTACAATCATGAGCGAAATTAAATGGAATTTTAAGTATAATATCCCTTGCTAATATCCCTTATTGGCCAAGGCGTAGTTAAAAAAAAAATTCCATTAGAATTACTATGCAATAGGCAACTTTTGAGCTTTACTAAAGTCAATTCTCTAAATATCTAATTTTTAGAATGATTCATTGTATTCTTTCGCAAATTTTTATATATACGAATTATATCGAGAGAAAACACTTCAAACTATGCAGTATGTAGAAAATTTACATGTATTTTACCAAAGAAATTCAAACTAATTCTTATTCTTTTAACTTCAAACTATTTTAAAGCGCGTATAGTTATTATAATACGCAATATACAGAATATCGTGCCATTCAGGGATGAATTTGCTTCCTGCAGTTAACAAATTATTTATTGGGTGATAGGCGCTTATTAAAATGGATTAGTGAAATGTTTAATAAACCTTTTATCAGTTAAAACTAAATAGATATTTTACCGTTGTCTTCAGAAATTCCTTAACATACAATTATATTAAAAGAAAACTAATTCTGCCTCGTATTAAAATGCCAAAAATTAAGTTTTCGAAAGCATTAATTTTATTTCCATACATTTTCTTGAGTTCTACTACATCCTTCAAAAGAAATTATCAATGTATCAATATTTTTAATTTAGTAAGAAAATCCAATTTGATATTACATTTGCTTTTATTAGCATGAAAACGCTTTTAGTTTGGTAGATTTATAATAAATTGTTTGTGTATGGAACCCAGATTCGAATCAGTTTCAAAACACCATTACAATATGATGTTTCGGACAAGTGATTCCGATTTCTTTTCAGTAGCTTGATTGAAAAAATTATTTAAATATTTGTAAACATAAAAAAATCTTTTATATTAACTAACTTATAAGTTCAGATTTAAAAAAATCGCATGTTTCATCTTGTCTTAAGATTTAGAAATAATTATAATGAATTTAAATCTGTTTAATTATTATTTTTACTCTTAAAAACAATTGTGCCCAATTAACTCTTGGAAACTTCTTTCATCAAGCTAATTATTGAGACTGTATAACTTATTATGTATGAGACGATACTGTAAATGTCAAAAAAAAAAAAAAAAAAAAAAAACAGAAGAAAACATTTTACAAAAGTGAAGAAACAAAGATGGAATTCTGCATTATATTTCAAATTTAAGAAACAATATAAAAGTGTCAAATAAGATTTAAAGGGTAATAAAAATTTGAAATGTTTTTAAATTATTTCACTTATTTATTTATATATGAATATAAAATACTTCTTATGCACCACAACACACAACACAAGTATTGAAAGAGGGCAAGTGGTATAAATAATTTAAACCGTGTACATAAATTCCTTAACAAATGTTAAAATTCAATGAAAAACAAAATTAACGAAATGGATGAAAGCAAAAACAATGTTACAAAAAGAAAATTCAAAACACATATAAAAGAAAAGTAAGAAAAAAAATACAAATGCCAACATTAAAAAAAACAAAAAAACATAAACTACTACAAAAGGAATTTCATTGAAAAAATTTAAAACGAAAACTCCAATTTTAAAAATAATGTTTAAAAAAACATAGATATTAACTTAAAAGAAGAAAAATAAATACAGAAAAGATTATGATTAAAAACTATTAAATGACTAGAAAATATGTAAAAGAGGATAGAAGGAAAAAATTGTGAGTAAAATTAAAGATAACACTACGTAAGGTAATTTAATCTTTTGTTACGAAACTTCTAGACTATAGTATAAGGGTACCATTATTTGTTTATAACATATGAGAAAAAGTATGTAAATAATTTTAAATCAGATAAATATTTTAAATGAGATCAGAGCTATTAATTTGGCTTATTATTTTGATTATTTGTTTGATCTAAAATGAAACACAAATTCATCCAAACAGTATTATGGTTTCTTTCTTTTTGATTAAGACAAAATACTTATTCATTATCTGCATAAGAACCTAAGAAAATAGTTTTTTCTCGCGGAATAAAAGAGCTTATGTGAGAATTTTATTAGAATAACTAATAACTTGGCAAAAACATTTTCATTTATTCTTTACTTTATTAAAGCGTAATC
The DNA here is from genome assembly GCF_947563725.1 of Argiope bruennichi. Lineage (NCBI taxonomy): Eukaryota > Metazoa > Arthropoda > Arachnida > Araneae > Araneidae > Argiope > Argiope bruennichi. The sequence goes on from NC_079152.1 coordinate 77,870,463, forward strand.
CGTTTGATGTATTAGATAATCTAATTTCAAAAAAATAAAAAAAAAAATTAAAGAATAAATGCATATTCCTTTGAAATTGATAAAATAAATTACATTAGAAATCACGTTTTCTCAAGTACAGAGTATCGAAATTTTTTTTTATGTATAGAGATTCAAATGTTGATTTAAAAAATATTTTTATCAAAAAAATAAGGATTTGAAATGCTATATATAAGGAAATGTTTTCAAAAAATTCTTTGATAAAGGCACATGTAGAAATACTATCTATTATAATTAATTTCCTTTCACTTATTGACGATTTAGTCTAAAAAATATGTGTTTTCTCTGTTATGTAATAATGTATGCAATTTAAGTAAAAAGAAATAAATGTATTATGTAATAAAGTGATAAAAAGAAAGTGTTATTAAAAAAAATATTGGTTGTAAAATATTAAAAGTCATTAGTTTCCTGTAAGATTTGTAAGCCTTTATTTTAATGCATTACTTAATTTACTATTTGTACCCTGATTTTGCTTAAAGAGAATTAAACTACCTTTTTCTTGTTTCAAATATTAATTTATTCTTAATCAATCATTAATACATTTAAGAAATCATATGTAAGTTCGTTGCTTATTACGTTACTTGCTATATAATTTTTGAAAATGAAATGTTTTATAACAAGTTAATAACAAAAGCATCCATTTCATGGATTGTAATATTTAATATCATGGAATTTTTATTTATTCGTAATTAATACTAGTTATTTAACTTTTTTTATGAAATTTTTTGAAGATTTTTCGTAGCTGTCTGATATTTTTTTTAAAAAAATTACGAGAATACTGGGTTTAAATAGATGAAATCGCAACCGCCTAAAGTTACAGTTTCCCTAATTTATGAAATATGCAATTATTGGTTTATGAATATTTGTAATTACCCTTGTAAGAAAATGCGAAAGACAATCCTTCGAAATATTAAGTTATTTGCTTGTAGTTAGACTTTGCTGTAAACGCATACGATAAATAGATTTTACTTCAAAAATAACTAATGAACAGTCTTCTTTTAAAACCATTTATGGGCATAAAAATGCCAGCGATCTATGACGAAACATCATTATTCGCCACTGAAATTTGCAGTAGTAAAAAAAAGAATAGTTTGCTTATGTAGCTTTGTAATATTGAAATAATTACAAATTGAAATTATTGGCAAATTATTCTAAAAAAATATTGAAATCATTGTCAAATTATTCTAAAAAATATTGAAATTATTGGCAAATTATTCTAAAAAAATATTGAAATTATTTGCAAAATAACATGTTTGTATATTTTATCAACACTGCCGAACTGATAGATTAAATTATCATGAGTTAAATATGTATTATGCAAGCTATTAAAGAAATTTATTCTCAATAAGAATATATGGTTAATATAATCATTTTATTTACAAGTCAAATTTATTTAAAAACTAGCCGCCTTTGGCGACCAGCCGGTTCGCCAATCTTAATGTTCGTTAAATTTTAATAATTAAATATTTTATGCAATTCCTGCTTTAATAGATTCTTCATAAAAATATTTTAAAACTTCAAATTTTGGATAGTCATATAATTCACTCATAATATTATAAAGGCCTTCAGTCATAACGTAATATGTACCTCTCTAATTTTCTGTTAGCTAACCGTAGAATTTATACTTTAAATTAAAGTGGAAAGGATTAATCTGCAATTAATATAATAATATTTTTTACTGAAACAAAGTAATTTTTTCTAATATGATTACTGATAACAGAGTCACTGAGCGTTTAAACTTTATGGGCACTAAAGAATATCTTCCTTAATTTATGCAATATCTCAAGAATTTGTCAACAAAATTTTCTCAAATTCATCATGAGCACATCGATTCATTAACAATGTTTAATTTTAAACGCATCAAACGCTAAGAAAATAAAATGAATCGTTTAAAATAATCGGTTGAAAACAGGTTAAGAAAAACTACTTAAAAACGATGTACTTAAAACTATAAGCATATACAAAAATATATATAACTAACATAAATACAATTTAATTACAAAAGCGTACAACTAACCTAAAAATAATTTAAATCAAGTCCGCATTCGTTGATAATAGTTGTCAACAATCAGAGCACAATGCGCATGCGTGAATTTTCTACGCCAATTACGGTAACGTAAATGCGTGAATTTTTCTACGCCAGTTGGGGTAAAGCTACGCGGATTAGAAATGTTTAATTTCCTTTATTCTGTTTTATTTTAATTCAAAAGTACTTTAGAATGCATCTGAAAGATCGATTCATTAACAATGTTTAATTTTAAATGCCACAAATATTAAGAAAATAAGCAGAATCGTTTGAAATAATCGACCGAAAAACATTAAGCCTATCTTCTTTAGAATGGAAAAAAAATGAACCCTTACTCATTTGGCGGTGGGGAAATGAAAATATTTTTTTTTTTGCGTGAAAGTTAGTTTTCAATTAATAATTAAAATTCTAATTAAAAATTCAAAAAAGGGGACCCCAGGTGCACATTCCCGACTTCCAAGGTATGTATGTGCCAAATTTTGTAGCTGCAGGTCGAACGGTCTGGTCTATAGAGCACCAAAACACACATACACACACACATTGAGCTTTATATAAGTATAGATAATTTATTAATATATGGCATCGGATTTTACTAGAAATTGCGAATAATTTGAAATTTTATGCAAATATCCAAAATGTAATGTAAAATAAAGCACAATTTTGGTAAGGAGTTTCTCCATTCTCTGTTTTAGAACATGTGATCTTTTGCATCTAATCTTCAGTTTTTTTTTTCCTTTTTTCAATATATATATATATATATATATATATATATATATATATATATATATATATATATATATTTGTTAGCACTTTTTGGTTTATGGTAGAAAATAGACTCTATTCTATTAATTCTATTATTTATTAATTCGTTCGTATTATTTATTAATTCGTTATTTATTATTCTATTAATTCGTTTCACTAGCAACAAAGAAGAGTAACGAGCAGATCCTTCCATTTTAAAGCTTCATTATTCTGTTTCGATACGTAAGCTCTGAAATATCTGGGTAAATTATAAGCAGTGTATTGCATGATAGATTTGCAATAGAAACAAAATTTCAATAAATTATAGGCATTAATTCTTTGAAAAGATTATACTTAAAAGAATTAACAAGGATCTTTAGAAGCGGTTTAAACCGTATGAAATGAAAACTGCTTTAAAATGAGAAAAAATTGTAATTGAATTAGGTTATAGAAAATTTTCCTTTTTAACATAACTATGCATTTAAGTGCTTTTATTTGAATTTGAGAATTCCAGTTTTTCCTTGAGAAAGCTCCGATTTCTATTCCTTCAATTACTTTTCGTTTTTTCTCCCTCAGGTATAATTTATTTTGAGTAATGATTTTTTTTTCTTAAATTCGACAATTGGAAATAATTTTTTATAAATATAAACAATTGATATACGTGTGGAGGACTGTTTTGTACCTTCTAAATTCTGAATCTATAGTATTTAATTTGAAAATGGCATATTTAAATACATTTCCAGAACATATATATATATATATATATATATATATATATATATATATATATATATATATATATATATATTGTAATTTGATTCCTAAAAAATGCTTTTTTCGTAGATAACACAGTCATCCAGCTTTATTTGAAGGATTCAAACGAAATTAAAATCGTAATCGATGATTCCGAGAATAATCTGGCGGTCATAATGGCTACTTATAAATAATACGTACAAAAATAGCCAAACTTAAAGAAAAAATTCTAAAAATGAGTGAAATGAGGAATCATTTTTTTTTTTTTATTAGCGGAAAAATATTTGGTATTCGCTTTTTTTTGTTGTGTTTCTGTATTAACTTCAGTTCTTAGTAGAAAAAGCTAGTTTTGTCGGAATTCTATAAAATATATAAACAGTGGAAAGCACAAATGTCATTTCAAAGTGTAAAAATTTTAAAACAATAATTGATAAATGCAATTAATAAAATATATAGTAAAAAATAACAGTAAGAAAAATGCTAAAATGCAACAAAATAGAAGAATAAAAACTAAGAAAAATTACATTCTCTAACCAGTCTCCAGATATAATAATAAAATTCTGAAGAAAAAAAAAATATTTTTTTTTTAATTTCCGCTGATTTTTCTTCACCATTCTAATTTATTTTCTATAGATTTATGTGTTTCTACTGATATTAAATATGCTACTTCTTTTATAAATAAATTTCTGTAATTATTCTGTAAGTCAAATGAAGGATTGCTAGGAATTTCTAATGACATCTTGTTTCAGTTAAACCATGCGTATATTAAAGAAATCAGTATTAATTGTTTTAATTTGATATTCACAGATGCTTAAAACCCATTTAGATAAAATCCTTTTTAATTTCTCTTAAGTGAGAAAAAAAAACTTTCTTTTTATCCTTATAATTTTTTTAATTTATGGGCATAAATTAATTACTTTCATTATCCTTCGGATTAACTTCCTTTCAAAAAACTTTAGCAGTATTAGAAGAAAGTTGGTTTTTTAAAGAGGTTTTGTTGTTCTTATCAAAGCTTATTTGTTATTTCTAAATTAATTGAATGAATTTTTCCCTTACGGAATTACAGAGGCAAATATTTAAATTATGCTGGTATTTTGTTAATTAGTATCGCTTGCTCCTTAAAAAGAGTGGACATTGTATATATTGCATGTAAAACGCATTTTCAAAAGAAAAAAAATTATTTGATTTCTTTGAATCGTAGTTATAATAATCAAAGAGAAATGAAAAATAATCCATCAAAATTCAGAGAAAAAAGTTTTTTTTTTATATATATGTGTTTTACTCTCACAGTTTGCTTAGAGGGAATTAGAAAATGTATCATGTAGAGGATTTAAACCTCTACATAGTATTAACTAAGGAGTATGCTAATTAAGAAATATAATAAATAAAAATGAAACATTTTTTAAGATAAAAGAAGAAAAAAATGAAGAAGAGAAGAAATAGGATAAAATTTAAATACATTAAAATTTTTGAATTATTTATCAATTCGAAACTATTGATTGAAATAATTATATTCATATTACCGATTATATGGAATTATCGTAAAAAAAAATGGTGGTAAAGTCTCGGCTTGTGAGCCGTAAGGTTTCAGGTGCGAGACCCGATTCCACCGAAGAACTGTCGTGCAAGAGAGTCTGTTGCACGTTAAATCCGGCAGGGCCAAACGTCCTTTCGCTGGTGTGTTGTGGAGAGGGGGGTGAAAGCTCAGGTGTCGCCCTTATCATGTAACCACGGTTCAAAATTACGAGGTCCGTCTGAAAATCGCCCTAGCGTTGCTTTACAATGGGACGTTAATATAGACAAAACTATCATAAAAAGTATAAGTGTGTCAAAAAATAACAATAATCTCTGCATCAAATTACTAATTATTAATTACGAATTACTAATCATAGATTGAGTAGATGTCACTAAGTTAAAATCATTTTTAACGTTATATAAGTAAACATATCCAACATTTTAAAATCAATATCCAGATAAAATCTGAAAGCAGTATTTGTAAAAACTGTTGGACATTTGGAAAAGATCCGTACAGAAATTTATTTCGGATCCGAATTTTTATGGTGTCCATGTGTTTTTCCAATTCCGCGCCATGATCTCAAATAAACAAACCAATTCGAATCCAACTTTTTTTTTTTTTTGCAAGTTTTGTGATTTGTGATTGGCAGCAACTGCAATACACATTTGGCAACTCGCCTCGTGTTAGTATTTTTTTAGACGGAATATGAGAAGTGGTTTAAGCTCTTCGGTAGAGGTGGAGGAGAAGTTAACTGTGTGTAACTGGTTTGTTGCTTCACCATTTTAAAACAGTTTTCTTTCAGTTCTTTTAATGTTAGACAGAAAGGACGAATGGTTCAAATCTGTTGACCAAGGTCTGGTAATGTTAATTTGAACTTTTATTTTAACATTTATCGTATTATTTTGATTGCTCCAGTAATGAGCACACTGACTTTATACTTTATAATCAAAAAAAGTTATTTTAAGGAAACTGCTTTCAACTTTATGCCTCTTTGACATAAATTTCACTGCCAACTTTGCTAAAATTTGGGACAGTTTACTCATAGGGATAACAAAAACAATGACATGTAAATTTATAAATAAGGCTGAATACGCCTTTTAATAATGATTCTTTGATTGATATTTTTCTATATCTATTTTGTCTTAAGACCGGGAAAATTGAATTTAGTTTACTCATAGGGTCTGCATTGATAGGTTTATTTACTTGGTGAAAATGTTTTTGCAGTTTTTACTTTCAACTGGTATGTGCTTTGCTTTTATATTTTATTGATGTTGTTTGGGGTTTATAATATAATGGTTTATTGTAATTTGGTTTCATTCAGTTTTATGTGGTCTTGATCATATTTGAATTTTGAAATAATATTTGCTTATTAATGTGTAACTTATTGGCTTTGATTTTATGATATTAATTATTATTTCCAAAATCTCCATTTCTTGGGATTTTTGGGTAGCAAGGGGTCTATAATTGGAAGAAAATCAGACCCCTCACAGAAATAATCCCTGGTTTGAATCCCTTCAAAGAGTCTTCACGCCTGATTCATCAATATTCTTTATTTTTTGTTCCATTTTTACATTTGAACTTCATATTTATTTCTAACTTGGGAAAATTGCTATACTAAGAAACGCCAATTCAAAAATTCTTCCAAATGTACATTTTAACCTAATATTTAAAAAAAGTTTTCATTTTTTTTTATTTGATTTATTATTCTTATTCCATTTGTAAGAAAAATATACTTAATACATTTTTTTCGGAAACATACATATGTAGGAAACGTAATAAATGGTTTCAGTCTTAATAATGTTGATGATTTGCTATTTTATTTTTTCTGTTTCGTGAAAAACAGAACCTCATTGCTAAGGAAGCTTCCCATTCCTGTTTTAGTAAGGCTTCGAGCACCACTTAAGTCTGTCGTCATGTTATGTTTTGAAGAAAAGTCAGTCTTTTCAAGCTCCATTGTTATGTATTTCCAAGCTATCCAGTTGCCGTCTTATAGGATTAAGAGTTACTAAATCTGTGTTTTCCTTCCAGCGTAAATAAGAACCACTTAGATTTAAATAGTTACACTGCTTTCAGTGCTGGCACACACTCCTTAAAGTTAAAAATAAATTTATGACATATCAGGACGAGAGATATTTATTTTAAGAATATCAACTTTAAAAATATACTCTAAAAATTCTCTATCATCTCTGCAGCTCCGTGTGCGTGTGTTTAATCCAAGGAAAGATCATTTCTTGTCTCTTTCTTATTTATTTTCGCACACACACATATATATAACAACACACATGGGCGATGATCACACATATATAAGGTAACACATAATATATATTTAAATGTAGAAATTCCTGTTAACAAGAGCGAACGAATAATTCTTTTTGCCGCTAACAAAGAGAGAGCGGTGCTTGCTTGCCCCAGTTTTACACCAACTCTCAAGTTGAAGTGTTTTCAATAAGAAAGCTTAAGCGTGCTTCCCTCACATTCCAAATATACATATGGTTTAGAGCATACTACGCCATCTATGTTCAGTATTAATTAATATTTATTATATAAATAACTATACAAAAAAAATAATTAAATGAAAACAAAAATTACACATAATAAATAAACAATCTCTTATAATTTTGTGTCTTATTTACCAACGGCGCGCTGCTGTTTTCTTTCAATATATAATTATAAGCAGCTATTTCTTATCTTAACTTCGTTCTTTGTTCGTTCGGAAAATGCTTGCATATCTGATTTCTGCAAAAAATTAATATCTCTTCTTGTCAGAGAATTTAATTTAAAACTTGAAAATTTCTAACCATTAAAATTTTAATTGCCTGAAATTGTTTTCCTGGTTTTACAGTTTGACATCGAGAAAAAAGATTTAATTGCACTGTATCATTTAATTGGCTAAATATAACATGAAAGAATATTTCTTTATAAAGTCATCAGTAATTTTGAAAGAATTAAATTTAAAAGTTAAATAATGTAATGTCTGATTAATTTATTTCAACATAATTTCTGATGCGTTTTGAACCACGTGTTTACATATACACAATTAATTAGACAACCGAAAACAACCTTTATTTAAACTGAGATTTTTACAATCATTTTTCAAATATTGAATAAACTTTAAAATCTTTGAATCAAATCAAATTGATTCTTTTATATTTGCATCTGCGTAATTGTACACTTTACATTCAAATAATCTAATTATTCATTCTGTATATATTCTTATATCTATTATAAGAATATATATAGAATAGTCTTAGAAATATTTATAATAAACTCGTGAATAGGATTCTAATATCCCATAAGAGTAAGCAAATATATTTATTTAAATGCATTTATTCACTACATATCGATTTAAAATATCATATATCATCTATTTTTATCCAGTATATTGCATAAAAATGTTTCTATTCAAAGATATGCTGTTTCTATTTAAGTGTATTCAATTTTATTTATTTATTTATTTTTGTTCAACAATTTGCACATGAAATATATGATTATAATTATTTTTCCTCCAATCGTTTTGTTTAAATATCAGAAAATGTCTATTATTTTGGGTGTAATTTAAATTCTTTCGTTCACAGTCATGTTTATTATTATTATTATTAATTGCTGTCAGTTGATAAAGAAAAGGCACAAGATTTCCTTTAAACACATTTAATGTATTCAAAATAACAGAAAAAATGTCTTTCTTGAAATAGATTGCTAAGAGTAAAGGATTTCTGGAAATAAAAGATTTTGCTTTAAAAAATTATAACAAGCGTGGGGAGAGTTTACAAAAAGAAAGTGCAAATGAAACCTGAAATAAATATTCGAACATCGGTAAAATTATAAATATAATTGCTTTAAAATACTTCTTTGTAAATAGCTAGAATCTTTTTATAATAAGCAGATTTTTTTTCTCCTTCGAGAAATTTCGTTGTTTTAAGCTTTTGTAAATATGTATGTTATTGAGTAAGAGAACAATCGATACATAATGATTCAAAAATCTAAGAATATAGTAATTTTTTTTTTCATTTTCTTTAACGAATAAATCATTTTAAATTCAATTTCAGTTTCACTCAAGAGCTGTTAATACTTAAGGAATAGAATTCATTACTATCTTTGAGTATAAAAAGAATCAAAATGCTGATATTTTAATATATGTACATAAAAATTTAATATCTTTTGTATGGTAGACCTTGTCATTATTCCTGAAATAAAAATATAAGCACCATCTTAGACATTTAATAGTAATATTTAAAATGTTAAAATATTCAGAAAAATTTCCTAATTTTTCTTACTTTAGATCTTAAGACCAGTAGGAAAAAAAATTAATCCAAAACGCTACTTTATAAGAATTTTAGTTAAAACTGGCCCTTTTTATGCTAATATATATAATTGAATTCACTCACATAAGCACTCTTTTAATTAAAACAATTTTTTACGAATGAACATAACTTATTAAATATTTCAGTTAAATGATCCTTCAAGAAAAAGTGTATATTGAGACTAATTTTCAAATAGATTAAAAATAAATACATTTTATTATTTCTAATTTCTCAACCGAGCACGTTTTTTTTATTTGATTAAATATTTATTAAAATTAAATGAATGCCTATATTCTGCTTGAGATTCTTCACTTAGTCTTTTGTTCTAAATTATGACATGTTATAGAAATTTAAAAACATATTTTTCAAATTTGAATATGAGTTAAAGGGGATATAACAAAGCCTATTCAAAAAGTTCAAGGTACCTTGTTTCCAAATTCAATACTGAAACTTTATCAATGTGGATAAAGAATCTACAAATTGTTCATCACTACCAATGAGTATAATTTCAACCATACAAAATGATTTTTCACATTTTCAGAACGATTTAGGGGACCATTTATTTTAATTTTCAAATGTTTGATCTGATAACATATTTTCTGAACTTAAATTCCCATCGAAATTTCTAGAAATAGAAGATATTTCCAGGAATGCTGAATTCTATTCCACTTCTCTTATTTTCCAAAATCTATCAATGGTGGTGTATTTGCGCTTAGGAAGAAATCTTTGAACATTGAAAAAGCATAAAAATCTATAGATTAAATATCGGGAAACTCTACAGCAATTGTAGAGGAATATACTGAAAAGTATATATGATTTATATCCGACTTCATTTTTTCGAGGACTGCAATGGTACTTCCAGAAATTACACTGTGTTGCTCTGTCTTGATGACGATTACTATTACATAGATGTGTAAATAAAATTTCTTCTGTGAATATTGAATTTAAAACCTCCTTTTGAAAATACATTAACATATATTTTTCTTTATTTCACATTCTAAGAAAAGCACTCGGCCACTCACTAAAAAGTTTTTGCATTGATAGAAGAAGGTTTATAAACTCTTTCCTCTTCATTTCTGGTAATAAATTTATTTTTCGATGCGGTTATTTAAAATAAACCCATACTTTGTCAAGGATTGTATGCGATTTCATTTATCTTCTATTAAATAGTTTACATAGAAATTTCCATAAACTGCACTGCGTTGATCTGAATGACTTAGCAAATGCTGGGAACAATAAGTTTTGGGGCTTTTTTAAACAATAAATCCTAGTTCATTTTTTTTATCAATTGTTAATATTTAGATTCATCGGCAGACTTTTCCTTGTTACCAGATTTCAATTTAGAAACATTTAAAATTTTAGTAACCGTTTTCGGTAAATTAAATTGAAGCCATCTTTCCTTGTAGAAATATTAATTGATGGATTTCTCTTCCAGAATTACGATGTTATTTATTTTGAACTTAAATATGTTAATACTACGCTTTTAACATTATTTTTGAATTATAAAATAAATATGCAAAGCGTAAAAATGCAACCTTTAATGATCAGTTTCGCTTATATGCAATGTATTGACAGAAGAAAAAATTTAAAAGATAATATTTCTCGTTTCAGATATTAAGCTGGTGACTATAAATTTACTCCAAAGCATTTTTTTATTATTTTTTATCGTAACCGTTCTGAAAATTTCTGAATAATTAAATTTTTATAAATTCTATATTGCGTTTGAGAATTCAAACTGGTAAAGTCAAAAGAATACTTTGAAAATACCAATTTTTTTGAACTAATTATTTGAACGTCCTAAGATTTGTTTAAAATTTTCATTAGGACATGTTATTTAAGAAGATATTCATTTTTTTTAGAATAAAACTTAACCCCGAAATCAAATTGTAAAAAGATAAATTTGTATATCTTACTGAATATCAGGATATATTTTGAATTCTCTTCCATCTAGCTGTCTTCAATAAAAATAGAGGAATCAAATTCATGAAGTTTCAATGTTATTCCTTCATTTATAAACTGTAAATCAAATCACTGTGTCCTTGTTCGTTTTTTTTTTTTTTTTTTTTGAGGAGAATGTTTAAAATCTATATTTCTGTACCCGAGTTTTAGTCTCGAAACCGCTTCCTCCGAAGTATTGAGCAAAATTTGCTTGCCAAAACAGTTGAACTAAATGTCCTTTGGATGGTAAAGAGTGAAAATTTGATGAAGGATCTCAAGTGTGGTCCATATTTGTTGTCTATAATTTTAAATCACAGGTCCATCTTCAGATGCGCCAAGTATTGCTTTAAGACAAGCCATGCATGTAATAACATGCATCATTCTCGAAGTCAGTTTTTATATTACAAATGATGGAGAACGGGTATAGGAATATTGTTAGAACAATGCAAATCTGCTTAGATGTCGAAGGTGCAAGAGCGAGTTTTGAACACATTTAAATATATCCATCATTGATGTTTTTTTTAAGGTTAATAGCCGAGTTATCTATTTCTGATTAGTTTCTTTTTATAACTTTCTAATCAATGTGTATTATTTCTAAATTCCTTCAAAGTTCTCTCAAGTATGAAAAGAGCCCTAGATTAATAAATATTTCTTTTTAAAATCTATGCAAATATTATTGATTGAAGCATGAAACGTTGTATGTTCAAAACTGAGTTTAGAGAAATGTTTTACTAATTGCAATTTTATATTATAGGGACTGCATGAAAAGTAAATTCTTAACACTTATTTTATTATCAACATCTACTGAATTTAAAGTGCACCCGTAAAAATATGTATCTTATTTAATGAAATTTCGAATCAGTGAGTATATATTAAGGTGCAAGAAATTGCAATTAATAATTTAATCACGATTTCTTTTTTGATCCATGACCTTAATTTTAATTTGAAATGGATTTATTACATATTTAAAAATTGTGTTAATTTCTTTAATTATCTAAGATTATGATATTGAATCAATTATAGTAATAAATTAATAGATAGTTATTTAAATAGATTCCAGGTTGCATTTTTCTAATTAAAAAAGCTAAACATTAATTACTATATCGTCAAAGTAATTTTTAAAAAAGCATTTTCACTTATTTTATTTACCATACAAATTCACAATATTATCATTCTATTATTTAATGTAACATTGATATTTATTTTTTATTAATTGCAGGAATAATTGTTATTGTTTACGTCTGAAACTCGATATCCATTGACATAAAATTACAGGTTCATTGAAATTCTAAAATGATATCTTTTGGAAATTTTACAAGCTAAGATTGATTTCTAAATGAAGTGTAAATACTTCACTCTTTTTCAATGTTAAAGATAATTCTCAAAGCTTATCACAATGGCTTAACTCTAATGACAGTTTTATAGACTTTTCCTCTCGTTCATTCAACGATGACACAGCAATTTGTCACTGTCATTATGACCAGAGTATAATTATAACTTACTGGGAAAGGAGACGTTGCATTGCTAGTCATTAATAAGCAAATACATGTTAGACAATTTTTGAAACGGGTAAACATGTTAATGAAAATAGCAATGAATCGCATGTTATTCAAAAATGAACATGAAACAAAGTATTTTTTTAAATATATAATATTTGTTAAAATGAAATCAACGTATAAAATAGTAGGAGAGCAAATCTAGCGATTACTTCGATTTAATGTTATTTATGCAGAAAGGAAAATTGAAACCAGATTATAGTTTGAAATTCGTGGGCATATATTACTTTCACAATATCTTTCTTTATTGTATAAAAGAAATATACTGGTGAATGTGTGTTTGGAAATTGAATTTGATTGGAATCCCAAGAATTTTTGTTTGGAAATATTATTAAGTGATGTAATTTTTCGAAATAAAAAAAATGAACTTAAAATGGATTTTCATGTTTAGTATGCTCAAATATTTTAAATTTCTTAAACAATTTAAAACATTAATTTCTCTTATTTAAAAAAAACGGAATGTTACTATATATATTACTATAACAGGATGTTACTATAACTATACTTCACTATTTTTAATGCAATTTAAATCTTTCATTCAACTTAAAACAATTTGAACTTTATCTGCAGCACACAACCGAAATTATTGATGACCTTTTTTAAAAAATCTATAATATTTTATTGCTTAAACAGCGCATCAATAAATAAAATATTTATAAAATGTTCAAAAAATTAAATTAATTGATATAAAAGAATTGAATTAGATATTTTATAAAATCCAAAGTTCATCATTTTTTAATATTGAAATCTTCAAATTAAAATATTACATAATTGTCTATAAAAGGAAGTATCAGACAAATTTTCTGATAGTGAATTAAATATTTTTTCATATTAAAAAAATCTAAAAATTCATTTAATTTCTTATAAAAAGACAAATAAAATTGAGCCATTTAATATTTTTATCTTTTTTGTTCTCTTACCTAGCTTTAAAAAAAAATGTAAACTAAGATTAAATAATGACAGAAGAATTCTTTAATAAGCATAAGAGTAAGTAAATTTAAATTAAAAGTCTTTGATTAATCAATGAGAAATCCCTATGCCTCAGTCAAATAAAGTAAGAATGCTTAAATTTTAAGAAATCAAAATCGGTCTGCGTTAGGATTTAAATGCATTTTCTTGACATATGGAACTTATTATTCATTAAATCAATGAAAGCTTTACAGATATCTTTAGCATATATATTTAATGAATTCAAGTGTAAATTAAAGTTAACTATATGAAGAAAAAAAAATCAAGTCCTCTAAAAAGTCTTAAACATATTTTTCTGACGTAAAAATATGAGAGTGAACCGGAGCAACTGAAGATTTTTATTAACATCAATCTTGATTTAACGTGTTAGGAAGTTGGTGTCATAATAACTCTTACTTGTCTGCAGTTCTATAACTATCAATAAATTTTTATACGATGATTTCAAACTAATAAATTCATTTGCGAAATATTTTTATCTTTATTCATCCGATATAGTCTTTTTTGCTCCTTTTATTATCATTTTTTTAACCGCAGCAAATACTGACTTAATAAGTTTTACTTTGATGTCTTATCTAACTCGTCGGTTGGTTTTCCCATCCATTTTGAACAATGTGCTTTTAATAAAATCGACACATGCTGGTATTTGCTGAGTACAAGTTTCGTATATAGATAAAGAAAGCACCATGCGAATCAGATAAACGCTTTATTCTAAAATAATAGCAATTGATTAAATTGCTCTAGATCAGGAATTATTAAGGAAACAATTTTGCGTATTAGTATGGGCACACTGTTATGTATAATGACCCATGTAATCTCTTCAATTTCAAATAATAGTATTTTAGATTTCTGAAAAAACATTTATTTATTCTTTTATAATGTAATAAAGGAGACGAATATAAGCACAAAGAATACTGATAGATTCTGCAAAAAAGAATATAACGAATAACATACTCCGAAACAATTCACATAATCGACGTATAATTGCAGAAAATTACCCATATTGTTTTACAGACGTTTGATTCAAGGCCAGCGATGAGCCTTGATAGCAATAACACTATTTATATACCACTCGGAAAGTGAGAAGCAATTATTATATCAAAAGCTTTACAACAACAAAGATGCCTTCCGATGATACTGAATATAATAATGAGACAAAACATCAAAAATTAATAAATCAAAGCAGCCCATTTCGTTGACAGAGTTAATTTACGAAACAATAAAGAACTACAAACTATAACATTTTTTAAAAAACTAAACATAATATATTTTATACAAGAAATTAAGTTTGAAAAAAAACGAAATCTAAAAGAATGCTAAATTAACAAACATTCAATTTTAATGTCAAACTAAAAAAGTAAGTATGCTAAAGTAAATGCACACAGAATTTTTGATATAATTAATCAAGAATAAATAATTCCGACAAAACTTAAAAATAAATATTGCATTGCTATAAACAAGTAAACTAAACTAAATTAAAGTCATACTATATTATTTTTCTACAGATTATTAATTAGTAAACTTCTTTGGAATGTATTTGGTGCTGAGATCATCAAATTAGATACCTTCTTCAAAATTCTACAAAACAGAAATGCAAACCAAAAGATTATACATAGGTGCATTTTTAATTTGTTGAAATATTAAAAATATAATAAATAAAACAAGAACAAACTTAAACTTTGTTCCTTGATTTTGCTTGATTTCGAAAATATGCCAAGTATTTAAATCAAATAATACAAATATAAATAGAGTTGATTGTAAATGAGAAATCAGAAGACTGTTATGTCAAATATAAAATAAGTTGATTTCGATCAAATTAAAACGCTAAACCCGGAAGTGCTCATTTTATCCCACTCACTTAACTTTAAAAAACAGTTCATTTAAAACTCAATGGAAGCTCTTGATGTAGGTTGCTAAATTATAAATATTTTATGACTTTACTAAATACTTTATGACATTAAATTATATTATAAATGATGTTTAAATCTATTGCTTTAAATCTACTACTTTTTTTATAAATGCTAATTAATTCATAGTGTTATTTATATTCTGCCAATTGTATTTGTACTGTTACTGACAACTTAGGATATGTATTTTATTATATGTAGTTTGAAAATGCTGTATGAAACATTTATTAAAAACTCTTCAAAGTTTAAATAATTTAGATTCAATTTGAAGGAACTGGAACTGAATATTAAAAGAAACTGATTCAGTGTGTATATTTTCTGAAGTCACTCCACGTATTTCATAAAGCTGGAATAATTTGTAATTTTTCTTTGTAGATTAAAAAATAAACTATTGATTGAATTGAAACGATACGTATCTTCTTTTTATATTGAGATTTACTAGCTTGTTCTATAGTAAATTTTGTATTAAGTGCTTAAGACATTTACTGATTTTGATTAAAACCGCTTTAAAAGATTTTTTAAATGACAATAATTTTCAAAAATATGATAGAAGAAAACCCGCAGAAATTACAAGTGAAAGTTTTAACTCATAAATAAAGTCTGCACAATATTTAAGCCTTTCTTTCCCAAATTGCCTTTATATATCAATTATCAAATTTTTCAGTCCTTTTGGAATATTTAAAAACTTTTGAAAAGCAAGCCCAATTTATATTGAAATGTCAGAACTTAAAATTAAACAATAACATTGAAATTATAAATATATGCATAAAATTTGGAAAAAAACGGTCATAACTGAATAAAGATATAATATATGGTACTTTATGAATAGGCATATAACAAGTATGAATGTTTTTGTTATAAAAATTTAATAAAGTTTTATTAACATCTATTCGCAAGGAAAATACTCAGCAATATTTTTTCTCTTCCAGAACATCAACGCATAATTTTTCTCATAATGATTTTGTTCTTTTAAAATCAAATAAAATGTACTCCTAATAGAACTTTTACCTACAGTGTTGTAAATAACAGATAAAACGACAGATGGCAAGTATTGGATTAGGCGCAGGGGGCCCAAAAATTTAATTAATATCAAATCTCCGTCTCTCGAACAACTGTCTCGCTATCTTATCTTAAAATTGAGATACGCCGTGGGCATTCAATGAAACCGATATTGATTCTGAGATTCTTTTCTGTTGGGGAAACACAGAAAGAGTTCATTTCTGACGGTTTTAAATGAAAATCATGCGATTTGAAGAACTTTTTAGTTTACTGGAAATTATGTTATATTTTGATGTTTATGCTATAATGTAAAAGATTTTTATTTTCATACTTATTAAGTTTCAAAATCTTTTCCTACTGGTTCATATAGCATGATGATTAAATATTCGTACTTCATTGAAATAATCAGGTGATCATATAATATTACGTATTTTAAAAGTATTAATATGGTTCTAAGTGATGCAGAGATTATATAGACTAAAATAGGAAATGAAACATTTCCACAAAAAATAACATTTTTAGATCACAGTTATTAATCAGAAATAAAGCTTTCAAAGAAATATTGGTTATTAGACAGGGTAATTTCAAAAAAACCATTCAAATGAAACTAAATATTATAAAAATTAATAAAATTGTAATTAAATAATAAAAACATATTTGATTTACGAATAGTCTTGAATATTTGTAATCATATTATTCATCACTTTTTTGGTTTTAAAATTTGTGTTTCCTTGCAACTAAGCAAAAGGGTTTTTAAAAAAATCTAATTAAAAAATGTACGACTATAGTGGTAGCTTACATAAATATTTATGCAACGGAAACAATTGGAAATGGTCAAGTAATTACTCAACTCAGATGATTTATTTCAAATTGTTCTCATATATTCCATAACAAATTCTGTAAATTAAAAATGTTTTTATTTTTTTTTCCACTTTGAAATTAAGAAAAACATTTTTTAATAAATTTTGATGCCAGATCCTTTTTGAAAAACAAAATACTTTTTGAATTGTTCAGCTTTTTTTAAATTTTTAAATATTTTATCCTTTACAAAGTAATTTAAGTGCCTTATACGAAAGCGTTTTGATTCCCTTTTCCTATTTATAGAAATTTAAAGTAATTATTTTTAAACTGTTCCATTCCAAATTCCATACTGATATCCATTCCAAATTGATGACAAGCGTTTTGCCCTGCAGCATACAACTTCGAATAGCGAATTTGAATTTTAAAATGTAATCAGTTTCTTGGTTTGAGATTTATAATGTTGTTTCAATGCATAAAACTGAAAATAAAAATAAAATGCTGCTTCATCTCTTTGAATTCATTCTAGATTATAGCGTTTAGTTAGTTTAGTTATATTAACTTCCCGTTTTTGAGCAACACTAGGGCTAGGGACCAACCTCGTAATTTTGAACAGAAATCAGATGACAAGAACAACACCTGAGCTGGCAACCCCCTCTCTAAAATTTTATACCAACAAGATTATAACTGGATATTTCTGGATATAACAGAATATTTTTTTGAATGAAATCTTATCTCAAAATGAGGCATTTTCTCATCATTAAGTTAGATATTTCTCATAATTTTATAAAATTTTATCTTATACTATGAAACTATAAATATTTAAAAGAGTAAACAGGTTTAGTCAAAATGAATACCAACTTTGAAAGCTTTATTACATAACTGGTATATGTTCTATCTCTCTGAAAGATTTATATCTGAGAGGCAAATCCATTTAAATTTTGAATGTCCGTATCACTAGATTTGGATTCATATAAATTAATTCATATATCACGCTTGGCTGGATATGAATTTCATCTTCTATGTAGATCTGTCTATTCTGGCAATAGCAACTATAATACTGGCTTTCAAATCTTCAATAGTCATTATGCATAGAAACACTACCTCAACACTGTGAATTCGTAATGCTGGATAAATAGCTTAGAGGGCAGATATAGAAAACGGATACTTTATCCACCACTGTACTAAAACCACATTCGTGTAATTTCTTTTTGCGGAAATTTATAGAAAGTGGTTCAGAGTAGAAGCAGAACTTTGTATGTAAACTCTGAGTAAGAGATGAGCGTGTTTATAAATTCGTTCATGCTTCAGCCGCTCATTGTCCAGAATTCTTTTAAAAAATATTTTATTTATAATAATGGGAGAGTTAGGTCTAATTTTAGAATTAAATTTTCTCTCAAATGTATGAGAGAAATTTTAAAAAAAATATCCTTGCGTCAATTGGAATATCTGTGATTAGAATTTTAGTTTAATTATATTGTTTCGTTTTAAAGCAACACTGGGACTATTTTGGGACGGACCTCGTAATTTTGAATTGGTCAGATGATGAGGACGACACTTCAGCTGGCATTCCCCTCTTCAAACTTCCGCACTACACCAGTGCGAGGATGTTTGTACCGCACCAGACCTGCTTATACGACAGTTCTTCAATGGAAACGTGGCTCGAACCTGAGGCATTCCGCTTCCGAAGCCAAGACCTTACCACCATGTCACCACGGCCTTATTTTTGACTATTTATCAAGTTAACAGAAACACAGTAATGACCTAGAAAGCTGCTTATCAAATTATGCAAAAAAATCAAAATGAATAGAAATAAAATGGTGCTTTATCTTTAGAAGGAGAGGTTAGAGCAAACATTCTCAAGGTAGGATATCAGTATAATAAACTATTTATTAGAAAATGACATTCAAAATTATAGAAAGATCAAATGAGATACCTGGCTTTCAACCATCGCTACATTAATATATTTGAGATACAGAATTTTTTTTAATACTAGTAATTGTAAACAAAGTATATTGATATCAACTTTCTTTTAATTTCCAGAAATTTTTGAGCATAGTTGTTATCTTTTTTTAAAAGACCGATAGACTGAATAAAATTTAGAATTCCTTTTATTTTTAAAAATCTGCTTATTAATCGGAACGGTATAAAATATTATTTATATAATTAAAATCCCTTTGAAACTAAAACTGAATGATTTTTTTGATGAATCTGAAAAATGTTTAAAGATAATACCTTTGAGATTTTGCACAAATTATTAAAAAAAAAAATGTAGTATATGTAAGATTTCAATACAGATTCGGTTTTCAGTGCCAAATATTTTAAAAACCAAGTTGGTTTCGAAAAATGTTTTGCATTATTTTGATATGTAATCACTTTTAGTTAAAATTAGAGCTCATATTTTATAATAGATGACATAAAATGAGAAAAAAATCTTTCGATAGCACCTAGTTAGAAACACATGTTTAAAATTAGTTTTGTATTTTGAGAGAATAAAGAGATACTTTCAGTCTAATTTAAAACTTAGAAATAAACATTTGGTGTCGAATAAATATTCGGATAAATCAAACTAAACTTGTTAATTTTTAAAAATGTGCTGCCAACTAGATAACTAAGATATTATATGTAATTTCGTTAAGAACGGTTACAATTAATAGAAGGTTATAGAGTTTCTAAAATTATATGTTATGTGACTATCAAAATTTGAAGATCAAAAATATTTTTCCAAAGTAGCTTCTAAAACCAAGTTGCAAAAAATATGTTATTGAAAATTTTAGCATCCATTAATTCCATTGAACTAAAAAGGTTCGCCAGGATTAATGGATGGTTGTTTGGTGATAGGGGTCACTACTTTATATAACATATTCTTAATTTTATATATCTAAATATATATATTTCTAATTTGCCACATTTACATGTACATGGAAATTTAAGTTATTAGGCAGTTAATTCATTAACGAAATCTATTCAAAATTTGATAATTATCTACGAATTCAGTAATGCAATTACATGCTGAATTTCATCACCTTTCCGTGTAGAATCTCATTGAAAATTTTAAAAAGATGCATCCATCTTTTCGGTGACTATCTAAACTTTCAGAAAGGCATATAAATACACTGCGTAAAAAAAGTAGAAGGACAGTGTTTTTTTGCCAATTAATATCTCTTATTTTCTCCTAACTACCAGATATTTATGCAGATTTAGTTTAATGACCCTTGTTTTCATTTTAGGCAAAAATTAAACATCTACCACTAATATTATTAAGAAAATTAGTATATATAATTTCCGATGCGTAAAAAAAGTAGGACACTTGCTAATATATTTAATTTAGTGAGTTGTTCTTTATTTAAATAGTGATTTTGTACTTTGTTTATCCTTTTCTGTCAAAAAAATCTAATTTGTTTAAAAGCTGCGCTGTTTCTCCGTTCTCAGAAAGGCCTAAATGAATACCTTTTGAACGATTTGCATAAAGGACAAATTTGCGCATATCAAAATGATGGTAAAGGTGTCAGAGAGATTGCTCGATTGTTGCAGGTGATCCCCAATACAGTTTAAAACTTTATCAGAAATCGTTATAAAAATGGAAATAAAAAGAAGACTGGTAGACCGAAGAAATTAACACCACGTAATGAAAGAAAACTTGCTCGTGTGCTGAAGAAGAACAAAGGAAGTGTTTCAAAGGCAAGAAATCAAGCAGGACTTAATCATGTGACGAAACAAACAGTTTACAACTATATTAAAAGATCTAAAAAATTTATTTTCAAAAAACGGAAACATCATCCTAGGTAGAAACAAGCTCACATTGATAACCGTTTAGCGTGGGCTAAGAAGCACATGTCCTGGACTACAGAATGGACTTCTATGATATTTTCCGATGAAAAGAAATTTAACTTAGACTGTCCAGACGGATATCAGCACTACTGGCATTGTCTGGGGACTGAAGGCGAATACTATTCAACAAGACAAACGGGAGGAGGGAGTTTAATGGTTTGGTTGGCTGTTGGATACGGAAGAAGGACAAGTCTGGTTTTCTTAAATGGTAGGCAAAAACATACATACATTCAAGTGCTGAATTCCGAGCTTCTTCCTTATGTCTCTGACATGGGGGGGGGGTGAAGAGTGGAAGTTTCAGCAAGACGGCGCTTCCATTCACACCGCGACTGGAGTCAAAAATGGGTCCCTAACAAATAATGTGGATGTTTTACCATGGCCAGCCAAAAGTCCTGACCTTAATATAGTGGAAAAAATCTGGGCAATGCTAATTCGTCGAGTTTATGCTGATGGAAGGCAATTTGATTCGCAAACTCAGCTTCAAGAAGCACTGAATGACTCGTGGGACAATTTTTGTCAAACTGAAATTCAAACTCTATACAATTCACTTCCAAACAGAATATTTGAAGTTATAAACGCCAATGGGAGGACCATTCCTTATTAAAGTCACTATTTTTTCATTCATTATAATGCTGTCCTTCTACTTTTTTTACAAAGTTTAAAAAAAGATAAACTATTTTTGTTGCCATTAATATTTTATGTTTGAACATCATAATTCTGATGTTAAAATTGTATTTTTGAAATATTTGTTAAATGATTCTAATAAAAAATTTTAGTAAAAATAAAATATTTTTCGGTTATTGTTACAAAATCAAGTGTCCTTCTACTTTTTTACGCAGTGTATGACAAGGTTTCATGTTCTCTTGTCTAGAATCCTAGTGAATCTTCACAAATAGTTTTAGTGAACATGAAATGTAAGCTACCAAATCCAGACACACAGAAAGCAATTATTTCATACACTAGGCACATTATAATCAACTAGTTAGGACCAACTTCGACAAGAAAATATAATTCATTTTTATTTTGTTAATTTAATTTTCAGAAGTTCTTTAAATAAGTCATGTATGCATTCTATGTTTCACATTTGATATTACTGATAAACAACAGATATAAATGATCATTCATAAAATTATTCTGATATATAATGGACCACTTATTGTAGAGTATACTTTACATCAGAATCAATTTATTATAAAAATAATAAATGGAAATAGTTATTCCAAGTCCCATTAATGATTTAATTTTTAATTTTTGTTTCACAATTCAATAATTTATTTATTTTGCTGCTGAAAAGCACACTACAGAAAACTCCCTATTTATGGAATGTCATAAAAATCAAATATGCTAAGACCAAAACATACAGCACAACCAAAAAGAGAAAATGACAAATTCATAAATAATTACGCAAAAGAATATGTTCTTAAAACCAAAAACTCATTATCGCTAAATCATTAAAACAATTAAAATACTCAATGATTATTGTATTAAAAGACCATTTCTAAAATTGAAAAAAAAAGATACGCATAACGCCGAATCCATTTAACAGGAGGAATTAAGAAGTCTCCAGGATACAATACCCAAAAATTTTAATTTAGAGATTAAACCACAACAATAATTAGAAAATATTAAATAACAAATAATAAAGTAGTTTAATTATGGATTAATAATAACTTAATTAGTAAATTGATTTACGCCAAACATAAATTACTCTTTTCTAGAATAAATATTACGAATATAAAACTGCGTATTTTCAAGTGGATTATAAACTTTTAATTAAGTTGAATAAATTCACAACACAGTATTTCACAATTCTAAAAATACAAGAAATAGAATATTATAATTACAAATGTTATTGATTTTACTTAGACTACTTATGGTATCTAAGTAATTTGGTTACGTACTCTATCAAATGCTTTTATATATGTATATTAAACAATTTAAAACTTGATATTATATTATTTAAAATTAAATGAAAAATTCTATATATTATTAGATCGGCTGGCTCTGGCTTTTAATACAAATAAAATTGGTTTGTATCTTAATTAAAGTTTATAAATTGGATTCGTACATGAAAATCCTTCTGAGTATATTGTTAAGCGGAAATGCTTAGTGATAGCAAGACGATTAGTCTTTAATACAGATTGCTTAAAATAAGTGAAGTTAAATTACAACCATTCTGAAATGGAATCTTTAATTAAAGACTTGCAAAGGCAGAATGTATCTGATTTAAATTAGTGATATTTAAAGAGCGATGTATTTGGGTATTCAATGAGTCACTCACTGCTTTAAACGTATTTAATTATCTAAAAGGAATTCCTTCCAGCTGCCCGGAGGAGGAAATAAGACTTGAAAGCATAATTTCTGGATAGTATTTCAAAACACAAAGAAAGTAGATTTAAACAATGAACTAAACATACTCTGACGCTGACATTTTGAGACTTATTATATTATAAAGAACATTCAAAATAACTGGTAACGTTCGAGGAGAGAAGCAGAATTGGAGAAGAATAGATAAAAATTTGAAAATTTAATTTGTTTATATATTAGGGTGCCCCATAAGTTTCTTTCCTATTTCTAATATGAAATGAATACACAATATTTACTGTTTAAAATATTATTTATTTTGTTATATAAAAACCCTTTTGCTCTATTATCTTCTTCTATCTCACAGAAAGTCACATTATATATTCCTTCCAGAATCGTTGTGTTTTGAACAAGAAAGAATTCTCGAAGTGCGCTTTTATTTCGCTGATGGAAATATCTTATTTCTTATCGTGGATCACGGAAATATCTTATCGTGAAAATATCTTTTTAAGGACCGAAAGAATTAATAATCAGATGGATAGAGATCTGGAGAGTATGCAGGATGCGGTAAAACATCCTAATCAAACTGTAAGAACTTCTCTCTTACGACCAATGCAATATGTGGTCTCGCGTTGTCGTGACGAAAAACAACGACTCGTCGGTTCATTAATTCTGGGCGTTTTGTGCTATGGCAGCTTTCAATTGATCCAGTTGATAACAGTATTTTGTAGAATTTATAGTTTTACCATGAGGAAGGAACTAGTAGAAAATTGCGCCTTTCCAATCCCACCAAATGGACAAAATAACTTTTTTTTGGCGTGTGGTCCCGGCTTTGCGACAGTTGAAGGTCTGTTGTCCTTACACCAAGTACCTTTTATATGCACATTTTCATATAAAATCCAAGTTTCGTCTCCAGTGACAAGGCTCTTTAAATACTCATTGAGAAAGAAATTTTTGGGACATCCTAATGCATTACACATAATTTCTTCTTTTATGTTCTTACTTCTATACTTATCTCAATTTTAGCTATTTCCCTCTCTGTCACACATATACACATAATCGGTGAGAGAGGATGAGAAGTAATATATATATAATTGAGAGAGAGAGAGAGAATAGAAATAAAATTGATTTGTCCAAAAAGAATCCTTTTAAAAAAATAATTTATATTCCTTACCTCACATATTTATGTTTTTCAAAAAAGCTTTCCTATTCAATTTATATAGCATTTAAAATGTTTTTTTTTGTTACTCCATTTTCCGCCTATCTCTTCTATTTCAAATGTTCATCTTTTCTATACTTTGGGAGCTAAAGCAAATTTACGCCATCTAATTTGAAATGTTACGAAATATTTTTGATCCATATTTATAGAATTCAATATTTCTTTTGCATATTCATGACATATTTTATGCTTATGTCATCTATTAACCCTCTGGCTGCGTTATTCTTTAAAATCACTATTTAGATGCGAGGCTTGCAAATAAGTTCAAATATTTTTCAAAGAAAGTGAACTGATACTATATGTTACACGATAATAACATAATATAATAAAAATCTATAATTGTAAATATAAACACTCTAAACTGCGAAAAACGCCAACACGTGGAAATCGCGAGATACACTTAGACAGGATTAAAAGAGGACAAAAAAAAAGAATCCTCTGCCATCCTATTATTTCTAGAGTGAATGAAAGAATACGCCTCCATCCCATTTAACACCGGCCATTATAAGCGTCATAGAATTGCTCTCATTACTTGCAGCAAATGCATCGACCCCTCAGATGTACGAGCTGACATTGACGACGAGCATACAGACAGCAGAAACACCATTTTTGTATCTAAGAAGGTGGCAGAAATCAACTACCATAACGGAAACTCTCTTTTATCTGGAATGCTCTCTGACGGGATCAATAAGGATGCATCATAAATTCTTCTATTTTGCGATAGTCTGCAAATTGCATGAAGTGTACTTTTGCCGGTTTAGGTCTTTCAGTATTCTCATGCGCATTTAAATTATGAATTATACAAATTAGAGTTGACATTTCTTTAACAGGAATTGAAGGACTAAGGCGCGAGAAAGAAACATTTCTAATCATAATAATTTCAGAAAACTTAATAATTTTCTATACGGATTAACATATATTATTTATAAAAGGTTATAGTTTTTTTTTTGGGGAATAAGTTACCACTTAGTTAATAAAAGTAAATTTAATTACATTTGGTATAATCAACTTTATGCCATCAAGAGTATTTGTGGTTTAACTTAATACCACTATGATTATTTCTGGTTCGGCAAGATGCCGAGGAAAATATTTTTTTCTATGATAGAGTAAAGTTCCTTTTTTATGAGGTGTATCAAATTTAGTAGAAGAATCTGGATTTGCGGAAAACATTTTTAACTGACCAATTTAAAAGCTTAACATGAATCTTTATTCAAGCCCTTTTAAATAACAATTGCAAAGCTTTAAATGATTTACATAAAGAAGACAAGAAAAATCAGAGATACCTTTATAGTTTTTCAGTGTTCTTGTGTGTCATATTTTTATTATTTAAATGTATAAACCTGTGTAAATGCACTGTATTGGCTGATATGTATTGATAGAGATTTCCAACATTTTGAATTTTCTTAATGTTGGCGGAATTACTCGTAAGGAAGTCACGATTGCAAGGAACTATTTTCTATATAAGAAAGGAAAATATTGTTTCCCAGAGGGTCATAGTAATATGGTAGAGTTGAGTTATCTTCACTCAAATGACGGTATGTATCTCAGACAGGACGGATGATGAGAGATGTCAGTCATGATGATAAAATTTACTCGTAATTCGTAATATTCCGATTTCAGCTCCCGCTTTCTACTGCTGCGTTGTAGGTATTTGATTATTCCGGATGCTTTGGCAGATGTAAAAATTCCGATATAATTAATTTTATCAAAAAAGGTTTTTTTGACCAAAACAATTTTCTGTATTTAGAATGAGTCAAAAAATCCATAATGTTGACATAATGCTTGGTTGTCAAAATCCTGGTTCTTCAAAGAAATACAGTCTCCATTCCAAGCTGTAGTTCATATTTTATCGAATTTGGTTCAATAGAATAAGGATAAAGCATCTGAAACTTATTTATTTTTAACCATGTATAGTAAAACATTAAGTAATAATGGCTTAAGTTCAATGAAAAATAATATCTTGAAGACGAGAGTAAACATTTTAGCAGTCTCCTCTATTAAACAATGCTTGTGAAATAGGTCTTCTTTCTATTTGGGTCGATGGAATGTTCTTTTTTTAAGAAGGCTGGCTGCCCCAAGTTTAAAAATTAACAACATCTTGATGTGTGGAATTTTTAGATTTAAATTGATTTGTATTTATAAAGAATTAAATAAAAATTAGATTTTTAGAATTCAGGTAGTTTTAGTATGCATAGTGTAAGGGATAAAAGCCATTTTCCGAGGTCTCACCCTTTCTTAAAATGAATGCTGAAGATAAATATATTTAGAAGTACTTTAACGGATGGAATTTTTTAACGAAATGCAGGAATTGAAGTTACAAAATACTAAAGTAGAAGGAGAATTATGAAACATTGGAAGACTTACATTTCAAAATTGCAAATTCAAATAAATAATGATGAAAGATCAATTTTAATGAAAATACATGTTAAGAATTTTGTAATTTTTTTCAAAAGAAAAAGCATATTTATTTAAGACTATTCTCGGTCTTTATGCTATGAGTAAAATTGTTATAGAATTTATGAAATCTATCTAAAAAAAAGAATTTAATGGTTAAAAGTTGTATAGAAAAATTAATATTAATTTAGCAGCCAGTAAATCAATTTCAAATTTCCATCCTATATTCTTCCTATCTTTTGTTTCATAGGGAAATTATTCCGAATTTTACAGCATTTACAATAAAAATGCGTAATTGTTTATCACATTTTTTCTATAATTTGGTGCATTACAAAATTATTAAAGTCATGACTGAAGACGTGTTACTTCTAACGTAAACAATAAAATAACATAAGAAAGATAGTAAAATTCTAAATATATAACGAAAAATAGAAATGAATAGGATAATTATATAAAGATGAAATAACTAAAACCGCCATTTAATGTAGCTTTTATTTATAATCAAACTGTGTTTATCCAAGCATTGAGGAAGAGTTTTTAGATGTTTTTCGCAATTTAATTATTTAAAGATATTAGAACAGATACTGAATAAACGAAATAGGTAATTAAAAAGGAAATAATTCAATTAAAATGTTTGTATATAGAAAGGCTTACGGTTATTTTGAATATTAACATACCGTATATGAAAAGGAATTTGGTTTACCAGGTAAATATTTATTACAACTTGCACCAACATTTAATTAAATAATTGGTGATAACATATTTTATTAAGATATTTGCCAGAACGTGTTAATTATATATATTTTTTTTTATTTATTTTTGTAATTATATTTTGATTTTTAGGATTCAGGAAATTGTTTCCTGCAAGATGAAAATTCCCGCACAGAAAATAACAGAAGTAAAATTATTACTATTTTCAATTAAAATATTTCAATCTTAAAATATTTTTTTTCATCTTAACTTTCCCAAATTTCTTGGTTTGTAATGAATTTCTATCCAGGAACTATTATGCAAATGAATCAAAAAAATTTTAGTACGTCGACATTTTTTTTAAATGTAGTTATTTTTCGCAACGTTTCTTATTTCATAAATATTTTTGAAAAATAGTTCGTGCTTTCCCACTAGTAAAAAAATTCTAAGTACATTTTCCTAAATCATTTTTTTTTTCAAATCTCTAGGATTTGGAAGTCTAAAATTTAATCTTAAAGGCTTTACTACTTACAGAATTTCCTAGATTGGAAAAAAATTAGCATCTCTTCAGGGGATCATACCCCTTTATATCATCGGATCATATCATACGACACCACCACCATATTTTCAGGTTATTATAGGCATGATGCCATTGCGCCTTATATCACAAAAAGAAGCATTTACATCAATTTTGAATATTCATAGACTGAAATTGAATTTAAAAGTGTAACCTATTATCTAAACGAATTTGCAGAAAAAGTCAAAAGTATTACTGTCCACCTTTCATTTTTCAAAGTAAAAAATTAAGCCTCAATAATAGTCCTTTGAGGAGGATAACAGTATGACATCAAACACGGAGGGTTCAAAAACAGAACTAGAAGCATAATGTTCACATTGTATACTCTTCTAATATTTTATAAAAGTCCTTGAATTGAAAGGAAAACTTTAAACATTTCAAACATGTAGAATTACTCGGATTGAAAAAAGCTACTATTTAAGCTGGTGAAGAAAATATAAATTTTAAAATCTGGTCAGACAGTAATTTATTAGTAACAGAATATACCTCTACATCACATCAATTTATGCGAGACATCAAATCCCTTCTCCTCTAAAATTCAAATATTTTCTTAAGATGGATCAAAACTCATGCTTGTCATCAAGTTAATTAAGAAACTGATAGATTCGATGAGGATTTTGAGGAAGTAATCCTCATCGAAGGTGCCTTGGTGCTAGCTCTAAAATTCCAAAGTCATCTTAAACAGTTTCTGCAGCAAAAGTGTTTAAGGAAATGACAAACTCTTTGGTACAGTAAGCACACTAATCGTACTGTTTCGCATAAAATAAAAAATAATAAAATAAATTAATATTTTTATACTATCAAAATAATAAAATAAAAGAATAAAAGGTATCAGAAAACATTCGTTTGCTTTAGAAAGGCTTATTATAGAAGAGTTATCAGTAATTCATCGTAAAAAAAAGAATCATAAACATGATTAAATTTTAAATGATCATAAGCAATTACTTTAATTAGATTTTTCCTATCAACTTTTCCATGCAATGTTCAATACTTACCTCATTTTCTTCATAGTAGAGCCTTTATCCGCCTGAAGTATCTCAATTTCATATAATTGCTTCATCTTTTTTTCATTCGTATTGTGAATTACCATTGTTCATTCACTCAACATTCTTGTACTCCACATATTATTCATTCAATCTTCCATCATTTATGCAAATTTTATATGCATTCGTATTTTTGTCACAAGCATGTCTCAATGTAAATAATTGGAGTGCTTTTTTTCTTTGATTTTAATAAATTGTCCCTAGATCATCAACATGAACTTGAGAAACGGAAGTATGGTGTGATGTTAAGTGTTTGAGTATAAGGCATAATTTTACCAGAAGCGCTATTTCTTGCAAAACAATCATGATATGCATAGAAATAACTAATAATCATTTTCGTTTCTTTTATCCACTTGTTTCATTTTATCCAAAATTATAATAGGCATGCGCTGTAACGCAAAGGATGGTTGACATTTTCAATGTATGCAAATAAATTATATTTGTGTCATATCGCCATCTATTATTGGATTTTTGTACTAAATGTTTAGTTAATAAATGCTAACCGCATCATTTGGATTATCCTTAATTCATATTTTATCTCACCTGGACTAATATAACTCACTCTAAAGAGGGGATCTTATTACTTATTAACTCTGTATAATAAAACCTTAAGAAAACATCGTTATAAGTCTATTGTTATGAGTATAATCGTTTAGTATTTTTATTATTCTACGGAATAATAAATAATGCTTTCAATGATCTTTTATTAAAAATTTTAAAAGAATAAGTATATAATTAAACTATTCATTCCCTCTTTTTTCAGATTTATTGAACATCAGCCAAACTTCAAAATACTTTCAGAAGATCAGCTTAAGCTGTATCCGAATGTAGAAAAGCTGTAAGTATATTTTTAATTTTTTTTAAAAGTACTATTTTCTTTGATGAACTCATTATGCAAATGGTACTCTTTATGATATAAAAAAGGAAATTCTTTCAAATGATTTCATTAGATAAGAACATTCACTATATTTTGTTGGTCTCTAAACATTTCTTTTGCTCTTTAAGTTTTTTAAATAATAGTTTCTTTGAAAAACTTTTATTTTTTCTTGTAATCTTTTTTCAAAGAAAACGAAATATTTGAGCATTCTAAGAGATTCTGGAATTGAAGATACGTGATTACAATCAAGCTATACTAACATTTGCTTTTAATAATAATAGCATATTTAGTTAGAGGAAAATAATGCAAGATTTTTTTTTCTTGCAACTATTAATCGAACATTGCATAAAAATTTTTTGCAATGAAGCAAATAAAGAATTTTAAGGAAATAAAAAATATTTCTGTTTAAAGAATAGCAAACATCAGAGAGAAATTTAGCTCATTTTTTTTAATCGGAAGTCAGAATATTAATTTATTAATAACGTTAATACTAAATGTATTTTCAAGCTCACATGTCTCTATAAAGGCAATTACTATTAAATAATTCGGTGCATTAAAAATTTTTTTCATCAACTTCCCTTTTATCATTTTTTCAAAGGTTTATATGTCTAGAATATAAATGTGTTTCAATTAAATTATATTTATTGATATGAGTTTATATATATATATATATATATATATATATATATATATATATATATATATATATATATATATATATATATATATATATATATATATATATATATATATATATATATATATATATATATATATATATATATATATATATATATATATATATATATATATATATATATATTTCTTTAAGTGAAATATTAGATAGTGATAGGTCACACTATAGACAGATCTTCAAAACTTTTGGAATAAGCATCCATCATATTTTCTATTTTCTATTTTTATGCACTTTTCTGAATAAGAGGAGAGTGGAAATAAACAAAACATGCCGAAAACATGCAATTTTATTTTTATCATTTCATCACCAAAATATATATATTTATATTCAACTAAAATAGTATTATAAAATGTATTGTTCTATGAAATAAATATTTGAAGGTTTAACCGAAAAGAAA
This sequence comes from Argiope bruennichi, assembly GCF_947563725.1. Taxonomy (NCBI): domain Eukaryota; kingdom Metazoa; phylum Arthropoda; class Arachnida; order Araneae; family Araneidae; genus Argiope; species Argiope bruennichi. The sequence continues at coordinate 77,902,032 of NC_079152.1, forward strand.
ATACAACTTAATGACTTTATCAAAATGATATTGCAACTAGAATTAAATATCTTTGAAATGATCCAGGTGTCTTGATTTTTGAAGAAATTAAATGAAATTGATAATAAAGATTTCTGGAAATGGGCTATGCATTTTATGTTTCAAGTTCTTTTAGCGATTTAAAAATCAATTTTAGTTCATTAAAACATAAAATTCTGATGAAAATTCAGTAAGTGTGCATAAAAATACTTCTAAAAAATTAGCATTTGATTGCAATTCAAAATTCATACCTAATTTTGTTCTAAATAAATTTAAATTGGGTAATAAACAATAATAGAAAAGAATTAAAAATTAAATCTTCTGGAATATTTTAAAATTTTAAATATATATATATATATATATAATATATTATTTTTTAAAAAATAATATATTTTGTTTAAAAATGTTTTTAAGAAATGTGATGTATTTATATTTTAATACTTTTGCATTAAAATTTCATAATATCAACTGAATAATTCCCAAAAGTGTCTAGTAGAGTCCACTGTCCCCTTAAAGGCTCATGTTATATTAAAAATATTGAACAGAACTGTAAAACGAGTATGATCCAAAAATAATTTCTAAGTAATGATACAGATTCAAAATTTATATTTAGAAATGCATTTAAAGGCTGTCTTTGAATGGTTTGTACCCAAAGAGATATCTTCTCCAGTTGCAAGATATAAAATAAACAAAGAAAAATGTTTGTATAATTTTCCAAATCTCTACTAATAATATAGGCAGTATATTATCTTCTTGCTCAAGAGCCAGTATTCTTCCAAGAGGGTTCGGTGGTGTCCTGGCCACAACCCTCAAGTAGAAAAAAAAACGAGAAACTTTCATTCTAGTGAGGTAGAAAAATCGTACTGAAAAAAGCTAAAATCGAAGATGGACGTTAATGATTCTTATTTCTTAACTCCCTTAGAGTTTCTTTTTATTTCCGAAGAAAAGTAAAGGCAGAACATTTTCTTCCGTACAAGACTGTAAAGTAGAAAATTTCCCTCGGGCTTCAATGCGTAATTTTTTTTCGAGAATGCACAAATGATTAAGAACTGAAAAGCTGAAAACCTCAGCAAGAATTATCATTTGCAGCAACAACAGTAAAAATAAACGATGTCAGAAAGTAATATTTAGTGATTCACAAACAATACTTCCAATTTCTAAATAGAATCTTTGTTTGTCAGTTCGAAAAGAGGTTAAAATATAAGAATAGTTTATTGGTATTATTTATGTAAACAGGCTATGAAAATGGATCAAATCGATTTTGAGATGATTGGGAAAAAATTATCATATTATCATATAAAGGCTAACAGTAGGTTAAATCTTTCGAAATTAAAACGGCATATGGGGCCACACTATTCTGATCTTAAAAGTTAAAAGCACTGTATAATCTGAAAAAAGATAAGAATTTATTGCAAAAAAAATGAAAGATGTTTTTCTTAGCAAAAATAAATAAATAAAAAAAAACAATGAAGATTATATTTTTTCATAATTCATAGTTTTTCGTAAGACGAATTCATAGATTATATTTTTCTGAGACATTTTTCATAATCAAACATTTTTTAGAGATTTTTTCGAATTACTAATCCTATTGCTAAGGAATTTGAAGCATATACAATGATAAAAAATAGATAACCTCGCAACAAAGATGTGACATTCTGTAAATGTGGTAAAAAATGTCGAAGGAAAATGGATTATTTGTCACTTTCTTATAATATGTGAAGAGAAAAATTTAAACAATAGCACAAGAATTAATGCATGTATTAAAATATTCATCTATTTAATTCATTATGAAATTTGAGGAATCTATATGTTTTTATGGCTTAAAAATTTCTATAATTTTATAATTATTTTTAGAGAGTCGAAATGCTCAATTGTAAGGGATTTAATTAAAATTTATTCATTTAATTAAAGTCTAAACCACATTTTGGCACTTTCCGTGATAATTCTGGGAAACATTATTATACAAAAATTATCTTTGAATCATTTAAATATTTTTAAAAATTGTCTTTTTAATGATATTATTGAGATTGTTGGCTGACTATGCCTGGATTTTTGCAATTTTTGTAAAATTATTTTCTGAAGCTTTTTTAAAGATGGACATTATTGTTTCAGGGAAATCCAAACCATTTCTACTTTTCATAAATATTAAATTACGTGGCATTTTTCCAATCTTGAAGACTAAGAAGAAAAAAAATATACATGCTATTTTCTCAGTTGACATCGGTAATAGTAAATACTTTGTAATAAAAGATAGCATGCAATTTAAATACGTTAAACAGAAATTCGAGATATATTAATTGCCCTATGATGTCATGGGACTCGATCAACATTAGGATAGTTTATGTACACAATAAACAAAATAATTGTAAAACAACCAAAATATCACCAATATTACTAAAACTATTTTCTCTAAGTAATTATTATCATTCACCTACGCATAAAAAATCTAACTGAAATTAAACTTATCTAATATCCTTGCCGAATCAGTTGGTTCTTAAAGCTTGCTAGTAAGAAATGTAATCAGAAATGTAAATTTTTTTTGCTCAAGATGTCATATCAATTTAACATAAAAATTCCTCTTGGCAAGCTAGTAAACAAAAGTAGGTTCCATTAAATCTAAGTTACTATCTGACAACATAAATTGTTGACGTTAGAAATAATAAAAATTAGGGCTTGAAAAATCATTGTTCAGCCCTTACCTTCTAAGATATTTCAGTTATCAAAAATGCTTAAAATACAAAAGTTGTCCCTGTTAATGGGCTGTTTGTTAATTTATTTAAATAAATAATATAATAGCAATATAATATACAATAATAATATAATATACAATAATAATATAATATACAATAATAATATAATATATAATAATAATATAATATTTAAATATATAATATAATAATAGGAGAAAAATAAATCATCCTGTTAAAGAGGATTTAATTTTCTATCTTCAATATTAAGAAATACATAGTGAAATGAAAATATCTCTTCCCCACCATTTCCACCCTCTTTAAGCTAGATGGTCATTTGCGAACTCGTCCAAGCCAGTTCAAATCCAACCAAAATTAATCTATTATCTTCTGTCATGTTCAAGTGTAACACTGGCAAAGTGTTATACGCATACTATATATTATGTGTACAACCATTTTGTTCGAATGATGGTTTTGGTTCTAGGGACCACAATCGGTGAAAAACTGAAGAAATTTTCCCGAAGTCTTGTTATGAGAACCATTGCAATAGGTAATCTTCCTATAGGAATCTACCTAAACCATGAGCGATATAACTATAAAGTGCAGCACAAAAAAAAGATGAGCTCTCTTGGACTTGCTCTTGAAAAATTTTTCACCTTCTTTTTTGTGTATCTGGTTTTGAAAGAGTTACCCTTTAGCTTTTATAAAACCTAACCATTAGCCCTCTTTTTGAGTGTTTATGGAAATCGGATTGGGCGAGCCAATTTGACTAATAACTTTCATCGACGCAAAATACCTCCATTATGAGCAACACATGCGACAAATATTCATGAGAAGTACGACTTTCTATTTGGTCCAGAGAACAATATTAATATTGTATCCAACTTACCATCATACCGAAGTTTCTCATACCCATATTTGGTGTGACCTTTAATGACTCAAGTTTGAATTGACGCAGTCAGTTTGAAATTAGGATCCAACTAAAAGATACCCTTGAAATTTGTTACTCTCGTACGTCACTCACTAAGCCTTGAGGCTGCAGAAATGTAGAGGTTTTCTATTCATATTTCATTCACTTGAGGATCTATTTACTCGGTAAATATAAAAGAGGAAAATGTCGTCTCTATTATCAAAATTTCGAAGAATTACTGAGAGCATGGTCCATAAAATGAATATTTCAACAGTTGATCAAAAGCAGTATTGTTGTCTTGTATATCACAATGTTCAATATCAATAAATAAAAATTTATTCATTAGGAAGTTTAATGCCAATAGAATTCGGCATTCAAAAATGAGATAAAGGGAAGAGAATTCGAGTGGAACCTTACTAAATTTGCTAGCCGCACACTGAGCTTCAAAGCAAATGAGTATTAGTATCCCCAACACACATGAGAATCTATTCACTTTGGGAAAAGGGTTTAGAGGCAACTGTCCTGAAACTTCAAAAATGAGTTTCATCATTTTAACAAATAAGTATTAATTTATTCTATAACATTAAATTGGATAGAATCTTTTTTAAGCATAAGAATTCTAAAATTTCATTAAAAATAACAAATTTTATTTCAAATACATATTTAAATGGAAATAGGATAATCTGAAATAAAAGAAGACGCAAAATAAAATATTCAATAAATACTTTCCAGTCTCTTTAATACAATTAAAATAGAAATTTATAGAATATTTCGGACTTCATTTACGTAAAAAAGTGCCGAAAATTTTAAGCTAATATTTTTTTTCCTAAACCCCAATATTTTTTTTTAATTAGAAATAACAAAAAACGATCTTAAAATGTGATCACAATGTAATTCCAAAAGCCGATTTCGATTTTATAATTCATCAGTTTTATTCTTATTATTTCATAATTATTCTTCTTTAAGTTACAAATAAAGTTATTTTAAGCCTCTTGTGTATGATGCAATTAATCATTTTTAATATATATTCAGTCGCAAAATAAAATTAAAGTCTTGATAATATTGCTAAGCAAAATATCACAATTGAATTAATTAGCATATCTGTTTTCTATTTCTGCTTCTTAAATTTAATATATGACGATTTTCCTTATTTCCTTATATCCGAAATTCAGTTTTAAAACACACCAAAAAAATATTACTTTCAGCCCTAAAGCAAAATTAAAAAAAAAATGAAAAACAAATTATTTTTAATCAAACACTTTATTTCGTAAGTCTTTGCTTGTAGTAGGAGCACAAAATTTCAGTTAATTAAGATTTATTTATCGGAAAAATAAGTGTCTGGCAAAATTATTCACTCTAAAGTAAGAAATATTTCTCAATTTTTAATTGCATATCCAGCCGAAAGTATTGCTTGAAACTTCCAGCTTCATAATTAAATAGATACTTCGTCATTTAATGCATGGTTAAAATTGTGATGCATACATATCGTTTTATTTGAAAATATAGTTTAAAGAATGAGAATATTCATATTTTTTTTAGAATCAAAATTAGATTTTCAAAACTCAAAATAATTGCTAGCTTTAATTTTCTATCTACAGCTATAGTAATAAACATTGGCCACAGATATTGATATGACTCTTATTATTTAAATATTTCAAATGACTAATCAAGAGCTTGTTCAGTAATGAATCCCATGTATATGGCGGGTAGATACTCAATGATAACAGTAGCCTCACGAGCACATGCATCGTTCTAACTTAATAAAGTTCTACTCTAATGAATCATCAATATTATATAATGTATAATATGTAGGAATCTCTCAACCAGTAAATAGTCAAATATCCCACAAAATTGTTTAAAATTTGCAGAACGAATAATTTTATCATTCAGTTAACAGTTATTATTATAATAACTTTGTTTTATTCCAAATCTGCATAAAATACTTCATCCAATCAATCCCATTTTATGGACGTGGTATAAGCAGCATTTTTGGAATTTGTTGCAACAAAAAGGAAAATAAATATTCTTCCATAGCACAAGATAATTTGTAATAAGTTGTTGCATATCATGAGAATTTATCATTTTCATGTAACTGCAACATAATATGAAATAAAATTTACTATGTCATAAAGAATGAATGAAGTATGCAAGTTATGTTATTAAATATGCAAGAACTCTTTAAGTTTATATATTTAATAAATGCATACATTTAAAGATGCCATGCATACATTTTTACCTGAATTATGGACCAGTTCGCCTGAGTCATTAAAATAAATCTCTAAATTTGAATCCAGAAATATGCATAGTCTTATACTCAACTATTTTTTGTTCGAAAACATCAACAATCAAAGTTTGTTATCTGAAAAAAAATAAAATGCATTTTGTATTTGTAGAATAAAGACAATTATCATATATTATTTCAAAGTTTTTGAAATACATTTAATACTCAAATATAGAATCTTTAAGAATCTCATTAACTTTTGAAGTCAATAAATTTGATAAAAAATATTTCCCATGGAGCATTTTTAATATAAGATACAAAATGTTTTAGAAGAAAAAGAAATTGGAGTCTGGGCAATTTGACGATCTAATAAAGTTTTAACTTGTTTACTTTTAAAAAAAAATCAAGAAGATTGCCTCCGGTTCTGTATTTAAAAATATTTAAAACTGGATGTGGGTAGTTTCCAAACTAAAAAAAATAACTCTTCAACTGCATCCCTTGATAGAATATTTAAATTTGAAACAGAACATGCTATCTGCTGTTCTTTTAAGCAAAGATCAATAAATATATATTTAATTAGTTTTTTGATTATGATATAAATTCTGCATAAATTGATGTTATTAAAAAATCTTGTAAAATGTAATATTTTTAACATTTCAGTGAGATCTTTTGGGTATAGTTATTATAAAAAAGTTATTAGGTATCTTTATTTATGATATTAAGGGTTAAATGTAGTATTAAAATAATCTCTACTTCAAAAGCCAAATTTAGTTTTAAAGGAGTTGATATTAATTAATATTTACGAATATTTCATGTATTATTAATTAATTATTAATCCAATCAATTTTATAGATAAATTTTACAAAAAATGTAAGCATATAGCTCTTATAAAATTTATGACATCTGCAACTTGAATGATACATATAATTTTCTTTTCTCGCATACGAAATATATAAAAAGAAAGTATTGTTATCATCAAATAATTCTCAAATAATTTTAATGAATCGTTGTGCTTCAGACCTCTTTATGACCAAAAAAAAACATATTTTTGGAATTATGTCTATCTTTGAGCATAATAATTCAAGAACGCTTTGAGCAAAATGAATGAGATTCGGTAGCCATATCCCTGACTCTCCGATCTGCCCGAAGGCAAACGGATAAAGAATACTAAATGACTGGACCGCCGCAACAGCAACATTGGCGGGAACTATGGTTGAGTCCTAAGGGCCATCACCGACCACTGTACAACCTTTCCCGAAAGAAGTACGTCCCGTAATCGATGGGAGGAGCTAGATCCCCCACCTATTTATGTACCCACCAGGGTCACGAGATCCAACCACCATACCGGAAGCATCTCATCCTCATTTCGAGGTGCTCCCCCCTTAGTATGAAATTGAGTATATGGTCTTTAAAACAAATTTGCAAATTTCTATCAAATTTTGAATAAAAGAAAGCCTATCTTTATGACTATCTAAATGCATGATATCAAGATCAATACTACTCGAAGAAAATTAGATGAATAACATTTCGTATACAAATTTAAAGTATAAAATTTCAAATATAATTATTAAACTTACAGATTTTAAGTCTAGGGTCATAGGTTAGGGTTAAGTCTAGTCCGTCAATAGGTTAGCAGTCCGTCTAAGGGCGCATACTTACTTCCCTAAACATACAACTGTATTGTAAAATTCTATAAACTCAATAATTCAAAGATAAATTATTTAAACTTATGAAATTCGGTAAATTATTTTGTGATTACAATTGCAATTCTGTACCAAACTTTAATTTAAGTCACTCAAAAAAGGCATTCAAAATAGGAACTCCGCGCTGGTATATTTACCGCGTCCCTACGATTAATCGCCAAAGGTCATACGCTAATAAGGTCTTTCGCAACTATTGTTCGCCAATGGCATGTGGTTAAAACAATCACATTTATTGGAGACTGACTATACGAGAATATTTCAAAAGGAGAGAGCAAGATGGTTGCTACTATCGAATATATATATATATATATAATATATATATATATATATTATTGAACGGAAATGCACTAAATAGTTAAACTTACGCTTGCACAACAATAATTCAATTTTTGAGTCATAAATAATCCACCTTATGAATGAAGTAATTGAGATAAAAACATTGGATAGTCACTCAGACAAATCAGAAGAAAAAATGTTTCAACCAACCATTTTAATTAACTGATTTCGTATTTCAAATTCAATTGATTAAAATGGCTCAGTTGCAATGTTGCTGAAATCTCTTATTTTATGTCAAATAAATATCAATATTTGATTTGCTCTAAAAAATTCAAAAGAAATCTACCAATAAAAATCTAGAAAATATATGCGATAGATTCAGCTTTAAAATAAATTCTGCCTTTAATATAAATTCTTGTAGCGCTTCTAAATAACTTTAAAGACATATTGTTCTCTACTTTAATTTAACACCTCTCTGCAATATCTTAATCTTTCCCATGCCATTTTACATGGAAAAATTATTGATTAAGTGAATATTAAGATAATATCTAAGTGATTAAAATTAATTTAATTACTTAGAGACCGATATTTCTGGTTCTAATGAACGAATCAGATTGAAATTTCAAACGAGTTTTATGTAAAACATACTATCGAAATTTAAGTTGAAATAAAGAATAGCTTAAAATTATATCTCTAGATGGCATTTTATTGCGAAAACTACATGCAATTGAGTTAACTGTAGGAATTTCGAGCCAAAAGTGATAGCTGAGCAAGGAAATAGGCCGCTGAACAAAAAGGAACGATTACTGCTGGAAAAACTCTTTCATCAGACTGAGCGCAATGCTCCAACACCACTCTTATTGGTGGATGAAAAATTTTAAGACAGAAACTAAATGCAATTAAAGGCTTAATTCATATGAAAGATGTGCAACTCTTTTAGCGATTTTAAAGTAATTTCCAATTGCAACAGCTGATTCATTTGAAAGTTCTTCATATATTCTCGCCTCTTAAATCCCGAGTGAAAACTGGTAGATATTTCTTAATAATTTTAGTAGTTTTTTTAACCGAATATCATTATTAAAAGAGAAAAAGATCCGCCGAAATATTTAGATGAATTAATTAAAGGGTAATCAAATGAGTATTTCAGAACAATATGCCAATAAAGTTGTCATACATATGCAATTTAAAAATTACGTAATATTAAAAATGCATTATTTATAATGAATTTCATATAAACAGTTCCTATTTTATGCACATAAATAAGTCATTTTATACATTTTACACGGGATTTCCCTTTACATCCTGGATTATAATGTCTCATTTCATTAAATAATTTCACATGCTTATCGAAATATTGACCATGAAGAAATGCCATCTCTTATAGTTATTTAAACTTTTCAATTAATGGGTGCTTCGGCTTTAGATATAATTAAATCGTATCTTCTAATATAATGAGCATTCTACAAGTACTTTACTATATATAGATGAATTTAAGAGGCTAAGGTAAGCTCCAACTCTCCACCACGAGCAATAAACACGCCCAGCTCAATTTTGTACAAGATAACTTACAAGATTCAAACCGAAAAAAATTGAAGCGGCGAGATCATTTTACTCTCATGAGATTGGCTTGCGTTTTTTGACGAAGATGAGTGGTTGAATACAGATGATCATACATTTTATAGACAGTCGAAGAACACTTTCATTTAGATGGTACGGTAAACAAGCAAAACGCAGGAACGATGGAGTACTACCAGTTCACTCACTCAGTTCAGTTTGCAGAAAGAAGAACATATTTAGACGAAATTACACAAGAGGAGCTGTTGTTAATCGTATCCAGAACGATGTACTGAAAGGTGCTCCATGTGACGACTCTCATTCACCTGCAAAATTTGTGCGGCAACAGCTGTCTCGATGGCACCAACAAGTACCGGTGTGACAGGTTTACAACCTCTTCCAATATGAATTCCCTGTCGCTTCATATCTCTTAATCATGGCCCGGATAACTTTAGAAGACATTGGTCAACGCCGTAGATTCTTTATACGACGAAATTTACAAACTGCAGGGGAAGCATTCCCCTTGTTTTCATAAAATAGCTTTACCAATAAAGAACGTTCAACTAAAGATACCGTCATTATTACAGCCGGAAACATCGACATAAAACATGACAACGTCTGCAAACTTTTCATACCCTAATCTGATTTGCAAAAGGCTTCCTCTTCTTCTCAAGCCTGCAAAGCGCGACATTTTTTTCCCTAGAACTGACAGCTTTCCCTGGTTTTACATTTTATTGCTCATAATTCTTATTCTGGATTGTTAATATTATTTCTATACTCCGTTTTGGTCGTTTATTGTGTTAAATTTAATGTTTTTCCGAAAAAGACGCCCTCTGGTGCACATTTTGGAAGTATTTTTTTTTTTTTTCGAAATTCGGTGATCGCATCTCGTGTTTAATATATATATCAAATTTCGTAGCAATCCGTTCACATTGCTATAGGATGCTGTTTATAGGGGAAGTTTAATTATAACCACCCTGCATATATATGTATGTATGTATGCATATATATAATACAATACTTAATCTGAAAATGAAGAAAACAGATTGAAAATTACATTCGGATAAGAGTCTAAACGATATGCACTTTCTTCTTCTTCCAATATATTAGAAATTGTTTGCGACATATAACTTTTCTAGAAGATAGAAATTCAAACAAGTTTTAGAAATTCAGAAACTTGAATATTTGATGATTAAAATTTCCTCGTTAAATTTACTTTCCTAACGATACGCGATTCTTTGTGTTTTAATGAGACTAACGTTAAGCTGCTTTCGGCACTTATTTCCAGCAAAATAAATAAAATGTAATGCTTCGTCGTAATTCTGACTATGAGAAAGTTCTTCATACATATTTACTCAGCTAAAGTCGGAAAAGTCCTGAAATTTCATTTCCTAATCTAAGTAAAAGAAAAAATATATGTAATATATGATAAAAAAATATCTCAGTATGTAATTAATACCCATTGTATTCTTCCCTATTTTATGTCAATCTTCAAGAATTAATAAGGATTCTGGAGTGACTGAATGTTGGTAAATGGTTATAAGCTAATTGTTTAGTAAAACTGCAGAAAAGAATTCTCTAGCATTTAAGATACATTTTTTAGGAACAAAAAATTTTTTTAAAAACACTTATATTGGATTTAAAAAAAAATAAAACTCTTACCTAAATTAATATTTTAAAATATGGGACATTTAATTTTTAATTCCATTACAACGGATTATTTGAATACTTGGCTTAGATTTTTTAAACGTTACCCTTTTAGAATTTAAACATTTTATTGTGAGAGCTTCAAAGGTCGTGGTGACAAAAGAATTGTTTTTCTGCAGTAAATATGGATTTAATTATCGTCTTACTAGCCATTTGTCTTTTTTAGTAACTGTTTTAAATCTTCTAGTGTTAAATTTCTATTAAATTTCATTTGCCTCAATACAGTTTTAGAAACATGTAATTGGATTTATGCCTAATAATGTAAAACAAAAAAAGTAACATATTTTAAAATTTGTTTCTGCTTGTATGAGTTTTATCTGTAATCGCAATCTTTTGTCGTCTAGTCATCCATATCGACAACAAACATTTTTTTGCTTTTGACTTCTCTATTGCAAAGAACAAAAATTTTTGAAAATTACTAATATTAATTAATAAAAACTCATAAATTAATTTATAGTAATTTTGAACAGCAGGTATTGATCAAATTTTAAGAAAAGTGTTTCTATTTGAAACATTTAAGTTGTAGAAAATCAGTTCTGTTAGGAATCTAATTTTTTTTTATTGGATAAAAACAAATTTCTTTGACATATAACGGCAATTTACAATAAATGAACTCTTATTTATTACTTTTTAAAATAAATTATACATTTTTTTAAAGATATATGGTCTTTGTTTTTCAATTTATATATCCTTAACTGAATATGCTTAACAGTTCTGGAATACATGCTGAAACTCGTCTGTTGGCATCTTATTTAGAACCGGCCTTTTTTTCCAGAACAGACAATATTATACATATATCTGTTCAGCTGCGACAATATTAAACAAGTGATTCAAAAGTCAGATGGATCTGTAGTTTAATCATATGGAAAGTGCGGCACACGATACATTCATTGGATAAAATATTGAACAACTTCTGATTAACATGAGGAAGTGATTATCCTGGTACTGATTACAAGTACAAGGATACATTGAGTCTCTCTTCCGAACATGCCTATATTTTTGAATAATATTTCCCGTAAATAATATGTGCAGTAGTACTTCATGTGGATAAACTGTACCCTTATAATGGAAGAAAAATAACTTTTTTTATGCCTTTCGAATTACTATATCCGTCTTTGGCCTTGGTGAAATCATAATAGTGAAGACATCATTCTCCAGTAACGATACATTCCATGTAGGTATAACATGCTGACATTACTTTTCGGATCATAATAGTGAAGACAACAATCTCCAGTAATGATACATTCTATGTAGGTATCACATGTCTTCGATTTCAAGCTCGAGATTCATCGAGTTCCAACTCCATTCTAATCTTTTATTCAACTTGATGCATATTTTGTACATTTCTAAAACAGATGCTACTCAAGTTCGAGTAAATAAATAGGATGCTAAATGCATTACCATGAGAAATAACTAATTTTATGCAGATTTGCTGATTATAACTCATCCTGAACATTAGGAGCATTTGTGTTCATCTTAATCTTCTTTATTTGTCTAGATGGGAAACATGAATATCTTACTTCCAAATCAAATCATAGTAATCTGTAAACTATGTGAATTATTGAAATACTCTGAATTCAGGAGAGCATTCTTTATCATATGCATATGGTTACAACTTGGTTGTTTCTATAACGGAGTTTTGAAAGAGAATGTAACATTTCAAAACTTAAGATCTGTCATTATGATTAGATTCCCTTTTCTATAAACGAGTGATGAATAATCTTTATTTATCGTTTTAGAATTGATGCATTTAAATTTTGAAACTTCTCTAGAGCTTATCAAAGCATCAATGGGATTACTCATTCTTTTTCAATATCCCGCTATATTAAATTTATTCTAAAACTTTAACTCACCATATAACAATTAATATTGCTTAGAGTGCAAGGATTATTAAGCATTCCAATGAAATTTCAGTGGAAATTTCAATAATTGTCCAATTAAAAACAATTTTTATTTAAATTTTAATGAATTCTTTCATTTGCACTATATATCTTAATAAAATTCTAATGAACTTATTTCAATTATTTCTATAATATACATAACTAATATCTGTCTTATGACATAAGATATTACCATTAACTTTAAAAAAAATACAAAATTATTCCCAATTTTGTAAAATTTGTAAATTTTGTAAAATATTAACATTTTTACTAAACATAATCGACATTTTTTATTAAATATTAATGGAATAAATAAAAATCTTGTATATGACATAGCTAATAATATAATCAAATAAAACATTTTGGTAGGATTTTGTTTATTTCATTTCAATACTTTAGAAATATTTTCCGAGGGGATAGTTATTGCCAAATGAAATAATAAAGAATTCAGCTTTTCCAAAAACGCATTTAAAAATTTTAATATATCATAAAAAATGTTTGCACTTATTGTAGAATATTAAAATTCGCCACTAGATTATATATATATATATATATATATATATATATATATATATATATATATATATATATATATATATATATATATATATATATATATATATATATATATATATATATATATATATATATATATATATATATATATAAAGCACAGATAATACTTATATATTACTTATAGAAATTAACAAGTCAGCATCCACACAAGCCGACATCCACACAAGTCTTTGTCATGCTGAGGATTATAAATTAATTGTTCATTTTCTTTCTATCACCTTCGTATTTTCACTTTGCATTTTTGTCAATTGATTGTATTTTAACGATTATAATTTGTTGATTGATATTGGTGTACAGTGTGATATATTATCTGTCCTTTGGGCAATGTGATTTTATTTTTATGTTTGTGTTTTACTTTTTTCTTTATGTAAAATTTAATTCAAATCTTTTGACCCAAGAATTGTATTGTGTACTATTTTATTTAAATATTTTATTTTAAGCTGTAAACTATAATATGTACCCTTAATGACTGTCCATATTCTGACGACGAAAAAATGTAATGGTAAATAGTGTTGTAAATAAATAATGGTTCTCTCTCCGGTTATCTTCAAGATCTTACACCCTTTCGGTTGATGGGATTTCGTGGACCAAACCAAGACCAAATCGATAGTTAATCTATAATTATAAAATAATATAGTAAACTCTAAGATTTATTGTGATCGCTTTTGTTTAATAATCCCCTAGCAGCATATTGTAACATATAACATTTTGTAGAAGAGTTATAGATCTTAGTTCCTTGTAGAAATAAGTTCTTGCTATTTTACCAAGTTGCGACATGGGCAACGACGTTAGAGATCATTGATCATTCAGTATCTTGAGGAATTTCTGTAAATATCTGTTTCCAGCCATAAGACTAATTTTCCAGAGAATGAGATTATAGAGTCGTATTCATGTATATAATATACTGTTCGTTTCAGTATTTTGAGTAGACCACTTTTCGACGATTCTATCTCACTAAGGTGTGAGACGCGGAAAGATGTGAAAAATCTCGGAGTTTACTTTATTGTTAAATGTAAACATCCCATCCTTTCATCATTCTTTGTAGAATTGAACCTATCCTAACAACTGCGCATAAGCGTGAATAGTTTAAGAATCCGTTGGCAAACAGCCCCTCAGGTTAGGTTTGATTGTTCTTGTAAAATACAACAGCCGAATTCGTGTTGTAATATAATGCATTGAGTCTTTTAATTATCGACTAAACTTTATTTTCCTAGGGATCATAATAAATTTATTTAAATTGCAGTTTCATTAAAGTTCTGTCAGTATCATGCAAAAAATAATTGTGTAATCTTCCCTATAAATTAAAGCACTGATCTTTAAATAATGAATTAACTTTTATCAGTGATAAACTTCCGATTTTGTTTGATAAGAGCTTGTTACCTTTTTTGCACTTTCTCTACCTCTTTGAGCGACACTAGATTATTTATTCTTATCTTAAAAATATTTAATCGGGTTCCATCACTGAAAAAATTGTTTATGGATAAAAAAAAAAAACTTACGTACATTTAATGGCTTTGTTCCTAAAAGGACGAGTCTAAAAATATATTATCGCTTCTTAATGTTTTTAAGTACTATCAAATATTTACCACATCTCAAGCAGGCGTGGGTTAATTCAGTTAATTTTCATTTTTTTCAGAAGGTTTTTCAATAATACTTAAGGAAGCCATTGTCTTCAAAAGTTTCTGAACAAAGTACGCTATTCATTTTCTTTATTAAAATGAATTTTGCATCTTAAGTCTATTGAATAAGCAATAATAATTTGTTTAAGTTCATGTATCCGTAATTTTTGTCTCTGGCAAAGAAATTAACATCTACTTTTTTAATCTATGGAAAGTGGGGTGGAACGAAAAAATCAAGTTTTGATTTTTAATTTTTAATGGCGCAGAAAAGTTGTCTTTTGGTATAGATGAAATAAATTATAAATATGAAAAATATTGGAGTAGGTCTTGAGGTGCAGCAAAAGCGTTGAAGTTTCATAAAATTGAAATTTTTACTATGTTTTAAAGTTTTTTTACGAAATAATCAACTTTTGATTTTTAATTTTTAATAGCGCAGAAAAGTTGTCTTTTGGTATAGATAAGATAAATAAAAATTATTAAAAAAACTAATATTAGAGTATATCTTGAGAAGAAGCAAGGGCATTAAAGTTTCATAAAAACACACTTTTTGCAACTTTTTAAGGATTTTTGCGAGCCTCGATTATGAAATAAAAAGTTTTCATTAGGCCTTGTTATATGAATAAAAGTATAAAAACAGTTTTGTTATTGCATTGGCATGGCACTGAGTCGCCGCCGGATGGTTGTTATTGAATTAAACTGGGGATTTGTCTGCATCCGGTGACAAGGACAGAGCTGTTTCAAATCAGTAGCTTTGCCGAGTTCAGTTGAGTTGGTGTCTCCCCTCCTTCTATTGCGTAACTAATTAACGTATCTGATTTCTTAGTTTCTGCGCTTTTGTGTTTTGCTGTGAGTAAAAATGGTTCAGTCTGAATTAGTGAAGACAAGACAAATATCGGAGAGTTCTATTTTTGGGAAATTTAGTAACTTACTCGAAGTTCAACATACTACTGACGAATCTGGTGCTACTCTTTTATATTAGACATAATCTCAAAATACGAAATACTCTCTTATATTAGACATGATTCAGAGGAAGATCCTTCCATAAGCGAAATATGTGACACTTTAGTTCCCATAATAGAGCAAATATATCAAGAGCTTCTTTCCCGTTGCTTCTAGCAAAAGAATTTCACAATTGATGAAAGCTTATAATGCTAAATACAGGAATTTATTAAAGTCCAAAAGTTGAAAATGTTCATATAAGTTTAATTTCAACCTCACAGAATTTATAGAAGAAGTTAGACGTTTATTTGATATTGCTGACTTATATATAAAAAAGTGTCAGTTATGGAATAAAAGGTTCTAAACGATCAATGCCCAAACAGGAAAATGGTTATATGTAATATTAATATTGCCACCACAAGAGCTTTGAGCAAGAAATAAGCAAGAAAAAGTAAAGAACTACAGAGAATAGTTAATTTTAATCAAGAATAGGTAAGAAATACTAGTGCATCAAAAACTATTACTGGCGACAGTGACAACGATCAAGAATAACAGTGTTCGTTACAAAAAGAGGAAAATCAACCAGATCCATCAAATAGACAAGAAGCAATAAAACTACCAAGTGCCTGTGCTGTTTAATATTAAGTTAAAACTTTATATGGAAGGCATCTGAAGCTGAACCAAATGATAATGGTTAGTATAGGAGACGCGGTTATCGACTTTCTCTGACTTCCTTGTCACATGCAAGCAGTGGAAAGAGCTGCTTGATTGATTACCTAATAAGCTCAAAATGTCTGTGGTTCAATCACAAGAGAAGGATACATTAGAGCAAAAATTGACTCACATGTGAATATGCCAAAATTTAATGTTCAACGTGGCAATGAAGTAGAAACAAACATTTTGCAGCTTTAACGTTTGTAATCATTAAGAATAAAGTAAGAAATGCAAAATTTGACATTAAAAAAATATTTATTATTATTACTATACTCTGTATTTAATGATTTTTTCCTATTTAATGCTTATATATGTATTTAAAATCATCTTTTGTGGCATTATATGAACGAAAGCTTCATAAAAATATTTTAACAAAGTTTATAATTTTTCAATTTTTTTACAAAATTTAACCTCTTTTCGGCATCTTGAAATATTGCAGTATTGCAATCAGAATTTTTAAAAATTATTTTTGTACTTAAAAGCTAATTTTTCACCACTATTGCCAAATTAAAATCTAAGAAGAATTTTTAAAGGCCCTTTTTAAAAATTTCCATTTTTTTTTTCCAAACTTTTTTAAACTTTTTGCGACAGCTCAAGATAATGTAATATTGCAACCAAATTTTTAAATATGGTTTTTGAACTTAAAAGGCAACTTTTCCACACTACTACCAAACTAAAATCTAAGAAAAAAATTAAGGACATCTCCTTTTCAACCTAATGGGCAGCACTATTGTAAAAATCATACAGGTTGTAAATTATAAAAAAACAAATTATCAAAATGTTATAACTGAAAAAAAGAAATTACAATACGCTGAACTTCTTTCCCTCTAATAATTCCTTGATATACTGCAACGTAAGATCGAGTGCATCTTAAAAATTCAGTATAATTTTTAAGAGGTGTTAATTAAGTTTTTAATTTATTTTTATTTATCTACCAGGTGGCTTTTAAAAACTGATGCTATTAAATGCCACATGAGCCCTATTCAACAAAAGACGAGGGACCAAACTATATGAAAATTAATATGACATAAAAAGTAGGTTTCAATGAAAAATATTATGTCCCACAAATAGCCGTAAGGGCATTTATGGCACTGCAGTTTTAATGTTTTTAAAAATCATTCCTTATATCTATTTTTTATTTATAGTTTTATTCTATAAAATACATATAGTCGCTTTATATTAGGATAAGTGATTAATGTTCAGCTACATAAATAGAATTTCATCTCTGGAAGAGAGAAAAAAAAACCCATTCTTTAATTTTCAGGTTACTTTCAACAACACTATAACATTAAATGCGCAGCAAAATAGAAGATACTGTGCGATACCTCGACCGAACCAGAGGCCATGCGAGAATTTTGATGAAGCCGCAGAAACACGAAGAGAAAATTTGATGAGGCCGCACGACGGAACAAACTACACTTGATGACATTGAACATTTGCAAACAATAAAGAATCCTCTATACAATAAATAATACGATGAAAATAAAGTTCTGCATTTTTCGAAAATTAAAATTAGAAATTCGATACCAAGCTTTACATGAAAATATTTCTAATTATGTTCTGAAGTCTAATAAGATTATGTATAAAAGTTATTTGAATAATTATTCAGCGTCAAATACCGTGCAACAGTTCAATGTGAACTGAATTAACTTGTAAAATATAGCTACAACTCCAGCGTTTAATTCGATTTGAAGTACAACTATATTATTGGTCAAAACTCTATAAATTTCTTCCTCCATTTTCATGGTGAGGAGAATTTGAAAAACATTCGTTCATTCCGGCCTCAAAAAATAGCAAAAATATCGGATTTATATTCCGTTAATCCATCCATGCCACCTTTTTCTACAACAAAATTCTTGTGTAAAATTCTTAAACTAGAGCGTTTCTATTAATAATGATATTTACTTCCATTCCTTTGATTAATTTTAGTTTATATCAATTCCAAACAATTTATTAGCTTTTCAAAACTCAAATCCTTATTTTGCTGATTGAAAGAAGTTTTTGATCAATTGAAATATGATTTCCTGAGCTAATTCATACTAAGCCGTATCTTATGTTAATTTTGTTTTATCAAATGTTGCTTCTTTGATTCATAAACCTTATCGCAATTTACTTCTTTTGCTTATCAATTAAAAATATTTTCAGAAGTGCGCGATTTGATTGTGAACATCAGAAACCAAATTAGTGATTTTAATTTGTGAAATTTCGTAATAATGGAATATATAAAGATATAAAAAAACACTTTATTTTGGTGTCCAAAAAGTTTTATTTTAATTTTGGTAAATAAGAGTAAAAAAAAGGGTACTATTTTCTAAGTGTGAATACTTTATTCTATAATATTGCTTCCCATGATAATAGCACCCAGGGCACTTGCCCTGCCTGATATACTCTTGCAACACCATTGCAAAAGAAATAAAAAAATATTTTCCATGGAATTCAAGAGTTTTTGACGTGCAGATATTTGAGTCCTTAGAGCTATTTGAAATCGATCTTTCCTCTTTATCTGTTAAAAGGAAGATATTTACTACATCTCGTTAACTGTTGATAGCATCTCATTTTAAAAAGAAAAATATTTTATGAGAGAAGTAAACATATTTAGTTTTTGCGAATCAAAAGTTGAAAAACTGAAATTGGAGAAACAATCACGATATACTTCTTCAATTTTTTTCGAAGATATAAGCGTAGAGTTACCTTTCTTTTTAAAATAAAACGTGATTTTATATAAAAGTTCTCAAAAAATCGGAAAATCTATGAAGAGATTTTATATTTGGATAGATAAAGCTCAGGTGATAAACTACGAAAAATGTTATCATTTTTACTCCTTTTTTCTGTTTAAAATAAATCTTTATGCCTTTCTTAGCTTTGCCACTTTTTATCTTAGTTGCCTTTCGGAGCTTAGAGAATTTTTCAGAAAATGCCATGATAAGTTAAATCTTCCTTAGCAAAGGGTCCTTAGCAAATCTTCCTTATCAAGGTTATGTCCATTTTATATGAATTAGTAAGGAAATAGTATATTTGAATAAAATTTAATACATTTTACTTATTATTTCTCTTTAAAAATTTTTCATCAATCTGACACTTAAGATAAGTTATACATTTCCGGTTAAAAATAATGTTAAGCAAAATCTAACAGAAAATTTCATTTTCCTTTGCCATCTTATGATTTTAAATATCGAAAATTGGTTTTATATAGAATAATATTTTACCTTGGTGTTTATATTTTGCTATTTCATACTTTAGTAAAAACAGTAATTTTTTAATTCAATTGCTCAAGTCATTTTCCAACGGTTTCAAAACAGATTTGGACCTAGATTTAACTTCTTAAATGGTTGCATTTCTTAATGAAATTTGTAAAACTTTACAGAAATTCGTTAATTATTTCTTGCATTTGTAAAATGCTTTTCAGTATGTATTAAATTCATTATATTTTAATGCAGCTCATTCAAGCATATTCTTTTTTGTTTGTTTGTTTGCTTTTATTCGACATGATTAGACGGGGTTATGTGCAGAACTTTTGCATTAAAAATCTTTAAATTAGAAGAACATAAT
Organism: Argiope bruennichi; assembly: GCF_947563725.1. Taxonomy (NCBI): domain Eukaryota; kingdom Metazoa; phylum Arthropoda; class Arachnida; order Araneae; family Araneidae; genus Argiope; species Argiope bruennichi. The sequence continues at coordinate 77,922,385 of NC_079152.1, forward strand.
TTTTTGTCAAAAATATTTTATATCAATTGATAGAGAAATCTATTATAAATCATGTAGGAAACTATATGTTTAATAATTTAATAATCATTTTATAAATGATGTGGAAATTATTTTAAACTTTGAATATTATATTCAAAATAAATTTCTTTTATTTCTACTTATTTTATTAATCTTCGATTTATTGGCTTTGAAATATCTCATATTTTATCAATTTGTAATCATTGGCTCGATCATTGTTAGTGTCATATTAGAGAATTATATGTAGCGCACAATTATTAACCTGTAACTAATTAACACGAAGGAATGAGTTATTTCTGATAAATTATAATTATCCAGAATACAATAAAAAGTGTATTTATCCCTTACTGTAATTGTAGAAAAAAGCCTTTCTGTCAATTTCGTTGATTAATAAAATATTCTTTTTTCCAAAAAATTGGGAAAAAAAAGACTTATTGGGTACATTTTATTCCAAAATCACCAAGTCTTAAAGGATTGTTTGCAAATTTCAGAAAAACAAAATATTTAAAAAGGCGTGTTACAAATTTTTTACACATTTAGTAATCTGAAAATGTACTTTTCTATGTGACTTCACATGTAATTTGAAATTTTACGAGATTAATATTGGGAAACATTTAAAAAATGTATCAAGCGCTTCTTTGTGTACTCCAAAAATTTGTAATCAGATCGAAATCAGCAAAAAATGTATTTAAATTTTGATGTCAAAAAAAAACTTTTAATTAGTAATCTAGTTGAAATTTCTACATAATTGTAGAAATATTGTGCATGGTGGAGGTGGAGAATTCCCCAAAACTTCGTTATTCTTGAAAATAGAAAAATAAATCATATTAGGTGAAGCATCTCTTTTAGGCAAACTATTTTAGAACTAAAAGTTTTTGGAAGATGTAATTGCTTAAAAATTAGGGACTGAAAAGTAATTTTCAATGCCCAAGTTTGATTATTTATAGCATGATCTAAATTGTCACAATTAAATAAATAAAAATACCTCTAGGATTAATATTTAATTATTTAAATACCCGAGGGCTAATTTTTTCTACCTTTGCCTTCCACCTTGCCAAGAGGAAATTTTGATTATTAATAATTTGAAGAAAAAATATTCAATAAAAAGAAAGGAACTAAAATATTTATAAATTATGTTATGTGAAATTGATTAGCGTTAGAAAATTTCAGAATATGCCTGTGCAGTGGGCCTCTTGAAAACATTTGATTATAATTATTCATTTATTTAAAAATGACAATGCAAATTATGTTAAATATTTATTTTCCAATATATGCTGAACTATGCAAAGGCAATAAAGTCATTATCTACAATCGCTGCTCCTATGTGTTATATTTAATTGTTTATGCCTAAGGATTGGGAAGAATTTGAATATATTCACTTTGAATATTAGATAGCTATCTCTGCTCCAGCCAGCAAGGGGAGTTTTTTTCATGTGCAAACAATTTGCTCGAAATAAGTTAATTTTAATCTTGAGAGAAAATTAAATAAGCTTATTTAATTTTTACTAAATTCAATGTATGAAATATTTGCTTGAAATCTGATATTTAAAAGCAATTTCTATGCAAAGTTTAATTTTCTTGTAGAATAAATGACTGTATTTAATTAGTTTCCTTAGACAAATACGTAATAAAAAGTTCTTTCAGCGAACTATAATAGGATTTTGCGGCAAATATTTCCTCAATTTAAAGTGGAATAGGTTGCTTAGAATTTAGAATAAAGAAAGAAGAAATAACTGTGATTTTACGTCTTCTACAAAATTAAATTTACTTCAAAATTCTTTTTTCATCATTTAAAATTCTCTATGGTATTTATTTATTAAAGGTAATTTAATTCCATTTACTTTTAATTTGTGATGTAAATTGTAATTCTTTTAAATTTCCTATGCAATTTTTTGTAGAACTGCAATTAAGTTTAATTACACAAATACTTATTTACAATTCACTGCAATTGTTTTGATCTTTGCAAAACAGGTTTGTAATTTGCATAAATCGCATCAAATCATTTTCAAATCAAACCCGTTGTGTCATAATTTTAACACATTCTGTAACTTCCTATGACAATTGGCTGTATGTGTTTTTTAAATAACTACAATAAAACTTCAGATTATGAATTTTCCCATAAGAATGTGTAGAGCATCTTATTCAGCATCATTAAGTATAAAATTAAATGTTATGTTTTCCATATTTTCTTTCAGCTATGAATATTTTAATTTCATTATTAGGTTTTGATATTTTACTAAATAAAATTTTATTTTGAATGAATAGGATAATATTTAATTATTCTTAATCAGTTAATTTCATTAAATAATTATTTTTATATGGATATGTCTACAAGATTAAAACCTTTTACATAACGTAAGAAAAAAAGAAATTTAACATAAATATTAATTTTCTATAAAATGTATTAATATTAAGGTCTCGGTTTACAGATATGCGAATCCCCTGTACAAAAACGTACTCCATCAACTCTATATATATGTATTTAAGTAGTTCACTTTAAAATATCTGCCATAAGAGTGCAAAAGAGCTCCTGTTTGGGATGGCGTGAGAGTTTAGAAACTGGATTGTTGATCGAAATGAAGTCCTCTTCATATGAAATAGTTAGATGACGGTTGAATTCCATCAGGAAATGTACTTCAATATCTATTTATTTAATATTGAACAAAGAACAATTTAATGGTTTATATCTGAAATTCAAAAATTCAGAAACTATTTCTATAATTAACTTGTTTTCAAATGGAGAAATGTTACCTGGCTTAGATATCAAACAAAAATAAGTCCACAATTCTGAGATAAAAAGTAATAAATATTCTGGTTCAAAAATTTGGGCCTTTCCAGAAAAAAAGAAATTTAGCATTATTGCACTCTAATTTAAAAAAAGTGAAAATGTATTATCTGAAATTAAATGACATTTTGAAAAGCAAAGAAATCTTCTGAAATAACTTTGAAATTTTTATTTCTGAAATATATTGCAAGTGTCATTGGATTTGGAAAAAAATTCTACTTTAGCCTTCTTTTAAATATCTCATATTTCTATCAAATACTTTCTCTATTTGAAATATAAATCCAGAAAACTGTTAATCTTTTGAAAAAGGCTTATAAAAAAGAAGCTAATAAAAAAAGCCTAATAAATCTTAAAATGTAAAAAAAAATCAAAATAAATGAAATTTAAAAAGAAAACATTGTATATCTAATGTATACAAGTAATTTATATTTACGTCTATTTGAAGATTTAAACATAAAAATTTAATTTGATTAAATGTTATATATAAGAAGTTTTAAAATTTCAATAGTTTCAGCCAGAATCTTATATATTTCCTTAATCTTAAATCTCAATCTAATCTCAATCTTTTTCTAAGGAAACAACGCTGTAACAGAATTTTGATATCGCTGGAAATAAGTAATAAATCTTGCTAAATTCGGCATGAGAAAGCTATCTAGTTTAACGTAATCGGAAATTCTATTTATAGAATAGTACATAGGAGTTCGATCTATCTGAAAATATCAAGAAACTAAAATATCGTCTTCGAAATGTGATTCGATTACAATTTTAAATGCATAAAATTAGGGATCATAAAAAACCCGTAAAGGGTTTGAACATTTTAGCGTAATAAAAAAAAATGTTATAGGATATAAAACATTTTTTAGCAAAAGAATCAAATTATCTCCTTGTTGGTATTAGACAAATATGAACATTAATAATTTTCAAGAATTTTGTGAAAAATTTATAATTAATTTTGATTTGTGCAGAAAGTCATAAAAAAATCCTGAATGCATCAAAATGGAAATCGTTTAATAGTTGTGTACCGTTATTTAATAATGGGAATAGTTAATAAGTTAAAGGAATTTTCTGACACATTCAAAATTAGTATTTGTTTATGAAGAAAAAAAATATTAAAATGCTATCTAAATTCACTGATTAGAAAAGTATTTATTAGTTTTTATATCGATAGCTTAAATTAGAAATATATATGTTTTTTTTACATAATTTTCAAAACCATCACATTTAACTTTTTCAGAGTCAAACAGATGCAAGGGTAAAAAATTAATTTCGTGATTTTGTAATTATTAAATTTTGAACCCTGATAAGTTTCCTTCTATTCCCTTAAGTTTCTTTACTATTTTCAAAGAAAAAAAAATTTAATACTCCTCCTCGTATCTTTTATCAATCTATGAAAATATCTGATCATCTACAAAATCAAAGAAAAATTTGTTCAATCCACTCTCAAATGCTTATTATATATAATACATACAAATGTCATATATTCATTTTTTGTGTCATATATTCATTTCATATCTAAATATTAGAAATTAAAAAACATTGAACCCTTTAGAAATTATAGAAAATTAAAATATAAAATCAAAGCATTTTAATAGATATCAATATATGATTAGCTCATTGAAAAAAGTCTTTAAATATGAAAATTAAATAAAAATAAATATAAATAAAATATCTAAAAAAATACATTTTATATCGATTCAAGCAATTTTAGAAAGAAACTTTTATTAAATTGTCTATTTAAATTCATATTTTATTTTAATATAAGTGATTGTTTTAAGATTCAGATTTTACGAATGGATTCTTTTAGACATTTTCTTCCGAATTACAATTACTATTTGTATATTCAAACTAAACAATATTTATCTCTGTCTTTTAACCTTATTTTTACGTTTCACCTTTAGCTTATCGTTCATTCTAAAGGGATCATGCTATACTATTTTGTAAATTATATAGAGAATTGTACTTTAAAAAAAAAAGATTGAAGTACAATATTTTCCCTTTGAAACTACTTATAAATTAAATAATTTTGTAAACAAGTACATGAGTGAATTTAATTATGCAATTAAATATATTTAATTAAGCAAATGAGTAACTTTTATTATGCAAATAAGTAAATAAGTTAATTCATTTAAACAGATTATCATTCTTTATAGTATTTATTCCAAAAAATAAGATTTTCTTTGTTCGGCAATTTTTAAAAAAAATCTAGAGGCGTATTAGCAAGTTAAAATATAATTAAGGAAAAGAACCTGATAAAAAATATTATAATTAAAGGAAGTTTTTATTTATGCAAAATTATCAACTTTGAGTCTTTGAAGATCAGTCAGTCTTTTCATGCATAATCTTGCTTATTACATATTTTTTTTTAAATCTACTTAACTAGGAATAAAACGATATTTATTCTTTGCGACTTCATTCATAAACAAATACATAACTTAAAATAATAAGACAATAAAATTTTGGAGATAAGTACAAAGAAGGGACATTTTGTTTGGAACAAATTTATTTCATAAGTATAGTAGATTGAGAAAAACAAAAATTATCCTTTAGGCAATGAATAATTATATTCTTTTCCCTAACATTTTTAGAATAAAACGATAATATATCAATGAACGCTTTGTATATCGTATAAAAAAGTATGCTATCTTATATAAGGGGAGATTTAATAACTTATATGGTTTACGAAAAGTGCTGCACACCAGTCAAACGCAGATTATTAAACAAGCAAAAAATATTTTTTAAAAATGACTTTTTCACACTTTTATTAAAAGAGGGGTATTCAAGGGTTTTTTTTAATTTATTTTAATGAGAGTGAAAAATAAAAACATTCACTTTCCTTGCATTCACTTTCCCTTGAATACTGAAATATTTTTTCGTTGGGTTCAAGTCAGAAAGTGTTGACAGTTTATTTCACAATTATAAGTTAGCTGAATATGATGTCACTGGCCATTATTGAATATAAAGATGAAATTGTAATATTATTGCTTCATAAATCAGTTGCAATTTCGAAAATCTTCATAACAGTACTGATTTTTTTATAAAATGCAATGACTGTACTGATCACTTACGAAATCTAGAAATATCTACAGTATCCCAATGATATATAAATAATATATTTTTGATGATTTATAAAGCGATATGGACATAAAGATAATTATCATTTCAAAGTAACATTCTGACCTTATTCATAAAGAGCATTTTCTTTACCAAATGCAAACTCATATTAACTGCAATTTTCTATTGAAAATATAAACCAACTTCTTTCATATTACGCTGAAAAAGGACCCGTTTATGAATATTTATTTGTTCATTTACACTTCATTTTGGATGTTCCTGCACCTGTCTCCTTGTGGACAGCACGGTTGTTTACTGTAGAATAATTAAAAATCATTAAGATCAACATTACTAAGTTCAATTTTGAAAGGTCTATCCATGAATATTATTTCAATGTATATTCCTGAAAAGATGTTGCTAAAGTAATGAATCTTATTTCAAGGTATCATTAAACTATTTTATTATTTTAATCTTATAGTCAACGCTTTTCTGATCTTAGGATAGCCTTTCCATCCAGTAAAACAAAATCCAAGTTTTGGAATGAGCATTTTAGTACCTAACTTTTTCAAAGGTAATAAACTGAAATAAATTGTTTTTATTTGGATTTATTTGTGACGATAATCATCTACTTTTTGATATTCTTTTGAATATACACAATTTCATATATATATTTTCGCTATTTTTGAGGAGATGATGAGTTTTGAAATAGTGGCACATAGCCATTTATTAAAAATTTATGGTTGCCATTTTTATTTCATCCAATTGTCAATATAATATTGATCATTTTGGTTGATTTTCTGGTGCTATAAAATCTAATATGATTATGTGTATGTCATCATTTTTTATTTTTTTTACAAAATATCAATTGAAATATTTCTATATATGACCATCAACATCTATATTCTTAGCGTCATATTTTCTTTTCTTATTTTAAAAGAGGTATAGATAACTGATTTTTCGCAGTTATTTAAATTTCACAATAAAAATGAAATCCAGTTAATCCAGTGAGAAATTGAAGTAAAACATCAGTTACTAGTAAGAATGTTTCAATATATAGCACCCATTAAAATACATATTAACGGGCAATGAATTCTGACCAAATAGTGAAAAAATGCTCAGCCCGCTTCAATCTCGTATTATTCACCTGTTTCCACCTATTTAATGGGGAAACATATCTATAAATATTCATTAAAATTGCAAATCTATAGAATTTTCAAAACAATAACAAGGTACTTATGTTGCCTTAGATTATATAAATTTCAAATTCTTGGAACTTTGCCGAAATTTATAATCTCACAGCAGCTTTGTAAATGTTAATTAATATGATGCTAATAATTTTAATCACTTCATGCCAATAATTAAGAACGTATATTAATACATTTACACTGAATATAAGCTGTTATAACAATATATTCTTTACAAATATATATTAACCATCAATTATTAAATTCGTGCAAATATCTTTAAACATGAAGAACGTATGTTGTCTCCCAAAAGCTTTTATGTATAGCTCCTCATAACATCATTAAATCTTGGACCTTGTGCAAGGTTGTGAACACCAAGAGTATTCAGAGTACTCAGACTTTTATTACCTTCGGAATAAGGGACCAGAGTAACTCAAAATGGAGAAGACGGCGAAATATTCCTCTCCTTTTTCATACGAGTGAGAGGCACTTACGCATGAGCATTTGGTACTTCGTAGCTTAGTGAAGAATAATAGTGAAAGGATACCTATTTTCTAACGATCAATACAAAAATTTAATATGGATCTAAAATTTTCGTAAGAAGGTGACTTACCAAATTTCATTCATCTCAATTATCGCGTTCTTGAATTATTGCATTTAAATATATTCGAGCATATAGCCGAGTAGACGATCAACCTGCTGATGAATTTGGTTCATATTTACAACGGAGATGATAAAATTGTATGCAGCATTTTATTCACCTAAATATTTACAATTTTGACCAAAAGCATGGCTTGTTCTCGGAGACACAGACTGGAAAACTTTTTGTAAGTAGATTTTCCACGAAATTTGATAGAAATTTTAAAATTTGATACAAGGGAATACTTAAGTTCTTTCTTCTGGCTGAAAGCATTTTTCAGTTATTGTGATCTCAGACAGGAAATATAACAAACATACAATATTTTTGACACGAATAAAAGTTTGAAAATTGGAAAAGTTTCAAAATCTTAAAGTTAAAATTTTTGCCAAATGCATACGAAAAAAAGTAATAGAAGCGAATGTTTTTACTTTCTATTACTTAAACTAAAGGAACGAAGTATTTTACAGATGGGGATTTCGAAAGTAGTTTGCTTTAAATATTCTTGAATATATTCTAAGGAATTAAGATTTATAATTAGTAAATCACATTTCGTACTATTGATTCCTCATGGAGAATGCCATAGATTCGAACATTCTCAATATAATAGATTCGTTTTAACGTTACCAGCATTTGAAACTAATGAGTCTGATTGCACAAACGGAATGGATTCACAAATGGAATTCTACCGTAGATATTATACAATCTAGAAAGACGTTCATTATTTGATGTGGTGAATAGGACCTATTACGAGAAGTTAATGCAGAAAATAATTGCGGCTGTGAACTTTTTCTTTTTCTGATGAATTATCTTTGATACCTTATAATCATTTAAACCAATTTATGAGAGATAGCGAATGATATCTTTCAAGTCTTCATTTCAATAATTATATTTTGAATCTGATTTCAAATATTCTTAATTAATCGCTTAAAATTTTATTACCTAGTTACAGATTTTTGTTATTATTAAAATATAATTGACTAATCCATTTTTAGAAATAAGAAATTAACAAATAAAGGTGGATCATATTTCAATTATAATTTGCTATTAATGTTTATCTTATTATCTATTAGAGACTCGAACTTATTTGCTTAATAAGTTCGAGTCTCTAATCATTCTTTCATCTTTTGGCATTAAAAATTTGGCAAATTGTGCGTTCAGTTTTGCGATAATTTAATTTATCTTTTTGATTTCTCATTTAAACTCACCAAAATCGTTCTTCGTTTTTAACATTGGAAGGAAATCAGAAGAGGAAATGTTTGATGAAGTTTCTCAATGAAATTCAATACAACAATTAAATATATAGTTGTAAATCATTCACAGAAATATCTTTTATAAAAACTAAAATCAAAGGAAAAGATTAATTAAACTGATATGATTTAAGGAATCATTAATAATGAAATATATAGTTGTAAATCATTCACAGAAATATCTTTTATAAAAACTAAAATCAAAGGGAAAGATTAATTAAACTGATATGATTTAATGAAGCATTAATTATCATTAATTCTTATTCATCACCCAAATACACTGATATCGTTAACACTAGGTTTACCATGAGTTGGTATATATCTGTTTCTATCAAATGGGTCAAAATGACACCTTTCGGTAATTAATTAGAAAAAATATAAATTGACTTATCTATTATAAAGTTAAAGTAGAAAAAAACTTTTATATTTTCAATATATTTGTTGAGGTGTCGTGTGGTGACAAGCCAGTTTCACTGCTTTTATTTACTAAAAAAAAAGTGTTATTTTCTAATCTAGGTCTTCAAGACCATCTATTCTTCAACCAAACCGCGTCTGTTCAAACGTCTTCTTAATAACCTATAATTTCTATTTGACTGAATTTCGTCTTCGTCTTTTCCTTCTTATACACACACATTTTACTAACATATTCTTATTTCTATGTTTATACCTATATCTATGGGCATTTATATCAATCTATTACATATTTAAATATAAATGTATGAATTCTCAACAATATTTATTCGAATGGTCAAAATAACCCCTTCGGTAAAAGTAGGTATACTATTTACATTATTCTTAAACTAAAAATAGAAAATGATAATATTTGAGATTATATGTCTTATAAATGTAAGTCAAAATAATTAATTATAATATTCTCATAAAATAAGTCAATAATTTTCTTGAAGAAAATTAAAGGAAAGTTTTCTCAGTGGGGTCAAAATGACTACCTTGGTAAACCTAGTATCACAAAAGATATTTTTTAAAATTTTTAAATTGGTTTAAAAATAAGTTTGTGCTTGAATATTTTCTGTAATTATAACTAGAAAACGACAAAATCCAACTTAGTTTATAATGATTAAAATTTATTTAAAAAAATTATTTCTCTGTAAGGAACATATTCTAGCCCTCCAAAATGTATCTGTTCAATATTTGGACGCTCCAGGAATGAAGGTATGTCCTGTTGAACGCTATCGTAGACATTATCCTTAATAATAATGACTGATTAGTATAGCGTTGCTTAATGCACATCTAGTGAGGAACTACTCTATCTTGATTACTTACTTTTCCATTAGCTTTCATAGGTGTAGAAATGTCAGAACTAGCCTGCATATTATATATCGCCCATTATATATTTGTTAGTAACTGGGATGAAGATATATTCAAGAAAGCACTAACATAATATGACTTTTCTTTCATTTCAAGATTGAATTGTCACTTCTATCTTGCTATACAACACTCTGCTTAATGTAAGTATTGAATTAATCACTAAAATGCGCTTGCGTGTTGTACAAAAAAATAAAATTTTGTTAGAAAAATAGTTTTATGAAAGTCTTTAAATACATCTTCAACAGACTGAATAAGAAAATCTTAAAACAAATAATTAAAAAATGTAACATTATCTAGTAGCCCGAAATCGCGTTCATTAAATACATTTGCACGCTGGGGGTCTTAAGAAATATTTCTTCCGGTTTTTTTTTTCCATTAAAGTCTATTTCACATAACATAAATTAGAAAAATGTGACTTGATGAAGCATTACATTAAATTTCAAGACATTTCTGAAGAAAATTAGTATTATTTGTTTAAATGTCTCAACATCTTTTCGTTGGACAAATCTGAATTAAATACTATGTATATATAATTGTATATTAATTAGTTCAATAATTGTTTGATATTATCCATAAACAACAAAAATCATTCAACTGAAAGCACAAATTTCTTGGATTAATAGTAATATCAGTTAATTTAGAAATAGTTATATAAGTTAACAGTGAGATACGATCATTGAAAAAAGTTAAATATTCATTTAATGTTAAAATCCGATTGAGCCCTCTGTACAATGAACTTATTTCAAATATTCTTCAATTAAATCATTAAAATTACTAAAAATCTGTGATGTGCCCGTGCGATGTCCTATCCTTTATGCGTTCATACCAGATCCTATTAACGCTTTGATAATTTATTGTGATTTCAGATCATAATTTATTAATTACTTTTTTAACTGAAATTCCATAGATGTAATCAGTAAAAGAATTGTCTTTATCTGGCTAAAAGAAACAACATATTAAGTATATTTATACAATTTATACAATTGAAAATAAATATGTGAACCTTTCTTGTTTTTTTACCGTATACAAAGACCGAATTTCGCAATTGATGTACTAAATCAAATTTTATTAATGGTGTCTTGTTTTCTGTTTCATGCATTATCATTTTAGAAAACTAATTTTGAAATTTAAAATAAAAGAACTGTACAAGAAATTTCTGAAACATGAAAAGAAAATTTATTAAATAAAATTACTGCAATTTTTCTTGTTTCCATATTTACTGAATTATCCTAATGAACACTAATGCATAATTATAGCTTATAAAGCATAAAGTTTATAAGCTATAAGGCATAATTATAGCTTATAAAGCGTACAAATGCATAATTACAGCTTATAAAGCGTACAAATGCATAATTATAGCTTATAAGCTTAAGCTAATATTTGTCAATTCAAAACAAACTTGCTTTGAATAGACAAATATTAGGTGAGAAAAATGTAAAAAAACTGAGCTGAACAATAAAATTTTCAGATCCATTCTTGTTTTCATAGATGTGCCCATAGAGATTCTGTTGTTTTGCACTCTCCCTAGTGGAAATGTAAGCTCTTCGTGCACAAGGCCATATTGGAATTTCACCAACAAAGAAATGTTTCACTTGCTCCTTCTCAAAAAAAAAAAAAAAAAAATGGTTTTCTGTATCAATTCTGCATTGTATCGCATGAATAACAACAGATACAGCAGGCTTTGTTATTTATCTGAGCACCTTGTAAACAAGGATAGAAACTATCAAAATGAGATACTAATTTTAGTGCAAATAAAATTTTTCCTTTGCACATGCCTTCAAACTTTAACAGGAAAGAAATATATATACAAATACAAAAGTCAGTTCCATATATAATGACATTTTTTTTCCATAATAATATTGGAAAAATATACCGGTTTTTATTTAGATTAAAAAACATATGCATAAATAATTCCACTACCCTTTTTTTTAAATCTATGCTCACAATATTGTTTTAGTTAAGAATTTTACTTTGCACTAAGATATATTCAAATTTTTCATTTTATATAACTTGTACTACTAAATTAAACTAAACAAATCGTGAATAAAAAAGTTATTGGTACAATCAGCAAAAATCATTAGATTTAGTTTAATATAAAAGAGTGGCGAAGAAATCTTTTAATTCAGAATATCAACGTTTATTAATGTATATAAAAAAGATAACAAGAAAGAAAATAAAAGTAGTTGGAAATTAAAAAGGGAAAATCTCTGAGTAAGGGGAAAATATTCAATTTACTTTTATCTACTTCATCTTTAAAAAACAGCATATAAATATAATTCAAACACCGTTCCTAAAGATTATTTATTTGAGGCATTGATTAATTTTTCTATGATATTCCCAACTTTTAATTAGATTTGCATCCTTTGAAAACAAATTTAAGCTCAGAAGCAAAGGAAGTTTTCTAATGGTGAAATATGTTTTAAGTAAAAGAAAATAATATACAACTTACAAAACAGCTTATTCTTAATATTTCTCATATAAATTAGATTTTTTTAAATATAAAATTGTTATAAGTAATAATACTATAAATATTATTCAGAAACAGTACCTAAAGATTATTTATTTAATCCATTGATTAATTTTTCTATGATGTTCACAACTTTTAATTAGGTTTGCAACCTTCGAAAATAAATTTAATTTTAGATGTAAAGCAAGTTTCCCAATAATGAATTATGTTTTAAGTAAAAGGAAATAAAATACAAGTATGTTTACAAAGCAGCTTGTTCTTAATATTTCTCATATAAATTTGATTTTTTAAAATCTAAAATTGTTTACACCTTATGAAAGATTACACATTTTTATGAGTATACGAATATGGAATGTTTAGCTCTCAAGTTCCATATCTTCATTCTGATTTAATAACTAATATAGTTCTTTAAATCTGCCAGAAAATTATTCTATACCATACAAACTATTATCACCAATCATTTTATATTTATAAAATTATTTAATTTCAAGCCGCCTTTGGAGACCACCAAGTTCGTTTGAGAAATTAGTTTATTTATTTTCAGTTAAATAGCCAAGTTAAAATTTCATGTCCATGATTCCATTAAACTATCAGGCATTGGTATTATATTAATTATCTTATGCATGTTCTACTCATTGTTCGCATGAACCATTTCAATGGAGATATGTCCCATGACTGATTTTCACTATTAGAAGCATTAATGTTCGTTTTATTAATCAGTCAGTTTTATTAATTATTTATTTTTATTAAACCGTAATTTCCCTATTTTAATTCGTCTTCTAAACTACACAAAATTAGTATGATTATTAAATTGGTATCATTAAAAAGACAATTTTTAAATTGTGTCACAGTGTGAAATCCATTTTTCGCAATGATAAGTTAAGAAGTTAACATGGAAAAATGACAAAATTCAGGTTAATTTTTAATTAATTAAAATTTTAATCTAATTTTTAAATTTCCCTAGTTAACATGGAAAAATGACAAAATTCAGGTTAATTTTTAATTAATTAAAATTTTAATCTAATTTTTAAATTTCCCGAGGTGCAAATTTCCATTGCAAAAGTATATGCCAAATTTGGCAGCTTTTGAAATTAGCTCATACAATTTGCCCAGTAGCGCCCTAACCCACACATTTATTTATTACTAGCCGCCTTTGGCAACCAGCTGGTTCGCCAATCTTAATGTTCGTTTAAATTTTAATAATTAAATATTTTACACAATTCCTACTTTAATAGATTCTTCATCAAAATATTTTAAAACTTCAAATTTTGATAGTCATATAATTCACTCATAATATTATAAAGGACTTCAGTCATAACGCAATATGTATCTCTCTAATTTTCTGTTAGCTCCCGTAGAATTTATGCTTTACATTAAAGTGGAAAGAATTAATCTGCAATTAATATAATAATATTTTTTACTGAAACAAAGCATTTTTTTATAATATGATTACTGATAATAGAGTCACTGAGCGTTTAAATTTTATGGAAGAATATCTTTCTTAATTTATGTAATATCTCAAGAATTTGTCAACAAAATTTTCTCAGATTCATCAGGAACAGATCGATTCATTAACGATGTTTAATTTTAAATGCATCAAACACTAAGAAAATAAAATGAATCCTTTAAAATAATGGGTCGAAAACAGGTTTAAAGAAACTACTTAAAAAACGATGTACTTAAAACTATAAGCATATACAAAAAATATATAACTAACATAAATACAATTTAATTACAAAAGCATGCAATTAGCCTAAAAATAATTTAAATCAAGAATGATCCGTTAATAATATTGTCAACAATCAGAACACAGTGCGCATGCGTGAATTTTCATCGCCGGTTACGGTAACGCAAATGCGTGAATTTTTCTACGCCAGTTGGGGTAACGCTAAGCAGATTATACATTTTTAATTTCCTTTATTCTGTGTTATTTTAATTCAAAAGTACTTCAGAAGGAATCTGGAAGATCGATTAATTAACAATGTTCAATTTTAAATGCATAAAATATTAAGAAAATAAACAGAATCGTTTGAAATAATCAGCCGAAAAATGTTAACCCTAGCATCATTACTGTTGGGGAAAAAAGCCTTACTCATTTGGCGGTGGGGGAAATGGAAGATTTTTGGCGGGAGAGTTAGTTTTTAATTAATAATTAAAATTCTACTTAAAAATTCAAAAAAGGGACCCCAGGTGCACATACCCGACCTCTAAGGTATACATGTACCAAATTTGGTAGTTGTAGGTCAAATGGCCTAGCCTGTAGAGCGCCAACACAAACACATTGAGCTTTATATTATAGATTAATGATATTACAATAGATGCATATATGGATTAAAAATATTTCTTTTAAAATATTTTGAAATTATAATAATCGGTGGAATACTTTTCGGACACATAATAATCAGTAGAAAAATTGCCAGGTCAGATAAAAGTTGTTATAAAATTTTCTTTAATTCAAATCACAGATTATAACTTTATATTTAATAAATTTTACCTACATTTTTTAAACTTGCAAGTTAATATTTTAACAAATAGTTTGAGAAATCACGTGCTGCTGTTACCGATGCTGTGTTTTTGCAAAATCCGAGACATTCATCGATTTTTCTGGATTAATTACCATTGAAAAATCCAATTTCTCTTAAATGTAATTATTTGAGTGCAATCGGCAAAATTCAGTACTAGAGCAAAGTTTATTAAATTTTTTTTTCATGACTACTTTGATGTAATAAGATTTTGGAAATCAATATATTTCTTAATTTTGTATTTAATTAGCAATTATTTTCTCTTTTCGTTTCTTTTGCATGAATTTTCTCTATTAAATGGTAAATTACTCTAAAGGAAATTAAGCTATTTTGTTATTATTGATTTCTGTATACGTTCATTAGAAATTTATCAAAATGCTAACATTTATTGCTGCAATTATTTACTTCTGTGATGCTCAGGATAAAATTAGTTTTAAATTAATTCTATTGTAGGTATTTTAAGCATTACAGTAAAATGCATTACAGTAGAAATTTAATTTCCTTAAGCAAATATATGGATCTGAGCGCCCTTGAGGAACTTTGTAAGCTGTATAAAAATGCATTACCATTATTCTTTAGTCAATTGATGATAGTACTTGCACTTAATTTTTCTTTCTAATCATATAGAAATAATCTTTCATCAATATATATATATTCATCTTTCTTTTTGTATAATACTGTTGGAAGGAATAAAAACACATGCATACCGTAAAGTGAGTGTTTAAATTATATTGTGAGGAATGCATTTAATTTTGAAGTGTAGCTATATTTTTCATAAAATATTTATTCACCTTTTAAAATATAATAATAATAATAATGAATTTCTTTATTCTTTCAGGACTATTCAGAATAGTGGACTTCATGTCATTACAGAAAATGCTTTTGAGTTTACTCGAAAACTGAAAGAAATGTAAGTGAAATATTTTCATTATCCAAAAATAATTGTTGATTACTTTTAAAGAAATAATTCTGTTTTTGATTAAAATGAGTTGCAAGATATTTATATGAAACCTTGAACTATTTAAAAATAATTTCTTGTTTTGAAAATCATGTGTTCTTTTGTGTGTCCTATATAAAAGATTTAAGTCATTCGATATCCAATGATGTGTGTACGTTTTGGAATGGGTATAGTATCAAGAGTAACAGTGAGATGATATATGGTATCTTTTACTGGAGGGGTTAGAACATTCGACGGTGTTGTACAATTTATTTTGAGCTTGGATCATTATTCAATACGACTAAACATTCAAATGTCGAGTACGGGTTTAGATTCCAAATCGATGTAAATACTTATGAAGATGCAAAAGAGTACAACTTTTTTTTGTTTTTAAAGAGATTTTATATAAATATGAGCAATATGCTTGACACGGCAGTCGAATATGATTTTCATAGACTCAGGAGATGTTTTAATTGAAATAAACAAAGAAAATTAATTTGGGCTTCGACACACCTAAAAAGATCGATAATTGAATAAAAATATATGCATCTTTTAATTAATTAGAAGTAGTGTAATGATCTGCCAACTAATCAATGCAGTTTATTTTATATTGCATCAATTGCCCAAGGAATGTTTTACAGCTTAAGGTAATATACAGTCATCCAAAAGTTATACGATTTCATAAAATTATTACATGGAATTCCGCCATTTTTGTTATTTATTGAATCAAAAGAATAAACGATTCTAAAAAGCAAACTTATTATTTTATCACATTTTTAAGAAAATATAACAGGGAATTATATATTTTCTTGAATGAATAAAAAAATGTTTAAAAGGAGAGAAAAAATATTGTAACTATAAATTTCTATTCATTTTCGAATATTCGATTTTATATGATTGCTTAAATTATAGAAAATTTTAACTAGTCAACGGGTAGCCAATGTATTTTATACAAATAAGTCATATTATATTGAAAAAAATTAAAAATTGCTTTTCTGGCATTGAATTTAGTAAGCATAATAAAAGTCACATGATGCATTTTGAAACAAAGTATGCCTTCCTATCTTATTTTTTTATTAAATTGAAGGGGAATGTTTTTCCTTGTTGAACAACTTTCTTTTGATACTATACTTGACTCCAGTCCATTTTGAATAAAATCTCGATCCAGATGATAACTCTAAACATCTAAAACTGTATATATGATGGTTTCAGTTTCTATTCGTTTAATCTATTTTGTTTTGTTTTATCACGCTTAACTTTAGTATTTGTTTTTAAAAAAATTAAGAAGTTTAAAAAAATAACATAAAAAGAAAATTATGTGTTTCATACAATGCGTAATTGAAGAGATTTCGAGTCTGGAAATAATTTGAGAATATATATGCATAAAGTAATTTTCTGTCTTAGAAACGCTGGGGCGTAGTCATTACAAACTCGTCCATGCATAAAAAAACATGACATGCTTTGCGCTACTGACTCTCTGTAGCAAACGCTTAAACTGTTATTGATAGTTGCTTGTTTTGTATCCTCAAATGGGCTACATTTTGTACTTTGAAACTACATTTTGTTTTGAAGACAGCATAATAATACTCAGTAATAATATTTAACAAGAATATTCTAATATTATTTCTGATAAATGCCTTATAATTGTGTTGTATTTTTCTTGTTCTTACAACTTGTCTTTTGTCCCCTAACGAGGAAGCATTTCGACTCTATTCATGATCCAGCAATCATTGCATAAAAAGATGCAACAAGCTGTATGTAAAATCATTAAAAAAAATTAAGAATGAAGCTGCCTTCAGGCAGTTACCCGGAGCTAAATATATACAACACAAATGACAGCATACTAAAAATCTTTATGATTACCTAAAGAGTGTGATAAATCTGTGTTCAACGCAAAATAATTCTAGCATCACTTTTAATGAAACAGAAAAATGAATACGAATTTGTAAACCATTAAATAAAAATAAATTTGTGTAAATGAAATATGTTATGAAACTCCCCTAAGGAATAGTTGTTATGTTATGAATTTTGAAAGCCATTTTGTGTCTTTACATCTAAGTGCATAGTATACAAAGCATCCTTCATAAAATTACAAATATTTTATTTTAATTTTCTATTTGCTTTAATGCTAAGCATAGCTTAATCTCAATTAAATTTGGAAACTTCTAAGCACCTAGTCATTATAATTTCAGATGATTTTGAAGTAAAACAAAATCGTATTTTAAGGGGAATAAATATATTTTTCCTGCATTTAATCCTATCTCTGGTGGATTAAGAATACTTTATATATATATATATATATATATATATATATATATATATATATATATATATATATATATCATTTTGAGTATTAATATTTAACTAGTCGTTACTGCATTTCATTTTTCAGAGTAGAATAATATTTAAAAAAACAAGAGTTTTTTAGAACTAATTAGCTAATCAAAAGACTCTGAAATCTAAAAGCTTGAACTAAGATCTTATTTAATATTATTAATAAGCTATGAATCTTTAAGCTTGTGCATTTGAATATTATTAATACTCATTTCTCTTGCTATTTTTTCTTGCAAATATTAACTGCTTAACCAATTCTTAACCATTCAAATAATATTTAAAACCAATACACTTAAATTCCTTATATTATAGTGAGAAGTGTGAAGAAAATTGTGGAAAAATTTCTTGCTATTCAACATTTAGAATTCATACCGCGTGCTGACATTCACTGACATGTTGCATTCGTAGGAATTTAGAAATTTTTTTCTTTCAAAACTATCTTCTTTTCAAGTTGAAATCGCAAGGCTTGGAGTCCCCTTGTCCTAGAAAATTTAATTTCTCTGAAGTCAGCCAGAAAGGCTAACCAACTTCTGTACATTTTTAAACCTGCGCCTACTTTTGAATGGTTGTAACGTCTTTGAACCGACGTGAATTGAGGCTTAACTTTCTTCCGCTACTATTTTTGCATGTTGTAAAATTCATTGAACCTTCAGTGTTTACAATGAATGCCAAGGGTTAAAACAGATTGTGAAGGAAAAAAATATATGTTAAAATATTTCCATTTGTTTCTTTTTTCTATATATTTGAATGCATTTATTTGCGTTTTTAAAAGCAAATAATGACTATTTTTGAAATCTTAATTTTAATGTTTCTATAATTTTTCCTTGTGCGGCATACTTTCCCTGATCTGAAAGATATATCAATTTTGAGATCAGAGATTTCAAGATCAGATTTCACTAAAAAAATATTCCGTCTATGTGAGTCTGATTTTTTTCGAATAGGTCCAGGAAAAATGTCTTCTCGCTAGTATAGCATTGAAGTTTGAAAATATAGTTTACGGTTGAGATATGCCATCTTTAGTTTCTGACAAGTTTTAAAATCCTTCCAAAGGTCCTTATCAAAATAACTTAATGTTACTTCAAAATGGGATGTAAATTTAACTAATCAAATGTTGTCCTCTATTCTTCATTTATCTTTATTAGTTTCTCTCTTAATAGATCCTAGTTGGATTTTGGACAACTGAATATACATATTTTTAAATGTATCTTAAATTAATTCTTCATGCTACTATATAAACTAAAAAAGCAAATTTAAAAGTAATATGCCGTTGATAAATAGCTAGTAAAAGATATTATAACATCTAATTTATTTTTTCTTACTTCCCCTTAGAAAGTATTGTTGTATCAAATTAACTTTTATGAATTTGAAGTAATGTGTTTTAAAATGAATCAGGCAAGGAAAAAAATCTGAAATTTCAAATTAAAATGGTATATTTTTTGGCACAATATAATACCCGATTATTTTTACTATCTCAATATTAAGACTTTTAGAGTTCTGTATACTGAAATCTTTCTATAAATGCAAGACTAAAAAAATGCTCAAGCCTAAAAATCCCAGATATTCAATGAAAATGTACAAGAAACATGTAAATGAAATCTAGGAAGATAGATTTTGAAAGTAGAAGATGATTTTAGGTATGTATGATTACCAACACTGAATGAAATTTTCCTTCAGAAACTATAGGCCTTATTCTAACAATGGAGATCGTTATGTGCAGTGACGTTCTTCATTTAAGGTCTCCTTTAGTTTTGCCTTCATATATCAATTTTATTACAAGATATTGAATTTAATTTTTAAATCTTCCGATTTCAAGCAATTAGAGTGATATTTTGGGAAGGTCTCTTAATTTTTGAATACTGCCAAATGAAAAGTTGGCGTTTTCCAATTTCAAAGTTCTATATCACATCGATAGGAGAACGTATAAACTTTTGACGCCAGATTTCTCTTGCACCAGGTCGTTAAAGTTTCGAATCTAGTATTCTTCAGCATTTAAGTCGAGACTTTATGACTGATATTTTGAGACCGTCTCTTAAATTTTGAATACTTAACACTCTAACACTTAACTTGAACACTTCTGTCAAACGAAGAATTGGCATTCCTCAGATCCAAAGTTCCATATCACAGCTATAGAAGAACATATGACTTATGCACCAAATTTCTCTTGCACTAGGTGGATCAAGTTTCGAATCTATATTCTTCAGCATTTTGAATCTATATTCTTCAGTATTTTTTCGAATCTATATTCTTCAGCATTAATTCGAATCTATATTCTTCAGCATTCAGTATTTAGTCTACATTCTTCAGCATTAATCCTTTTTTGTCTCACATAAATATATAACCGTCAGAGAATTGCAAAAATCCCTTGTCAACCAGGTCATGTTATACATTTCTATTAATAAAAATATTATTTTAGAGACAGAAATATGTTAAACAAAATAAACTGTTCAGTGAACCTGAATTTATTGTCAAAAAATAGAAAATTATGTTGTCTCAATTAACTAACTTTTCACTAGGAACTATTCCCACAACAAGTGAGAGTCCGCATTTACATATTTACGGAATATTCTTGAGTATTAAATTCAAAACTGTATAGAAATGTCTAGAATTTTCTAGAACGCAAATAAATTAGAACGCAAGTTTCAGAATAATCCTAGTTATTTGATTTAATTAGGATGGGATAATTCGAATCGCAGACAGTCATATTAACAGTTCATTACTCCACCATAGAACCATGGGACAGTTGGTAGGATTTCTTCGGGCTGCAATTTTGTGAAAGTGGCAAACAGAAACGAACATAAATGAGTTAGTATCGTAAGAATTGTTATGATATGAACTGTAAACACGTAGCATGAAATATGAAGATTTAGGTAAATTGAAGAGTTTTAAATATAAAGAAAGTTGGAATCCAATAGCCATAATTCTGTCCATAACTCAAAATGGCAGTAAAAATGTAATATTGATTTCAAAGATCAATGCATACCTTAAGAAACGATGGAATATATCAGAAATAAAATAATTTTCTATAGTGGATTTACATTGCAAATAATATGCATGCATCATGAAAATGAATTTAAAAAAAGGAAATAATTGGATAAACTAAATTACTAATACTTTCAATGAAATTATACGGATTACATAAATTTAGAAATTTAATTTATTTGTTTCTGATAAAGAATTGATCAAATGATATCTATGCGTAATCTGGCAATCTTTGGAAATATGGCTTCAATTTATTTAAATATTTTTATAGAACATACAAAATAATGTGACTGTTTGCAAGATAAATTTTATACGAACGAGAAATTTTAAATCGCATAATAACAATAACAAATTAAATATTTGTGGAAAAGAGAAATTTGAAAAAAAATCGTAATCTTGCAATTTTAAACAATTATACATTGAAATATATATATATATATATATATATATATATATATATATACCATAAATTCGACATAAAAATTAATATAGAGAAAAATATTGATAATTTGTTGAGCAATATTGCAGTATAAACATTAAGCATTGCATATGAATAAAGTTGGTCCGATATTATGTATTGTATCCAATTACCCTTTTAAAATCCAACTTCCAAACTGCTCATTTAAAAAAAAACTGTTCCAGTTAGCATGTTATATAGAAAATTTATTCAATTCAAAATGTAATATTGCCTGCTAAAAAAATATCAATCGACTGGAATTAATTCGACTTTCTATCAGCGCAATTTAATAGGATGAACTCAGAATTCACAAAATTATAATTTATTTTTGTGTCTCGTACAGTTAGTACTTAATAAGAAATACATAGAATCGAGTAAATTAGGAGAGAAGGAATGAAGTAAACAAATTTTATGAAAAGTACAAGAAAATTCTTATACAAATGTAATTTACTTTTTTAAGAAAAATAAACTTAATATATTTTTTATTTATTTTAAATTTAAACCATGTAAAATTAATTTTTTTTCTAAATATTTCAGTAAATGAGAAACAATTTGTAAAAGAAAATATTTTTAAAATTCAGATATTGACTGCAATTTTGTAACTCCTTCAAATGACTTAATATCTATTCTTCAACGAAGTAATTTAATATAGTAATTAGAAAGTCGTGTCAGCGTATTATTAACTTTATAATTGTACTCACTTTACGGTCATAATTACTTAATTATGTAAGTCTTAAGTGAGAGTGTTTATTTGCTAATTATGTTAGCAATTTTTAGTTCACGAAAATCTTTATTTTTCATATTTGTTCTCTTCGTTACATAATCGTCAAAATAGTTAAGGTTTAAAGTATGCTTCATTTTATCAAGAATCTAACGCAAAATGCGCTTTCTATACTATTCTTACTCACTTTAGTTTTATAATCTTTCTGCCTGCAGAAATTATGGTTATTAAAAAGAATAACGAAGTTATAGGAATTTTTCAGATACCGATGAATCTTAATTCGAGATTGAATACCATTTAACGTTATACATTTTTTAATTGACACTTGAGATTTATCCATTCAAAAGTTTTTAGTTTTCTATTATATCTTTTCCTTAAACTGCAGTTTCTTCATTATAAGAAACTGTTTAATATGAGTTTGAAATCTGATTTTTTTTCTGACTTTTGCACAACATTTAAGCTTTATTCTCAAAAAACAAAAAAACATAATTAAAATATCCTTTTTAGACTAAACCTTTTTTTTATCATGTTTAGATAAAGCAGTTTCTCGTAACATTAGGTAACAAAATTTTTTCAACATTTCGTTAACAAGTTATGACGCGTCCATATTACAGAAATATAGTTACTCGATCAAAATGCTAATTACTTCCTTTTATTTATTTCAAAAATACGAATTACAAAATTAAAATACTTATTTTTCTTAGAGAATGTGCTTTTTCAAATTTTAATTATGATATCCATATATATTCGGAATGTTTTGTAAGATATCAATAAAATAAATATTTTAATTAATTTAATGATCATAATTTTATAAAAACTTCAATTTAAGCAACAAAAACCTTTTTTTTTAACTCTACATGTTTTCAAAAAGTTAAATTTTAAAGCAAAATTTAAGAAAAATATATAAAACACCGTGGCGCAATAAAATAAGCTTAAAATTGTAAAAAGGAATCTTAGAATACTTTAAAAACATTTTTCTACAAATGTACCAGAATCCATTAAAAATTCTCAATAGTTTTTTTTAATAACTTTTTTTAAATTTGCAAAACTGTCAACTCAATTACGGATTATAATCTCTTAAATTTTTAGAAAGCTGGACTTTCCTAGTATATTCTCTAATATATATATATATAAAAATCTACATACCAATTCTAGAAGTTGAAATACAAAAAAGAGTTGAAAAACTATATAACAAGTGTGGAAATTTCTTGAAACGTATTTTAAGCACAAAAACACATTTTTAAAAATATTTTACAGTAATTTTCTTATTCACTGCGTTTACACATTTCACTGAAAATTTCTGAAGTTTATCCATAATGCATTTTTGTAATTACACATAGCATTGTCATACGAGACACAACAGGTGCCAACATGGATTTGTTCATATTTGCACACAAAGCCTTCGTCTATGACAAAGCTTAGACATATTCCAATAAAGCAAAATCTCAAAAATTAGATTCAAAAATTTTAAATTACCAAATGTTGAGTATGTATATTGCAATGAAAACTGAGAGAATGCATGTATCAGTGGCTGAGAGAATGCTTTGCAAAATCGATCATGAAATGGATTTTTGCTATTAACTGGATGGATCAATGGATCATCGTTATTAACCCTTGAATCTTCTTTATTAATCAGTGGATCATCCTTATTACAATGGATCACCCTTATTAATCAATGAATCTTCATTAATAGCCAATAGAACATCATTATTAATCAATGGATCATTCTTATTAATCAATAGATTTTCATTATTAATCGATGGATCATCATTGTTAATCAATAGATTTTCATTATTAATCGATGGATCATCATTGTTAATCAATAGATTTTCATTATTAATCGATGGATCATCATTGTTAATCAATTGATCATCATAGATCATCGGATGCTGCCCTTTATCGCGAAGGAAAGTCAAATAGGTAAATTATTGCTCAAGCAAAATTTTAAATCTTTTGTGTTCCGTTTAAAAATTTTCTTCCTGTATTAGTAAGGATGTTTCCAACTGTCTGTACCCCGTGCGATTGTTTTAAACAATATGTATATTTATTTAGATTTGTATAGCGACTGTTGTGAAATTTTCAGAAATAAATTCATTTTTTGTGTGTGTTTTAAATATATAATCTTTACAATAAAGTAATAACTGCAATCATTACTTTTTCGTTGAACTATTTAGAGAGGAAGCTTTGAAATGCGTTATCTATGTTGACTATCTTGCTGAATTTTGTGCATTATTTGATTGTTTTTCCTATGCTGCTCAAGCGTTGTATGGTGATATGGTGCACTAAGCAAATAAAATTTAATGTAACATGATAATCTATATGCCAAAGTTAAATAAATGAATGATCTTTCTAAATAAAAGCAGATATTTTTAAGTTTTAAAGTATCTGAAGTAGATTACTGAACCGGTGAAAAAATATATATTTGGCATTAATTTATTTTCTTATAGCTTCCTTAATGTTAATAATAAGGCAGTAAGGCATTAGCAAATATATTCTTTTGATTGGTACATATTTTTTTTATTAGAATTCCTTTTAAAATAGCAAAATTATGAGTTAATATATTAGATTTGCAAATTCTTTCAATAGAGTTTAGGATATTTCCAGACATATTTCGTTTTTCAGCTGTTTATACCTTATTAATTAACACTTTCAAAGGAAGTTCGAGCATTGCTGCTTCGATAAACTTTAAAAAACCGAAGACAAAAATTTAATTAAATTGATATCAACAGTTTCAAAATAAACAGATTCATCTGCAATCATGAAATGTTTTAGATTCCTGGGAACATTAAAGAAATATTTCTGTTTCTGTTTAACTATGTGTTGTATTTTTGTAAAGACTGTTTCTGAACACGTATAAACTTGAAGCGGAAGTAGAAAACACGAATACGAATCAGAATAATGAGGAAAGCAGGGCCCCAAATGTCGCCGTAAATAATAAAAAAACTTCTTTATTATAAAAAAAAATCAGAGTATATGATCGAAAATCTGCTTATCGACACTACTGCACGATTGATATGTATGCTACCTGTATTGGTGAACAAAGTCAGTGTCGACTAATTCAGCTTTAGTAAAGCAATTCATAATCACTTCAATCACTTACCGGCTGCAATGAGAAATCAGCACTTGCTACCACGAGTGTTCGCTTACAGCGCCAGCTTTTGTCTGGTCTAATACTTTCGAAAGTGGTTCTGATTCCTATTCCCGTTTCCTACCTTCCTCCCAAGTTTGTATGTGGAGATCAGAAACGCTCTGTAGAAAAGCAAATATTTTGAAAACTGATATTCTAACTATTTTTTTCACAATATAAGTTCAAAATTTTACCTCCATTCGAGAGCTTTCATTTCATGCATGTAACACTCTGACATAAATATTATGATTAGATTTAATTTATCAGCTATAATGAGGCGGGTTTTATAAAATTGCTTCATATTTAGAATTCAAAGTTTTATTTTATATCATGTCTATTTTTTAATTTTTGCCTAGAACTTGTGCACTGTACAAAAATTCCATGTGCAAAATTCAGATATATATGTATGTATTTAGTTTACTTTAATTTGAAATGTCAAATGATTACAAATCTGAATAGACAGGCTCTGGAATTTTTTGATATAAACCCGCATCTATTCTGAATAATTGAATTAATATTTAATTAGAATTTAATATTGCCATATTATCAAGATATTTAGGAATTCCGTCAAAATATTTTGCAGATTTATTTTTAACATTACAAATAGTGTGTGTGTGTGTGTGTGTATGTGTGTGTGTGTATGTGTGTGTGTGTGTGTGTGTGTGTGTGTGTGTGTGTGTGTGTGTGTGTGTGTGTGTGTGTGTGTGTGTGTGTGTGTGTGTGTGTGTGTGGGTTTAACTTTCTTCTATGTGCCATGAAATATTAAACTTTTTAAATATTTTTTTCTTTCAGAAATATTCGACATAATCAAATTTCTGCTTTACAATGGAGGATATTCAAAGGACTCAAGCTAGTGGAATTGTAAGTGTTCACCATATTCATATTTCATAAGGCACTAGGAACTTTGAAATAAAAGTAAAACTCAAAGTCAGTTTCAATTTATCACAGTACTTAGTGGAATTCATTTTATATAAAAGCTGCTTTTTCGTTTTAAGAATTTCCAATGATGAAATGCTTAAAGCACTCGATATTTGTTTTATTCTGATTCAAAGTGTATATGTACTGTTTATTACAACTAAAAAATAACAAAAATAGTGATGTAAAGAGTATATATATATGTGAATTAAAATATTGTGTACTCATTAAACCGATTTCATTTATGTAAATTATCAACCTCATATTAATAAACTAAAGACATCCCATTAATTATTGAATCAGAATCTGTTTGTCAAAAATAACAGTCAAGCAATTGGACAAATCTTTAAAAAGCATTTATTTGTTTTGTTTTTATGAAGTATGAAAATGTACAGAAAACTGAATCACTCAGAAAAAATATACATAAATAATTATTTAACTAACCCCAAAAATGTCAAGAAAGAACGGTGCTTTTAAAAAACACCACGTCAATCAAAGTATAAGTTGATTCCTTAATAATATTTAAAACTAATATTTTATCGTGAAAACATTTTATGATTATGATCAAAATAATCTAAAACTTCATATATATTACTTTAAATATCCTTTAACCTCAGATATTTAAGCTTTTTTTACGAAATAAAGAGATGTGTTATTATTTAAAAGTATATAACTCGTTATTTCCTAGGAAAGTTTTATCTTAAAAATTAAATCTGTTTAAAAGGGAGATGTATGTTCATGAAAATTTGTTTGAAATACGCATTCATAATAAAAATCAAAACATCCATTAAATATGAAGGCTTCTTTCAAAATAAGTATTTAAAAATAAATACTCTTTACATTAAGCATTTTTGAAAGGAAATAATAATTTAATTCTTAACAAGGTGCATTAAGCATTTCTGAAAGGAAATAATAATTTAATTCTTAACTAAAGCTGGCAAATACTGATTCAGGAATATGAATTATAATCAAAACTAGTTCTGTCATTTCTGTAAATTTAATTTTAATATATCTTTTCTTTATGCAAGAATTTAATCCCCGATTTGAAGCAAAGTACTTCCCTGTGGATAAAATTGATTCCACTAATTCAATATTTTTAAACAACATTATGTATTTGAATTACTGAAATTTAATAAAATTTTTCGGAATGCAGAAAATTAAATGAAAAATATCCGTTTATAGTAATGAAAATTTATTTTAAAATGTCTTACTTCAGAATTTCTTAAATAATTTCCACTATTAGAATTATTCCAATGATCAATTATGAAATGTTTATTGTTAAGATGCAAAGGCAAAAGCAATATTTAAATTTTTGGGTCCTATTTAAATAACATTATTATATTATATTATTATTATTTAATAACTTTTTTATTCATTAATTATATATTCATTTTTACTGTTTTTAATAAAAATATAATTTTAGCTTTGAAATTATCTTTTTTTCTTTTTAAATTTTTGACTTAAGCATTTCTAAACTGAAATTTTTATATGGGATCCGTAAGCTATGAATATACCGATTTGAACTACACTTACAATGATTATCTAAAATATTAGGGTGGAATAATGATTTTAAAACTAAGATAAAATTATATGCCTCAGTAACATATAGCCTTTTTTAATATTATTTTCTATTATTTAGTTTGCTTTTCTCATTATTCGTAGAGCCACATACCATATAGTAATAATTATTAATAAATAACGTAAATCAATATTCATATAACATCATATTTATTAAGAAATAAATATTATTTATTAATATTCTTTTTTTTCAAAATTTATAGAATAATGAAGCATAATACGGAATACGGTACTTTCTTTATTCTTAGAACCTTGAAGTTCTAGCATCATAATTAAACTGAATTCATTTTAGAACCACATAAGCCGCTTGAGTAATATAAAAAAATTATTAAATTTGCAACCATGAAACTGCAGTTTCTCTTTTTTGATGAATTTGTTATGAATTAAAATTCTAAGCAATTTAGTGATGCAACTTGAACCAAGGTATTATTCAAAAGAAAGAACAAATATTTGAAGAGAGGTGAACATTTTATTAAACTATAATATATTAGTTTCCGCAATGTGTTAATGGGGTGAAACTATAGAATACAATAATAATAAATATGATTATTATTATTAGTATTAATTAATTAAAAGGTTTCCTTTGTGCTCAATTTCTCCTCTAAAAATCGACTGATATATTAATAAAGTATCTACAATAAATAAATATTAAAATGAAAGGCATATAAATCATTTTTTTATTAAATCGCAGATATTTTTTATTTTAATTATTTTTCAATTTTTAATTATTAGATCTATTTTTCTGAATTTCACTATCAGAATGTAGTAAAAAACAATAATTACTAATTTAAAAATTAGTAAATAATTTAACAAATTATTAAAAGACAATGAAATTCAAAAAAAATTTAAAAACATTGCTTATCTCCAAGGATAGACAAAAGTGCAATTTTTCATTTCATTAGTTTATCAAAAACTAAATAAACTATTTTTTAGAAGAAATAAACCTTACAGATGCACAAGTCAAATTGAATAAAACTATTTATCTAATTCTATATTGATAAATAAATACTATTAATATATTCTATAATATCCATAACATATTGAATTATTTCAAATAATTTCAAATTCGGATAGACAATGTAGAAGAATTTTTTGTTAGTTAAAAACAAAAGAATGATTTAAAAATACTAATCTAAAAATAATACTGGCATTTTATTATTTAATAAAATCTAATTTAAACTATCACTTATGTTACTTCTTTTAGAAACTAATCAGTGTAGTGAAGATTTTTTCGTGATTTAAAGTTTTCATCGATTTTTAAGTATATATTTCCTTCTTTTAAATCATATTTTCTAATATACTGAACAAATGTTGACATATATATTGAAATATTTGGTATGTATACT
This sequence comes from Argiope bruennichi, assembly GCF_947563725.1. Lineage (NCBI taxonomy): Eukaryota > Metazoa > Arthropoda > Arachnida > Araneae > Araneidae > Argiope > Argiope bruennichi. The sequence continues at coordinate 77,952,019 of NC_079152.1, forward strand.
TCTTAAAAATGAATAATTATTTTTGAAGTGACTTTTCTTTTCAGATAAATGTTATTCATAAAATGAATTCTGGTATATTGCATTTTAAAATCAGTTAAATTTATATTAATAGTTTTGAACATGAATGAACATCTATATATTTTGGAAATATATAGTTATAGATAAAACTTATGATATTTTCATGCGAAAACAATTTAAAGTAAAAAAAAAATCAGATTCTAGTATTTTGGAGATGGAAGTTTTAGCTCTTAACAGTATTAAAAATCTGTTTATTTTGAAAGTGGTGCAAGTTCATCTTAGATTGAAATTATTTTTGACCGAATATATTACAGCAAAATTTAGCCCCGGTTTCTGTATGGTGAAGCAAATGTGGCCGTTTGATATCATGTTTCAAATCTAGGGCGTTTCTATCTATCCATCTTTGATAATGAAAGTCTGTGGTTGTACAGTGTTTCATAAATAATCAAAAGTATATCTTAATGTTGTGTTTCGATAATATGTTTACTTACAACACAGATTGTTCAGTCCAGTGACAATGAAATAAATATCATTGATCACAAATTTTTCTTGTTAGAACATTCAATTTTATAGAACGAACGTGATTTTGGAGTGGTAGAACTGGCAATCCGGAAAACCAGTTCCTTCTATATCCTTCAGGATTACTATAAAATAATACTAAATTGTCGAAAACATAATAAATGTTTTATACATGAAATGAAATGCGGATATTTATTTTCAATCCGACCTCTGGAGAAAGCGGTTTTAAAAAGAAATAAAAATACCGATGGAGAAACTGTGAATTGTTTAACTATATGCTGCAAGATTTACTGCAAGAATATGTTAACTATATGCTGCAAGATTTACAAGGGATGCACCATACAAAATGTTCTACAAAACTTAGATGGAACGATATGCTGAATTTAAAATTATCGATTTGCCACCACAACGAGGAAGACCAAGTGATTTCAGAAATATAAAATTATCTTTTATGTATGAAAAAAGGAGATCTATTACATCTGAAAAATGCAAGGACATAATGGATTTAATACCATATATACCTCCTATTCATCATGAACATTTTAAAATGTTAAATCCTGAATAAAACTCAATTTAATTATAACAGCGTATAAACTGAAAATGTAAAATTGCATTGCAACTCTTAATAAAACTGAATTGTTTTTTTTTATGTTATATTTTCTACTAGAATATTCTTTGTTTTGTTTCACTTTTTATCAAATGAATAATAATTATAAATTTTTGAATATTTTTTTTAGTTTTTATTATTAAAAAATGGCTGATGCAACTAAAATATTTCCCAATTAAATGAACGTTTACAATAATTCATTAATTTTGAAAGTGAGGCAAGTCCATTTAGTTATAATAAAACTCTTATTTTTTTAAGTCAGCAATGTAAACACTATTGGATTATAAACTTACATTATCTGGTGCCACAAAATGCAAAAATTATATCTATTAATATTTATCAATATTTTTTTTAATTTATTGAAATGCACACCTTTAAATGTCTCTCAATAACAAAAAAATGCCCTTGCCCCATTTTCAAAATAAATGGCTCATATATAGTTCAGGCATCTTCTGAAAAAGCAGTTCATAATAATAACGAAATTTCTTGCTAATTCAAATCATGCCGAGAAATAACTTCAAATTAATTTTTCAAACTATGCCGAGAAAAAACTTCTTTACAGTTAAAAGAGTGTCACTCAAATGTTTTTATTTTTTGCTCCTATTTGAAATAAATTCGTTCATAAAATAAATTATGAATTAAACGTCATAGATCCATTTGTAAGGTATAATTTTTAAAAAATACATTATTTACTAGACTAAAAATCCCTTCGTTCATTCAAGTTTATTTAATTGATTATAAAACAATTGTAATCTTCAACATCGATCATTTTTTTATATTTATTAAAACTATAATTCAAATTTTAGCTTTATTACTAATCAGTAAAAAATAAATCTGTCTTTTCATTAAAGTTTTCTCTTAACATTATGAAATTTCACTCTTAGCATTACAAAATATTTTTAAATGTTTTCAAAATCTTGTTCTCTTTTTACCTCATTTCATAAAATATTATCCCTTTATTTTCATTGTAAATTATCTAATAAGAATCATACATGCTATCTTATCTTATGACAAATATTCTAAACATCGACAATATGCCAATTCCCTTAACAATCTGAAATTTTTATGGATGTATCCATGCTTACGTAATCGATTCATGTGTCGGCCAGCTGTTTACTAGATTCAAGCTTCAACAAAAATCAGTCATCGCTTGGTATCTATATTATACAAATATTTATTGGTTATCGTAAAATCTTCCAAAATTAGCTGTGCAATGAGTTTAAAATTGTTCAAGATATAATTATTTAAAAATATTACGCAACAAAAATAAAGTAACAAAAAATAAACGATAAATCAGAAGTAATAGAAGAGGATTCGAATAAACATAGAAGAATCAAAAGAATCAAGTAAAGACAAGAAAATTGCTTGGGGGGGGGGAAATTCCAAAGTTAATTTAGATTCGCTGCATCGAATGTAAAAGATAAACGGTTAATCACAGATTTGCAAAATTAACTGATATAAATAAGCATAGTAGGGTGGAACGAAAATGACCTTAATTTTTTTAGATTTTAGTTTGGTAATAATAGTACTGAAGAACTACCTTGAAGATTCAAAAACAATTTTTAAAAATTTGGTTGAAATTTTGCATTATCTTGAGGAACCGCAAAAAGCTTGAAATTTGCAAAAATGAAAAAATAGAATTTTTTTTAAATAGGACTTAAATTCTTTTTCTGAGATTTCAGTTTGGTAATAATGGGGAAAAGTTAGCTTTTAGGTTCCAAAAGAATTTTTTAAAAAATTGGTTGCAATACAGCAATATCTCGACGTGCCGCAAAGAGCTTAAAGTTTGTTTAAAAAAAATTGAAAAAATTATAAATTTTAATAAAATATTTTTATGAAATTTTCGTTCATATAACGTACAAAAGACGATTTTAAATACTTATATAAGCGTTACAACTGGAACTGGAAAAATTAATAATTACAAAGTATAGTAGCAGAAAAAATGTTATTTATGGCAAATTTTGCGTTTCTTACTTCTGGAAATTACAGATGCTACAGCTGCAAAATGCTTGTTTCTATTTCATTGCCACATTAAACTGTTTTTTTAATTAAGTTTTGGCATACTCACAGACACTTTGAGCCAATTCGACCCTCCAGTTTCCCAACTTTTATTTGCGACAAGGAAGCCAGGAAAGTCGATAACCGAGTCCCCTATATTATTTATTTCAGTTTCAGATGCTTTCCGTATAAAGACTTTCAGTAAAGTAATCCTTTCTTAAAGTACTCTTTTGCATCGAAGTTTATCTTTAGAACTTTAAACTTCCTGACTCTGTCTTTATTTTCTGTTCTTTGTTTTTAAAACACGTTGTAAACTAAATTCTCTTTGAATTTTACGCTCACCATTTAGCATGGACAAAAGATTATTTTCTGAAGCATCAAAGTATCCAGTTCTTGGAAAAATCGTTCTATAATGTTCTTGAGATCGTCAGAGAGATAGCGTGAATATGAGATAAAGTTTAAATAATGTTTGGAACCATAAGTACACGAAGGTTTAACTTAATTTTAAACCACACAGATACTTACTAATTTTATCTCTTTTTGTCTATTTGAAGGATCTGGTTGGTTTGCCTTTTTTTGTTAAGAACACTGTTGTTCTTAAAAGTTGCCATTGTCGCCAGTAATCGTTTCCGATACACAAGGATTTTTTTTATTATACTTAAATATTATCAATAATTCTTTACTCATTGTTGCTCAAACAGCATGTGGTAGCAGGCTCAATATTACCTTTCACCATTTTCCTGTTAGAGCGTTGATCACTTAGAAACTTTTGCACTTCAACTTCAAGCAAATCACTAAATTTCTCAAAAATAGAAAGCTTCGACATTTGTCTTGTCTTCCCTAATTGAGACTGAGCCATTTTTACTTACAGAAAAGCACGCGTGCACAAATTAACAAGCAAGTTACGCTGATCAGTTACACAATAAATGGAGCGCAGACCACAACTCAACTGATCTCGACAAAGCTACTGATTTGAACCCAGATCTATTCTTGTCACCGAACGCATACAAGTCTCGGCCTGAGCAGTTGTTATCCCTCAATAACAGCTGCTCAGGCGACAACTCAGTGCCATGTCAGTGCAATAGTAAAACTGTTTTTATGCTTTTATTCATATGAAAAAGCCAATTTAAAGCATTTTTTTTCATAATCGAGGCATGTAAAAATCCTTAAAAAGTTGCAAAACATAAGTTTTTTTCTGAAACTGTAATTTCCTTTCGGCAACTCAAGATGTACTCTAATATTTTTTTGTCTTATCTTTAACAAAAGGTAACTTTTTCGCGCTATCACAAATTAAAAACCAAAGTTGATTGTTTCGTAAAAAACTTTAAATATATCAAAAATTTCAATTTTATAAAAACTTTAACGTCTTTGCGGCACCTTAAAACCTACTCCAATATTTTTCATATTCATAATTAATTTTATCTACAACAAAGGGCAACTTAACCGCACCATTACAAATTAAAAATCAAAACTGGATTTTTTTCGTTCCACCCTAATGCATAGAACGATCTAGTTTTGTTTAATTACATTAACGTCTCGTTTTAAAGCAACACTAGGACTATTTGGAAATAGACCTCATAATTTCGAACCGTGGTCAGATGATGAGGGCGACACCTGAGCTGACACCTTCCATTCTGAAATTCCGCACCACACCAGTGGGAAGAAGAACGTTTGGCCCCGACGAATTTAACGTGCACCAGACCCGCTTATGCGACGATTCTTCGATAGAATGTGTCTTTTACCTGAAAACTTCCGTTTCCGAAGCCGAAACCTTACCACCAGGCCACCGCGACCTGAATAGAACTAGGTAATCTTTCCAAATAAAATTAAGACAACGGATCTGCCAAGGCAGTGTAATGTTCCTCACAGGAGTAGAGAGACACAATAACAGCTGAATGCGCCTGTTTCTTCTGTATATTTTGAGCATCCGGAAAATATTCATACATTATGAGAAGAAGTGTTAATTTTGTGACAGATGTATATTCTCATAGAACGAATATCTGGCTAAATGTTTATGCATTTCACGAGGTTTGAAAATAACAAATACATTTCATAGATTTTCAATAATATAAATGAAGAAAAGATAATTAAATTGAAAGAACATATGTATAAATATTTCTACTTAAAACTCAAGTATAAGCTGCATGGATAAATTACAGTCAATGGCAAATGCATTTATTTTTATTTTTCTAGAAAAGTGCATTGAATTTTTGAGATATATGAATCTTACATGCATCCTTTTGGCCATTATACTAAAAGGGTTATTCGAGATTTGGCCAGTATACCAAAGGGTATTCTGGGTTCAGAGATCCCAGAGCTTGACGACAAACTTGGCGATTTCGTAACGAATTTGGCGACAAAATAGATAATACAAGAATCTTCCAGAGTTATGGCGATAGAGCCAGTAGGAACCGATATATGCTTGACTGTTCGAGAACGTTTTCTGTCGTGTTTCGTAAATTATAAAAGGCCGTGCGAACGATATGGAAGCAGTATTTTGAGTTCAACTCTGGTTGATAGTTGAACGAGCTCTCTCCCTGAGTGCTTCGATCAGCTTATCATTGTTGTGCTATTTGCATACTGCTGTTTACGAGAAGTGCTGCTGTGTATTGCTTGCGTGTATCTCGGGTGTGAATTTGTTGTCTGCGTATTCATGTCTTCGTGTTTAATAAAGTTGTCGTAAAGCCTGTAGACTGTGCGTCTCCGTACACCCACTATAAGCGAACCCCGTTAACTTTGCGGACTTAATGGAGGAAATTCCATAATAATACCAAATGATATAGATTTAGCTCAATGCCATTTTTAATTTAATGTGTTCACAAATAAACATAAAATATATTGAAAATCTGCTTTTTTGTTGAAGGGATTATAAAATTTAGATATCTATCAGAATCTCCAAAACCTTTTTTTTATGAATACACTAATTTCTCATCGGATACGAGAAAATAAAAAAAAAAAAATAATAATAAAATGTTTCGTCTAAAAATGATTTATAACATCTTTTGCTTTATAAAGAAGACAACCTGTTGAATACTTTCCGGCTGCTAAATAGAAATCCAGCGCAATCTTTGGAAATCCTCATGCATTTCCTAATCAACTGCCAGAGATTATTTCATTCAATAGTTTCCGGCAGCTAAATAGAAATCCAGCGCAATCTTTTGAAATCCTAATGTATTTCATAATCAAATGTCAGAGATAATTTCATTCACTATTTTCATGAATTCTGGTGTAATCCATTTACATAGTTTTAATATAAAAAATAAAATGTGAAGAACAATGCAGCTTAGAAATATTGTTTAAAGATACTTTATTTTTAAGGACATTCAAAATTTTAATTATCAACACAAAAAGAACTTCTTCAAAATACCTCTTCTGAAATGAGATTTAATTGAAGATGACATGGATGATTTTCCCCCCACCCTTCATTTTCACTTTGCTGTTTTGTTTGTTTACTTTAAAGAAAGATTTCCTTTCTTTTTAGATTCGGTCGATATTAATGCTTCATTCCTTTTATTTTTTCGTTTTTTTTTATTTCAAATATTTTTTTTATATTACCGATCAGATAAAGTATGCTTTTTTATTCTTAGAAATACTTTTATGAAGCTTTTATGCAAACAAATTATTTGGGCTTTATGATTGAGAAATAGTTTGTTGACTTTTTGACTGAACCTGCATCGCGTACTTATCATAATTCGTTTCAGGATTTTTCTGTTTATGTTTTCCACTTTGAAGTACTAAATATTTGTTTTTAATCTGATTTTTTTTCGTAGACCACAAAGGCTTCTCATTAATAGTTTTTATCAAAGTTTTCGATTCATCTTTTTTTCTCATGAAATCGTCGATTTCTTTGAGAAAAAAAAACTTTAGATAAACAACATCAAATATAAAAAGAATCTTTTCTTTTTTTACATCTTTGTCTTGTCGGTATATATTGATTAATAGACTTCAAACTCAAAAATAGTTTGACTGGATTGTATATGTCGTTCCTATAAGTCAGAAATATTTTTTCAAAGTTTTTATAAAAGCAGTTTTTTTCCTAGCATTCGGAATGCGGCGTTTTTTATAATAAATTTCTTTCAAATGTTTCATAAGATTCCTCAGTGTTTCAAATGCACATAATTTTCTTCAAATTTATCATTTAAAAAATTGGTAAAGTAATTCAAATGTCATAAATAAAAAAAAATTAAAATTATTATGATATACACCCACCCTCACAAAAAGTATAGTAAAATTTGACGCTAAAGCATGTGAACAATTATTCTTCCATGACAACATTTCACAATTACGCGAGAGATTCGAACAATTTCAACATTTAAATTTTAAACTAGCTGTGCCCATTCTCGTGTTATTGTGTCTCAGTCAGACTAAATTTAAAAGAAAAGTATGCTCACGCTTCTAATGTGTTTAATTTCATAATGTTTGTGGGTATACCATTTTTGTTGTTGTTCTGTTATCTGTCGTGAATGTCGGTTTGACTACTCTAGAACAATCAACATATAATTGTCCACGTGAGAGATAATACATGTCTAGATCTAAATCGCACAATTCTAAACATTGGCCGACAATTTTGTTGATAGTAATTACAAACGCCTTTTGAAATGGGAATTGTATTCTCTTAAATTGAAATAGCATATTCGTTAGAATCGTTAATTCGTTAGAATGAGGATATTATCATCTTTGACAGGCCTGGCAGAATTGCTTCTCCTACAACCTTTCTCAAAAATTCTTTTTACTGTAAATCGCATGCCATTGAAAAGCTGTGATGACATGCGACTTACAGTAAAAACTGGATGATATTTCTCAATATAAATGACCTGCCGATTTTCAATTGCAGTAGGTGTTGTGACATCTGTGGCAGATCGAGTAAATTCTTCTTTTGACGAGTAAGCTTCTAATTATTAGTTAAAATATTAAGGGATAGTTTTTCAATCAATTCTTCTTTTGACGTCGGCAAATTGCAAAAATTATAAAGCAATGAAATTCGTCTTAAGGTAAGATTAACGAACACCTTTCCTTTCCCAATTTCTGATAAATTATATGAGAATATCTCAGCCAATCGATTGGTTTGTACGCTGGAAATGCATATTTTTGGTAAATTTCAATGTCTTTAAGCATTTTAACAAAATAGAGTATTTCATACAAGCACTATTCCATCCATTGATGACACTGAAGGAAATACAAGTAATATTTGCTTGAAATATTAATTCGAAATAATCTCATGTAAATAATATTAATGCTTTCACAAATGGTTTCAAATCTTGCAATGATTTATCAAAAGCCTCCAGCGATTTCTTATGCGAAAGTGTGCATTCATAATGAGTTTGCGTTTCTGATATACTTTTCCTATGCCGGATGATTTGGAAATATTGTACGTGGGAGTTTCAATTAATTTCGTATTCAACAGCAATTTCAGAGCAGAATGATACTTCCTCCTGACAGCTTTCCGACATTCTGATAACAATGTTGCAGATTTTACATGCGATGGAAGATCTAAGACTGTCTTATTTTCAGAAGAATTTATTGAATTGCTTTATATTGAATTGCTTCCAAATTCAATATAATTAAAAACATTTTACCAGTTCCTTCACCCCCTTGGGACATCTCGAAATGAGGATGAGAAGCTTCCGGCATGATGGATGGTTTTCGCCACCTTGGAGTGTACGTGAAAAGGTGAGGGTCTGGCTCCTCCTATCGATGACAGGACGTACTTCCTTAGGGAAGGGTTGTATCGTGGCTCATGATGGACCTTAGGACTCAACCATAGTTCCCGCCAGTGTTGCTGTAGCAGCAGTCTGGTAATTTAATTTTTATCCGTGTACCTTGATATCCGTGTGCCAGTGATATGAATTACCAGTTCCTTCTGGCGCATCTAAGAAGAAGATTTCTCCAACCCCATTATTGGTAATTTGCATTATTTGTATTAAGTGCACTTCTTTGGCAAGCTTTAGATTAGGAATATTTGATTTCTCATAAGACCGTTTTTCAGTTTTCTTCAGAGCACATTTTTACATTGAACAAGGATGGATTCAGTAATAGAATCTTCTTTTGATTGAGAAACTTTCCCTCGATTTCTAAGTACCAGTCTTCAATTATTATCAACGCTTCTTTGTTGTTTTATTTTATGAAATCCATGTTTATACTTGAATTTTTCTTGCATATTCGACGAAGAACTTAAGTCATGTGTTATTTATGTTTCTCCACTAACTCTGTAAGAGATAAAAGAGAGAAGGTAGCCGATATGATTGCAAACAATGTACGAATTTTATTTGAATGTGGTGTGTTGCACATTTCATTAATGCATGGATCCCAGTGTTGAACATTTTCAAATAAATTCAAGGTTGGATATACCCTGCGAAAACTGGCATGTATAACGCCGTTTACAATTTCAATTGCTGCAACTATGTTGGCAAGGCTCATTTCTCAACAATATGCGAAGAAAGAAGCGTTAATCTCGATTGGAAGAAACGGGATATAGTCTGCCTATAGCAGTTTCTATGAATATGGTAGACTGTACATCGACTCGCTTTCCTCGTTTGCGAAATAGCAAAGTTGAATATGAATCAATCCATCAATTATCTACTTCGATAGAGCAGTTTCCTATAGTTGTTAATTTATCCCTATCTTCTTCTGTATAAAAGATATCAATGGTTTCTTGTAATTGTGTTAGATACTAATTCTCGAGAAATGCTTAAAGAATTTTTCGTTTATCATGAATGGAGGAATAGGATTCAATGCATCGCAAGGTAGATGTATCATATACTTCGTCGCTACTTCGTACAAATCCTTATTGATGTAGGCATCTGGTATTTCAGAGCACATTAATCGTCAATTTCGTTTGAAGTGATTCTGTTATGAAGCCATATTAATACAGGTGTAAGTGGCAAGCCTTTATTTTGCTATTTCACGGATTTCACAAAGTAAACGTTATAATAGAATACACAGCTCAATTCCAATGGAATGTCACACGAAATAATGAAATCAAAACGAAAATAAATCGAAATTTATTTCAGTTTAACAATGTTGTTTGAAAACATTAAAATAGAATCGTAAAATAATTTACGACCAATAGATAGAGCATTTATTGAACGCCATTATATAAAAGGAATTCCTAACTGTCACATGCGTGACATTTATATGATAAACATATAAAACACTTGCATATTTGAATGAAATGTTGTATCAAAACTTCAAAGCGATGAGTGAAGATATTTCGGAGATTTAAAATTTTAAACAAACTAACATTTACATAGATACCATCAATCATAAAAACAATCTGTAATACATTAGACAAAAAATTAAGAATGTTAGGCAATTGAATTTCTATTTTCATATCAAATATTATTTATTATTTTACATACTGTCATGATACATACGGATATTAAATACAAACATATTTGGAAAATATTAATATATATTCATATGCACAATTACAGAAATATTCAATTTTATGGTAAAATTTTAATTGCATAATAAAAATATATAGTTAAATATTAGGAAATTATTAAAATCATTAATTTAAATATAAGGATAAAATTTTCAATATGGAATAATCAATTAATAAAAGAAACACCTCATTAATCTTTTCTTGTCTATTAAATTTTTGAAAATCCATCTATAATGGCTACATTAATATAATGAAATATCACAATAAATGTACAAAGTCATATTGAAAAATAACATTCCAAGAAGAGAGCGTTGGATTAAAATTAAATTTAATACACAATGATACAGATGAAAAATTCACTTCATCCTGAAGTCAAAACAATTATACAAATACAGTGCGCATTCAATAGCTCGTCGAACCACCTGCTGCTGCAATAATTGCTGCAACAGGATATGGAATTGTGTTGATTAAACTTCTGATGTTGTCCTGAGATAAATTTTGAGAAATCACTTTCATATCATGTATAGCTTGATACGGTGGCATATGGCGTTTCAGCTGGTCCCACTCATCCTCTATCGGAGACATGTCCTGGATCTGGAAGATGTCCACTAAGTGCCTCTCTCCACTTTCTAATTGCTGTTGTAGTGTGTACGATCTTCTAATTGATGTTGCAGTGTACTGTCTCACATATTAGCACCAATCTTGGATCATTTGTATATCGGATCATAATGTATTTATTTGCAAAGTTCCACGATTGTATTTTTCTTTCTTCTTTGTGAGCTATTTTCAGTGTTCCTCTATGTATATTGTTATAAAAATATATGGTATATGGTATTTGATTAGTATTTACAGTGAGCAAATAGATATATTCCTTTCTGTACGTTTAAAATAGCTTGTGCACTATTTGGGGAATCAGAAAAAATGAAGAAAAAAGGCAAGTTTTACTTTCCATCACATATCTACCGTATAACGAAAAGAAATACAGAGATCTGCTGAAATTTAATATATAGTATTCTCCGACGCGAGTTACCTTTAATTTTTGATACTTAGCTATATCGTTCTCTAGAGTACAAAAATATTGCTTTCTTCTGTAAATTTGATTTTAACTAAATTTTTTAAAAAAAATATTTGAATTGTATTTTTAAAACTTTTGTAAAGTTGTATATATTATCTTGATAATATTTCAAATGTATTTTCTAATAAATTTGATTCATTATAAATAGTTTATCATTTCCTGTTAGCAAAAATTTATCATCCATCTTTTTAAATATAATTTTTACAAAATGAAAATAAGAGTGTTTATAGTTTTTATTTATTGTTCTCTCATTAAATATTCTATTGCATTCGATGAATGAGTCGAATGAAAAGGGAATTTTTATATTAATGACAGACTTATTATATATTGTCTCATGAAATGACATACTAAATGTTTCGAAATTTAATATTCCATGTAACAGACGAGATCTTAATGCTATTTTTGATCATTATCTTTTGTGAAAAATTAATTATGGGATGCAAAAGTGCAACTTTTACGAAAGTTCTGCAGTTGTGGCATTCCACATTGAAAGAAAAATACTTCAATGGAGAATAGCATAGAGCGCAAATACGAATAATTGGTTCCTAATGCAAGCCACAGAGTACAGTAAACTATTTCTGCCAGACATATATAATACTATTTCAGTAATAGCAAAGGTTTCACAAATTCAAATGCATATTGAAAATGTCTGAAGAATCTGAATAGTATAATTAACTGAATAGAAGTTATTGAATATTAGCTCAGTTTTCATTACTGAAAAAATTTAAATGTAATCAACTAGTTTAAGGGAGAATAAACTTATTTCCCCTGAAATAGAATTTTCCGTAAAGATAATATGAGTTTATTACTCTTTAAGTTACTTAAAACTTGTTTGATTTCTGTTTTTATAACGATAAATAAAAAATAATTGCGAAAAAAACATACATTAATTGTTTTTCACTTAAAAATATGACATTTTCCCCTTTATTTTTATTGAATTATTTAACTTGTTTCCATCATCAACATATTCGGCATGATTTCTTTTGATTTCACCATATTTCTAGGCAAAAATCAAACTTGTAATTATATATATATATATATATATGAGTTAAATCATTGATTATCTGATTTCAAATAGTCATTGATTTATTTTATAAACACCAAAAACGTTGCAATATATTTGTCATAAAATCTTTAAAGAGATAATGGAAAACAAATTAATTTACTAATCTCGTTTGATTAACTTTTTTTACTTTTTGGCGCACAATTAGGCATACTTATTCCATTTGTTTCTTTAAAATTTTGTTTGCAGTATATGAATGCATAAATTTTTCTAATAAAAATAAATAAATAAATTTATTTGTAAATGACGTGCCAAAAACTAAACAAAAATTATTTTAAAAAAGAAGAAAAAGAAATTGAGAATGGATATTCAAAAACTCGTTTATCTGCTAACTGATTAATCTTGCAGGTTTTCTTAAATTCTTAAATAAATTTTTATTTTACTTAAAACAGAATATTCCCCATTTAATTTTAACATTAATTCAATAAAATTATTCAACAACTTATTATTGAATATTCTGTTGTCATTTAGTGTCATGATGACTCTTTAAATCCTCTAGTTGACTTTAAATACTATTAAGCTATAAAAAAATGTAAAAAGTTAGAAAGCTGATTCGTTGTATAATATACACGGAAACACAAATATATTTTTAATTTTTTTATTAATCTAGCAAATAAGGTAATTAATTAAATTCTTAATAGATTATTGTAAATTATGGATTGATAATTATTGGGAACTAGTTTTTAAGACAATATTTGTTTCAATTTACTATCTATAAATTATATTGAAAGTTTCCTACAGATTTTCAATTATAGTAGTAAATATATGAAATACATATGTAAATATGTAAATTCAGATTAATTTCTTGTTCGCTTGTACACTTGTAAGGCCTACATTATTTATCCACTACCACAGTCCCTGACAGATATGTTTCTTCTCTCTAAGGTTCGACTATAAAAAAAAATGTCTAAGCTATAAATTTCAGGTTTTGTTATAAATTGACAATTAGGGAAACCTTTTAAAAATTATGCTAGAATTAGGCAATTGACAATTATTAGAACTAATTATGCATTTGGAACAGTTATAGAGAATTATTGCAGACACACAATTAAATTTTATTAATTTATTATTTTTTTTATATTGCCAACTGTCTCCAATACTGATTTTAAAAAAAAAATACTTCATTTCATTATTTTTTTGTAAATCTCTTTTAGTCCAACTTCTTGATTCTAAATGTACGTTATTTATCGTTACTTTAGTAGAAAAATGTATCTAATTCCGCAATTTCTAACTGAAAAAATGTTTTGATAAAAACATTTCTTTTTGCTTCTCTCATGAACTTTCGACTTATTTTAGGATTTTTTTATTAGATAGATATGAATTTAACTCTAGTTTTTTCCTTTAAAACTGAAAGAAGCATTATTAGAACAGGGGTATTGGATATTCCGAAATTTTTTTTTCACAGAATTCTGGTAAGATATCCTGAATGGTAGCATTCACTTTAAGCCCATGGCATTTCCAAACCAGTGAGTGTTTTTTTTTATAGAAAACGGATTTATATCAAAAGATCTTAAAATGTATGGAGTAAAATGTTATAATGCCTTTCAAGCACTTATTTCAAATCTTACACCGATGTTGTGTGTTTGAAAATATCCAACAAAATCAATATACAATAAAAGATAAATTCTTGATATTTAGAAAGCATCTATTTTAGTTTCTAAAGAAACTCATCATGATGTCAATTGTATTTGAAAAATAATAATAAACAAACACAAACATACATACCCAAACAAACAAACACACACACACACACACACACACACACACACACACACACACACACACACACACACACACACACACACACACACACACACACACACACACACACACACACACACACACATATATATATATTGGTACGAATCTGTAATTCTGCTTCCCAACACGTAAGTTCAATCACTGGAAAGACCACTTTACTGTAAGCTATGTAGGATAATCGGGTGCCAAGATCACTGAACGGGCGCCAAGTCAGTGGTCTCAGAGCTTGGCGATTCGGCGACAAACTTGTAGATGAATTTGGCGTCAAAATAGATAGTACTGGTACTTCCTGAATATTACAATTGAGCCAATAGGAATCGAGTTATGCCTGATTGTTCTAGGACCTTCTCCGCCCACCTCCCGGAAAATATAAAAAGCAGCAGTCTCAAGCCGAAGTAAGTCATAGTCATGAAATGAATCGTAATCAGGGAAAGGGTCAACAGCGAATAGTTGGATCAGTCCAGCGAAGCGCGAGTGTTGTGTAGAGCTCAAGCGGTTTCTCAATTGAGATGTGTGCCGAGTCCTAATGTTTATTGTGGAAGCAGCAACGAGTCATCTGTAGAGTAGCAAGGCATGTAGTAGTGAGTCGGTAATTAGATACAGCGAAAGCGAGGAGACGATGGAGAATTACAGATGTTTAAAAAGACCGTAGGATGAAGCTATGCAAATTCCCTCCTTCTGCTGAAATCTGTCAGGGATTGACTGTCTTTCGATATGTAGTTTTATAAGCTTGTAACCCCGATAACTAAAATGGCTAGGTATATAGATAAGGTCTAGGTATAGAAACAATGACTTAGGTATATGGAATTCGATACGTGATTTTTATTATTACAACTTGAGTTTTCCCTGTCAAATTTTGGTTTTAATCTATTGTAAAAGAAGGCTTTAAAAATGTGCATTTGTTGCTCTGCTGCTCGTGTTTTATCCATACAACAGCAATTAATTGGTAAAAGCTCTCTAATAAACGTTTTCAGAACTTTTGTTCACCAATGTATGCAGTTTATAATATGCAAATTCTTTTATTAAATAATTTACGGGAACACTTTGGAGACTCCAATTCCTCTGATTATGTGAATATCGTAATGCGCCACAAGTCTGTAGTGCGATCCAAAACTTCTTTTATTTGAAAGAAATGATATCAATTTAAGTTTAATACCCCTCTTTTTACCCAAACCTATTCATAATCATTCAATGTCAAATGCATTTCGGTGATATGTAGTTTTATTTGAAATATAAATTTTCATTAAAACTGGGGAAGTTCAAATAATAAATATTCACATTTAATTTCGCTCGCTTTTCTATTATTTATATTAATATTCATACTTAACATGTCATTGTCATTCTGTGTGCAATAAAAAGCGCCCGTATTAATAAACATCTACGTTATAATATGTATAATGAAGATTGCAAGAAATCGTTATCTTAAATTCTTTGACAGGAACAATTAAAAAAAATATTAATTAGTATAAAACTGGCAAAGTTCAGGCTAACCTGATAATGTTATAATTTGCATTCTCATTCCTAAACTATTAAAAAAATTATTTTTTCTAAAAAAATCAGTTATTTACTATTATAAATTTAGAAATAATTTCATTATAACATGTTGTTTTTTAAATTTATTATTCTAGAAATCTGAAAAAATATGTTTTTGCATACATATGAATAAATCTTAATATATATTAGTTGCATCTAAAGTATTATATTTGTCTAATTTTTTGCAAGTAAATGTCACATATCATTCTTATTATATAGCATAACATAGCATGTTTTGTTTAAAAAATCCTGATATAGGATAAAATAAAATTTGGAAAGTTACTGTAAAATTCATCCCTCCTCGTTTGCACCAAAATATTTTTGAATTAATCGATGAAAACTTTGTCGAAATCTTAACTTCATTATATATAAAAATCATTACGGTCTGATATATAAAAAATTCTTGAAACAAACTAAAAAAAGTCATAAGATAGAAATAAGACTTAATAAGTTACATAGTTATTTTTTTACTATAAATTATACATTATTTTCTATGCAAATCAGAGATTCCTTAAAAGATAAATAATCTTATTACTGTAATTTAAATATATTGTCTTAAGATTTTAAATATTTAATGTAAATATGATTTTTCTAAAGGTATCTAAGCGAATATAATCACAAATATCTTAGCATTTAAACAATATTATATAAATCAAGAAATTTATTTATTTTATTTCTATTTTTATTTTACATATTCTTATTTTTTTATTTATATATTTATTTTTATCTATTCCTTTATCTATCTATTTTGCTTTAAAACTAAATAAGCAACAATGCATCCAGAAAATAATTGAAATAGGCATTTTAGCTAGATTTAATTGGAGTATAATTATCTGTAAGAAGATATTTCACTAAGCAGGAGGATAATGATCATAATTGAGGATTTGCAATTGAGAATTAAAGTCTTATACGTTAATAAATCATCTGACTAAGGCTGAAGTATATTCATCTAATGAAATTGTCATTTGATGCGTTTTATCTGTAGACTCCATTTTTAAATTAAAATGCTTTTCAGTATTTTGATCTTGAGTGCTTTCAGCTATTGTACGCAAAATGCTACTGATTAATCATTCTTGGTATGTATGATAAGTGGTACCTCCAACGCTTAATGAATTATAAATGAGAATCATTGAAGGAAAAATTATTAAATATTTATTTCCTCAAAGGGCAAAATAATTATTTCAGTCATTACGTTTATAAAATAAACCTGCATTTGTAAAATGAATAAATTTAACGATTCACATAAATGACTTTTCCCATTCTAAATCTATGAAGATATTCTGAGACATGAATTTTAAAAATTCCACTGGGAAATAAAATTAAAAACAATGTATTTTATATTTTTTTCTATTAAAATGAAATTTACAAACCAAAAGAATAATTTTATTGAAAACATTGATTTTCTACATTTATTACCAAAAGGTAGAATAAAATGTCTACCAGCCAAAGTCTGACGCATGCATCTGAGTTTTGATCTTATTTTTAAATTTATTTCATAGCATTTTTTTTCTTTTTAATCTTTTATCTTATTAGTTTTTATAAAGCAAATTTTTCTTTAATTAGAAGTCAAAATATGTGATTTTATCTGGAAAATTCTCCATTACTTACAACTAAATGCACGCCTGTTAACTTAGCTATGGCATTTATGAATTTTAATGATCCTAATCTTCAGATTTTTCAGTGTACATTTCTGTATTACATATTGTTTTTAGTTTTCCCTTTGGAAATTCTTAATTTATAATTCCCCCATTATTAATTTACTAGTCTGTATTTAAGTATATATTTTTGCTTAATAATTAAAAGAAAAAAAATAATAAAAGTCATTTTCCGTGATTCTTTCAGCTTTGCTCTGGCTTATGTTTGAAATATGTTTTTCCAAAATCCTAGAAATCTTTCTTTAGGAAATTTTCTTTCTTTTTTTATTATATGTTCTTACCAATTTAAAAAAAAGTGGCATTATTTAGGAGGTTTATTTATTTTGAAGGTTCGAAATACAGAATTAAAATCTTAGTCTGTGATGAGAATACAAGAAAAGTGTTATATAAGAAATAATTTTTAATTAAATTTTATCATTTATTTCTCCTGGAAATCTGTATTTTAATGTGGATAAATAAGCAGGGGAGCACTGAAGCATGAAAGAAAACGAAGACGCGAGTGTCTAAACTCTTCCAAATATAGGGCAGCATAACACAAAAAAAAAACAAAAAAAAACGTTTTAGTTAAAATCGGAATTGCTTTCATGTGCTATGAAAGGGTGAGTAATACCATTATTTCAGATATTTATTGCTGTCTTGTGAGCAACTGTAGAGATAATGTTATATCCCTTTAAATGAGAGTGACGATTTTTAATCTGTGAATGAAGGCAGAATATATAAGAAGAATATTAATTTCAAAACTTCACAGCTGCGACTACCTCAAGCATAAAGTACAAGAAGTAGTGCTATTTGATAGATGCATAACTCTTTGATGTCGCATCTGTACAGGGTACGGACGCGCTTAAGCGGCATCATTCACGGCTTATTTGATTATTGGATGGCGAAATGGATGACAAGACGATTCATCTCTGATCGTGGAATTGCAAGACTGATATTAAATTGCCAACAGCATTGCTAATTCGAGAGCAATAATTTCCTATTTAAGATTACCACAGCAGATGAGACATGGGTATATTATTTAATGCAGGAGACCAAGTCTCAGTTTTTATCAATGATAATCGAACATCCCGGATTACTTTCCGCAAGACATTCCAATTTATTGCAGTCTAAAAAGAAAATAATGCTAAAAATGTTCTGGAAAGCTCAAACCCCTTGACTTTCTTTCCATTCTGTTGCCACCCACAGTGAAAAACTAATTTTATGCAAAGTTCCACAGCTCAACGCAGCATTCAAAAACGTTTAAGACTAAGGAAATTGTTTTTAATCTACAATGCAAGACCACAAACAGCAAGGGACGCTACTAAACGTATAGTCTTCTCAGATGGAACATTGGACCATCCGGCCTTTAGTTCCAATCTTTCCACATTAGATTTCTTTTTTTTAATTAGAAGGCAGCCGTAGCAGGACTTCACTCGAAAAGTAACGAAAAATTACAAAACTTCGTGAAGAATTCTTGAAATAGAAGTGCGCCAAATTAGAAAGAAAGATTGGTTACAACTGATTTCATGGAAAGACAAATTTATCAGTGTCAATAGCGACGACATGAAAAAGATTCAGATGTTTAATTTTTAATAATGACAATGTGTTTTCTCACTTTTTTATATAGCTTTATGTGAAATAAAATGACGAAAATTATTTTTGAGAGAATCTTGAATCTTCCAGAGGAAAAAACTCTTGAATGTTAATTAACAAAAACTCTAATAATAGTTGATTTTTAAAAAATTCAGAATAAAAAAAATCAGATAAATTAGAATGTAGTTAATTTGTTAATTAATTTGTCAAGAGAGTGTTATTCATAATTCCATAGTGAAAAATGAAAATAATTTAATTTAAATGGAAACTATTTCCAGTTCAAATGATTATTATTGACCCCCCCACAAAAAAAAACATATCTAATAAAACTATACAGAGACATATGTTACTAGCCATTTAGATCAATCCTTTTTGATGAAGCTATTAAAAATATTAAATTATAATATAAATTTCTTATTCCTTATCTAAAATTGGTGATATAATAGAAAAAAATCAATGTTATTAAGAATGTATTAACTAAATCCTCATAGTCATTTATTTTTTTTTTATTTTTCCCTAAAAAGAAATACAATATAGATATTAACTAAATTAAGTCAACGATATAAATTTCACATTGAAGGAAGATGCATTATTGTGGAATATTTTATACGAAAAGGATGAATCGGTTGATGAATCCATAGTTACTAAGCTAAATGAATTCTTTAAAAAAAATATGTAAAAACACAGAAAGAGATGCTTAATTTATCTAATAATCATAAATAAATAATTTTATTAAAATTTCTTGAAAATATTATATTTAATTTAGAATATTTAACAACATCGTGGAGAAAATACACTACATTTTGCAGTAATACGATTATTTTATTTTAAAAAATATTTTATATATAATATTATATTTTATAATAGTAAATTTATTTCTATTATTTTTATAAGAATCTTCAAATAATCTTTAAATGTAAGGAAGCCGCAACTTATAGAAAATTCTCTATTCTCTTAGACGAATTCTCTGAGAAAAATATGGACACATTCTTTGTCACAAGTTGCTCTCAGCTAATAAATCTTGTTTATCGATTTGGTTGTCTTTTTGAATCTTCTTTACAATGTTGGTAGAGGTGTCGTATAAAACTCATTCGTTTAAAAGAAATACTTCCTATATATGGACTTCTAAGAAATGTTGATGTAAAGATGTTTTAAGAAAAAGTTATCAAAGGTAATAGAAAAAGACAAGTGGATTGCATTGTCGACTACAATTAAGGATCAATCTTCCTAAGGGAGTCAGTCTAAAGAAGACTCTAGATAATTACTGAATTGATGTAATAATTTGAAAATAACATTATGATTTAATTAAAATTATTTTAAAATAAAATATTATTTTTAATAAAATAGGAAATTTTAAACGAGGTACACCGAAAAATAAAAGCCTATTATGGTGTTATTAATACGTTGAAAATTATTTGAGAATGTAAAACATTGATAATTCTATCTAACTTAATTAATTTTATGAAACTGTTATATTTCGTATCAACTTTTGGCATCCTTGAAAGTCTCTTCCATTTCAAACATGTTCATAACTTCAGTTACAGCTGTTAATATAACTACAGCGTTTTAGAATAACTGTTAAAAAAACCACATTATTAGTTTAATTTTAACAATCACTATAAAACAATAGAAATATTTGAATAAATTTCATCATCGATTTCTTAAGAGATTTTCTTTCAGATTTCAATAGAAATGTTTGTATCTTGAGACTTATAGAATAATAAATCGAGAATTCTTAAGAAAATATACATTTTTATTTTATTAGCATGCAATAAATATTTCGTATCGAGCTTAAATTTTGAATTATTTTTTCTAATAAATTTTTAAGTATATACCCTGCAGATGAGGAATAAAATAATAAACACTTATGAAATAATAGAAAGCATTATTAATAGTGGTTGGATTACTACAAATTGTAGGCAACGTGAGATGGTTGCATCATGAACAGCATGAACATGAAACCATTCTTCATGGAAATTAGTCTCTAATTACGAAAATGTACATAGCTGTGGAAATCAGGGACGGAATGTTGACTCCAAATATCCCCATAATTGCTCAATAATGTTAAAATCAGAAGACTGACGGTCATTTTCTTCAAATCATTTTTGTACGATTTTAATAGTGTGGGTAAGAGCATTGTCGTATTGTTAAACTGGGTATTCTCTGGGAAATAAAATTTGGAGGGTTGGATGTACCAAATCCCCCAGAATATCCACATGGTGAGCAGCTGTAACTTTTCCATGCATAGTAACAAGCGGCCCAAGACCACATCAAGATATTGCACCGCATACCATGAGGAAACATCCTCCATGTTTCAGTCAGCAAAAATCAGTCAAGTAAAAATGCTCATGTGTAAGTTCTCCAAACAAAAACGCGTCCAATTGTCTGGAATGTGACAAAGGTTGATTCATCAGGCCAAATGACTTGTTGCTACTGTTATGGAATTCAGTTTCTGGATGTTGTACACCATTGGCATTGCTGAAAAGCATGATGTGATTTTATCAATTGTTTACAAATTGCAACTCTTCCTTGAAAGTTCGAATCATGAAATTCCCTTTGGACAATTTCTATTAAAATGGAATTTCGAAAATGATTACTTTTTCCAGACGTTATCTTGTACAAGGATTGCTTACACTTTCGAACAACTATATGCATCAACACTCTTTTATCCTTCTCAGTAAGCCTTTTTTCGCTCACTTTTGTGCTTCGCAAGTGAAACGTTACTGCATTTCATGAACGCTCTCATAACACCTGATGTAGTTCTCCATTCACGCCTGAAATCTGACGCTATTTTCCGTCAGCGAGCAAACAGCGTACCGCATTCCAACAATAATGTTTTTTTCGAAAGTCAGTCATTATTGAGGTTTACAGATTGCAACACTTATGACTGATGCTCAGAGACTGATACCTTATCTTTCATAACCACTAAGTGGCAAATTTGAGTGTGTAGTGACTAAAGTCATGCACATTTTATTTCTTTTAAATGAGACATGCCATTTTCATGGGTATTCGTATTATTTTGTCTCCTATTTGTATCTTTTTAAAACGCTAATTATTAATATATTGTTGATCAAGATTCAGTTTGTAGTGTTATAATGTCAAGAAAAAAAATTGATTTCAGATTGAAATTTGTTTGTTAAGAGAATAATAAGTGTACAGTAGTTTGCATAAAAAATTTTCATTTTTGTAATTTTCATCTTAATAATCAGTTATGATTATTAAACTATAGAAGAAACAATGAAATAAAAATCAAATTGTTCTTGCAAAATTCTTTTAAAAAATTAGGAAATGAATTTAAACTACTAGATATTTTAATTAAATTACATTCAGAGAAAATTTCCGATGAATTTTTTTTAATGAAAGAAATATTTTGAACTATTTTTCGATAAAGTAATTTAAAATAGCTGTAAAATAATCTATTTTTTACATTTGAGTGCATACATTCATGTTTTAATATATTTTAATATATTTTTTTCCTTTCTAGATCCATGTTTTTTATTTTTCTATCTAATTTATATTCCAGATCAATCGATGGCAACCCAATCGTTTGTAACTGCAGTGCGAAATGGATTCAAAAGTTGGCCAAATCAGATAAAAAAATTCTGGGTCCTCTTTGGGATCAAGTGACTTGCATTGATCGAGAAAATTCTAATTCTCCTGCGTTATTGATGAACTTCACAATACCTAATTGTGGTGAGTAAATATCAATGAATAGATTATCTGTATAATAATATGTAAAGTTTGCATGTTAGTAAATAATTGACGAAACTGGAGCAACAATACATGTACCTTTTAATATTCTAAGCTATAATTTGTGGATACGTTAGATAATCAAAGCTAAATATTGTGCATAAATGGATATTAATGCTTTATGAGACATAGCAATTCTCAATATAGCAATTCTGGAGTTCTGAAGAATTGTTATACCAATTTAAAACTCAGGACCGATATTTTAGTATTCCTTCATTCTGTACCTTCTTATCGCATTTATTTTGTAGTCTTCGCTTAAAATTCTGTTTTTACTATAACTTTTAGAGAAAATCTTTAGGAATATTTTGCATGTTATATGTTTAAAGATCTACTTTAATCGGGTTTTTTCACCTGAAAGATGTATTTTTATAAAAATTTCCTCAGAGAAATATACCTGTCAATTTTCTCTGCTAAATATATGTCTTTTTTTTCTCCTTACAGTTAAAAATATATATTCATTGCTTTTCTTCTATTCTCAGAATTTATTGAAAAATACCAAATATCATTTCAACCTGAATATATTTCATCAAATATTTTTCTTAGAATTCTCAGATATTTATTTGGAAATATAGGGAACTCATTGTCTTTAGAAAGGTTTCAATTTCAATATAATAAAAAAATGTCATTTTATTCTGTTTTGATACGAAGAAGCAGATAATAAATTTTCATTTTTCATGTGATGCATCAGATGGTGCATAAACTCATCCTCGCCCTATGAGAATAAAAAAAGATATGAAAGTTTTAATTTGCGTATCGAATATCCCAGAATGCAGCTATCCAGCACAAAGCTTTTTATTACTTAATATTTCAAATTCTTCTTTACCTTATACACATATATGGTACAATAATGTAAGATATTAAACAATATTCGCAATATTGTGTAATATTGTAGGATATTAGATGATATAATATAATATCTCACAATACTGTATAATATTGTGATAGAAGATGTGCTACTGTGGTCAAAAAAGGTCAAAGCTACTGTGGTCAAAGATGTGCTACTGTCACAAAATAGATTATTAAAACAAATGAAACTTAGGAACCGGGCCATCAGATAATTCTTTACTTATTTGTTGAATTCAAGGGCACTTTTTTTGTGTGAAGAAGAAAGATATGGAGGACAAAATATTTCACAAGATATAGATAATAAAGATTCAAACGTAGACTATACCAGAGAAATCAGCAAATTGAACAAGACTCGAACGATGATGCCTTAAATTTTGCATTTTG
Source organism: Argiope bruennichi (assembly GCF_947563725.1). Taxonomy (NCBI): domain Eukaryota; kingdom Metazoa; phylum Arthropoda; class Arachnida; order Araneae; family Araneidae; genus Argiope; species Argiope bruennichi. The sequence goes on from NC_079152.1 coordinate 77,976,184, forward strand.
CATTTCACAATCAATACTTTTATTATGTCATATATATTTGAAATCTGCACCGTTTACATCTATTAACGCTAGGATTACCATGAGTTGGCATATACCTATTTCTACCAAAGAGCCAAAATGACCCCTTTCGGTATTTCTTTAGAAAAAATATTAATTGAACTATCTATTATGAAGTTAAAGTAGAAAAAAAAATTGTATATTCAATATATTTGTTGAGATGTGGTGTGATGAAAAGGCAGTTCTTATTTGTTTATTTACTAAAAAAAAGTGATTATCTTCTGATACAGGTCTTTAAGACGATTTACTCTTCTACCATCATCGTATACCAAAACATTGACTCACATGTCTTCTTACTAACAACCTGTAAAAGCTTCTATCTGATTGACTTTCGGTTTCGTCTTCTTGCATTTTATGTACACACATTTTACTAACACATACTTATTTCTATCTATATCCATGTGCATCCCTATCAAGTCGTTACATATTTAAATATAAATGTATGTATTTATTAACAACATTTATTTGAATGGTCAAAATGAACCCTTTGGTAAAAGTAGGTATACTATATACATTCCTCTGAAACTAAAAAAAGAAAAAGATAATATTTGCGATAATATGTCTTATAAATGTAAGTAAAGATTAATTAAAATATTCTCATAAAATATGACCAAAATTTTCTTCAAGAAATTTAGTGAAAAGTTTTATCAGAGGGAACAAAATGACCCCTTGGTTAACCTAGTGTTAAAGAAATGAAGCTTCATAAAAATGATGTTTTTCAATATTAGTGGGGAGAAATGGATTACTAAATAGACAATACTACCGGATATGTTTCCGAAATTATCGAATATGTATCTTTTTGTCATGCACATCTGCATATAACAATACAATTCGAATAATTATATATTTGTAACTAAACGAATATTTTTTTCCCATGAGATCAAAGGACTAATTCTTCTGCCTTTAAAACTTTATTTCTTATGTTCTTACAATTACTGAGCTACAGAAGATTGCGTATCGCGTTTTGGATTAACTTTTGTACATTATTTAAGCATGGTGCCCATAAAATAAATAAAATTCAGAAAATCTTTATTATTATAAAAAATGAAGATGTAAATAGATTGTAAGCTTCTCGAAGAGTTTACAAAATAACCAGAAAAGCTTTTATGTTAATAGAATGTTCCCTTATGCATACATAATGCATATTTTAAAATACCGAATTTAATTGATAAAATAAATTCTAAAATCATGTAAAATCCCTTTTCCTTTTAATACATTACCTTTTTTCAGTTAGAACATTAAAATTTCATATGTTTAGCAAATACATTCTCTATGATAGCAAACTAAAAAACTAACTGAAATGAAAACTTTTACCATTAAAAGAAACATTTAAAAGATTATTTTATATATAATACATTTCTATGCTATCTAAAATTTATTCTCTACCATATAAATCAGAATTTATTTTTAGATAAAATTTCAAAAAAATATTATGTTCTATTTCTCATTTAAAATTGTTATTTAACAGACATTTTTTTTTCTATACGAAGCGTTTTAAAAAGTATTTTATCATAGTTATATGATTTTGATTATTCAATATTTATTTAGGAATTGTTAATAATTTATACTGTTGTAATGGAGAACATTAAACTACTAAGCCCGAAAAATATATATGGAACTTCAGATTCTACTCATCTGTTCTCCTCAACATTTCCTTCATCTTTTTTAAATGAATCATATTTAATGAAATCAAATCATTTCCCATCATTATTAATTAATAAAAATAGCTGTGCGTGCCATTAGCATACGATTTTAGACTGTTTAAAATAAAAATATGCCATAATGTTAGTTATTTTCAATATTATGCTCAATAGAATACAAATTTGTATTTCCTCAAGTAACTTATTTGTATATTCGAATCTTCACTGATTTCATTAAGACAGAAATATATATTCATATATTTGTTCAACGATTTATATGAATGGCGGCGGAGTACAAAGAAAACTTCAAATGTGTAAGACTATAAAAATTATTTTCATAAATTGAAATTCAATATTAAAAGTGTTAACTGTACTAATTTTAAATGATAATTTCTTGTAATGATATTAAACATTCGATGATTCTATGGAAAGCTCGATGATTTATAACCAGATTTTATGGCAACATTAAATTCTCTTTTATAGTTGAATTTTAAAGTTTTATGCTAACATTTTTGAGTAAATTAAGAGTTATACATAAAAATTTTAATGTATAGTATTTAAAGATTTAGGCTAAATATTTTCCAAATGAAAAACATATAATGGATTATAGTTCTAAATATTTTCCATATGACGTTATTAATATTTTATAAGAAGAAAAAAACTTCATGATTTTAACTTTAAAGCAGAGCGTGTACAGAATGTTTACTATTGAGTTTCATTTTAAAGAAGAGAAGCGAAATCTAGCTGTTTAGTTTCCATGAATTTTAGAATTTGTATTAAAATATTTGAACGAAGTCTTGTTGGCATTGATTCTTTTTTTCATTATTCTTATTTACGTCGTTTTATCACATTCATTACGGAATTTTGTTGGTTCATTTCGCAAACAAATAAGAAAAAGAAACTTGAAAATTGCAATGCAAAATATATTTGCATTTTGAGATTAAAAAAGAAGCCAACATGACTATTAGTTTTCAAATGTATGGAAACTACTACACCTCTAATCTGATTTTTTAGGTGAGTAGAATTTATTGTAAAAATTTAATTTATTGTCAAAATTGAGAATTCAAAAATATTTTTGAGTAAAAGCTATTAAAACCATCATAATTATAATACAATAAAAATTAGAATGCATATATACATATAAAAATTAAACTAAACATTTTAATATCAGCTGACACATTTGTTTTTCATTTTTAAATAATAACGCACATATTATAAATAGAATCAGAAAAATTTACCGGAAACACTTCTAATTATGCTGAAAATTTTGAATTTCATGATTAAAAAATGGATGATGTAAAGCCAGTTTAAAATATTAAAAATGGGTTCATAAATATCGTATTAAATAAATTACTGAATTAATTTGCATATTATCATCTACTACATAAATTAATTCATTTTTACAAGACACAGATAATGAGTGCGAAATCGATTCATTTAGAAATGAAACCATTGAAATGAATCGTGCATCGTGTTGGAAAATATGCATAAAATGGAATTGATTTTTCATCTGTAACATCACTTAAATTGAATTAATTATTTACAATAATGATGACTCTTTATAGAAATTTTATTCCTTATTTTGTTATATTTAATGCACTTCGCACCAAAACAAATTAAGAACACTAAGAAAAAAAATAAGAAAAGGAAAGGAAAAAATTATGCGGAAATTTAGAAAGATTTTAAAAATTATGGAAGCTCATTATATTTATTTTTATTTTTAATTCACCTTTTATAGTTTTACAAAAAATATGTAACTTATAATATGTTTAAAATGGATATTATATTTCACCTGTAACGTCATTTATATTGAATTTATTTTTTACAAAAATTATGATGGGGTTTTTTTTGGAAATATTCTTTATTTTTATATATTTCATGTACTTTCTGCCAAAAAAAAATTAAAAATACATAAATTTATAAAGAGTTTTTAAACATTATGAAAACTTAATATTTTTTTTATTTTTAACTCATTATTTTCAGTTTTATGAAAAGTGTGTAAATTATAATAAGAATAGTTTCCCAATAAGATAGTTATTAAACTAAAAAGTTATGTATGTTTCTTAATTTAAGACACAACTTTCAATCATCAATTTCTCATACGGATATTGACGATGTAATTTATCAAAACCGTTTCTTGAAATTTAAATCATTGTTTTTTTCATTATGAAATTCCAGTGTATTATTTTACATTGTAACAGATGCACGTGTTTTCAAGCAGAACTGTAGTATATTAATCTTGCAGCTAAGTGTCTTTTAATAAAATGGATTCGTTTCCTTTAAATATTTAATCTGTTTTGATTCTCTATCTTTATCCTTTTCATTACAAACCAAACAAAAAAAATGAAGACTTGTGTTAGAGATTCCGGTAATTCTTCGAGATATTTAATAGAATCTGATTGGAAATTTTGTTCACTTATATAATAGCACACTGTGGAATACCTGAAAATGAAAGAGTCGCCCGTTTGACAAAGAACGCCTTTAATATCCCAATTTCTATAGCTGTTGGAATTCCCAAATGTCCGTGGAAAAGATTCAGACAACAAAAGTTCCTTAGCAAAGAGGAGAATGGTTCTTAATCAAGGGCCAACCATAAAAACCTTTTTACAACTGCTAAATACAGGCACGCACAAAAATGGTTCCTTTTCTGTTCTTTTAACCTGACTTAGTTTCTTGTTAATCATGGATATTTTAGTAAATATTTACAGAGGTTACATTGATAGACAAGTAACTATTTAGAAAATGAAAATCAAGACATTCAGCATATTATTTTTGTTCTACATCTATATATATAAAGGGTTGTCGAAAGAACTTCAATGTAAATTTCAGTATGCATCCTTTATTGGATTAATCAGTAGCTCTATTTTTTCCTTCAATTCTTACTATTAGTTCACACTCTTCCTATATATATTTATATATCTTGTTCAAATTTTCAATCGTTAATAAAATACTTTTTATTCATCCAATCTAGATCAAATACATTTTTTTAAACTTGTAGTGGATGGATGATACTTGATGTTAATAAAGTTTTTTTTAAATATTAATTTATTAATTAAATTTAATTTATTAATTTTAGTTTTATATGGGAGAAAAAATTTTCTCTTATATAAGATATTTAGCAGAATATAAATTTAGGAATAAGCATCGTCAGTGGCGAAGCGTGTAGATTGCGGGAAAAAATTTCTTTCTTTTTCCACTTAATATGGTGATTCTGTCATATGTATATACATATTTATATTAATTGTAATTATTTAATAAAAAGTAACTAAGATAAAATGTTTCATTGTTGACCTAAGTAGGAATTGACTTTATTTTTTTATATTACTTGTTATTTAGTAATATAAAGTTATCTTATTTATATTTTCCCTCCAGTAAATGCAAATAATCATTTTTTTATATTATAATTTTGAATGTATATGCATGTAATATAAAAAAATGTTTTGTTTTATCACTTTAATGATATAAAGTGACCGCAAATAAAGTGATTTATGATTATTATTACTTATTTTTATTATTTGTGTTGCCTTCCTTTTTAATGAATTATTATTTTTCCTCTTTTTATTATATTAATTTTTTCTTTCCATTTATTTACTTGTTTATATAAATATGTTAAATGTGTTTCACTTGTATACACTTGTTATAAAGTGATCGTTTAAAAATATATGATCCCATAGGAGCATAACAGTTCAAGGGAAAGTAAATAATTGAATATAGATAATAAATTCTATGAGTTTAAAAAGGACGTGAAAAATTATTATCATTCATTTACAATTTTGATTACAAAGACTAAGTTCCGAAATTTTTAGATGACAATTCTTATGTTTGATTTCATCGTCTCATTAAAAACCTTGAAACTTAGTTTCAATAACATTTTTTGCATGAAAAATAGGTTCTATAAGCCAACGACAAAGAAAAAAAAACAGCAAAGTTCATTAAAACATGATTTGACTTTTTTTTATAACATAATCCATGTTATAACATCTGCTCTAAGAAAATCTCATCAGGATAAAAGCGAAGATGCAAAAATGCAGATTTCCAGCTCCACATAAGGCACTCACCACCTTCGCTATTTTCTACACGCCATGTGAAGAGAAATCCACTATGTTTTTATTACTTCATCTGGCTTTCATGCGATTTCATTTGCCTATAATTCCTTTTGTAGTGAAACGGGGCAAAGAAATGAAAATAATTTATTTACTAAATAAATAATATGTCGCTGAGGGCCGTTTTATCCCTAGAAATTACCGGTTACAACGAGGTCGGTATTCAGCGCAAATTGCATGGGACTTGATATACAAATTTGCAGAGACTGTTTGTACTTGCGATGTATCTCGTGCTTGATGACTTCCCATTTCTGTTGAGATTATGCTGCCTATGGTCAGAAAAAGATGATAAAAAATCGAATTACAAAAGCAAAAAAAAAATTCAAGGGGATGGACGTACCAAATTCTACAGCTCTCAAAATTGTCCATTATGTTCTTCGTGTTTCTCTGTACATGTTTCAGCATGACCAGATGCTGCAAGCGGATGATCACCATCTACTTTTAGACATTACTAAAAAACTCCTCATCCGGTATGACAATGATAATAGTTGGTTTCTATAGTGTACTCATTGCTAAAAGGAGGTATTTATCAACAAACTGGTAAAGTTGTTAACTGTGAACAGATCTGATTCGATGAACCATGATACACTGATGCATTATATGAAGCGATAGTGGCTTATAGTAGGAAAACAACAGATAATTTCATCATGGATCTTTACCAGTTTGAAAATTACCTGCCCAAGGTCTATTCGAAAGTTTATGATAATAAGTGTGGATTATGAATTGATATTAATCAATTACTTTATTCTTGATTTACAATAACTAAGTGTGCAGACTGAAATCATGTGAATGCAAGGTGGTGCCGCTTCCACATATAAAACTTCTGCCTAACTTTTGGTATCATGACATAACTATCCAGTACTTACTAATCGTCTTAGTTCCAATTATCTCTGACTTTTATGGATGCCTAATCCAAGTTGTACACACCAGATTCCCAAACTATATTTGATTTGAAAAATGGCATCAAATATGAGATTAAAAATGTTTTAAGCCAATTTTATATTTGATGCTTTAATAATTACATTTCCGAGATAAAAAATTAGTTTTGTCATTTGAATTTTATCACTGTAACTTTATTGATGAGCGCTAACTATTTTTCCTATAATATTTGAGCCATATAAATTTTATTTTTTTCCATCAAAACACATGATTGCAAGAAGGTCATTAATGATATTTTGAAATCTAATTTAAATTATAATTAATTTCAACATTTTTCTCTTAATTCAGCCTATATTACTTTCTCTCTAAAATGTTCTCTTATTTCCTGATCCTATAATCTCTTTTTTATTTAATTAATTATATACACGCTGCACAAAACTACTGATCTCAATATATTCCTTCGCTCCGAGTGAAGGAATAAAAATCCTGAATGCTTACAACATGCTTTTAAAAATACTTAAGATTCCCTTTCCTAAGCTGACACGTGCAAAGGAAATCCCTATCAAAATCTCATAGTAAAATCACTGACGGGAAAAATTCTATCTCTTTTGCACTTGTATCACGATATTAACGGACGTCGGTTGTAATATCGCTTCTTGTAATCGAAATGATAGAAGTTGTAGTGAAATAAATCGAAGTTAAAATTTTCAAAAGCATCTTCTTCTCCTCAACGTCACGTGTGTGTGTGTGTATATATATATATATATATATATATATATATATATATATATATATATATATATATATATATATATATATATATATATATATATATATATATATATATATATATATATATATATATATATATATATATATATATATATATATATATATATTAAATACGTTAGTAAGATTTGACACGAACGAGTAGTATCTAAAGTTCGCTTATAAATAAAATACATAATCCAAGAATGAATACATTTAGTAAAACTAATATTTTATTCTTGGAAAAATTGAATTCTTGGATGAAATTTTCATATGACTGAGAATTTCTAATTTTTTTTTCTTATAAATCATTGGTTTTAAATTAAGTAAATGGTTTATTTTAAAAGAGAAAATGAAACAAAATTTTGGATAATATTTTTATCTTCACTCTGATGCAAATCAGTTTGAACTAATATAAATTCATCTGGTAAAGAGCTGGGATATCTCCTCTAATAATACTGCGGAATATAGTAAATGTTTATCTATCTGCCATCACTTTAGGTCAGAACGATTGACCTATAGCTAAAACATGTGGCCCCGACACAATTTAAAGGGTGATACTAAGTAACTACAAGCGATGTTTAGAAATTTAAATGTGTCTGCAATTATCATGAGAAAACAAAAAAAATCTGAATTAATATTTTATTAATTAGTAATTCAAAAAAATATTACATAGTATTCATTTACCTTCTCCAAAGTATATACATGCATGGTATGTTTGGTAAATATAGAGCAAATAGCGTGGCCTATTAAGCGCCAATAAACATGACACAAAAACATTTTCCTTTATAATTAATATACACCTATTTTTTATTTTTTACATGACTGCAACGTTGTTGAGTAAGATGAATAGTTTTAAATGAAACAACGTTGTTGAAACTGATTTTAAATTATGAGAAGTGTTTTGTATATTTGAAATTCTTCTTACTAGAAAATTTAATAGTTAATTTATATCAGTTATTTTGAACTTCTATCATTTTGAGAGGTTATAAAAGTTAATTAAATTCCATTATTAGGTAGAAGACTCGTGTAAATAGAGATAAAATCATTTTTAATTATATTGTTCACTCTTCCAATTTTGAAACCAAATATATATTTTAATTGATTCTTTCCGCAAATAGCTTGAAAACGTTTTTCTTTTCAGTTATTTAAATAAAATTACTTTTCTAAAAGAAATAAAGTATTCGTTTATTCAAAATACTTTCCGAAATCAGATGGTGAATGAGGAAATTCAGCATTTCAAATATTGCAAAACAACTTACTGTAACTATTTAATTTGTAATGAAATTTTAACAAATATTTTGATAACTTGGGTTTCAGACTTTATTTAGCGTTAATTTGTGTATAATACATACACACATTTAGCGTTTATTTATAATATCTCGAAGCATTTTAAGTGTCTAATTAATTACAAATTCAATGAATGAAAATTAATTAATTTTTTTCCATTAATTTACTCACAAATGATCCTTTTTTTTTATTCTTATTGCTTGAATATATTGTGTGCAATCATATACACTTTGATTGCACTTTGGTTGTAATTTTCAAAAATTTAAAGATGTTTCAATATTTATTAATATTGATAAAACTTATTAGATATTCATTTTTTGAAAAAAAAACCATGTTTTGTTAAATTATTTGTATATCAAACTTTTAAATAAAGGAATTAATTTTAATTTCGGTAAATGTGAAGTTCATTAAATATTCAAATACATGAAGGCATACTTTTATATACAGACTTTATATGTAAACACATTTTTCTTATGAAAAGTGGCTAAAGAATTCTTATATACATCTTGATTCATACAGTGTTAGAAAATCAAGCTGCAACAGTAGTATACTACTATGGGAAAGAGATCGATAAATGTCTTGTGAAATTATAGAACCATGCCACAAGTTTCCAGGCAGAAGTGCAAGCTTTAAAGATGGCCATTGAAGATTGTGAAAGAGTGGAGAAAGGACAGAAGTGCACAATTTTTTCATATTCTCTGTCAGTCCTACAAGCCATACAATCATCTCACAATTGTAATAAGGAAATATGGACGATAAAAGAAAAGATAAAAAGTGTAAAATCTAACAAGTGGATAGAGTTGAATTGGGTTAAGACCCATATTGGGATATATGGTAATGAAAAGGCGGATTAATATGGAAAGTTGGCGGCACAGAAAGAGAGTGCTGATATGGTTGTCCCCAAATCAAATGGTGTCTGAAAATCGGAATTAAGAGAAGAAGTAAATGCAATGGTTTGACAGATGGTATATGTCCAAAAACGGAGGAGTAACTTTCGATATTATTCCTAATCCAGAAATAAAAATAAAAAGTTACCATCCAGTGATAATTCAAATTATATCAGGACATGGGAGATTTTCTGCATATTTCCAAAGATTTGGAAGAATGCAGGAAAATAAATGCATTTGTGGAGGAATCGGTACTGTTTACCACTATTTAAAGGAATGTTTTGAAATCTCGGAGTAAAGAAAGAATCTGAAAATTATAAATAATGACTTAAGTACAGTATTGATGGTACAAGGTAATCTTAAAACTCTGGAGGACATGTTGTCAAAAATTGTCAGTTTTTTACCAACTATTTGAGAGTTTGTAGAAAAGCAAGAAGGACATTAATTTACCACTTTGTGGCCAATTTCCTTCGAAGAGAATGTCAGTTTGGCAAATTGGTCAATACAAGGATGGACAATGCTAAAGATAGCAGTCGGCCACAACAAATCCTGTCGATACTGCTACGTTCAGTGGTAGCGGGGGGTTCGGCAGTATGCAAGAAAAAGAAATGTTAGAAAATCCAAGAAATATGAGAAAGTGCTACAATATATTGTTAATAATTAACTGTATTACAAATCTGAATACTTATTATTAAAATTTAGTAAGGTTAATAAACAAAGTATTTCAAACAAATGTATGATTATTCAGAATGTCAAAATATACATTTTAAAGAATTAGCTCAATCAAAATATACATTTTTAGAATAAAGCTGCTTTACCATATAAAATAAAGTTTAAAAAAAATAAAACGTTGCAATTCAATTGATATGCTTTCTACCAAATTTTTCTTTTTCTTGGTTGCGTTATAAAATTGCTAACGCTAATAAACAACACTGAATTAATCAATAAAAATTAATTCAAAATAAATATAAAATAAAGGTAAAATAAAAATGAGCCAAAACAGCGGTAATAATTAATAATTTCCATTGAAGTTGTCATTACAGTAAAGGCCGAAATTACACAAAATCTTTATGAATTTTGAAATTCCTCTCTTAATTATTTTTTTACGAAAATAGAGAAAACAAACTTATTAAGATTCTTGTATTTGCTGACTCTATATCAAGAGAGTAATAAGTTCATACATAATTGCCGTTTCTTCAAATCATTCTTTTATTGATATTAGTAAAGAAACTTTTGCATCGTGCTCGGCAAACTTGGCTTGAAGATAAATGGAAAATAATAAATTTAAAATTAAAATATGAACAAATTATATTTCTTCCAACTTCTTGTTTGACTTTGACACGAAGTACTCTAGTTACTAATTTCAATGCAATATTCTTTCACATAATTTAATTTATATCTTTTTGTATGAAAGTCAAACGAATTCTATATGCATGCAATCGTTCAGTAATGAGATTTCCACCATTTTTATTATGTGAAATATATCCAATATTGCCCTTTTTCAGCAAATATATGAATTCAAATGAAAATATTCTTTATGTTCCTTTTATATTTATTAGCTTAAAAAATTTGAAAGTTGAATTTCATACAGATTAGTTTATTTCTGCTTAAAATGGCAGGGATTTTCTACAATAGTCAGATTTTGCAATATGAATTCGATATGATTATATGTACATTTCTTAAGCATTTATTTGTTTATGTTAGTTGTAAAATATGAATTTAAAAGTATTTAAGCAAAATAAAAGTTTATTTTAGATGATTAGATATTGAAATTTAAATTACTAATTATGAAATGCCGTAAGTTAAAAAAAAAACGTGATTCTTATATTTTATAATGTGATTGAAAAATGTTTTGCTTGTAAAATTAATAAGAAATTTCATTCGAATATACATCAATATATCTTAAAAGTAAAGTAAATGGCACTAATTTAATAGTCGGGCGTATCAGGTCAGCTGTAATAGGCATAACTACTCCCATTACAGCTTGGTGCAGCATGTCGATAGGGATGCCGCCGATGATCCGTTGAAATACATCTTTCAATTTCACCAAAGTGGCTGTGGAGTAACGGTAGATACGAGATTTTATGTATCTCTACAACCAAAAGTTCGCTGGCGTAAGATCTGGTGATCGTGAGGGCCACTTAATCTTACATACTAGGCTTATTACTCGGGCCTCAGTGAATGTGCCTAGGAGGAATGTCCTGACGGAACGAGCAACTTGAGAAATGCCCCCGTCTTGCATATAGGTGACGGGAGGTAACGCAAAGCTTTGCTACAAACAAGAACTGCGTTGTCTTGCAAAAGCGTAAGATGCCTCCTGCAGTGACGGAACAGGTTTTCCAACCAGATGCAGGATAGCGCTCCTCAAAAAATAAATAACAGAAAATAAAAGACTAGGTGAAACCACACCAAATAGTTGTTTGGTCTTGACTCACGAGAAACTGATGTCGCCCAAATACAATTAATTTGCGTATTGAGGTCACTATGCAATGAAAAGTAAGCTTCATCGGTGTACATGATGTTCAGAATTAATTGTGTGTCACATTCAATTTGTGCAATCGCCCATGTTGGAAAGGCTTGTCTTTTATCGAAATCTGTTGGTAGAAATTGATGAAGTGTCTATATCTTGTACTGATCTTGTTGTAATGTTCCCTGCAGAATTCGACGGATCGACTTTTTGGAATCACTTTAACTCTCTCAGCTTCACATGCGTTGGCATTTGACGTTAATGTCTCGGCAGACATGAACCTCACTGGTCCGCCACTTCGTGGACGATCCTCCACAATCCCCGTTTCCTGAATACGGTGTATTAAATTAAGTGTCGCATTCGGTGAAATAAGGCTTTTATTCACCTTGAGACCTTTCACTGTGAGGAATTTTCGCAATGTTTTAGTCATAGATAAAAAAGCTTTAAACACTAATGCTCATTCCGGTAATAATAGCATGTTGCTGGCATCTATTGACGGATCCATTTCCAGTCTTGTGTTTTATAGCTATCCAGATTTTACATAAATTGTCTGGGTTTGATATGTGAGCACCATCCATAGGTTAGAATTATTTTTAAAGGCTGAAAACTCTAAAAAATTTTTGAATATATTCCCAAAAACTGTAATTTTTTTCTAGCATTATTTTTTTATTATGATTTTTTTAAAAATCTCGCATGGATTTATGACGCATTATATTGTAGCGAAAATTGCTCCTTCCGGCCAAGCGCCGATGGCTTAGTCGGCTGAGCGACGCACTTCATAGCGGAGCGGAAGGTCGCGGGTTCAAATACAAGCGAGGCGAACAGTTAAAGATTGATTTTTAATTTCTATTTGCTTTATGTCAGACTTGTTAAATATGCAAATTTATGTTAATTATTCTAATATGTTATTTATGTAAATTCCTAATTTTCTGCGGGACTTCTTTTCTGCGGGCCTTCAAATTCTAGAAGGTTCTTGAATAATCTTCTGTATATAAATAGTTTCCCAATCGGTTAGATTGGTATTAAAACTCTTCAGTTGATCTTGAGTGTGTTCATTTCTCTTGGACTTGCTACAATCACTTCATCTACGTGACAGTTTGGTGGAGGCGCCGGGTACGACAACGGAAGAGTTACGCCAAAGCCGACGTATTCAAGGACTCGATCCTGAATTTGGTCTTCTACCGGATCCGACTAGACAATTAAGGAAAATGGTTGAAGGAGGAGAAGCCGATCAGAAATTCTCAGCTGGGGCCAGTTCTGCTCCGAGCAACATTGCACCAGTTCCAGTTTTGACCTACCAGCTCCCCAGAAGCCCTTGTATTTTCTCTGGAGACAACCAGGAAGACGCTAACCGGTGGCTCAAGGATTTTGATAGAATAGCGAACTACAATCGCTGGGATGACCAAATGTGCTTGGCGAACGTCATCTTTTACCTCGCCGGAACAGCCCGACAATGGTTCGATAACAACGAAGACACTTTCACTGATTGGACTGTTTTTCGGAATTCGTTGAAAAACACATTTTGTCGTGCGGCTGATATAAAGCGCCAGGCTGAAAGCCAGCTACTCACCCGTGCGCAGCGAATTGGTGAGTCATCTGAATCTTACATTCAAGATGTCCTTTCTCTTTGCCGGAAAGTTAATCCCTCTATGGCTGAAGACGAGAAAGTGGCCCATCTCATGAAGGGCATTGCAGAGGACTTGTACCAGATTTTATCGTCTCAAGAATATGAGACTACGGACGCTTTCGTAAAACGATGCCGTCACATAGAGAGCCTTCGCCGAAGACGCATCGTTCGACCACGATTTCAGAGACTACCTAATGTCTCTGCGGTGTCAACCGAAACGGATGCCGATTATCTCCGATCATTGGTGCGCACCATCGTCAGGGAGGAGCTTCAAAAGATCATGCCGGAAGTACAGGACTACACAGACAATGAAACTGAGAAACCACGTGATATTGCATCTGTGATCCAGGAAGAGGTTATGGAGGCTCTAGCACCAATTACAGGTGCAAGGAGAGACAAGACGACTCCCCAACGTTCGGTTCCAACCAGACCACAGGCAAGACGTGAAACCACCAACAGACCCACTCCTCAACGTAGAACAGACTTATGGAGAACTGATAATAATGTGCCCCTTTGCTATCATTGCGGACGCCCAGGGCATGTGCTAAGGTACTGCCGGGAGAGGCGTCGAATATTTCAAAATGCACGAGCCACTAGAACCATTAACCCCCGACGAGATGTGTATGCTGACTCCCTTGCTAGCTACGACGACGACTACGCACAGCCTACTTCTTCCAGAATAAGAAGCAGTTCACCTTATCCACGATGTTTCCTCAACCGCCGAGAGTCGCAATCACCAGCACGCCGTTCCAGTCTTTCTCCGCGCCGACTCGCTGAGGAAAACTAACTCGGGCGACCTGTACAGGAGGTAAGGCCGCAGTGGAAGAAAATCCTCCGACGTACACCACAGCGAAGTTAAAAGAGAACACCACCTATATCGTCGCAAATGGAATATGCGTAAAAGCCCTCGTTGATTCTGGTGCCGATTATTCCATCATATCTGAAGAATTACGCCGACGATTGAATGCCCCTATGTTTATTGAGAATGGACCTATACTGAAAACTGCTTGTGGTAAAACTGTAGCCGCCTCTGGACGCTGTGTATTAAAAATGGACTTGAACGGGACCGTGAAGCCGTTTGAATTTCTCGTGTTTCCTCAGTGTAGTCATCAAATGATACTTGGCTGGAACTTTTTCCGTGCAACCGATGCCGTTATCGATTGTGGAAACCAAGAGCTCCAACTTGCCGAAATCATTCCGTACAACTCGGGTTCAAAGGAATCGGATTGCTCTTTGATTGCCGCATCTGATTACTTAATTGAATCTAACTCAACAAGACAAATATGTGCTTTGAATTCGCAAGTGCAGGAAGCAGATGGAGCTATGATTGTTGGTAGTGCAATTCTGAGGTACGAAAAGGAGTTATCTATACCAGCCTCGATTGTCGACATTGAGAATGGCTATTGTAAGGTGTGGATAACAAACTGTTCCCGACGAACTCAATTGATTCCGAAAGGAATGAATATAGGGTGCTTAACGACAATAGCTAATGACGCAATCTGCTCCTTGAGTGATAAAGAGCGAGAAAGTTCACAGGGACACAAATCCAGAAAAAGAGCAACACGAGAAAAGTTAAGAGAAATTCTCGATTCTGATCTAACAACTACTGAAAAAGAAGAGCTATTGAGTCTACTAGAAGAATTTAGTGAC
Source organism: Argiope bruennichi (assembly GCF_947563725.1). Taxonomy (NCBI): domain Eukaryota; kingdom Metazoa; phylum Arthropoda; class Arachnida; order Araneae; family Araneidae; genus Argiope; species Argiope bruennichi. The sequence goes on from NC_079152.1 coordinate 77,991,552, forward strand.
ATTTTTGATTTTAAGGGGACATTGAGAAAATCTGGATGCAGTTCCGTGAAACATAAGATCGATACAGGTGACAACTCACCAATCAAGCAAAGACCGTACCGTGTATCAGCCATTGAAAGACGCTCGATTGCCGAGGAGGTCCAGCGGATGCTGAAAGAGGACGTGATACAGCCGTCAGACAGCCCATGGTCATCTCCAGTCGTCCTTGTGAAGAAGAAAAATGGTGAATGGCGATTTTGTGTCGATTATAGAAGATTGAATAAGATAACCAAAAAGGATGTATATCCATTACCTCGCATCGATGACGCCTTGGACTGTCTAGCCGGTGCAAAGATTTTCTCCATGATGGATCTGAAGTCAGGCTATTGGCAAATAGAGGTTGACGACAAAGATAGAGAAAAGACAGCCTTCGTGACATCAGATGGTCTTTATGAATTTAAAGTAATGCCATTTGGGCTATGCAACGCCCCTGCTACTTTCGAACGGATGATGGACACGGTGCTAAGGGGCCTAAAGTGGAATATTTGTCTTTGCTATCTAGACGATATCATCGTGTACGCACCGAATTTCCAAGAACATCAAATACGCTTGAGGAAGGTTCTGAAGTGTATCCAGGGAGCGGGACTGACGCTAAATTCGAAGAAATGTTCATTTGGCAAAAAGAAACTAACGATACTGGGACACCTAGTTGAGCAAGATGGAATCTATCCGGATCCACAGAAAATCGTAGCCGTAGAAAAATTCCCGACCCCAGAAAATATCGCTGATGTCCGAAGTTTTCTAGGCCTATGCTCATACTATCGACGATTCATCAAAAATTTCGCTGATATCGCAAAACCCCTGCATGACTTATTAAAGAAAGATGCAAAATTTTTCTGGAATTCGTCACAGAGGGAATCTTTTTCAACACTCAAAAAATTACTGACCAGTGGCCCCGTTCTGGGACATTTTCTTCCGGACGCGAAAACAAAGATTCACTCGGACGCTAGTGGGTATGGAATCGGCGCAGTGCTGGTGCAGATCCAGGGTGGCACAGAAAGACCCACAGCCTATGCATCTAGGTCACTTACTGCAGCTGAAAGAAATTATTCTACAACCGAAAAGGAATGCCTTGCCGTGATCTGGGCTATCAGTAAATTCAGGCCTTATTTGTATGGAAAACCTTTCACAGTAGTTACAGATCACCACTCTTTGTGTTGGTTGGCCAAAGTTAAGGATCCTTCAGGAAGACTGGCTAGGTGGGCTCTTAGGTTACAAGAATACGACATCAATATTACGTACAGGAGTGGCCGCAAACATTCTGATGCGGATTCTCTGTCAAGGAAGCCCCTCGTTGAACCAACAGCTGAGAGCAATGACGAAATCCCCTTCCTTGCAGCTATCGCAGATTACGCAAAAGAGCAACGAAAGGATAAACAATTGAAGACCATCATAGCAATCCTCAAGAGAGGTGAAGCGTACCAAAATTATCAAATGAGAAGTGGTATACTGTATAAAAGAAACTATGATCCGATGGGACAGCAATGGCTTTTGGTGGTACCAAAGCAGCTTCGTAGCGATGTACTAAGAAGCCTTCACGATGCTCCTACCGCCGGTCATCTCGGTTTTGCCAAAACATATGACAGAATAAAGAGGAAATACTTTTGGCCAGGGTTGTATGGGAGCATACGTAGATATGTATCACACTGTCGAGAATGCCAAAGACGAAAATCACCACCACAATTACCACCGGGGCAGCTCCATCCAATAAAACCTCCTGACATACCGTTTGTCAAAATTGGAATAGATCTACTTGGACGCTTTCCAGTTACCCGAAATGGGAATAGGTGGATTATTGTTTGCACGGATTACCTAACCAGATTCACAGTCACAAAAGCAGTACCAACCGCTGAGGCCGCCGAAATTGCGAAATTCATAGTTGAAGAAATTGTACTGAAGCACGGGGCTCCCAAGGAAATGATAAGTGATCGAGGACGTAACTTTTTAGCCAACATTGTTAAAGACATCAATCAGTTATGCCAGACGTCACATCTTCTGACAACCGCCTACCATCCACAGACCAATGGGTTGACAGAAAGATTCAACAGGACATTGGCAGACATGCTATCTATGTACGTAGACGTTGAACAAAGAAATTGGGATACGATTTTGCCCTTTGTGACTTTTGCCTACAATTCAGCAAAACAAGACACCACAGGATTTAGTCCATTCTTTCTTGTTCATGGTAGAGAAATCCAGACTCCTCTTGACGCAATTTTCCCTTCTAATGCCGAAACTTCCGACGATAGCTATGTGCATCATCTGATTACCAAGGCTGAAGAAGCTAGGCAGCTTGCAAAACTTCACATCCGCGAAGCACAAGTTACAGATAAGCGCCGATATGATGAGAGACATCGACCTGTCAGCTACAATATCGGGGATTTAGTCTGGGTGTTCACCCCAGTTCGAAAGGTGGGATTATCCGAAAAGCTCTTAAGGCGCTACTTCGGACCTTATCAAGTAACACGACGACTATCTGACGTGACGTATGAAGTAGAAAGTTTGGAACGAAATAGAGGGCGTCGAAGTTCAAAAGACGTTGTCCATGTACTACGACTAAAACCCTATCTTGATCCAAGAAGACAATTTGTTGATGGAGGGATGCCTGATATTCCCAGGAGACCTGTTACAAGGAGCCACACCAGATTGCAGCGGGACGCTGCTTCCTCCTAAGGAGGGGGAAATGTAGCGAAAATTGCTCCTTCCGACCAAGCGCCGATGGCTTAGTCGGCTGAGCGACGCACTTCATAGCGGAGCGGAAGGTCGCGGGTTCAAATACAAGCGAGGCGAACAGTTAAAGATTGATTTTTAATTTCTATTTGCTTTATGTCAGACTTGTTAAATATGCAAATTTATGTTAATTATTCTAATATGTTATTTATGTAAATTCCTAATTTTCTGCGGGACTTCTTTTCTGCGGGCCTTCAAATTCTAGAAGGTTCTTGAATAATCTTCTGTATATAAATAGTTTCCCAATCGGTTAGATTGGTATTAAAACTCTTCAGTTGATCTTGAGTGTGTTCATTTCTCTTGGACTTGCTACAATCACTTCATCTACGTGACAATATATTAGCATATGTTCTAAATTTAAAAATGTATAAACATTTGGTTTGTGATCTATTTATGTTCTTGTATACAAGAAAAAAATAAAATAAAAAATAACGTATTATAGATATAAATAATATACAGGTTATAATTATTTAAATATACAGATCTGTAAATCACTTTACGCAAAAATACAAGGCAGTTCGCAGTTTTAACCTCATTTACGCCATCTCTATTCTACAGTAGATTTAAAATAAACAATTAAATATTCATAGAGAAGATTTGAATCTAATCTGCAGAATGTAAATATTTTTCGGAATTAAATTGTGCTTAGATATTATAATTAGTAGATCATTCATAACAATTTCATCATTTCTATTTAAAATTGAAATAACATTTTTAACAGCAGAAATATAATTTTATAAGCTCTCTATATTTTTTCACTAATTCCACTTGGTCTTATGCAAACATTTTGCTATGAATTAAGGACTTAAAGCGAATTCTGCCTCCACTTACTGGTGCCACATCAATTACTTTGCAATGCTCTAAATATTCTCAAAATTTAATGAATTAAATATTTTCAAAATATGAGGAAAATCAATATAATGCAATGATTATTTATGCGCTATGCATTTCTTGTTTTTTCTATTTTAAGGAAATCTGAAATGTATTTTTTCCTTTCCATTTTGCTTTGATAATAGCTGTGAATAAATGTTTTTATTTCATTACATCCTCTTTTTTCAGTTTATATAAACAATTAAATTTTTATTCGTGTCTTGCAGAACTTCCCAAAGTTTACGTCATGCCTGAAAAGATCATCATGAACGAGTCACAATCAGCTGATCTCATCTGCTCAGCATCCGGCGATCCTCCCCTTTCTCTGTATTGGAACACGTCATCTTTGGTGTCTAATCACACCATTGGTGACTTTGAATTGCTTGGAATGATTGATTATGCTAATGGAAGCGCTGACATGCTCAACAGTTTCAGCTTTGATTCAAACGATACTGTACAAGTTTTGAACATTTATGCCTCCAGTGGAGAAGATAATGGATTTGTAAACTGCATTGCCGAAAACGATGTTGGACAAGAAATTGCACAAGTGTTTCTGGAAATACATGGTGAGTGTTTTGATTTTACTGCTTATTAATTTTTTTTTATTTATTTTTAAATGATATCTGGATTTATCAAAATGAAAACTAGTATAATGTAATGTTAAGGCTTCGATCAATTGCTTAAATATGATGGAGACGGTTTATTTCTGCAAGAAATAGCTAAGAGTGGTAAATAATGAATGACGCTGTACAGTGTGATCTAGATAAAGTTTCAAAGTAAATACGCAAATCCAAAACAAAATATGTAAAACTCTGGCAAGAAAAACATTTGGATTCTTTTTCTTTACGGAGAGTACTATCGTCATGTAATTCGGCCTGAAAATCGGAAGATGATCCTGCATTTTTACAATGATTGGGAATTGCGAGTATGATTTCTCAAATACCTTTGTTGTACCGAGCTTTATTCCAATATATTTCTCACGTTGCCAACTTATTGATTAATAACAAAATTAGTTTTTTTCATTGATTATATTACTGAGTATTTAATTAATTGTCAGTTACTTCTGGTCCTGTCTATGGTATAAAACTGTGTTCAAAATGATTTTTTTGAAAATTTTTATAAAATACTTATATTTTTAATTTTGAATAGATTTGGATAAGCACGCATAAAGGAAAAATACATCAATTACAAGTCAATGTGCTTTGAAAATTGATAGAAATGTTTATTTTGCTGAAATAAGTTATGAAGAGAAACTCTTCTAGTTTAAAACTTTATCAAATGATTTGTTTAAAATCCTACCGATAACTTAAGAAATATAAAAATTAGTTTCTGAACTAAGAAATGAGCTGTGTTTTTTCCCAATCTTTCGACAGATTAAATAATATGAAATATTCAACTTCTGTCACATTATGAAGCTTTAAAACAATTGTAATTTTTTTAATGAACTGACAGCATATTCAAGAATGAATTGAGAAATCAATGTATTAAATTTAAACAAAAGATGTTCAATGGCTTTTGATTTTTAAGACTTATTGTAAGAAGATTTTATGAAAGTTTAGAATTAGAGAAAATATTGTTTAAAGATGTAAAGTAAAATATAAAATTATTGAAATATAAAATTAGTTAAATTTTAAAAATTAGTGACATTTCTCAACGAATGAAGAGAGAAACAAAATTCAAAAGATATAGAGAAAAACTGTTCAGATATTAGGAATATTAGATAAAAAAAATATAGTTCACATTTTTGACAAAAGTAGATTTTTTTAACAAATCTAAAAATAAAATCTTAAGAAAATATCTTTAACCTTAAGAAAATATCTTTTTATCTTTTAGTGTTAGAAGACAAGTGAGCATGACAAAAGAGATAAATTATTCTCAGATAGAAATATAAATTTATAAATTGTTTCTTAGCCATTATTTTAGATTTTTGTTTTAGTTTCCCATAACATATATTACGAAAAACTCTCATTTGAACCGCATATGCTTTTGACTTTAAAATGCCAAGTTTTAATCTTCGAAGTCAAATTCATTTATTTGATTTTCAATCAACTTTATTTACAAATGCAAATGTTATTTCTCAAATAAAACAAAACCATAAAATTGATTTACTAATGAACACAACTCGTACTTTACCCACGGACCACACAGATTATTTTGTGGTTAGATGCGTATAAAATTCTTACTGGAAATAAAAGTTTCTTAAATACTTTAGTGTGCAAAATTTAAATGAAAAGTACAATTTCATCATGCAGTTATGAAATAATACAAAATGGCTCTTTTTTTATCATTACAACGGAACCCCAACTCTTCAGAAAGAACATAACGTTAAGGGAGACGCGTAGGTGTATAAACCGCTTACGGCAGGTAGCTTAAAAAAGAAGGAGAAAAGATGTATTTTCAAGCATTCACTGTAAGAGAAATTGTTATTATATGTTTAAACTGACTATTAGAAACTCTCCAAATGTCTTTTCGTGAGTAGAATGATTGGGAAACTGAAATGATGAGTATTGTCGAAGAGTTTGGAAATGACACAAGTTTTGTTTCACATGCGCTCGGAAACACTTTACAGTATAGATACACTTCTAAGAAAGGTTACTGCTGGATGGTCAAAGAAAAAAATGGCCGTAACTAACCAAAATATTACCGTGCTGGTAACTGATAACATTGTTCAAAACTTTCATGTCGTAACTGGACAACACGTATATCATTTTTCTGTGGCTAAAAGTCTTCATAAAAGTGGTATATTTGCTCAATATCTAGAACATTGCCTGTGATTGGCAGAATGGCATTTATGTGTATCCTGTCATTGACCTCATCATCCTTTTGTTGGTCAATGGTTTTGTTGTGGCGTAACAAATATAAAATCCGATCATCTATTCAAGGAGTGAATGCCCCATTTACCGATGAGAATCGATTAAACCTTGCAAAGGATTCCCGAATCAATTTGATATCGAGAAAAGCAAATACATGTTTTCATCCCTTTTTTAAAGTTATGATAAGCTTCCGTTTGAACGATTCTGGTTGTTTGAGTGTAGAGGCAAAGCGATAAATGCATGAACAACACTAGCTACAGAGGCTAGATATCCTTATTTCAATGAAGTTATTGTCTTCTACACACGAGAGTAGAAGATAATATCTCTGAGTTATCATAGTCCAAACTATGTACTTATGGACAATAACGCCGGACTACACTGTTCTCTTAGTATGCAAGAAATTTTGAATTTGAGTAAATCTCATGAATATTTTGGACAGCTTTCTACTTTGTTCTAAATCCACTTGAACATGTTTGGAATGCTTTAGAAAGACATTTGGTGGTATGACTATATCCTAACTAAAAGGTGACTAATAGGCAACTGATGCAGATACTCATTTAAGAATCACAACTTCTTCCTTTAAAATTGTTGGATAATGCCATTTTTAATATGAACAGACAATACCACATATATATTTGAATGATGGGGGAGGTAATATCTTTTACAAAGAGACTTTTGTTTTCTTTTTAATGCACCTCCGCCATTTTGTTAATAAATCTATTTTCTGCTTCTTTCTTTTCTTTCCCTTTATTTTTTGCTATAAGCTTTGTTCGCTCTTTAAGCCTTGTATTGTACATCTGTAGTAAGCATTCAATGTTTATTAATTTACTTTTTGAGGACTTACAGAAAAATAAGAAAAGTTACTTTAAGTCTTTCACAAATATAGCATGTGATAGTAATGTGACGATATTTCACCATGATATGATTATATTAAGATGTATTTATCTTTCTCTTTATGATTTGGACAAATGCTATGCATGCAAAAATTTTAATGTTGCTTAAGCTTAGTACAACCAAAAAAAATTAAGAATTAATTTTCTCTTCCTGTTCAACAAATCTTTCTATTCCCTGCTCACAATTGTGATCGTTTGCTAATGAGACACAAAATGAGTAATGATTATACAGTACATGAAAAGATGCTACTGAGATGGTCTTCAAAATTCTAGAAAGGAGGACACTTTCAATTTGATTATTAATTTGTTAATGTTCAAAGTTGGCTCGTGACTCTATAATCTAAATTTTATAAACTATCCAGGCTATAATAGTTGTGAAGAAATACTCTATAGATCCCCTACGCTGTCCAAGGTGTGCATTATACGCCTTAAACTTTTACTGTCACATTTATTTCTTAATTTCCTTGAGTGCCATCTTAATCGAAATAGCTGATTAGTTAACTTCTCGACATTTTCAGAAAACGCTATAAATAATTAGTCATACTAACTCAAATGGTTGATAGTTTTTCTCGTTCTTTTCTTTTATAAAATGTTGACTATTTGATTAACAGATATTGAACTATTAATTTCGACTGCAAGATGTTTCTTGTTTGGCATTAAATGCATAACAGCAACAAAATGAATAAAAAACATATAGCAAGAAGTCCTACATAATCCTTTCTATAAAAAATCAAAATTAGAATGAGATTCAAGAAACATTTGCAAACAATATTAGAAAAAAAAAGTCACAATAAAAAGATCTAGAACGACATAGAGAAGCCGGAAATGGAAAAGAAATGCAAATGGCAGTGAAGAAAATTCATTTATTTACTTGGAAAGAGTAATGTCTTCTATTATTATCACATTTTGAAGGAAACACCAATTGTATCGTATTTTGTATCTTTTGTGGGGATTACTTTTTCCGAAATGTTAAGTGAATCTCTGAGGAAAATAATGCCAGGTTATTTGTAAGACATTTTCAACATTCAAAAAAAAAAAACTATGAAACAAGTGTATGTTTGCCTGAAGAAAACTGCAGAAAAAAGTGTTGTAGAGATTAAAAGGATTAAAGGAAATTTCTAAAATTTTTATCTTGACTTGACAATCTAGACAGTAAAACAAAGTGTCAAGATTTTCGTGCATATGTTTTTAAATACACTCAGAAAAAATTATATCTGTTACTGAAAAAATAAAAAGCAGCTTTTGCTCCAACTTTACCTTACTTGGAGACAAAACATATAAAGAAGAAAAAGAGTAAAATAGTTCTAATCATGCATGCAGCAGAAGGTATACATATCGACATAATTTGTTACCCTGTTAATAATCTCCCATACTATTGAGCATTATGACATATTAATTAACGAAAGTTGTAGCAGAAAATCCCATTCCCATTGTAGAGTGCTTTTTTTTAATATTATTTGTCATACACTTTAGACTTAAATATATAGTGACAATGCAGCACTAACTCGATATGCAAATCACTAAACCTCGATATGCAATAATTAGTGATCCATTAACAGAAACAACATCAAATGCAAAATAAAAAAAGGATGGAAGAAATTATCATCAATAATCACAAACTAAAATGGGAATATTATGAATCAGCATAAATGAAATAAATAAAAAATTGCAGGTCTCACCATATTAACCTTTACTATAAACTAGCATAAGAAATATTAATAAATGATGAAATTTACGATTCTATAGTTAATTTTTATTTAATTTTACTTAGTTTTATTAAAATACGAATAAATCAGTCACTTTCGATTTTAAAAAAAGAACTGTTTCATTTGCTAGGTACCACAACATAAATTGGGATTTTTCATCCAATATTGATGTAGACCAAAATGAAGGGGAAATTTTAATTATGTCCAACGTTGCAGACAATGGTGGAGGATTACATATAATGATCATAAGAATTTATAAAAAATAAATTGAAAAAGAATTAGTTTGTCTGTATTTATGCATATTGTTAGTGAGTATTTTCAAAGACTAAAAAAATTGAACACACCTACTATTTTCAGTCTACTATTACTTCTTAATTTCCAACTTCACTAATTGTTTGCGTCAAAAATAAATAAAATATATTTGTCATTTTATAACAGCAATATCTGAAAAGTTTTATACATACTGCCGTAGTGGATTAAATCTGAAAATAACTATGTTATTCTAGAATATTATTACATTTTTTTTTTTTTTATTTAACTGAAAAGTATATAGGTTCATTAAAGTTCTTAAATATATTGGACTGATTTTAAATAAAATCTGAGTCAAATTTCTAGCTTGGCGCATTCCAAAATCATAATGTTTTTCTAAATATCCATTTTTGTTATCTACAATATGGATGTATGAATGTATTTTGCATCTGATCTTATTGATAAAGAATCACATGTAAAAGATATTTCAGGCAAAACTAGTATTAAATTCAGTAAAATGTTTGTTTAGTCGAACAGTTTGAAACTAATTACTTATTAAACATATCTTTTATGAAATCGTGTATATCTATCAGCGCAAATTTTAGTAGCGACAAAATTTTTAACTCTGTATTTTTGTCAATAGAAATTCATCTTATAAATTGGCTCCAAGAAAAACTGAGCAATAATCACACTAGTTATTTACGGCCATTCCGACTAAGTAAAACTACATTGCATTTCAAGGTTCCAGACCATTTCTAAATCATTAGCCTTAATATAAAATGGCGAACTTAAAGATGCAATACAGCTAGATATAGTAGATCCACACAAATATGATGTATTCAGTTTTCACAGGTGTTATGACTCAACTTAACTTCTGCTTTATAATATCCTCAGTAACACAAATACATTGCTAAGAATCATACGAAATTTGATAATAAACATGAGGTCTTAAAATAAGAGAGGTAGCGGAGATTTAGCTGAATACTTAATTATTCGATTCATGTATAACATATACTTATTATTGACTTCCAGCGCTTCCTTATTGCAATTTCGGGATCTTTCTTTTTTAATGAAATTCGATTGCTAGATTAATTCATTTATGAAAACTCCATTTGTTTAAGAGGCGTGATATTAAATTTTGGAGAAGGGGGCTCCAGCTCAAGTGTCGTCCGCGTTATCTGATCGCGATTCAGAATTGCGAAATCCGTTCCAAAACCGCCCAAGTGTTGCTTTGAAAAGGGACGTTAATATAACTAAAAACTAAACTAAACTGAGCTAAAGTAACCATTTGCTTATTATCATTTTTAAGGAACTTTTAAATTTAAATGACGTTTGACGGTCTTACTTAGCAATATTTAGAACTCTTTCTTTAAAATTTATTTAAATATTATTCTTTGAAACTCCAGAAATATATTTTTACAAATAAAATTTAATATTTTATTTTAATTAATATAATTTTTTAGAAATCAAATCATATACTACTATATTTATCAGCAATTAAAGTGTGACACCATTGCTTTCTGAAATTGCTTCTTTGTAGATCAATTATTATACAGAATCAGTGTTTATTTAGGATTATAGAGTTGGCATCTTAAAATATATCATGAAAGTAAAATGATATAAGTACGTGTTAATCAGTTAATGCTGTTTCGATTCACGTTCAAGCAATATTTACCGAAAGAGATATTAGCAATAAATTATTTGCAGATGTTTGATGCCTCTTTACAATCTTTCAAAATATAGTCTTGGTTCTCTGATCATCTTTTAATAATATTTTTTTTTCTTTCAGCAATTCCAAAAATATTAGAGATGAAAGTGGCAAAAAACTTTTACTGGTGTATCGATTATCAAGTAACAGGCTTTCCAAAGCCTCATAGAACATGGTACTTCAACAACCATCTCCTCCAAAATCCCATGATACAGGATCTGGAAAATCCATGGACAATGAAAAATCCGTATCTTGCAGATGGTAAGATATTCTTAAATACTTTTTATCTTCTTATAAAAAGAGAGGAGAGAAAATGACCTAATCATAAAAAAATGTCCTTTTTTTCTTTTTTTTAAAGAATTTTAGATTGTTTTTTAGTACAGTAAAAGCTATTTTTGAAATTATATGTGTATGCCCTTTCATATTTGTATGTTTGTTTGTTTCATATTTGTTTTTTTAAAAAATTTTGACAGATTTCAAAAAAGATTTTTTTTATGTATTGTGATTGTACATCCACATAAATCACAGACATATTTACATTCTCATGGGAACACTTCAAATCAGGAAAATGGTAACTGCTGCAAAATCCATTCTCCATTACCCTTGTTGACCCTATTCAATTGCCCGTAATTTAAGTTTTTGTGAAATTGTTTTCAAAATTGTAAAATTTAAGAAATTTAAAAAATACATTTTCATTACTCTTATGTTTGTTGATATTTTTATGTAAAATAATTGCAGGATTGCGATTGAATCTAAATTAAATATTTATTTTTAAATTTATTTATTGTTAACAAATATTCCCAAAATTCACTAATTTTTAAATTTACCTACTTCTAAATTTAGTTTCCAGTCAATTGTTTACATCTTATAATAAAAACTCTAGGCGAATGTCTCATATAATTTTTTGGCGATCATATCAAATATTTAGGAACGGAAAATTTATCTTAAACATTGAATAGTTGAAAAATAAATTTTAATCTATAAATTTTAAACAAAATTCATTCAACTTATTTTAGCCACTTGAAAAATATAATTACTCTTCAAATTCATTGATCTCTAAAGAATTTAGATGTCGGATGAAATTTTTTGTGATAAAATTTAATGAGTAAATTTAGTTTAATGTAAGTGCTTTTCATGAATCATAATCCAGAAAATAAATGAAAATTGCATGCAACCCAGAAATTAAGAACTAACTAAATAATTATAGATTTCAAACTCACTCTTGAATACTATTCCTAAGTGTATGGTATTGTCTGATAAACAATCTTTAACAATTTCTAGTTCCTTAACAACATTTTACAATGTGATATGATCACTTATTATGGAAGAAAATACTTTTTACAAATTTTCCTAAAATGTTTTGGAAAAAAATTAAATGTCTTCTTCTCTTTTCTAATTTTATTATACCAGAATTATGCTTCGTTTACATTTTAGTTTCCTTTAAAATTAAAAGGAATATTTGTTTTCATTCTAGAATTGTTATATTTTTACTTGGTATTTATCAATTTAAATTTATGATGTGTTTTAAATTAACAATCAATGGTAAAACACCAGGACAAGTTATATTTTAATACATTTTTTCATATATTACTTTGTACAAATAAAAAAAAAACACTGATTAATGATCATACAGCGCATAAATATATTTATATATTTTTTCAATTTAAATCTAGCATTTAATAATTAATAATAAGTCTAATAATTTAGTGTAACATAACCATTAGCTGCTTATTATATGTCAGGAGGAAGTTCAGCCCAGAAAATAACAAACTTATCTTTAATTCACATATATTTCATTTTCGAATTTTCTTTTAGATGGTGAATATTTTAATCAAGCTCTAGGTAAATATTACACCGGTTATATACAGTTTGTATTGCCAACTATTATATATTGAATAAATTTTATGTTCTTTAAAAACTCATAAAGACGAGAATGAAAATCGTATCGATTATAACTGATCTTATACTATTTTATAATGAACTAACGATTAAAAAAATTTTTTTAGGTTGTTTACAACTTGAAAGAGCCTCACAAGTGAATGAAGGTATTTATACATTAGTGGCTTCAAATGCTTTCGGTACAGTAAATCATTCCATTGGTGCGAAATTTCACAAAGGTAATTCTTGAATTTATTATTTTTCTAATTTTTAAACGTTAGCAATACTTTTTTTATTAAACAATTATTATTCAAATAAGCAAATGTCTGAATTAACTTTTATCAAAATCTGCGTGTTTGTTAGAAGATTAGAAATTTTAACACCATTAGTTTATATATATATATATATATATATATATATATATATATATATATATATATATATATATATTATTATTATTATTATTATTATTATTATTATTATTATTTCATACATATTCTATAAAAAAATTATGTTTTTTTTTGTAAAATAAAGTCACTTTCTTTTCTAAACTAATAGTGACGTACCCTTTGCTTGCTAATACTTAAAAACTTAAAACAAATTATATGATTGAATTCTGTCTGAAAAGAATGAATTAATTACAACTTCTTGCTTGTCTAGAATCAGCTTCAGATGTCTTAATAATAAATGACATGCATTTTACATTTCATAATCTTCTGAATAAAAACCTTGAAAAGAACTAGCATATAGTTTGTCTGTAATTATTCATACTTAGCTATGACATTTAAAAAAGAGTTTTGAAATCACGATAATTTCTCAACAAAGTTTATAAAATATTGAAAACGCTGGTTAACATTATACTATAGTACTTCTAAATTACATTGTAATGTTATATTTAAGAAGAAAAAAAAATGATTAAAAAGGTTGCTAGCGAATTTATCAAAGCATCAAAAAGAATTGTTAGCTATATAAAAGCATAACATTTAAACAAAATCAATATCTAACTGGGCATAGACACTTTAAACTTTCCCTTGCAGTATCTTCACATCCGAAACGAAGCTGAATTTCTGCTAAAGTAGAATTGTTCGAGATATCAAACATGGTAGGCCGTTTAAAATTTTAATTAACAAACTATTCTAAAGAGTATAAAATGAATCCCTCCTTTCTACAGACTTTTCAATGGATTTAGTGGAATTCCTTTGATTTTAAATTTCGAAAATTATCTGTCAAATGACTCAATTGCATTCTCTTATTTAATACACAGCCTGTCTCTAAAATATTTTTGAATATGTAAACGCATACAGAGCGAATCTAGAAAAACAATTTTTTAATGGGGAAATGGTAAATGCAGTAAATGCAGTCACTTTCATCAAAGGGATCGTTTTCACCTCCAATTTGAACTTTGTCCGAGAAATTGGGATATATTAAATTTCTCTACCTCCTTAAAATTAATTATTTTCTAACCTATTGATTTCAACTTAAATGAAAATTTTAACTAATGAGTTACACGAGCGTCTGACTTTCCCACGTATTTCTGCATTTAATTTCCTCGACTTTAACTGCCAAACTCAGTTATATCACGTCCAACGCAAGCGTTTAAAATAGATGCCTTTTAAGATTTCCGTTTTGCTGTGATTAGCACTTCATTTGATTTCGGTATTATTCACAATTCATAGATTAATAGAAAGCAGATTGCCTAGCACTTATTTAAGCGATGTTAAAGAAGAATGCAAAGAAGATATTCCAGATTCCTTTAGAAATGCAATTACAATAATGAAAAACTTTTTTTGTTATTGTTATTTGTTTGTAAAAACATTAATGAAAAAAAAAAACATTTTAAAGAATTTGGCTTTTAATATTGCAATATTCATAGAAAGTCAATAAATCAGACGATAATTAAAGATTTAAGTCATCCTACATATCAATCGTATAAAATAAATATATATAATTAGCATGAATAAAGAAATGCTATTTCTGATTTTTACAATAAATGCTTAATTTGTTAATGCTAATAGCTATATACAATATATGCTTAGCTATATATAAAAAAACTTTAAAATTAATTATATTACAACTATAACTATATATATATATATATATATATATATATATATATATATATATATATATACAAGGTGATTATAATTAATGTTACGATTTCAAAAAATAGATAATTTTAAAACTACCTGTCAGAATGACTTGATATTTTAGCAAAACGAGCGTGGGGGAATGGAATTTTGTTTGGCAAGGAAAAAGGATAGTTACAAAATGTGACGATAGATGGCGCTATCAGGGGGAAAGAGCAAAAAATGGATTCGTTAAATACAGGAATATTGTTATAGTCTGTGTATTTTCTGTAGGCGGTTCACGGTCATATTTTTTTATCTCGTTATTGGTTCTCTGGTACCAGTAAAGTGGTAGAAAATGTGACCTTGAACCGCCTACAGAAAATACATGGACTATAGTCAACAGGAAACAATACATTTCAGGGGTTTACTAAAAATTTATTAGCGATAAGGCAAGAATGCATATTTGTAGCGATACCAGTGATAATGACAAAAAAAAAAAAAAAAAAAAAAAAGGAAAAAAAGCTTCATGGAACGAACATCTTACTGATGGGTGGTTAAGGCATAAGCTGTTCCACTACTATTCCCAGATAGCTCTAAGTGCACAATCATCGTTATTATAAAAAAAGCTTCAAGAGCAGAGCACGATCCTTCATAGTCAGAGTCATGATGAAGCCTTCAGGCAAAGATCTGGTGCTCTGCATTTTTATGGTAGCTATGTCTGTGGTGCACCTGTCACGTATGAGTAATTCGCATACCTCTAGGCAATGTGAACACATTCGGCGCATTTTGAAAGTATTTTTTTCCATCAAATAAAATTCCATTGCCTCACGATTCTTCTGCTAAAATATCAAGTCATTCTGACCAAAGTTTTAAAATTATCGATTTTTGAAATTGTAACTTTAATTATAAAAACGCTGCATATTAACTACTATATATAAATAATTCTTAGCTTAATTACCATTTCTTATACCTTATAGTAACTAACTAGAGATATCTTTAAAGACTTTATTTATTACTTTTAAATATATTTACATGAGTAACATTAAATTTATAATGACAGTCGCTTGATAAATTTTCAGTTACACTTTTTTTTCATTTATACACTACGCCAATTTATTGAAAGACGTATAAGAATTGTTTTACGTTAATTGTTTAAAAAATTTTTCAGCTTACGTCCACATAATATATTATTTTTTTTTTCCTTAAACCAAGAAAGGAAAAATTAAAAAACCTAGAAAGATTTTAAAATTCTTAAACCCAAATAGGATATCGAGTTAAAAATATTTTATTTTTTATTTCTTGACATGTTTATTTCTTTCCATTATTCATTAATTATTTCTACCACATTCATATCTGCAAGTTTCTTTGTTTGGAGTCTTCTTTCAGTGAAGGTTCACGGACATGAAATGGCGAAATAATATGTTGATATTAATGCAAAATTCGAATAAATATTACTCAGATCATATCTCCTAAAGGCTCTTATTTAACCTCGGTTTTATAACTAATCTCCTGCATCAGTTATTTTTAATACCTTTCTATGGGACTGGCATTATTCGGTTGCGAAAAGTTTGATTAAATTTCCATACACACTCCACAACTTAATAATATGCAATTAATTACTCTTTTCTCTGTAATTAGATAAACTTCTTAGTCATAAATATTTTATCATATGCAGCTCAGAAACTTCTGAAAATGCACATTTATTAATATTTCTAACTGGTAGGAATGTTTTATTCGATTTTGTCTTATGAATGGCTGCTGTTAGCTAAAATTATTAAAAGCATTTATTAGATTCAAGGCAAACTTTTATTAGATTGTTGAGCTGTTTCGTGAAAACATTTATATATTTGCGCGATATTTAATTGCATTGACTAAATGCGATATTTAATGCATGCTCAATTGGAATGAAATTATTGAAGATAATTCTTGCGAGAAAATGGTATATCCCTTCGAATCAGATTTGATGTTGGTTATTAAATCACATATCTTGCAAATCTATTCTTCTATTTTGAGAAATATATATACTATACATTTGCGAGAAAATAATTGCGTAATTCGATTACTTATAATTCTTATAAATGAAAATTTGAAAACTAGGAGTTTAAATGTTATCGACCGTTTCACCTGATTACAGAACTAAATAAAATAAATGGCAGTCAGAGTGAGATATATGTAACTGAATGAAAATATTATATAAATAATATTATACAATATTTATATATATTCATTGCTTCTTTAAATAAAGATGGAATTATTTGTACAAATTCTTCCTGGTCATTGACTAAATGAGTTAAATAGCAAGACAATTATATAAAATCACGTCTGTGATGAATGATAGTCTTCACTTTCAATAAAAACTGAGGAATATTTAATATAGTAAAAAAATAAATTTAAACAAAAAGAAATGTCATTACAGTACTTGCTATTTAATTTGTAACATGTTGAAACGATGCTAGAATTCACACAGAAATCAAAAACATATACAAGGTGATTTACTATATTACCAGACGTAGGGGAAAAAATCCTGAAATCTTTAGATTATAATTTAATAAAAAAATTAAGTCCGTAAGGGTAAAAATAAACATCAAATATAATTTCATTTTGAAAATCGTTTATTCATTTTAAGTTGATTGCATTTATTTTTGAATTTTCCATTGTTTCAGATCCTGTAGTTATCGCTCATCCAACATACATACCACAAGGAAGGTTACCTCCTCCCATTTCAACGATTCGGAAGAAACCGGAACCAGAGCCCAAAAGCAGGACACCAATTTTGGTAAGGACAAAAAATTTAGCTGACCTCCCCTCTCCTCCCCCTTCTTTTGCTGTTGCTCTCCTTGCCAATAAATTATGCTTAAATTTCTTAAATTATACTTCCTAGCGAAATAATATTGAAAATTCTCTTTCAAAACTTTGAATCGCTTTCGTTAATTAGTTTATAGTAAGTTTCTAAAACTATTATCTATATTTACGGCTGTTTTATTAGTCATTTGAAATGCCAAATCTTTTCAGATCTGATAGGATTAATGAGCATTTTCCCTGGTTTACACATTCATCGAAAATATTAATATATATAAAAACTTATCAATTTTAAATAAATAATTAATTTTATTCAAAAGTAACTTTTTATTTTGTTTTATTTCATCTTGAAACAAACAGAAATATCAAAGAAAATTATTTGTCCTTCCCTTATATTTTAAGAAATATGTGAAAATGTTGCTCCAGTTCGTTTTCAATTAATATCATCAGTGAAAATAATATTTCCTAATTATAATAAAATTGCAAAATGATATTTAAAAATCTTTCATCATTTACGTATGTATGAATTATCAATGCATTTGTCAAAATAAATCAATCTCTAAAGAAACGAAGACAGAAATACGTGTTGTTACAAGAATATATATTAAATATCGGTTACATAATGCACATGATACTTAGAATTAGAAACTGAAGCTTCAGATTTATACTACACGTATTACATGAAATTAATGATAGTATTGATGATTTAATGATGAGACATATCTATTACAAACTCTTGTACACTTAATAGTGATATTTGATAGTTGAAGGTCGAAAGCTTTGATTGCTAAGTGAGATTCTCAGATGCTGACGCGTAGTTATTACATATAATTATCTTAGTTATCTGAAACTGGATGCAAATTTATCAACAAAGTGAGCAATATTGCATATCATACCTTGATAGTTATCCATAAGCAGTCAAAAGCGATACAGACGGCCAAATTTAGATCTTCCTGAGGCAATTTTAAATTATATACTTCCATCCAGTTTAGTGACTCCTAAGTAATAACTTAAAATTAACTGACACTTTTTGAAATTATTTGTATTAATCACAATGACCATAACGATAATCCAAAAGTGTTAGAATCTATTCTTATAAAGACAAAAAAATTAGACATTATTAAATCATACTAATCTAAGCTTTTTGTTTATTCGGTTACAATCCAAGAATTGAAATATTTCGGTTTCTACTATTATGTCAAAAATGTACACATCATTTGATCTTGACGTGTAAATGTCGTTGTTATCTATCATAAATGAATATTGATGTTAACGTGTATTCATTTTTATCCACATTTGAATTTAGTTTAGCTTGGTTATATTAACCTCCATTTGTAAACAACACTAGATATATTTTGGGACGGACTTCGTTATTCTCAGCCGTGATCAGATAACGAGCTGGTACCCCCTCTCCAAACTTCCACACCACACAAGCGGGAAGACGTTTAGCCCCGAGTCATTTAACGCTCACCAGGTGCGCTTACAAGATGGTTTTTCGGTGGAATTGGGTCTCGAAACTGAAACGCTCCGGTTCTGAAGCCTCGAACTTATCACCAGGCGGCCGCAGCTCCCAACAAGATGTGAAATCAATGCGAATTGTACAAAAGGAATATAGTGGTTTTTTCAAGAAGTGCTACACAATACAGTGAAACGAAACGAAACGTTTAACAGCCGCCCAAATGTTTAATAGACAAAAGAATCATCCTGAATGTGAATCAAAACTTTAAACCACTTCGAAAGTCTAGCATTAATAAGTGGAAAAATGAAATACAAAGTCAACAAGCATATCGGAAAATGTTCTCTATTCGAGGAATTTGTATCAAAATTGCATACTATAATGTGTATTGGTGGTAATTGTCAAAGGTAAATAAGCAAAACTGTCAGATATGCGCAATATAGATAATGATAAAAATCACGATTTTTTTTTAATTGTGTTCGGAAGAAAAAACTAGGGTTTGCAACAAAAAAAATTATGTTTAGAAGAAAATTGTACTTTTTAGTTTCAAATTTTTAAAAGTGTTGCAGGCCAAAAAACAAAAGATGTTATCATTTGTAATTAGAAAATTCTAATTTAAAAAAATTCATTTTCGAGATTTAAACTAAACTTTCATTGCTTTCTGATCCCTCCGCACCGTCAAAATTGAACCAAGAAGAAGTCAAGTTCTAAGAAAAACTCTTTTATTTATATTCTAAACCTGTTATTTAAATATTATTAGAAAGAGACAAGTAAGAGTTTCTTAAGTGCTTGAATTTGTTTTCTGACAATCTTTATGTCAGAGCATAATTTATTAACTCTTATTAGATAATTTATACCAGTGTTTTGTAATTTTCTAGGAAATAAAAGAAATCCAAAAATTCATTTATAAACATTAAACATAGGGTTCATTGCTTAGAACTATCAATTTTCAAATTGATTTCTGTGCCAATAATTAAATCTAAAATAAATTCTATACTTTAATAGTCGCTAGTTTTGATTAGGCTCGAATCACCTAGGTAAATAATATCACTAAAAAAATTGAAGTCATTATTTTAAAAAAATGAATAAGAATATATAAGAAGTTAAAAAATATAATGACACCGTTGATGAAATGAGGTGTTGAACTTACATTTACCAAATATTTTGACTTAGAAATACCAAATCCACCCCATATATACTTTGGAGAGTGAGAATTTTGTCTGTTCAGCGATTTTTTTTTTTTTGAAATTTTAATTGGAATAATCCTGCAAAGAAATACATTATTTCAAAGTCCTAGAAATCATTTTTTCTTCAATGATGCCAATTTAATTGCTGTAAAATTCTGCAGTCTAGATTTAATTAACTTTTAACACATATTTTTAAGTATATTTCAAAATCATGCACTCATTGTTGCGAATACAACCGAAATCGTTTTCATTGAGTCACCAAATATTTGATTGTGTGATTTGCTTTCATTGTTGAAAGCTAAAGAAAGATTATGTTTAATATCTATATAATTTGTAGAATAAATGAAAAAGTGAGACTACAACATAGTTAAAATTAGAAGACAGATTTACCGGGCATAACATGTAATGAAAACAATCTCCAAAAGTTCATACACATAATGAATATAACATATGTAAGACTATTAAAATATCGAGCGTTTAATATCTGACAATTTGATGATTCATGGACATGAAGTTTTATCTAAAAGATGTAACTGAAATTAAATATAACCAGTATATCCAGATAGCCGACTGGTAGACAGCCTAGTTGACAATATTTTTAAAAAAAATTATTTTGGACTTGAACAGTTAAATATGTAATGAATGATGTTAGAATAAATATTAATGATTCTTTAATACATAAATTTATATGCATATGATTGGTATATAGTTCTTTTCAATTTTTTAAAAACTTTTTTATAAATGCTCACACAATGTAGCAATTTTTTTTATAATTAAGAACTTTATATTCATATAATAACAATATAATTTTCTTCATAGCCAGACAAAAAGAATTCAGCATTGAAAACTACAAACCCTCAATGTCTTAATCAATTAAATATTGTTATTTTTAACAGTACTTTCTTATTCAACATGAATAGGCAACTTATCTTCTGAATATATATATATATATATATATAAAGGAACTGGATTTCATTTATTCATATTTCTTGAATCTATCCATGCTATGAGTTGAGAAAGTTATGCTGAAATGAAACTTCTTAGAAGATAATGAAATATCGTTAGCTTGTTGAAACGATGAGTGCGTCAGAAATGTTGGCACCTTACTCAGTCGAAAACTGTTTTGATATCTCAATGTGGGCCGAACAAACATCTTTGTCAGGGATTCGAGCAGCAGTTTGGCATTTGAAGCTGTCAGTTAAATTTACATATTTTTTCTGAGCCATTATTATCAGATATATTTTCAGTTCCACAATTTTTTGACAGTATCATTTTCCTTATTCTGTCTGAAGAGTGAAGAGCATGAAAATAGGAAATCTATATATACTTTGAATTTCAGATTAATGAATCATTTTATAAAATGTTTTATTCTTTGGATAGTATAATATAAATAGTGATATTATAAAACTGATATATTAATATTAATGTATAAGATTTTGAATGTTTTTTAAAAGATGGATGCCAGAAATATAAAGGCATCTAGGCAGAGGAGTGCGTTTTAGTAACAAATTCCGGTTTCAGCAAAAAGTTATAAAAACGTTTACATTTTTAAAAATTTATTTATAAATAGATCTAAGATATAAACAATAAAACATTTAAAATATTCAAAGATCACGGAAGTTTTATTACAATTTTATTCATTTGGCTTTTACTTCAATTCCAAAATAAATTAGGAGTTATTTTGAAAATGAAAATGAAATATATTTAATAGATCACTATATCTGCTAGAATTAAATGGGTAAATTTTGGGAAATGGAGCTACTAATTAACATCGAACTAAATGATCCAAATCCAGTGCTCATTGCTCAGCTTTTCCCAAGTTCTTCAAATGCACTCTATTAGAAAAATGTATTATCATACGTTTTCTCTGACCTGAAATAAAACTACGGCAAACATTTGTTTGCTAACCAATCAGGTAAAGATCGTTCCAGTGACCTTATTCACCAAAACCTAGATTTCACTTTGCTTCTCAGTTCGAATAAAAAGAGGTATTTGACTTAATATCGAAAGCAAATGTTTATGACGATCTAACAAATTCCATTTGAAAACATCATATTTACTTTGAATTTTCCCTTATTTCTAAGCTTATTTACGTAATTCTTCAAGCCTATCTCCTTACCTTTTGTGAAATATTTCTTTTTCCTTGTTACGCAAGTCATTTTAAAGGTCCTTGCGCTTGTGAATGCACAATATCTACTGCAACATCATTTTAAATATTTGAGAACACTTTTTCAGATCTGAATGTTGAAAGAAATAATAATGCTATTGATGAATGAGTTTTCAAGCATTTTGAATTTAGAATGTATTAAATTATTTTTCAAGATTAAATAAGCATTAAAACATTATGTTTATTCATATTTTATATGACCACTACAATAGAAATATCAAGAAGCTCAAATGATGATTGAGACAGTCAGTTTTGTAGGGAGGTCACAATGAAGATAATAATTCAACGTTCGGTGATTGACGTGTCGTTGGGTTATTATGTCAGACAGCAATATTTTTCTTATTTCCTTCTTAAGAAACTAGAGAAAACCCAAAGGAATACATTTCTTTTATCTTGAGGGTCAATGCATCAAGAAAGATTTGGTTTCACAAGAAGCGCAACATAAATTACCCCTTGCAAATTGACAGATATTGGTCAGCCGTTGGTTTTTCGGCATCTTCATTTTGATTTATTCATACTTTCTTTTTTTTCTGAATATGTTTAAAAAGAATTAAACATTCAGCACTATTTTTTTATATTAATGATAATTCTCAGTGTGAAGAATATCATTAGAATGTTTTAAATTCTTTAAGATTATCATTAATTTAATAAGCAGAAGACAACTTACCAAGCAAGTTTTGCAAAACGCTAACAATTCAAAAGAAAAACTTTAATTATTAGAAGAAAACAATTTAATAACAAAGATATTTAAGAATAATATGAATTTTTGAAGAAAGATTCTTAAATATTTCCACAGAACACTTACAATTTTATGCAAATATTGTTAAATTAATTTTCAGGAGATAATTTTGGAGCAAAATTGATAGGAAAAAGCGAATTCTAGAGAAAAGATTTAATTATTATGAAAACAAATTAAGTTTGTTCTATTTCGTCAATGTAATATAAGCACAATTATTTCAAATAAATATCTAAAAATAGCACAAGTGAATGAATACATAAGCTCTGAACTGAATTGTAAATCATTTATAAGTGAGGTTTATACTAAATAATAATACTAGTCCATAAAAAATACACTTTTAGGAAATTTAAGCCTTGCAAAAAATTAAGCACATTTTTTTCATCTTTCTTACCGTAGAAATGAAAAGGTATTTAGAATATTCTGAATATCAGTAAAAATATCAATATTAAAACTATTTATTTAATAATGAATTCATATTATTTTATCCAACGATATATTATTGATTTTCGGTAAATTTTTATCTGAGCATTTTGTTTTCATATATATACAATATATACAAAGAAACGGCATTATAATTATCAAACAGTTTGTCTTGATGCACTCCACATTCTAAATTTTTGTAGACTTCTTCAGAATTATATGCATCTTTCTGTGAAATGGATCACTCAAAAGAATAAAGAGCTACATGTATGAAATTTGTTATATAGCAATTCGCCACATTTTAAGAAAATTTACATCAAATTTTGGTTAAAAAAATTCATCAATGGGAAGTATGATTGTCCCTCTATTATATATGAGGGTGATAACTTCAAAAATCAATTAGCTAATTGAAAGGAATTAAATATACAGAATTAACGTTAGATTTGTTTACTGCCTTCAAAATTTAGTAGCAAACAATAATATATGGAATAAGATGTTAGAGATATTCGGTCATGTTTTAGCATGCAAATTTCTGAATATATAATATTATCATTAGGGTTGTATGTTCCTATCACAATGTGGATATAAGCTATGAAAGATGTTCGGTTATACGTTTGTATGTATATTCCTGTGATTATAAAAGCGAAAGCTCAAAACCGAATGACTTAAGCCCCTGAAATTCACTAAACTCTTTTGTTGTAAACATTGTAGACGTTTATCTGATTTTGGACACAATGAATAAATGAAGTACGCCATTCTCAGCATTCGTTACCCTAGACTGAGTTAAATACCAAAGAAATGAGTAGAAGGGAGCCACATACACAATCTAAGTTCTTATATAGCAATGGATAATTAGAAAGTTATTGGCAATATAGTGAATTATTTCACATCCCATATCACCAAAAATAGTCAACACAGGAAACAACGTTTATGCCAATAACTTCAACTTATTTTTTTTAAATGTCTTATAAATTTTTTACTAGACATGTTGCTTATAGTAATAACAATAATATTTTTTTTTTAAATATCTAAAACAAGTAACATAACAGAATAAATAAATAGAAATTTGTTTTAAAAATTTGCGTTTTACAGAAATGCTAATGTGTGTGTGTGTGTGTGTGTGTGTGTGTGTGTGTGTGTGTGTGTGTGTGTGTGTGTGTGTGTGTGTGTGTGTGTGTGTGTGTGTGTGTGTGTGTGTGTGTGTGTGTGTGTGTGTGTGTGTGTGTGTGTGTGTGTGTGTGTATTCTTAACTATCATATCTTCTCCATATATATTGAAATAAAATGCATGCATTCATAGATATCTAATCATGAACCTTATAGCAATTCTAAAGCAGTTTTCCGTTTTCAGCACTGAGAAAATAATCATTCAGTGAAATCGCCAAAATCAATGACAAAATATCCTTCAAAATTATTTTCAGAATTATAATGTTTATGTGTTTAATTAAAAAAACTCTTAAATTTACAAGAATACGAAAAATGTCTTAAAATAACATTTAAATTATGAAATATTCTATCCTCAGCATTCATTATTGTATAATGTCAACTTTAAAATTGTGTTAAAAATAAATTTAATACACTAAAGCTTATTTTAAACCATAATCAAAAATCCTAGAGTATTTAAACTTGTTTTAATTAATTTTACGCTTGCATTTATAAGAATCGTGCATAGAAGAATATTTCCCCAAAATAGATTTGTGCGGTAGAAGCATAGTGCGGTAGAAGCATTACAGGAGTTTAATAACGAAAAGCTCCTGTAATCATCTATTCTGTTCCTGAAATTAGATTTTCAGCGTCCGATATTTTTTATTATCTTCTTTATTTATGTAATTCACTTTATTTTTACGTCATTAATTCTTATAAAATAGTTATTATTCTTATAAAATATTTAAACTTTTCACTTATCCTTTTTTTTTCCCCATTAGATCATGAACCATACAGCAAAAATTTCTTACATTCAATAAAAAAATTCATGAAAATAAAGCTAATCGAAAATTATATTGTCTGAGTAAAATAACATTTCATATTATGAACTATAAAAACTTATGAAATCTAGAAACCTAATCATATTGGCGGCATCTTTTGCATTCACTATTCCCTAACATCCAAAATAAGTCATATCACTGATTCTTCCACCCGCCTGGAAGGCACCGCCGCAACAGCAACACTGGCGAGAACTGTAGTTGAGTCCTAAGGGTCATCACCGGCTACGGTACAATCCCTCCTTAAGGAAGTAAGTCCCATCATCGAGGGGAGGAGCCATATCCCACCTTTTCGTGTTCCCTCCAGGGTGGCGAAAACCAACCGCCATGCAGGAAGCTTCTCATCATCCTTTCGAGGTGTCCCCCGGGGGGGGCTATTTAAAATAAGACTATTACAATTCTAAATAGTTCAGTTTTTGGACAATGATATTAAAAAAATTTCCTGAAAGAATTTTTTTGTACTTTTTTCGAATACAATCAAAATATTTAATATTAATACACTATCTAAACAGCATTTCTTTACGACATTGTGGAAGAGAGATGGGTTGATACTTAATCGCCATTTGTTTCTCGTTAATAGCAATTACAGCCGATTATTTTAGCCCCTGGTAGGAATAAATAATTTGCATGATTGCAATTTTGACCACTTTCACCTTCTAAGAATATTTTTAAGTCAGAAATTTTATCTAACGTATTTCTTCAATGTCCGGGTTAATATTTAACAGTGGACATGTAATCAAAATTTGTATTTCCTCATTTTGAGCTATTTCGTTACATTTATTATTGAAAGAGATTCTTCGAATATATAAAGAATCTTTTATTCAACTTCAGGGAATCTTTACACCAAATTTCCATTTTATGAAGCAACTTTATTGATTATCAACAAATAAATTGATTGAAGACCTCTGGTTTAAACTCCCAAATTGATCGAATAATTATTCGGATGTTGCAATAAGATTTATAAATGTTAGATGAATTTCATATTAGTGAGAATTAACACAAAGATTCAGATAAAAAGTAATGACAATGATAAAAGTAAAGTAATTTTCAGTCTTTCTGTAAAGATGCTTCTTCGATCATTTGCCTTAAGAAGATATAAAACATTTTTATAACTCTTTGTTGATATATTTTGTCTCAAAAAAGAATGTTGTAGCCGTATTATTTAAGGACAACATTCTTCCTAATTTTTTTCAGATATCAACACTTCTAACTACTGCAATAGTCTTGATATTGGTTATATCTATAGTATGCTTTGTCCAATGGCGAAAATACAATCGAACTCCAGATGGACTTAACGAAGGAGCATCACCATGGCTCTTCTTCTGCCCACAAAGTCGAAGAAACAGGCTTCGAGTTGAGAGAATTCCTCTGAATCCATCTCAAATGATTGTGAATCCAAATTATTCAAAAGAAAGCAACAAAGATTCCATTGTTGGTAAGTAAGATGTAGAACTCTAATTAATCGAATTCTAAATATATAAATATCAAATTAACAGATTCGATTTGAAAGAAAAAAAAAAGCTAATAATAAAATTGGTAAAAATAATACAGAAAGCATTGCTATTGGGTTAGTACTACTTTTTGCACTATATGGAAGTAAATAAGCAGCTAAAAAAAGTTAAAAATACAATGAATTGTTTATGATTAATTTTAATGCAACATATGCGCATAATAAACATCCATATATACTTTTCAATGATTTGTTATTTTTTATTTCAATCTGACAATCTTTAATAATTTTAAATTAAACTTCTTGAATTAAAATGACATCTTTTCAGTATTGATATCTCATAATTTTTAGTTCATTTTTTAAAAATGTTATCCAATTATCAACATGTCTTTCTGAGCTCAATTGCCGTTTAATTCATAAATGAATCCTTCTGTGTGAGACTTATTAAAAAAATGAGATTATCTAATTACGTGAGAAAGAATTTCTTAAATATAAATCTTTAGTAATATATATATATATATATATATATATATATATATATATATATATATATATATATATATATATATATATATATATACAGTGTGTTGCCGAATTTGACCAACAAATTCAGAGGGTTGATAGTAAGCAAGAAGATAAAGAATCACCATACAACATGGGGTCCCAAGCGGTGTTAAATTGGTGAAAATCGCAAAAATATAGAAAGTTGGAAAATTGTTCAAAAATGTAAAAAATTAATAAAAAAAATAACAAATGGTGTTTAAACTAAGAATTTGTTTTTAATGAAAGTACATTCAATAAGTCAATCTTTTGACTGATTTGGTTCAAGATTTTATTCAATATTTTGATTTTTTATAAAAATTTGACGCTGTATAAAAATATATATATACTCGATGTAAACCTACATACCAAATTTTATCGATCTAACTCTTTTCGCTTTGAAATTATTAAATTCATTTTAAACCAGACGGACAGACTTCTTCTGTGGATTTATTTCAGAATTTGATAGAAATCTGCCAATTTGATCTTGAGTCCACATACCAAAATTTATCTATCTAGCTTTATTCTTTTGTGAATTATCGTGGTCACAGATAACATTATGTAAAATTGTGTTTTTCAAACTTACGGAGTCTGAAATGTACAGAATATTGAAAATATTGAGATCGAAGTTCTTTTGGCATTTACATTTATTTCTCCATACATTTTATATTAAAAAGCAAAAAGAGAAAAGAAAACATTTGCTAGCTTACTTCTTCTGTCGCATTTACTTCCATGAAAATTTACTTTCTTCATAAAATTATGGCAGTGAAATTCTTTTTTCAAATTCCAGTTTCAGCCTCAGAAAATTAGTGTGACTTAAAAGTTGCTTATATTTTTAATGCAAAATGTTAATCGAAATCATCTCAAAGAAAAGATGAATTTTCAGGAGGCAGATAGAGAGCATTTTGCCTTCAAAAGGATAATGCAGGATTTTTGAATAAAAATAAAGTTCCAAGAGATTTTTCTGTTGTAATATTTTAAAGAAATCGTTATTAAAAAAATCGATATTTAAACAAATCGATATACCTCATAATAGATTATAAACTGATGAAATAGTTTAAATTAGGTAGTCTAGCTTTTCGCAACTTCAATTCCTTGAACTTTAATTCTTTTTAAATTAAATAAATGTAGAAGATGAAAATCTAAAAAAAAATATATTTAATTTGAAAGTTTCTACTACTTTCCAGTGTAAATTAAAAATTATTTAAAAAATTCTTCAAAAATAATGAATTTAGGAGTAAACCTAACTTCTTTTATCTTATATTAACTGTACATTTTTAAATTGTTCCCAAAGTTCATGTTGTTTAAATTTAAAAATATTAAAAGAAAGGGAAAGATAACTTGATAATTATACATTAAAAATTTTTACTATGAAAATAGTAAAAAATGCAATTCAATAGTAAAATAGCAATGCTACTTTTTAATTTTTGGAGTTTGATGTAAAAACATGCTTAGTAAAATTGAATGAAATATGATTCGCAGATTTAATACTTTAAAAAATCTGTAAGCAATTCTTTCACTAAATGAATAAATCATAACATACTAAGATAATCTTTCTATCAAAGTCATATTTTTGATATTGTAAAATAAATTTCTGAAGGAATAAATACAACAATTATCATAGGTCAAATATACTCAAAAAATCTTTTGCTTGATAATAGTATTCGTCATTTGTATTAAGCTTATATCCAATGGCAATTTTGCTGAATTTTTAGATTGCTTTAAGGAAATGCAAGAAAGTAACTCGTAATAAATAATAATTTGAAAGTTTTTAAATTTCAATTTATTATAAATTTAAAATAAATTTTAAATTTCTCCATGGATTCTAACTTTGAATATCAGCACGTAATTTTTTCTATTATTGCTTAAAATACAGAAAAAATTTATTTATTATTCCGTTATTTAATCTAAAAGTTAATTTTTGGGATATATTTTAATGCATGCTTACATATTTTTTTTCTGATCTAACAGCGACTTTTAAACATTTGAAAGAACTGAAAATTTTAAAAAATTTATGCAGACCTATTTTAACACAGAACAGAAAAATATTATCGTAAATTTTAAAAATAAATATTGAACCTATTTCAGATGCTTGGAAATTAAAAAAATTTGAAATAAAAAAATGAGTGCTTGTGGAAAAATAATGAAACTAAATAAATTTCTTTGAAAACTTTTTATTTCGCTTTATTTGTTAGTACATATTTTAATGCGATTTCACTCGCATAAAAATTATTTTGTAAAAAAATTGTTAATACTGAAATTTTTCATTTTGCTCATTTTCACTGATTTCCTATCTAACAGCTAGCAATATTTAAACTGAATTCTAAGCTGTTTTTGTAGCCAATTTCTGAAACACAACTACTTCGCAGAAATTGGTGATATTTCATATCATTAATTCAAAAAGTTTCCTTTTATCTTTTGGTATTTATCATTCTTTAGTGACTGTCTTTCAAAACACGTATTTTTTACAATATTATATTATATTTATATTATTTTTATCACTAAGCTTCTAAAATATGCTCTCTTCTCTTTATCCTCATCCTAGTATGAAACCATCGAATTTCTTTTATAATCTTTCGAACGTGAAAGTTTTATATGCCCTTTAAAACTTAAGCGTTTTCTAAGAAAATATTTTATGGAACTTGTATTGTCTCATAATTCCTTTTCAAAAAGAAATTTGCTGAAAAAAATTCTACCTATAACGTTAATGGATGCCAGGAAAGGCTTCAGTGAATATTAAAATGTGCCACCGACATGAACCTTTTCCATTTAAGTTTTAAAAAAAAAATCAGTTTATGGTAGATATATGAAATATCTATTACCTTTTATAATTGGCTGCATCATCTTATTAGATTATGTTGCGGATGAGTTGCCTATTGAGTTCTCTATTTCTTGTGATATTTTACCGCACTTCTTAATAATCTCGCAACGTAAAATTCAAAACTTAATTTTAAGTGTTTTAATTAAGGATCATAACTTTCTGATATAATAGTACATAACTTTTCAAAAATTAATTTAGGCTAACCGTGAAATAACTTTATGTACATGCAAATGTAATAACGCAACACTTATCAATTAACTCGAATGTCATTCATATACAGAGTGATTCAAATTAAAGTATCCCTGTTTGGGACGCGATGATAACAACAGTGCACGTAACGCCTTCATATTTTGATGATATACATTTCAAGCCATAAGAGATTGATGCAGCACTACATTTCACCTAGCAACCTTTATTTGAACTATTTTGTATTGCACCAATCAATTTCCTATTTCCTGAAATGTATATTCTCTAAAGATGAAGGCGTTATGTCGACTGGGTCTCTCACCAGAGCGCCCAAACAGGGATACTTTAATTAGAATTACCCTGTATAAAGTACAAAGCAGATTTCCTTCTGTGAGAATTAATACCGAATTTCTACAGTCCCTATAATGGAGATGAAATTTTGAATGATCCCTGTGGTAACACATGCTTTCAAAGCTTTATAATTACTCATAATTATAAACCAAAGTAGAAGTAAATATTAAGTTTAATGCAAAAAGAATCAAAAAGAAAGAAATGAGGAATCCGACCTGAAGATTTTCTCAAGGGTCACCCTCAGGGAGGGATTCAAACCACGGATTTTTTCTGTGAGGAGTCTGACTTTCGTCCAAAAATACTGACTCCTCATGACCCTAAAATCCCAAGAAATTGAGATTTTGATGATAAAATTAGTATCACAAAAATAAAAGACAATAAATTACACAATCAAAGCAAGTTATTACTTCCGAATCTAACCAAAACCACAGCAAAATATAAAAATTAAAAAAAAAATTACAAAAGATCATTTAATCACAAAAACAAAAAAATATCATTAAAATACTCGTAAGAAAGCAAAGAACAGATCAGTTGCAAGTAAAACTCCAATTAACCTTATGAGAAAGTAAAGCTATCAGTGCAAATGCACCACGTTAAACTAGATTTAGTTTACCGGTGTTAAAAGCTGCATACGCCTACCACGCTTAGTCAAAGTGCTTCGCCATGATAAGTAAAAATTGAAGAACCACAGCGACATCTATTGATTAAAATTAAAATAATCTAGAAAGTCTATCTTTAGTTGTGAAAAAAGGAATAAGTTAGAAAAGAGATAGACCCTCTCTTATTAAAGCTTCTAAATATATTGCAAAAGTTTTTGGGAAAATCATTAGTAGTTAAGTTTTTAATGAGATTGTTTGTTGCTTCGATATAAGAAATCTTGTTATTACAGTTTTTTTAATTGTTAATTGTGAGAAAATTAAATTTTTGAAAATTTTTAAGTTTAAATTAGAATGATAATGAGTTTAACTTAGAATTATTAGTTTAATTATTTTAAAGGTGAATTCATCCCTTTTATTGTAAATACCTACTAAAGTTTTTCCATTAGAAATTTCGATTTTTAATTCTAGATTTGTAGCTTTAAGTTGATTTTCGTTTGTTTCAGTTAAAACTAAATCATTTGGATAGCAATTAGTAATAATATTAGTATTATCTAAGTTTAACAAAAGTAAGTCATCAATATATCTACAACCGTTTATTAAATTGTGTTTAATTATTTTTTCTCATAATAATGTAAGAAAATATTAGTTAAAGCACTTGAGAAAGCTGTTGGAATTCTCCTGCCAAGAAAATTCCCCTTCTAACTTAGTATTTTTAAATTTACCTTTAAAAATTAATATTTGAAAGAAAATAACTAAAAATTTGCTCTCAGTACTTCAACTTATTCTCGATAGCATTATAAGCAGGTAAAGTCAATTAAAAAATTTCTGTTTTCATTTATTAATTACTGATTACTTCATTCCCTTAAGAGCCAGTTCTTAAAATTTTTCAGAGATTCATCACATTGCAAGAGAAAAGATCAGTTTTGTTCAGACCCTCGGAGAAGGAGCTTTTGGTAGAGTATTTTTGGGCACAGTTGATTACTTGACTCCGGATGAACCAACGACGTTAGTTGCCGTCAAGACTTTAAAAACTAATGAAATGGATGACATTAAAGTGGAATTTGAAAGAGAAGCTGAGCTACTTGCCAATTTGCAACATACCAATATAATAAAATTTCATGGTGTTTCAACAGATGGCGAAGCTCTTATGATGATATTTGAGTACATGGAACATGGAGATTTGAACAACTTTTTAAGGTAAGAAATTGTTTTAATACGTAATTTGAGCAAAAGCGTACTTTTTAAAGTGATGTTACAAATATTGTTCATAAAGAATTTATGATTCAATAAATGTTCTTTCCCATAACGGATATTTTTAATCAGTGATTTTAGCATAAATGTTTAGCACTTCTGGTATGGAACTGAATTCTCATCTTTTAATAAATTAAAAGTTTAATTAAAATATAATTTCAGTAGAATCAGTTTGTTATGCACACCAACCAGGCTATTTTAAAATATTTTAAATAATATTGTTAGATATTCTTGATAAAAATTTTAGAACTATTTATGAGTATGCATTTGATTTAGGGACATTAAAAGCGTAATAAATCAATCACTTATCAAAATACAACCTTTGCTTACATTTTATGTCAAGATGACTTTTGCTTTGTTAATCTGGAAGTTAACGAAAATACTTGTCTTCAAATTATGTTTAGAGGAAAAGCCATTTTATTAATTTATAATCTAATAATTTATCTAGTTGAATATTATAATATTAGTTTTTATTTATGTGGTTTATAAATTTCTCATAGAAAGCATTCGTATTTTGAAAACGAATTTAAAAATGATAAATATTCTTTTCCAGCTGATAATTTTCTTCTTTACAAAGAAAAAAAAAGATTAAAAAACTGTTCAACTTTTGAAGATTCATTTACACCAATATATTATTATGCTCATCAATAAAAGTATTACTTCATTAAACTCCTTTGTTTGTTATAAAATTCCCTTGTTTCCTAGCCAAATATCCTAAATACAATAAACAATTATATATTGTCAAAATTTAAATCATTTTATTTGGAAGAAATGCATATAAATATCGAATTTGCGCCCTTTATCAAAATATGCGCGCCCGCGTGTGTGTGTGCGTTTAAATTCTAAATTATATATATATATACATATATAGATATGCATATACTACGCTAACTTCTTTTGCATAATAGTGGCATCTAAAATTGACACTGTAATAAACTTCAAAATAATTCATTTGTTATTTTTTTAAATTTATTATCCAGATTTGTACATGAAGGTAACCTGATAAGGCAAAACATATATGTATTACACATTCTAGACGAAATAAAGTTTCATTATTTTCATTTCAAAAATAATTTTCTAGTTTATCTCTAATGTTTGAATTCTTGTGGTTCCGTATCTTTATCCAGGAAGTTAGACTTAATACAATGGCTGATTAATCTTTTGATAACCCCAAGTTAATCTGACCTGGTTATATTAATTGTTATCCACTGATATCTGTTATTTAAGTCATAGTTTTTATTATGTTTTACAAATTATTCCATTATAAATATGTTTCTGCAATTTGATTTTTCGAAGTGTATTCTGTCCTCTCCACAAATCTATTTTAAAGATAAAAAATTATTAATAATAACTATCCTAATAAATATCTTAACACGTTTAAATAAATTTATTTTAAAATCTTGATTTAGTGGATGCTTTGAAGCATTTTATTTTCAATGGAATAATAAATAGTTTCATTAAAAGCGAAATTTATTATTCAATCCCTATTAAAGAAGTTAAAAAATATAAAATGGAAAGAAAAGTGTTATATTTTAAAGGTCAAATTTTTTCGAATTTTCAAAATTTTTCGAATTTTTTTTTCAAAAATTCGATGTTTATTGATGTAGATTGATATTTTATAAACTTCAGTTTGTGTCTATAGTCAGATTATTAATATTTGGTAAATTAATTTCCCATTCATTTTCCATTAATAATACTTCCATTGTTGAGGCCCAAATAATGACTATCAAACAAAATGTATATTAACGGCAATTAAGACGTATCATGTATTGATTAAAATTTCTCAAAAAGCCATTCAAAAGTGCAGTATCCTATTCCATTGTAAATTCTATCTGAATAAAATTTTGTAGCTCTGAGTATTAGGATTTATCCTATGCAGGACCAATACACGTACATACACACATTCATCCCTATTATTAGTAGCTATCGATAGTATTAGACTACAAAAAAACATTTGCATTTAAGATTATTTAATAGTCTTTGATGTATATAAATAATATCCTCATTGATCCAGTTTACAGTGTTTTAATCGTTTGCACTGAATAATTTTTTTAAAAAAATGATGTTCCTTTTTCCCTCATGCATAGATTTAAAGGCATGGATATTATATTTTGATTGCAAGAGACTTTATTACAATATGCATGGTTTAAAATATAAAAACTATACAAAATTTCAATATTTGGAGTTTTTCCGAATATTTAGCTACGGATTAGCTACACAACTGCGAATACATTTAACTTAAAAACGAAAAAAATTATCCTCTTTTTTAGCTAAAGATATTTTTTTTTATGTATCTTTAAATTTATTGCAAACGAAACGTTCAGTTAGAAAAAAAGGCTAATAATTTAATACTATTCTGAAAGGTAGAATTCATTCATTACTATTGTGTATTCATATTATTAATATAAGACTTGCTTACTATTTCATTTTAATTTCACTGTCGAAAGCAAGGTACTCTTTCGAAACCAGACACTTCTCTATAAAAACAAGATACGTGATAGTTCTATACGAAAGGGAAGGCCAATCTATTTTAGCAGCACAATCTAATCAAAGCAGTAACAGACAAGTGACTTTTTTCAACTCAGTGACTTTTCAAGTGACTTTTTTCAACTCAGTGACTTTACAAGAGACTTTTTTCGCAGTAACGTGGGCGTAAAATTCCTTTCAGTAAAAACCGTTTCTTCTAGACTTGTTTTTTAAGGCAGTCCTTTCAAATTTTGAAATCGAATCACTTTTTCTTCTGCCTTTCATCCCTGAATTATATATGCCTGAAGAAAATTTTAAATTTAAACAAGACAAGTAGAATATTGAAATCGATTTTTCTATTTTAAATATTTTCGAATCGCAGTCAGCATTATAACTCAAATAGACGTTGGTGGTGGTGGTTATTCTTTTGTCACAAGAGACATGTTTGTCTATGCTGCGCCATGTAGATGGTAAAAACATAAAACAATCTATAAAAACACATATGCTAAGATATAAAAACAAAAGATATATAAGCAAAGATAAAAATGCAAAAATGTATACTGTCAATGAATTTATAAATGAAATACTGATGCGAAAAAAAGCGTTACAATGAATCAATGTAAAATATCAAATTGAACAGAAGTTAAAAAGTGCTAAATGCATGTATAAAAGCCAATGGTTTTTAAAAATTTAAAAATTTTTGGGTGGAATTTCTCACCCATCAGGTCTTGTAAAGTTAATGACGATGACTTTAAAAAGTGTAAACGATGCATTAATAAATGCGCATTTTATTAAAATATGATTAATTGTCAAATCTACATGACATTTTTAGCACTTTCGTGCTGCCATAGCTCAAACAGAGCTTTAATGTTTGTTAATCGATTTCGTTTAATTATTCATCTATTAAAAATTTGAAAAAAAATTATTGAAATGATCATAAGAAGTAATTATTGAAATACTTCCAAATCAATATAGTTTTTTAAAAAAATGTAATTAATCCATTTTTTTTATTTTAAAATTAGTAATTTCATACTTAAACCCTAAAAATTATAGGCAATCGATTAAATTTACATTGCATAATTTATTAAACTAACCGCTTTTCGTGACCAGCTTATTTCGGAAGGATATTCGTTGTATTTGATCATTTAAATGGCATAGACATTACTTCTTGTCCATGATTCTGCCAAATTCTCAGACATTAAAGCCATTTTATTTTAATAATCTTACATATGTTCTCTTGTTTGTGCACATCAGTCTTCCTTAAAGAAGACCAGCTCCGTGGCATCACATTGTTGTTAAAGGCATTAGTACGATTACCTTCTAAATTTCGCCGTATTGTAATCACTTTTTGTCTATATGCTTACCATTCAGATATTAAATATAATCTTTCTTCTTTAGTTTGAAACAATGACATGTTTATCAAAATAATGAAAACAGTTTGAATATCAGGGCAAGAGTCTGTATTTGAAAATTAGTCAAAGAAATATATAAAAAAAGTCAAAATTGAAGAAAGATGGGTTCAGCAATTAAATTAGACTTATTAAGGAGACAATAATTTAAATTTTGAAACAATATAAAAATAATTTTTGTTAAATAATAATTTCGGAAGTTATCAAAGTTATTTGATAACTTCCGAAATATTATTTCGGAAGTTATTATTCGGAAAACTCTAAAATTCAATCTAATTTTTGATAAACTAAAATTCTCATTAAAATTTGAAAATTAAAAGGACCTATGAAAATATGGAAGATTTTGGTGAGTTTAAATGATGAATCAAAAAGATAAATTAAATTATAGAAAACGGAACGCACAATTTGAAATAAATTTTCAAGGAAATTGAAAATCTTTTTCAATTTGAAATAAATCTTTAATGTCAAAAGATGAAAGAATGATTAGAGACTCGAAGTTATGAAGCAAATACTTCAATAAGATAAACATTAATATAAGATTAAGCTTAAAACTTTTAATTGAAACTAAATATATTCTATATCATCGGCGAAACAGTTAATCTGAAATAAAATCAATCCTCTTTAACGAAATCTTTAACTGAAATGTGATCTACATTTTTTTTGTTAATTCTTTATTCCTAAAAATGGATTAAATTATATTTTAAGAAGGTAGAAAATCTGTAATTAGGTAATGAAAATTTAAGCGATTAATTAAGAATATTTGAAATCGGAATAAGATATAATTATTGAAATGAAGACTGGAAAGACATTAGTAACCATCTCTCATAAATTGGTTTAAATGATTATAAGGTATCAAAGATGTTATAACATATATTTAAAAATATCATTAAAAGTTAATGAAATATGCACTGATGAATTTTGCAGCAACTAAATTAACATCATTGCAAGCATTAGAATTTCTGATTTTCGAACGATGTAAAGAAAATATTTTTTAAAGTTTTATGTTAATACATTATATTTTTCGAAATTATTATAAAGTATATAAAAAAATCTAGATTAATTTTCAATTAATTAAAATTTTGAAAAGTCATCTCAAGAGAAAAGTCATCATCTTTCCGAGATGCACATTTCCACCCACCAAAGTATATGTGTGTGCAGTTTGGTAACCCTAAATCAAATGACCTGGCCTGTACACACACGTTCATTTCTATAATTAATAGATGAGTGATCGACAATACCATCAGCATACTGTACGTTACAACTAGGGCGAATCGCAGCAACTGTGATAGCTGAGCCCTCCATGCCTAGACAGATTTCAACTATGACCTGCCTAATGCTATCATGGAGTTATTGCAGCGTGACTGGAGAATACTGGCGCAAAAGGCATTTTCAATAAACTCACAGTCACAAATCTAGGGGAATTTAGTTTGTTGAGTGTATGGTAAATTTGATCTTAGTGTTTTCATCCCTCACTTTATCTTTCCCAGAACTATTAATGATTAATGCCTTCACAAAGCTTTAAACATGAGCAGATGAGACTCAATGAAGCATGCATGCTTTCATGAGGAAGTAGCATATATTTTTTTCGCTATTTCATGTCCGCGAATAAAAGTAGGCTATATTTCAGCAATCGCTATGCATGCTTATCTAGAACAAACTGTGCTAAGATCTTTAAAATAAAAAAGTTGCAATATGTGAAGCTCTGATTTCTCATATTCTCATACAACATCACCTCAGTTATATCAGAGTCAAGAAATGATTCAAAAAGCATTTTATTTTATGTTTAGTTTTTTTCAAGACCCACGTTGAAAATTCCCCACCGGCGTTGTCTGTTAATTTATTTTTAATGATGTCTGACTCTAGATGAAGAATCCGCATATACCTAGATACTTGACTAAACGGTAGAGTTTTAAAAAACTGCTTTTTGCAGTCTAGTATTGATGATTTATGGAACATCCTTTTTTTTTTTTTTGAATTAGAAAATCTTTTTGCTCTTATTCTCTCATTAATGTATTATATTATATTATATTTTAAGGTAATGTTATATTTTTGAAGAATTGAATAGCACTTTACGTAGTATAAATATACTTTTTAATAGAAGAAATATTTTACAAACACAATTCGGGTCTAGAATGAAATTTCGACATTGGAATCATTTTCTATTTCCTTTTTTTTTTTTTTTTTTTCATTCCAATCATTCTCACAAAGGGGCTTCTTATCGAAAAATTACTTCTGACTTTCAATACTTGTCGATCTGAGCCCAATAAATTTTTATATTAAGGGATTAGTGGACCTCAAAATTACTAATAAAGGGCATATGTGAAATTTCAGCTTTAATGTTTTATCTTCAAAATATATGATAATATGTAAACAAAATAGCATTAAAATAAATGGAAATATAAGAGTTAGTGTACAAGTAATTCAATAACGTTCGATTCGTACAACTGTAATATTTTTCAAGTAAAGCATAACGTTTTTATGATAATTATTATGCTTATGGTTATACTAATTATTATGCCTATTTTTATGCTAATGATTAAGCTAATTATTATTTATGGTTATTTTATTATTGTTTTATGCCAAAAATGCTATTTTAGCAAAATAACATTCATTTAAAAGACTACTTGAATGTGTAATACCTTCCTCGCACCATTTCAATTCTTCCAACAACTGCTTCCCTATAATAACGAATGCATAACGAACATTAGTTTCTCTATGGCAAAATGTATCTAAATATCTTATTTATACACAAAATACTGCATTTACCACTAACACATTCATGAATATTTTCAATAATACATGCATGCATAATACATTAAAATCTTTTTTTTTTCTTTCAGAGACCGATCACCACATAATGAAAGTACTGAAATTGATGTAAACAAGTATCCAGAACTAACGATTCCAGATTTGATACATATTTCATGCCAAATCGCAGCCGGAATGGATTATCTTGCCAGTCAACACTTTGTTCATAGGGATTTAGCTACTCGAAACTGCTTGGTTGGCGATCAGTTGGTCGTTAAAATTGGAGACTTCGGAATGTCTAGAGACGTCTACAGCACAGACTATTACCGAGTATGTTTTCATTTTTTAAGACATTAAATGATCCCAACATTCATAAAAACTCTTAAAATCTTGAATAACGTAGACAATTACTAAAGTGGAAAAACAGTTGGTTTTTTTCACTGGTTAGGGAAAAAAAAATATCTTATGACAGTTGAACAATCAACAGGAATATTATATAACATATATATTTAGAATAAAAAATAGTTAAATTTGTATCTTTTTGTGTAGGTTTTGAAAGAATCTAACAGTTAAAGAAATTTTTAGATAAATTATTTATATACAATTTTATATATGCAAGAAAAATGATGACTGAAAATGCATTACAAAATTTTGAAGAAGAAAAGAAATATAATAATGTCATTAAATTTCTATATTTATTTGCAAAATTACTGTATTTTATAGAAATTAAAATTTAGAATTTTGTAGGAAGATTTTTCATAGAACTAATGTGAAAAAGTACTTATTTTATTTATCATTTTAAGTTGGCCTTTTAAGTTAAGTTGGCATTTTCCAATACTTTACCTTTACTTTATTGTCAAAAAAAATCAGCCATCCGGCTTAAAAATGTCCCTTTCTGTGAAATGAGGGCAGGGCTTTTTTAATCAAATTTTCATTTTATTTAATAAATTAAAAGGAATTTAAAAAATATGTATTAATTTATTACCAAAAAGAAAGCATTCAAGGTCACAACAAAGAAGTTACGGCTTTTTAGTTTTTTTTTTTTTTTTTTTTTTTTTTTTTTTTTTATATAGTTCGGCTTAAAATATTCGTGATATAAGAATCATATTTTAACGATAAAGTATTCTATTATAAAATTTATATTAAACTGCTTACATAAAAGTATTAAGGTTTTCTTTTCCCGACAAAAATAAAATTTTAAAATTTCAAATATTAAAAATTATTATTAATTCAAATTTAAAGATAATTCAGAGATTGTTTATGCGAATATTTTTAATTTTCAACTAAGAGAATGGATAATTAGAAATGCAATGAAAACATAAAGGAAATATTGCATATGATCTGATAGAATTTTATATTTATTTTTGTAATCAATTTATCTTTTGTTCTTAAATAAGAATGAAGACCTTCTGTTAATAAATATGTCTATAAAATAGGTTTTCTTATAGGTCTTCATATTTATCTCTCTACGAAATTAAACAATATGATTATAAATTGCAACAATTTACATTACTATTAATCAAGATACTAGGCAAGAAATATTTTATATGTAGAATGCAAGTTTGAAAAATAAATTTAATCGATCTTTTTGTAGTATCCATTCCTTTTGATTTATAAAATATATAGTATCTTTATTAAATTGGAATAATAATAGTATTTTTTATTATTCTTTGCAAATTGTTTATTTTTCATACTTTATTTTTTATATTTACCTTTTTTCATTGCATATTATATGTATGGAGATCAAAGGATTGCTCCTAATTACTCTTTATGTATGTAAATTAGACACCTTCCTAAAACCTTTAGAATATAAATTACTTTACTTAGGAATTTAGTTATTAGGCGAAATTTTCATATGCTAACTTTTTCTTATTAATGTGCATGGATGTTTACTAAAACGCATAAATAATTTATTTTTGATTATTTCTCAACATTTTGTAAAATGGTGTGTTAATTCAAAGTCATTTAATTTTTAAACTTAGAATTATCTATACTAAAATGCATATCAGATTTTAGAATTTTTAATTTACGTTTAAACTACAATTAAAGCATATATTAATTAATATAAATCCAAAAGTTTAGTGAGGATTTCCGTAAACACCTTGTCAATTATCCCTCCAGAATTTTGGCATTTTTTCCAATAATTATATTTTATAATGAACTGGTTGCAATAGAGAGAAATCTAGTACATTTTTATTTATTTATTTTAGTTATAATCAAAAATTTATTGCGGAATCAAATGCAAATGAAACAACCTATGACAAAATTTCCAAACAATGATTTCAATTTATAAATTTATCTAGAGTAAAAATGTAAAAAAATAATAATTTCTAGAACAAGCAAAAAATGTTTAGTAACATTTTTTAGACGATGCATAAATATTTTATTTTTCTGGAAAGAAATATTTTTAATGAAGAGAAGTTTATATTTTAAAAAAAATATCGCACAATAAAGGTTAATTGAAATTAAAATATAATTAAACACTGTATGTATTCATCTGTCTAAATATCATATTTAAATGCAAAAATTTAAAATATATTTTCGTGAAAGAATATCTTTATCATTTTTATATCTTTAAATACACAATTTTTGAATATTTTTTTCTTTCATCAAAATTATTAAAAAAATAATCTTGTATTTTATTAAATAGTTTGTGATATTTGAATGCAGTAATGAGAATTCTAAGAACATATCATTTTCTATTTTACCATTTATATCTGTTTCAGCCAGTCAATACCAGTCGATTTCGCATTTTAGAAAAAAAAATATTTGAGATAATTTATAAAATTAAAGAAAAGTTGTAGATCCAAAATTTCAAACAGCACAAAATAATGATGTACAAAACATACTATTTCCATTCTAAAAATGATGAAGTTGCTAAAATAAATTACAAATTTTATCAAAAATCTAACAGCCATGTTACATGATCAATTTCATTTTGATGCCAACGAATTTATTTCAAATATCTCGAATATTATTGATAATGAAGAAGAATCGAATATTCTTCGATAAAGTCACATAAAATCAAATTTTCAAATAAAGTTGAGATAAATTTTAATAAATATAAAGAAAAGCAAAGTTGTTTGAATTAAACTACTAATTACTAATTGTAAGCCAAGAAAATGTTAATAAGAATTTTAGGAAGGAAACTATGTTTTTAAGGGAAAGTATTATAAATGGAATATTTATAAGATTGCTTCATGTTTCTCTAGAACCTTTCAATCAAATTAAATTTCGAAGAAAAACAACTACAATACAGAAGTAATGTCACCACATGTAACATATCAATATTCAACAAAGCCACGACGGAGGAATATGAATCATTCTTATCCCCAACGCTTAATCAATATTTGCAGCTCCTTGAACCTCATTTGTTATCATGAACGTCGTATCTATGACCAATAATCCGTACAAATGATATATCTTTGACTTGCCTTTTCGACAGGTTGGAAGACATAATATGCTACCGATCCGCTGGATGCCCCCTGAAAGCATTCTCTACAGGAAATTCACCATAGACTCGGATATTTGGAGCTTTGGTGTTGTCATGTGGGAGATCTTCACTTTTGGAAAACAACCATGGTATGAATTGTCAAATCATGAGGTAAGTTATTTTCGTGTTTGTTAGTCACGAAATTTGATCATTTGTATAGTCAGATGTTAGGCATCTAAACGAAGAAACACATATTTATTAGAGTCACATTATTTTGAGAATAGTCACTCTAACAATTTAAGTCAGATTTAAAGAGAATAATATAAAAAAATAATGACTTAATAAATTGTAAAATTTATTAAACCATCACTTTTTAAAATAAAAATGAGAAAAAAAATTAGAATAAAAATATAAATATAAAATCTATAAAATGATATAAACATGATTCATGATAAAAATCATATAAAAATGATAAAATTTTTATAACTATTTAATTATCGTATAACAACTTAAAATTATGATTTGCTAGCTAAAATTATATACTCAAGTGCAGGTTATGTTTTATCATACTAAGTCTTTTAAACTTATACCATTTAGGAGTTAATAGAATCAAGAAAATTAACTTCTTAATATAAAATAATAATAATAAGCTAAATTAAATTAAAATAATTATAATTTATGTTAAATTAAATTAAATATTATTAAAATAATTATAATTTATGTTAAATTAAATTAAATATTACTAAAATAATTATAATTACATTAATTATAATTTATATTAATTGCATAATATAAATTTTATATCTAGACCATATTTAATATTAATTTGTATGAAATTAGTTTATACCTAGTTGCATTGATTTGTAAAGTAGTGCTTTACAAACGGATTGGTCTGATTATAATCTTTAGATGATGCAGTTTAATATCTACAATTGCAAAATT
Source organism: Argiope bruennichi (assembly GCF_947563725.1). NCBI lineage: Eukaryota > Metazoa > Arthropoda > Arachnida > Araneae > Araneidae > Argiope > Argiope bruennichi. The sequence continues at coordinate 78,035,452 of NC_079152.1, forward strand.
TCCCAAATATCCTTGTTAAATCAGCTCCTTTAGTTGACAAAATGAAAAATGTATATATATTTGTATAACTGTATAGAATATTTTTACTAGTCATTAATTACTTAATCTCAATGACGTTTTTGTTATTTATCATGCTGAAAGGCATTGATTCCACAACTGTTTCTTAGCAGAATTTTCAGAGCGTTATATTTCTTTAATTCAGCGAATTCTTTAGAAGTATTTCTCAATTTATGTGATTTATCTATTAATTAAAGATATTAATTTATATAAAAAAATCTATTTAGGCCACATTTAAAATAAAATATTTAAAGTTTGATTACTTAAAATTTACAAACATGTTTCTAAATGATCAATATTATTATTCTTTACATAAAAACAATTTTTCTCTATTTTGATATAAAAATTAATAAGTTTTTGCAAAGAATAATTTAAAAATATCACATGGTAAGCTACGATCATTAGCCATTTTCATTTTGTGTATCATATTACATCAGAAAAGTTTTAACCTGAAAAAAATATTGTTGAAAAAGTTTTAACAATTTTTCTCGTTCATTAAATTGGTATTTGCCTTATTTAAATAAGCATTCTTAACAAAATTATATTTCTAAATTATAAAGGAAAAATATTCTTGTTAAGTCAAAGTTATTTGAATATTGTTGCATCATTACTAATGTTTTTACACCAAGTAAAAATTTGCAATCATTTAAAATTATTCCTTGTTATAAGATAACAAGTGGAACTCTCAAAATCCTACTGCGATCAATTTTATAGCATTATGTGAGCTTCAAAATAAAATTTCACACACAATTAAAATGCTATTGCATTAATATTTGACAATTTGAAAGAATTGTTGATATGAAGTTACATCAACCCAATTTATCTTTAATAAAACATAACCATTTCCCTTGGCAAACAATATGGCTGTAAAAGACGATTAGGTTATAATAATTGCAATTCTTGCCAAGTTAAGACACCTTTCATCTTTCACTGCTTCGTCAAACGCAAATCATATATTTTGTTATAATGTCCATTTTACTTATCCCTCAATCATCTATAGTGGACTTATACTCTATTTGGAACAATTATATTATTTGTAATAGTAATACAATCTGAAACAATAATTTCCATAAATTTGTCGAAGAATCTAAAATATTTCAATAAAATCTTTTGCTACCAAATTTATTCAAATATCATATTAATTCATTGTTCTTAGATTTTCAAAAGGTAAAATGTAAATTTCGAACACAAATTTATAATGATTTAATTCAATAATCCGAAAAAAATGATCGACTTTCTAAAAGAAATGGCAGGTATAGGATCGAAATTAAAATTTCACATTTTCATCATAACGAAGTTGACGCTAATGTTTTCTGAAGTATAAATATAAATAGCTTCGTATCCTGAAAGCATTCTGTCAGCATCGTAGCAGGAAAACACCCGTGAATTAGAATTCTATAAATGTAGTCTACAACAAAGTAAAACGAAAATATCGATTTCTTCTGTTGTTCCGTTCGACTAGCGCTCAAACGTTACGGCATTGTATGCTAATCGATGGTAAAGCTTTGAAAAACTTTGAATTTTCAGATCACTCAAGTATCAAAACAAATCCTAAAATTTTATAAGAAACATCTAAATTTACCGTTAAGAAATAATTACACAGGCTAAAACTTCTAATAGTAAATGAGTATTTTATTTTAGTTCTGGAAAGAGAAAAATCGTATTTAAAAACCATACGCTACAATTTGGATTTGAACATTACAGATAAAATTTTGGAATTTCCTTAGAAAACACCGATATAAATAACTTTTTTAATGTGAGATAAATAGACCACAGATAATATGGAAGGTTATCAACAATCTCATACTAATAAAATGAATACATTTTTATTGCAGAAAAAATAAAATCATTTTTAAGTAAAAACTGAATGTAAAATATATAAAAAAATTCAAAGAGAGAAGCACATTTGCGTGATTCGTAAATCTACTAGGTAATTGGCTGATAGCATCATACATTGGTACACCTGTAGTGAAATAGCCGTAGTGCAAATGAAGTAGTAGTGAACGTGGCATTAATAACCGCCTTTTGAGCCAAAAGCTCCCCAGATAAAGTGATGAGGCTATTACAACGGAAGACACAAACGACAAGAAAGAGAAGGAAAGAAGAAATCCGGTATTAAATATTTCCCCGAATCCCTTAGGTCGCTCAGTTCAAGACACAAACCAGGAGAAAAAATCATAAACATTTTATTTTTTTAATCTTTAAATTTTTAAACCAAGTTAGGCATTTAAATTTTGAACTTCAAAATTTTCCAATCCTTAAAATACGTCCTTTTTAACTCTACTATATATAATATTTTAAAGCAATATAATAATAATTTAAAAAATTATAAAAAAAGGTGGACAATACATGTTTAAAGCTGAAAGAAACTTTTTGCATGTAACTTTAATGATAAAAGCATCTAAAGTAGAGTTATGAGAAAACTGTAAACAATATACAATACATAGAATATCATTCACAATTATTTATTATTTACATTAATATAAAAATTTTTAATATTTTAAGTTTAGTCTGAAGTTAAATTTAAGATATCTAAATAATTGTCTGTTCAAAATAACTTTCTATAGTGAAAACTTATTAAATATCTCAGTATGGAAGATGTTAATAATATAAGTAGAGACAGTTTCTTCCAATTCACAAACCATCCTTTTTAACGATTTTCTCACAAAATGCTGTCATATATCAAATGTTTTGCAGCAATACATACATATTTCTTCTGTGAAAACACACTAAACTAAATTCAGAGGCACGACGGCCCATTTGGGGCAAGGCCTACAGTGAACATATCTGCTTTCTTGACCGAAAGCCCTGGCGGGGGAGGAAGGGGAGGCCAGGCATATTTCCCGGTTAGGTGGTCATCCTAATGCAGAACCCAGTGTTTAGTTCCCAAGCATGTTTGGTCCTCAGTTTATCTACTAACTGAAGGGATGAAAGGCTGAGCCGACATTGCCCAACCCGAAGATCGAACTTCTGATCTGTGCGTTGGGAGTATGCCATCACGCTTCATAAAAACACATTTGCAAATTAAAAGTCTATTAAAGAATCATTTTTTGATCCTTTCGTTGTTCACTGGAAGATTTTGTGATCTCTCTTTCTCTCTCTCTCTCTCTATCTCTATCTCTGAGTGAGTAAGTGAGTGTACGTGTGCGCGTGTGCGTGTGCGTGTACGCTCGCACGTGTGTGTGTGTGTCAGTGAGTGAGAGAGCGAGCGAGCATAATTTTTGAAGCAGGGTCGTGACCAAAGACAGAGAAGAAGACTTTGAATTTTTAAATTCGTTTTATTGCATCCCGGGAGGCACGAATTATGCACAAGCAGAAGTGACGAGCACAAAACAAAACGAAATGAGGTAAAACTTAGGAAAATTTTGTCCCTGTGAATATATACTGTGAGATTTTTTAATAGGGATTTCCATCATATATCAATCACAGGTAAGGGAATCATAAGGATTTTTAGAAGAATCTGTTTAAGTCAGTAATATTTTATCCCTTCACCCTAAGTATGGGAGAAACAGACGTAAAAATTTTTACAAAAATTCAAGTGAATTAATTAGGTAAAAAAAAGTGTAATGGGATCAGGAAATAAGGGAATATTTTAGAATGAAGTTAATATGGGCTAATTTAAGATAAATATTTCGAAATTAATTAGAATTGAAGTTAAATTTAAAAATCATTATATATATATATATATATATATATATATATATATATATATATATATATATATATATTGCACCATTGGTCAAAAGGATTGCAAGTTTGCAAAATGTCACGTTTTTTTTACAGAATAAGCTGGAAATTTTTTTTGTTCATTTAAAGCGATATTTCTTATGCCAATATGTTAAATTAGTCTAAAAGCAAGATATAATTAAGTTACTGAACAAAAAAAATTATTTAATTTTACAAAGAATAAATACAAATTAAATGTTCAAGTTATCAATATCGGAATCCATTTTGGTTTCCCGGAATAAAATGAAGTAAAGAAAACATTTTAAGTTCTTTTGACCAGAAAAGATAATAAAAGAGTTCAGTTCAAAAAGCATTTAATATCTGGTTGGGCCGCCTTTAGCTTTGATCAAATCAGTCACTATGTTAGGCATGAAATCCACAAGAATTTGCAACACTTTTTTCGGTATATCATAGTGCCAAAATTTAATTATTGTTTAATGAAATTCTTGTTTCGTTCTGGGATGATTCTCTTATTTTCTTTATACCATAAATTCTCAATGACGTTTAAATATATCGAGTTACTTGGCCATGTGAAAACTTTAATACCTTATTTTGCAAATGCAGCCTTAACCTAAAATAATGAAAGTTTCGATATAGATGCCAGAACTGAAATGAAATGAAATTTAAATTAATTGTAAAGTTTGTCTTAACTTATTCTATATCTTGCTGAAATATCCATTTCTCCCTTGGGAACATGTCATGAGTACTACAAAACAATTAATCCTTCAGCACACCAACATACTTGTCAATATTCATGGTTCCCTGTACAAAAGGAAAATGAAGTCGTCCATTTCACTGATATGACATGTACTCCCACACCATTACACTTTCCGGGTATTTTAAAGGGGCGAACCAGGCGTTACGGCCTCTTACGCTCCTTTTCTTTATGCCAAACGTGGCCAGGCTTATCAGACATTAAAGAAAAGCGACTTTCGTCGCTGAATATAACTTGTCTCCATCCCGCAATAATAAATTTTTTGCACCTTGGCCCACTCCAATAGTTTTTTCTGCATTGCTTTCGTCAGTACCGAGTTTTTTTCTAGGTACTTGTGCCTTGTAACCAGCGTCAAAGAGCCTCCTGAGGACTGGTTTGGGACTGCTGGAAATGACAGACGTGGAATCATTCCATTCGCTTATAAGTGTAACAGAATTTGCAAATCTATGTTTACGGCATAATCGTATCTGCACGTTTAGAAGATAACTTCAGATGACCACTCCTAGGCTTTTTATCTACAGTCCCTTCTGTACTGAATTTCTTTATGAGGCATGAAACAGTCGACTCACTGCAGTCGCACCGATCCAAAATTTGAAATGTTTCCTTGATGCATTGAAATAACATCCTGGCGCTTCTCAAGAGATAATTCACACATTTTGAAAAGAATTGAGCAATTAAAATTGAAAAGCAATGCACAACGAAAGTACTTCGACATCGCAAGAAACGAAATGAAATCATTCGCATTTGGAGCGATTTTATAATTGTTTGTTTGTTTGTTTCTTATGGCACTTGCCACTGACAAGCCCGCTGTTACGAGGACAGCGATTTAAGCCTGAGGGGGAACGTCTCTTATTTTTTATAGCAGCGCCAACTAGGGCCAAGAGTACGACTTTGCCACTCACGCATCACTCATTCGCTTGCACAACCCCTTTTTACAGGAGGGCACATTCACACATCTCACAGATAGAACAACAGAAGAACAACCATGCCCAAACCGGGACTCGAACCCGGGACGCCCAGATCCCGGGGAAGACGCGCTACCCCTATGCCAGGACGCCGGCCGATTTTATAATAAACTACAAGGATAACGAAATCGTTGCAGATAATGTAAACATGATATACGTAAGCCTGTAAAGATATTTACCGAAACTTATTGAAGAAAGAAATTTATTTCTTCTAATGTATATATATATATAGATAACATCCGATTTTATTTTATAAAAAATCTACAATTTTTTAATTTTTTTTTCCTATAAATTAAGTTTTAACGAAAAAAATTTTTACCCCAGAATATTTTTTTTTCCTTTTTATAAGACTTTTTTCTACTATATATACTTCCAAACTGACTTGCACACTACCTTTATAAATAAGTATCCTTTTTATTATGAGACACAAGAATTCACATTTTATATCAGTAGATTTCGAAAGTATTATGCATTGTGTCTGTATGGTTTATACTTTTTCAGGTAATTCAGCACGTCACATCTCAGAAAGTTCTCCCTCGTCCACCCAGTTGTCCGGAAGACATATATCTTTTAATGCTTGCCTGCTGGAAAACTAGACCTCAAGAGAGAATGACAATGAAAAACATACATGCTCAACTAGAGATTCTGAGCTCTACCAGAGACACAGAATACTTAGAAGTGGTTGACTGACATATGCTTACTGGGCGTCTTTACAGGATGCCTATCATAACCTGTGAAACTTAAAACTATCATTTTTTTCTCATCCATTCCTAAAGATGCCCTTGTGAAAAGTTTTCGCGTTTCAAGCGATGGTGTGATCTCACTCAGTTGTCGTTATTTATTTAAGATGTTGTTCTTGTCGTTTTCTATGTGATGAACTGACGCTGTTACCTTTCATAGTGTTCCTTTTTATAAAAGGCTGTAGATAAAAGTGGATTCAGTATCTTTTCCCCTTAAACACGTGTTTTTAAAGTACCTCGTGAAATGTTTTATATAGAAGATAAAATCTACCTGTTTTTCACAATTAATACAAAATGTAATCAATTACGTTAAAAAAATCTGTGATTTTAAATTTATTTATCAATTTAAGCTTTCCTATCCTTCAGCTAATTAATAAGTTTTTTAATGCATTTTGGTTTTTAAAATAAGCGACCTGATATTATTATTAAACATTCAAGTTATTTTTTTAATCAGATATTATATAACTAATAATTTAAAGACTTAATTATTTAATTGGAAATTTTAATATAAGCATTAAAATATTTAATATAAAATGTTATGTATTTTTTTGAAAAGTTCAATTCATCAACTTTAGTTTCTTATAGAATCCTGATTAAGTTGGATTTGTGCTATCAATTTCTGATAAGAAAATAATTCAAATTAAGTAATACATATAAATAGTCTTATATCCAGCCTATGATATTAGGTTTGAAATAATTCGACATATATTTCTACTGAAAATTTCTTTGCCAAATATGTTATATTTGTCAGGAAATAAATGTCTGGGTATGAGAAAATAAACTCAAATTTATATTCTAACATTGTCAAAAATATATGCAAAATTATTAGATAATTGTTTAATTTTTATTTAATTTATAAATTTATGGAGATTTGTGTGTGCAATCATATACTTTTTATATGAATTGTCTATTTCTTTGCAAGTTTAAAAAATTATTACAGGTAAGTGATCAACTGTTTGAATTAAATTTAAACCCTTTAAAAATTAAATATAATTACATCCAGATCAAAAAATGCTTCCAATGAGCAGATTTAGTAAATTCTTAATACTGTTGTGAATATATTTCATGAATATTTAAATTCTTTCAATTATAATAAAATTAAGCCAGATTTAAAATATTTCAATTGACGCAATTGGAAATCAGACATTGTATTCTTGCTATTACACGCGGAAGATGTCACAACTATTCATATATTCTTCACGTGAATTCTACCTTCATTACAAATGACTGAACATCTTAACAATATGTTTCAAGTAACTTGGCTTACTGATTAGCAGCTGCAAATGAATTCAAACTATAGATTTTCAACATATATATATATATATATATATATATATATATATATATATATATGTCATATATCTATTAAATATATGACATATTTAATAGATATCTTATGTGTCTTTATTCATGGTATATTCCATATCTCTTCATTGAAATCTACCATTATTTTACTTTGAATAATAAAAATAATGGAAAGAAATGGAAGGTTTGTTTAAAGAATAGTCTGTGAATAATCTTCTTAACGTACCTTAAATAACAAAATTTGATCATAATGCTGAAATGCATTTGTCAGTTTTTAATTTCGTTAGGTTTAAAAATAAATCTTTCGAATCCAAATAAATAAGCTTAGCTTCTCGGCACTTCACTTTAAATCTCACATTGAAATCAGCAATTTCATTTTATTTTTCATATAAAAGATTTTAATTAATATATTTATGAAATAATAGAATGAAAATAATGTACGTCCATTTCATTCTCCACTTCTTTTGTAAATTTAATGATTAATGAATTCGGAAGGTAATAGATAAAAAATAATTTTAAATATCTTTAATTGTGTTACTTTTCTATCGAACTTATTTTCTTTATAAGTTTATTTTCAGTTACAATATGTTTAACAATTGCTCTTAGATAATATTTCATAACATTTGAATACGAAGAAGTACTTGCTTATTTGAGACTTTTTTTCCTTATTTTAGTAAAATTATTCCTGTTTTTTTTTCTTTGCTTGATTATATTGTAAATACATCAAATTTTTTTTCAAAAACACCTACTTGAAATGGATTTATTTTCGTAATCTAAAATATGAAATAATATTTCAATGTCTTAGCAAATTTTTAATAATTAATTAAATTAATAAATACGTAAAATAAGTATTTATCTAATGTTTAACATTTTAAAACAAATTTTTTAGGACATTTTTTAATATATATATATATATATATATATATATATATATATATATATATATATATATATATATATATATATTAAAAAATAAAGCATTATTCTTTCGTAATCAAATATTATTCAAATACAAATCTGGCATTATCCTTGAAAAAATATTAACAGTTAACATTAGAAAGATGATGATTAAAAGCAAAATTATAAACATCAACAGAAATTTGTTGCATTTTTTTATAATTTAAATACAGCAGAAAACAATGAATATATGAAATAGATTATTCTTTATTAACAATTTTATCTTAAATAAGAATTAAGGTTGTTTTAATTAATAAAAATATGCTTCCTTTTATTTATATAACTATAAGGAAAACGTTAATAGTAAGTAATAATAAGATTAGTAAGGTAAGTAATAAGATTTTAAATATTATCTGTTAATGACTGTTTCTGAAACATCTATTCTCTGAAATGCTATTTTCCAGAAATTAATTATTCTTAAAATTTCTGCACCTGCTTATAATATTAATTTTTAGCCTGTCTTTTGCTTGAAACAATTCTTAACTTTTATTTTCAAGCTTCATTATATACATTGAGCTTAAAAGAAGCTTAGTATAACATGTAATTTAAGGATTTCAATCAATTATTTTTATAGAATATCTAGTGATATAAGGAAACAAGAGCTCTTACCACACATTTCACCAACAAAGCCAAATAACTGCTATTCAGTAAATGCAAATTATAAAATTGCATAGTTATCGAAATTCAGTTAGTATGACTATTTTTATTATATTTGGATGCATTCCTTCAAAAGAATTAGAGCAGGTTAAAAATTGAAAAAGTTTCATCACTAAACATTTTCATTTAATCTCATCATATATATTTTTCAAGAAATAGCATATAGATGGAAACTATATAGTAAATTTCTAATACAAATAAAATATTATATCTTTTAATTAATCGTCACTCACCTTCAATATTCTTCTGTTATATTCCTCAAAATAGTCTGAAGAAATTACAGTAATAAACACAGTAGATGGATTAATTTTCATACTGAACAATACTTAAAACATTGACTCCATTTTCTTTTCTTATATTAAGAGACTAATTAATTTTTGTTGTAAAACTTGAAATAAACTTATAATTGTATGACTGTGAGTGTTCCCCCTACCGCTAACAAACTTATGTTGTGTATGCATGCTTTTCCTACTCTATGATCGTCATTATAATAATAATTATAATATTATATACATGTAATTTGCAAAATCTTGCACAGCATTTATTACACGCATATAAATCTCTTCTCATTAAATATTTTTACAGTCTCCCAAGACGAATTAATTACTACATTAAAACATTGAATAAATTGAAAGATGTGTCCATTTATTCCATATTTATAAATAATTGCGAATGAAAAGCGGTCGAATGAGGTGAACATTCAAATAGATGCAATTACCTGCCTTCTTAAAAGAAGGTAAACATATAAACTTTGCAGGGTATTTTTTTTTAATTCTGAATATAAACAGTGAAGTTCTTGAAATATTTTTTCTTTATGGTATGGTTATATATTATCAGTTTAAGAAAAAAATCAATATTTTCTACACTTATCGAAGAATGTCAGTTCGAGTTTGGACAAACTGACGCTCGAGACTTGTTTGTAGAAAACAATCATTATCAACTTAATACAACTCATGTTCTAGTGCTGATAAATGTGGCATCGAATTGAAGCATCCGTTTTTTGCTGAGGAATCCTTGATGTTAGAGTACGGCTCAAGTCTGACAGCCCATCGACCTTGTAAATAGGATTGAATTTTAATGGAATTGAAAATAAGTGTTATAATTCTTTTACCTCGTTGTTATAAGATTTTGAAGATGTCTATATTTCCTTCAAAATTATACTGTTAAAATAATAAAAATATAAATTATTTGGTACCGATTTAAGAACAGGAAGTAACGTCTTTAATGAATTCATATAATTATTAACTATTTACTTTGTTGCATTAATTCAATAATAATTTTATTTATTTAAAGTATTTATTTAATTAATAGTTAGGAAAATTTTTAAATTCCCTGTTGTTCCGTACGTCTTGGCGCTAAAATCTCATTTCAAAGCCAGATTGGATATCGCAGAACCATCATATGTTATTAAAGACTGATGCACGATAAATAAATAGGTGAGAATTGTCCTTACCCTGTCGTGGTGCGGTAGCTTGGAAATAAGAATACCATATATCATCTTAATCATCTGAAACTGGTTCAAAATTAAGAGGACTGTCCTAAAATAGCAGTTACGTTGCTTCAAAACAATATGAAAACTAACGTTAAACTTATAAGACTATATAATAAATAATGCTTAGAATAATTAATAAATATTTAACTATTTTTTCAAACATGGAAACTAAAAAAAAAATTCTTTTTTCAGTCACAAAATAATAATAATTGCTTTCATGTTATAAACCTCTTTTTCCTTCCAGATAAATAAAAGCATTAAGATTTTATCCGGTGAAATATAATTATTCGGTTCATATTTCGGAGTCTTTTTATTCTTTATATATTTCGATATGTTCTAAGTATATTGTACTGCATGTTATCATAAGAAATGTGATGTCAAATTCTGGTACATTTGTATTCCCTTTTAATCAATATTCTAGTCACTGTAAATAAATACGTGTAAATGTAATGTTTGTATTGGTGCTATCTTGTACGACAAATATATTTGTGTGATTTATAAAATTATTATAAATTTGAATTTTAAAGAAAAATTTAATAAATACTCTGAATTGATATTTCAATAAGAATATTATTTGACCAATTCTGCACGTATTAATGTTTCAAAACATTTTCAAAATTGAATATTATGCTTGTGTTTTATTTATTGCAAGAAATAAATGTTTTGTTGTTATCTGAATTTCGTAGTATTATTTTTTATATTAATATTGCTTGAACAAATTTTCAGAATTTCTTAACAGTTGCCCAAGATATTTATTCGAAATTTTTTACTTTTAGTCAAATAGTTCTCATGAAAATAAAATATTGCCATCACATCATCAAACAAATTAAAATCGATTTTTTCATTCGTATTCAATTGCGTCATAAAAAATTCAAAATTTCAAAATTAAATAAGTATTAGTTCAACAATTTTATATAATAGAAAGAATATAATATGAATAAAGAAATAGATACATTATAATTCAAATTTCTGTTTATTAAGATATTATGTAGCACATTCCGATAGAATTACTCTATTGCTGCGATTTAGGAATTCGTCTTCTTTATTCCCTTTCATTTTTTATTGTTTCATAAAACATTCAAAATACTTGAATTAAATAATAATTTGTTATTTCATCTGGACTTCAATATAATAGAAAGAAAATTAGATAAATAAAGGAAAAGTTAAAATATTATTCTGTATATTCCATTATTATGTAGATTTCTTCGGATAAAATTAAGTTACAAGTAGATTCATATTCGATTGTTTCACAAAACTTATAAAACATTCGGAATTAAATTCGAATCATAAGAATTCTATATAATATAAATTGCAAATTACAAAAATATATAAATAAATGGAATCTACTTCAAATTTTTGTCATTTTCCTTTTACCGATTTCTTTAAAACTGCCTTTTTATAAAGAGAAAATAATTTACCAACACAGAGTCATATAGTACCAACATAGAGTTATTAATTACCAACATAGAGTAACAACATAGTGATTAATTACCAACATAGAGTCATTAATTACCAACAAAGGGCCATATAATTTACAAACTATAAAACATACCCTGTAGTTTACTAATTTACGTTGAAGCTGAAATTTTATTTTAAAAATTGAACTTCTATGAAACTGCAATTTTGTTGGTGCAGTTATACTTTTCATTGTAAAAATTAAAAAAAAATTACGTATTAATAACAAAAACTCCATAAAAACTGAGATTTCTTTTATCTTGACCGATTTATCAGCAAAGATGTTGGATAAAATTAAATTGAAGAAGATATACATATAAGTAGGGGCATGAACAACAGATGAAAGATTCCAGATGATTTTGCCTCGCAGAGGGGCGATGTGTAGAGAGTAAGATGAGCACATTTCCGGAGTTTATTGCTTAGGTTTCATCCTGAATTTCATCTGTTAGATATATTTTCTTTTTGTTCTTTTACCTTTTTTTCCCATTGCCATTTTGAAGTCATAATTTTGTTTTAGTTCAGAAGTTGTGTATTTCTTATTCAATTGGCAAATTTAGTTTTTCTATTATCTTCCTTTAATATGTCATCTAATATTACTGATTATGATGATTTATTGCATTGCTAAATAAAATATAAATACCTTTTTATATATTTCTACTTATTCCTACTTTAGTACATTCGCCTCCTGGATGATTCGCAAAAGAGCATAGGTTACAGTGTGTAAGAGTAGTCTATGAGAGCATATGTTTTCCCTGATATATTTTTTTTATCTCTTAATAAACATGCCATAAGGATGAATAGTTATGTTGAACTTTTCTTATCGATATTTCTCAGCGTAACAACAAATATCAACTACATGCGAGAATTCGCAAAATTTGCCTTAAATGTACCCTTCTATATAACATATAATGAGATATGACGATAGTTTCATCATATGATTCATGTTTTCTTTCTGGACACAACTTAATGAATCATTCGTTTGAATTGAAGAGCAAATGGGTTACAATAAAGTGAATCATTTTTGATACAAGAAAGGGAATCATTCTTTTAGTATAGTTTAGTTAATTAGTTTTTAGTTTAGTTAGTTTTTATACACAGTATCTAAAAATATAATGCAAGAGACTCATTTTGTGATTCTTTAATTCATATTATAGGTTTTCTATGTTAAATTTTACAATACGATAAACATAGCCCATTTATGTTAAATTTTTATCATTAAATTATGAAATGACGGAGATGAAGAACATTATTTTGGAGGATTTTCACTTTTTCATGTATGAAGTATGTAAAGAGAAAGCTTTGTGATCATTATAACATTCGATCTCAAGATTTTTGAATAATTTCCACTTTCCAAAAACCTCACTGAAACAAAAACCAAACAAAATTGAAATTACACCTGTCTGTGAACACGTTAACTCCAAAACGCATTGAGCTAGACAATGAAATGAAATATATAGACTTTACATCAATTTTATATATTTCTATCATTTTTCCACTAAATCCATTCAGAGAAAGTCCGTTTGTCCTACTATTCAAGTACAAATGAAGGGACAAACAGATAGATAAAATTTGGTGCACTGGTTTAGCATATAAAATATAGAATCGTATCAATTTTTGAACAAAATTTATCTGAGTATTGACTACCTATACTATTGCACACCTATAATATACTACTGAATATAAATGAATACAATTACACAAAAACGCAATGACATAAATAAATGAATGTCGGTATGCTATTTTGTAATTGCAGTTGCCCTTTTCTGTCAAATGTTGTTCTCTGTCGAATTTTAAAAATACTTCAGAAACATTACTCAGTTTTTCGATACTTGTGTGTTAACCGCATTTCCGATATTAATCGCAAACGATCTGTATTTCGTTAACAACTGTTTGCCTTTTATTCTCCAATCTTTCATGCATTTACCAAAGTTCACAAATATATGCGAGATGGAGTATTTAAGACCTTTGTTAGAAAGTATAAGATAAATTTTTGAGAAGACCACTCAGGTTGATTTAACAAATACATAACCTCTCATACTAAATGATTGTATCATTTATTATGCTATTATCTCAGTATATTATGCATTGCCACTTATGTTGTATAGAAAATGTATTAAATGCATGTATTTATTTGCTTATCATGTTGAATATAATAAAAATAAATTTCTGAAAAAAGTGTAAAGCAATGATAAATAACATTGCAACAGAAATAGCATTAAATAAATAAATTTCGGATATTTAAAAAAGAAAAAGAATATTTCCTTTAAATGTTCAATTTCTGCATTTAAGATCGAAAAAATTTAAAAATAAAAATAATTATAAAAATAAAAAAGTATAATAATAAATTTTATTTGAAAAATAAAGTATTAAAATTATTCCATTTTTTATCACAAAATGTTGCAGATTTGTTTCTCAATTCAAACTATTGATCCATTAAATTTGTCCAGAAAAGAATTTAAATAGATAATTTTGTTTTTATATTTCATCTCAGATTTTATATAAACCTAGACGTCTTAATTTTCCGTGCTCTATTAATCAAATGATGCAACAATAAAACATCAAAATTTTGAATTTTCACTGTTTTTTTAGTTCGTATAGTATTAAAATCTTATATCATTAAATTTTAATTTCCTTATACTATTAGCTAAACTTTTGCTATTTTAAAGCAGTTACGAAAATTTCGCCTGCTATTGATTTCAGTTTCAGATCAAATTGAAAAAGCGAAATATTAGGAAAAAAGAATGATATCTGATGATGCTACTTGATTGATACGAAGGAAACAAGTCTTATCCATAAAGATTTGGAGCAGTTCGTCGACGAGTGGTTAAGACGATGGACTAGAAATTCATAAAGATTATATCTATTATCTTTTGAAAAACTCAGAAGTGATTAAATCCTATATATTTAAAAAAAACAGAAGTAATACATAATCATTTACTAAAATTTCATTTAATTTAAATTATTTTCAAGAATTTTTAAGCCAAATTTAACTTTTGAATGTCTATGATATAATCTATAAAATAAGTAAATAGCTTTCAAATTACTTCATATACACTTTTTTAGCGATTTTCAAGTTTAGAAAGAAATAGAATAAAGAAACGAAGAAAAAAAAAGTTAAGTAACTACTCCGAGCTTTTATATTTCGAATTTTTAAATGTTAAGATGTTGGCTTAAGACGGATCTTCTTTGAAGTTATAATTCCATCTAATATTTTAAGGCGCCTACAAATGTTCCCCTGATTGAAAATCCAATCAACCAAAACATCCGCGTTTTTTTTTTTTTTATTAATAACTTAAAGCACATGCGGCGACAAAATGGGACATAGAAATCAAAAGGCACTTGAAATGCTTTAATCGGATTATTTAAATTAATTTAATAGCTATGTAAGGGAGTTTCAAAGATTATTCAAAATGATTTAAGTAGATTATTCGTAATTTCGATTAATCAAAGGTTTTGATAAAGCATTAAAATAAATATTTGAATAAGTTTCGCAGTTTTCTAAGACATTATTTAAATCTTTATTGTAAGTTTTGCACTAATATATCAAAATAAGTTATTTTCAAGTTTATTAATCACTGCAAACGTTCAAACATTCCCATATCATTTTACAATAAAAAAAAAATAACGCAAATCGAATAATAAAATCGAAAATCGAAAAAATACGCAATCGAATAACGCAAATTGCAGATCCTCTATGTAGAATGTAAACTGTAATTAATATGCGAATGAGACAGTCGATTCTTAAAAATTTTTTATGAAAATTCTTGTCAGCAAAAATTATTTTGCATAGTCTCTTATTGTCTTTTCATTATATCCGGCATATAAAGATTTATGTACTGAAATCAATTTCCCATCTATTATAATAAAATTAATACTGAAATAGAGCTATTTTCATTGCTTTATATCTCCTATTTTATTGCTGTTTAATTTAAGTACACTTATTAAATATAAATTTATATATGTTTCCGAGAGTATCCACTAAATAAATCACCAATCATTATATCGCCTAGATTATTCGCTTCTATAAAAGACGATTGGGCCCGGGATTTACTTCGGTTTACCGAATTCAGCCCTAGACACAATCATCACAAGGTAAACAAAATTCAATAATAACAGCTTGAAAATATTATAAGTAATTTGTCTTTTTGACAGGATTGTTAATTATTATTTTTAACTTCCTTAAATACTCATATTTGTGCTAATATAATATTAATAAAATTTAATATGTTAATCATCATAATAACATCATTTAATCGAACTTATTAATGTTTCATAGAAAAAGTACATTTTCCTTAAAATAATAATAACTAATAGGATTTAGAATAAAAAGTGAAGCTACTTTTTGGTTTTATTGAATCATATAAAAAGAATGAAAGGTAATAGTTTACATTTTTTTTTAACTTCCACTAGAAATTTTACAAAATATGCAAAACATACTTAGAGAAAAAAATTATAAATATAACAAAGAAAAATTTAGATGTCAATATTATTATCATTAACTCTTTTTCTACATAATAATAATTATCACGTTGGCTCTTTTTCTGCATAATCCTTATTCTCATTACTTGCTAACGTATTATATAAATTTTTCCTTATTTGCAAAAAAAGAGAGGAGATTCTTCAGAGAGTTTAATGAAGTTTTCTGCGAAATCCTATTTTTATTCTTTTAATTCCTAAACCTATTAATTGGAGAAAATCTTGGCTAAAGATTATTAATACATCAAAATTAAAAGATCCTTAAGTCCAGCTAATATTGTTTTTATAATAATATAACAGAAATAATAATTATTTTTATCCATGGCATAAAAATAATAGTTATATTGATATCATTAAATTATTTTAATTGACTTTAAGAAAAATATTCCATTATTATTTCTCCATAAAAATTTCTACTGTTGTGTTTCTATTAAAAGTTTAAGATATTTAGTTAAAAGATATTGTCTAGTGACTCTTTTTGATTTAATCAGCATAAAAGAATTGTTCAATATTGATGTTAGCTAGAAAAATAGTTAAGGTACTTCGACTTATTGAACTATATATATATATATATATATATATATATATATATATATATATATATATATATATATATATATATATATATATATATATTTCAATTCCTGAGGGATGGTTAACTTCCCATTTTTCTCATGTTGATATCGCAAATAAAAGAATGATTTTGACTTTGTTACGTTTCTCATATATTTACTGTATTAAATATGATATCTAGTTTGAATAAATTCAAATTAAATCTAAAGCCAATTTTTCTTTATTAAAATAACACAGAAAATAAATTCATAAGAAAATGCAAACAGTTAACATTTACATAATAGGTTTTCTTTGCATTTTAGAGCAAAGTAAATTCGAGGAGGGGGGGGAGAACTAAATGCATTCACTATTTATTAACACATCACAAAATATTGTTTTTTAACTAAACGAGTGTTCTAGTAATAATTTCTAATAATTTTTTTAATGTTTTGCTATTTTTTCTTATTTGCTTTCCTAATTTTAGATTCGCCTTAGTCATATTATTTATAATTAGTTTCTTATCTATCTTGATTAAAGGAAGCAATATAAATTATTAGCTAGAAATAAATATATATTTATATTAATAATCGAATAACTACTTAACATGATCTCATAAAGGGCTTGTCTACTATCTTGCTTTCAACATTTAATGTATAAGTTTGAACTAAGGAAAACATTAAGACAATGCATATATTTATTTCAAACCGAAATATTTTACAATTTATCTGGCATCGAATGTCCTTTTGTGTATGTTTTTATTGATGCATTTTGAAGGGTAGAAGAAATACAACGCCGTCTCTATCGGCATATCGAGCTCTCCAAAAACGAAATTGATTTTACGTGACTAGACTAAGGTTTTTACTTCCAATTACTTAAGAACAGTTATTCTCTAGAAAAAGAAGTAGAAGGGCAAATATGGCTAGCACTCCTTTATTGACAGATCACTTCATCTTTGAATGAAGAATTTAACAGCGTTCTTGTAAAGTTCTCTATGTGATCATATGTATTCTCGAAAACAGTGATAACATTTTCGTTACTAGATATTTCTCTGATCTTTAAAATCTATGAAAAAATTAATTAATGTGTATTTAAAACATATTTCTTCTGCTTCTTCTTTAAATTAAATTCTACGAGTTCCTTTTAGTTGTTATTATTTGAAAGCAATGGTTCAGTTCGGCAAGTTTTTGTGAAGTTCAGCATTTCATTTAATAGGGGTTCTTTGTTTATTTATTGCTAATTTGCTTCTAATTCTTATTTTCCTATTTTGCTTTGTTATTATTGATATTGAGAGATGTATCTTATTACTTTTCTATTATCATGGTCATGGATGGATAATGAAAAACACATGAAGAAACATAAAATCAAAATATAGAAGATATTTTTTTTCTCTCTTTTGTAAAACAGATAAAGAGGTAAAATTTTCCAAATTTAAAAATAAAAAATTTCAATTTTTGACAATTTTATCGTTTTAGATTTCAAATTTTGATGAGATACAAAAAGGCAGTAGAGGAGACCGGTACAAGTTCACAAAATAAGCAAGATAAAGAATGACTTAGTTTATGTTCCTATTACCCCTACCCCAGCATCCTACTTATATAACAAATGTTTCCAATTACAATTGTCATTTCTTTGCTTGATAGATAAAGTTCTGGTATTTTGCTTATCGTGTTGTAATTTCGACGTATGCATCCTAAGATCACCTTCATTAGATGGATTATATTTAATTGTTCTTTGTTATAAAAGGCTACTTTAGTTAATGCGTTTTTTTAATCACTATTTATTTATATCGTATTCTTATTGATTCATACCAAAGTAAATCAACGTTTTTTAGCATTTCCAATGGAGACGAGATGACAGGGATAGGTTGACGCCCTCTTCACCTTGAACCAAATACTTATTATTGTTTATTCATTTATTTTTGGCATTTATTTGCATTTATTACTTAATGTGCGCGTGTTTCATGATCAGCATGATCCGAAAACTTTTTGAAATTATACTATAAATCGCACTGACCTACAAATAATATTTTGGAGGTTCCGAAAGAAACATAACAGACGCAATCAGAATATTTAAATTAATAAACGCTAAAGGATCTGGATGTGAAAAAAGTGGTTGTTACTAAGAAACTGATATTTATTTCTTGAATGCATGCCATGAGTTGAAATTATGTAAGAACGTATTGTGAAATTCCTGTACGCTGGAAGATACACTTTGACCTTGCATCAAGGGTTGATTATAGTAAAAGCTGCCGATGTAAGCACAAAGAATGCCATAATATAGAAGGAAAATGTCTGCTCAGATAGGAATAATAAAAAGGAATCCCGATGTTGAATCGTATTAATTTGTTATGAACTATTACGTTATAACATTTTCATTGCATATTGTTCCAAAAAAAGTAATAATAATGTTAAATTAATTAGTCTTGCACTCTACTAATTTTTAATGAAGAATCCCTTAGAATTAGAATTCCTCAAAATCATTTTGAAATAAATTGTTTGAAGTCATTTTTAATATATTTTATTGCTATTTTTTTTAATTCAGTCCGACATAATTTGTAAAGTTAATGAAATTTTCTTTTGTCAATTTTTTTAACTTATAAAATTAATTTTGAGGTCTTTTATGTTTTCAGTGATGAAATAGATAAAAATTTTAAACTAAACTGATTAAAATATGAATAATACTTATCATATTTGAATAATAAATGAAAAATCATATTCTTTTCCCCCTTTTAAATATTAGAAATTTAATCAAGTGCTTATTTTTTAATTATTTTAATTCTTCTTACAATTTCTAACATTAATCATTTATTAAATCTTGAACAACCATGTCATTTGTAAAATTTTATTTCAATAATAGCAATAATAAGTTACAAATATAAATGTATGAACTAGTACAAATATAAGAATACATAATGTATTATAAACCTAAACATGTAAAGTATAATAAAATGCATGAAAATAGTTAAATAATTTCCTGCTCTTCTGCTACTTTTACAAAATTTTATATATTTTTCCTCAAAAAATTTTCGATTAAAGTTATAAATATTATCGGCAATATAGAAATAATTATATTTGCAAACATAGGTAATACTATACAATAAATTAAGAAAATATATCGTCAAATTATGTATTAACACAAATCATAATCAAAGCTCTTCTAATATAAAATTTTTAGATTATTTGGTCATGAATCATTTCTTTATCATTCTTGTATAAATTAGCTGTAATGGCCTTGAATTATTCAAATTTTACTTTGATAGCATGCCTGCTTCTGTTTCTGCGACATCTAAAAATTTCTGCTCCATTAGCAGAGTACATAGTGCAGCAAAGTACTATGCACATTCCTAGTAGAACTGGAATAAAATGAAATTAACTGTGATAGAAGTTGAATTTACCAGCGACTTATTTCACAATGAAAGGCAGCCCTCTCTCAAGCAGAAATATGGTGCAGTAGATCAAGAAGTTTTAAATAATACATTTTATGTTATATATTAATTGTCACAAATAAATTTTTAAGCTTACAGGGAACTTTTAAACTTTATCACCAAACTTCTCAACAAAGGAGAAGTGTTGACTCTTATGAAAAACCGAATAATCTTATATCATCATGAAAGGTTTTTGTTGGCTAGTTCAGTAAGGCTGTGATTTGACTTTTTCTAGGTCTTATTTGAAAACTTGTAGCTGTTCGAAATGTTATTAAAGCCAGCCCCATGGTGTATAATTCAATCGCTGGACGACCTTTCTTGTCTAAATATTTAATCACATTTCGCGAGAAAATCCATATCGCTCTAGAATTTCTGACTTACCAATAAGTCTTTGCGTTCCCATTACTGGGAACTGAATTTATTTATAGCAAGATCTTTCACAACACATTTCTCACAAACAAGGCTTAACAGCTACTGGGCCATTACTTGACAAATAAACGATATTGTTTATATTTGGGCAATCCCATTTTTGCTCCCGGGCAAATAGTCATGGTAGAGTCTTAGAAATACTTAAACACAACTGTGAAAAAGTCACGTTCGCTCAAGGCATTTGATTTCAAAACAGTGATTAACTTTTGAAGGAAGAAAAAGCATTCCCTTACAGAACAAGATTGGTTCCACATTGTTCCAAGACCATGACTCTATTCCTTGACTACCAATCGCTCTGAAGTTAATTCAGTAAAGAATGTTTCATAGGATGTCTAGATTGAAACATTATCCATTTCTGAATGATTTGAGCGAAAGGATAAATGCATGTTTGAATGTTTGATGCATATCGCATCTATATACATTCCATATCAACAATTATTGAGCGCGAGATAAAGGTAAAGCAATAATGTTTTAAGAATAAAAAAGTTATCTGAATGTACTTACTGATGCAAATAAATTATTATAGATTGAAATTTTAATCAGTATTTAATGTAGACTATGGAATTAAATATTTTTTTCTTTCTTTTTTGGTATACTCAGTTTCATTTGCGGTGAGATTTATAATTGTAGATGAAAATTGAACAAAATATACTTTTGCCTATAATAAAGTTTGTTAGAATTTTAATTTTTAAGAATATAAAAATTTAATTGATATATTATAAATAGACATAAAAATTTGTTTTATACCGCAATTTTTATTTTTGATCTTTTATATATTTGTATGATGATTTGATATTGTTACAAGAATTAATTAATAACATTTGTTAGTGTCCATAAACTTTCCTTTCATTTTTGATTTTGTAGAAATTATTGCACTAATTCTAAATAGAATTTTGCATTCTTAGTAAACTAATTAATCATTTAATTTTTCTCTCAGTTATTCCCCTTATTCTTTGTAAAAGATGATACAGTTCCATTTTAATCTTCCAAATTAAGGAAAAACTGAATAATTCAATCACTCTTAGCACTTTTCCTTAAAAATAAAGTGATTATTAAGTATATTTATTTTGCGTCTTTTCAGAAGTATTTTCATAAGTTTATATACAAAAACGAACGAAATAATAAATGTGTTCATAAAGAATTCAAGTTACAAGCATGCAATTCTTTCAAATGAATGTCGACAAATTTGGTTAGTCTGAATACTGAATCAAAAAAGAAATTATTTTTATGTATCGCTAAATATATATAAATCATACAAAGAATATAATAAACGTAACATTATTACTTATTTCTGTACACAAATGTGTGTTGTATGGCAGGAACATATAAGAGAAATAAATACTTATTTTATTTATCTATTCAATACGTAATAAGAATCAATGAAACAAAATAAATTCGATCCTCATTTGAAAGCCAAATTCAGTGAAAATATTTGTCGATAATTTAATAATATTTGCAAACAATTTACATAACAATATTAATAACAAAAATAAATTATCGTAAAGAAACTCAATTTGAAAAAGCATAATTAACTTCCAAATTATGCCACTGCAATCCTTTTCCCAAAGCTAAAGAAAGTTTTTTAGTTGATTTTCTTCTACCAAAATCAATATAGGGGAAAAGAAATATTAGGAAAGTCCCTATCTTAGAAGAAAAAAAAGTATGAACAATTAAGCATTTAGAAAGAAGATTCTCAATCACTTGTTTCTTTCCTTCGGGACAGTGATTTCCATAAGACTAGAATGGTTTTCAAAGCGCTAAGGATTAAAGCGGTATAAGACCTCTCTGAACTTTGCTTGCAGCGTTTTGATGCAGAACTAAATGTTTGTGAATGCATACCAATCGGAAACTCGGCAAGAATGTAAGGTGAAAATTAAATGCATACTGGTTTCATTAACGACGTGCAAACCTATTTTGAAAAAAAAGTAGCCTGAATCAATAAAAAAATTTGCCAACAGAGATTTTTACAAAGATATTTTTAAATATATGCACAATCTTAAACAGTTAAATTTCTATGATTTATAGTATATATTTATATCATACGTTTCAACATCTAAGGTAAATAATCGAAAAGAGTTTCACTATCAGCTATCTTCTCTTAAATTATTAAGAGTTCCTTAAGTTCTTGGCATATCAAAGAAAAATATGTTCACGAATCAATTCAAAGCAAATTATGTACTTTTTCATATCCTATTCTTATCGAAACTCATAAATTATAATTTTGAGTATATATGGAAGTATTAACAAGTCTTAAGATTCATTTTATCTTAATTCTCAAGCATTCTCTTTAAAAAAATTATTAATTTTTAATCAAAATGTTTTTATATTAAAAAATTTATTTTATTTATTCACTTTTTTTAGTATTTTAGTTTCTCATCTCTATTTAATTTTAGTTCTATTGCAATTTGTTCTAATTCTCAGCTTAGTTTTATGATAATAATTAATTCCTGTTATTAAAAAGTAATTTAATATCCCTTGTTCACCGATGTCTCTAGAGTATCAAGGCTTGACTTGACGCATTTATCAAAAGTTGACTCCATTCAAGTGAACTTATTGATAAATTTTTTCTTTAACTAGTTAACAGCGGAATTTTAATAAAAGTCCCTCAAGTCTCTTTTTTTAAGCAATTTCGCGTATACACGTCGAATTCAATTCAAATTCTTTCAAAAAGAAAATCACAATTAAGAGAATAAGATTTCATTTTATTGGAAAAAAAATTACACATCGTCTGAGCCGAAATGAAGATTTAGATTGAAAATTCTATACACGCCGAACAAGCGTAATTAGTTTGATAAATCTTTCCCCAAGACAGTTTCAACAGATGTAAATTGGAAATGAAAGATTTTGCGTCACACACTTATATCAGTTTATCATTAAACAATATTCGAACATGTAATTGCGCTGAATGTACAAATTTCAAAAAAATGTAGTAAATACCATTTCATTTTATAAAGTATCTTCTAAAAGTATCTTCTTCTTTATAAAGTATATGCAAATTGTGGTTGCATATTAGATCCGTCTCCGGATACGCTTTAAGATGGATACATAAATGCAGATATCTGAAGTATTTCTTGAGGAAATAGAAAAAATCCTGATCAAGGTACCGTTAATCAATATCTGTTCTTAGTAGGCATGTGCGAGGTTTGTCATTTTGTTCTCCTTGACTAGGAGGTGTTACAGATTTTTTTTAATTTCCATTTTTTTCTTATTTCGTATATTTTTCGAAACTGAAATTCTAAATCCTAACTTTATGTGTAGGAGAGTTCTTGTGTCTTTAGCACATTAATACACTATCACTTTATTATATCGACAACTTTTATGACTACAGTTATTAGTATTCAGAAGTAATAAAGCAAAGAGTGGACTTTGCTTCATATCTTGAATACAATTTCTTTTTCAATTTTTTAAAAAGTAAAACCTAATTTAGAATGAAACATTTTCAATAAAATCTCAAGAATATATTATAATCATATCGCAAAAGTATAGAAGATAAAGACATCTTAACTACTGTATACTATATATTAAAAAAATTATTAAATGACACTAGATGTTACTCATTGAATTTTCTGTTAAGGACATTTTGTCAAATCTTTTGTATTTAGCTCTCCCCTAATGTAAAAAGTTAAAACTCATTCAATGTTCTTATACATTTTTAATTTTTTGCAACTTTTTATGTAATGTAAAATATAATGTTTTTTTCTGTTCTTTTTCTGTACCAATATGCGTTTTCTCTAGAGGGTTCTTTATTGTTTGCAAGAGTTAAATATCATCAAGTGTAGTTTGTTCCTTCATGCTGGGTGGGGTTGCTCTTAGGTGGCCCCATCAAGTTTCCCGCATGGCATCTGGTTATTACGAGATATCGCACAGTCTATTACAATAAAATTCAAAAAATTCAATCTCTGAAAAAATCCAAAAAATCCAAAAATTCTGTGTTCCAATAAGAAACTATGCTGCAAAATGAATTTTTCTCAAAGTAATGTAAACATATTTCATTTAAGGCAAAAACGGGAATTTTCAGTTAGTTTTTAAAAACAGAAAGATTTTGTGTTATATCCACTACTAAAATAATTAAATAATTCACTCCCTAAAAAAATCTAGAAATTCGTAAGAGAAATTGGAGCTGAATGTAGCATTATTAATTTCTGGTCAGGAAATATTTTTCAAAAAAATAGAAGCAATCACCTTTACTTACCTTAATTTTAAATATTTTTATATTTCTTTGAATTCTGCCTAGGGACATAATTACTTTTGGCCCATGTAATAATGATTTCAAAACCTAGGTGATACGATATCTTTTAAACTACCGAGAATGGCCTAGATCTTTTTAGGAACACTTTTAAAGACTTCGCTGAAATGCAAAATTCTTAATTAACTCTATTCATCCCATTTATTTTTATAGCAAAAGCTGAGTGATTCTATAAAGTAGATTTCCAGGAATGCAGGGAAAATGTTGAGAAATTAATTTTGATATTAAACTGATAAATCGTTACAGCTTAATAAATTAAAAACAAAATTATCTAATTAAAATTTTATTAATAAAATAAAACTAGATACTAAAAAATTATATCTTGTAAAGCAATTAAAACCGTAATTTCGAGGAAAAATATATTAAGTATATGCGAAGTAAAAGGTATTATTAAAGTAATATGCACAAATTATAATAATATTAACAGAAAATATTTATTTCAACTTAAATAATTATTTCTATGAAATAAAATGGGTTAAATGTTCTTTAATAAAAAAGGTATAAAGTTATAGCTAAAATAATTTATAATCTAAAATAATAAAAAATTTCTGAATTTTGAAAATTTTATATAATTTGGCAGAAATAACTGCACTGTATATCTTAAATTCATTTTTCATTCAGAGATTACAAAGAATATATTTTGCTTACTAAATCTTTAGTATTAAAAACTGGATATTCTTTAATACATTATCAATATATACTGGTTTTCGGAGTATAAATATTAGATTTTTAGTATTACTTTTTCTTGAAAAGTTCATACTTTTAAATTTCTTGTTTCCTTTTAAATTTATTTATTTATGTTCTGAATCCACCTGGGACATAGTTAAAATATTTGAAAACACCATTAAACAAACACAATAAAAAATCTGTTATCCTTATACATGAATAAATAAATCATAAAAAGTTGAAAGAGTTTTTTTTTTATTTTATTTTAAGAATGATATTAACATAATTTTTGAGACCGAAAATAAGTTGAAATTTTTTTTTCTTAAATCGTTTTATATATATTATCACATAATGAATAAAAAATTGTCATTATTGAAAAATATTAAAATTTTTCATCAATAATTAATTTTGTTTTGTCATTATGAATTTAGAGATAATTTTAATATTTTTATATTTTATTCATATCCCCGTTTTCCGTCCCAACAGTCTGTAAATCTCCTAAGTAAGATATAAAAAAACTCTTTTGTAGAGGATAAGAATTGCTACAACCTTGTTTTGATACATGGAAAAGCAGGAGTGAATGAGCTGGATTCTAGCTGATTGTTACGATTTTATAGAAATGGAACAATCTTAGCTAATGATAAATTTTAATATTTACTAAAAAAATATTGTGAACAGAATTATCATATATTTACTTGCCTCATAGTAAATTAAATTTAATGGGACCATAATGTGCATCATAGCTTATGTCCTATTTATTATTACGAATCTATAATAATATTTCCCTGACCAGTAAAAATTCCTCAAACTCTAGGTAATTATATATTTTTATAAGTATGGTAATGTTTTTTTCTTTTTTTTTTGAAGAATGCTGAATCAATGACTCTTAATCTTGATGGCAAATTTGGGGATTTGACAATGGGTTTGGTGACAAAAATGGGAAACGCAGATTATTTAATAATCTTGACGATATCTCCATTAGCACTCTAGTTTCAATGTTTTTCAAAGAGAATTCGATGATTTCTCACGGAGGTTATAAACTCCCATTACAAGGAATCAGTAGTGAATCAGTTGAATTGAGTTGAATAGCACAAATGATTGAGAAGTCCAGCGAGTTCTCTCTGTGATGCTACAATTACTTAGTAAAAAATTTTTGCTCGCGCCGCGCTGCTTACTGCAAATGCTCTTCTTATAGACGTTTCAGCTGTTCTTTGCTATTGTGGTTTCAGGTTTTCTTATGGAATAAAGCATTGTTATTTGTTATTGAGCTTACTGTATTTTTCACGTGCACCTACTGGATGGAGCTTCACATTTCTCCGTAACAATATAGTTAAACTAAAACTTTAAAGTTTGTTTATATTATTTTAAATACTTTTTGTCTAGTCAGGAACCTCCCTCAATTCATATAAACAAAACGGTTATTGCATTATTCTTAACTTAATATATTTTGAAATTTTTTAAAAAATATATATGACCATCATAGCTTCATGCTCAATGAGTTTTTTAAATTAGTTCACATACCTACATATTTCATTCAAATCATATTCTTGGTAATTTTTGATAATAAAATCTATCATCTAACATTAGCTGTATTGTGACCTCACTTTCTTATTTCTTATGTAAACCGGAGATATTAAACTGAATCCTTTTCTCTTAGCTTTCAATAATGGAAAAATCATGTTTTCAAATTTCACTCGGAAAAATAAAAACGTTTAGAATTTCACTTCAACAATGAATTCGATTGTTAAAAATTACATAAAAAGTTTCTTTTAAATATACCATAACTGAAAAAATTGCATGGTAATTAAACTGGTAGCATAAAAATGATAATTTTTTTCTATTTTGAAAGCCGTAAAAATAAGATTCGCACAATAATAATTTTGGGAGATAGCAAGGCCAAGAACCGAATTTAGGTAAACCTGCGTAATTAGGTAAACACACATATATATATATATATGTGTGTGTGAGTGTGTGTGTGTGTGTGTGTGTGTGTGTGTGTGTGTGTGTGTGTGTGTGTGTGTGTGTGTGTGTGTGTGTGTGTGTGTGTGTGTGTGTGTGTGTGTGTGTGTGTGCGTATGCAGAAGTAACAAAATGATCAAATAAAATAAAATTATATTTAGTAATCTCGAACTAAAAAGTAGTATTAAAAATACTAATGTTAGGCTGGCTGGATGCAGAAAGAATTTGATAAATTATAAAATATGAAACATTAAATCTAGCTGTTAGAGAAGTGGCAACAGTATTCAAAAATAATGCATAATTGTTGCTTATGAATATTAAGTTTTTGCTTTTACACCATATATTAAAAATGAAAATAAAATTGTCAATAGAATTCATCCTGCCATTAACTTTATAACTCGCCGATGATATGTGATTTACCTTGTTGCCTTTTTCGTTTACGACTCTAGCCCTCAAGGTTAAATTTAACCCAGGGTTTGCCATTCTGTAAAAATGAACGAAAATATGATTTATATGTGAGAAAAGATATATATATATGTTGCAGAGAAACCCTGAAATCTGTCACTTACGTTATTATTTCAACAAACTATTTAAGGCGGAGAGGATTTACTTTAAGATTTAGTATTATTAAACAATGTCATTAAAATCGTGTCTGCGTGTATATGTAGAATTAATGAAATACAATAGTTCCGACCAATTTCAAAACACGTATAATGCATGGAAATGGCCAGAAGATTGTTAGATTCTGGATGTGCAAATTAGACTCTAGTTATTCGGATAGATTAAATTTGGTCTGGATGATTCACGCTTCCAGTTTGATTTACTAGGAACAAATTAAATTCCTGTTAATGGCTGATATGAAGTTTGGTTTGATGATTCATGTTCCCAATTTGTACTCGTTAATATATGAAAGAGTGATATAGAAATCTCATGAGGCCAAATATCTGCGTTACAGTTTGATGATAGTATAGTTACGTGCTGTTTGTTTATTAAGTTTAATAAGTTGGTAATAAGTGTATATACAGTACATATCTAGGTTCGTTGACGTACAAATTAGGTTATAGCGAACCAGATGTATTGTTTTTGCTTTCATTAAAGAAACTCCATAACTAAAAAAAATCATCAGCATCCATCCTGAAAGTATTGCATGCACATTACAAATGTTCCGAACTGTTAATGAAAAACTGTACGTTGTACAATATCCATGATTTATTTCAAAATGTATTTCTCACTAAATTTTAATGAATTCTTAAAGAACATATCTAGTATTAGATTGATTGATCTATTAAAATGCATTATAAAGCACCAGTATTAATCACAAGTGCGGCTATTGAATGGAAAATCTTATTTGAATCTGTTTGTTTGAAATTAACTTGCATTTTACCTTGTTCACCTTGAATTTTCTTTGCATTAAAAATAATTGAAATAATAAAATGATATAAGTATTGAATCTTTTATTCTTCAATTGTATTTTACTCTTTACAAATACCCTAAAATATTTAAGTTACTGAAAAAAATTCTGCTCATGAGATTTTGAATCACCATTATATGACGATATCATGAGAGGTCTTGTTACTAACAATTAATTTCGTTACTTGAATAAAATATACAATGGTTATAGGTTCCATAAAAAGAAAAAAACAAATTGTGGAAAGAAGATTTTTAAAGAAATTTCTTCTTAAATTCTTTATATCACATGACATTAATTCACACTATTTCGGGTTTTATTGGATTCAAATAATGTTTTCCTCATAGTGGTATGTGACAGTATGAAAAACATTCATGGTTATTTTTACTAACAATGATGGAGAATGTGTGTGTATTTGTCTGTTAGGGAACTACATGTCAAAACGAACTGCCACATTTGACAGCAATGTATTCCGAAAGTTGAGAATGAGTAAATGGGAGGAATTTTAATTGAATAAAAGGGTAGGATTTTAGCGGTTTCCGTCGATAACTTCCAAAATACTATTGCATTAAAATTGTTTTTACCTTATTTAAAATTTCCAAAGATTGCTTCGTTAATTATAGAAATATTGCTTTCGTGCAATTTTTTTCCTGAATTTTGCCCATTTTTCTATCATTATTTTTTTGCATATTTTTCAGGAATACATTATTTTGTTGCAAAAAAAATCATTTAATGCTTCACTATCTTGTGATTTTTTTTCGTTTGTTAAGAAGTAAACAAGAGCTATTTCTATTTATTATCTGCGTCCTTTACTTAAGCATTAAAGAAGTGGAGTTATAGAACGCGAAGGACAATTTATTATCAAGATAGAGATACAAATAAATACATTTTAAATGACATTATACTGTCATATTCAATTTTTATTACAAGGGTTCCTTTACATAATAAATAAAACAAGAACGAATCTTTTAAAATGAGACTTTAGTGTGCCTAACAATTTGATTCTTTGAATATTTTTTTAAGAGAATCATCAATATCAAATTAGACATAAGGGTTAATAAATACAGCCAGCATTTCTGGCCAACCAGTTGGTTTCTAAAGGTAGCTGGCGTGTTAAAAATATGTAAAACGCTTCAATTTTCAGATTATTTTTTAAACTTGATTTTTTTTTCAGCTTCGACGAAGATTTCGAGTTGAATGAGATATAAACCGATTTTTAAGAAAAACATTTAAGTTAACTAGAAATATAAGAATTTGAGAGTAAACTTTGACTAGTTTTTTCTATAAAATATTTCTGCGAAATATCGAAATTGTTGATCATCAAATTTCATTTTTTTTTTCAATTTTCTATACTTACTACTTTTTCCTAAATTCTAAAAAAGGAAAAAAAATTATCAACATTGTATTTGAGTTTTTGTTGACTTATTTTTAAAATGTATTTACTTGAAATTTTTTGAAATTAATTGGAAAGTAAGAAAAACTACGCATTGTGTATTAAAAATGAACACATTTGTCCCAGAATAAAATTATATTCAAGATAAAAAACTAAATTTTTATGTTTTATTATCTAAAAAGATATAAAAGTATAATAATTAAAAAAAATATCAGCTTAGAGAAAATATATTAGCAAATATTCAAACATTTTACCTGATATTTGCTTAGATTATGGCTGAAATATTCTATTCCTGCTTGTATTTCCCATTTGTATTCGTATTACTGAAAGTTACAGAATACAGTCTCTGGCGTTGACATCTTTCTCAATATGTAGAATTTTGATGACATCACTGAGAAATCTTATTTAAATATTGTCATAAAAGAGGAGGCATCAAACATTTTCCGTGACATTTATCGAACAATTTCAATACGAAAGGTCAGGGGTTACATTCGGAGGCTTTATTTTTCACGTATATTATTTATTTTTCAAGGCAGATAAATTTCATCCAAAACCAGTCCCATTTTATCCAGGAGGTAAATCTTATTCCACACGTGATGTTTGTTTTCTGCTTATTGGATTTATTTTAGGAAGAAGGTTTATAGATATTTCTAATGTCATATATTACGTCTTTTGACTTCAGATATATTATGCTTCATGATAGAAATTTTGAAATAATATATAGAATGGACAAACCTCATCCTATTAATTTATGTAATGCAAAAAGTAAAAGTTTAATTTTTACTTAATTTTTAATTGGAATTTTCTTTTAACTTTCTTTTTAACTGTTGAAAGCTGAAAAAGGTATAGATAACCAAAAGTCAATTTACTATACCGCTAAATTTAGAAAATGAAGAATCGGTCATTTACACATTTGATAACTTTATAATTTCATGTAATTGGTATAGATTAAAAACGTTTATGCCCACTATAAACAAATGATATGGTGGTCTCATAGGCGACTAGTCTCTAATAATAATAAGGATGTGTGTGTGTGTGTGTGTGTGTGTGTGTGTGTGTGTGTGTGTGTGTGTGTGTGTGTGTGTGTGTGTGTGTGTGTGTTCTGTATTGTTGCTTTGCAAGCCTCTCCGTTTGGCGAACAACTACTAAATTTGGCACATATATAAATCTTGAAATGTGAACATTTGATGGATTGTTTATAAAATATCGATTAGAATTTTAAATAGAAAAAATTAAGCTGAATTTTAGAGTTTTACGGGATAATTTTCTAAAATTTTCTTTTGTTGCACAAAAAAATATTTTTACATTATTTTAAATTTTTAAAAATTGTTTGATATTGATATCAGTGCCGAGAAAAGTTTTTCTGAATTTTAGCAATTTTTAAAGTTATTTCTTTTTTGTCAAATTTTCAACAATATATTACACTTTTACCCTGAAATCCAAATTGTTTATATTATTTCATCAAATATTCCATCGCCTAACTTTCTTTCATAATTAAAAGTTAAAGAATAAGGATTATTTTTAATATTTCTATAGTTTAAAAAACAAGCAAAACACTGCGACCAAACAGTGGAATTTAGAAGACAGGAACATTTACAACTAAACTTTCAATAGCAATCTGATTTTATTATTCTTAAGAGAAGTTCATATACATAACAAAGAGAACATTCGTATCGTTATTAAAATAACGTGGTTTTAATGTTTAACAGTTTGACGGAATTATGGACATGAAGTCATATCTAAACTGAAATTAAATGTAACCAATAGCTCCGACGAGCCAACTAGTCTCCAAAGGTGAATACTTTAAAATATCCTTTACGTGTATTGTTGTCAAATCTAAAATTTAGTATGTTATTACGATTATAATTTATTATTAGTGAAATTTATGAATATTCTCTATTTTTAACAAATTAGTATTTTCTTAAAATCTCTCGTCAAAGATTTTCAGCAGCTCATTTCTTCTTGTCAAAGATTCACAGCAGATTTACAACAGCTTCAACCAAGAGCAAATAACATATGCATATGTCTTATACAATGAATGTTCATGATCTAACAAATGAGGAACATCATTAGCACTACAGAATCAACTATTGTAAGATTGCTCATCAGGAACACGATTAGACGCGACGGAGAATTCCTGCTGTTTATCTCTATATATTCCGTGACTCGCAACAAATAGGCTTAAATTCATCACTCAAGCTTTTAAGAGGCTTTAAACAGCGCAACGCACTCGTTGACGCCAGTCTTAATCAATCTCCTTTAATGGACAGTGACATTTCTCGCCTTTCTAGATCATGGTACAGTAGTTGGGGACAGTGATATTTCTCGTCTTTCTAGACCACTGAAGAGTAGTTGTAAGAAAGCACAGAAGCTTAATAGCATGACACTAGGTTGTTGAGATACTACTAATGAATGAAGATGTCCAATGAAGAAATGATTGTTAGTTAGATTATAAACTAACAATCAATGATATTTCTTGTATGAAAATATTACCGGTAATAGGTAATATTAATGCATTTATTGGCGCAAGTTGCAGGTTCATTTTAAAATCTAAAAAAGTTTTGATAAGTCTTGATAAACTTTAATTAGAGGACCTAGATGGGTTTTACAAAATATATTTAAAAAGTAAAAGCTAAAGATAAATAGAACAAAAATGGGATTTAAATTATTTAAAATTAGTTTGCAATGAAAATGAGTAAACGCTAATGAAATGAAAATTATTGGAACAGAAAGGTTTTCATGAATTTAAGAACATAAGAGAGAAAAATACAATACTACAATACAATTAGATTTCTAATAAAATACAAGACAAATCTATTAAATTTAGAGATCTATTTGTAAATAAAATACAAATAGATTTCTAACAAAAACTAGTATTTTGTCAAAGAAAGATAAATAAGATTGGTAGAAGTTTATAATCACAGCGTTTTCTCTTATTCCTCATTGAAACCAAATAAAATGAGTTACAAAATGTAATTTAATAGGTCAAGAAATGAAGCAAAATTTAATAAAACAACAAAGGAGATAATAAAAGAAAAACAAGTAGATCATAAATCCAATAAAGAGATGGATTTGGGAAAATTGTATTTTTGTTTGTTTGTTTGTTTAGAAATAGAACTGGTTCGACAAGATTAAAAGTAGCCTAACTAAGAGTATATAGGTTTCATCATTATGTTACTTCTGTTAGTTTTTTTTAAAGGATTGAATTCAACAATGTGTTATTAAAAATAATGTGGCTAAGTATACGTTGAATTGTAGATTTTAAAAAGAATTTTAGGCGCAATTTAATATGATCTTAAAATGTTTGTAAATTGGAATGCAATTATGAAATTCAACATTTTTAAATAAATTTTATAAAGGATTATAAAAAAGAATATTTTTAAAATATTTTAAGTACCTTTTAATTAATTATTGTTCCATTTATTATTCAGTTTATTATTAATACATTAAATAATATATTTACATATTATTCAATTCATTTTAATACATTATACAACATACATACATATTATTCAATTCAATATTCAATATATTATTCAATAATAAATTTACTTATTAAGACGGCATTTTTATATAAATTGGAGAAAAAGCATTAATTAGTGTGTCTATAAAATTTTTTTACACTTTTGATAAACTAAAGTATGTAATATAAAGATAATGATATGAAAATAAATTCATTTGCTTTAATTATTTCTTAATAAAATATTTAGCTTTCTCGTCTAAGAGATTTACATTTCATGTTATTTTTTGACAGTTTTTTGAAGGATTAAATTCAACATTTTGCCATTAAAAATCATATGATAAAATATAAAAAGAATATTATGTTTAAAAAATAATTTGGGCGATATAAGTATCAACAATTATGTCTAAGGAATATTTTGAGAGAAATTTGTGGCGAAAAAGGTTCAGGAACATTTTCTTAGATTTTTATGTTAAATAAAATATCATTTTTTAAATATTTTAAGAATTTTTTTTGGATCTTTTAAGAACAGTTATTTTATAATTAATAGATAAGATATTAAAAAAATTTTATTGATATAATATAGTTAAATTTGTATTCCGATAAATCCAAATCAAACAAATCTATCTAGCAAAAGAAATAAAATCATTACTTGGAAGGAATAAAGTTAATCAAGCACAGAAAAAATGCACTCAGAAATTTATTAATATAAAACTCTTGTACTAAATTAGAAAATTAATATTATTATAAGACAAGAAAAGGATTTTCGGACTGATATGTCCATTTAGAAATCTGCTAAAGAATAATATTACCAACTTCCAAGAATCATTTTTTCCTTTTTATGAAAAACATTCTGTTGAATGACCAATATCTTCTTAACGCCCTTACTATTTATTAAATACTATACTAATAGTAAAAAATAGTTCAAATTTTTAAATAGAAAGAGGATAATCCATTATTTTATTATGTACCAAAAGTAGGTACAGGTCGAAATTATTTGACGAGCTTTCGCTTGCATCCGGCAAACTGAAAAATAAGCCTAAAAATTCTTATTAGATTAAATACAAAAATTGGGAAAATGTAAGACATTATTTTTTTCCTTTATCAACAAATAAACAAATGTTCAAGCAAGGTGTACCGCGATTGGTTTTTATATATAAAAGTAACCGTCAATTTCTTTGTTTGTTTGCACCTATTATGAATGCACACTCTTTAACAGATTCAAATGATGTTTTGCACACAAATTCCTTAGCACTTACTTCCTTAGCAGTAGGATTAACTACACTTTAAAAAATTTAAAGCTCTTTTAAAGGAATGAAAATATTTTTGAAATGTGGCAAAAATATTTTGAGTTTCTTCACCATAACTTTGGCATATATCACAAAACAAAGTTTCTTTTTACATCATCTTAAATTTTTTTTAAAAAAATAGCATTTCAATAACGTCAATATAATTTCCATAAATCTATCTCCGATTTTTAATCAATTGTTTAACAAAAATTTGTATCAAACCCTTTGGTGAAATCTTAAGCTTATTTTACTCTTTAATTATATCTAACACACTCACGATTTTAGTAATATTAACATTAATTTGATGTTTGCATATCGGCGCCACTTAGGCTCAGTTCGAACCTGGCTGTAACTAATTTTCAAAAAATAAATGTCAAAAAATAAAATTCATAGTAATGCCTAGTTTAATGATTTTATATCAGAAATTTTTAATCATAATGCTTTTATTCTTAAAATCTGTACAAAAAAGAGTGATTTTTCATTATCTTTCCAAAAATTATTTTATCCTTTTAGTTGCTATTTTTTTGCATTAAACTTTTTTCTTTGTTTTCATAACGATATTTTCAAAACATTTTGTCCTTGAACAAAAATGACAAATGTACATAATGGCACAAGGAATAAAACATCGCCAATTATTTAAGATTATCAGTGAATACTTTTTAAAGTATGTTAAGTACCCTCCCTCCAAAAAAAAAAGGAAAAATTGAAATGTCTTTCTAAAAGTATTCAAAAAATATTCTGAAAACAGGGATTAGGCTCTTCCGAATTCTTTGAAAACTCAAAAATTTCGTCGCATAATTAATTTTTCAGCAATACGCAAAGCTTTTTTCCTTCTAAAAATTCTTAATCTTCTAAAATTTGATAAAATATTATACTATTTTTTTCTGAACATTTTAACTTTATACATGTAATTATTTCCTTGTTATGATTATGATAGTAACTATAATATTTCATTTTCGAAATTATTGTATCATTTATGAACTAATAACAATTTTTAATTTTTTTTAAAGTAATTTTATTTTTAGCTAAATCGTTTACGTAAATGAAAAAAAATGCGTTAATTAATTACTTGTATGTAATGAATGAAATTAATTAATCGTGTTAATGTGTCTAGCCTTATCCTTACCTTATACAGTGCTGTATGTAGACGTAAATATTTATCAAAAGAATAGCGAATTTCGGGAATCATTTTCATGTGAAATAAAATCAAGCAGTGAATGTAAATATTACTTCAAAATATTGCCACTGGAGAGCTGTTTAAGTGAAAATCCCCTTGTAAATATAAATGTAATTTTTTTTCGATGTGGAGTTCAATGTTGTGTCCATAGTAATGAGTTTGCCGAGCATTTTGCAAAAATTACAATACTTACTGAAGAATTTTATTTTTATCATGAAATCTAAAATTAATAAATCATTCTAGGCAACTGTCTGATATATTGGATGAATTTTGACTCAGGAGCCTGAGTTTAATGTTTCATTGGGTCTATCGATCCTTGCTGAATGATTACAAACAAATATTTTATAAATTTCTTAACAGGCTATGTCTCTCTCGATCTATTTGTCTCTTACAAATATCTTTGAAGCTTAACAAATTGTACTTGTTGACCACTAGAGGATATCGATAATTATGCTCTTCTAAAATTGGAAAATTTCATTTAATTTGACCTACAAGCATAACTAAAACCACAGATTTTTAAATTTTAATTAATAATGAAAATGAACATTTGTGATAAAAGAAAATTTAAAGATCTAACTTGCTTCGGCTTGAAGAAAACTACTCGAAAAACTATAGCACTGATTATTTTAACATTTTTGAGTAATTTTATTCCTTTTAAGATTTTAAAATTTTATATTTTACATAGAAGACTTACTCATGATGCAGCCTTTCTTTTAATAGATTTTGGTACTTCTCTATTTTAATCTGATAATATTACAGGAATTAATATTATTTTACACAAGCTTTGTCTTCTTTATTCGAAATTTTCAGACTTTTGTTTTTGATCTTTCAATTTTGTTTTCGATATTTTCTTTAATTTAACTCTGGTGTACTCGGAGCAAACTATATGAACATTTTTTTCTTTTTTGCTGTTGTTAATTTGAATTAAATCTTTTTATCAGTACTGAAATTTATAGACATCCGTTTCATCGCTTTATACAATGTGATTAGTGTATTGTTTTTCACAATTTTAAATTAAAGAAAAAACAGCCATTTCTTAAAAAATAAGCTTATTTATTTTTGAAATCAACAAAATATATTGACATTTTTTTTAATTCAAAAGAATCCCAGAATATAAATTTTTATTTTGCCTCCCAAGCATAATATTTTAAATAACTTACAATGTGCTAATTATATGAAAAATTACTTAAGTTATTTAAAAATATAACTGTAGGCTGAGTCGGTGTAGGCATCTAAATAAATAAATAACGCAACACTTTTCTTGCAGACAGATATTTTCTAAACGCTTATTATGGGACACCGCTGCAATCTGGTAATATGAAGCGTTGTTCACTTCTACTTAAATAACCACCTCTTCTAGAATTATTGGAGAAAAAAAAATTATATTCTTTAACAAAGATGAACAGACAATAATCTTTTCTTCAAATTTTGATATAGTCTTCTATGGAATGTTTTAGTTTTAAATACTTATCAAGCGAAAAAGAATTTTGTAAACTGAAAAAGACTTAAAAGCATTGACAAAATATAAATTCTCTACATTTTTTTTTTTAATTTTTTAATAGCTACTGTTTCACCTCGTAAAAATTTACTTATATGCGGTAGGGTTTTGATGGTATTACATAGTCAGTTGTTATATTTGGAACTAATATTTTTCTTCCCTAAATATTTTTATTTTCATTTTTTTAATAAATAATCTACAAAGTCACAAATTTTTTCTTACATATGTAGCCACTTCTGAACAGGAGAATTTTAATAATAAATTACCAGTAACAACATAAATAATATTACGGAAATCTCGTGAACATAAATAAATCTGTTATCTCATTTGAATTGTCTGCAATGAATTATTTATTAACTTTCAAACTTATTTCTTTTTTGCTATGAATTTTTATACGTTAAACAAAATTGTTCTTAACAATAAAAAGAATGTTGCTAATGAAATTAACGGATTTCGCAACAAAATATATAGTTGAATTTTCTATTCCTTGCGCAGCAAAACCGTAATAAGAAAAGAGACCGTAATAATTTTTACGTAATTAGCAGATTGTCTTTATTTTTTTAATATTTCAAAGAAATTTCGTGTCTGAAACGAATTAAATTATTAACAACTTGTAAATAATTAATGACATTTCCTTTCTAGAAAATTTTATTACTTATAATTAGCTTAATATTGTAAAATATTATTAATTAAATAAAATCATAATCATTATCTCATGTATTGAAAATGAGACTTAAAATGAAATATGATTTTTATACTGTTTGTTGAATTAATGAGGTTAAATGATTAACAAAATAATTTATGTAAATATATCATGTAGCATATATATCTTAGTATTATAAATTTTTTTCACAAATATGAGAGTGTAAGATTCCATTTTTCAGTTTATAAAATGGAAACTAACGAGAGATGACATTTAATTAAGATTTCATTTTCAGGATTTACAGTTTTTTTTTCTGTAAAATATGATCAATTTTTAAAACATATATCTTATATATTATAGCAGCAATAACATATTTAAAAATAAGTTTGTAAAATTTTATTATAAATATCTTATTTCTGTTACTTATATTTTCTGTTGTTGTGTTCTTATACTCTGTACCATGTGAATGAGGCTAATATATCTTTGTACATATTTTTCGATTTTCCAGAAAAGAAATTAATATCACAGCTTAGCAGAAAAATATATAGAATATCTATTTCCAGCGCTTGAGTCATAGACAAAAATATTCTAGTTTTAAATAAATTTAACTGAGCCTTATTTTAGGAATGCAGATAGTAATTTCCATCAAACACAATTAAATTCAATTATAATTGAAAATAAAGAAATACTGTGTGTATTTCCTCGATTCCAAATTGTGCTATAAGACAAAGAATAGTATCAAATGCAAAGAATAATATCTATCTTCCTTTTAGTTGATATATTTAATAAAGTTAATCTATCTATTAATTATTTACTTAAGATGGTATTTAAAAGGAAATTTGTTAAGAAAGAGTAATCATAAAAGATTTATCACATTTATAAAAACTTATTAACTTTTATGGCAATTAACTGCAGAAAAGTGTAGTTTTGTCCGTAATTTAATTAAATGACAACCACAGGTTTGGAATATCATTGTCGATACAAAAATTATTCCATAGAGTACTTTCAATATTTATAAATCCCTTGTAATTGCTTTACCGACTTAGAAAATTTATTAATGACTTAATTTTAACTTATCGTCAGAAAAAACTATAATTATTCAATGAACGAAACACACTCGAACACTGTAATAAATGGATTAAAGAACCACATGTACCTTTTAAATTCATTTTCTGTGAAATAACCATGTTATAAAAAATATAAAAAGAGAAAATGTTTTTCATATCACATGGCGCGATTTCCAAAGAAATCCAAAATCCGAAAATAAAACGATCATCTTCTGCTCCTAAGATCGATATTCACTGTGACATTTATGAAAAACTCTGTTTATTTTTTCCGCTTCACCTATACTTAGAATATATCGATTTCCACTTCAGACAAAAGGACAGTTGTTAAAAAGTGAAATAAGACCTTTTGATATCTTCGTATATATCCTTTAACAAATGCTTTATCAGATACATCAAAATGACTTTATTCGATATATAATGAAGCTTCATTCTCAAATTGTTACCATTCTACTTAATAACAATCATTTAAAAAAACTGCAGTGGATTCAGAAAATTAACTAAGAATATATTATAATAAGAAATAAATAAGAATATCCCATCTTAATTTTTAAGAATATCCTATGATTACAGAAACAATAATGTATGAGAGAACAGATTTTATTTTTGAATTCCGCGTCTATTTAATCAATCCACCCAGTTTAAGTACACTTTATAAAATCATTGACATAAATATTTTTAGTTAATAAATCTGGAGTAATAAAGGAATTTTTGGAGATTAGGAGAAACCATTAAATTAAATAATGCGTCTGAAGAAAAGAATTAACTTAGATAGGACATATCTTCAGTTTATTACAAATTTTTTGAATAAAATATACTTAACAAATGGTTCAACAAACATTATCTATTTCCATTTGTTTGTACCTTTAAATTCAAGCATGCTTTCCTTAGCATGAACCAAGTGCTTTTCTTAACATGTAACATTTGTTAATGCAAACCGTAGAAGTGTTACTTTTTATTATATTGTTGCTCATGGACCTACAAAGTCAGAGGATTGTAAATAAATATCAACATAATATGCTGAACATAAATAACAATATAATAATATAAATATACATATATAATAATATAAATATGCTGAACAAAAATTGCAATGGATGATGGTGCCAGAAACCAACCTGAGTGAATGAAAATCGCACAAAAACACAACAGGTGTCGACGCCACGCTGTAACGGAAAAAAGTGAATAATAAGCATTGAAATATATATTTGATTAATTATAGTTGACGGAAGTGCCGGATGTCAATGAATAGTCTACAAAGACGTAAAAAGAATTTCCAGAAGCGCTTGGATGTGCTTGACATGCTACAACATTTGCCATAGCGACGACAATCCGAGCTATGAAATCTTTCCTTGTGTCCATAAGAGTTGCATAAATGAGTGCTTGATAATGACCTCATAGAAAAAGGTAGTTAAAGAGACCATACAATTGTTCTTGAGCATCCAGTCCACCTCCTTGGGTATGTAGCAACGCATCTTGAGACCTAGAAGGAAAAAATGTGCAGGACATCATCATGCAGAATCTCATGCCTCAATGCATACTTTGCAATATTTTCGGGAAGACTATAGAAGACTGAATATACTGTTCTAGTCAGGCATTTGTACAACAAGTACAGTCCAAAAATAATATCACTGAGTATATTTTTACCTCCATTTTATTCTCTCCCAGGTGGCATGATTTTTTCGACAAGCATCGATGACAAGGCACGTCTGCTCACAATTCGGCACAAAAGCAGAAGAAACATAAAAGAGAGAGAAAATAGTTTTCACAGTGCATATATACAATGAAATTTTGGTAGGGATTTCTTCACACATATCGATTTTAGCAAGGGAAACACAGGGATCTTTTAGAAGAATTTGTTTAGATCAGTAATTTCTTATCCTTTCACTCGGAATATGGGAACTTGTTGTCTTTTAGCCGATTCAGCAATTTTAGAACTCGTGTTGAATTATTAAATACGAAAAGTGAAATGGGACCAGGAAATAAGAGAATATTTTTAAATGAAGTTGATATGGGCTAAATTAAACTGAAAGTTAGGAAATCAATTAAATTTAAATTAGATTTTAAAATATCATTACACACACACACACACACACACACACACACACATATATATATATATATATATATATATATATATATATATATATATATATATATATATATATATATATATATATATATATATATATATATATATATATAATTGGTTATGTAGTGATCTCGGAAACGGCTGTAACTAGTTGGATTAAATATTATATTTAGATAAAGTTTTACCTTTAAAGTTTATCTATATAGATGTATTTCCTGAAAAAAAGCGATTTCACACAAAAAAAAATTATTATTAAGTATTAGAATAAGTATATTTAATCTCCGCTTTGGAGTGTGGCAGGGCAGGCCCCCGCGTGTTGCAGTTCTTCAGTTAGCGTCATTTTGCTTCATTTTTTTTGCTTTTTAAGTGAATTTATATTGGTGCCTTTCCTTAAAAAAGCGATTTTACACAAAATATAACGTTTTTTTTTATGATTAACAATTAGTACCTTTTTCAAACAGAATGACGGTGCTCTATGTGACGACGATATTCCAACTGATCCAGCGCTGAGACATGAAGCAGCATGGAAGCTCAGGTATGTC
This sequence comes from Argiope bruennichi, assembly GCF_947563725.1. Classification (NCBI taxonomy): domain Eukaryota; kingdom Metazoa; phylum Arthropoda; class Arachnida; order Araneae; family Araneidae; genus Argiope; species Argiope bruennichi. The sequence continues at coordinate 78,077,839 of NC_079152.1, forward strand.
AAAATGTAACAAATTGTCAAAACTTTTATTTCCGTTTAATATTGTAATTCATCTCACTTTTTAAAACTGCATTCAAAATTAAATATGTTTCTTATTGATAGCTTTGATGTCTCTTATCTAATATATCAAAACGAATTTTTGTTTGTCCGTTATATTATGCACCACCGTACCGTTCATCCGATTGCGATGAAACTTTGGCAACTTACTGTTTGCGCTTTTGCGAAGGTTAAAGCCATAGTACAGTTACTTTATCTGCAGTAATCTTTATCTACTACAGTTATAGGCATAGTACAGTTACTTTACATTTTTCTATCGATTGTAAGAAATTAAGAATAATTCCTTACAATATCGATTGATACGTCAGCATTGATGGTATGAAATAATTTTTTCAAAAGTTTGACAGTCAAACAATACTTTGATATTATAATCAATGTAATTTGAAAAAAAAAACTATAGCAACTTTGATATTTCGTTGCTTATTCTTGAATTTAAAAGATTAATTCTTAAAATGTTTTCTTTCAGATTATTAAAACGAAGAATATGATAAAACCCATATGTTTGAAATATGAATAATCTTATCATGAAAGATAATTCTCTTCATGGATATATAAGAAATTCGTGGAGATATTTCTCTTTTATGAATGTTGAGAATTTTTTATAAATGTTTAATCCTATTTAGTTCAAAATCATTATTTTTTAAGTTATCATTATTTAACAATTAATCATAATAAAATGACGTATAAGTATTTAGGGTAATAATAAATTTTATGTAGTCGTCAATATTATCACAAAATAATTGCATTGTTTTTCTATTCTAATTATGAAATTTAAATTTTCATCGATATTCTTAAAATTTAAAAAAAATATTGGAAATATATATATTGTGCTATAATGAACATATATGGAAGAAAGTAATTCAACCATGCTTTTAAAAATGAAGCCATCAATTCATTACATTCCCGCTGTTAGTTCATAATGTTCAATCAAAACATTGTGCAATCACAGGATATATGAAGAACTTTATCTTTCAATTCTAAAATTTTATCAAACTGCAATTCATTTTAATTATAGGAACTTATTAAATGACAGCAAATTAGAAATGCAAATTCGTCAACTTTTTTTGGAAATATTTTAAATATAAACATTTATGCGAACATCAAATAAAAATTTTATTAAGAATTTTATTTGCAATTTAAATTTTTTCTTATTCTTACATATAATAAAAAAGAAATGTCATTTTTTTTAATATTAGAAAATTTTGAGGAAAAATCTCTGAAGGGTAATAGTTCCCAATATTTGTTTATCATCCATTTACTTAATTATAAATTTTTAATTTGCAAATTTGCCTAAATAATGCTCAGGATAACTTTACATTCACTTTTACTTTATAAGTGAATTGTATATTAAACAAATTTAGTTGTATATTTCAAATACATTTTATCTTATTAATTGTAAAAATTACTTTTTAATGTACTATTTTTATCATATTCTATCGCATAAATCTACTTATTTCAACAACAAATATTTTATATTAACCTTTCCAAAAAATTTAATCTCGCCGTTTTCTCTAAATGTAGTAAATTTCAGGTAAATGCTCATGTTTTAATGATCATCATCAATAGCTTTTACTTCTATAAGATCTAAAAAGTCAAACTAAACTGCTACATAAAGGTCAAATTACGTTTTTTACATTATCTATAATCTTTAATAAATAAGCTATATTTTAATTATCAAAGATTATAAAGTAGATAAAAAATTAATTAAAATCGAATATTACTTTATTAATGAGTCAGAAAATTTTTATTTTTAAAAAAGAGTCACGTGTAAAAAAAAATATAGAATTTACTTTTTTATCGCTGTTAGAAGTATTTCTCCATTTATCTGATCCAAAACTGCAACATATTGGGTGAAATCACCTCACTCTATTTCCATCTTTCTCACCCTCTCCCTCCGGGGACAAAGTTTGGATGAAAAAATAAGAATCTCAAGTTTTAGTTTAAAAAAAAAAAGAAAAGAAAAAAGATGAGTACGAAGGTAATTTTATCAACATTACTTTTGTACAAAAGTGAAAGAATTTGATGAAATAATCTTGTCTTCTATCGCAACTCGTTTAATAGTTTTGAGAAATATTTGTTATATATCGATATTATATATCTATTTTCCATTGTGAAATTAATTCTTCGAAATTGTACTTTCAATATAATTTTCCTTAAGTTTAAATGATTTATATTGCTTTGAGAAAAAGAAAAAAAAATAGTTTGTTTGCTTTTTTTCTTCCCAAAGTTATCTTTTATTTCGTTCCACAATTTTTTATTTCATAATTATCTCTTGTATAGCCAAGTATTTTGATTTGTTAATTCGTTCGGGGTGCCTATAATATCAATTACAAAATTGGAGAAAAAGATTCAAGTTTGTAACTTCCATATACAGTACACTCTAGGGTATCCAATTCGCGACTATCTGGCTTCTGTTCTATCCAGCCTGGCTTTTCAAAAGTTAAAATCTGTATGTTTTGACTCTTATCTTAACTATCTCTTAGTTATCTTTTCATATCTGTGAAAAATAAATGTGAGTCAATTTTTTTACAACCAAAGATTACCCTTAATGTTTTGTTTATGTTTCCAGTATTTCAATTAGGCATTACAGAATTTATGTTAAAATGTGAATAGTTTATATCCTTTAACTTACTTTTTATCATATAAATTCCTGAAATGTGCAGTGCAGCATATAAACATGTATAAATTACCAGTGCAACGGTTTCTATGATTCACCAGGCTACGGCCGCGTTCGCATTCTACGAGGCTTGAAATAATTGAGGGCTTAGTACTCAATAAGAAGCGATAAAATACATATAATAACAGTAAGTTTGGTAAAAAAATTTTATCTTCTGGTATTCGTGGGCAAATAAATGAGTTCATAAAACTTAGGCCTACCCAGCTTTTTTGTTATCCGGCCTGACTTTCCGCCACCTCAGACCGGATACTCGGGAGTGTACCGTGCTATGAATATTTATCAATTCTCTCATAAAAAAAATACTATGTAGCTAAGTATAAGTGATTCTCACTTTTCACAGTGAAATGCCTTTTAAAAAATCTTTTGTAATTTGAAATTTTATAACAGAAACTAATCTTTTTTTTATCTAGGATTCAATAGAAACTAGTACAAAAGAAGAAATTTAAAACTTTCCTAATTTGTTTTTCTCACGTTGAAATAATCATGGTTTGAACCTATTAGGGGATGTATTTGAATCTTCCAGAATAGAGTTTCACAACATATTTTTCTACTACTAATGAAAGAAATGACATCATTAAATTATTTTAATGCAATTTAATTATTCTAGATTTAGTTTTATGAAGCGTGTAATTCTTAACTGTATATTTCCTGTATATTTCTTAACGTCCTCAATTCATTCAATTATATTAATACTTACGGAATGAGAGGAAAAACTGTGAGGCTAAATCTTTCCGATTGTATCACTATGCATCAATGCTATTAACTGATACTTAGTGCAGTTTAAACCATGACAAATTCAAGAGTATAATAATTCACAATTTAATAGGCAGGAATTTTTGAAAACTTTGTTATTTGAATTTCTTATGCAATATAAGAATGTTATCATTTTGGTTTAAATTTATAAGGTAGAACATTTTGAGATTTTTCAAACAAGCAAAGAGTAATTCATTTCAATATATAGTCATTCAAACAACAATACACTCTCATATATTTTTAAACTTTACTTGCATTCAAAATTTGCACAAAGTAAAAATTTTTTGCTTCCATTTTAATTTATATATCATCGGTTTAAATATTTCAATAACTTCCTTCAATAAAGCTTAAGTACATGCTTATTTTCTTTTTATTTCAACGAGGTGTTTTTTTTTTTTTTTGAAATCTCTCTTTTTTCTAAAAAAACTGCCATTTATGTTGCAAGCAGGTTTTTAAATATTTTTCCATTTTAATATTTAATTAAATCGAGAAGTTATCTGAGCTTAAAGTGCTATTTCCTTATTTGGAATGAACAGATATAAAATTAAACTTATGAAATCTAATAGTATTTTCCGTAAGAAATGCTGATACAAAAAAGGAATTTTGGAAACTATTTTGATATTACTTTTATTTTAAAACTATTTATGTCATATTATATATATATCAAGAAATTGAGTAATATCACCTTAATATGAGTGAAAATAGCCGTTTTCACATAAATTAAAAATAAAATTGTCCATTAAAAATAATTTTTTTCGATTACTTTTGCAATGAAACTAACAATTAATCTACTTTCCAGTTAAGGCAGATTTTTTTATTAAAGGAAACGTTTTCCGCTTTAGTCTTTTTAAATTATTGAAATTACTATTTATTCCAATATTTGAATATATAAAATCTTTAGATTTATATATTCAGTCTAAAAACATGATTTCTCTTTTGAGCATCAAAAGTAAAACCTCGAAAACCTTTCGAACAAGAATTATCTAGAATGCTTTATAAACATCTCGTAAGTTATTCAAAATGTCAATCTTATAGAGGATTATCCAAAAGTATTTACTACTGTACTGTGAATGTACTGTGTTATTGAATAATTTAAAACACAGAATTGTGTTATTGAATAATTTATACTTATGAATGTACTGTGTATTATAGAATTAGAAACATAAAAGAATGATTGTTGTCGAAAATTGGATTGACAATATAAAAGGACCAGGTACTTCTAAGTATTGAATTATACATAAACAAACGACTATGATATTACAATGAGTAGGCAGATTGCTATTTCACTTAATTCTCACAAAATATTTGAATCATTTCAATGACAAAAACATCCTATGCCTTTTTACATGTATTATTCTAATGCATATAATACATATAAGATATAAAAATCCTTTATATATTATATGTATCATTCTAAGTGTAAAGGACTTTTAATCAATGCAAAGTTCTGTATAATTTATTACAGATATATTTTTAGTAAATGCTTGCTTTTTGTGTCTTTGTTTCTTAATACCGATATTAGAAACACACTCAAGAGCTCAAATACAATGAATGTAAAATTAAATTTTTTCGAATTTATGCAGTGGATTTATACTTGAAGATTTTATCATTTGTTTTATTGGTAAGGCTCGTTTATAGAAAACTAATTCGTAAATTTCTTAGCAGAGGTTTAGAAAGTTTGGTATTTAAAAAAAAAATCTAAAAAGATTTATGAATCAGAACAAGTAACAAACAATCGCATCTTTAGAATCACAATGCTCAATAATTTTTCATTTTCTCTTTATTCAGTGTTTACAATATGAAATGCTGTATACTGTATTTATTTCTTTAGTGTTGTTTGCTGTATTCGTTTTATGGAAATTTTATAAGATTCGAAAGATTTCTAGCTTTTAATGCTGCTTAAAGCATGTATATAACTAAATAGTTTTTATTTGGAGGGATGATGTGAAAATAATATTTTTTTCTCTCTGCATGTGTGTGCGCACGTGAACCATATTAACAACATTTAATATCCGTTACATGACATATGAAACAAAGAACATTTAAAAATTATTTCAGTATATATTTTGCAACCTAACACAATTGTAACTCAAGCAGAAAAAATTTTTTTTTAATTTCCTTCTTTAAAATAAATATTAATTCAATCTCAGAGAAACATTAAAAACATTCGAATGAAATCTAAATGACTAAATGATTGGACAAAGTTTTAATTCATAATGAAATTACCTTCTTACCTATATAACATTTCTCTTAGAATTTGCATAAAAAATAATAAATTTATAAATCTAATTCATTAAATATTATTACGAACCAATTTTGTTTGATTATAAGTTACAAAAGAAAGTGATGTTATTTTGAAATATTAATGACGTTCAACATATAAAGCTGTATCTATAAAATAAAACAAAGAATTCCATGAATTTTAGATTTGTTTTTTCCTAATCAGACTTAACGATCTCAAATAATTTTCTAAATTTTAATTGAAGAAATTTCATCCTCATTTAACGAAGGATATTAATAAGAAAGCACAGTTAGACGCAAAAAGAAGAAGAATAAGAAAGAATTAAGAAGAGAATTTAAATCAATCTATTTTTTGAACGTATTCTTTAATTTTATTTCATCATTAATTAAGAAATAATAACAAAAATAAGCAGTAGGATTATCCATTTGAAAATTCTGAAAATCCAGTGATTTCTGTAAAATCTGGGTAACAAAAAATTTCACGGGAAAATCATTGTTAGGATTTATAAAAAAAGAATTCAAGAATTTTCGGAATCTCTCAATCTCTGTCTCAGCTCTTTCCCTTCACTTCAAAGCATAAACATCAAACAAGATTTCTCTCATAGCAAACTCTTTCTACAACAGAACATCAAAGAAGAATACGAGTTCCATATCGAAATATTTCTTATAAAATGAATATTTCATATATGGGGTATGCGATATCAAAGAAAAAATCATAATTATATGGATTTAGACTTCAATATTATAAATATATCAAAATATGAGTAGTTTTTATCAAAATTTTATTAAGCTTATTTATTACTTACTGCACATAATGCAATAATAGTTTTAAAAAACTTATCATAAAATGCGTATAGCGTATCATTTTAGATGCGTATCATAAAATGTTTTGCACTAGTGTGCAGAGACATGCTCAAAAGTTTATGTCCAGTGGCTGGACTATTTATTTTAATATGTTTACTTGCTCCAGATTTGATGTTGCAAAGACCAGATTTCATTTGGAGTATCATTCACCATTCTTAAAATAAATTTCTATCAATTTATATGTTTCTTCATTCTGTGATTCCATTGTCTAGAAATATATGTCATAAATTTTTGCACAACCATCTACTTTAAAAGAAAAATGCACAGTTCTAATATTTTCACTCGTTCAAAACTATTTTCGAATAGGAAAAAACAGGATAATTTTCTTCATAATTAAATGTTAACATCTTTCTCCTTTTGGAGGAACTCATTTTATCCCAGTTAATTAATAATGTATTTTTCCTTCATGGTTTTAATTTCATTAATCATTTTTGTATCACACAACGGAAGTTTTCACAAAACGGAAGTTCCAAAATCATCTATTAAAATGCATTCAATTTGATAATTGGAGGATGAATGACTAGAGCGAAATTTCAAAGCGAAAGTTTTCAGGTTCTAATGAAATATATTATAAAATATAATATTAATATATTAATAAATATACTGAATTAAGTGCCTTAGTAATTTCTAGGATAATTTTAATGATAATATTTGAATTTAAGATTCTTGATATAAATACGAGCACGTAAAGGAGATTATCGTTACTCTGACCAGTATAATGTTGTTTTAGTAGAAGATTGGTAAAGAATACGTAATAAATAGTATGGTAGCTAATGAAAGGCTTGTTACTGCAATTTTCTACATTTTCCCCCCTTCAGTAGCACCAATTTATAAATGATTTTTTTTTCATATCTACGCCCCCCCCAAAACTAGAAATTATTTTCAATAATTAAATGTTTAAATTTTGTTTTCTTCGAGTTGAAATACACTTTCTCTACTGAGCCACTGATTATAAATTTTTCTTTGTGATTTCTATTGTTTCATCAACTATTATGAATTCATGAAAGCATCAATCAGTAATTATGAATTCGAAATAGATCAATTAAATCGCATGAAATTATTAAAGCAAGATTAAATAGTTGGGGCGAATTTATAAAACAAATATTCCCAGTATCTAAAGGAAAATTCTCTGATAAATTAGCTATCTTATCGATTTCTAAGGTAAAATTTATTATAAGTTTTCAATTTAAGACTTTAATTAAAACACTAAGAACATATACTGTTATTCTATGTCAGAATAATGTTGTTTTAAGTATGAGGTCAATAATGTTTCTTAAAAGTGCTCGGATATTAAATAATCTATAATATTTGAAGGCGAAGTTTTATTTACATTTCTTATTCCTTAAACCTGCATTTTATTTTGCATTCTAATATATTCTAAAATATAAATTGATGCATTTTTAATATTTTTAAAAGGTTCAATTTTTGCATTTTATATTTTCCAGGTAATCTAGTATCGTCTATAATATTTTGAATTTACTTACCGTTGATTCAAAGACTACAAACTAACATAACAGTTGTTGTTTTTATCTTCTAAGTTACCGCACTTGTAAACAAAATATCAAATTTAAATTTTTAAAAAACTATTTTTTTAAATTCATAGAGATTACAAAGTTTACAATTCATAACAATATCACAATGGCATATATAAAGCCTACAATACTAATTACTATAATTAAGCCTTACTGTAATTAAGTAAAAATTTAAAAACAAAAAAAAATTTATTTTTACATCCTCAATACATCAAGGCAAAGAATATCAACTTAGAAGAGAAATTAGTATTTAAATTGTAGTTCTGAAAAATAGTATGATTGTATGAATTGATTTACAAACAGCAGTAATTCACTCAAACACGTATAGTCAATTCTTAATGCTTAAAACTACTGCTTATAGAAACAAAATATAAAATAGTTTTCTCAATCCATTTGTTTTTCTATGATTTCTTAAATCAAAATAATTCATATTGTTATGGAAGTTGACAGAGTGCAATGAAGTTCATATAATGATCTGGACATTAGAAAATGATGTTTTATTCCTGAGAATCAAAAAGTAACAACAAAAATGCAGAAAGAATATACGAAGAATAATACTTACAGAAAAATAATAGCGCATCAGCTGACAATAAATCACTAGTTAAATTACAGCGCCATTTGCAAAGTTAGATGTCACCAGATCGCAATGCGATCACCAATCAGAAGAGGGAATCACTTCACTTCATTTTATCAGTTAATCTATGTTTTCTGGTTATACTGAAAATCAAATAGTATTCTTTTGACAAAATATCTGAATATGGAGGTAGATATTCGAATATCCAAGATATCCAAATTTGACATTTTAAAAAGCTGTCAAACAATCGTCAATATCGGGAGCTTCTGCAAGTTACTACATTCGGAGAAAAAAAAACGAAAGTAACTGCCTGTTGAAGCCTAAATCTTCAATCAATTGTTGTCATTTTCAGAGATTTTTTAGTACCATTTAATCTTAATGTTATTTGAGTGAATGCAAAAATAATTTATAAGTGATATGACTCTTCTCTCGACTGTTTATTCGATATAAAAATATATTTATTCTAACTATAAAATATTATAATAACTTTTAATTTTATCCCATATCATAGTTAATTGAACAGTTTTCTTTAATTGAGTGTATTATATTACCTCTATTGGATATTATGTCTGTGTGTCATCAAACACAATTAGCCGGTGTATTTTTTTAATATATTTCTATTAAAAAGACTAGATATTCTATTTTAAATGACCATATATGTATAATTAAAGGATTAACCATTATAAAACAACATTGATATATATGATTCCCGAAGTTTTGTTTAATAACTTTATGGGTATTTTTTTAAAAAAAATTATTATTGAATACCCATATCATAGTTAATTGAACAGTTTTCTTTAATTGAGTGTATTATATTACCTCTATTGGATATTATGTCTGTGTGTCATCAAACACAATTAGCCGGTGTATTTTTTTAATATATTTCTATTAAAAAGACTAGATATTCTATTTTAAATGACCATATATATATAATTAAAGGATTAACCATTATAAAACAACATTGATATATATGATTCCCGAAGTTTTGTTTAATAACTTTATGGGTATTTTTTAAAAAAAAATTATTATTGAATACCCATATCATAGTTAATTGAACAGTTTTCTTTAATTGAGTGTATTATATTACCTCTATTGGATATTATGTCTGTGTGTCATCAAACACAATTAGCCGGTGTATTTTTTTAATATATTTCTATTAAAAAGACTAGATATTCTATTTTAAATGACCATATATATATAATTAAAGGATTAACCATTATAAAACAACATTGATATATATGATTCCCGAAGTTTTGTTTAATAACTTTATGGGTATTTTTTTAAAAAAAATTATTATTGAATACCCATATCATAGTTAATTGAACAGTTTTCTTTAATTGAGTGTATTATATTACCTCTATTGGATATTATGTCTGTGTGTCATCAAACACAATTAGCCGGTGTATTTTTTTAATATATTTCTATTAAAAAGACTAGATATTCTATTTTAAATGACCATATATATATAATTAAAGGATTAACCATTATAAAACAACATTGATATATATGATTCCCGAAGTTCTGTTTAATAACTTTATGGGTATTTTTTTTAAAAAAATTATTATTGAATACCCATATCATAGTTAATTGAACAGTTTTCTTTAATTGAGTGTATTATATTACCTCTATTGGATATTATGTCTGTGTGTCATCAAACACAATTAGCCGGTGTATTTTTTTTAATATATTTCTATTAAAAAGACTAGATATTCTATTTTAAATGACCATATATATATAATTAAAGGATTAACCATTATAAAACAACATTGATATATATGATTCCCGAAGTTTTGTTTAATAACTTTATGGGTATTTTTTTTAAAAAAATTATTATTGAATACCCATATCATAGTTAATTGAACAGTTTTCTTTAATTGAGTGTATTATATTACCCCTATTGGATATTATGTCTGTGTGTCATCAAACACAATTAGCCGGTGTATTTTTTTAATATATTTCTATTAAAAAGACTAGATATTCTATTTTAAATGACCATATATATATAATTAAAGGATTAACCATTATAAAACAACATTGATATATATGATTCCCGAAGTTTTGTTTAATAACTTTATGGGTATTTTTTAAAAAAAAATTATTATTGAATACCCATATCATAGTTAATTGAACAGTTTTCTTTAATTGAGTGTATTATATTACCTCTATTGGATATTATGTCTGTGTGTCATCAAACACAATTAGCCGGTGTATTTTTTTAATATATTTCTATTAAAAAGACTAGATATTCTATTTTAAATGACCATATATATATAATTAAAGGATTAACCATTATAAAACAACATTGATATATATGATTCCCGAAGTTTTGTTTAATAACTTTATGGGTATTTTTTAAAAAAAAATTATTATTGAATACCCATATCATAGTTAATTGAACAGTTTTCCTTAATTGAGTGTATTATATTACCTCTATTGGATATTATGTCTGTGTGTCATCAAACACAATTAGCCGGTGTATTTTTTTAATATATTTCTATTAAAAAGACTAGATATTCTATTTTAAATGACCATATATATATAATTAAAGGATTAACCATTATAAAACAACATTGATATATATGATTCCCGAAGTTTTGTTTAATAACTTTATGGGTATTTTTTAAAAAAAAATTATTATTGAATACCCATATCATAGTTAATTGAACAGTTTTCTTTAATTGAGTGTATTATATTACCTCTATTGGATATTATGTCTGTGTGTCATCAAACACAATTAGCCGGTGTATTTTTTTAATATATTTCTATTAAAAAGACTAGATATTCTATTTTAAATGACCATATATATATATATAATTAAAGGATTAACCATTATAAAACAACATTGATATATATGATTCCCGAAGTTTTGTTTAATAACTTTATGGGTATTTTTTTTAAAAAAATTATTATTGAATGGCATGATTCTTGAATCAGGAAACTCATTTTAAAAACATATTTTTGAAATGAAAATTTTGTGGAAATATCACATTATCTTATTAGCACAAGATATTGTAAGCTATTACAACGTCATATTACTTTCTGAATGGCTCAAAATATCGCACAAATTGCCTAATAGTATTGTAAAACATCTAATATTGATAGAACTTTTTTCAAAGGAAGTAGAGAAGAAGAAAGAAGTTTCAAGAAAAGTAGGTAAACGATTAATTAGTAAGCATTTAAAGTAGTTAAATACATAAAATTATAAACATTAAATTAGATAAATAACTACATTTAAAATCATACACTAAAACTAATTTAATAATGATTTATATTACAAAAACCTTTCTTTAAATCTTTTGCTATTTTTAACTGTAACACATATTAATGAAAATTCTTTTAATTAATCGAAACGATAGAAATTTAATTATTTGCTTTAGAGAGCGAAATTTTCTGATTAACATAAAAAAGATCATTTCAAAAAGAAAAAAATAAATATAAGAGAATTACACAATGGAACATAATTGCCTGAAGGGTTTTATCTAATTATAAAATATTAGATGGAACTAATTGATAAAGATAGTAAAGAAAATTTTGACAATGCATATTTTTAATTCTACGCAGTTTTTATCGTAGTTATAAACAAAAGCCTCAAATTAAAAATTAATTTTTAATGAACAATGACGATTAAATAAAAAGTTCGCTATATGAAATTATATGACCCATATATATTAATTACGGATTATTTATGTAGAGTTTTAATTAGTGGCCATTACCATTCCACTGTTATACTGAATGCATCCAATTCAATTTAGTTTTATTATATTGTAATAGATGGCACCATGGCTTCTGCTAATCGGAAATGCTAAGTCACGTGACCATAAATTTTATATAAAACGAGCTGTTGGCATTCGCGTCTAAGACGGCCACGGCAAAGTATAGACAGCAAAGCACTGTGAAATCTCTCCTTACCGGGGATAAGCCCCTGCCGAGGCTAGGCGCCCCGTCAACCCAACCATCAGTCACTCGGGAGCAGAGGAGCAGAGAGGGGTTGCATAGTTTAGCTATGAGCAGACATCTTGTTAGGCTTCACCCTTTCTGCCATCTAAATATTTTACTTCTTACTTTAATGTAAATAATCTTTCCCGTCCTAATTGTTAATGTTCTTTTAATCGTGTTTACTGTAAATAAATTATTTGTTTTATTTAAAAGTTTCTTAATCAGTACCCTAGACACTGATCCAAATGGGATTGAATGGGCATTTTGTCCCACCCAGTCCTACATTTATCTGATAGATTATTGGATGCAACACTCTCAAGTTTATTATTGAATTAAATTATTTTAGTTTTCTTCAGATGCAAGAAAAATATTAGAATGCAATCTATGACCCAGTTAAGTGCAGGTCTAATACCACCAGATGTGCAGTAATCAGGGAACAAGAAATGGGTAATTCACTTTGTAAAAAAAACGACGTTTCCTTTTATTAAATTCACTGAATTAAATTTTAATTTTGGAACAATACTAAATATACTATTGACTGTCCAAGTTTTATACCAATTCACCTGATATTTGTCAGTCCAACTATTCTCAAGGGATTTTTAGTAAATGATTAAAGAAGTTTTATGCTGATATAAATTTACCCAACTTGCGTTGTTGCTTTTACTACTTTTACTTTTTGCGTAGTTGCTATGAGCAGTTTTCTCATTTTCAGAATTTCCTTCATGCGCCTGAACACATGTAATTTTTACATTTTGGGTGATTTATCAGGATTTGAAAACTTGATGTTCGGCTATTTTTTTTGGGGGGGGGGGTATTATAGTTGCTGCTGTATTCCTTACTTTTTTACGATATAAATTATAGATATTTTATTGTTATTTCTGTTAAGTGATGGTATCAATAAAATTATGTGGATAAAAAAGATTTATAAATATTTAATATAAAAAATTGCCTACCAAGCGAATAGATTTAAAAATAAAAACATATGTTTATATCTAAATAATCTAATTTGATATTTTACCAATTAACAAAGAATAGATTACATCAGCCCATCATGACAATAAAGAATACATATCGTAAGAAAATCTGTTTATAAAAAGTAACTATCAATAAAAGGAAAAACAATCAACGTAGATGTTGGTTTTAAAATCCAAATTAACATGCAACATTATTTACAAAAAAAATAAAAGATAAGAAAAGGATGGAGTATTTAAGATACAAATTTAACGAATCAAATGTTTATAAGACTAAGTATTTATAAATCTCTAAATTAACACTATCGCCCTTTGGAGGCCAACTTGTTCGCAGGGAAATGATTTTGTGCTATGTATTGTACTATTTGTATCTGGATTTATTAATTCTTTTACATAATATTAATGGCTCCACAATAAAATAGTTTTAAAATTTGTAGAATTCAAAATATAATAAAGGAGAAAATATTTTTGTAGTCAAAATAATTTTGCTAAAAGATTCAAGTTATTGAGATGATAGATGTTAGAAAAAAATATTTTCAAGTATTTCTCGAAAATGGATGACAGTGGGATGAAGTAATTGTTTATGTTACATCTTGTAATCATGAGTAATCATATAATTAAAAAAAATGAAATCAATACTCCTGATGTGAGGCAAAAAAAAAATCGATTTTCTGATTTTCCACCATTGAGAACCTACAATAAAATAGAACTTTTATGATTTCTTCTCAAAATCGGGTGAGTTGATCGGAAATCACTGATGAGATTCCAGAGTTCATGATCTATTATACAAATTGAGGAATTATTTCTTTGAGTGGGCTTAATTTTACTAATTATATAAAATATCTACATTTTCCAGTTTCTCTTCTGAGGAATTGTCATTTTACTGCGACTTTCTATTTCTCAATAACTTTCCCACTATCTCATTTAAAGACAGATACATTTCCTTACTTTGACATCAAACTTCAGTAAGGCCTAAAACAATTGTAGAATCATAAATTCATCAGTATTGTTTCTTCAAAATGAATTTTACTGTTTATAGCTTTTGGTTCATTTAGTTTCTGCTATATCATTCACTCTCAATTTTTTCCCTTTAATATTTCGCTATATAATATTAAAGGGAAAAAAATGGGACAAATTGATTTTATTCTTTAATTTTCGTCAATAATAAATTTTGATTTAAATGTACAGATTGTTTAAAAAAATTTGAGAGCAAATAAAAGAGAATACAGTTGTGGTTTAGTACTTAGTTATTGAGAAATAATACTTTTCTTTCTTTATAAAATTAAAAATATTTATACAAATCGGTTTCTTCCATTACTGTTCTAATCAATTATTGCAATTTTTTAGTGATCATTTGTAAAATTTTTCTTAGTATTTATCTCACATTCGTTTTACTTCTTTTCTCTTATCTTATATAAAAAATATATATTTTATATAAT
This sequence comes from Argiope bruennichi, assembly GCF_947563725.1. NCBI lineage: Eukaryota > Metazoa > Arthropoda > Arachnida > Araneae > Araneidae > Argiope > Argiope bruennichi. Next base: position 78,092,882 of record NC_079152.1, read on the forward strand.
AAATATTTATTTCTTATATAATAAAAATGAGTGTGTGTATGAGTGTAATTGTAAAAAATGTATTTTATTACTTTCCAAAATTTAAACATTTGTCTTTTGTCTTTTTAATGATAAACATTTAATAGTAGTGCAAATTTTCCCTGAATTTGAAAATTTAAAAAAAAAATACATTTTTGCATAACTTTTAATAATATAATTTTACCCCGAAAATAAAACTATTTAACACTTTCATGTTAATATCAACGTTATATACAATTCAAATAAAAAAGTGAAGTGAAAATACGGTGAAATTTAGAAAGTACATAAAAAGCACACTTGTGTTTTTAATAGCACAATGAGACAATTTTTATAGCACAATTTTTATATTTTATAACAAAATAGTAATTTTAATAGTTATGAGTATGGTGTCCATTAGGAAAGTTCATGTACATATTAAATATAACAAGTAAGATAATTAAAATAGTAAGTAATTAATGTCTAACAATTTCGCAGAATCTAGATATGAAATTATATTTAAGAGATTTTATTGAAATTGAATAAATTCCGGTGAGCCAACTTGCCAAAGGCAGACAATAATAAATATCTCGTTTCCTCCTGCTTATTTTTGAAATCGTATTCCTGAAATTGTTCTTCTAATAATCAATTCTTATTATTAAAGAGTCTTACATCAGTGTCAATTAAGATAGGCCTTAGTTACATAATCTACCTAAAACTTTAGAAGAAAAATCATATAATCAAAATAAAATACTTTATTCTTAAATTGTAGTTCGTATAACATATGTAAGAAGAACGAGAAATGTCATTTTCTATGTGTTAAAAAGGACTGATGAAGACCAACGTTAATTAGTTCTATGTACTCCTTAATGTCCTTAACTGCTTGAGTGATGACATTAAGCCTTTATCTAAGAGAATCGCGGAATATTTAGAGATAAACATGCATGGATCCTCTGTCACGTCTTGCCGTGCAGCTGATGTCATGTAATCTGTCAACAGTTGATTCTGTTACTGTAATGTGTTTACTTACTTATCGGAACTTCTACTTTCATTATATAAGCCAAATGCATTTGTTGTTCCTCTGTTGGAAGTAAAATGCACTGCTTCAAGGATTGTTTTTGGCTTCCAAAGAAAGAAGTGATGTTCAAAATATCCTTTAACTTCAATTATATTCCTATTAATTGCTAAAACTTATTAACAGCTCGAATAAACAAAATAAATTTCAGACATTCATTTTAACATAAATAAGTTCCTTCACATAAAAGCTATTCAAGACTATATAGGGGCAAATGCCCTTTTTTGCTTTCTTATAAACAATGTATAGAAAATATTAAAATGGTCAAAAAAATTTAAAATCGTGATTTTGGCGGATCTCCGTATTTTAGATCTCTCAGAGTCCGTAAAACACATTTTAGGCGTAATATTTGTGACCATGATATCTTAGACAAGCTTTGGGTTAAGCGTTTGAAATTTGGTATGTGGAACTGCGAACAAATGTGTAGATTTCTATCAAATTTTGAAAGAAATTCTTTCACAGAAAGTCGGTCTTCCTGGCTGTTCGAGTACATGAGCACTCGATAGCTGCAAAATGTAAAATACTAGGCAGATAAAATTTAGTATTCTCGTTTAGCATCTAAAATACAGATACATACCAAATGTTAACTAAATGTTCTCGTATAATTACAGCGATAATATTACATCAACTCTTTGTACCAATCAGCTGTCAAAAAAATATCAAAAATAATTATCGCGATATAACCGATGAAAATATTAGATTTACCACAAATATCTATATTTTGCATGTCTCGTACACCAATGCCATACAAGCTATTCGCAACCTTATGCAATGTGCACAGTTTTATACTGAACAAGGAGGTGAGACATTTTACTTCAGAATATGCTAGAAAGTTCCCAGGTGAACATTCTTGACTATTTAGAATTATACAGTAAACTAAAATATTCAAAAAATTCTTCACAATGACATCAAAATTAATTTTGATATTCAGCTGATTATATCTTGACATATAAAAAGTTGTTAATTGAAAATTATGCTCTTTAAAACTTTTAAAAGAAGTTTTAAGTTAAATTGAAAGAATATTTAAACTTGCAATTTCCCTTTAAACTTTATATAATTAATTGTATTTAAATCTTAGCATTAACATAACATCCAAATTACATATGTGGCGCATAGGAAACAAAAAAAGAGGTCTTATGTTCAAAAGCCTAACCTGGTACCTACTATAGTTCTGCTGTGTATAATTAAGATAAAGCTATATTTCGAAGTAAAAATATTTCTAAAACTTTGAATTGATAATTTTCAGTTAAAAGATTTATTATCAGATTTTCTAAAACCCGATAATAATTTTTAAATATTCATTATAATGATAGATGTTATGTTAAGACATTTTGCCCTGTTAAGATAAACCTTGTGCTTCAAATCCTTTGTCACTTTTTTTTTCTTTTGTCATTTTCTCCTTTCCCCTGTCTTATAATAAATACCACTTTGATTTAAAATGTAAAATATTTTCTTTAGTGCGTTAATGAATATAACAGCAATATAGATATTTAATGTTTGGATAAACAATTTTATTGCTAGTTAAGATTTGTTCCATCTTTTCTGAAATCTTACTTTTCTAAACATTATAAAGAAATGTTATTTGCATTGTGTACATACACAAGAATTAGTTTCTTCAAGTAATGAATCTAAAGCTGCTTTTAAATTTCAAAAAGACAAAGTGATGTTTAATTTGTATATAAACTTTAATTTGTTGATTAATGTTAACTTTAATAGCAAATATATTTATAGAAGGCTTGATATTCATTATTAAATGCTACTATAAACTTTAATATTAAATTATAAACTTTAAGAGTTATTAAATATTAAATTAATAAATAAATGCAATTTATGAAACTAGTTTTTTTTTCTTTTTATTAAGGCTGTTTAAGATAAAATAATTTCTTCTATAATTGAATAGTTTGTCAATTTCCCTCATGTCTAATTATTGTTGAATGTATTTTCATATGAAATAATTTTTTTTCTTTAAAATAATAAAACATTCTCTATAATGAATGTAAAAATTAAAAGTAAGCGAAAATTACATTTGACGATGTTAGAATTATGGCTTTTGATTATGGTTGTATTACTTTCTATAAACAATTTCTCTTCTTGTATCTTTAAAATTCAAATATTTCAAAACATTACTTTACAAAATTATTATTTCTTTTAAAAATTATTTTCTTAAAATTAGCTATTAACATAATTCTGAAATATTTTGAATTAAAATTCTAACATCTAAAATTATATTTTTGTCTTCTATGCGCATTAACAGTGAAAAGAAGAAATCCCTCGATATTTTTAAAGTTATGGAATTTTAAGATTCTATTATGTGTTTTGAATAACAATATTATTTTTATTTCATAATAATCTTCTTAGAGATTAACATTTTATTTAATAGATTTTTTTTTTAATTTTTAAGATTTTAATCACATAATACTAAATACATTATGGTTGAAAGTTTATTTCTTTTATTTCTAATATTTTTATAAAATATTAAAAAAAATGAAAAACTTTTTTGAACTCTTACAAAACTTATTGTCTTTAAAAATAAGCCAAATTATTTTTGTGATGTGTTTATTATTCCCATCTTAATTCGTGCTTATCTTATTTTATTCCTATAATTTTTAGTATTTAATTTTTAATTCACTAAGGTTTTATTAATTTTTTTAAAGTAAGCTGATATATACACTTTAACATCGAATGGTTCAACAAAATAAAATGTACATTTTATATGAAGGCTTCATGAAAAATTGTGAATTTGAAGAAAAAAAAACATGCACAAAATTTAAATTCGTTCGATTAAGAAAATGGTGTTTTCAGATTTCAATTGGGGTAAAATTTATTTCATACAATTATATTTATATAATATATTATAATATTCATATATTATCATACAATTATTTCATACAATATTACATACTAACAACAACTGTATATTTTTTTTCCATTAAAAAAACAAAATAAATTCAGGAAAAAAAATCTCAGATAATCATCACAATATAATTATGCAAATCATAATTATGCATTCGTATTTTTAAAAAAATATTAAATTGCCAAGCTAAAATTCGTTTTAAAATTTCTAGCTATTTAAATTGCATCCTTACAGGGATGCAAAGCCTGAAATGATCTTAATGGCCTATATTTATACATTAGAAAAAATTATTTTTATGTAGTTTTTTTGAATTTTCAAAATATTACAAAACTCATTTGTTGGAAAACTTTTCTATTATCAACAGCTAGGGGAATTTCCAGTTCAATTTCCAATCCAGTTTTAACTTTTTTTTCTAAAATGCTCGAAGTTTTTAAATAGTCTATTTCTAGAAAGTAAAAATAGAGAATAAATATGAACAAGTAGCTTTAATACATCCTTATAACACATTTATTGCTCCATCTGTAAGTTCAAACATTTTACGTCACTCTGAAAAAGTTACCATCTATTTCATCAGATATCTTTAAAGATGAGAGCAATCCAACGTAGTACTAAAACTAATTATTTTATTGTCTTAAACTTGTATTGTATCGCTTAATTTCATTCATTTTTAGTCAACCCTTCATAAGTAAGTTAACCTTTTTTTCCATCAGAACTATTTCCTCAGACTTTTGAACATATTTTTCTAAGTTAGTTTAGTTTAATTTAGTTATATTAATTTCCCGTTGTAAAGCAACACTAGAGCTATTTTAGGGCGGACTTCGTAATTTTGACGAGGACGACACCCGAGCTGGCACCCCCTCCCTCCACGCCACATCAGCGAGAGGACGTTTGGCCCTGATGGATTTAACGTGAAACAGCAGAAAAAAATTTTGATGAAAATTATTTCCTTCGCTTAAAATAATTTAATAAAAATGTTACTTATAAAATCAATTAGTCGCAATAAGTATAACATATATTTTGCAAACAAAAAATAGCATGTAAATATTTGACAATTTTATGATAATTTTATGATTCCGACTGCTTTCAAAACTGATAAAAAAATTTCTTTCTTTTTTACCATTTCAAAATAAAGTTGCTTTATTTTATAAAAAATTCAATTTAGGTTAATAGAATTTTTAAGTAAATTGAAGAAAAAAATTTGCATTTATTGAGCAATGACTAACTATCTGAAAAAGAATTTGACTGCATACCCTTATAAAATATATTATCAAATTATTGTTTTCTGTTCATGTGTTATTTATTAACATATTATACTTTAGCGAATTCGCAAAGTTTTATAAAATTAATTTTATTTAAAATGTCTTTATTAAGTAAACTAACTTTTGCTGTCAGGAGTCAATTTTTACTTCATAGTGAGGCACAGATGAAAAAACTTTTATTTCTAAATTGATTCTAATTTCAGATCATAAAAGTTTCTAAACAGTTTTACTAACAATATGTTAGTAAAACTAACATATTGTTATTGTCTAAACAGTTTTACTAACATATTACCATGAGAATTCAAATATTGAATCTTTCACCTTCCCACTTCTTTTTTTTTTATTCTGCTTTTATCTGTTTCTATATGACTCGAATAAGGAATTGATTAATTCATTGCATCATTGTATCATCTTGAAAAAATTCATAATTTGAATCAGAAGGATATGCAGTAGAACTTCAAAGCAAATTTTCTTTGTACTTTGATGAATATAAATTATCTTCTACAAAATATTTTTTTTTATTTCTGCTTATGAATATTCTAAAGGAAATTTTTAAAAGAACCTGTGTGTATGTGTTTTCGCTTTTTTTATGTGTTTTTTTAGGATCACATACTTTTCTAAAAAATGCATTATTTAAGATCATTTGCATAGCATTCAGATTTCATAATTCTGTTTGTTCTATTGCGTGTACATGAAAAATGATCGATATAAATTAAAAAGAAATTCAAAAGCAGTTTTACACTATAAAATTCTAAAAAATTCTACACATTTTCTTCAATAGTTCACATTAAATAAGTTTCAATAAAATTTTTGTGAATTAATCAAAATAATTTTTTAATTAAAAAGCATAGCATTACACCTAATAAAGATTGTTTTATTTTTTACGGATTGAAAATACAATTGAAAGAAAATAACAAAGATATTATGACGTCATTCTATCGATTTGACTTCGAAAGTGTAATTATATAATGTAATAAAAAAGTTAATTTTTTTAAACTTTTTCCCGTTTATGTATATACACAGATAATTTCACATTTCTATTCGAAATTTGCAAATATATGTTTAGTTTTAATTTTGAAAGGGTAATCACAAATTAAGATGAAATATATATTCAGTATTTTATTTAATATAGAAAAACTGCCAAATGTAACTATTTGTCTAAAAGTGAATCAACCAATCATCACGGATTCAAAGAAATTTACTAATCCTGTATAATGTTGTTCATTTAGATTGGTGAGCATTTGCAATTTCAAGAAGAAGGGAAGACGAGAGAAACATTAGAAACAGAACATTTAAAATATCTCAGGAAAGTGTTGTATTTCTGAACAAGAAGAAATATTTTGTTTTCGCATTTGTGTGGTTTTTAAAAAACAACATATTTCAGTTACAAGGGGAGCTTGGATATGCAGATAATTTATGCAATAAGTAAACGTAATGCTATCTTTGTTGTAGAAAAACACGAAAGTCGTTTTCTGAATTCCTGGCATTTTTCTCGGAATCACATTTATAGGACAGTTTAGTGATTATAATTTACAACATTATTATTTTATTGGAAAGTAACAAAAAGAATAAGGTGTTATACCTATAATGCAAAAATTGGCATTGTCCGTTTTCAACAAGTTCTTAACCATTTAAGTTAAATGTATTATCAGTCATTTTTTTTAATTCACTAAAAGTTAATAAATGCGATATATTCTGATTTGTGTCCTTTTTATAATCTCTCGTTATACGTATATTATTCCTAAAAATTATAATGAAAGTGGCACTCAAATATCAATCAGTGGTAAGGAATATTAATATAAATCAACAATTTCAATCAACAATTTGCCGTTTAATATCTCAGTATTTTTTTCATTTAGCAGCATGAAACTTTGAGTCCATATAGATAAGCGTAAAAAATTATTTTACTCAATGATTTTTTTTCACTTTCAGGAGGGTGGGAGGGTAGAGGGTATAAGAAAAATATTTTATTTAAAAAATCTTTTTCTCTGTGAAGGTAGTATAAATATTTGATATTTTTAAATTTTTATTTCCCCCCCTTAAATATTTTCATGCGTTTGAATACCTTATTTGATGAAAATTTGAAATTGGTGGTATATTAAAGGAAATGCTTAAGAAAAAAAAATGTTTTCCACGTTTTTGAGACATCCTGTATTTGTATAAATACGTTCATTTATATGCTCGTTTTGATTAACATGAGTAAAAAATACTAATCTTTTTTTTAGCTTTATAACATAAGATATTTACATTTGTTAACTGTTCACATCTAAACATCTGATTTCTTGCGTGATAACTATAATATTTATTATTAATATTTACTTCAAGTCTTTATCATAAATATTGATGCGTAATCATGATTTCCAGACAAATAATTTCAGTAATAAGTGGACCAATAATAAGTATTTCAGTAATAAATGGGCCAATATTATTATTCCAATCAATGCAATGCATCTGTTAGTTCTAATTATTGTTGAATATATTTTATTCTAATTTTTGGTTTTCTGGGTGTGAACAGTTTTTAATACATGACTTGAAATTTCAAATAACTGGAAAACTATTTTAAATTCTTGTTAAAAATTAAGTGAACTCACAAGAAAGGATTTGGTCTGTGCAGCATCAGCACACACCCCTATATAATAAATATTTTCGAACTATTTGATGTTAAAAATTAGAATATACTTCTATTAAAGGAGATTAAACATTCCCTCAAAGAAATACAGTTATTTATTCTTTCAAAGAAAATAACAAACTATAGACTATAACAAAATCTGTCAAACATTTAAAATAATCCTCTTAAGAGGAAAGAGTAATTCATTTTAAACTTTCACTTTCACTTTCTTTCTAAAAACAAATTATTTCACGTAAACAATTGAAGAATTCAAATGGTTGTAGTTTCATTCAGTTTGCTTCCTTCAATGTAGCAAATTCTTTCCCAAAACTTAAAAAAATCTGAAGATTAAGATATTTATTTTGGCTTTAGGAAGCTGTCGAAACTATCGCTTGCAGTTGATGTCAATTTCCTGCTTTGCCGCTCTTCTCTACAATAAATTTAGCTTTAAAGGCGTAGGCGTAGGACATAAACATTTGCCTGAGTCTCCTAAATTACTTACAGGTCATTGAACTCTCTCTCTCTCTGCTTCTGGTTTTAAACAAAAGTATCACAAAGTTAAAATTTCTATTCTCATCTCAAAACCTGAGCTTTATTTTATAATAGTTTACACATTTTAAATTGAAAATATTCTTTTTCAATATATGTTGCTTATAATCTTTGGAAACATTGAGATCCGTATTAATTGTTATGAAAATCTAAATTTTATTTTCTGACATACAATGTAAATTCACTATAACTGTAATAAGTTTTGGCCTTGAGATTTTTACCTATTTTCATTAGTCTGTTCTGATTTCAAAGCAAATGTTAATATTCTGATTCAATGCAAAATGTTAGGTTTATCTATAGTTAATTTCGATAGTTCTAAAATGAAGCTAGTTTATCAAACATGATGGATGAAAAATTCTGGATGATCTTTAGACCGATATTATAAAGTTCAAGTTTTGAGGGAAAAAACAATTTATGTTGATTATTTATTTTTCTCTATATTTTATATTGTTACCAAATTTATATATTGCTTTCCAGCGTAGTTAGTCCCCCGATAAGGTTGAGAATTTTCCTAATAACTCTACTGAATGTTGAATGGGTATCAGATCAATAACCTACGATTATGGCGACTATTTGGCTATACTTGGGGGGAAACTTAGCGATTTTGCTACAAAAAGAAGGACTAGAATATTCTGATACTATCAACAATTCCCTTAGGAGTCGAATTTCGGCTTTATTTTTGAAACATTTGGTATCCTCTCATGGGAGCTACACAAAGCGCAGGAGATGAGAGTCAGTCAATTGAGTTGATTTCAAGCACGTGGTTGACCGAAACCTCGCTTTTGAACTTTGATATCCAGCAAGGTTTCTTTGAACGCTTAGTACTTTTGTGGCTGTTTAATGGCGTTTATTTCTTGTACACTGCTGTTTACTACAAGCGCTGTTTTTGAATACACCTCGACTGTATTTTGCTATTGCGTATTCTTGTTTCTGTGTGGAATAAAGCTCCTTTATTCATGTTGTTGTTGTTTCTTATGGCACTTGACATGAAAAAGCTCACTGTTACGAAGACAGCGATTTTAAGCCGGTGAGGGAGTTTTTTTCTTAATAGCGCCAACTACGGCCAAGTGCACGGCTTTGCTACTCACGCATCATTCATTCGTTTGCACAACCCCTTTTTACAGGAGGGCACATTCACACATCTCACAGATAGAACAACGGAAGAGCAACCATGCCCAAACCGGGACTCGAACCCAGGGCGCTCAGATCTCGGGGAAGACGCGCTACCCCTATGCCAGGTCGCCGGCGCCTTCGTTCGTTATTAAGCTTGCTTGATTTATAACCATACACCTACCGGGTAGATTTCCCATTAATAATATGAACACGATAAAAATACAAAAAGCATGGTAATGAAATTTTTCAATGGTGACCTGAATGCAATCTTATAGATATGTATCAAATTTTGTATCCAATCGGTTAAATGGAACAGATACTGAATGTATGTTCGATTTTATTTTTGATATTTAGAAGCCAGATATAAAACGTTATTTAATGTATAAATATACGAGAAATAAAAGTGAATACTTTCGCAAGTTATTGGGCATCAGTGATCATAAAGTTCTAAAAAGTTCAACAATTGAGAAAAAAAATCATTGGTTATGTGTTTCAAAGTTTTTATCTTTTAATTTGAACAAAATAAATTCATAAGAAAATAAAGAACAGGTTCATTCAAAAGAATAACTGTGCCATAAAACTTTAGAAATATTATGATAAGGTGTTAATAAATTCAATGAAGTGAACTTTTTGTTAAGTATCTAAAGATCGTTGAAATTCAATTCAAATTCTTTCCTTATAGTAGGTTCTATTTTTATGTATTCTATTATTATTTATTAGCTTTTATTTTTTATCTATCTATTATTTATCAAAACCCAGGGCAAGATATAAGGGCGAATTATTATTATTAAAATAGCCAATCTGATAAGATTTACATTTAAATAACCCCTCTCGGAGTAATGAATGAATAACACAAAAGGGAAAATAAAAACCTAATGCAACATTCAAAGTATATTGAAAAAGGCGGAAGAGATAAATATCTTAATGGCTCAATAGATTCCATTGAATTTATACATATTTAATGCCTTCATTCGCGTAATATCTTCTCAATGTTCATAGACTGCGCCCTTGATCTTTTGTTTCGTACCAAATCGATGCATCTCTTTCTCTGAATATGAAGAAATCAAAGGAGTTTGTCAGACGGTGTGGTTACTATTTCAAACTCCTAATGAAACAGAACTTGAGTAATAATATTCAAAAGCACTGAATAATATCCGATAGCCAACATCTAATTGCCTTGGCAACAGGCACGTGGTGAACCCAATGCCATCTTTGCCAATCCAAACATCGAAATTCAACTATATCTTATTGTTGTTTTCACAGATGGCAATTTAACATAACAGACACAACTGTTCTTGAAAAATTAGATTCACTTGAGGAAAGCCTATTCTAGAAAATCAGCCTTCAGAAAACTTCCTTTTCTTACGCAAAGATATCAAATATTGATCGTTTGTGGTGATTGAGCCCACATGTCCTGATATTATTCTTGCTTGGTATCGTATTATTAGCCTTCTAGCAACAATTATTCTAGTTTTCCAAATCCTATTATGTATATTTATTTCGAATTATTTTAGCAAAAAATATTTGTTCAAAAGTATAAATATTTTCTTCTTTTGATTATTTAATTTTTTTCTTCTTTTCTTACAACTTACAAAAATCGAGAAAATTTAACATTTTTATCTATACATAGTATAAAATGAAGTCTCATGAAAGCGTCTGTATGTTTGAAAGAGAAAAACTCGAGAAATACTTAACTGATATTGGAGATATTTGCACAATTTTGCATGAAATTTATTGGGGAAGGTTTTAATATATTGAAGTCATATAAAAAAGAAGTTTAAAATTGCGGTTTTAATTATTTTCCTACAACGATTTGCACATGCGTAAAATAAAAATATCGGCGGCACTTTGCATTTATCCACGCTTTGTTTACGTATTCTTTGTTTACGTCTGATTTTAAACAGTGATTCAAACCTCATTATGCCCTAAAAAAGGAAAACCAATTTTGGTCGGAGCACATTAAATGCTAAAACGCTTCATTTGTTGCGATATAATGAAAATGTAGAGAAAAAAAAAGGAACGGTTAGCGAATATCAGATTTAAAAAAAATGTCCACACTTAGCGAACGAGAGTCTTCTGTTGAGCGAAGTAACCGTCTTTCTTTAAATCGCACTGCAATTGAATCAGACTAAAGTTTAAAGCTAATTTTTTATCTTAATGTTATGCCACGGGCAACACTGGGCGGGTATGGAATGAATGTGGAGAAAATGTAATTTGTCATATTCTGTAATAGTCTTCAAAAAACCAAAATATTCATCATGAATGCTCATTCAACTGTGAATCATAAATGATTTCAAGTCCTATAAAGTGGAAAAAAATTTAAATAAATTGCTCTAATATTCTTATAATACTAATACGAATTCCTACTAATAAATACTAATTAATACTAATAATATATTGCAAAAAGTCAATTTTGGACACCATTGCTTATTTTGTAGTGAGAAAGAGGATATAAAGGTACAATATTTTGTAATACTCTGGTATTGTAAGGTGTAATGGAAAACATGTACAATGTTGCCTCCGCCTATTTCAACTTCTCTGTCAGGCCAATTATGGGCGAAACTTCACTAACGGCGAATGAAGTGTAGTGATCTGCACAATGGCCTCCTTATTCAATATTCCTATCATGATTGCATGGCTTCTGGGAACATATAAACAAATATGCTCGTTGTCTTAATCAAAATATGTGCAAGCATATGAAGCTTCTTGTTTATGGATATAAATAACACATATACAAAGTCACTCATATGCTGGCGAGCTGATTGTATACTTTGCATTATACAATCGTTCGGGAATTGCGTAACGTCCGGGATACGCCAGGAATCATAGAATTTTTTTTCGTATTTCCATGCGCTGAAGATGTTAGGACTGAATCCATTTTCCTAGAAGTCAATTTCGGCACTTCATTTCAAAGATTTTATATAAATATCCATTGTTATTGTTGATCATATTTTTATTGAAAAAGTTACATCAATTTCATAATGTCCTTTTATATAGTTATGCTCCTGTGTACACAATCATGAACGCATATCAGCACTCTATATGTTAGATATAAAGAATATGATCGATGCGATTAATCGAGCATTTCATTGACATAATAGTGTGTGTGTGTGTGTGTGTGTGTGTGTGTGTGTGTGTGTGTGTGTGTGTGTGTGTGTGTGTGTGTGTGTGTGTGTGTGTGTGTGTGTGTGTGTGTGCGCGTGTGTGTGTGTGTGTGCGTGTTTGTGTTTGTGTGTGTGTGTGTGTGTGTGTGTGTGCGTGCGTGCGTGCGTTTATGTGTACGTGTTAAAATATTAATACATGTGTAAAATTATATGCACATTTGCATTTGCAATGTGATTGTGACATGTGAATTTAATTTTAGAATCTTCTACAATATTTCACATTAAAATAATTTATATCGACGACGTGCAGTAACTACTAACAGATTTCGAATTAATATAATAACAACATAAGTAGAATTATTGTTTGAAAATTCAAAAATAAGTGTTAATAGAAGAAAGAAAAACTTTGATATTTATTTTAACCCTCTCTCTATTTTGATTACCCAATCAATTAATTCAAAAAACACATTTATTGTAATATGGAGATTTAGAAAATAAATAAATCTTCATTTCTATTTAACAAAGTAATTATGATTCTCATTAAAGTCATAACACTTCATTTTACGATCTTTCATTATAAAAACGGATGAGAGACAATAAAACTGGAATTTTAAAAAGGAGACCTTTTTCATTCAATGAATTTTTTTCCATTACAAAAAAAAAATATTAAAACATAAAAAAATTCAGTAAAAGTGAAAACAATTCATCAGCATGATTCATTCAGTTCCTTTTTTTTCAAATTTGTATGCAGAAAATATTTTCTAAGAATTCAATCAATTTTTATAACAAATAGCAAATAGTTCCTTAATAACAGTCTAAGGAAAATTTCCTTAGATTCATACGCAATTTTTCAATTAATGAGTACTTTTTAAACGAATGAAATAGAAAGAAAAAATAACATTTTGAGATTAACTGAAAATAAGAGCCAGAAACTATACTAACCTAATGGGCAATTAAAAAAAATTTTAAATTGAAATAATATATTTTTTTTCTCTGAATTTTTTTATGATTTTGAATTGAATTGTTTTTACTTAAAAAAATTTTTTTAATTTAATATATGGGAAGGAAGCTCTCAGCAATAAAATTAACTCATGGACAATAGTAAATTGTTCTTGCTCTTTGCTGTTCTACGTAAAAAAGATTATACAAAAGTACTTAAATCTATAAAAACACATTCTCTAAAATGTCGCATGATTAATTTCGGGTACTTTTTAGCGCTTACTAGAAAATGTCTATTGCTACATAATACCACCTATTTCAATTATCTAAATTTTACAAGGGAAAGAAAAAATGAATTTTTCACAACCAAGATGTAATATCCAATAATCTCGATTCTTTCTTTTTTTATTTTATAAGATTAAGTAACTTCATACGTATACAATATTAGAAACAAATAAAAAATATTCATCATTATTGCAAAAAATTAAATTTTTCTTTCTTCTATATAATTTGGAAACTCGAGATGGGTTTTGGTTAAGCGATAATAAATTTTCATTGTATTTAAGATAAAAAGTGTGTAATAACTAATGAATATTTTCTAATCGTTTTCTTCAATTGCTACAGATTCAGTCAGTACCTGAAGCTTTATTTCTTACAAATGTATTTATTTACTTCCTTTGTTACACTTTTTTCTAAAAATAAAAAATTATAAGGATACACTATAAAACACGCCAAATATTACTCTGCCTTTCAAATTAAGACTGGTTGAAAATGCATCAATGCCATAAAATCCTTCAAAAAATTCAAATAGATGTTCTCGAAAGACAAATATGTAGTAATTTTTAAATTGAAGGAATTTCAAAAACGAAAAAACAAATTATATCAGTACAGTTAGTTCTCAGTTTAACTTTATATCTTAATACAGGAAATTAGAAATGCTATTTAAAACATCACTGGTTTCCATATTTTATCCATTTCCATAAAATTCCATGGTTTCCATATTTTATGCATTTTTCCTCATTTTAATGCTTCTTAGTTTTCGATTAACATGAAACGCTTCGGATTACGAAAATAAAACAAGCAGGAAACACGAAATTGTTTTCTGAACAATTGAAATGAAACTAGGAATAAAATGTTCAAAGACATGTGTAAAAGAGAAAAAAAAATAATCAATAAAAAAAGGCAGTGAGCAAATTGAAAAAAAAATTTATCACCTGGTGAAACTGACATTTCCATAATAGCTCAGATAGCAAACAGGATACATTGCTATCAATTAATTTAGAAGGATATTTGTTCTTTTCAGTTTATTGGGAATCGAATATTTGCGTGTATGTGTATATATACAGCATAACACAAAACAAAAACAAATGGATAATTTGCAACATGAGAATCTTGCTGTGTTTCGTTCTAATTTTTAGAACATGAAGTTTTTTTTAAATGTTCTTTTCTTTTATTTATTTGAGAAAAGCAAAGGAGCAGCTCAACATTTCAATGAAATTTTGTTATTTTGTTATTACTCTACTGAATATAATTGTCCTTAGAGGATTTTTTTTTAAATCAGTTGATAATGTTCTTTGTTTTTCCAAAATCATTTTTTTTAATATTTGGTATATCTGCAATTTCTAAAGAAGCACGAATGAAATATATCGAAGATTCTTTACTGAAAATAAATTTAAGGATAGTATTTATAAAAATGAAATCAGTGTGATTCTCCAGTTCCTCAAAGAATTATGATTTCTGTTCGTTTTTGCTGAAAATAGTTCCGTTCTGTCTTGAAACTGTTACTGAAAACACCTGCCTTAGTTGTTTGAACAAACTGCCTTAGTTGCTCATATTTCTGTATCTGCTTGAAGCATATTCTTCAATTACTTAAGAAAAAGTTCTTCATTGCTAACTGTATAAGGGTTTAAATGCGATTTTTTTGTTTGCATTTTCGAAGACAATGATAATTTCAGATAGTTAGTAGTCTACTAAATAGCTTCTGTTCTTAATACCGGAAACTTAAGATGAATTTACAATACAATCTCCTTTCTAGTGTTTTGTTGCTTTGTTATTCAAATCCTCATTATTTATTTTTCTTCGGTCACGAATGAAATTGCTGATAAAGAAAGGGATGTGTGATTATCAATATTTTTCATTATCATATATCTACATCCTATGATTAACTCTATTTGAATTAAATATAAACTTTACTGATTACATCTCTCTCATTCTTCGAAACTTTCATTTTTTTGGACACTACTGGTTTGTTAATATAAAATAATATATTAAAATGCAGAATATTTTTCGGAGCTTTAGGTTCAGTTCAGTTATATTAACATCCGTTTTAAAACAGCACTAGGGTTATTTTGGGTTGGACCTCGCGATTTTGAAACGCGGTCAGATGATGAGAACGATACCTAACTGGCACTCCCTCCCCTAACTTAATCACCTAATTAGTGGGATGACATTTGTCCCGACGGATTTAACCTACCCCATGACTCGCTTACATGATGGCTCTTCGGTGGTATCAGGTAACGAACCTGAAACTTTTCGGTTTTGAGGCCGTGAGCTTTCCGCCAAGTCACCGCACCTTGGGGGCGTTAGGAAAATAGTTTGAATTGCATAAAATTCATTTTGAAAAATTCCAGACAAAACGGCATTTCGAATAAAAATTGTGTGTATATATATATTATACTCTTAATAAAATGAAGCAAATTCTATAGCAAATTTAAAATTAAAGAGGTGGAGGCTTTAAAACCACAATATGAATCACTTTTCGAACAACCGAATTATTCCTTTCCAAGGTAAGACAGAAAAGTGGAAAAAAGTGAGGTATTAAAGTCGAAGTTTCACTGAGAAAATGTACAATCAGTGAATCAGTTTTTAGAATAAGGAATGCATTTTCTCCCAATGTAACAAAGGAAATAAAACAAAAATAATAAAAAATTTAATAAAAACAGCATATAAAGGATGGTAAAAAAAATTCTTCGAAAAATTTAAAGGTATGTCAGAAATTACTTTTACAGTAAAAAACTAGATTGCAAATACAGGCAATTGTTACAGAAGCCTCTTGATTAGTGAGTTAAGTAAAACAAAAAAAAAAGGATTCTCCAGATAAAATCTACAACACACGGTTAACATAATGCAAAATTACGGCAAAAAAATCATAGTTGCTTGAATAGCATTATACAAAGCATATTTCTACAAGTGACGTGCAATTCAAAATACAAGTCCTTTGAATAATTTAAGCATATTTCTTATACAAATGACATACTTTTCAAAATACAAGTATTATGTTTTGTAATGATATTAAATTGTATTTTATTGAACTTTTGTTGTGTACTCTATCTTTTGCCCCTTTATTTATTCTTAATTCACTGACTTAGAATTCCTAATAGCAAACAGATTGTTTAATTAAACGATTTAAGTCGATTGTTCCATTATCAAAGTGAAATCTGTAAAGGTTCGCATATTTTTCTGTGTCTGTTTTATTAATATGTTTTACAGTATTAGCTCTATTTTAATTTATCAACATTTCCTAAAAATTTTAATAAGAAAAAATTGTATTTTTCGTGATCTTTAATGAAGGTGAGTGAATCAATCATTCAATAAACATAATGGCTGCAGACTAGAGGGGAGGGGGGAAAGGATGTTTTATAGTACCCTTTCAACGTGCGATCTCAAGTTCAATATAGTAAAATTTATTTGTTTCTGAACTCTTAAAGCGTATCTAAGAGATTTTGAATTACCTTGTATAATTAATAATCTAACGACGATTTGATTCTGTCGTGTATTTTTTAACTTCTTTTTTTCAGTAAACATTTACTTCAACATTTTATATTAGAAAATGGTTTTATTATTCTCTGTAATTAGAAACTTTCTGCACTTAGAATATGGTAATATTGTTGCTATAGAATCTCCAAAAGAAAAAATGCCGCTTTAGCACTGGCATTTTCTTTTTTTATAGAACTCTTAATCCCAAAAGCTAGATAATTATTTCAGAAAAGGCAACAAAGAGACCCTTGATGAGTGAATATAATTTAATTATTTTTATTATTTTAATTATTTTTGAAATATTAACAATAAACATAACAATTAAAAATCTAATAATGAAATTCTTCATAAAAGGGTGTAAAAATATAACTTTATCAAATATTAGCACAAGGAAAATTCAAAGGGTTCATTCATTCCAATTATATAATAATTCTTTTATAAATATTCTACAGAAATGAAAAAAAGAAATGGAAATAAATATACTTCCATAAATGTTGAACATAGTTTCACAAAATATGAACAAAACAAATTAGCCCTGAAAATATTGTCTAATTTTATTTTAAATCGCTTTTTTTTCAACACAGCTTTCCACTTCATTCAATAATGAATGGTATAAATATGATGCAATAACGAGAATCAATAACACTTTAGACCAAACTATAAAATAAGTTTCGTATAATCTAATGTAATAATATAAACTGTCTTTTCTTTTTTGAAATAAATAGAAAAGATTGATTCTAAAATGAGTCATTTTAAGAATTCAAAAATTGTATTCTGGGAAAATGTCCATTGTTCACAGAAAAGGCAATAGAAAATCCAAACAATATTGCTTGATAATAATCAAATGTTTAATGCTATTATGCCTTTTGATAAATTCTAGGATTTTATATATTATGTAGAGCCATTTATACCACCAGCTCCTTACTGAAATTTTTAAAAAATAATCTTGTATTCTTTTTTTTTATTTATTTAGGCGTTGTGCATTCTTTAAAGTAGACAACCAGCTTCTGGAGCTCACTTTTTTTTTCCTTCTGTTGCATTACTTTTCAATTCTTAGGATCTTATAGTGAAATAAAAAATGACAACAGGATGCAAATTAATATCCACATAATATTAATAAAAGAAGATTTGGTTTAATTGCATGTTTTTATTCATTCTACTTCAGTAATTCTCTATGTTTTCTAAAAGCTCTTTAAATAGCTCATAATTGTTTTTTGTTTTGTTTTAAATTTTTCAGTATGAAAATAAATTTTCCATTTCTAAATAAATACTTTTTGTTGAAATATATTTATGATTATTCTATTGTTCACTTTATTATCATTCAGACTTTTGTATATAGATGAAAATTCAGCTAGCATTTCTTACAGAAATAAAGTAAGAAATATTCAAATGTCGATTAAAACTTTATTAAAATAGATTTTAATTTTACATGCATATATATATAAGTAAAAATTAATTCGAATAGAACCAGGAAAACTTACTTTTGAAATTAGCTGATTCAAATTCTATTGAAAAAGTAGCTAACTCTTAATCTCAATTGACATACACCCTGCACTCGATATATAGGAAAGCAAGATATATATTTTAAATGCTTTATCCAGTTTACTGGTATTTAGAATTTAAAATAAATGTTTAAAAGATCATACTTCTCAAATATACAATACTTATTTTTATATATGAAATATGACAAAATACTTATTTTTGACATAGTTTATTTCAAAATATTTCGATAGATTTAGAAACAGATAAAATCCATTTCGCATCAAATAAACATTAATACCTGTAATATAAAAGAGTCTAATTGTGTCATAATTGTTTATAACAGAAAAAAAGAGCTTATTATTTGAGAAAGTATTTTCAAGAAATATATAGTTATTTACAACATTACAAATATTAAAAGGAATCTAATTGTCTGAAAATAGAAATAGATTTCGATAACACGAAAACATTGTGATTCATAGAAACAATTATCATAGAAATTCGTTTGTAGAGGAAGTATGAAAAAAATTTAAGAAAGAAAATTTTGTTAGCAATACAGAATTCTGAAGATTTTTTATATGCGCGTAAACTGCTTCGGGAATTAAATCATTATAAACGAAGAAATAGAAACCTAAATTGGAGAATAAGTTATAGAATGGCAATAAGCAAATGATGTATTTTCTTGGGTCTAAACACAGGATTAAGATTACCTTTTTTCGTTCTTATTTCTAATTATAAGATAATTAAAGCTTGATAGCTATTATTTTTAAGTATTTGAAGGTATTCCGGTATTATCAATTTTTATAAATATTATAATACGCAAATAAAATTTGTCCAACTGTTGTTTGTTTCGACACTAGATTTAATAAAATATTAAAGCAGGTACAATAATTTCCAAAAAACATGGTCTTTTAAAATTTTTGCAATGTCTTTAACTGTTTGGCCCATAATTGTTCCTCATAGTAACATTTTTAAAATATTACCCCCCACCCCCATTTGTTTTAACATAAAACGTAGAAAACAAAGTAAATTTTTATCTATAAGTGGGAAAACATAAAAAATAGAATTTAATATTAAATAATGGGTGGTAACAGAACAATAAAATATATACATAGTATTCCTAACATAAGAATATATCATCTCAAAAACTTGACAAATTTGTACTATCAACACTTTTGACAATTGTTTTAATCATCTAATATTGATTAGCAAAACAATACACTATTATGATTCAAAATTTATGCCTACATCATTAAGTGTTTCAAAGTTTTTTTTTTTTTATTATTATTTTGAGAACACCCGCAACAGCAATGCTGACTTTGCAGGGGCCAGAAAAACTTAATAGGTTTGCTGTCGAAAACTTTTAGAACTAGGGCATTTAATTGCTTATTTTGAAGATGAAAATATGTTATTAATCTCAGATACAAAAATATATTAAAATTAATCCCCAAGGATATAGTATTTTTTTCTAAGAACTTAATGACAAAGAAGAAGGAAATAAATATGTTTTAGCTTTTTCTCCAAGATTTTGAATCAAGCCAAGTTTTACAAACAAGAAATGACTTTTTATATAATAATGTAAATTACACAATTATATTTTTCTTCATAAGTACCACAACCACAAAGAAAAATTTCTAAAGTTTTGTATAAAATTCTTAATGAAAGTTAATATTAAGAAGTATATAATAAAAGTTTCGATTTATTAAAAAAATTGCTTTTATTCGCAATAAAAAATGTAATTCGATAAAGAAAAAAGAATTAAGTTCTTGGAAACATACAAGACGCTGCTCTTTTTATTTCAGATGAAAATTCATATAAATAAATAAGATAAAAAGTGCATATGAATTTGATTTAGTTATATTAACGTCTTGTAATGTCCTAGCCTTCATTATTTTAAGCCATTCTCAAATGATGAGTACATTTGGCATAGAAAAAAATATGATTGAAAACATTGCCTTAAAATCTGTTTAGTTTGCCAACTCAATTCCGCCAAGAAGTTGTTTACAATAATTAGATTCATTGGTCCACCATATAACAAAGTGTGAAAAAATATTGGTAATGGTAAGCAACATGATATAAGAACACTCCCCACTAACCAGTTATGATTGCTTAACAGACAACATTTAGGCGCAGTTAGATGTGGTACAATGGATACATTTAGGAAATCTTAAATTTGTTTTCTTTAGATCCTGTAGTATAAGCTGCATTTTTATAATTAATATTCATGATCTGTTTACTACACAAATTAATAGAACCATTAAGATGTACATAGTTGTCCTAATCAAAAGAATCTCAATTTCTTTGGCCACATCATTTTCCAGAACATCACAGTATATATGAGCCACAGTATATATAAACGATATAAGGGAGGCCAACAACTTTAACTCATATATTTTTGACCAATTAAAACCTCCAACGACTTTAACTCGTATATATCTGACCAATTAAAACCGCCAACGACTTTAAATCGTATATATTTGACCAATTAAAACCACCAACGATTTTAACTCGTATATATTTGACCAATTAAAACCGCCAACGACTTTAACTCATAGATAATTGACCAATTAAAACTAACGGGTTAATTTCTTGTTTACATATCAGCAAACAGAATCATTTTATGAGATTTATCAATTAAACTTATCGCTGTTTTTCAATCATTTTTTTTCATTAAAAAATAGAGCTATACAAACAAAATCTAAATAAAGAATACACAGAAATGCGACAAACCAAGCCTTTAATGTTGGAAAATATTACACAGATGAATATTACATTCCTAATGTCTGACATCATTCAAAATCTTACAATTAGCGACTTTTTTTATCATCAGAATAATACTGGACAAATGGAAACTGATGCTAAATACAATGTCACATTGAATCATAAACAAGTAATTCTAAGAATTTTATTTCTAGAAGTAAATAAGTCATACCCAAGCAAAAAATATAGAGGAAAACATAGCCTAATATTTTTTTCAAAAAGTAAGTACAGAATAAATGCATTACTACCATGACAAATTCGGAAATACAATAATAAAAATGAATGAACAATTTTGATTTTAATTTTTTTTAATTTGAATGAAACTTTTAACAATACTCATATTTTTGTGTTTACTTGCAGATTAAAATGGATCATTAGTATTACGAGAAACTTATATGTTATAATCATACCCAGCAATGTATAATATCATATACCACTGAATTTTTCATCTCTAACCGTTCTAAGGATGTCGTGAAAAGGAACCTTGTTTTCTATCAACGATCCCTCATTACCTGAAAAATAATGGAAAAAATATCAATGATAGCTTCATTTTGTTTTTATCATTATTTAGTTTCTTGACTGTAGTAATTTTTTATACTTTTTGCTCCAACACATATTTTGACATATTTGAAAATATTTTATTATTTGAAAGTATCTGAAAAATATTTTAATTTTTGCGCTTCAGTTTTTATCTCTTAGATATGATAGTAGCACATTAATTTAGAGAGTAAATTTTTAATGTTTTTCCTTAATATTATACATAAAAAATTTAATTTGTTATAAAAATTGTAATAATACTCCTATAAATTAACAATAATTTCAATAAAAATTAGAAATGTGAAGAAGAGAAAAAAAGCAAAAGAAAAAATTATTTCATTCTGAAAGATTTTTTTATTTCACATCCCTAAATGAACTTTATTGCCTCTCAGATTTCAATAGTAATTTATCATAATCTAAGTATTGTCTCTGCCCCAGTATTGGTTCTCCATTGTTTTTTCATCCTTGAGAAATTTTTATTCTATCCTCTATTAATATCGCCAAAAGTTTCGAGGGAATTATTCAAATGACTGTGCTGTTAATATACCTTAAATAAAAACAAAATTTCTTTAACGAATTTTGCATAATTTTTTAATTAATTAGATAAAACAAATCAGTTGCATCTACAGTTGCTCCATAAAAATTAAGGGACAAGAAAAACCAAATAAAAATTCTGTATATAGTTATTTTGCTTCGAAATGAAAGCTTTTATAATTCATCTGTTTGCATAGCCCTTTTGAATATTCTATAAGCAATTTGTCATTATATATGTATTCCATATTCCTTGCTATGGGACCTTCATTGATGTCTTTATGAAATCACTAATTTTGATCATCACTAGAATCACCAAAACACTGAAGGGAACGGTCAAATTGGCAGTAAAAATAAGGAACATTTATAGCCATGTTACAATTAAGTAGTTTGAATTAGTTGAGATTATTGCTAACTTAATCAACATAATTTTCCCTCTTGTAGTTAACTGAATAATTTCTTTTACAGTAAGCATAAATGGCATCAACATATTCGTGAGACAGAAGCCGTTTATGAAGTTTTTGATTCGAATACCATAAAAAAAAATGAACTGTAGATTTTCCTCTGCTTGAACCAGTCAATTTTTTTAAATGTGTATATCGTATGAGCTATTCTGATTAAGAGTTTCCTTTAAATTATTTCATTACTCTAACTTTTTGTTCAGAGGTTAAAGATAAACTAGATATCTTTTTTTCTCATCAGACAATTATCGATATCTATAACGTCAATTTCAAGAAAATTAGGAAATCTTATAGCAAAATATTTATATGACTAAAAATAATAAAAATATTATAGAAAATTATCCTGAAATTTAATTTCTAATACGGATTGTTCCTAGTAATATATTTGAAATTATGTATATTTTAATATTTTAGGTCACAATTAGGAAGAAAAAATAACAAGACCGAATTAAACACTCATAAAATAAAATATGATATTCTTAAAAAATACACAATCGAGTCGCATTAATATGTCCACCTATCTAATAGCTTCTTCTTTTGAAGCGAAAATAATAGTGAAGTGCCGGGGCATGGATTCATGTTTGCTTTGAAGGTGGCGACAGGCATCTGTGAACATGAGAACAGCAGAGAATTACGTAACTTCTGAAGATTCAGAAATGGAGGATCTTTTCGTTTCATGTATCGATCGAGATGTTACCCTAGATTTTCACAGGGATTAAGATATGACGAATTTGGAGGACAGTATTGTAATTGGTACTTTTCTTCGTGTTTCTCGAACAATGCAAGGTTAATATTGGACACATGGCATGTAGTATTAACATGTTTAAGTAATGTAAGTTGAAATTATGAAAAATTACTGAAAAATTATAGCCGCCAATGAAAAACTATTCTCATGCTAGAAATTGCATACAAAAAATATTCAAATCCAGTAAAAATATGTCAGGTGTCAAACAAAAAGTATCTTTTTGTTGGATATGCAATAGAATTCATAGAATAAACCTGCAAAATAAAAAAGTATCAAATCAGATTTAAATAAGTAAGGCTGACTCAATAGAAGCAAATTATCATATAAACTAGGAAACTAAATTCGACATGGAAAACACCTGTATGAGTAAAATGTAAAAGAATTTTGATACTGCCTGAGTGAAATTTGAAACAAAAGCAACAAAGAAAAAAAAATAAGAAATTTTTATTCTTAAAAATGTTTTTACAAAGGCATATAAAACAAAGAAAACTGACTATAAAATTTCCAAAGTTTTAAAAAAAAAAGAAATCTATAAATTTAGAATTTTTAAAATCTTCTACGAAATTGCTCTCTTTAGACATAAAACATGTTTTAGTTCAAAGAAATAAATTGTAAAACTTTGTTTGGCAAAATACATTTCCAGTAAAAGCATTTCAGGTGTCAAACAAAAAGTATCTTTTTTGTTGGATATGCACCAGAATTCATAGAATAAACTTTCAAAATAAAAAAGTATCAAATCAGATTTAAATAAGTAAGGCTGACTCAATAGAAGCAAATTATCATATAAACTAGGAAATTAAATTCGACATGGAAAACACCTGTATGAGTAAAATGTAAAAGAATTTTGATACTGCCTGAGTGAAATTTGAAACAAAAGCAACAAAGAAAAAAAATAAGAAATTTTTATTCTTAAAAATGTTTTTACAAAGGCATATAAAACAAAGAAAACTGACTATAAAATTTCCAAAGTTTGAAAAAAAAAAGAAATCTATAAATTTAGAATTTTTAAAATCTTCTACGAAATTGCTCTCTTTAGACATAAAACATGTTTCAGTTCAAAGAAATAAATTGTAAAACTTTGTTTGGCAAAATACATTTCATACCTCAAAGCGTAAGTGAATTTTTCTTTTTCATATAAATCTGAATGTATTTTTCACGCAGTACTTTATTAAAAAAAGAAAATTCAAAGGTTTGGATAGTAGTTGACGATTTAGAGTTATATTCAGTTCAATATATTGTACAACAAAATGAAACCCGAAGTGAAGATTAATAAAAAGATAAAATAAAGGAGTTGGGTTTCGGAATGTTAAAGTAATAAACACATGTAACAATACTCTCGTTATATTTAAAGTAAAGTCAAAACTTTTATTTTAAAGAAATAAACATAAAAGAAATTAATTTTTTTTTAATCCCTTTGCATTTATAATATTTTTCAGATTCTCCTTATTTTTGCTTTATTCTTTCTTAAAAATAACAAAGTTTTTACAGAATATTTCTTTTAAAGTCGATCTTCATGTACTAATATATAAGAACCATTAAATATATGTCTTAAATAAGATATCAGAGCGAAAGATATTTTTTACAGAATATTTGAATTTTATTGACTATTCTACTAAGTCAAGCAATGTTCTGTCCAAAACAATAAAAATACTGCATTGAACACTCAGATAAACAATTTTAATGCTTTCTTTAGATTGTGGTGAATAGTATATAAGCCAGTTAACAACTATGCTACACTAGCGTGTGCTTTTGTATCCTGGTTATGTTACTGGACTGCTAACCACAAGGTCCCAGGTTCTATTCTTCGCGCATTCACATATCGCTACATTTGGTGACCCGAACGATGAACCTTCAACCTTCGTAACAGCTGTTGTGGTGCCATCTACCCTCAACCAAAGTCGTCAGACTCACTTGACGCAGCAACCACTCACTCACACATTCGTTACTCAACTGGGTACAGGCCAATTTAAACAACAGACAATCAATACATCACCACTCAACAGCCATATCATTCGTCTCACCTCCGACTCACTGGAGGGAGAGTACTGTGGTGAATAGCATATAAGCTTGTTAACAACTACGCTACACGAGCGTACGCTTTTGTATCCTGGTTATGTTACTGGACTGCTAACCACAAGGTTCAAGGTTCTATCCTTCGCGCATTCACATATCGCTACAAGATAAATAATCAAAAGACGAGAAAGCTTTCAATTATTGTTATAGAATAGAGAAAAAAGTCTTTCATCGTGCAAATTGGTATTTTTTCAAAATTAATTAAATTTGATTAATTCATGAATGAATCAGTAATTGTTATTAATTAAGAATAGTACAGAGTGTCTTCTTTCTATAATTATATTTCCACTGAAGAGATTTTTTTTATTTCTTTTACAATTTAAAGCATAAGCATGTGATATAATGAAGCTTTTGAAATATAAGATGAAATAGTTCATTTAACCCCCAGAAAAAGGAAATTTTGCATATGTTAAATTCTATGACAGATAACGTAAATAAAATTTTGAATACTTTATATAGCGTCAATAAATTTCAATTGAAAATATAAACCTTTCAAACTTCTCAAACACCTTTTCCTTTCAAGTTATATATGAAAGAAAAATATTTCGATTTAAAATTTAGGGAACTATATGTAAGAAATTTCAGTATGCATTGAATATTCAGCCGACGATAATTTTTAAAGCAACAGATTTAATTTGACATCATATCATAATCAGAAAAAAAGAATTTTGTTTCTCTAACATAAGTCTTCTTTATTATTGGAAGAACTACTGTAATTTAATTATTTAAATCAGTACTTCTCTATTTTTTTTCATTTCTTGTTATATGACAAGATTTCATAACACTGTCTCTCTGGCAGCGTAGTTTTTTAAATTACTTTTCTTCAGTTGGTTTTTATCTGACAAATACAATTTGCAAACTCCGTGTCTTTTTAACGTTCTTTAGGACTCAAAAAAGGATCTTTAATACGGTACACCTAGTTATACAAAAGCTATCCAATGTCTTCTGTTCTTAAATGTTTAAGGATATTTGCTTTATTGTCAATTACAATTTACAAATAAATGTAAATCTTTTACTTCCTTCTTTTGATTCTATCTCAGTTTACCCTCATTTAAACTTTGCTTGGTTAAGTTATTCATTTACCTGATATCAAGAGGAAGGATGACACTGTTTACAGACTGCATTCAATTTCATTTACAATTTTTGCATTATTCTTTTTATTGATTTTGAAAAGCAATGTTATCCCTTCATACCCCGAGTTGTAAGAATTTTTCATTTAATAGCATAATTATTATATTCTTTTCTAAATAAATCAAGATTACTACAAAGCAAATAATTATGTCAAAATAATGACGCTGTTAATTAATACTCATGTAAAAAAATTACAGACAATTAACTTAATGAAACAATTCCAACAATGTTGAATTAATGGAAACGCAGAAAATTGTAAATCCTATATTAAATTGTAATCCTATTCATATGAAAAATATTTTTACTATTATGTTAGAGAATTGAACTTCTAGATAACTAGATATGAACTTCTAATATAATACTACAAATTTAATTCCTCTTTATGATGCACTTGTATGTATGTTAATTATTGGATTTTTTTTTTATTTTCGTCATGCATTTTTTACAAAAGATGAATGCCTAATCATAATTGAAGGAAATTAGTCTATGTGATAATTAATATAATACTTAAATTAATGAGGAAACCTGTCTGACTAATCTTCCAAGTTCTTGAATGAGACGTTTGTTTACAAAATTCTAACTTATTAATGTCAATTATAATAGTAACTTATTTCAAATATGTTCATAAATTTAATACAGGATAACTTCATTAATAAGTCATTGTATCAGATAAAAATGCTGGCAGAGAAATAAATTAAAAAATATTAGTCAAGACAATAGAGATAATATAGAGATGCAAATATTATGAATTTATAAATGACTATTAATAAAGTAATTTATAATACTCAAGTCATAATAAAATTATAAAGGGAAACCAGTTCGTTTTAATACATTTTATTCACAATTTAGATTATTTGAAAAGAGAAATTATTGAAATGCATTTATTAACCCGAAATGTTTTATATCGATATTTTTAATCATAAATTGTATTTAAAGGAGCCAAAATTTGTATACTAGTAGTAAGTTGCAGAAAAAATCGTATTTAAGTAAGAAAATAATAAATTTTAAAAATATCTATTTAATTTTTTTATAACGTATCCTGCATGTTTCAAATATTTCTTGTGAAATTAAATGATATGATTTATGATTTAGGATCATTGTAACCATTTTTTATTAATTGAAATATTTTTATAAGATAAACGCAAATCTATTTAAAATAAAAAATAATCAACACTACTACAAGTCAAGTAAAATGAGAAGCACTCTTATATGAATAATTTTAAATAAATAAATATATAGCCTCATTATCATAAACTTTCTATAGTCGAAGTACTACTAATCAAATCAAGGTAATGTGTTATTCTCGCTTCAGCATAAAATTACACTTTCGATCGAAATTATTAGTTAGTACAGTTTCTATTTATCTAAATTGTCCTAAATTATTAAAATTCGAATGAATGCATTTATACACATAAAATATACGTATAATTATTTTTTTTTGTAAATTAGAAACTAATTCTTTTTTTCAGCACTGCTTAGTGATTTCAGCAAATTAGTGATATAATTATGCGCTTTTGTTTATTACAGCCAATCATCCTATTACCACAGAAATAAACCGTATAAACAGAGATTATTGTGACTGGTTGTTATGCTAAATAATTATCCAAATTTTTGCATAAAAAAAAACAACGGCCAACAAAAGTTCAAAGAGTTTTCGAGTTGTTGGTAAAAGAATATGAATATTTCCATCATTTCTTTTAACATAATGATGCCCTGAAAGCAAATTTCAATCAATCGCTTGAATAAAGACAAGAAAAGAAAAGCTTTTGAAATCAAATGAAGCCGATGATATAAATGGTTCCAGATTATGAGGGATTGTGCCGAAACACCACAAGCTGAGGCATCGTTAGATCAATGAGAGCATTATCTGTAAAAAATGCGGGAATCTACCCGGCAATATCAAATTCTTTTCTGTGCGCTTGTTTTTAATTTTAATTTTTTTTATTTTCCAGAATATTGCAGAACTTATATAACAAATTTTAATAACTTATGAGGAAAGTTAGCAAGTAGATTTTTGCTAAAACTCCTTTGTTTCAATTTATATTCTAATTCTAATTTAAAATGTTTCAGACGATAATATAAATTTGTATTTAATATTTTGTAAAAAGAAATATTCTTGTTAAAAAAATTATACATGAAAGGATATTAATCCTGAGCAATGTTGAGTGCAACAACTAGTTATTTTGTATAAAATTAAAAATTCAGTTTTAAATTTATATATTTTCCATTAAAACTTCGTATGAAAATTTATTATTATTCCAACTTCTATAGCTTGTTAATGTCTAATGTCAGAATTCTTTTCAATGTGTCGCATAAGTAAAAGTTATTCCTAAAAATTTGACATTTACATCAGATTAGATAAATTTGAGAAAGTCATATTCCATAAATAATGAGTTTATTATTTTAGGCTTTAATAAATACTTGCTTTACTTCAATTTTTTGTGAGCTTTTTGTTGTTTACTATAAGGAGGTTTGAAATATCCTTACATATAACATTTTTTAAATTAAAATTATTCCACAGTTTTTTTTCAATTAAAATTTAAAAAATAGTGTTTTAATTAGTATCGCAAATTGCCTAAATAAAAAATTGCATCAAATTAACTAAAATTTAATTTTTTATGTACTCCAATAATTAAAATCATTCTTCATATTTGACAAACATTATAAATTTATTACTTAATTCTTCGAAAACTTGAACATAAAACTCATATTTTAACATAGTTTATGAATATTAAAAAAATTCATATTTTAAGTCTGCATCCACTTTTTTTCATATTCTTTTCCGTTAACACTTCAAAATCAATTATTTTCTTCTCCCATCACTCTTTTTCCTTTCGAATCACCTCGTCTTTTTCCTAACAGCATTTTTTTTCTTTTATCTACCTTTATATTGATTTTGTCTTTGCTCATACTTTCATACATATGGTTATCTCTTGGCTCCTTATTTATTTCTGTTTATGATTATAGCGACAACAAATTAATTTCATTCATTTATACTATGGATTATTGAGACAATTTTACTTTGTTAAAACTTTAACAGCAGTAGTCTATAAATATTGTGTTTGCGTGCGTGCGTGCGTGTGTGTGTGTGTGTGTGTGTGTGTGTGTGTGTGTGCGTGTGTGTGTGTGTGTGTGTGTGTGTGTGTGTGTGTGTGTGTGTGTGTGTGTGAATGCAATGATGACAGGATGTTCTGTGAAATTTTTACGGTAAAATAAGGAAATTACAAAAAATGACTGAAAAAAAGGTTAGCGAAAAAACATCAATTAAAAACGTGTAAGTTATACTATAATAAAAATTCAAAAAAAACTTTCAAAAAGTTATTTGTAAAATTGGAGGAAACAACTAGGTTTAAAAGTTATGAAATTTCAATGACTTTAAAAAAGGGTTCATCCTAAGATTGAAAAATGTATTCATCAGTAATTTCAAATAATCTTTCTGAGTTAAGCAACAGAGAAGTTTAATTAAAGTAAACAATAATAGTTACAAAATAATTTGAAATCTGCATTCAGAAGAGACGAATATGAGGATACATTTTTTTTCATTTTTAGGACGAAACATTTTTCAAATCATGAAAAGTTCATAATTTTGAACCAAATTTTACCAATTTTTGTTCGTTTTTTTCGGGTATACCATGAATTTTTCTTACTAGACTTTTGGGCTAACTGGACTTTATTTTTTGAATTATTATTTAAGTTCCTTATTTCTACGAGCGTTGTAATCCTTCTTAATAAATTCAGCACAATTGATACATGTTATTTATTTCTCTGGCTATACCAGATTTGCATATAGCCTTTTGTGTGCGTGTGTAATACAAAAGTCAAATAATAAAAAGAAACCTCTATATGCTTAAATTAAAACTTATTACCTTATATGGGCCGAATGACCTGTTACAAAATACAATTTTCATTTCTAACAACTACAGTACGTCACAGTTATTTAAAACCTTCAACAACACTAACAAGAGAAGGTGTAGAAGCAGTGATAAAAATAACAATTTTTCTGAAAATTATCTAATGAAGAAATTGAGATATAGTTAAGCCATGCACTTAAAATATAGATAGCGATTTCAATGAAAAATTCAATTATAAATCAGTTTAAAATTTTCTTTCCTCCGTTAAAGATAATTTTTTTCATGTTTTCGGAAACATCCTAAATAGTTTCGCAACCAGAAATCGGCACTTTCTCATTCTTATTCATGATCTCTACATTTTAAAAAATATATATTGCTAGAAGAATCAAGAATAAAAAATAACAACAAGAATATAAAAAATAAACCTCAAAAGCAAGTAAATGCAAGAATGAGCAAAGTAAGAATTTAAAATAATAAACCTCAAAAAGTCAAGAAAAGAAACCATATACATAATAACTTTAAAAATCCATCATTTAACAAATTTAGATCCAACTCCATACTTAAAGAAATTTCAAACCTATTTCCAATCAAAATGTAGAAATTAATAAATTCTACAAATATGATCTAGCTATCGGAAGAAGCATGTTTAACTACAATTATATCCGTAAAAACATATTGGGGGAAAAAACATAAATAAAGTTCAACACATTTGCAATAAAAAGAAATTTAAAAATCACTTCTCTTCTTTACATAAGCATACCATTACTGGTATCTTGGATATTATCGAAAATAAGGAATCAAGGGAATTTATGATCAAAATACAAAAAAAATTTCAAAATCTTTTTCAGAGATATACAAAAAAGTTTGGTTAATCATTTAGACAATTTCTACGTAAAAGTCGCCGCTAAATTCGCTATTCCCATACAATTCTTTGTACATCGAAAATGGATTCTATATTTTAACTTTAAAGATTTCTTTAGAAATAATTTCAGATTTAATAATTTAAACCTACTAAGAATCATAAAAATATTAAAGATAACATTCAAGCTTTACAAGATAAATTCATAATCAAGCCTATTAATTATAGACAAAGCAGCTCGCATTTAGATATTTGCAAAAAATTCTTCCTTGTGATATTAAACAAAGAATTAAAAACATTTGAAACTTACAAATCAGCAATTCTAACATCGTCATCACAAAGAAAAAAATTTCTGCTTTTTTAGCAACAACAAAAATCATATGAAATAATATAAATAATAACATTGCTTAAATGTTGCTAATCCTAAATTTTAAAAAGCAACCAATGAAATTTAGAATCATTACTTAAGGCATATTACCTATATGAACAAACCTGAAAATATTTTCTCTAAATATCTTAATGCTATCCTCGATTTTACTGAAAAGGAAAGATACGTCTAGATTATGAAAAACAACGACCAAATCATTGAATTCCTCAAAAATAATAGAATTAATTCAAAAGAAGCTTATTACTTTCAAAATCTTTTCACTAACATTCTCTTAAATAAATTACAAGAAATCTTAATGAATTATTTCTACGATCTTAAAAATCTATTCAACATCCCAATAACTTACTAATAAAATCTGACTTCTTTCTGCATTCAAAATAATTTTATCTACAACAAAAAAGAAGCTTTCAACCCATAAAGAGTATCTCACAAGGAAATAGCTTTTCCCCTCAACTGGCCAATCTATTTCTTGGCTTCTTAGAAATAAATCATTTCTAAAATATCAACTCAGCCATTCAATACATTGATGACTTAACAATACTTAACCTACAAGATTTCAACTCTTTTACCCAAAATATTTATCCAGATGAGCTGAAACATATCAAAACCAGTAATTATCAACGCCCTGCAGTATTTTTAGAGCTAATTATATAAATAACAAAACAAAATTTTAAAAAACTGATTTTTATGGCAAAACAAACTATTTCACGTTTATGTTAATAGACAGATTTTTGGAACTCTAATATTACCTTCAAAATCTTAGCAAAAGACTGCACTTCAAAGCGATATTGGTGCAGGTATTTTAAATCTGTGCCAAGTTAAACCAATCTAGCAACGTTTGAAATGAACTTCGAAAACGCATGTTTTGACCAGATTCCCAATTCTGTTTCTTTTCAAAGACATCTATCATTTAAATATTTTTTTCCTCCAATATCGCTCTTGTCACGTTTCAATTTAAAAGTTTTTACACAAACTATTATTTAAATGTTATCTTCACGGACCTTAACGATTTTTAATACTGCCCCTTGTATACGCAATCCACATAAACGCGCGGCGAAAGTCACGCCACTTGATACTGTTCAAACAAACCGGACGACTTCCGGTCACGCTAAAAGTTCGGTATTCGGATCTTTTTCTCTATTATTTACATTTTTATTCTTTTTGTGTGGCCTTGTTACAATTTGCTCTTACTTTTGATATTATTATAATTTGCTACGCATTGCATTTTTGCATCTGTCTTATGTCCCTTTTCCATCTCTATAGTTTTGGTCTGTTATACCATCCCTGGTGAAAACAGTATCATTTCACTTAATCGTTCTATATACATGTAAGCACTATTTTGTTTGTAGCAGAATGCGGTTTCGAAGACATTGAAGAGATATTGCATTTTTAAATTCGTTTAATTCTCTGATGATGATTTATTTACAAGAAGGCACGGACAAGGCATGACCGCTCACAACAACAGATTAGGCAAGAAGTGGGGAAGAGAGTGAAATAAGCTATCTCTAGTCTTATATAACATGAGATATCGATAGAAAAATATTTTTTCACAGAGTTAATACTATTAATATTCTGATAGGGATTTCTGACAAATGTCAATAGCAAGTAAGGGAAACACATCTTTTAAAAAGAATACGCTTACTGGAATGAATAAATAGAATGTGCTTTGAAAAGAATGTGCAGCCTGGGAACGGCTGACGAAGCATTTTACAAAGCTTATCTTGAATTAATTAAGTATAAAAAGTGGAGTGCGATCAGTAAATAAGAGAATATTTTAGAATGAAGTTACTATGGGCTAAATTGAGCTAAAAATGAGGAAATTAATTAAGTTTAAATTAAATTTTAAAATTCATTACATACACATACACATGTTATCTCAATTTAGCCCATATTAACGTCATCCTATAATATTTTCTTATTTCCTGATCCAATTCCACTTTTTTTACTTAATTAATTTTACAAGAGCTCTATAAAACTGCTTACTTTATCAATTTCTCATGCTTCGAGGGAAAAAATAAAAATCCTTAATTCTTACTACATTCTTTTAAATATATCTAAAATTGCCTGTCCGAAATCGACACATGCCAAAGAAATCCGTATCAAAATCTCATAGTAAAATGATAGAAAGGAAAATGTTTTCTCTTTGTAACGCATATTTGTAAACGGTGATTAGTTTTTTCATCGCTTCTTGTGGATAATATGCCTCCCTTGAAAAAATAAATCGAAGTTTAAAAACTTCTTCGGGAATATTTATGGTTTAATAAGAATGCATGCTTTTAAAAGCTCTGAGAAAATGACTGAAAGCACAATTGTTTAAAAGCAGTATGTAGTAAGAGCTCTATAATCAATAAACGATGAATGCGTGACCAAATGTGTTAAAGCATTGTTGCATACATTGAAATGCCAAGGGTGACATTACTGCAAAGTAAATAACTTCAGAACATATTAGGTCCGATTTCGACAGAAAAAAGTCTTGTTGTTGTTGTTACTTATGGCACTTTACAAGCCCGCTGACAAATCTGCCGGCGATTTAAGCCGAGTGAGCGTCTCTTGTTTTTCAGTAGCACCACCTAGGGCAAGAGTACGACTTAGCTACCTCATGCGTCACATTCGCTTGCACAACTCCGTTTTACAAGGGGGGGGACACATTCACACACCTCACAGATAGAACACAGAGGAAGAACAACCATGCCCAAACCGGGACTCGAACCCGGGACAGGCAGATCACGAGGAAGATGCGCTACCCCAACGCCGGGACGCTGGCGAATCAGGTCTTTATTAACCTTACCCTGTAACTATATTATAAATTTCAAATACTGAAGATTTATTTTATTATATTTCACATCCATCTTATTTTATCCAAAAATATAATTAATATAAGTCCGTTAAATCTAATCTAATCTTCCAGAAAATCTAATCTTTCTATAAGTTGTTTAAAGAAGTACAGTAGTTTTTTTTCCCCACTTGGGAAATGTAATTCTCTGTAGAAAACATTAAAAAAAACGCGCCTCAGATCAATTTAATCACTTAAATCTCTCTTTTTTACCATTTGTTCTAATTTGCATTTTTTCAGTAAAATAAAACAGAATTTCTAATGGCATTTAAGTAATGCAAGGCACATAATATTAAAAAGATTAACTGGTGTAACTTTCTTTTTTACTCTTTCCTTACATTTTCATTTAAATTTCTTATTTTTTATTTATTATAATCCTATTTAATTTTGATTCCGTATTTTTATTTTCAAAGTTAAATTATCCACTTAGAAGTTTCGAAATAACCTTTTAATTTCATTTATTTCCCAACTCTAATTTTTTAAATTGAAATCAGTCAATCCGCATTACTTTGAGATGAACTGGTCTTTTGTCTTGTTTTATTCAAACGTAACACTTAATAACTTTTTTTCCTCTGAATTAAAGAAAATCTCACTAATTTATTTTTATTTTTGTAATGCATATTCCTCGAAACTGGAAAATAATTTTTTTTTTTATTTATGTTAAATGTAAAATTATATATATATATATTTTTTTTTCAATAAACTTTTGTGATTTTAAGAGAGGTTTGCTTTTTTCTTGCAATTTTGTCAATTATTATAAAATTTGTTTTAACAAATTAAGCTTTTTTTTAAATTAATAAATAATTTAATTTATATAAATTTATATTTCAACTTAGATCAATCATTCTTTAACTCTTCATGTAAAGAAGGTTTCCTAATAATTTATAACTTTCAAATTAAGTCTTTGAAAATTTTTATTCATTTTAAATATATTATTTATTTTAATTCTCCATTCATTATATTATATAAGTATGATAAGCTAAATATTTTTGAAACAGAAAATAAATAAATGTGTACATGACCATGATTCAAAGTAAATTTTAAAGTTTAAAGAAATGAATTAAGTTAGTCTAAATCGTCATAACATGATAAGGTTTTATATTTGATTCATCTACCTTAGTTTTATTTGCATTAATTTTATCAGCCGTGGCCTTCTATATGCTGTGAATTTTGCATCATGAACTTTACATAAGGAATGACAACCTAAAATCTTTTTCATTCTAAAAAGTCGTGTAATATTTTAGATAGCGATACAAAGCATTAAAAGCCTAATTAATTTGTTGTTTGTTGGTGAATATTTTAATAATACAAGAATGATTAATCAGAATCATTCAATTCTGTTGTAGGCAGTTATATAAAATAAAATGATTGCAATGAAATTTTATTTAAAAATAATTTTGCCAACTGTGTTAAATACATGGAACTAAAACTTATATCATTCAAAAGTTAATGTATCAATTTTTAAAATGGCATAATTATATTCTTGCACTATATGCTCCAGTGATATTGAAGAAATCTATCTTTAAATTCTGGAATTTTAATTTAATTAGAATCAGAAAAATTGAGAACCCTTGCTTAATGAGCAATAGAATTTCAAGCACAGTTCCAAAAAAAGCTACTTTTAGCCCGCCAATAAATTACTGTTGCCATGAAAACTAGCTCTAGACTTTGGATATTATTAAAATAATTCAACACTATAGTAATAGTACAGTAAAATATTTTGCTTTTTTTTTATAAAAATTGCACCTGCCACGCAAATATTAGCATATCAATTCAAAATTTTCTGTATTTTTTGCCAAATTTTATATTCTGTTTAGAGAATCAGAATATCATTCACCAATATTTTAAACCATCTCCAAAAGATGAGTTGAAAGGGATTTTATTGCAATAGGCAAATCAGTTGCATCAACTGACTTCATTTATTGCACAATAATGTATCCTTTAATAAATCATGAAAATTTACCAATTGAATTTCATGTAGGATCCATCAATGTATTCCCTACATTTTATTCACCATTTGTTTATTTTTCTACGCTTTGAATCGTATAGTATTATCATATACTTTTAATGAACATGTAGTGAAAGCTTATAAGCCAGTTAACAGCTACGCTACCCGAGCAATTGCTTTTGTATTTTGGTCATGTTACTGGGCTGCAAACCACAAGATCCTAGGCTCTGTCCTCTCACATCCCAATTCGCCACATTGGTGACCCGGACGTGATTTGAACACACAACATCCCAATTCGCCACAAATATACGACATATGCATCATCAAAAACTACATTAGATGTTGTAAAAGGTATTTACTAGATATTTAGATATTTTTTAACTTTAACCATGCATTATCGTATTTAATGAAGTCTAGATGCTTCAACATTAAACTTCAGGACAAAATTATTTTATAGTTTTAATAGACTGTTAAACTATTCTGCAAATGCATTCCTTCAACATTTTATGCTTTGTATGTCTTCAAAACCAAACAAATTCTACCTCTTGAATTTTAAGCAGGTCACATTAAATAATGTAAGTTTTTTAATGCTTCAGTTTGAAGTTCAGTTTAATGCTTCAGTTTGATTTATTTGAAGTTTCTAAAATAGAACTTTGTCATTGATTTCCCAGTCACTATTAGATGTATCGAATTCTAAAACTGGCATATTTTGAAATTTCTTGACCTTTTATACATAATCAATACATCAGTGCAAAATTTTTATATGCTCCATTTTTATCTCTTTTGTGCGAAATTAAAATCAAGTGATCCACAAAACCTTGCAAAAAATAACAGGGATAGTTTATTGATATAAATGTATCTAAAATTTACTACAACTTTTTGAGTGCATCATTTGATCTCATAATGCAATAATGAACTTTGGTTTGTCAAATTTCTCCATTAATACAAAAATATTGCTGGATTTAGTGATTCTTGATAAATAAATCTTAAGTTGTCAGTGTAAATATATCAATTGAGAAATATAATCTACTTTTTTAAGTATTTATACATTATTGATAATATTGCAAAGGCAACTTAGAGAAACTTCGGTCACTTAGAGAAAACTATAATGAACCCACATGTAATGTGATAAATTCTTGAAATGACAATTATTTCTCTCGATTTCATTAAATACCACCTATTTAGGGAGATATGTAACGACCATTCTACTCTGATGGGCTTAAATCATTTAAGTTCTTGATGATACAATAGATTGCCAATTCCCTCTCGGATAATACGGAATTGCAAAAATAATAAATCTTGCAATTTCTTTCTACAATGTTCAGCATAGTTTGTTAATCAATTTTTGTACAATTTTCTTGCATAATATGACTATATTATGAAAGTTCTTGAAATCATCGGTATAAATTAATTAATATTCAGTTTGTTTAATTTTTACGTATACTTAGTTCAGCTCAGTATATTACGTCCCGTTTTAAAGCAAGAGGTGGGCTATTTTGAGACGCACTTCATAATTGTGGACCGCGGTCAGATGACGAATACAAACACCTGAGCTGGCATCCCCTTTTAAAACCTCCACACCACACCAACGGGAGGGAGTTTTGCCCCAACTGTTTTAACGCGCACCAGACCAGTTTGTACGACGGTTCTTAAATGGAATAGGTTCTAGAACCTGAATTCTTTTGTTTCCAAACCCTAGAGTATGCCATTTACATTTATTTTATGTTTTTACATAGCAAATATGAAATAAGGTTCGATGGGGAATCAGTAGGTGAACATTCAGCTCTTCATTTGATAGAACCTTATCTCAGGATTGGTAGAAACCTGACAGCAAATAATTTTCTCACTTTGTTGAATTTTGTAAAACGAATGAGGACCAAAAGAAATAAGACGTGTTGACAAACAAATCATCCAAAGAGAAAAAGGACTTATTTTTTCTAAAACTAGAAAGAGGAGCACCGTTCTAGTCAAAATGCTAGGCATGACAATATATCACTCACTTCTTATCAAAGAATAAAGAATAAAAACGTTCTCCTCCTGAGTACTTTCTACCAGACATTGGAAATCACATCTAATGAAAAAGAAATACCCGAAGCTGTGAAATATTACAATTCCACAAAATGTGGAGTTGCTGTTTTCGATCAATGATAAGAAAATACTCGGTGAAATCCTCATCCAGACGTTGGCTAGCGCAAGGTTTATTTATTTTATTTTTTTAACATTCTCGACATGGCCGCTTTAAAGGCTTGGATAATTTATAAAGAGACAGCTAGATATAAAAACATCGGCCGCCATGATTTTATTTTAGAAGTTTCGAAAGACATACATTTCACCAAACTTTCCTTTTCCATCAGAGAGAAAATTGATGTTTATCGAACTCGTTCTCATAAGCGTAAACAATGCCAAATAAATTCATGCAAGGGCAACAAAGTTTGGAGGTTGTGAAAATTGTTAAAAATACGTTTGGAAAGATAAATATTAGTTAAAATTAAGAAATAAGTAACCTGCATACACTACCAAACAAAGTAAGCAAGTAATTCATTTATCTCTTAAATAAAATTTATTTCATAGTAAAAACTGTTGCGAGATAATTTCAAAATACTGACAAATTTGAAGACAACTACAATACATTTTTCTTTATTTTTTTAGCTTTGTTAAATATTCTTTATCCTCTGTTTACATATGTTGAAAATTTAAATACAATTAGTACACACACACACACACACACACACACACATATATATATATATATATATATATATATATATATATAAAGCTCCTTTTATGTTTATTATCCTTTGTTTACAAATATATACTTATTAAACAAATAAATTATTATTTATAAAGTTTTAGTTTACATAATATTAGCAAAAAGTGTCATTTTTCTTGCAATAGGGATAGGAGTCAAAATGACCCCTGATCGTACTTATACAGTAAACTTCATAATACTGATATAAAGTATCATCATGATATATAAAAATTTCTTTCAAATTTTATGAAATAGCGTTAGAGATATATTATTAATTTTTACTTATACTTTTTTGTGGCCTAAGAACTCGTTAGCAAGTTTTTATGGCTACTTCTTGTATCATTACTATTTCCAATTCAAATCGAAAACCACCGATGAGTTGTTTTTCTTCAATTAACCACATTTCGCATCTCGTCTCCTTTGACTAGAGTTTCTGTAATCATTCATTGGGCGTTTCTGGGAAAAAGAAGCTTTTCCCGCTCAGCAAGTGATTATGCCCTCGGTAATTCTTGTTAGTCCCAAGCAGAGATTTTGGGCGTAACCTAGACTCCTTAATGAGAAAAAATCGTTGTTATCCTCGGGACTATTAACTGTCTTGCTCCGGAAAATGTTAGAGCTTTTTCCTCCCATCTTTTTCTCTCTCCCGTGGGTTTGCAATTGCTGATGTCATTGTTGCAGCGAAACACCCCAACTCATTGTACACTTTCTGGCAGTTCATTAAGGCTTTATTAAAATAGAATCGCATGTACATAAAGAAATGGGGGTTATTGGAAAAATGTTTTTTGTGATGGATTTTTTTTCTTCATTTTATATTATGATGACACCCTCTTTAATTAAACCAAACACTAACACATTTTTTTTTTCATTAGTAATGATGTAGTGAGTAATTATTTTCCTTGTCAAATACCTTTTGCAGTATTTTTGTTGAAAGAAAACTTGATTATACTTTTCGTTATATTTTAATAAATAGATTTAAGGGTATCATTTTATCAATAACATGAAGTATTATTGTTTAGAAATATATATATATATATATATATATATATAATTCTTAAATTATAAATATATTATTCAGAATTTGTTATGAAGTTCCCCAGTGCAGTTCATTTCCTGGTAAGAAAAAGAGCTTTGCAGTTAATTTTAATGAATTCTGAATTGATGTCGAGTGAATGACTCCTGTCCATTACTACAATCTCGACAAAGACTTGTTGGCAATTTCGACAAAAAAACGAAAGTTCCAAAGACTACTAAAGCTTTTCCCATGCCACTTAATAATGAAGATGTGATTTAATTGTTTAAAAGATTCTAAATCTTTCTTAAGATATTAAATAATTAAATAATAATAATTGAGTTAAGAACAAACGATTGTTCAGTGTAGTTTCTGTCAGTAAGAAAAGTTTCTCTAAGTCTTCACCAGAGAGGTTTCTCTAAGCTGTGCTTTCGTAATTGATTAATAGTGGTTTGCTGCTTGTGTGCTACTTTTTACTAGAAGTTATTGTTTTTCTGTCAGCTTTGCTACTATGTATTTGTGTTTTTTCGTATAGAATAAAGCGTCTTTAATTCTTATTTTTCCCCATACCTGTTTCATAAAATATGACTAAAATATAGAAAGATTCAACTTCCAAGGTACCGATTTAATGTAAAAAGCTTAATAAAAGATTGACATGATATAAGTCTATGTTCTTCACTTTCATATTTCTCAGTTCTAATTTAAGAAAGAAAATTCTTCACTCAAGATCTTTTTAATGAATTTAAATAATTTATAATATTTTCAAGCTTCTAAATGATATTACATTGTTAATAATTGAGCATTGGCCATTATTTGCATTATTAATTATTTTATTATGATAATGATATTCTTATAATTATTTTTAATTAAAATTATAGGTATTTATGCAATGTATAACTAACCGTTAAATACACTTTTTGAAGCAAAATTATTTTCATTAACATTACAGTAGATGAAAAGTTCTTTCATTGACATAACATTCATTTGCATTTTTCAAGATTTAATTTTTGCTTAAGTAATTCTTAACATCCAAGCAAAGTTTAATATAAAAAATTACAAGCCCTTATTTACATTTCTATGAAAAAACATGAAATATGGTGAATTGTAGAATATCCCCAAATGTGAAATTATTTTCAAACTGAATGGGAAATATCTAAAATATATTGAAATTGAAATAAATATTGCTTATATCGAAATTTCTTCCTTTTTTTACCATTCTTATCTCCTTTCAGTTTTACTGAAATGTTTATGAGCTACTAGGGTTTTGTGAAATTTCAAATAAATTAAATCATTTGTTCGTAGAAAATTTAGCTAAATAACTAAGAAAATGGAAGTAAAGAAAAAATTTGCTTGGAAGTTAAGAAATAAGTTTTCAGGAAAGTGAAAATAAACTTTCCAGGAAATGCCAATAAATTCAAATTCTAAGAAAAATTCAATAGACGGAAATGATATATACTGTGGTAAAGTATCAAAATTTCAAAGAAAAGTCAACAGAGGAAGAAATATACTAGTTTTGGAGACAATTCATGAAGTTGGAATATTCTTTGCCAAAACTTACAATTTTTGGGGGGAAAATAAATAGCGATAAAAATCTATTTGTCTAAATTTCTATAAAAATTTCCAATTTAATTGTGATGCATAATTTTTACAATCACAGTTGTTGCTAAAATGAGTCAGAACAAGTACTTGTTACTTAAATAAATATTTAAAAATCAATTTTTACTTTTTGGCACTAAAATGAATGTTTTGTTATAATTTTAAAAAAAATCAAATTTGAGATTTTGGGAAATCTCAACATTTCAAATCTCTTTAAATACGATAAACATATTTTTGGAATTATATCTGTCTGTCTGTGAACACGACAACTTAAAGCTGGAAATATGAAACTTTGTCTGTGATCATTACATGTAATTTGTAGATTTGTATTAAATTTTGAATGAAGTCCACTTCCAAGAAATGTGTCTATATATTTATCAGAGCGGAAAAAGACACGATAATTACAAAGCATAAAGAACTAAATTATTAAAATTTGGTAGAGAGCTTTAGGATTTAAAGAACAGAACTGTTTCAAATTTTCAACCAAATCCGTTTGTCTGTCAATCTGTATATTTGGATAAACATGTAAATGTAATGACCTCAATAAGTCATGACTTAGATTAAATAAATTATTATATAATTTTGTCGATAATTGTAGTTCTGTATAACTTCTTGGTTTCAGGCCGGGTTTTTTTAAAAAAAGGCTTCCAAAATGTATATTAGATTTTCTTTACTATACTTTGAAACAAAATGCTCATCTATGGGGCTCAGAAAATAAAAATCTGAGTACGCGTGGTATTCAAGGTCTTTTTTAAATTACTAAAT
Source organism: Argiope bruennichi (assembly GCF_947563725.1). Taxonomy (NCBI): domain Eukaryota; kingdom Metazoa; phylum Arthropoda; class Arachnida; order Araneae; family Araneidae; genus Argiope; species Argiope bruennichi. The sequence continues at coordinate 78,135,848 of NC_079152.1, forward strand.
TTTTATGCAGGAAGAGGGAATTGACACCTTTGTTAGAAAATACGATAGAAAGTTCCGGGAAGACTATTTCCTGTGTCTTTACCATAAAATTAGAAAGAACTTTAAATGTTCAAAATCTGTGAAAACATCCCCCTGATTCCTTGAAATGGTACAATAACTAACAGGTTTTAACCCTTGAAATGCCCTATATTTTTAAAGAATTCTTTTAAAAATTCATGAATGGATTTACTTTTTCTGACAGTAAAATATTTTACAACTGAAGGATTTTTCTTACCATTAGATTTTTCATAAGAAGGTGAGAAGAGTTATGTCACCCCCCTAAAACTTGAGAGATTTTATTATTCCTTGCAATTCCTTTCTCTCACCATTTGTTACTTCTCGTTTTTATGGGGAGTATTATAATTCTTTTATTATACTACGCTCTTGACACTCCTAGAAAATATATCTAACTTTAGTAGAAATAAAAATATTTTCCCAGAATTAAATCTGAAATTTTACTCAACGTGTATTTTGAGGATGTTGCACTCTTCAAAAGCTTCAGTGAAAAGCAATAAACCTAAATTCCATTCATAACATTTTACCCTACTCCTGCGTTTTTTGGAACGAAAAAAAAACACAAATTTGTTATCTGTATATATGTTTGCAATTATTCACTTCCGACAAAGGCACTACACTTGTAGCTCATTTGTTAACAAAAAGTGCAATATCACTGAAAAAAGCTCCCATTTGCAAATCTATCCCACAAAGAATAACATATCCAAATTTTCCTTGATTGTATTCAGCAACTCATAGATTCTCTACACAATAGATCAGAGAAAAATGATAGAGTTTAATAAATTATAAGTTTTTTCAAAAGCAACTACAAATTAAAGGGATTATAAGGAAATAATCAAGATGAAAGATACATTAGGAAAAAATGCTGTGCATTTCGTTCAAAAAAAAAAAGAAAAAATTAACAGCATAATTTTGCATAAGCTGACAACTTGCAAATAAATAAATATATTTTCGTTTTAACATTTATATTCAAAATAAATCCAGGTATGTGACATTTTTTACGATTACATCTCTACTTTTGAATAATTATTTGACCTGTAAAATACATTTTGTAATGTTTTGATTCTTTTCCCAGCTTTCCAAAAGGTGGAACTGTTGTGTAGAGGAGCTGAGGGAGCACCTGTGATGACGGAAACAACTGGAAACCGATAGCGCGTAGGCTATGAGGTACAAATGGTTAAATATATTTTAATTAGAGAAAAGAATACCTGCTTGCGAATCCTTTAAAACTGTGTGGCTCAGTTTAGTTGTTAGACGCCGAGGGTTGCAACGCGTTATATTTCCTATGTCACCCGCGTTCCTTTTGTGTTTATATCTGTATTGTGCTATCTACATGTTAATTGTCCTGAATAAACTTGTGTTGTGAGTACAAGAGCATTTATTTGAAACATATACTTCACAAACACTAGACCACAAATTCTACACTTTTCTTTTATTACTATGCTATGAAACATATATTAATCTCATTGATCAATTTTATTGTATCAATCAATGGTAGTTTATAGGATATCCATTAGAAAATGTATTAACTCATGAATAAATTAATAATAAAAGCTGAATAAACTTATTCCTAAACTAATCTAAATTAATAATAGCGTTCAAGGACACTATAAAAGAACTAATCCACGAATTAACGAGCCTCCCCCACCCCTTTCAGAGGGAGATTTTTATCTCCCCTTGTCCACTTTCAATAATTGATAAGGAAACAGAATTTTGACGAATTGATTTATTTTGAATACATTAATTGAATCGTACTTTTGCGGCAAACATTTAGTTAGACATTTTCTTCCATTAAAATTAAAAAAGAATGTCACCATCTGAAAGGGCAAGATTCAAAATTAGTTTTAAGACATTCTTCTTAATTTTAAATATATTTAAATTTTAAAAATAAGAAACACTCAAATATCCCCTAGATATTTCTTAATTACCGTCTTTAGTGACGAATTAGTTCGCTGTCATTAAAGATCGCTAAAATTTTCAATTAAATATTTTTTTGGCTTAGTTTTAATGGATTTTCCAGTAAAAAACTTCTAAGCTTGAAATTTTAATAGATGTAAATTCAAAATAATTTAGAAGCCGTTCTGTTCATTACACAATACATTTCCATTATTTTCTGATAATTGCCCTAAAATTCAGTTTTAAAAAAATGGATACATTCTGCCGTTTCTAGCTATTTAGCAATATAGCCTAATTTCTAACATTTCTATGTTAGAAGGTATTAGGTATTTTTCTTCTTATTAATTGTACTTTAAATATAAATTTAAATCGTTTGCAGATTCTTTTCAGAATTAAGTAAATAAAAACGTTTGTTTTCCTGAAATTTTCTTTCCCAGTAATAACCGACATTAAGGACAGAAATTTAATTTCAATTTTTTGCACGTTTCATTATTAACTTTGGTGTTTCGTGGTGTGCTTAATATTCGATTAGAATTCTTACGTATCTGTGTATTCATCTTCGAAAATATCATAAAAATACTTTTTGATAATTCTTTAAAAATTGGAAAAAGATTAATTCGGTAAAAGATTGGTATCATTAAAAAAAGATTTTGTACACTTTATATGAAATTTATTTTTACAGTGTAATGTTTTTGGAAATTATAGAATAAAGACGCTAAAATCTTGATTAATTAATAAAAGTTCTGACTATAACTTAAAAAATTAGTCCTAATTGCACGTTCCCATTCTTCAAAGTATATATGTGGAAAATTTAGTAGCAAGTAGTAGCAAATGGGCTAGTCTGTACAGCACACAACACACATTTGTTTTATTAAAAACTAGCCATCTTTAGGGACCACCTAGTTTTCTGGGATTAATCATGGTTACAATTTTGAATTATATAGTTTTTGTAGCATGGTCTCTTAATAGCGTTTTAACAAAGATATTTTTGAACTTAAAATATCTTGATAGTTATATAACTCATATTTTTATAAATGACGTTCATCTCTCTGCTCATTCTACTATGCATCTCACTAACTTTCTGTCAGATCCCATAAAATTTTAATCTCCATAAATCTTCAAAATATATAATTCATCATGTTTTCACAAGCATGTGACGAAAGTATGGTTCAATTTTTCAAATAGAAAAATGGGAGGAATAACAACTACGATATAACAATTATATATTCAAAACTGCTATAAAGACAGGTTTAGTAGTGGGGAAAAGAAACTTCGGATTCTAGGTTTAATACAACTCCAGATAAAGAATTCTTTATTGTTGGTGTTTTGTATGCAACATAAAAGATTTTAAATAAATGTGAGAAAAAAATCAAAACCAAAATACCATTTTATTTCTACTATTTAAGCAAAAAATACCTTCTTTTTTTGTACACACCAACCAAGTATGAAAATTGATTCACAAAACAAAAACCATACAAAAAAATAATTTTAAAAAAATTATGAAATTTATTAACGCGTCTACTGCCACGACTTTCGCCTAATAATATGACTTTCTATCTAATTAAGATAAAAAGAAGTCATCTAATTGGATAAATGGTTCATTGCAATTAGTATGAATGAATCACAGGTGAGTCGGGTAGCTGTCAACTTGTTAATATCAATAGATGCATCGTCAAAAATTTTATATTAAATTGCAAACACTTTATTTATTCTTTACGAAGAAATTTAACGCTTCGATTTGTCTGATAATTAACTAATGGCGTCCATATAATAAACAGTTTCTAAAACAAAGCTGTTAAAGTTGGTGAATTGAGCTCAGTCAAATCTTCATTAAATTACTTGCATCATATTTTTTAAACATCATTTAGCCGCAAATTTATGTTAATAATTTCTTTATATATTTTTATTCGGCTGAGGATTAAGATGAAATATTAACGTCCCTTTTTGAGCAAACACAAATACAATTTGGTAATAAATCCCTTAATTATCAGTTGTAGGCACCTGACTAGAGTGGTACCCCTGTTAGCAGCACCTTTCCAAACTTCTGCTTCATAAATATTGGAACGACATTTAATTCCCGATGGATTTAATATGTATCTGAAAAGTGAATATGGTGAAAAATCAGTGAAAATAGTCGCTGTTTCATTGATCATTCAGGTGAATAATCAGTGAATTAGGACTGAAATCATGATCTAAAGGGGCAGGAATCCTAAACTTTGCTTTGACACCCACCTGGTCTGTTCAAATATTTTCATATCGATTAAGGTGAAAATGTTCCTATACCCTTTCTCTTCTTTCTTGGCTCTGATTCCATCACTTTTTTTGTTTAAGTAAAAACTGGCATTTTAAAAAAATTAAATGCATTAAAACTGGCATTTTCTGCTGACATTTTAAATTTTAATAACTCTATCTGGTGGAAAATATCTTTATATATATGTATATATATAAAGATATTATATATATATATATATATATATATATATATATATATATATATATATATATATATATATATATAACGAGCATTAAGATTGGTGACCAGCCGGTTCGCCAATCTTAATGCTCGTTAAAATTTTAATAATTAAATATTTTATGTAATTCCTACTTTAATAGCTTCTTCATCAAATATTTTAAAGCTTCAAATTTTGATAGTCATGTAATTCACTCAAAATAATATAAAGTCCTTCAGTCATAACATAATATGTATCTCTCTCATTTTCTGTTAGTTCAGGTAGAATTTATGCTTAACATTAAAATGGAAATGACTAAACTGCAATTAATATAATAATATTTTTTACTGAAACAAAGCATTTTTTTTAATAATATGATTACTGATAATAGAGTCACTGAGCGTTTAAACTTAATGGGCACTAAAGAATATCTTTCTTAAGTTATGTAATATCTCAAAAATTTGTCAACAAAATTTTCTCAGATTCATCATGAACAGATCGATTCATTAACAATGTTTAATTTTAAATGCATCAAACTTTAAGAAAATGAATCGTTTAAAATAATCGGTCGAAAACAGGTTTAAAAAAACTACTTAAAAAACGATGTACTTAAAACTATAAGCATATACAAAAAAATATATAACTAACATAAATACAATTTAATTACAAAAGCATGCAACTAACCTAAAAATAATTTAAATCATTGAAAACAGGTTAAAAAAAAAACTACTTAAAAAACGATGTACTTAAAAATATAAGCATATACAAAAAGCTTGCTTTTGTAATAAATACAATTTACTTACAAAAGCATGCAACTAACCTAAAAATAATTTAAATCATCCTTTGATAACGGTTGTCATGGCAACAATCAGAACATAATGCGCATGCGTGAATTTTCTTCGCCAGTTACGGCAGCGCAAATGCGTGAATTTTTCTACGCCAGTTGGGGTAACGCTATGCAGATTATACATTTTTAATTTCCTTTATTCTGTGTTATTTTAATTCAAAAGTACTTCAGAATGAATCTGAAACATGGATTAATTAACAATGTTTAATTTTAAATGCATAAAACATTAAGAAAATAAACAGAAACGTTTGAAATAATCCGCCGAAAAATGTTAACCCTGGCCTCATTTCTGTTGGGAGAAAAATAAAACTGAAGCTTTATTCATTTGGCGGTGAGGCAAAATGGAAGATTTTTTTGGCGGAAAAGTTGGCGGTGGGGAAAATGGAAGATTTTTTTTCGCGGGAAAGTTAGTTTTTAATTAATAATTAAAATTTCAAAAAAAGGGACCCCAGATGCACATTTCCGACCTCTAAGGTATACATGTACCAAATTTGATAGCTGTATGTCAAATGACCTGACCTGTAGAGTGCCAACACACACACACACACACATTGAGCTTTATTATAAGTTCTAGCCGCCTTTGGCGACCAGCCGGTTCGCCAATCTTAATGCTCGTTAAAATTTTAATTATTAAATATTTTATGTTATTCCTACTTTAATAGTTTCTTCATCAAATATTTTAAAGCTTCAAATTTTGATAGTCATGTAATTCACTCATAATAATATAAAGTCCTTCAGCCCTAACATAATATGTATCTCTCTAATTTTCTGTTAGTTCCGGTAGAATTTATGCTTAAAATTAAAATGAAAATGACTAAACTGCAATTAATATAATAATATTTTTTACTGAAACAAAGCATTTTTTTTAATAATATGATTACTGATAATAGAGTCACTGAGTGTTTAAACCTTATGGGCACTAAAGAATATCTTTCTTAAGTTATGTAATATCTCAAGAATTTGTCAACAAAATTTTCTCAGATTCATCATGAACAGATCGATTCATTAACAATGTTTCATTTTAAATGCATCAAAAACTAAGAAAATAAAATGAATCCTTTAAAATAATCGGTTGAAAACAGGTTTAAAAAACTACTTAAAAAACGATGTACTTAAAACTATAAGCATATACAAAAAAATATATAACTAACATAAATACAATTGAATTACAAAAGCATGCGACTAAAATAAAAATAATTTAAATCGTCCGTTGATAATGGTTGTCATGGCAACAATCGGAAAACAATGCGCATGCGTGAATTTTCTTCGTCAATTACGGTAACGCAAATGCGTGAATTATTCTACGCCATTTGGGGTAACGCTATGCAGATTATACATTTTTAGTTTCCTTTATTTTGTGTTATTTTAATTCAAAAGTACTTCAGAATGAATCTGAAACATGGATTAATTAACAATGTTTCATTTTAAATGCATCAAACATTAAGAAAATAAACAGAATCGTTTGAAATAATCCGCCAAAAAATATTAACCTCAGCCTCATTACTGTTGGGAGAAAAAAACAAATGAGGCTTACTCATTTGGCGGTGGGGGAAATGGAAGATTTTTTTGGCGGAAAAGGTGGCGGTGTGGAAAATGGAAGATTTTTTTTGGCGGGAAAGTTAGTTTTTAATTAATAATTAAAATTTCAAAAAAAGGGACCCCAAGTGCACATTCCCGACCTCTAAGGTATACATGTACCAAATTTGATAGCTGTATGTCAAATGACCTGGCCTGTAGAGCGCCAACACACACACACACACACATTGAGCTTTATTATAAGTGTATATATATATATATATATATATATATATATATATATATATATTCTTCAATTTTTTTTCAAAATTTGTAACTTGTTTAAATGGTAAATAAAGCAATTAAAAGAAAGTAAGTGTTTCGCAAGCAAATATTCACTTTCCACTTACACTTCAAAACAAACAGACTTCAACACTTCAAAACAAACAACTTCAAATAATATACCTATATGCCTATATTTTTATTTAAAAAAAAACTCCTGACCTTTATCTAAAATGTTTTTGCATTCATGAGAAGTAACATTTTTCAATGCTTTGACAAAGTTTCCTTGTTTAACCATTCATGGGAGCTTCATATTCCACTTGAGAAAAATAGATTTTTTTTTTCAAGAAACTTGTTTTAATCTTATAAGGGGTTTTTTTCTCGATTTAGTTTTGCCGATGAGATTAAAATCTCTTTAAAGTTCATCTAATTTTACCTTGCTATCATTTTCTTTATTATTTCTTTAATCTTACATTATCTATAGAAATTAATTAAATTCTTTCCATTGCCTTTCATCGTCCAATTACCGATATCGGCAAAAGAAAGTTGAATTGAATTTCCGGAATTTTTCTTAAATGATTAACGGAATACACTAATCTAGGATCTTTTAAAGTTCTTATGAAATATATGTTTCTAGCGTCATCATACAATTACCAAATTAAAAAGTATCTTTTCTAGAAAAATAGAGAATTCAGATTAAATTCATGAATTTATTTCTACTCCCTAAATTATTGATTAAATTATTAATACTATATTACAAAAAGTTAAGATAGCGATTATCACTTTTAATTTTCATAGAATTTAAGAGGTTCCATATTTTTTAAAGGATTACTTTCAAATAACAAAACCCTTTTAGTTTCAATTAAGCTCCTAGTTAAGAAAAATAGTCTCTCAATCCATTCGTGCAAATAAAGAAAATGACTCTGATATTTATATTTCATGAAAAATAAGTTCGTCTGATCAATTTTAATTATTTTCAAATTATTATCATTCTTGCAGATATTTTTCAACATTAAACAATGGTATAGATATACTTATTTCATTATATATGTCACACATAATGATTGATATACAAATGTTTATTTCATTACATATTCCTCCTTTATTTAAGAAAAGATTCATAATCATCATAATAAGAAAAGATTAATGAGATAATTATGAGAAAAATTTAACAAATTACACATTAAGAAATATAAATAAAAAATATAATTGTTTGATATATTTTGAATTTGTATATTTTAACATATATATTACTTTCACGTCAATTATTTATTTAAAATTTGAATTAATTTATTTAAAAAAAATAGTAAATCACTGCAATAGATTATAAAAAAAGAGACATTTGAAAGTCATATATTCTACAAAGAAAAATATATCACCAGTATTGAAGAGCTGAGAATAGAAAGCTCAATTATCTTTTTGAATAATAATTGTCAATGAATAAAAATTGGTAAGGTAATAAATGTCTGAAATTTTTATAAAATTTTAATTATTGAAAGCTTTCATAATTAAAAAAAGCTGTTATGAAAACAAATAATTTTATATTCCTCCTATTGTGCATTTGTATGTTTTTTGTACATTTTAAACGTTTTCTTATGTTTAAATAAGAACTCAAAGAACAGTTTCGAACTATGATTAATTTTTAATGTAAATTAAGAATTTCTATCTTAAATCATAGCTTATTCTAATTTTGTCTAAATTCACTGATTTAAATTTAATCTTACAGAATTTATATTGCTCGGAAGTTCAATTCACATAAAATAAAGTTTTCAAATTAATTCAAAAATTAAAATTTGAAAAGAAATGATATTTTTAAAGACTTTGCTTTTTCTTATTTTTTATCATTGCACGAGAACATTTCTATTTGTTTGTTTTTTTATTCGCTGCTCTATTGGAGTGAAAAACTGACTTTTCAGAAAATATTCCCTGAAATTAGAAATTGTTTATATAAGAATGAAAATACGAATCTTAGTGAAAAACAGAAACATTTGATTCGCTTAAAACCTTAAAGGCAATGAAAAATTAATCTCTGAATTCCTTAAAATCTAGTAGATTCCTTGATGTTTTTTCTATCTTTGTTTTGTCAGCTTTTCGAAACTTCTCGAAATTCCTCGGATTATTATCCGAATAACACTAAGAGGTAGATTTAATATATTATTCATTTCAAGAAAATATATCGAGTTTAAGAAATTCCTTATAAAATTGAAAAGTAACTACAAAAATGGTTCCTTGGATTATCACAAATTTACATCTAGTTTTAACAAGTTTTTTAAATCATGCAAAAAACCGTATATATTATGTAAATTTATGGTTAAAGATTTTATTCACACTTTAATGTAAGAGAACAGATTTTTTCCAAAGTAATTTTTTATAAATGGCGATGAGTTTCATACTTATTTTCTTCGCATTTCTTTTATAAATGATTTGACATTTACTTCTAATTTTTTCCTACATATTCTTTAAATAATGCAGCTAAACTAAGGGTATTTTGCAATTAAAATTTATATTCTTAATGAAACTATAATAAACGATTTACCCCCTCAAAGAAGTATTAGTTAATAAATCATTATCAAACTTTATAGCAATTTAATTACGTAATTTCTAAAAAAGTAAAGTTTTGTTTGACATAGGGACATTTTTAATTTCTTCCTGGCTTTGTTCGCGCTCAGCATAAGGATTGTATTTATTATTGCATGATTATTGCACATTTATTTGCACATTCATAAAGATTGTATTTATTATTAAAGTATTTATCATTATAAGTTATTTTTTTTCTTTATTTACCTTATTTCCAACCTTGCTGTTTCTGATATGTCGATATAATTTCACTCTATCAATACTGATAGGCCCCACACGCCCATTCAACGAATTAACGAAAAGCCCCCGACACACCTGGATAACTCTTCTTCCTACCTGGATTCTTCTTCCTACCGAAAAGTGTGATTGATTGAATACCTGAGACGTGTGCTGAGACGTTCATTAAAGAAGCTTTCATAAAGGAGTTTTTGGAACAAGAAGATATTCTGTGAACTCTCAAAAGATATCCGAATATACAGGGTGTTCATTAATTATTGTCGGGGTTTCCGTACCTCATAACTTTCGAATAAAAAATATTACGCAAAAACCGATTACGTATTCGTAAATTACAACTCAAAGAATTTTATTAATGATATTAAAGTGTAAAGCTTGCACAATTTGCACTTTGTAGGCATTCAGCTGAAGGCGATTCTTTGAGTTGTACTTTACGAATACATAATTCTTTGAGTTGTAATTTACGTATTCATCATTCTTAGAGTTGTAATTTACGTATTCATAATTCTTTGAGTTGTAATTTACGAATACATAATTCTTTGAGTTGTAATTTACGAATACATAATTCTTTGAGTTGTAATTTACGAATACATAATTCTTTGAGTTGTAATTTACGAATACATAATCGCCTTCAGCTAAATGCCTACAAAGTGCAAATTGTGCAAGCTTTACACTTTAATATCGTTAATAAAATTCTTTGAGTTGTAATTTACGAATACGTAATCGGTTTTTGCGTAATATTTTTTATTCGAAAGTTATGAGGTATGGAAACCCCGACAATAATTAATGACCACCCTGTATATTGTCTTAGTGCTCATCAGTTAATCGAAGGATTTTTTTTTCATATCAATCCGTTTAGAAAGCTCACTAGCGTTGCGATTTCAGAAGGAGTGGTAGTGAATTCTTTCTTTCTTTGAAACAGAAATTTGGGCATCCCAGTATTTTGAGGTAACTATATCCAATGATGTGAATGAATTGAATGGTTAAAAATAAGAGAATTAATAACCAATTGGGACTGATTTAAAAGATTACCACCAGACCAAATCAATTTTCTTTATATATATATATATATATATATATATATATATATATATATATATATATATATATATATATACCAAGATTAAAAGCCTGCGACTGCGTTTTCTCAAACTAAATAAAAGGAATACCTGTCCATACGATTTTATTCATATACACTACACATTATAAATATAAAAACGTGGAAGACATTAGTGGAGACTAATGTAAATGTCTATAATGGAATTCAGAACGTAAGTCTCAATCTTCTCGGCATACTATGACAGGTATTTCATTATACCTTTTATTTGCAATTCGAAAGGAATTAGAAAACTCTCTTTCTTTCTCTAATAGTTTTCAAATAATAGACGAGTATCGTAGATTTTTTATTAGCTCATATGATGAATAGATTCTTTCTAAATTTGTCTGCAAAATTTTAGAGCTGTATTTGCATTTTTTATTCAGTTATTGAAAAAAATTTGATGTATGACAGGAGTGAAAACAATGTTGCTAACCCCACTCTTCAGATCATCTGCTAAAACAGAGCACTATAAAAAAAAGGAATTCTATACTTTTCTATCACTCCCAGACTTGTATATTTAAATTGAAATGAAATAAGTCAGGTTTGTCTACGTGCTATTTTCCTAATAAGAATGAAAGTTTTAAATCGTTTACAATTTTCGACACGCTAAGGCTTCTAAAACAGTGAAAATGAAGATGTTCTGATTTTTATATAATTGTTGATTTATGTTTATAGTAGAAACATGTATTTTGTCAACTCTAAAATTTGTATTTGTTATTTTTAGAATGTTATGATTATGATGTGTGAAATATTGATCATTCTCAGGTTTTTCTTTATACATTCATTAAAAAAATATAAAATTGTATATCAATAAATTGTTTGCAATTTTATTTATTTTAAATAACTAAGAATAAATTAATTAACATTTTGTAAAAATTACAAAAAATTACAAATTAAAATACTTTTAAAAATTAAAAAAGTGATATGAAATTTTTTGTCAAACCTCTAACATATATGCATTACAAAATTTGCTATGGAATTAGCTCTAAGACATGTAGCAATTTTTTAAAGGTTCAAATTCAAAATTAATGCTTTTTTCATTAAAAAAAATATGAATACTTAAATATCATTAGCAGGAGAAACTTTATAGCAAATCTTTTGTAGAATTTTAGTAGCAACCTGAAGAAAACACTTATGGAAAAATCTGCATTAAAAAAAACCTTAAAGAATTTTGAGAATTTAAATTTTCGAATTTTTTTGAAATAATCCAATTTTTTTTTGTGAGAAACAGTTTTAGAATACTATTCTAGGTACATAAAATACAATTAAAATATAATTCCAGACATTAAAATTTAAAAATATTTAGATGGTACCATGCTGCTTTAAAAAAAAAGAATCATGCTTTTATATATTTCTCAAAAATATTACAGCTTTTCAGTCTAGATCTCGAAAATTGAGGGCGATGTTTGGAAGGTTGCAAATAAGGTCATTTAAACCCCCTTGAAATAATAGATTAACTTTCTAAGAAGAAAATTATATCTTCCTTTTTTTTTTTTTTTTTTTTTTTTTTTACTTTCCGACAGCTTCTGATTTATCGTATATCCCCATGTACAGGTTCTGCGAGGTATAGATCGTGTAGTAGATGTCAAATTCTTGTAATTAACTTTGTTTCGGATTAAACATTGATGCTTTACTTTTTATAAAGCAAAATTAGAAGTTTGATTAATGATCTTGTGGCTTACATCACATATAAAAAATTTAGGGCGAAAATTGATTTGTGTTTACCCTCGCCTGGTAGATACTCAAAGTTGTTACTCTAAAACGAAGTCCCTTTTCATGAGAAAAAGTAATTACATTCCTTCCCATGTATACAGCTAGATACAAATGGTTCAAAAGATAGATTTTTCTTATTATAAAAAACGTGCCATTGCATCTCAGGAATTCAATTATCCAATCTCGTTTGAGAATAGAGAAAACAGAAGACAACAGCAATAAATAAGTTCGAAAATATTTTGAGGGCCTTTTTGATCATTTAAATCCACCGCATTAATCTCAGCTTCCATATATTCATAACAATGTTATACATTATTTTTCCTACAAATCCACAAAGTGGTCCTTTTCTCTGTCCCTTTTGCAATGCAGACGGAAATCCTTTTAGGGTCAATAACATCTTGGTAAAAGTCATATGACTCGCAGTGATTTTATTTTCCACATGGCTATTTATATTTTCGACTGGTGTCTTTATTTTCCTTTATTCATCTCATTTTTTAATTCGGTATTTCTGATATAGTGGTTAAAACAACTGTTGAGATTGATTAAAATTGTATACTAATGATAATTATGTATACACCTATCTTCATTCCGGTTTTTATGGTTTCACACAACTGGAATAATTCATATAACTAGAATTTCATCATTTTCCTAATTCAAGATTAACATCTTTATGTGAATCGCCCATGTTGCAGAGAAAAAAGTTAGTTCATATCATTTATTTATCTAGGGGAGTCAGAACTCATTGTTGATTTTTAAGTGCAATATTTCCAAGAATATAATAAAAATATTTTTAAAAAATGCTCTATTTCTTTTGACAATTAATAAACACTTAAAAGAAATCCGTTTCGCTCTAGATATGAAGCAATAGATAAAATGAATAAAATCGTATTGTGAGAAAATCGAAGAAGTAGTTAATTGCTTGTTAAAGAGGACGCAGCAGATGGGTGTCTGATACTATGTCGCAATGTGACCTTGCATGAAATACTAATATTTTGAAACACGCATAAATTAATAGTTTTGATGCGGACTAAGCAATATTTTAGAAAATTATTTAAAAAATTATGATTAAAATTGCTGATTTATAAAATTTATAATTTCTAAGCATTTTAATTAGTAGCATAAATTAATGAGTACTATTTATTATAATTTTTATATAATTTAATTATTATAGTTTGAGAAAATATTTAGCATTCCTATTATATAGAATGTTTACTCATTTTGCATAATCGGCATCGGTATTTTTTGTGCCAATTGTCGCACATGGCTCAAAATCAGATGGACAAAAATCAGATGGTTGCGGCATCTGATAAATTGAGTCAACATCTTCACAGTTATTACTTTGTATTTACAATTGAGTTGATAGCGATTTTCTATGCTCCCCAGAAAATTTCACCTTTTACTCAGTATAAATCTACCATTTATTTTGGATGCACTTTCTCACTACCATAATCGGATGCATCCAGTTGCTATTAGAATCTTGTTCACTTTGCTTCTCCTGTAAAATGTTGGTATTCTGATTCTTTTTTTATTGGTTCTTGAGTCATGCAGGCATTTCTGGGAATTAAAAATTGTATTCAGCAGCAAATCTGCAGCGGTTTTTTTTATCATAATGATATGTTTTGTGACATTAAAAGGTTTTCCGCCCTCCCATTTTTTTTTTTTTTAACTTGGCAAAAGAACATGGGATCTGCGGATCCAAAACGTATTACATTTTGTAAAATCAGGCATTGGTTTATGGCCTGTTCTTCCTACACGTGAGAAGGATCTCAAAGTGACTTGCCTTCATAATGGACATACTCGTGTTATCCATTAACATCGTATATTTACCCTATGTATAGCAGGTATCAACTTGATTTTATTGTTAGTCATATTTTATTGATTGTCTTTTGCTTAACCCATATCGTTTTCGTTTTTTTATCATTATTATTATTTTATTTCTTTTTATTATTATTATTGTCTCGTTTTCCTTTGCTTTACAAGATATATGGTGTGTGTAAACTATTATCCAAATATTTTTTTTAACTATTTAAAAGCCATTGTCTTCTTGTCTTGCACTTAGCACCTTTTTCTTCTGTCTCTTATTTGTATATTTCCTTTGGTTAAACGTTTGCTTATTTATATTAAAGTTTACTTCATTGAATCATTATTTCGTATATTTTGGAACATTGTTTTGTTGTAAGATTTTAAAATCATTTATAATTTGCATCGTCGTATTTTATGCGTTTTTAAGTTTCTGCCTTTGCTTTTATTCATATTTTTTTATAACCTGTTCTAATTTTACCACAAACAGGAAGCAGAATAACTAATTACGACTGTTGTAAAATTAAACCATACAAAAAAAACCCAAATAAATTCGTATAGGACATATTCGCTTCATGAATATTCATTTAATTTTTGACAAGAAGGCATGAATGTGTTCCCCATATTGTGCTGATTTTAGTTTCTATTACATTTCATCACATGAATATCCAGATTTTAATTCTCATCGTATTCGCTTCTTTCATACTCTATCCTAATCCTACTTATAGAACGTAGGACTTATGTTACTTATGGGATAAGTCTTGTAAATTAGGGACTTATAGGATAAGTACTCATCTTTTATCATTATTTTAAAACATGGTGGGTGAATTCGACCAGACAAATATTTGTAACTTTTTTTGTATGCATTCAATGTTTTTGATTTGGCGTGTTTTCTGGGTAAAAAAAATACTTTTATAATATTATAAGTGTTTCCATATTTTGCTTTAATTCTTAAATAATTTCTTTATAATCTAGAATTTATCACAGTTCTACCTATTGGGTTTAATAACGCATTAAATTAAACTCTACATTTTGTCCAGTATAGTCTAACACGGTTCTTTCTACAATAAACTCTCATCACCTCAAATTGTTTATATTCACATTAGAATATTGTTTCTTATGCATAAAATTTGTTTGAAATCGAAACAAGAATCTGAAAACACAATATTAAAAAACGTCATAGAATAAAAGCTGTGATTGAAGTACAAGCTTGAATTCAGCTTAAAATAGTACGTTAGTAATATAATAAATAATTCATTTATCAAACACTTTGTTAACCATTTATTTTATAGCAATGTTTTCCATAATTGCATTGAAATTCAAACCGTGACATTTGAGGATAATATGTATAAACTATTATCATTTATCTATGTCATGAAATTTTTTAAAAAATGACATTTGACTCATGTTCAACTGTGAATCTTCAGGAATCAACTTTAGATTTGTGAATATTCGCAAAATTCAAATAAAGAATGATGTTGATAAGTTTACCTGTATCCAGATTCCCAATCTGTAAATCCCGCATTATATAAAATCTTCCCAGAATGTTTTATTCATTTGTTATATTTAATAAAAATTCTTCATATATAAAAGGCGGTACATGTAGTAAAATATTTTCTTAAAGGTCGTAATGAAGCAGAAGAAATTGTTGATGATTATTCGATTCAGCAAAACCATTTAAGGCAACCTACTAAAATTAAACAGTATAAATCTTTGGGTTGTATTTTATTACAACATTTGGTTAATCAACAAAATCGTTGTCTACATAAATTAAAGCCTTTATAAGTTCATGCAAGTTCATACAGAATACCTATGACTAAATATGCCTGTAAAATCCATGATATAACTTCAGTTAGGGTTAAATCAATTGATGGCTTTCCAATCCATGATGCAATATAAACCTTTTAGGATGGCAAATATGGAAGTACTCCTGAAACAATGTGAAGATTCAGTGAAATTTCTTCATTAGAAAAATATCATGCAGTTATCCATTTGCCAAATCAACTCGACCTTCGAATTGAGGATCATTAGCAAGCAAGTGATAATATCCCTTTTTCTCTTAAATTTTATATTAAAACCAAATCATTCAAAATGTGATAGTTCAGTATAGCTATTCCCGAATATTTTACAAAGACCAAAAATTATAAACTAAAGAATTGACATATTATAAAATACATCAAAATATAAAAACTAGCAAAAAGCGTTATCCTTAAAAATAAGTAAATGTATAAAAGAAAAAAAGTATTTTGATTTCGAATACTAAACTGCAAACTTTTTTTTGGAAACAAAATAAGAAAGAGTTGATATTCAACAAAATTAATCAGAAAAGATTTGTTATCAAACAGATATGAAATTTCTTTTTCTAAATATAAAAAAAATTGTAATAAATTGTGTTAGAGGTTTAAGTCTCATCTCTTATTAAGTTTCTAATGCTGTTTCTTGCCTCAAACATGTGTCTTGAGTTTTGGCAGCTTTGTCTTTAATCTGAAAGTTAATTCCATTCCTGAAAAGATGTACTACTGCCGCTCAGAAATTCTATTCTTCTTATCCGGATTATTTTCTAGAATGGGATCTAGTTTCAAATGAACATAGAAAATTCTAGATATAGAGGATACCACTGATGAAAAAATTTTAACGGATTGAAGAATCGTGTAATAATGGTAAAAATGCTACATTTTATTTTATAAATTCGTTTACCGAATTTTTGATTCACAATAAAACATTTGAACTTCTAGTTTATTTTATCAATTTAATTTAACTTTTCCAGCAATATTTTCTAATCTTTTGTTCGCAGAGATACTTACAAGTAATAAGATATCTTTTCGAAAGAAGAAGGTGTGGAAATGAATTCTTCACATGTAATTTAAAATATTCACATATAAATTATTAATCTTCTTCTCTTACATTCACCCTATCAGTATTTTAAGATGCAAAAAATAACAACAAAATACGCTTTAAAAAAGGATTAAATATTTTCTATTCGTTAATTAGACCTTCTTTGAATGACAATCATTCTTACAACGCATTTTTTTGTGTGTGAAATTTGTCTATACTTTATTATGGTTATGCTATCCATTCTTATATTTATGCAAAACTTTTATTAAAACAAAGGAAAATTTAAACTTTCTTTAATGAACAGTATATAATAAACTGTTTATTATATATAATAAACGTTATATACAATATATATAATAATTTTGATATATAAATTAATATTAAACATAATACATATAATAAACAGTATATATAAACAGTAAATAATAACAGTAATATAATAAAGAGTTCTTTCCGAACACTTTAA
This sequence comes from Argiope bruennichi, assembly GCF_947563725.1. Lineage (NCBI taxonomy): Eukaryota > Metazoa > Arthropoda > Arachnida > Araneae > Araneidae > Argiope > Argiope bruennichi. Next base: position 78,153,616 of record NC_079152.1, read on the forward strand.
ACATTTTAAAGAAATGTACCTCAGTTTGTAAGTGGAGTAGTCTGTTGGAATCTCCTGTTGAAGTAATATACGTAAAAAATAATAATAATAATAATTAATTTTTTTTAATTTCAGTTACAAATTCACCAGCAACCTGTTACGTATGAGCTGACACAAAGCCTATAAGAGCTTCTGGTATACATCCAACTCTAAAATTTCCTTAAATATAAATGAGATATATTTAATAATAATTTTACATTAAATTTTATAATCCAAATAATTTTTTAAGCCTATTGAAATTCCTTTACAATTCATTGTTGAATGCACTCCAGTCCAGTTTTGATCTTAAATATTTTAATTGTGTTAACTTCAGGTTTCCAATTTAAATACAATAAAGAGTTTAACAATAACTATGTCAATATAACTTTATAAAACTTGCAAATGACTTTACAATAGAAAAAGTTAAATATAGCGATTGTTAATTTCTTCTACTGATCTTCCAAAATTTATTACAGATGTCAAAATGTATCACTTTAATATAAAACGAGTCATGATCAAGATATCTCACCACTTTTCATATATAAACATAAAAGATTTTTTGTTGCATACACTAAGAAGATGTGTATCGACATCTATAACATTTTTTTATTCTTATTCAATAGTAGATATGCAGAAATTATAGTTGGAGGATGAATAATAATGCTCATTGCAATTTTTTGAGCTATAAAATTCCAAATAAAAAGCCTATTCTAAAAGAAATATATGTTAAATCCATAATAATAACGGATGGAATTCCATTTCTCTCTATCTAAAATAAAACTAAAAGTATACATAACCGAAAGATATATAAACTTCCGTGGCAGAGATTTTAAAGTACAAAATCATCCAGCACTGATTTATATTATTTTCAGTTGTTAAGATTTCGAATTAAATATTTCGATGTTATGAATGAATAAGTAATGATTGAACTTTGTAGAGATTGGTATCAAATCTTTCCTATTATTGTTATCCTGTGCATGTGTTTTGCAACTGTAGATGCTTAATGTCAAATATAATAAATTTAATTACATATAAGAGATTTGATATCAAACTACTTCATTCTTTTTCATATTTTTTTATGATTCATCCCATACCTTTATCCTACCTCCGAAACTGATGTCCAAAACTGATATTCAAAAACATCTAGTGACTTTTATATATGTGAAAAAAGAAATTCTATAAAATTGCTTTGAATTATTCTTTTTTACTTTTTATTTGGGTTAAAACTTATGAAAAAAATTGTAAAAGGATGTATATCACTCTTTTATAAGCAATGGAATCATAATGCTTTGAAATCGTAGAGAAAGTTAAGAAAAAAAATATAAAACCATTTAGTGAAAATAAAATTATAAAAATCTCCTTTTTATTCGTAAATCGAACCTACAGTGGTAAATTCAAAATATTTCTGGCTGTTATTAGCATTTGCATAATTCAATTTAAAAAATGCAACATTCTGACTGATAAGAATAAATTTCTATTTCAAATTTCAGTTGGATTATTTTTAAGTTAATTGCTTCTATTTCAAAATTCTAAGATAAAAAAAGATGTGCCATTAAAGAATACTTTACACAAAGTTACAAAAGGATACTTTTCAATATCTATAAAACTTTTAGATATGACTCTGCTTTCAGCAAAGCATGAAAAAATTCCTCGATCATAAGATTTCCCTTTTACTGAAATTCTTAAAATAAAGAGGAAACTATGTTCAGATTTAGAAACTCAAAACAATTTAGTATACATAGGAATAAACTTTATTCCACCCACGGGACTCAAAAGAGGCTTATTTCAATTCGAAAACTCAGACAAGGCTTTTTTACTTGTCTCATGTTTCAAATTATCTTTCCATAGCCATTTCCGATGGAGAAGATTCATATGAAATGATTGCTTGCATTCTGGAAGAAGAGAGTTTCTATTTCATTCTTCAGAAGTTTTACTACTTTTAAATCAGACACTTTAATATGATTTTATGAATGGTAAAAGAATATAAAATTTTAGTAAAGCAAAAAAGTTCTGACAAAGAATCTTTATTTTAATTTCTTAGAAAGTATTTTAAATTTCTGCCTATGATCATTAAATTTATAAAATAGGAATACAAATTAATTTATCAAAGAAAAAAATATAAACTATAGGATAGAAATAGTTGTGGAAAAAATCAATGGCATTTAGTTAAGATATAACATGTAATAAATTTTGATAAATTCTTATTATTTACCTTTGTATTAAGTAAGTATCAAGTAATTAAAGAAATTAAAAAGTATGTCTTGATAGCTCAATATAAGTTTAAAATATAATTTATTTGATTTTGATATTTGTTTGCCACAACAAGAAAATTTTCAAAAAAACGTTATTTAAAACATGTTCTTTTATCTTAAGTCCTGATTACTAAATAAATTTCAAAATAGCAACACTAACTCAACAAGTAGGCAAAATTTATTAATTTTGTAGATTAAGTGCAGTTTACTTCAACATTGATATTATAATTTGAACACCAACATTCAAATGAAATTATTAATTTTTCTTTAAATATGAAATATAAAATTGTCTTTTAAATGAGCAACAATGAATTTTTATCAACTTGGATAAAAATTTATCCAAGACTTAGACTTTTATTTTTTAAAAATTTATTAGAAATCATTAATTCTTGCGAATTTCAAGGCTTTTTAGTATTTTTTATAGAAATGAGTGTTCCTTTTTTTTCAAATTTCCTTAAAAATGAGATAAATTGTTTCTTCGTTGTAATTAGTATTTCTCGATCTAATTAGGTCGTTAAATAAATATGATGATTTCAAGTTTAAACTAAATTATAAAAATCAGGCATTTAAGTATCATTGAACTAAAAGTCGGTAACTCTGAATGAAAATTTTATTTACATTCATCTATTGTTCATTCCTAACCTTCTTTGATGTTTATATAAAACCCATTTAAAGATTGAAGCAAACATGTATATATATCTTTTTTCATTTTCTGTGAGAAAGATTTTTTTATAATTTGCATTATTTGTTTTTATTGATTTGGTTTCATTCGTGCATTGAAAAAATTCTGCCCTAGAGATCATGAATTCATTCAGATTTATGATCTAAAATATATCATTTATATATAATAATTAGGTTTAAATTATTAATACATGTTGATTTATTTGATCATCCAATAAATTCTAGAATCATTTGGTCAAAAAAAAATTTAATAATGCACTTTTGTTGATAAAATCTTTAATTTCTCAAAATTCTTATTCATTGAGCACATATGAGCATTCATGGGTATATGAGTGTCATCAATTAAGTGCAAAAGTTTTAAAAAAATGAAATGTAGTATTGTATTCTTTTACCGTTAGATAACATAAACTTATGAAGTATTTCTGCTTTATGTTATAAACATCAGAATTGCAGTTTTATGCTAGTATCTTAAAATGAAATTATCTGGGTCAAGTTATCAAAATACAGCTTTAATTGAAATATAGACTTGTATCAAATGTTTATTCAAAAATATATAAATCGAATCTCAAAAATACAAAATAGCAGCTAATTTATAGAAGCTTCCTGGACTAATCCCTCACACACAAATGATCACGAACTAAAACTAAGAAAACAAAATGCCTGAAAACAGAAAACATCTGGGGTAAACAACTAAGTTCTTTAAAAAAATGTCTTAATTTTCCTGTTTTTATTACCAAAAAAGTATGTTTTAGCTGTTTCATATATTTATGACTTGATATATTGTTACTGTTAGTCATTATGACTTGATTCTAGGCTTCTCTTTTGATAAAGGTCACGAAACTTCATTTTTTAAGTCTCGAAGATTCGAGATTCTAAATCATTAAATATACGCCATAATTGAATATACAATGAGTTTTGATGAACTTAAATTCTATAGTATGTAATCGGAAAGTCTTCAACATTTTGTTATTTTGAAACCTGAAAAAAGAATAATATTCAGATGTCATGCTTTTCATTTAATCGCAGCTCAGATTCTCATAATATAATCATTCCCTTTTTAAATCGCTTATTAAGTTTAAAAGAACCCTGCATTTACATAATGAACAAGTCTTTTATGATATCTCTTTAACTGAGCTGTCATTTTCTTCAACATTTTCTTAGAAATTTATAAAATATGTAACTTAAGATCTTTTACAGAAAAGCAATAGTAAATTTCCTCTCAAAATTGTCATTGCTCAGTTTGTTTGTTTGTTTTTCAACTTCCTTCACTTTTTTTTTCCATTTAATATTCTTGAGGGGGAAGGAGAATTCAAATCTTTTTAATTAACTAGTTGCACTCATTTCTAAGAATTATCTTTTATTTCTAAAAAATTGGCAACATGGATTTTTTTTTTTAATTTGTAAGACTTTTTTTATATAATTTTCTGGGCTGAAATTAAATAAAATATAAACTTAAACTAATCAATACCAAAGAAAGTTTATAAAATTTCTGCAGTATATTTAAATTTATTTAAGACAAGATTAGTTGATAAATTTTAAACTTCTATTGGATTAATTTAAGTGGTAAACCAAAGTAAATAAATTTAAATATTTCATACTTATTGTAAAGAAAAGAAATGCCATCATACTAATGAAAGGTAGTTCAAAAAATTTTGTTCTTCAGCACTTAAATAAAAGCTTTTTAATTCCATAAAACTAAAAATATCAACTTACAAAGAAAAAATTAGAATATAATACTTATAGCAAGGTATAGAAATTAGAATCAGGTCAAATATTTTTACTAGAATGTAAAATCATAAAAACTCACTTTTAGAAAAAAAAAATCCTTTTTTTTTATTTTAAATACAGAATATAATTAGCAAATTTTTATAAATATTATACAATTTAGCTTTAAAACTAACTTTAAGCATTAATTTTTAATTTAAACTAGGTTATAAAAAATCAAAGATGATTTGCAATTTAGTACAATATTCAAAAGTTTTATATTTCAATAGCATAGCTACTTTATTCAACTGCATTGCTCTTATATATAGAACATTATTTTCGATACTTTCATTGATCCATGTACATATTTTATTTATATGGGAGAATAACCCCACAATATTGCTGCCATCCAAGGCTATTCTTTCCTCTACTAAGACACTCTTGAGGTGGTAAAATATAACGTTTCTATATTAAAGAAATCTCTGGGGGAGGAGAAATATATTTTCTTCTTGAGATTCCTCTGATCCCACATTTGCACGTGAATCTCAAGATGAAAATCTATTTCCTCCCATGATTGTGAAGTAGTCTTTCTTTCTCGATATCTTTATCTTTTCGATTCATCATTGCCCCAACACCGCGATTCATCTTCATTGGATTCCACATTTTCCAAAAAAAGAAATTATTTTCTCTTTCATTGTGGTTTCGAATCATTTCATAATGAAAAAATTTGAGTTCAGTTCATACAAACTTCGATTCACATTTCTACTTTACTCATGTAAAAAAATCGGAAGTATATGAATTAAATTATCACTGTGCATTATTTTTAACATTATATGTACTGAATAGAAATGCTTAAAATTTTCATTTACAAAAATTCAAATTATTTTGGTAATCTAAGTAAATGGAGAGGAGTTAACTATGCAATATTCATTAAACAGTTTTTGTAGAGAATCAAGTTGAAGCAACATGTAATATTTAGCTTCTATTCGCAGTGCAACGTTTAAAAAATATTTTATAATTAAACAAATGTTTTAGTTTATTACAGTTTATTATTATTATTACACAGGTGGTTATAATTAAAGTTCCAATTTGAAATGATCATAAAATAAAAACTACTATCCTTTAAATTATTATCAAACTTGGTAATAATTTCAAGAAGATCACGAGAATTTCTTTTTTCCCAAAAAAGAATTCAAAAACTCACCACCTGGGGAAAAATGGCGCTGTATGCAATATTGTTAAGCAAAATAGGACATAAATAAAGACATCAATTAAAAATGTATTTAATCGTTTCTAAAACGTGTTATAAAGCATGTTCTATGGCTTCTACCATTTTTCTGAAATCATGTTAAGTCGCATTATTGCATTCTCAACAGTAGCTTTTAGCATATCAGGAGGAATGTTGCGCACATGTCGGTGAATCGCATCTTTCAGTCCCACCAAATTGTTCAAATTATGACCATAAACAGCACTTTTTGAGATAACAAACATTGAATATACTTGGCAAAGATGTTTCAGAAACAATTAAACACATTTAAAACCGATGTCTTCATGTCCTATTTTGTTTAACAATATTGCATACAGCGCCATTACTCCTCTGGTGGTGAGTTTTTGAATTCTTTTTTGGCAGAATAGAAATTCTCGTGATCTCCTTTAAATTATTACCAAGTTTGATCACATTTGGTCCAGTAGTTTTTATTTCATGATCATTTCAAAGTGGAACTTTAATTATAATTACCCTGTATAATAATAATAATTAACTGCAATAGACTAAAACATTTGTTTAATTATAAAATATTTTTAAACGTTGCACTGCGAATAGAAGCTAAATATTCCATGTTGCTTCAACTTGATTCTCTAAATAAAATGTTTAATTAATGAATATTGCATAGTTAACTCTTCTCCATTTACTTAGATTACCCAAATAATTTGAGTTTTTGTAAATGAAAATTTTAAGAATTTCTATTCATAGCATATAATGTTAAAAATCATGCATAGTAAAAGTTTAATTTATATACTTCTTATTTCTTACATGAGTAATGTAGCAAGTGCAAATCTAAGTTTGCATCAACTCAACCCAAATTCACTCATGATGAAATGATTCGGAACAACAATGAATGAGAAAATAATTTCTTTCTTTGGAAAATGGGGATTTCAAGGAAGATGCATCATGGTGTTGGGACAATGATGAATCGAAAAGATAAAGATATCTAGATAGGAAGGCTGTAACCCTGTATAATCCCCCTGATAACCATCCTATAAATTCATCCAAACTTTATATATTGATGACGCATATTAAACACTAATAAGTGTAGAAATTTTTTTATCAGGATTTTGCTCAATTTTTCCTAATTGAAAAATGAACATTCTAAAAATAAAAGCATGTTTTGTTTATTTCTGAACCGCAAATTTAATAGGCTTTGCATCCTTTGCATCGATTTTAAGAATGTGTGTGTGTGTGTGTGTGTGTGTGTGTGTGTGTGTGTGTGTGTGTGTGTGCGTGCGTGCGTGCGTGCGTGCGTGCGTGCGTGCGTGCGAAAAAATTATTATTAATATGGCATATTTCATCTATTTCTTGTTATAGATACATATTGCTATAATGCTTTGCTTTTCAAGTATCAGATATTACAAAGAACTAATCATTTGAATAGAAACTTATTTGAAATAAAAATTCTTTTCAACTTCAAATATTACAATGTTTATGTATGTTTTCTAACAATATTGCGGCTTAATTTCTTTGCAGCTTTTTTTTTCAGTGCTTCATTTGCTTCAAAATTTCTTATCATTTGCTTATCATTTTGCTTCAAAATCTATATATTTTCAATTATATTACTTTTTATTACAGTAATGAAAGCGACTTCCAAAATTTTCAATTCTACCATTTTCTAATTTTAAGTCCTTAAAAATTATTATAATACATTTTTATAAATGATATACCAATTGCTATAAATATTTAAAATTAATTTTTTTCCCTGAGTACTTACTTAGTACTAATACTTACTAAGTACTTACTTCCTACTTAACCAATAGAGATATCGATCTGAAATCAAAATTTAAGGAACCTTTCAACTAGTTTCTACTAATCCACAGTTGAGTGCTGCAGAATTTATTCTTATCTCCAAAAACTTACTCTTTATAAAGTGTGTTGAAATGTATTTTATTCACTTAATAATACCGCAAATGCTACTGAATTCTAAACCTGTTAAGTTTTTATGAATGAAAAATTTTACTCATTTACTTAAAATATCTACATCTCCACATCTCAATTTTTATTTAATAGCGCAATATTTAACTGAAATTTAAAAGAAAGTTTCTTGATTTATGAGATCATCGCATCGTTCTTTTCAGTAAAAAAGAATTTAGCAATTTTCATAGGAATTTTTGATAATAAATCAGTACAATACATAAAAATATAGTAAAACTTTCAAATTTCTTACCTTATGCATTAAAATACAGCATCAACATTCTTAAAAATATTTTTTTTTTAAATTTTAACAAACCATTTCCTGAACTTACCATTTTTGCTTTAAATTCTTATTTTTAAAAAGTTGGAAAAATCCTTATAATAATAATGCCTCAAAGTCTCGGCAGAAAAAATATTAATAACTGATTTATGGCAAAATACTGATTTAAGTTACTCATCAAATTCTTTTAAATGCAACTTTCCACTGTAAACAAATTAGCAATTATATCGGGGAAACACAGGCTACTCTAAGTATATGATTCAATTTCTCTCAGCATCGCATTTCTTGGTTACTATAATGGCATAATTACAATTTAGAATTTATTCAATATATTTTACAAACAATATTGCCTTATGTGTTTCGTTTTTCCTCGATAATAATGAATAATGTAAATGAAAATTTCGTATTATCAATGATTTCCAGAAATAATTGAAATCAATAAAATGCAATAAATAATTAGATGTTCATTAGTAAGACTTTTTTCGTATCTAATTATCTTCAGATGATTCAATATTCTTTTGTAATCTATCTGAATCACTGAGAACTGAAATTCCTGGATGATTCGTAATTCTCTGCACCCATATTCTGTTCACATTTTTGCAAACATTTACCGGCTTTTTCAAGATATGTCGATCAGACAGAGATTTCTCTTCGAAATCTAAATTTCAAAATGAATTCGTTTAAACCATTTTTTTCATTGAGACATAAAACAAACTCTATTTAAATTCGGAAGCCCAAAAGCAGATATGTCTACATTTAATAAAAAGACAGATTTATAGTAGACACTCTAGATTCTACGATTCTTAAAAGAAAAAGAATGGTCGTGGAAAATATATAAAAAAAATATATTACAAACGAGCATAGATGAAACTATCTGCATGATTCTTGCATTCTTATATAATAAAAAGATAATTTTATATAAATGCAGCTACATTAAGCTTGAGTATTTTTTTATTCACCCGAAAGAAAGGAAGAAAGAAAACGTTTTGATCTATGCATCTGGTGCATTTGTCCAATAATGCCATTTTACAACATATTCATCATTTTCTTTGACAAATTTTCTTCACTACTGAAACGAACAATAGACACTTTTGGATCCTAGGAGTGCATCCCCCTTCTGAGTAACAAAAAAGAATACAACTAGATACAGAAATTGAATTTTTGACACAATGAATAAAATCATAAATTATGCAATCAAACATAGATTTAAAGCAGATGCTCAAAGTTTCAGCTAAGATTATGAATGCACAATTTACATCCACGAAGGAAAGATTAACGTGCAACGGAAACTCCTGATGTATCTTTTATCATGTCTAATATAGAAATGATTCTCACTACAAAATCCTTCCACGGAATCCTTTGCATATCAAAATTTCATGCACACTTTCAAGAAGAAACCTTTTGTTTCTAGTCCATTTGCTATTGAAGCCAAGTCAATTATGCGGGGTACGTAGTATTCAATAAATGCCGAGCCATAGTTATAACTTTTTTTAAAACTCCATGTATGGTAAAGAAAACAGGTTATAAAAATATATACATTTGTTCCAGAAAGATGAGGTGTGTTTCATCTATATGTTACATAATAAACATTGTTCAACAGGATTGATACTATCACCCGTATTATTTTAAGAAAGACAACTTGCAGACATCCTGCGCATATGAGCATGTCTAGACCGAATTATGATTTCAAACTAAATTATGAATGGTACCATGGAATAGGAAAAAAATTCCCAATTTGCAGAATAATATCTCTTCGTTTTGGAAACATTTACTTTCAAAGAGTAAATGCAGTTAGTTATCCTATTAAATAGTAGAATATATATTGAAAATAATTCATTATTAGATTATTTATAATGAACATTTTGTCAACAAAGTTATAAATACATGGAAGAAATTCATACATCTGAAAGAAAGAAATGTGACTGTTTGCACACGAATCATTTCAGTAGCATTGTATTGTAAATATATATATAAAGCAGTAATGTTGAAGTTCAAAACAAATGAATACAAAATTGAAAATGAAGAATACAAGATATCGATTTTTTTGGTACAAATTTTATCACAATGCAGAGAAAAATATTAAAAGATGCATCGCTTTGGTAAAGCCATATTTCTCCTTATAATACAATTTCACCTCAAATAGTCGTGAACTAAGTGGAAAATCCGCCATACAGCTTCGTTCGTAGAAAAAAATCCATTGTCAGAAAGAAAAGAAATTGGTGAAAATAGCAAAATATATTTATTGCAGTGAAGTATAAAAGGTTTTGCAATTGAAGACTAAAGCTATGGTTGAAAAGCAAATAAAAGAAATTTGCAAAACTGGAGGGGCCATTTCTCAAAATTCTTATAAATTCTAGGTTATTAAATACAGACATGAAATTGTATACGCATTAGATCACACAAGTAACAAATACCGCGCTTTCTACTATTGTTATAACGAATCTGTTAAGTCAGCAATACCCTTTGTATGCTGAGCGAACAACTTATAAAAGAGGGTATAAGGTATTAGAGCGAAGTTCCTTACCAATTGTGTTCCACTTAACATTCAATGGTCCATAAATCTTAGAATCGTGGAAGGGTGCTAAAATCTCTAGAGCCACGTCAAAATACAATAATGGTATGAAGATTGATTTTCATGCTGAAAAGGCCTCTAGCTATTCGTTCATAAAACGTACAGAGATGTCATATCAACATTTTGATATATTGCATTTAAGATAATGAAGAAGGAAAAGATATTTCTTCAAAAATATTTCGTTAAAATATATTATGTCTATGTCGAAAAGTGTTCTGCAAAAGCTTTTTCAAGGGCCTCCTACTGACTACCTCAAGCCCCAAAGTAGGTTGACGTTAAAAAAAATTTGAGATAATTATGCAACTACTATGAAATTACTATTAAAATTTGATTAAATTAAATAATCAATGGAAAGAAAAAACAATGAATTATATTTTTTAATCGTTAATTAATGTTTTTATCAAATCTTTTAGAAATGTTTATATCTTTATAGCTTTAAGAAATGTTTATATCTTTATAGCTTTAAGAAATGTTTATATCTTTATAGCTTTAAGAAATGTTATATATCTTTAAGAAATGTTTTTTTATATTTATTTAATGTTATATATCTTTAAGAAATGCTTTTATAAAATAGAAACGCATACCTTAAAGAAGTCATCTCTTTCTTTCGTTACTGTTTCTTATGTTACACCATTTTTCCTAACCATTAGATTACTTTCAGATAAAATCCCTAATTTCTTTTTAAATATTCCGATGCAGAATATTTAAACCACGCTTTGTTCAACATTTGCTACTAAGTGACACGTACCCTAGAAAGTTCGTAAAATTAATGAAGATGTCGATTTTCTAATTTTGAGTGAAAAATGATCCTTGAAACTTTGACTTATTAATCGGAAAATTTCAAAACAATCGGCGAGTATTTAGTGAGATTGGAACTATTTTGTCTAACCTGAAATCAGGTGCCACACTCACTTTCAGTGTTTACATCAAACATATTTCATGTGCAAGTAGCCATGTCCCTTAATTTTTTTCATGAAATAAAAAGCAGGACAGTTCTTTGAGATTGTAACGGTTAAATCATTGTCTGTTTATAGTTTTACTGATTTCGCTTTTCTTTTCGATTAAACTTCTCACTAGGTATTATAATCATTTTCAAAATAACTCATTTAACTTGAATTTCTATCAAATGGACTAGAATATTTGCTATGTTTTAATAGATATTTGATAAACAGAACTACTGATAATTTAATAAATATATTTAATTAATATTTTAATTTTTTTTTAATTATCGAATAAAAAAAAGCAAAATTTTTCTAATTTTTTCTGATAATTCATATATATGAAAAGGGGCTTTTTAAATATTTAGATGTAGAATTTTTAAATCATGCTTTAGACAACATTTGCTGCACAAAAATTTTTTAAAGAAAGCAAATTGTTATTTATACACAATAACATAACTAGAATGTTATTCAAGTCTATAACAATATGGATGGAGCATATAATCTCCAGAAATCAAAGGATGTATAATTGTTTTATTTAAAAAATGTTTAACTAAGATAATAATTATTTCCATTATTTATTTTTAAATTGAGAATTAATATTTAATGCAATTTATTTTCTTTTGCTATGACTTTTTCCTTTTCTAAAAAGCAATTCCTTATTGAGGAGGAACTTAAAAGAACACTATTTAATAAATAAGTTTAGTAAAATATCAAATTTAAAAGTTATTAAAACTAATCTTAGTTTGAAAAAACATCATTACATGAAGATAATTTTATTTTTTTATTTATTTCCTTGATTTAGCTTAATAACCAATAAGAAATACGAATTAGAGGTTAATGAATTTTTCTTATTTTTATCCAATTATTTCGTTTACGGCAATTAAATTTTATAATAATATATTTGTGTAAACACTCAAGTATTAGATTGCGTTTTAACATGTATCCAGAATATTTAAAATATTGGAAAAATACGTTGTGGTTCAATTACGTTTGTGTTTAAAATAGAAAGTTTCTTTCAATTATTTTCGTAATCAAATTAATTTCGTCAACTGATATCAAATTCCCTTTTAAAAAGAAATTTCTGTTAATAAAATGAAACCTCAACTAATTTTTCAATTATCTTTAATTAGTATTCAAACATACTTATTAATTATCCTTTAAATGAAGATTCACATTAAAAGCCATGTGCCTAAGGGCCAAAAATATTTTGCGTAGTCAGATTTTATAAATATATATAATTACAATGGAAAAACAATGGAAAATTCTATACCGAACATAACAATAAAAGCTTCTGTTTGAACTTTTTAAGCCGACAAGGTAAAAAAAAAAGAAATAGCTGGAAAAAATCACGTGTAAAGACAATTGCATATAACCCACTTCATATTTTTATTATTGTTATAGTTAAATATTTTCTTGTCACTGATTAAAGAAATCTTTGTTTTTTAGTGTTTGCTTTCTCCTCCAGAGGCTCTCTTAGTTTTGTCAGTTTCTATTTCTACATCGATTAATTTTTTGCATATTTCCCCTTTTTTTTTAAAAAAAAAGTCTGAAATTTTTATCCTTCTTCTCAGAAAAAGTTAATATTCTTTACAATATTTGGGTTCGTAATCTGCGCATACTTTTACAAAAAAAAAAAAAAAAAAAAAAAAAAAAAAAAAAAAAATGCTGTATTTTTTTTGTCGTGAAGTTTAGTGTAAGCTGAATTAAAAATTTAAAAATAACGCCTAAGGAATAACCATGAGCAGCTCTTACTTTCAGAATAGTTTTATTATTATTATAAAACTTACATTTTATTATTAGGAAAATTTGAATTAGCAGCTTTATTTTCTTTTTATTCATTTTGCATTTAAACGAAATACATTCAATATTTAAAACAATATCTTTATATAATTCTTAATCTTTTATATTAATTTTAACACACTCTTATCTTAACCTAGCCTTTTTTCAATTATCTGAATGCAGTTCTTTCTAAAGTCACTTCCTTTTCTTCATTATATTTATATACCGGGTGTCCCATAAATTTGTAAATACTTTAAAAATTCATAAAAATTGAAGGACTGGGTATATTTGAATGCGGTTTGCGAAACTATTATTCTCATGAAGAGGGATTTTTTTGATACAGAAAAAAAAATAATTCAAAAATTTGTCAACAGAGGGTGTTGCACACAAGCAAATCAGTGGAAATATGCAAATTAAAGTCTTATGAAAGGCAGACTGAGCGATTGACTCATCATTTCTAAAGGTATTCATAAGGTTTGTATTAAGATGTTGACACTGGTGGATAAAGCACTATTGGTAAAGTTGTTTTATGTCGCAACGAATTGGCGGCTGAAACCTTACGAAAGTGTAGGACCCAGAAAAGATTGAAAAAAGGTTCAGGTCCCATCACTCCTGCTGGACTTGTTTCCCTAATACGCCGTTTCAAAGAAACTGGAAGTTTGTGTCATCGGCCACGCAGTGGTGCACCTCGTTTAACAACAGTCCGTACCCCCGATGTCTCTTCGCAAATGGACACACTAAGGGAACAGTCTACAAGTGCAGTCAGTAGCGCACGAGAAGTGGCACGAATAACTGGTATACCAAAGACTTCGGTGTACCGTATTCTTCATGGTGTATTGCAATTGTACCCATACAAATTACAATCGCTACAGCAGCTCTTACCAAATGATACAGCTAAGAGATTGGAATTCTCAAATTGGGCTTTGGCGAAAATTAAAGATGATCCGCGATGGCTGCTGAAAATATTATGGACAGATGAGGCTCATTTTGCTTTGCATGAAGCAGTTAATACCCATAACTGTAGAATATGGGCATATGAGAATCCACATGCTTACACTGAGAAGCCCCTGCATTCACCACGGGTTACTGTTTGGTGTTTTTTTCACTTCATCCATTATTGTAGGCCCTTTTTTCTTTGAAAAGCCCTGTAAAAAAGCAGGATGGAAGACATGTTCAGTTAATGGAACAAGTTACTTGGAAATGTTACAGAAGGAAGTGATACCGTCCTTATTGGAACACGATGTCCTTGACACAGTGATTCATGCAAGACGGAGCACCTCCTCACATCGACACCGAAGTGAAGGCATTTTTGGGAATAACTTTTACTGAAGAACGGATAATCAGCCGCCACTTTACACATGAATGGTCCCCACGCTCACCAGATTTAACACCCCTTGATTTTTGGCTATGGGGTTACCTTAAGTCTCGGGTGTACCGCCATAGGCCAACTTCGTTAGTGCAGCTAAAGGAAGCCTTCGTTAGTGCAGCTTTCGCCCCGAAATCTCATGCATTCATCCGGATATGCATGAGATTTCGGGGTAAGAGTAGTTTCTGTTGTATGATGCAGTTACCAGTGTTGTCTCCTGCTTCCAAACTGTTATTTGTGGTGATGGCGGACACATAGAACAAGTACTGTAGTACTGGTGTGATACGCATGTAAACAATTGCTTGCATGCAATTAAAATTATTTTTCCCGTAGAATTGTATGTTTTGCTTGTGTTTAGCGCCCTCTATCGACAAATTTTTGAACTATTTCTCTTTTTTTGTTTGCATGAAAAAAAATCCCCCTTCATGAGAATAACAGTTTCGCAAACCGCATTAAAATATACTCATTCCTATATATTTTAAAAGCGGTCAGGGAAATATCATTATTTAATATTATTTCTTGCCATCATGATACTAAAATTTCAATTTGAATTTGAATTTTCAAATAACACATAATTTTATATATAAATTGGAAATTTCTAGTTTCTTTATATTTGAAAACGTACAGTTGTATAAATCAAGATAGTAGATAGCAAAATATGACTGACTGAAAATTTAAGCCTCTAAATCATACTCTGCAGCTCTAAATATAGTTGATTTGGTTCATTATAAGATTGCAAATCAATCCACAATTACAGTATATACAAAATTATTTATTAAAGTCAGGACAATTTGTAATAAGTATGAAATTAAACTTAGTTCTCAATTGTCTTATTAAACATTCAAACAAAAGTATTTCTCTCCTAGAATTATTCAAGCATAAATAAATATAAAGATATTAAATAATACAGAAAAACTTCCATTTGAATAGATACAAATAACGTTAGCGCAATAGGTGAAACAAAAACTAAAAACTTATGTTAATTGCAATGTCATTTTTTGGAAAAAATTTTTTATCAACCACATTAATTTAATTAAATTCTGATACAGTGTAACTTCTTAAAACTAAAACAAAGCTTGCGTTTAAAAATTTTACAAAAAAATGCTTTGCTCTTAATTCAGTTTAATGTGGGATTTCAAAATAATTTAATTAAAAATTAAGGAAAGTATATTTAATTTTATCTCAAGATGATAAAATCTAATAACACTCTCTAGTGAATGCAATACTTTAACTTGAACAAATTCTTAACCAACAAATTCTTAAAATGAAACAAATTAATTTAATAATATAAATCTTTCAATGTTTGATATTTATTTAAGATTAAATTAAAACAATTCCATGTTGTTGTTTTTAAATAATTAGTGTTTTATTATGTTTTACTTTGTAACTATGCAGAAACTATATTGTTCAATGTGTGAAACACAGTCAAATGGAATTTTTCGAAACTTTTTATAATCAATATTAAGAAGATATATTTAAATTTACACCAATTTATATTATATTTTCTATTCTGTTTCCCATTTTTTTTTTCTTTTTTCAACTTGAACTACATTACATCATATTTATATTCTTAAAATGCAAATCGCTCCTGATCAGTTCAGCAATGCGAGTAAGGAAAAAAGATAAAAAGCGATTTCTTTTTCTATCTTAAAAAATAAACCTTCTTCATGAAAAATTATGAATAAGATACATTTTATGAAATTAAGAAAATATTAGAAGTTTTTTAAAATCATATGTAATAAAATTTAAGTACTTAGAATTGTTTTTACGACATTTAAGTTCTGAAAACATCAACAGCAAAATCATTATTGAACCTAGTAAATGTTATTCAATTTTATTTCGTGAACTACTTCTCAATATTTGGCGAAGAGTAATTTTTCCGTTCTTAGTTGGCTTCATACACATAAAGTATCAAATATAGCATCGAGGAGCAAAGAGGAAATCAAGAAACTCATAGATTAATAAGAAGTATAAAGAAATTAAAACATTGTTACAAAACATTATCTGGACTAACATGACATGCAAAATAAACTCAAATTAAATAAATAAAAAATAAAGAAGTGAGTATAATTTTTTTAAATATTAATAGTGATTAAATGTGAGTAAAAATAAAGCAAAAAGTAGGAAAGGTAAACTGAATATAAATGACTGAGATTCAAAATAACGAAAACATATTCTTGGAGAAGAAAGGGAGAAAAAGTAATACTTAATTCATGTGTACCTAAAAGGTTCTTTACAAAGAATAATAGTTGTGTAGCTACACACACATACAGCTTTGCTTTCGCCATTTTCCGACTGATGGGTATATCAGTAAGTGCTTGTCAAAATTGCCAAATAATAAATGACACACAGTACGCTTGGACATCGGTCAGTATAATGACAGCTTCACATTAGTGAATTTATGCTTACATCATAAATTTATTCTTGATCAAACATGTAAGGTTCCGAAGTCAGATTCTCGTCATTTGCTGGAAGTTTGAACTTTCTATTTCCGTTTGAAAAAACTGCTTTTGAGGATCATCGAATGCCTTCAAATACTTAATGTGAGTGTGTTCTTAATGAAAAGACATATCAACGATGGTTTCAACGATTCGCGAGCGGTGATTGTGATATCGAGGAAAGGCATGGCAATGGAAGAGAGAAAAATATGGAAGATTCCGAATTTGAGGTATTACCTGATGAAAATTCATGCATAATGGAAGAAGAATTGGCATGGTCGTTGGAAGGGACTCAACAAGTTATTTCGTAATGCCACTAAGCCATGGAAATGATTAAGAAGCATGGATTTCATGCGAGTTGATCCTGAGAAATGTTGAACGTTATTTCTTTGTTTGTCAACGGTTGCTTTAAAGTCAGAATTGCAAGATCGCATTGTGATCGGGGAAAAACCCCTGTCCCTTACGATAATCCCAAACACAAAAAATATGAAGAATGTTCGAAATGCCTCCATGTCGAAGATTAGGCCATATGTTGATGGTGCCAGGATTATACTCTACATTTCGTTGGGCCAGTTAAGTATAATATATTATGAGCAGATGATTTCGAATGAAACCAACGCAAGTCTTTGGTATGGAAAACAACTGAAGTGTTTGAGCTAAGTATTAATAAAGTACCGAGGGAGATATGACAAAGCTATCGTCCAGCGTGATAATTATCGACCATATCTATCCATACCGGTCAAGATATATTTGGAAGCTAGCTAGAGATATAAAATATTTTGAATCATGAGTAGGTAATCACATTTTAAGAACAAAGCATCAGATTTTAGAAAAAAATGGGGAAGGCAAGTTGTACATGCAATATGTAATCTAGGAATTTTAAGAATGCCATATGAAAACGAATAATCAAAACAGTATATGAAATAAAAATGAAGGTGAGCAAAATTCTCAGAGAACAATTCATAACGAAATGAAGTTTAAAATTAATAAGACTTGAAAAGTTCAATGTTTTGTTGCAGTTTTGTATTTGCGTAATGACGAAATTCTTGCAAGTCAGCATCTGAGCAATTGCTCATGTGAGTTATGAACTGCATCAATTTGTTCAATCTTCTTGTATGGGGATTCGAAACGAGATTTCGAAATCAAGAAATGTTATATATATTTGAAAGAGTTCTGAAATAGCTGGAAATAGAAAGAAAAAAGGATTGTTGCGAAGTGCCAGGCCTCGTATCAGTTTCTAAATCAAAAGGTAAATGAATCCGGAGGTAAAACTCACTGTGAATCCAGAGGAGTTTTTTTCAACCACAATTGTAGCAGCAAACATCTCTCTCGATCATAGAGCTATGCCTACTTAGTATAGCAATTCTATCCTTATTCCTAGGATTTTTTTTTATTCCCGGGAGTCAAATAATAGATACAATCAACTATTTTTAACAACGTCTGATATGTATTTACACAAAAATATTCTGAAAGTGCTGATCGCATGGTCAAATCAATTTAGACTAGACAAGACCAACCTCCCTTTGTAGCAAAATGATGTTGAAGCCGTTTGATTTTAGATAGGAAATCTCTGTGAAGGGATGAATTTTATGAAAAATGAGACTTATCTCAATTAATTCTATAGCACTCTAATACTAATTTCATGGCTAATGTGTTGCTATAAGAATTCTCAAACCAGCATTTGAAGATATAAACAAGCAGCACTGAAGTACTAAAAACATTTTAAATTCATAGGTTTGGATCCGATTCCTTCAAAAACCATAAGTAAGAGTTATTTGGGATCTTGTATTAGTATTATGTTGAAAGTTTGAAAAAGAAGAGGCTAGAACGATGTGAGATATCGGCCTGTCTATCAAAACTAATAGATCTGCAGCAAAGTAACCTTATTTTAGCACGCTAATCTAATCTAATCAATCATTTTAAATGACATTAAATCGATTTCTAGAGCAATTACAAGAGCGTAGTTTCTATAAAAATCAATTATTTGAAATATCTCATATGTTTTCCATTTATATGCACGTGCACGCATTTAGCAATTTCAATTGGGTCCAAATCATTAGTTATGAAGAAAAACAAGTCGAAGTACAATCACATGGAATATTTAATTTTTAAGGAACACGCTACTTTCCCCGCCAATTCTTTGTCAAATACTCCGCTAATACATAATTAAAACTGAAAGAAAAGAGTAAATATTGTTTTAGTTTGAAATAATTGTCTTCGTTTAAACTAAATCAATATTACATTTTTTTCATTCATTTTACAATAAAAATATAATTGGATATCAAAAATATATATATAATTATTTAATATTAAAATAATTAATATTTAAGAAAGTTTTTTATTAATTTGTAGAAAAATCGCAAAATGATTTTCCGTAAATATTTCATAGAATTCATAAGTTATTCTATAGAAAATTAGACATGATTTTTTTTTCATTTTTTTTCTTGAAAGAATAAAAGTTTATTCAATTGTGATTTGTTTGGATGGATCTCAGCTTAAACTTCAACATTTTCAAATATAGATGAATTAAGCAATTTTTTGCAGCTCCGACGAATAAATAATTTTTAGTGACAAAACTTCCTTGGACCATTTTTGTTTACATTTGCCTTTTTTGAAACTCGATTTGAATAAAATATCCTACTGTTGTAAATATTTCAAATAAAATCTATTCTTTCATTTAGAACATTCATTAAGATTTCTCATTAATATCTGTAGAATAAATTATTTATCTTAAAAAGATTTTCAATAACACTTTTAACATGTTAATATTTTACTTTTAAATAATACTGTGAATACCAATTTTGCACATGATAGAAAATAACTTTTGTAGAATTTTGGAGACACTTATAGATATTGTATAAGAGATGCAAAATGTAAAAATAATCAAAAAGAAAAATTCTTCTTTGGATTAATAGTAAAAAAAAAATTGTCATTTTAAAATAGATTTTATTATTCGATGGATTTTTAGAATTTGGAAAAAACACTTAATCCTTAATTAACAGAGCGAATTTTCGAAGTTGTATTCATAAGCATTATTTTCTTATTATAAATTATCGAAAAAAAGAAAATTTTGTATTATTTTTAAAATGCAACTTGTTATGTTTTTTCAGCAACTTCTCTACTTTATGTAGGAACTGGAATAATATAAACATAATATTAATATTCAAAACGTTTATATCTCCTAGGAATCAATAATTGCCGTAAAGGAATTGAATAAGATTACATCATGACTTCTACAAACATATTATCAATTTTCTCATCTGTAATAAGCATACTTTGTCAGCGGGTTTATAAAGTTCCTTAAGTCACAACACAACATACAGAACTAATATTTTACAAATCATTTACTGTCAGTAATATAAGTAAGTTAAATATGTAAGAAACAACATTTCATGACAAAAGGGAATTAATTTAATAGAAAATACCGGGGGGGGACAAGAAAGATAGGACAATATTTTTTTAAGGCATAATACATATTTAAACAAGTGCATTGATTAAAATTTCTGGATTATTTTCAGCGTACACATAAAATAAATAAATATATTATTCAAGTCTACAAATTATCTATATCAAAATCTATATTAGTCTACAAATCTAACTAATTATGCAACATTTATGTTAGTTCCGCTTTTCTGCTATTAATGAATTAGCATTTTTGCTTTTTCTTAGGATGGTATGAAAATGTTTCAACACTGACATATTAAGGGGAAAATTTTAAAGAATGCATCAATATATATGTGTTTGCATGCGTGTGTGTGTGAGCGAACATACATGTGGGCGTGCGTGTATGCATGTTTGTGTGAGCGGACATACGTGGGCGGGCGCGCATGTATGCGTGAATATGCATGCGTGCTCGTTTGTTGCTGTTCTATAGAACAGAGCGTTTGGCCAAGAACAAGCAAATCTGACAGATATAATTCAGAAAGGAAAAATGCACCCCGGAGAAGCTTTTGCTTACATTTTAATAAGACTTTTAATATATTAAAAATCAACAACTAAAAAAACACTTTTACTTGGTTTCATGATAATTCTCGAATATGTTATTACACAATACAAATCTTTATAACATTTTAAAATTTAAAATATTGTCTTTTTAATAACACCATGAAGAATTTTACTGAATTTCCGTATTTTTTTAAATATTTTTTACATAGTTTTCAACAACAGGTCCCATGGTTGTAATGAAATTCGAACTGTATTTATCGTTTCATCAATATATTAAATCGCATGATTCTCTCCCTGTGCTGAAAATTAAGAAAGGAAGATTCTGCTTATTACCTTATCAGTTGATATGAAGAATCAAAAACTAAAAGTACTTTACCGCAAGAAAAAATGTTGGGGTAGATTACTAAGATACATAATTTTTTAATGAGAGTTATATTATTATGAAGCTTTTAAGGAAAATTATTGCACACAATGCATACCTTACCTTAAATTGGCTACTCCGATCCGTCTGAAGGCACACGAAACTGTGGTTGAGTCCTAAGTTCCATCACCGGCCACGGTACAACTCTTCCCTTGGAGAGTATCTCCCGTCATCGATGGGAGGAAACAGACCTTCACCTTTCTTTATAACCACAGGATGGCGTGAACCAACCACCATTCCTAACTCTTATCTTCAATTACAAGGTACCCCCCGCCCCTGGGGAGGTATAGAATGCATAAAGCAAGTATAAATAATTAAAATAATATGGTTTTAATAATTGTAACAATTTAACCCATAAGCGATTTAATTTAAATTAAGTATAATATATATTATTAAGTATGATTAATAATATAAGCATTAATGTATTGTTTAAATTAAATATAGTAATTAAGTATTAATTTAAATACAATTCTGACGAATCTACGCTATAACGGCACAGTTTCAAGTTGAGGTGCAGCCGTTCCTTTGACAAACGTATCGGCCTTATCTGTATGCGCATTTAAATTGTCGAAAGGCTAGTATATACATTCTAACACTTCAATTTGAACGCAAAATAGTAATTACGGATATCGATCACACCGATGGTGGAAGAACGTAGAGGTCATTAGATTAGGAGACGCTTTCTGTCTGTTCCATTAGTTTTCAATTATTAGTCCATTAAGGATCGAATGGAATATTTTAATATTGATAACGCAAGTTAACATTAAGTCAAAATAAATCTGAAACTCTGACATTATTACATAATTTTCATCTTCTGCAAACATTTACAAACAAACATTACAAGGCATTATTTACAAGCAATGAAATTTTTATTTCAGATAAGTGGAAAATAACCTACTATATAAATATTTTTGTAGATAATCTTTTAATTTAGTTTTTTCGATAAAATGCCAAATTTGCTATTAAGTTTTTACGGTCAACCAACCAAATTTTATGTATTAAAATATGAAAATTTCAGATTCTACACTATAATCTGTTTTTTTAAGATTTTGAAAGGTGTAAAAAATTAAAAATATTAAACTTAAATTAAATAAAAAAATATTAAATAAGTCGTCTAAACTCTTATTATATACGATCCTCAACAATCACTTCACTCAATAAACATACACAAAGTTTATGCTATACATTCATTTGCATCAACAATCACTTCACTCAATAAAAAAATGTTAAATAAGTCGTCTAAACTCTTATTATATACGATCCTCAACAATCACTTCACTCAATAAACATACACAAAGTTTATGCTATGCATTCATTTGCATCAACAATCACTTCACTCAATAAAAAAATGTTAAATAAGTCGTCTAAACTCTTATTATATATGATCCTCAACAAATTAACTAAACATATCAGCCTCGTAGCTTATTTTATCAATGTAGTAAGAAAGAAGTTTCGGATTCTTGTTTACATTTCAGAAACTTTGAAGGTAAACAAGCAACATTTGCCTCTATTTCTTTATTTGCAATTTTCTTGGTTTTGCTAGCAAAATTTGAGTCAATTGAATCATTTTGTGTTAAATGATATAAAGGAAGCACGTTCTGTAGAATTTGATCAGGAATTAAGCTAATATTCATTTCCTAGTAGAAAAATGTTTTACTCTATTTCGTCTAACTGGTGGTTTTTTTTTTTTTTTTTTTTTTTTTTTTTTTTTTTTTTGCTAGATTGAATTTTTTAGTTAAAAACATATAGTTTTTAAATATTTTTCATTTGTTTTTAAACTTCGCATAATTTATTTACAATCTTATCTTTTTATATTATAATTGCTTGCTTTGAAAAAGTTGATATCAACTTAATTGTATTTATGTATTTTTAGAGTGCCTGGAAAATTATACTTATAGTAGTGTGCAATTTAATTGGGACAAACGCAAAAAGTTTCACCTTTGTTGTTTAATTAGTATAGGTTCACTTACATGCATGGTATAGCAATCTAGTAGCAAATATGTCCTCCTGTAGCTTTAATGAGATCCTGTTACATGTTTTAACGTGGATTCCACTAATTTATAAAATACGTTTTTGATGTCATCAAAATGAAATCAAACATTTATGATATTCTCAATTATATTTCTCTTAGTTTTACAGTTCGTTTTACTCGCACGTTTCTTCACAACGCTCCAGAAAAATTTGATGATATTTACATCTGGAGAATTACCAGGCCATTCCAAAACTGTTAATACCTTTTGTTGAAAAAAATTCTTTACCACTTTGGAATGAGGGTTTAAGGCAAGATCTTGTTCAAAGACACCAACACCACCAGCAAACATTTGCATCAGAGGCTTAATTTTTTTTCCAGTATTTTTTGTTTGTTTGTTTGTTTTTGTTCTCGATGTATAAACTCCTTGTGTGCCAACAAGTATACCACAAGACTTACAGATGCAAGTGAGTTCACAATTGACAGTAGAATAAATTTCAAATATAAGGACGCAGGCATAAAGGCAAAGAAAGAAGAAAGAAAAATGGGGGAGGGACAAGTCGATACACAAACAAAAGCAAAAATGAAACAAAATTGCTCACATAGTAACAGAAACATACAATAGATGATAAAAAACAATTGAAGCATGATCAAATAAAATTTTCAAAATACAAATACAAAATACTATTAATATATGTACAAAAGGAAATGAAAGATGATTTACTCTGTACAAAGGCAGATAAATGAGGATTTTTCCAGTATTGAAATGTATTTTTTTAGAATTCATCACCACTTCAATTGGTACTAAGCTACCAGATCCTACAGTTGTAAAATGACCCCAAAATATCTACTTCTGAGATTGCTCAACTTTGTGATTAAGATGTTGTTCTCTGATGTATTCTTCCGACAAATGTTAATTGAATCCCTTGCATAAAAAAATCTTTTGTCGCTGAATACAACCTTATTCCAGTCTTTTGCAGTCCAGGATTGATATTACTGATCCAATACAAACGTTTTCTCTTCATTGTAGGTGTTAACAACTGTTTTTTTTACTGGTTTCGTACCCATCCACCTGCTTCAATAAGGCTTCGTCATATTGTTGATGAATCGATGCTCACACTATTAGCTAATAATTCCCTCTGAAGATCTATACTTGTTTTGAGAGGGTGCATTTTACTTTTTTTTTTTTTTACACAAGAAATTTGTTTGTCTGAGGTGTTTATTGCGTTTGCATCCACATTTACTCTTTCGTTTTGTAAAAACTGTCCAAAACTTAATTTGCTGATTAATAATCCTTGAAACACTAAATTTTACGACTCCAGCTGCTGCAGCAATATCCCTCACTGTTATTGAAGTTTTCTGACTGAGAATATATTTCAGGAAAAGGACTAAAATTGGTATACTTTTTTTAATATGCATTAGAACTAGACAATTCACGCAATCAACCTCCTGCAGCAACTGAAACGCAACTGATTGTAAAATGAACTACATGTGATGACCACATGGTCAAATCAGTTTAGACTAATCAAGAACTTTTTTTTTGTAAGAAAATGCAGTTGAATCCGATTTGAGGCCGAAAATTCCCAAGAAATGAAGAAATTTATAAAAAATGGAGTTTGTCCCAATTAATTTGCACAATACTGGAAATTAGTAATCAAATTTCCCTTTTAATTTTTACAAATGAAATAAAGGAATAAACTTTCATTCCTAAATGAAAACATCAGCATACGTTGTATAAAGAAGTCTCATCAATTAGCTTTCGAATTTTTACAATCACTCTAACAAGACTGTCAATACGAAATTTGAGAAAGTATCTCATGACTTCTTTTTAAGCGAAACGTGGAACTTAATGAATTCTTCTGCTTAAAAGTACGGAGAAAATGTATGGTACCATGTAAAATTTTATTTGACAAACGTATGCGTAACGTGTAGCCAGTCAGTAGCCTAGCACAAACGCATTGCGTAATATAGCAACAAACAGTAACGTAGTATAACAACTCTACAATATAAAGAGCTAGATGATATGAAGTGTTACGTCTTTTATAAAATTGGCCAGTGAAAATTACATTTTATTGTCTTCTAAATACATTCTTCATACATATGATTTTTCAAGAATATTATTTATTGTAACATGTAATTTGAGGAGAAAATTTACGTTCCGACACATTTACTATTTTCAGAGATAATATGTTATAAAAAAATTTTCAAAATATATCTATATATCAAATATATATATATATATGCAAAATATATTGACAGTTTTTCATACTAATACATTCATTAGAAAATTTAATTTGAGTGTAAATGAAATGCGATTTCGTAGACCTCACCGTTAAGAAAGAAAATTCCAAATATTTAATATATTTTGATTAAGACTCAAATACATTATAAAATTTGGCAACGAAGACTAAAACAACTTCATGTAGTAAAATTTGCCAAATTCACAACTTATTAAGTCGAGTGTTAATTGCAGAATTCTAATCCACAATATATAAATCTAAGAAAAATAGTATAAAATTCAACATAACCAGGTAAAAATACGATTTTAAATCAAAAATGGCAATACATCTGTATATATTTAATAAAAGATTTTAATAAAGTAGTAAAAAAAAAATTTAACTTTTAGATAAATTTTAAAGTGGAAAATGAGGAATAATAATGCGACGAAACTTCAACTTAGACTGTACAATTCGCATCCAACTCGTTCAAAAATTTTAAAAATAGTAATTAATTTTATTTCTGAAGTAAAGGGCCTCAAAAATTTACTCACTTGCGATCACGAAGTATAGAAAGCAAAAGGTAAAATGGTAAAGAATTATAAACTTTGAATTCGAATTGGAGATTAAGATTTAATAAATGGAAATTTCAAAAATGAAAGAAATATTCGAATTCCCTAAATTTTACTGCGTTTCTAGTGCATGAACAGTTCAGCTAATTTCTCATAGTATATATAATCTTCAGAACAGCGAAATGAATCAACATTTCTAATTTTTCATGTTTATACTCGATTAAAAAATTAGCAAAAAAATTTTAATGATATTTTGATAAATAAAAATATTTTAGGAAAAGATTGATTTACATTTAGTTGAATTGGCTATTGATTTATATTTAAGCTGAAACTAAAAAAATGATTTTAAATAAAGGATGGAAATTAGTAATTCATCTTAAGCATTTTCACTTTTATATCAGCTCAATAGTTCCCAAACGTTGTAGATGTACGTACCATCTTAAATTTAGACTACGAACATATTAGCAGTGTAGTTTCTAGAAAATATATAACTATCAAAACTAACAAATATCTGAAAAATGGCAGAATATTTGGTAATTAAAAAATTAGGTTAGAAAAAAAAAATTTCAAGTTTGATATAGAAAAACAGATTGTTAAAATATAAAAAGTAGAATATGAATGCATTTGAAATAAGAATTCATAACAGGTATCGCAGTATATGGTTTACAATTTTATGCAAAATGCTTAACAAGAATTAAGAATTCATTCAAAACATTTTTTTTAAAAATAAACCGACTCTTCAGTTCCGAGTTCTATTAATGAATTTGAAAGAGTTGCATACATTTAAATAAATTACGGCATAACTTACATAACGAATTTTTTTAATTTCAACGATTGTTTCCAATTGTATAATGCTATTTCGAATGAATTAAAATTAAATATTGTGTTTAATATTCAAGAAAATGTTTTTCTAAGTTTAATTCCCAAGAATTCTGAATAATCAGCTGCAAAAATATTTAATTTTCATGATCAAAAAAGAAAATTAAGAAACGATCAACACTAGGCTATTGCAACATTCATTCACAATTTCTCAAAATGTTATGTTTTATTCACATTAATTTCTCGTATAAAGAACCTTCCAAATTTATCACTTGCGGTCGGGGAAGAATATAGAAAGTTAATTTTTGACTTTAAATTCGGATGAAGATAAATCCCAATTAAAGACATTGAAATTTCTATGAAAAACAATGTTAAGAAGAACCCAAGAAAAACTAATTCGCCAAATTCTACTATATTTCTAAAACATGACCAGCGTTCTAATCAATCATATCTACACTCTTCAATAAACTAACAAATAAATTCTAATTTTTATTTAAAATTAGTAAGATTTAAGGTAAAGGATATAAACAAATAACTATTGATTCATCTTATGCATTTTTACTTTTCATTTGAGTCGATTCAATATTCTTATTACGACTTAGATGTATACACCTTCTTAAACCAACAAATTCGTAAACTGACTTTATAATTTCACTGAGACATCTCCCATCGAATAGTTTTTCTGTCATAGGAGTAAGTAATATTCAGAAATTAAATACAAAATTGAATTCAAATTACATAAAATTTTATTTGCATTTTTATATACGAGAACAGGTCATTTACAAGATCACTATAACAGGTCATTATAAGATTACTATAAACATAATAAAGTGCAATATAAATGCATGAAGAATCCAGTACAGGTATCAAAACAGCAAAGGCTTATTACATAAATTAGATTGGCTTAAAAAGAATTCAGTTTCATAAGTAAAGCACTCGTTTAACATTACATTAATATACTTGAACTGGAATATTTTAATCAGCATGAATTGCTATAACTAAAGAAAAACACATTTATACAAGTTAATGCATTTGGCAGAATTTCAATTGAAAATTCAATATAAAAATTTTTATTTCAATGTGTAATGTAACACAGAATATGCGAAAATTTAATATTCTATTAAATAAAAAGAAAAAAAATTAGTAAATTTCTTTATTACTGAAAAGCTGATAGTTCAAACCCCTAGATTTCTTCATGTTATTGGAAAAAGGAAAAGCGATCTGCCCTACATTTAGATTATGTAACATTCATCGCATCCATTCACTTTTAACGAAAGAGATTCTATTCAAGTAGAATTATGCATATTATTTTATACTTATCATTAAAGAGCATCGTATTTTCTCTGAAAGCATACTGATCACCGTGGTGATCAGGCACGATGATCAAATGCTTTCCGAGAATTAAAGGATATTTTGATTGGCTGGCCGGCCGAGCCAATCAAAATATGCTTTATCCGCGGATGCAAACTTTACATAAAATTAAAAGTCGAAGTAACTAGATATTTAGAATTTTAAAATTTACTATTCATCTTACCGTAACTATTACTATTTTTTTTAAATTAAGAAATAAAATGTCAATTTAAAAAATTGCAAATGGATGCAACGAACAGATTTAATATATCTACACAGACTACGGTAAAAATAATCTGAAATGTTAAAGATTTTAATTAATAACCATTGACAACCATGAAAAGACCATAAACCATGAAAAGAAACTGAAAGTTTCGTTTTTAATAATTTTAGAATATTTATAATTTCAAAAGGCTAGTATTATCAAATTTATAATATTACCATAAAACATCTCTTCAAAATACAAAACTTTCATGTGCGTAAATACACGACTTACGATTAATAAATAGTTATTGAAAATATTTTCAAACAATGTAAGACAAACATGCATGCTAACAGTACGTTTTGATTTATCCTCCATACGCAAAAGACATCTTTCTTGACAAGAGTTACTATTCGTATATTTTAAGTCTTACGTATGTTCGGTTAATTTATTATAGCAAATTTCATAACTTCAGTGTTTACTTAGAGATGAAAATTCTTTTTTTTAATATATATTAAATTTTGCTATGATAATCTGTGATTATTTTTAATCTTAACAAATCATCTGATAGCGAAAATATTCTTTTTCCCCTCATAAGGATGAAGTAATGCACTATGCAAATTAAATTAGTTTTTTTTTATTTCATAACAATTGCGATTCCTGTCTATATTGCTGAGTCAATGATAGCTCTGCTTGTCAACTTGTTGAGCTCTAATAAGAGATTAATAACCATACAGAAGTTTTAAAGCTAGTTTTATCTGAAATGTAAATCAAACATTCAATCTTCTTGGAAAGTTGGGTAAGATTACTAACAAAATCAAATACACTACTAAATTTTAAGTTATCCATATTAAAAAACCATTTCACCAATGTAGATTGAGAAATAAGAATTTTACAAACTAAGATTGAAAAAACAAGCATTACATTTGAAGAGAATGAATGAAGACCAATATTTTAAAGCTGGTGTAAGAATAAAAGTTTCCAGACAATTTTAAAATGAAATATTGATTTTGACACTTGTTTTGAATCAGATATTTTGCCCATTTCAAGCTTTGCAGCGTTCGAAAATATTTAAATATACAGTATCTTGCTCTTAAAATAGAATGGAACATTTCAAAGATGTATTGGTATCTTCAAGTGATGTTGACTACATACATAGTCACATTTCCAAATGTGCAGACCATTTATGTATTCATTATATCAGCGAAAAAATAGGCAAAGCCAAAATGAATATTACAAACTCGACTGCATAAATTGGATCTCCATAGTTCCAATGAAAAAGCTCCGAATTCCACGATTGAAGACTCCAAATGCTATCTTGTGCCGTGATCACTTCGATTAAAAGATGTAGACATCTGAAAAGATTAAATCAATCTATTAATTCAAACTATCAAGAATACCGTTAAATGTCAGAATATAAAAGACTAAATTTTGATCTTTAAATCCACTCCAATAACTCAATTATCTGAAAAAAGAAAATGCCATCAATAGAAAAGAATTTACATCTATGATTTTTTCCACCAACAGTTTGCATTATGAAAATGCAACTATCCATTTAAATACAATTTTAAATAAAGCACTTTTTTTTAATTATTCCAGAATCTTCCGAGACATGCGTGTTTTTATTCTCTTTGAAAGCAAGAAATGTCACATAATGAATGCTCTAATAGAGTCCGATAGTGGTTTAGATTTTAGAACATGGTAAATTTTGCCAGGTTCTCGAAACTTTCACGGAACCACTTAAAAGCTCCGAAAATGAACGCATCCTTGCATAGCGGAGAAATAAAGGGCCTATATTGAGAAATGAGCAGAATGCCTTTCGTAGAGATGGCAATCTAGAAAATTCATTTGCAGTTTATATACTTGAAAATCAAACGAGTTCGCCTTACTGATTATTATATACTAGTAAGTGCGATTAATGAAGGATTGAAAATTTTAAAATATCAACTGCAATACGTTTGGTTTGTCCCCAAAAATAACTTTAGCGGAGAAATGACACAAAATTATGCAGAAACATTTTTTCTTATCTTTCATAGGCACATGTCTGAAAACGTTTGACCATACATTTCCCTATTGACAAGAAGAAAGCATAGATATGCAAACTCCATTCTTGGGCAATGAATTACATCGGCATCTATTTATAGAAATTGATCTCCCAGTATAATACGAAGGGTAATTCGGTTCTTATATTCAGAAGCGGCTAAAACTTCAATGTTTCCATGAAACTATGGTTTATGTATTTTTGGTGCCTTCGGTATATTTTCTAGAGGGTCCAAATAAACTAGTTTTCGAATATCACGATATTCTGATAATGTTATTACAATGATTCAAGAACTTACCATGAGAATTTGACACTTCAAAATTATCTTCAGAAAATTGGCGTGTATTGATGGCTTGTATATCGAACAGAGAAAGCCGTATTTCTGATCCTGATGGCGCACATTTATCCAAGAAAAAAGCATGCATAATGGTCGTAATTTGTCTGACCTATGAATACCTAATGAAATAAGAAAATTTTTAGGTCTAATTATTTCATAGGCAAACGTGTTGTATAAAATCTTCCAATTCGATTTTATTGTTATCATAATTTGTGCAACTTACCGATATCACTTCAATACCATTTCTTTCCGCCATTAAATTTCCCATATTTAAAATTTGCGGTTAAAACCGAAATTGTGTTCACTGCACAGATGACGAGTGGTATTGAGCCTTTGTTCAATTAAATGGCCTCTGATTTATTTGCAGAATGCACTGCTCTAATATCAATTGCAAAGCGATTCTGCCTCTTTCGATTCATAAGACGTTCTATCATGAGTAAATACAAAGTATTCCGTCAGAATACTTTCAGGCATAAGTAAAGTAATTTAAATTGATTTTATCTGCAAAGTTCTTGCCATTATTACTCTAAAAACTGAAATTCTCATTCATTTTTTCTGTTCATCTCTTGAAAACAGCGTAAGAAGTAATGACCATGGTTTTCTCCCTACCTCACAGACTATGAGAAATCAATGTAATTCAGACTCGTCACTTAGAAGCCACTTTCTGGAATATGCAGGGATTAAACATTTCGCACTTTCAATCCACTGCGAAAGTCATTTTTAAAATTCCGGCAATTTTTTTGTACAAAGTTGATACATTGAGTCCAGTTTAATATTTCAGGCTTTATAAATCTTCCAATAAATCTAGGGTCTGTTAGTCGGATTCCATAGGATCCGAATTCTAATATGCGCTTGTTGAAGCTCCATATTATCTCTTGTGCCTTGAACACTTGTTTCAAAACCCTTCATCTGAAAAGAAATTAATGATTAGATACAAAATCTATCAAGTATACTATATAAAATGCAAGAATGTAAGCATTTTACTTTTGATCTTTTATCTACATCGAAAATTTAAAATCTGATAAGAATTTGCTTGCAACTTCATTGACAGAAATTAAAGGTTTCCCGTTTTAATCAGGAAATCCTTAAGTTCACATCAGTTCATTTTTTCTTTTAAAAAATTAAGCTATTGACAATATTTGAAATACATTTGTCAAACAATTCATCTAAATATTTGGTTTTAAAAAAATACTCGCAGATCTTTTCCGAGAGCTATAAGCGTATATAGGAAAATAAGTCGTACATCTAATTTGTTAATTGCCAGTTAAGCATAATTGCTTATTATGCTTAATATAACAATAAGTTTATTCTCTAGACGCTAGAATACTCTTTAATAAAGCGACCCACAAAATTCTTAATGGTAAATTATATGAAATATTATTTAATGAACATTCAATTTTAATTTTTTACGGTTTCATTTCAAAATTTATGGAATGTCATATTTAGAGGCTTGAAAAATAGAAAAACGAATTTGAGAATCGTATCAAGAAGCATGCTTATTAACTAAAAAACTTATAAAATTTCGAAAATCATTGATTTTTTTAAATAGTAATATATTATTCGTCGTAGAAAGTAAGTTTCATTCAGTCCATATAGACACAAAACATTATCTTGAATTTTTTTTTTTGTCCTGTTACAGGTGCATGTTGGAATAAATGATTTGA
Source organism: Argiope bruennichi (assembly GCF_947563725.1). Lineage (NCBI taxonomy): Eukaryota > Metazoa > Arthropoda > Arachnida > Araneae > Araneidae > Argiope > Argiope bruennichi. The sequence goes on from NC_079152.1 coordinate 78,186,367, forward strand.
GAGCTCCTGACCCTGTACTACCCCAGTGATGACATGCAAATAACCATCATAATGTAATATGTATTTCAATACCAATAGTTCTTACGTTGGAGATGGTTCAAAAGGTTATATATATTTCAAAAACATTTCCTGGAAATTATGTTTCACTTCTCTTTGCAGCTTCCAGAAAGCTTACTTTGGAGACGAATCGAATACAATTGGTTTCCCAACGATATGTCGCTTTGTCAATTTCGTTAATATAATTTGCAAACTTACTGTGTCCTTGAATTTCTTGTATTTTGTCATCTTAATAGAATACTTAATCGCTTCCAGCATTGGTGCAGATGGATAGCATGTACATGGAACCGAGAAAACAGTACTGGGGATTGACGTCGTGCCTGTGTCAAAACGGCATGGACACTGGTAAGTTCTCCTGCCTATAGGAACTAATGAAATAAAGTACATTTTTATAGCTGTAATTAACATTTATAAATTATTGAATCCAGTCTTCATCTCGATATTACAATTATAAATTGTATAACTTACCGATATTACTTCTGTACAGAACCGAGAGAAAGTCCCCTGGCTATCCAGATGGCTGCTATCAACACAATTTTTGTCAAGAGCTGAGAAGGTAGTCATTCCACATACGGGAAAAAGTGTGTTTCATTGTTCCAACAAACATATCAAGAGTCTACAGAGAGCTTCTCTAATAACTGCAGAATTTCTTTCGTTGGTCATTTCTGCGAGGTTGCATTTCTTTTAAATGAGTGAAAAATCTGAAGAATCCAAAACAAACTTCCTGGTATGAGTGAGGCAGTTTAATGTTATCTAAGATTTTAACCCCAGAAATTCGAAGTTAAAAATTCATTCTGCATATTTTCAGAAACGGCACAAGAAAACAATCGCTATGGTTCTTTCCTGTATCATTAGACTATACCAAGTAAAATCCACATAATTATGGCACTTTCGTCACTTGAAAGCCACTTTTGTAGAATATCCCGAGATTATTTCTTCCGTATTCAATCAAAACACCAAATGTTCATATCTCAATGCGCATTAGAAGCTTTCCTGAAATTTAAATATACGCGAATGGGCAGCAAGAAATTTATTGCTTAATCTTTTGAAGACGATGAATTAAAGATTATCAAGCGCTTACTTTTTAATTAAAAAAAAATTGCTCTCGTATGGGACAACCTCCTCTGCCTTAAAGCTGTACCGAGTGTTTAAGCTTCATGAAAAGGGCAAGTTATTTTTTATGCATCAAAGGATGGAGAAATGCAATACGAAATTTGCCTACTTTCATTTAAAGACAATATCTCTAATGCTTAATTCGATTACATTTCTAAACCTTTTCCTATCCCTGATCTAGCCGATTCCTTCCTTTCATTCAATTCAAAAAGGTAATTACAATTCATCCGCATTCGATACACGAGATCATTCAAACTTCTGTTTTAGAATTTTGATATGGAACAAACTGAATTATTTCCAATTTCTGGACCTGTGATTGTTCAAATAGACTCCGCTATTTTTTTCAATAAAAGTTATTCTTTATTGTACCTCAAAAATATCTAGTCACTTTAGGATTAATTCATACGAATGGAAAGAATTTCTTCGTACGATGTGCGATGTTGTAGCGTCATCAAGGGGAATAAATTCATATATAGAAAGAAAAGAACGGCATCCATAATATTACTCTTCATATTATAGGTTGACGATTTTAAATTGCAGATTGAGGTGAGGGGTGAGAGTGGTTAGTAGAACGGAATGCTTCCCAATTTAAAATTACTTATACGGAATAAATACTGTCCAGGATGGCAAGAACCACGAACTAAAATTAAAAAAATAAAAAGCAGCTTTTAAACGAAATGTAGAAATTTTATAATTTTTGAATTTTCAATACACGAGCAATTTACTGTCACTATACGAATAAGTAGATTTTTCGAATTAGATTTAAAAGTTTATATTAGGCATTTTAAGGAATGAAATTTTTTTAACGAAATCTAAAGAAAACGCAGCAAACCAAAGACTCTGGAAATCAAATATCTAATTTCACCGCAAAATGAATTCGAATCAATTCTGTTCATCAGTATGTTATTCAAGTGTCATTTGTCGATTCTTATTATACCATGAAGAATTTCCATTATTCATTAAAATCATAAAGCATTTTAATTGTCGATTTGTGTACAGTTCTGAGAGATTCTCCGAAATATTATCACAAAACGATCAGAACAATCTGGTATTATTCAATCCGGTTCGAGCTTATTCCTATGTAAAGTGGAAACTTCAAAACAAAAGGATTATCATTCTATCAGATATACATATATAGCTGTCAAATTTGTGGGATTCAAATTCAAAATGATTTTAAAAATTTCAAGAAAGACCTGGTTTAATGTTAAGCTTATTTCGAAGTCGCCTAATCATACTGTTAAGCATTCTTCACTAGTTTCTCTACTTCAAAGCAACTAGTCAAGCTCATAGCCGACTATATCCCTACTTTATTGAAATAATGGTCATCAATGCGAAATTAAGGAGTTGAGAACAATTAGAATGAGCAAATCCTTATACAACACACAAATGTGGCCCCGTTTTCCGACAGCATTTTCCATTTCCTCACACACACAGGCAGGCATTACCCACGCCGCCTTCACCAACCTCAAAACCACAACTCGCACACAGGCACTACCCACACCAGCCTCAAGACCACAACTCGCACACAGGCACTACCCACACCAGCCTCAAGACCACAACTCGCACACAGGCACTACCCACACCAACCTCAAAACCACAACTCGCACACAGGCACTACCCACACCAACCTCAAAACCACAACTCGCACACAGGCACTACCCACACCAACCTCAAAACCACAACTCGCACACAGGCACTACCCACACCAACCTCAAAACCACAACTCGCACACAGGCACTACCCACACCAACCTCAAAACCACAACTCGCACACAGGCACTACCCACACCAACCTCAAAACCACAACTCGCACACAGGCACTACCCACACCAACCTCAAAACCACAACTCGCACACAGGCACTACCCACACCAACCTCAAAACCACAACTATCACACAAGTATTTCCCACGCCGTCCACACCAGCCCCAAAACCACAGCTGGCACACAGACATTACCCACGCCGTCTACACCAGCCCCAAAACCACAGCTCGCATACAGGCATTTCCCACGCCTCCCATATTAACCCTCAAAAATCACAATTAGCACACGAATTATCCAAGCCTCCAACACCAACCCCCTGAAACCGCATTTCCCACGCCGTCTGCTCTACTTCCAATCCATGGTTCTCTTACATATCCACAACGCCAACTCTATCCACAATTCTCACACCTTCAAACACATTACGCCGCTAACACCACCTCTCAATACTCAATATTAAGCACAATATCCGTTTTCACGACAAGTTAATCAAGACAATCATGCCTTGTCCATAACGCATGGTGAAGTAGCTTGCATACTTTATCACGCATTGACTATTTTCAAATTCCACGAAGCTGTCACTCCACTCACTGCCTAATGGAACATTGCACAAATTAGACTCCACACCCACTCCTACTAACCAAAACAAAGTACGTTAATTTTATTCCATGAATCATGCTCGTACATAAGATGTTTTTCATGATGTACATCAGCACATCACTAAGGGATTTTCCGATTCGCATAATGCATCTCAACCTGATACTAGAGTGCGTGTCAGTATTCTCATTGTTCCGCGGAGACTAAATATTTTGCACTAAAATTAAAAACGGAATTTAAAAAAAATACTTAATCCAGCGATTTTTATGCTCGTTCTGATTAACACGTTGAGTTGAAGCAAACCAGAAACGCAGCCTGCGATTTGTTCAAAATGTTTTGTAAGTTGCATACAAATATTACCAGTATTCAGTACCGTTTCTTCGGTCAATTTGCGAATTTAAATTTCCTCAGAGTTGGATGCCAAATTGCTCAAACCCTATATCTAGCAATTCTCGATCATGTTTCTGAACATTTCGATTTATTGCTATCATATATTGAAAGAAATCAAGCTTCGGTTGAAGCTCTATTTGTATCGAAGAACGCAAAAATGATTTAATTCTCAAATTTAAGAATAGAAACTTGGATGTACGATTCTGTCTAAAAGCATACTATGATATCGCTAATTTCTTCCTTGGCATTTCTTCAATTTGCCATTTCAAATTTTCTATATCAATATTCCAGATTTCTTTGTGCTCGTATCAGTTGGATACAAAACATTTTCTAAATTCCAGTTGATAAAATTTTAAAATGTTAAATTAACATGTCTCGTTTTTGGCCGGAAATGGTTAAAATACATCTCGATTGAAATGTTCCGATAGAGTAAGTAATATCGTGTACAAGAATTCGTAATTTAAGTAAATAAAAATATATTAAACAATGAAACTGATAATGTTAATTAAATGGCACTCCTTAAAGGATAAAATTAAATGCAGAAATACCAAGTATAAAATAATGCATTTATTCGGTTAATGAAGATTACACGAAGGACGTTAAAATAAGCAAAGATTAGGAATAATGACACAGATTAATATGCAAGAGCAAGGAAATTTTTATAAGAAACTTGTTTATGGCTTTAAAAACCTAAACACAGACAAAGAATTATTTCACAGGGCAAGAGAATGTTTTAGGGTACTAATTGGCAATTTCAGTACGAAATATGGTTTCCAAATACGAATTAGCGAGAAGTACTTCAGGCTTAATTAAAGAATGACGCCGTTTAACATCCTTTAAAATGAATAATAAAATTAGAATGTCATTAGTTTTCTTATACTCTACCCGCGCTTGATTCGATTTTCCGTTACCACTCTATCATTAAGAATTAATGACTTCAAAAAAATTTCGTTATTCCGACTTCATCCAATTCACTTTACTATCCGGAAGAAAATTTTCGTTTATATAATGTATATTTTAACCTCGATCTCTGAAATATTTTGGTATTTAGCACATAATTTCTCGAAATATTAAGGAAAGTCCTCGATCTATAGCGTAAAAATTAGTAGACCGTGATGCTTTTATTTTTAGTACCTGAACTAACAGTTATTCCTTATCTTGATTCATCTTACATTCGATAAAAACTAACATCAAGAATTAACTGCAAAACTAATTTTTTTTATACGAAACAAGGTGTGCCTTTTGATTGAGTAGAAGATATTTCGACTTAAACTTCACTATTTTAATAAATTTATTTGTAATGCGCAATACGAAATTTGTCATATCAATTCATAAACAGAAGTTTGAATAATAGCCAGAAATCAGAAATTTGTTTACTTTAGAATATACCGACTGAAATAAGTAAACGCTATTAGGAAGAAATTTTAAGAATCGTCAACGAGTTTGATTAAGTAGTCCTTATAACTTCGAAATATCCCGAAATAAAGCTACACCGGAACTAAACTGAATGGCTTTTGACGAAGTTACAATCAATAGAGGAAGAGCTGATCTCTAAATTAACAATCGCGAAAATTAATGAAACCACAGTGTAGTTCGAGAGATTCATTTTGGAAAATTTATCTTAAACTTTTTGATAGATTGTATTACAAAAATATTCAACTTCCGTTTTTAGTTTAAAAGGAAGCACTTAGTGACAGGTTACTGGTTTGAGATTTATTCGTTTTTGAGCGGGTATTCGATTTCTCTATATTCTATACTGTGTTCCTTTCAATTGTTTTCGACACCTCACAAATTCGTGGAAAACACTAAAATCTGAACTTCTAGTATACTGAAAAAATAGGGAAGAATTCATAATATCCGAATATTCGACGCAAGTAACCTCCAAGCAGCTATTGTACCACAATTATGTAGACATACCTGTTTAGTCGAATGCGATGCGACAGCAGGAAATTCAGGAGAATATAGCCATCCATCCTAAAACAGCACAACACTATAATTATGGTGTTCCTTTCTCAAACATTTTAGAACTAGTGTTAAATTTCGGGTCGAGAAGTTGCAAGAATGACATTTGCAACGGCGATAGCTTCAAAATATGCAGTCCATCACATAAGGAGAGTCGGGTATAAAGATGCAGGTGTCACTTCCACATCGTTGTCTGTTGCGAAATGACCTGAAAAAACTGTGGTTACCTTGGTTATAAATGATAAATTAATAATTTCTTTTTAAGAAATGGGATGCGTTGTCCTACTTTATATTGATTTCTGTGAAAACATTTTATGCTTATAGAATATTTCACATCGCGAATAAGATTTGCGGAATTATGGTCGTTCAGAGGTTCTAATTTCTCAATAATCTAGGCAGCCAAAAATACTGTTAATAGAATTGACAGTAACAAAAGTTTTATCCTTTAATCGCTTTATAATCACAGAAATAATGATTTTCTATGGCGAAAGGACCAGGATTAGATGAACTGCGTCCAACAATGATTCCCCATCTAACGCTACATGCGTAGTAGAATATCAGTAAAATATGTGAGCGCCTCATTATATAGCAAAACACACTAGTTTTCCTTAACAATACAGCTTTATGCTTTTATTATCATTTAGGGTAAAATAAAGGAACGTACCTTATTCAGCTTTTATTAATGTTACCATAGAAAGATTGCAGTACAAATATGTTTTTATATTGTTTCATAAAACACTGAAAGCCTTGCAAGTTCCAGGGTTTTTCCCGTGATAGTGCAAGAAGATTATCATGCGAAAAATATAAAGCTGGATTATTACCTACAATTAGGAAACCATGTATAATCATTTTAATTATTTTTATTTCATAAGACGAAAAGCTTTAAGCGTGTTCTCAAGATGTTATAATGAAATTTAAATTTACATTTCACCAAATAAGATTCCCAAGAAAATTATGACATGAAATTAAAACTGTGCTACAATTTTGCAAAACGTGCTATTAAAATTCAAATCAACTAGAGAGACAAAAGCTGCGAGTTCATATTTTTAGTATAAACAAACCCAATTTTATATATTTTATGCAGCATTCATTGTTTAGCCCATTGTAGCAACAATGTGAATCAAGAATTTATAAGTATTGGCATTTGTTCAAATTATACATGTCAAGAAATCATTTATGTAAAATTCTTTAATATAAAATAATAGTATGTTATATTATATAGTCATAAGTACACATTGAATCATTTGATAACTCATTTTATAATCACAAAGCAAGTTCTAGAAATGGACAAGATAATGATTTGGGTTTTTACGAGCATTGACATTCAATATAAAACGATACCAGAATACATAAAGAAAAATATGTTGTTAAAGTGAAAAACAGACCAGTTTACAAAAAATATTTATATATATTTTTTTTAATTTTGCTATAGTAATCTGTGATTAAAAATAATCTTAACAAATCATCTGAAGGCGAAAAAATCCATTTTCCCCCTCATAATAATGAAGTAATGAACTATGCAAATGAAATTTATTATTTTATTTCATAACTAGCCACCTTTTGTGACCAGACGGTTCACCAATCTTAATGTTCGTTAAAATTTTAATAATTAAATATTTTATGCAATTCCTACTTTAATAGCTTCTTCAAAATATTTTAAAACTTCAAATTTTGATAGTCATACAATTCACTCATAATATAATGAACGCCTTCAGTCATAACGTAATATGTATCTAATTTTCTGTTAGCTCCCGTAGAATTTATAACTTTAAATTAAAGTGGAAAGGATTCATCTGCAGTTAATATAATATTTTTTACTGAAACAAAGTATTTTTTGTAGTAGGATTACTGAAAATAATCAGCGAGTGTTAAAATTTTATGGGCACTAAAGAATATCTTGATTTATGTAATATTTCAAGAATTTGTCAACAAAATTCTCAGATTCATCATGACCAGACCGATTAATTAACAATATTTAATTTTAATTCCATCAAACACCAAGAAAATAAAACGAATCGTTTAAAATAATCGGTTCAAAACAGATTAAAAAACTACTTAAAAAACGACGTACTTAAAACTATAAGCGTATGCAAAAAATATATAACTAACATAAATACAATTTAATTACAAAAGCATGCAACTAACCTAAAAATAATTTAAATCATCCGTTGATAAGGGTTGTCATGTCACCAATCAGAACACAATGCGCATGTGTGAATTTTCAACGCCAGTTATGTTGAGCTCCAATAAGAGATTAATAACCATACAGAAGTTTTAAAGCGAGTTTCATCTGAAATGGAAATAAAACATTCAATTTTATTGTAAAGTTGGTTTAGATTACTAGCAAAATCAAATACACTATTAAATTTTAAGTTATCCATATTAAAAAACCATTTCACCAATGTAGATTGAGAAATAAGTATTTTAAAACCAAGATTGAAAAAAACAAGCATTACATTTGAAGAGAATGAATGAAGACCAATATTTTAAAGCTGATGTAAAAATAAAAGTTTCCAAACCATTTTAAAATGAAATATTGATTTTGACACTTGTTTTGAATCAGAAATTTTGCACACTTTAAGCTTTGCAAAGTTCGAAACAATTTATAAACACTCAGTATCTTGCTCTTAAAATAGAATGGAACATTTCAAAGATGTATTGGTATCTTCAAGTGATGTCGACTACATACATAGTCACATTTCCAAATGTGCAGACCATTTATGTATTCATTATATCAGCGAAAAATAGGCAAAGCCAAAATGAATATTACAAACTCGACTGCATAAATTGGATCTCCATAGTTCCAATGAAAAAGCTCCGAATTCCACGATTGAAGACTCCAAATGCTATCTTGTGCCGTGATCACTTCGATTAAAAGATGTAGACATCTGAAAAGATTAAATCAATCTATTAATTCAAACTATCAAGAATACCGTTAAATGTCAGAATATAAAAAACTAAATTTTGATCTTTAAATCCACTCCAATAATTAATTTTCTGAAAAAAAATTGCTATCAATAGAAGCGAAATCTATATCTAGGATTTTTTTCTCACTCCAAAAGTTCGCATTATGAAAATGTAACTAAACATTAAAATACAAGTTTAAGTAAAGCATTTTTTTAATTATTCCAGAATCTTCTCAGACATGCGTGTTTTTCTTTGAAAGAAAGAAATGTCACATAATGAATGCTCTAATAGAGTCCGAGAGTGATTTAGTAGATTGAATACGGTAGATTTTGCCAAGCTCTCGAAACTTTCAGGGAAGCGCTTAAAATGTACGCATCCTTGTATAGCGGAGAAAAAAGAAAGGCCCGATGTTGAGAAATGAGCACAATGCCATTCGTAGAAATTGTAAATGAATTTCCTAGATTGCCGTTTATATACTTGAAAATCAAATGAGTTCGCCTTACTGATTATTATATACTAGTAACTGCGATTAATGAAGGATTGAAAATTTTGAATATCAACTGCAATACGTTTGGTTTGTCCCCTAAAATAACTTTAACCGAAAAAAGACAAAATTATGCAGAAACATTTTTTCTTATCTTTCATAGGCACATGTCTGAAAACGTTTGACCATACATTTCCCTATTGACAAGAAGAAAGCATACATATGCAAACTCCATTCTTGGGCAATGAATTACATCGGCATCTATTTATAGAAATTGATCTCCCAGTATAATACGAAGGGTAATTCGGTTCTTATGTTCAGAAGCGGCTAAAACTTCAATGTTTCTATGAAACTATGGTTTATGTATTTTTGGTGCCTTCGGTATATTTTCTAGAGGGTCCAAATAAACTAGTTTTCGAATATCACGATATTCTGATAATGTTATTACAATGATTCAAGAACTTACCATGAGAATTTGACACTTCAAAATTATCTTCAGAAAATTGGCGTGTATTGATGGCTTGTATATGGAACAGAGAAAGCCGTATTTCTGATCCTGATGGCCCACATTTATCCAAGAAAAAAAGCATGCATAATAGTCGTAATTTGTCTGACCTATGAATACCTAATGAAATAAGAAAATCTTTAGGTCTAATTATTTCATAGTCAAAAGTGTTGTATAAAATCTTCCAATTCGATTTTATTGTTATAATTTGTGCAACTTACCGATATCACTTCAGTACCATTTTTTCCCCTAATCCAGACATCTTCCATATTTATAATCTGCGGGTAGAACCGAAGTGGTTTACTGCACAGATGAGGAGTGGTATTAAGCCTTTGTTCAATTAAATGGCCTCTAATCTATTCGTCTCAGAATGCGCTGCTCTAATATCAATTGCAAGAGATTCTACCGCTTTTTCGATTCATAAGACGTTTCATCATGAGTAAATACAAAGAATTCCGTCAGAATACTTGACGATCTAAGTAAAGTAATTTAAATCGATTTTATCTCCCAAGTTCATGCTATTATTACTCTAAAAACTGAAATTCTCTTGTTTTTTTTATGTTCATCTCTTGAAAACAGCGTAAGAAGTAATGACCATGGTTTTCTCCCTACCTCACAGACTATGAGAAATCAATATAATTCAGACTCGTCACTTACAAGCCACTTTCATGGAATATGCAGGGAATATAAATATTTCTTCCCCTTTCAATCCACTGCGTAGGTCATTTTTAAAATTCCAGAAAAAAAAATTTTGTACAAGTTGATACATTAAGCTTAGTCCAATATTTCAGGCTTTATAAATCTTCCAATAAATCTGGTATGTTATTCGGATTCCATAGGATCCTAATATGCGCTTGTTGAAACTCCATTTTATCTGTTGTGCCGTGATCACTTGTTTCAAAACCTTTCAACATCTGAAAGATATTAATAATGATTAAATAAGAAATCTATGAAGTATACAATAAAATGCAAGAATATATGCATTTTACTTTTGCTCTTTTATGTACATCGAAAATTTAAAATCCGATAAGAATTTGTTTGCAACTTCATTAACAAAAATTAAAGGGTTTACCGTTTTAATCAGGAAATCTTAAAGCTCACATCAGTTCATTTTTTCTTTAAATGAAATTAAGCTATTAGCAATATTAGAAATACATTTGTCAGACAATTCATCTAAATATTTGGTTTTCCAAAAATACTCGCAGATCTTTTCCTAGAGCTATAAGCTTATATAGGAAAAAAGTCGTGCATTTAATTTTTTTAATTGCCCGTTAAGCATAATTGCTTATTATGCTTAATATAACTATACGTTTATTCGCTAAACGCTAGAATACTCGAATAAAAACGACCCATAAAAATCTTAGTGGAAAATTATACTAAATTTCATTTAAGGAACATTCCATTTTAATTTTGGACGGTTGCCTTTCATTGTCATATTTAGATGCTTGAAAAAGAAAAATGAATTTGAGGGTCTCATCAAGAAGCATGTATAACTAAAACTTGTAAAGGATCGAAAATCATTGATTTTTTAAACAGTAATACATTTATTGGCTGTAGAAAGCAAGTTTCCTTCTCTCCATATAGACACAAAACAATGATCTTAAATCACTTTGACCCGTTACAGGTGCGTGCTGGAATATATGATTTGAGAGTTCCTGGCTCTGTACTACATGCAAATAACCATCATAGTATAACATGTATTGCAATACTGGTAGTTCTTAGGTTGGAGGTAGTTGTAGTTCTTAGGTTGGAGGTAGTTGTAGTTCTTAGGTTGGAGGTAGTTGTAGTTCTTAGGTTGGAGGTAGTTGTAGTTCTTAGGTTGGAGGTAGTTGTAGTTCTTAGGTTGGAGGTAGTTGTAGTTCTTAGGTTGGAGGTAGTTGTAGTTCTTAGGTTGGAGGTAGTTGTAGTTCTTAGGTTGGAGGTAGTTGTAGTTCTTAGGTTGGAGGTAGTTGTAGTTCTTAGGTTGGAGGTAGTTGTAGTTCTTAGGTTGGAGGTAGTTGTAGTTCTTAGGTTGGAGGTAGTTGTAGTTCTTAGGTTGGAGGTAGTTGTAGTTCTTAGGTTGGAGGTAGTTGTAGTTCTTAGGTTGGAGGTAGTTGTAGTTCTTAGGTTGGAGGTAGTTGTAGTTCTTAGGTTGGAGGTAGTTGTAGTTCTTAGGTTGGAGGTAGTTGTAGTTCTTAGGTTGGAGGTAGTTGTAGTTCTTAGGTTGGAGGTAGTTGTAGTTCTTAGGTTGGAGGTAGTTGTAGTTCTTAGGTTGGAGGTAGTTGTAGTTCTTAGGTTGGAGGTAGTTGTAGTTCTTAGGTTGGAGGTAGTTCAAAAGGTTACACATATTTCAAAAACTTTTCCCGGAAAGTATGTTTTACTTCTCTTTGCAGCTTCCAGAAAGCTTACTTTGGAGACGAAGGGAATACAATTGTTTTCCAAACACCATGTCGCTTTGTCAGTTTTGTTAATATAATTTGAAAACTTACCGTGTCCTTGAATTTCTTGTATTTTGTCATCTTAATAGAATACTTCCTCGCATCCAGCATTGGTGCAGATGGATAGCATGTACAGGGAACCGAGAAAACAGTACTGGGGATTGACGTCGTGCCTGTGCCAAAACGGCATGGACACTGGTAAGTTCTTCTGCCTATGAAAAACTAATGAAATAAGTACATTTTTATAGCTGTAATTAACATTTATAAATTATTGAATCCAGTCATCTCGATATTACAATTATAAATAGTATAACTTACCGATATTACTTCTGTACAGAACCGAGTGAAAGTCCCCTGGCTATCCAGATGGCTGCTATCAACACAATTTTTGTCAAGAGCTGAGAAGGTAGTCATTCCACATACGGGAAAAAGTGTGTTTCATTGCTCCAACAAACATATCAAGAGTCTACAGAGAGCTTCTCTAATAACTGCAGAATTTCTTTCGTTGGTCATTTCTGCGAGGTTGCATTTCTTTTAAATGAGTGAAAAATCTGATGAATCCAAAACAAACTTCCTGGTATGAGTGAGGCAGTTTAAGAATATCCATAAGTTTCTGGGGTTAACATCTTAAAAGCTAAAAATTCATTCTGCATATTTTCAGAAACGGCACAAGAAAACAATCGCTATGGTTCTTTCCTGTATCATTAGACTATACCAAGTAAAATCCACATAATTATGGCACTTTCGTCACTTGAAAGCCACTTTTGTAGAATATCCCGAGATTATTATTTCTTCCGTGTTCAATCAAAACACCAAATGTTCATATTTCAATGCGCCTTAGAAGCTTTCCTGAAGTTTAAAAATACACGAATGGGCAGAAAGTAATTTAATGCTTAATCTTTTGAAGACGATGAATTATAAAGATTATCCCGCTCTTACTTTTTAATAAAAAAAATTGCTCTCGAATGGAACAACCTCCTCTGCCTTAAAGCTGTACCGAGTGTTTAAGCTTCATGAAAAGGACAAGTTATTTTTTATGCATCTAAGGATAGAGAGATTCAATACGAAATTTATCTACTTTCATTTAAAGACAGCATCTCCAATGCTTAATTCGATTCCATTTCTAAACCTTTTTCTATCCCTGATCTAGTTGATTCCTTCCTTTCATTCCATTCTAAACGTAGTTAGAATTCATCCGCATTCAATACACGAGATCATTCAAACTTCTGTTTTCGAGTTTTGATATGGAACAAACTAAATTTCCAATTTCTGGACCTGTGCTTGTTCAAATAGACTCCTCTACTTTAGATATTTTTGAGGTGCAATAAAGAATACTTTTTACTGAATAGTCACTTTAGGATTAATTGATACGCGAGCATGAATTGAACGAATTTCTGCGTACTAGGTGTGATGTTGTAACGTCAAATAGAGGAATAAATTTATATAGAAAGAAAAGAACGGCATCCATAACATTACTGTTCAAATTATAGGTTGATGATTTTAATTTGAAGATTGAGGTGAGGTGAAGGGTGGTTAGTAGAACGAAATGCTTCACAATTTAAGAATACATACACGGAATAAACACTGTCGAAGATGGCTAGAACCGCACGTAAAATTTTTTTTAAAAAAAAGCAGCTTTTAAACGAGATGTAGAAATTTTAGAATAAATTTCCAATACACGAACAGTTTTTTTTTTATTGTCACTCTACCAATAAGTAGATATTTTTCGAATTAGATTTCAAAGCTTATATATTAGACATTTTACGGAATTGCATTTTTTAACGAGCCAATAGATCTTTCATATCGAACTTGGTTTTAAAGAAAACGTAGCAAACCAAAGACTGAAAATCAAATATCTAATTTCACCGCAATATGAATTCGAATCCATTCTGTTCATCAGTATGTTATTCAAGTGCCATTTGTCGATCTTATTATACCATGAAGAATTTCGATTCATTGAAATCATAATCCATTTTAATTTTTGATTTGAGTACAGTTCTAATTATGATAGATTCTCCGAAATATTATCACAAAACGATCAGAGCAATCTATTATTCAATCCGGTTCAAGCTTATTCCTATGCAAAGTCAAAATTTCAAAACAAAAGGACTTATTCTGTCAGATATACATATATGTCAAATTTATGGGATGCAAATCAAGAATGATTTTAAAAATTATCAAGACCTGGTTTAATTTTAAGTTAATTTCGGAGTCGCCTAATCATTCTGTTAAGCATTCTTCCCTTGTTTTCTTACTTCAAAGCAACGTTTGAAGCTCATCGCCGACTATATCCTTACTCTTTATTGAAATAATGGTCGTCAACGGGAAATGAAAGAATTGAGAATAATAAGAACGAGCAAATCCTTGTACAACACAAATGCAGCTCCATTTTCCATTTCCTCACACACACACACACACACACACACACAAGCATTACCCACGCCTCCAACATTAACCCTCGAAACCACAGCTCGCACACAGGCATTACCCACGCCTCCAACATTAACCCTCGAAACCACAGCTCGCACACAGGCATTACCCACGCCTCCAACATTAACCCTCGAAACCACAGCTCGCACACAGGCATTACCCACGCCTCCAACATTAACCCTCGAAACCACAGCTCGCACACAGGCATTACCCACGCCTCCAACATTAACCCTCGAAACCACAGCTCGCACACAGGCATTACCCACGCCTCCAACATTAACCCTCGAAACCACAGCTCGCACACAGGCATTACCCACGCCTCCAACATTAACCCTCGAAACCACAGCTCGCACACAGGCATTACCCACGCCTCCAACATTAACCCTCGAAACCACAGCTCGCACACAGGCATTACCCACGCCTCCAACATTAACCCTCGAAACCACAGCTCGCACACAAGCATTACCCACGCCTCCAACATTAACCCTCGAAATCACAGCTCGCACACAGGCATTACCCACGCCTCCAACATTAACCCTCGAAACCACAGCTCAAGCGCTCATTTCCAACACCGTCTGCTCTACCTCCAATCCATGGTTCTCGTAAATATCCACACCACTAACCCCATCTACAGTCCACAATTCTCACACCTTCAAACACATTACCCAGCTAACACCAACTCTCAATACTCAATATTAAGCACAATATCCGTTTTCACGACAAGTTAATCAAGACAATCATGCCTTGTCCATAACGCATGGTGAAGTAGCTTGCATACTTTATCACGCATTGACTATTTTCAAATTCCACAAAGCTGTCACTCCACTCACGGACTATTGAAACATTGCACAAATTAGACTCCACACCCACTCCAACTCCCAAAAAAGAACAAATTTCATTCCATGAATCACGCTCCCACATAAGTTAAGAGGTCTTTCATGATGCACATCAGCATATCACTAGGGAATTTTCTAATTCGCATAATGCATCTCAACTTGACACTGGAATGCGGATCAGTATTCTAATTGCTCTGCGAAGACTAAATATTTTGCAATAAAATTAAAAAATGCTTAATCCAGTGGATTTTATGCCCGTTCTTATTAACAAGTTGAGTTGAAGCAGAATAGAAACGCAGCATGCGATTTTTTTTCTAAGTTTTTTTTTATATATAGAAGTTGCATAAAAATATTACCGGTATTCTGTACCGCTTCCTCGGTCAATTTAAGAATTTTAATATTAAATTTCCTCAGAGTTGTATGCCAAATTGCCCAAACCCGATTAGTAGGAATTCTCGATCATGTTTCTGAACAATTCGATTCATTACGATCATTATATATTGCGAAGAAAAAGTTTTAGTTGAAGAGCTATTTGCGTCGAATAACTCAAGAATGATTTGATTCTCAAATTTAAGAATAGATACTTGGATGTACGATTCTGTCTAAAACCATACTATGATATCGCTAATTTCTTCCTTGGCATTTCTTCAATTTACCGTTTCAAATTTTCGATATCAATATTCCAGATTTCTTTGTGCTCGTATCAGTTGGATACAGAACATTTTCTAAATTCCAGTTAATAAAATTTTAAAAACGTTAAATTAACATGCCTCGTTTTTGGCTGGAAATGGTTAAAATACATCTCGATTGAAAAGTTCCGATAGTTTATGTAATATCTTATACAGGAATTCGTAATTTAAGTAAATAAAAATATATTAAACAATGAAACTGATAATGTTAATTAAATGGCACTCCTTAAAGGATAAAATTAAATGCAGAAATACGAAATATAAAATAATGCATTTATTCGGTTAATGAAGATTACACGAAGGACGTTAAAATAAGCAAAGATTAGGAATAATGACATAGACTAATATAGAAAAGCAAGAAAATTTTTTATACGAAACTTGTTTATGACTTTAGAAACCTAAACACAAAGAATTATTTCAAAGGGCAAGAGAATGTTTTAGGGTACTAATTGGCAATTTCAGTACGAAATATGGTTTCCAAATACGAATTAGCGCGAAGTACTTCAGGCTTAATTAAAGAATGACGCCGTTTAACATCCTTTAAAATGAATAATAAAATTAGAATGTCATTGATTTTCTTATATTCTGTCCTCACTTGATTCGATTTTCCGTTACCACTGTATCCTTAAAAATTAATCACTTCAAAAAAAAGTTCGTCATTCCGACTTCAATTCTCTATCTGGAAGAAAAATTTTGTTTATATAATGTATATTTTAACCTCGATCTCTGAAATATTTTTGTATTTAGCACATAATTTCTAGAAATATTAAGGAAATTCCTCGATATCTATAGAGTAAAAAATTAGGCCATGTTTTTATTTTTAGTACCTGAACTAACAATTTATTCCTTATCTTGGATCATCTTGCATTCGATAAAAACATCAAGAATTAACTGCAAAACTAATTTTCATTCGAAACAAGGTGTGCCTCTTGTTTGAGTAGAAGATATTTTGACTTAAACTTCACTATTTTAATAAATTTATTTGCAATTCGCAATACGAAATTTGTCATATCAATTCATAAACAGAAGTTTATATAACAGCCTGAAATCAGAAGTTTGTTTACTTTAGAATATACCGACCGAAATAAGTAAACGCTATTAAGAAATTTTAAGAATCGTCAACGAATTCGATTAAGTAGTACTTATAACTTAGAAATACCCCGAAATAAATCTACACCGGAACTTAACTGAATGGCTTTTGCCAAAGTTACAATCAATAGAGGTAGAGCTGATCTCTAAATTAACAATAGCGAAAAATAATGAAACCACACTTTAGTTTGAGAGATTCATTTTGGAAAATTTATCTGAAACTTTGATAGATTGTATTAGAAAAATATTCAACTTCCGTTTTTAGTTTGAGAGGAAGCACTTATTGCCGGGTTATTATTGGTTTCAGATTTATTCGTTTGAGCGGATATTCGATTTCTCCATATTCTAGACTGTTCCTTTAAAATGTTTTCGACACCTCGCAAATTCGTGGAAAACACTAAATTCTAAACTTCTAGTATTCTGAAAGAAAAGGGAAGAATTCATAATAACCGAATATTCGAAGCAAGTAACATCCAAGCAGCTAGGGAACCACAATTATGTAGACATACCTAGTTAGTCCAATGCGATGCGACAGCAGGAAATTCAGGAGAAAATATAACCATTCATCCAAAAACAGCACACTATAATTATGATGTTTTCTCAAACATCTTAGAACTAGTGTTAAATTTCGAGTCGAAAAGTTGGAAGAAGGACATTTGCAACGGCGATAGCTTCAAAATATACATTCCATCACATAAGGAGAGTCGGTTATAAAGATGCAGGTGTTACTTTTACACCGTTGTCTGTTGTGAGATGACCTGAAAGAAATTATGGTTACCTTGGTGCAAGTTGCAAATTATAAATTAAGAATTATTTCTTTTTACGAAATAGGATGCGTTGTTCACAGAAATCGATATAAAGTAGGACATTTTTATGCTTAATGAATATTTCACATCGCGAATAAGATTTGATGGAATTATGATCGTTCAGCGAGGTTCTAATTTCTCATTAATCTAGGCAGCCAAAAATACTGTTAACAGTAACAAAGGTTTTATCCTTTAGTCGCTTTATAATCACAGAAATAATGATTTTCTATGGCAAAAGGACCAGGATTAGATGAACTGCGTCAAACAATGATGCACCATCTAACACTACATGCGTATTAGAATATCATTAAGATATGTAAGCGCCTCATTGCATAGCAGAACACACGAGTTTGCCTTAACATTATAGCTTTATGCATTTATTACCATTGAGCAAAATGAAGGAACGTACCTTATTCGGCTTTCATTAATGTTACAATAGAAAGTTTGCAGTACAAATATGTTTTTATATTGTTTCATAAAACACTGAAAGTCTTGCAAATTTCAGGGTTTTTCCCGTGGTAGTGCAATAAGATTATCATGCGAAAAATATAAAGCTGGAGTATTATCTACAATTAGGAAACCATGCATAATCATTTTATTTCATAAGAATCGCCTGTGATCCCCGAAGATCCCCGCAGTTTCGCAAAACATGCTATTAAAATTCAAATCAACCAAGCAGGCAAAAGCTCCGAGTCTATATATTAAGTATAAGCAAGCCTAATTTTATATGCTTTATGCAGCATTCATTGTTTAGCCCATTGTAGTAACAATGTGAATAAAGAATTTATAAGTATTGACGTTTGTTCAAATTATGCATTTCAAGAAATCATTTATAAATATTCGCGAGCCGATCACTTTGGCCCCGGCGCAAAAGCCATGTTCAAGCACCTATTCTCAGTAACCCTTATAACCTTCAATTCATTATTTCGGATTATTAGAAGCTTCCTCTGTCTAAATTTATACTCTACACTTCGACATTAAGAAATTGTTCTTTCAAGATAAACTTACCATGAATCGCGAGGGGCATTACGTACAGAATATAACGCTCTTTAGACAAAGATTTAGACCCGAAGCTGTAAATTTTGGGAAATAGCAGTTTTTGAGAAATGGCATTCGAGAGAGAATCACTTTTACAAAATATTTGATTTTTAAAAATTAAATGCCTATCAAAATTTATTTCAAGTAATAGAAAATTTTCCTTGGCAACTCCAGAAATTATAATGAAAAGCTAACTTTACAGAAATTTAAAAGTTAACTATTCAGCGATAATTTTATTTGTTTTCATTTAATTTATTCAAATTTTTAAAAAATAGTAACAATGCTTATACGCTTTAGTAAAATTCAAGAATTTGTTTAGTTGCATATTTCAATCGCATGCTTTAGCCAGTGTAAATCTAATTTGAAAGGTGCAATTTTATTCATTAATTCCAAAGCATAACTTTGAATATGTTAGAAGTAAAACTGGCATTTATTCTGCAAGACAAATGACTAAAGTACTTCGAGTAGAATGTGCTGACTAATGAAATAGAGCTAGATCGACGATTCAATCTTAAAACACCATGCTATTATGAGATGTAAATTTGTCATATTATTAAAATAATTTTTTTTTATCTATTTCTTAATTGTGCATATAAACCATCTTAATAAAGTCAAATGCAACTTCGCAGATGATCTTTCCGATTTTTACTATACTATTACTTCTATTCTATGCAAAACAGAATCTAGCTTTTAACAATGTTTTGAGTCATTTGATTAAATATTTGATGAAATAACGAGAAGGTCTAAATTTCTGAACAATTTAATCTATTGTTGAAAATTAATGAAATAAATTTTAAAATTACCAAAATTTGAAAAAATTATCCTGATTATTAAATTGGCATTAGAAATTTTTTGTATTACAGTATTTTTAAAAATACTCACAAAACGCACGAAATTCAGCTTTTTAATAAAAATTCTCGTTAACATTTCAGAAAATACCCGAGAAGTTACATTACCAGCTTAAAATTATATGTGCCAAATTTGGTAGCATTAGGTCAAATGGTCCGTCTTGTAGAATGCCAACACACACATATTCATCTTTATTAGAAGAGATGAAGAAATTAACAAGCAAATTTAAATTTTGGGATGTATCAAATCCCTAGTACTAGAACTTATTGTTTTATTGCGCGAAAAAATGCAAATTTGTTTCATTTTTTTATTTAGCTCAAAAAAAAGAAAAAAAAAAGAAATGTTTTCGAAGTTTCAAGAGACTTGAAATGAGCTTTAGCTAAGTTCAGGAGGATTTTCCCCTATTTAACACTTAAATTGAGCTACAATCATACGTACATTCGTTCAAATGGGTAAGTAAAAGAAAGAAGTTTAGAAGTCAAAATACCGAATATCTTCATTATAAAGGCGCTTTTTAACACTAATTAACAGAAATATTGAATAGAGAATTGAATAGAAAACTAAAGGATCTTAGTGGAAAAACGAAGTTGAGCTTTTTCAAATGAGCCATTTTCCGTAATAAAAAATTTCTAAGTGTTTCTATTATATATAGAGAGAGAGATTCTTAATTTACTTAGCTATATTTGCAACATGCATCATGAACAATTAATTTTTGGCGAGATTTTCTTATGAATGAAGTCCGGCTTACAAGAACTGAACTTCTAGGCTGCTTTTGTCGCAATAGAATAATATCCCGATTTTTCCCAATTTAATTTTCCAATAAATTTGACGAAAAAAGATACTATGTTTTACAGCAAGCCATTTACATAAAACTAATAATCAACCCTTGACATTTTAAGTTGGTTCATTCATTCATCTACTGAATGATAGCGACATTTATATAGTAATGGTTTATTTAATAATCACATAAATTCTGGTACATACTCGATTTTTTAAAAAGTTATTTAAAATAATTAAAATAACCTTTTGCGAAAAAGAGATTATGAACGAATATTTCAGTAAAACAATTCTTCAAATCTTCGATACATAAAAAATAATTACAGTTCATTTTTATACTTACGCGAATTCAAAACAATTAAGTAACTTACCCATTATTATTTAATTCAATAAGATAACCAGTTCTTGAAAAATATACGAATATTTTTTTTCTTCTTTGATTATAGCACCAAAGAGTTAAAAATTTCTAAAAGGTATCATTTTTATTCAGTCTGAGGAGAGACATTAACAGTTTACATAAAGTACCCAGTTGAACAGAATTCAACAATAAAATGAAAACCGATCAATTCTTTGAGTTTTTATCAGTTTATAGGGATCTAGAAATTTCTTATAAAGTGTCCTCTTCTTCCAAAGATTCATGCAAGGGGGCTTGTCATCTAGCGCGTACGAAGTGGAGTACGAGATATTATCTAAAGGTCGATCACTTTTTGAAAAGGATTAAAAAATGTTTATCCAAATTCGAACCCGAAAGAAGCATACTCAATAAATATACAAATTATTTTTTAAAAAAAGCAATTATCATGACAAATTTAAAAATAAATTTGTCGTCTTTCGTAGAAAATTAGGATAAGAATAAACAAAAATGTCCTATTATTCATTCAATCAGCAATTATAGGTTATTACTTTATATGCTATAAGCGGGATTTTCGTTTAAGGAGCATCAAAACCTGATGACCCAGTAGCATAGGAATCAATGAAGGTACACCATGATATTGTTTGGCTCCGAATCCCAGCTAATTTTTGCTGAAACACTCAGGTATAGATGCTGCAAATAGAGGGTTATGTACACTGCTGACAATTAAAATTGCAACACCAGGAAGAATGATCTGACTAACGTCAAAATCATATAAAAGGAAAAAGAGGTTGGGATATGCAAATGATTAGAATTTCAGCGCATTTAGATGACTCGAGGGAGAAACGACATTTGAAGCACTGCATAAAAGAAAAATTGTGAAGGGATTTCTCATTTGGAAAGCGCTTTGTAAGGACGGAGTTTGCGCAGCATGTCGTGTTATGCATTGAATAATAATAATAATAATAATAAATTAAAATTATGTAGAAGCAAAATCGCTGATTAGCGACAGCGTGGATTATCGCTCCATGATACCGACAGTCACACTGGTCGAAATCCAAAAAGGCATTCGGAACGTGTTGTATGGTAAACCCTGCAAAACCGTACAACCACATTACGGATCATTAATCTGGAAATGGGCATGTTTGCAGCACACCCAGTATCCACTCGTACGGTGCGACCATTACTCCAGCTTCCCTTCTCAATGCAGCATTGAGAGACGGTGACTCTGGTATGCCGATGGAGGCAAAGCTGGTTACAGGATTGGCACGCCTTTCAAAACCCTATCGTTTCCAGCAGGGTGGTTTGGGACGCTTTGGCAATTTTCCTTTAACATCCAAGTGGGTAGCTTTCGGGCGCCTGCTTCCGTTACAGGGGAGATGGGTATAAAAAGCGGCTACTGTGTTACGCACTCCAGAAGGTCCGTGTTATCTCTGAAAATCGCGACTTTTTCACAGAAGATTTTCCTGTGCCTAAGGCGGTAAGGTTGGGGAGGTATTCACTCAATAAGTTGTTTGCACATATTTTGTGTTTTGAAAGGATTTTGATATTTTTGAAAGAATTAAATTTTGAAAAGATTTTCACGTGTTGTTTTCTCAATTGGAAAGATTTTAGGGCTATTTATAAAAGAAATTTTTCACTGAAGTTCTTTGTTAACAATGAATATAAGGATACCGACACGCTGTTTATTTTTCGGATAAAAGTGAGGTTCTATTCAATATTAAGACTATTGTAATGATATAAAGACAAACTATTGCACTGATATTGCGGCCTATTCAAATCGCAATTTCCTGACAAAGTGGGTAGCGACTCTTGTTACTGTGGAGGGAAGTGGTTTTATATTCTCAACATCTTATTCTATCATAAAAGGACTGTCGGAATTTTTGATGCAGAGTACAAACAAAGGCTTTCAAATACCACTAAAAGACCCCAAAAAATTTGGGAATTTTCTTTTTTTCCTCCTTTATAAAGTGAGATAAGTTATATAAATGCCGAGTTCCTTGTACGAATGCTATTCTGAAAATTTCTCTTCAGTTGTAAATTTCTATTCTTTATTTTACGCACTGTGAATGTTTTTGTATTATCAGAGTAATTTTTTTTTATTCAAATGCTTATTATTTCTTCATTATGAGTAAAATTAAACTTGAATTCACTGATGAAGAAATTAAAACAGTTTTATCAGATATGAAAGCAACAGTGATCTGTCAAACGAAGATGATGTTTGGTAAAAACGTATTTTAGCTGATCGTTTGAAGCATTCTCTCAAATTTCATTTATTTTTCTTATTTCATTGTAAAATGAAGTTTTAAAATCATGATATTATCTAGGATTGCCAAATGATCTTTTAATTACATCTTAAAAGTTTTATAAAAATAAACAGAAATATAAGGATATTTTTTGTGTAGATATTTGTCACAACTTATATTTCAATGATTGAAAAATGGTTTACTAAAAATTTACACGTGATTCCCTCATGCGTAAATTTGTGAAAACTTAATATAGGACTTGAGTTCAACTATTCATTTTATTTCTTTGTAATAAGATCTTGCCTTAATACTATAGAAAACTTAAAATAACATTTTAAAATTAGAAATTCAGCTTGAAAAATTTAGCATGACGGTTTATACTAAAAAAAAATATATTTATGAACTAAAGTAAAATGTTCAGGCTGAAAACTGAAGGAATGTATTTGTGAAAAATATTTCACGGGGTTCTTTTTTTCTCGGATTGTATTGAATAATTATTTGTATATCAGTTTTAAAAGAAGTTTTAAAAACATGTTATCTCATTTATCGAATTGCTTTGATAGATGAGATATATAACGTTTGACGTAATGTGGTCTCTAGGTCTGACAAAAATTTTAAGATAAGTAAAAATAAGTTGCAAAATAAAGATATTTTTAGAATGTATATTTATCTCGCATTTATTTTTTCAATGATTTAAATAAAAACAATAATGCGTAAGTTTTTGAAAGCAAATTGAGAATACTTCCTTAAAAATTTAATTAAAAGTCTAAACAATATTTTTGTATTACGATCGAAAATTCCAAATAATATTTTATATTTAAAAATTCAATGAGCATAACAGTTTGTATTTAAAAAATATAATACTGAAGATAATAAAAAAAGTCTGAGCTGAGTGTCAAAAAAAGTACATAGTGTATAATCATTTTCGAAATGACTTTCAAGTGCTATTTTCACATTTTTTTTAATAATTATTCAACGGATATTTTTTTTCAGTCTTAAATGAAGATTTAAAACATTATTTCGTCTATTTCTAAATTGCATTGACATCTATACTATGTCAAAAATGTCCTAATAGCATTGATATATACACTATGTATGTCTTGTATTATGTAAAGCAAATTACATACTAATATATGACGTATTTAATTTTTCCAAAAAAAAATTAATTAATATTCTAAAAATTTGTTGAAAATTAGATGAAAAATAAGGATGTTTTTGAGATTGATATTAAGGTCAGTTTTTGTTTCAATGGTTTGGCAATCTAAAATAAAACTCGTTTGACACTAAAAAATATTAATGCATTAGAATGAAACACTTAGACCGGTAGTAACGGCAACACGTTGTCGGAAAAAAGCAAGGCAATTGCTCAAAGTAGAACGACGGCAGATTTATTACTTCGGCCCACAGAAAGTAATAAATAAATTTGCCCCTGAGCTTGGAAGAGTCCATGTCTCCCAGCGAGACGCTCAGAAAGTCTGGAAGTTAAAGGGAGTTCCGCTTGAAAAGTGTTTGGATTTTAAAGAGTTAATCACCAATTGAACATTTTTGAAATAAATATTGTTAATGTTTTAGTATTATGATTAATACTTTTTTTGTGAAAAGGGATTCTAATATTTAAAATAATTACTTAAATTCGTAATTGTTATGTATTATTATTGATAAAAAATAAAAGAAAAACAGCTATTTTTGTTATGAATATAATGTTTTAGAAGTTTTCATCGTCAATACTAGATACACCACTCACTGTTGTTTTTATATCTTTAAACAAAAATAAAATCTAAAAGGATATTTGGAAGAGAAATCATTTTAATAAAAATTTTGTTTTGAAGATAATATTCCAAGAAAAGTATAAAATGGGAAAAGACAAGCTTTCGAAAACTACTTCTTAATACAGAAAAGGTTTTTGAAACAATAAAAGAAATATTTAATTATTCTTCAGAAGAAATATTTATTCGCATAAAACTGGAAAAATATTTTTTAGGAAGTTCCATGGGAGCTTCATTTTAGTGGTATTTACTTTCTAAATTTTTTTCTAGATTTAAATAATAACCAAGTTCACGAACTTAAAAACAATTTATTATTGTTTATAAACTTATAACAATAATAATAACTTTGTTAAATTTTACTATGCATAAGATGTCCACAAAATAATCTTTTGGTTCGTATTTCTGAGCAAGGCTATCTGGCAACTTAAAACCGCTACAATATACAGCTCAATTCATTAGAAAATGATAAGATATATCACTGGCATTGTGTGAAGAAAGAAGTAAGAATGTAAGTTTAAAAAAATGTAGAAAATAATTCCTCTAAATTTATTTCAGTAGTAAGCTTGTAACAATCGTTGGCTATTTTATTAATTCTATATTTCTTCTCCTTCTGTTACTATACTTCTTATCATTCTATTGCTATTACTTCTTCTCTTTCTTTATTATACTTATTTTCTCCTTAGAGATCTTTATTTTTGATATACTGGCATCCTTCCTCGTCGTTTGAAGAACGGCCATCCTATATCTCTTTATTAAGGTTTTTTTCCTAAAAAGGAATAAAAATTATTACGATACGGAAAGCAATAGCTAATGACTGTTGCAAACTTTTGAAATACTCTACTGAGTCAAATAAAAATAGATAAGGAATTTTCTACAATTTTTATCTTTATGTGCTTCTTTTTTTTTAAATATGAGTTTCAGTCACACATTTACAATATTCTCAAGTCATTAAATGTAAACGTTCCTGTTGTGAACGTTACGTAGATGTGTTTTAATATAGACCATATATTTTCACAACTCTCTGCTGTGTTCTTGAAAAGTATTTCAAGCTGAAATGAAGCATTAAAGACTATAATTGTCGCAAATTCAATAAAAATTTATGTAACAGAAGATGAAAATGTAAAAATTTATGTTTTGTTTCTTATAAGGAAAGATTGTATTTTTCACATAATAATACAAGTGTTCATTTATTTATGAATTATCCTCAAACTCAAATGCATTCTTACTTTAAGATGTATTTGTTCATTTTCTTATTACTTTTCTTCACATTAAAGCTCAAGAATGAAGTCTTTCTTAAGACCTATAAAATATATTAAATGAAAGATAATTGTTAAAGCACTACGTTTTTTTATTTCATAGTGTTACGAAACATCTTTCTTACTCATGTTTGTCTTATATGTTTATATATTCATCATACGTTTGGCGCAGCATGGCCATGTCTGGCTTTTGCGCCATTAAAATCCAATCAATCAATCAATTACTCCTGTTTGTCATGCCATCAAACTTTTTTCTTAATAATGTGAAAATCAAAAGTCTTTAAATATACCTTTGAAAGAAGGGTGATGTACTGAACCTATGAGAGATGAGCAATAAGGGAACTCAATGAACTCAAAGATTTTCTTCTCTTATGAAACACATTGTTCATTAAAATTCAATAACCATATGCAATGCCATATGCCTCACCTGGTAGATGAGGAAATAAATGAAGGACGACATGTTGAACATTTTTAAACTGTTGAGGCAATAAAAGTTTTATCTGATGAAGGCATCATTATTTCACATTCGAAACTATACAACAAATAACTTATTGCTCATCGTTTGAGCAATAAATGGACGGCATATTGAACAAATCTAAGCCCTTAATCCAACAAATATTTTGCAGTGAAAGAAGCATCCCTCTACAAACTTCTAAACATATGCTATAAATAAATTCTGATTTAATAATAAAAGGCCTCGTTTCTATCTTTGTTACAGAAAACTACATTTTCTATCTTTATAAGCTGGCAAATTATTGATTTTAAAATTTGTCTGAACTTCGAAATCCCTTTGTGTTTGATATATTATATGAAAATGGGTAACGAATCTCTTGAATTAAAGTTCAAGACAAATAGTTCTTGAAATTTTAATTATGATCTTGTTATATCGCAGAAACTCTTGGCCAAAATTCAATCCAATGAAGAGTTGCTTTACTCCATTCAATTCTCTTTAACAACCTATCGTCATAGACTCCAATTTTTGTACTCATTCAGTGGACGTTTCTGGAGAAAAAGGAGCTTTTCCTGCTTAGCAAATGATTATGCCTTCGATAATGCTTGTTAGTCCCAAGTAGAGATCTTGGAGCAGTCCAAGCAGAGTAACCTTGACTCCTTAATGAAAAAAAACCGTTGTTATCGTTAGTACTATCAACTAACTACCTTGCTCAGGAAAATGTAAGAACATTTTCTCGCATCTTTTTCTCTCTCCCTTGTGTTTGCATTTGCTCATGTCATTATTGCAGTGAAACTTCCCACATTTTCTGGCAATTCATTAAGACAAAGAAAATAGAATCGCATAAATCTAAAGCACAGGGGGTTTATCGAAAATCTGATTTTTATTATGCTTTCTTTCTTCGTTATTATTATGGTAATGATATCATTAATTAAATTGGTCTTATCAAATATGATTATTTTAATTTGATTATTATGCACTGAGTTATTATTTTTCTTGCCAAATATTTAAACACATAATGGCGGTGTTTTTTTTTTTTTTTTTTTTTTTTTTGAAAGAGATGAGTGAAAAATCCGTTTTTAGATGGGATTATTTTAATCTTGAACAAATATTTGTTGATAATGTTTGATATAGTTAAATGAGTCAGTTTTCTTAAGAAATACTATATGATCATTAAGGCGTTTAATAATTCTAATTATACCCTTTAAACTTTTTAAATTTTAAAAAAAATTATCACTTTCAATTTTCCATTTTTTTTTAATTTAATAAAACTTCCTAAGAAATATAAAAAATTTCAAATAACAAATTTGAAATCTTTATTGATTAAATTTCAATATAATACTTGCACTTAATCATGGAAAAAATATCACGCATTATAAGTGTTTAATGTAAAATAATCTATCCAAAATATTATTTACTTTCAGCAAATTATTATGCATTTAAAACTGTAAACTAGAAAAATAAAGATACAATTATTATCTGGCCTGTCCTAATACAATTATTATCTGGCCTTTTCTCCTAAGATTTTTAATCATGCGTGATTCATCAAGATTATCGTAAGACACAATTTTAAATAATATATCAGCTCATGAATTTATTTATTTTTTTCATATATATTGGATACTTGTTTGTCTTTTTCGTTTCGCTGCAAATCGGCAAAAAACGCCAACCGACGATTGGCGACTCAGCATTACCGATTTTGGCATAATATGAAAATCGCCAAGTAAACCCGCGAATCCAACCATTTAGACGAAATTTTAGCAACTTATGTATAATGGAACTTAGTGATATTATCATAATCTGAAAATCGCCAAGTAAATCCGGGAGCTGTAAAAATAAACAAATTCCAAATATTCATTCCTTTCTTTTACTAAAAATCTTATTAGTAAATTAATGAAAATCATTATGAATATTTTAAAATTCTACTCTAATTATGGGATTATTGTAACTGGGACAAAGGGTATCCATAAGTTGAATATCTCTGTTAACAATTCCACAAAAAGAAAATGTGAAAATTTATGTGAAAATCGTTTAGAAATGGTAAATAAATTAATAACAACTATGAAAACTTTTTTTGCAACAAAATCCGTGAATCCTAATATTTAATTAAGATATTTCTGGTCAGATGTACTAAAATATTCATGTTGAATTCAATTTTGTAAGGAAAATATCTCAACTGCTGAATAAAGGCCAGTAAGAATTTCTTCTCAATTATTTGTTCTACTTTTCTGAATAAAAAAATGGTTAGATCATTGAAAACTTGCAGCTTTACTTAAACTACAGATAAGTGCAGATAATTAAATATAAAAAAAATCTAAATATGAAGTCAGTAGTATTACCTGTTTAGACCATATGTTCAACACTGACGATAAAATTTTTTCTCGTACTATAAAATGGAATTTATTGTATATTTATTTATTTATTTATTATTTTTTATTTAAATATTAACAATTTTCTGGCATAAATGAATACTTAAGATTTGTGACAAATTTTTTAATTATATATTTTTATATTTATTTTATTTTTTATATATTTTATTTCATATTTTTGATATTCATATTTTAAAAACTCATCATTTAATAGATTATTTTAGAAATAATTTCCATCTTTTAATCATTTTTTTAATTAGTGAAATTTGTTTGACACTTTATTTATTCTTTCACATAACGCTATTCGTTTGCATAAATGAATACTAATTAAATGTTAAAATATCAAAATATTTCATATTTCAATTTTTTACTCTTTAGCAAAGTATTTTAGAAACGTATGACATTTTTAATCAACTCTTTTAAAACTTTCCATTGAATATTCATAGTTTACATATTTACAACATAAGATCAAAGAAATTTCTCATGAGTAACTATTCAAAATCTACGCATGTCTTCAAGAGAAAAGATATATACGTAAACACCTATTTTCATCTTAAAAATATTTCCAAAGCTGTATTAAAACACTCCTAAAACATAATTTTTTAATGTAAAAATCTTTTCAATATCAATTCCTAAAGAATAATTTTTTCATGTTTCATTATCTGACCTTGCTTAGCCATTCAGTTTATTTTTTTATATAAAAAAATTCTTAGAAATAATCAATTTTTCTATGAAGTGCACTTCCAGTTTATAAGGTTTTAAAACTTTCTTTCACAGAAGTGATGAAAATTTCTTTTATGTTAAATTAATTTCATATTAGTATCGTTTTTAATACCTGAAATCTTCATATAAATATTATATATAATTAGTTTTTTCCTCCACCTCTGCGTTATTCAGTTACTGGCATATGAGTGTAGAAAAGCGATAAAATAAATTTCTCAGAAAGAATGTTTTAATTTAAGAAATTTCATATTTTGTATATTAAAATTATAAGGCTATTCTACAATTATGAAATTCAAATAAATCTTTTTCGGGACAGCTTTATTTTTAGATAAACCTTTGAATGTTTTGAATGTACTCATGAGAAGCTAGAAGAATATATATATCACACGGGAAATTTCCAAAATTTTGATTACCAGGTTCAATTTCATTCAAAAATTCTATATTTCGAGCAAATATCCTAAAATTGTAATGTTTATAGATTAGCACATATTTTTTTTGTAAATTGCTACATAATTATAGAACACGATTGACAGAAAAAAATTTCAAAATGTTCCACATGGTTGACCATTGAGCCTAAAACTATCAAATTTGGTACGTAGAAACTTCTTGGTAGTAGGTCTCACTAAGAAAGAAGTATTTCAATTTTTTATTAAATTTTTAATTAGAATTTTTTTAATAATTTAATGATTTTTTCAAACTCTTCACACATATTAAAGTATGAGAATGGTTTAAAGAACATTTTAAGAGACAATTAATTAAATAGTTATTTTTTATTAGTAAATAAAGCTTGCTTGAAGTAATAAATCACCTAGCTGAAACTAAATTAATAATTTCAATACAAATTATTAATAACCTCTGCTTCTAAAATATTCTCTCAGAATTTTCTCTTGAGTTTTGATAACAATTCTCCGCATATAGCCTTGTTCGTCAAGAATAAAAAAGCATTTTTTTTTTTTGTATACGATACATTTGCTTTCAGAGCCTTGGTTTCAATTTGTGAGGCCCATTTATGATTCTTTCCTCTCATTGTTAAATAACTACGTTAAAGTAAGTGCCTACTATTATCATGAGATATGTATTAACATAAAAAAAGAAATTTTAAAAACTACTGGTATAGTTTCTACTTTTTCTTCAAACTCTTAACAATGTTTTGCAAAGGAGTACGTATAAATTTCCTTATTTCAGAATCATCTGTTCATATTTTTTGAATTAATATCAATTGAAATAACTGCACAGAAATGAAATTGACATCTTTGAAAAGGGAAAATTTTAAGTTTGTGTAAAAATGTTAATATTTTTTCTGGGATTTTCTTCTCTGAGTTATTGCAAAAATCAAGCAGTGTTTGCGTCATTTCTGATAATCCTTACTGTTGTTGAAATCTATTTCATTTCCACACAAAAAATTTACTTTTCTTACCTGCATCTAAATGAGTGACCTTTCTTTGCGTTTAGAGCACATTAGGTCACTATCTCTGACTCTAGAAAACAGATTTTAAAAAGCTGTGGTAGATTAGTGAAAAATCTTAACATTACATTAAATTTCCTTATTTCAAAATCATCTGCGTTAAATTTCCTAAAGAATCAATAATAATTGAAAAACAAATTACACAATAACGAAATTGGTATCATTGAAAATCTAAAATATTTAAAAATATGATAATATAAATTCTTTTGATAAAAATTTCCTCCGAAGCTTATACGTGAATTAGTGGAAATGTGGTAAAATTTCTCATAGATTCATGCGACTGCTCTTTGTCTGCATTTGTTTAATTTGCAAGCGAAAACTTTATTTTTTTTCTTGACTCCACTGGGGTGATTTATTTTTGCCTCTTTTTAAGGATTATTAAATCATTAATTTAAAACAAACGAAAATAGCGTTAAAAATAGGTATAAATTAAAACCGAAATTAAAAAATATTGGTATAGTAGTTCAAGTTAACAATAACTCCAATGCGTATAATTTTCATTAAAAATTAATAACATTGAAATGACAAAAATTTAATTTTTAAATCGGTTATTAAAATATATCATAAAATTAATTGCTCCGAAGTTAATGCAGAAACATGGCAAAATTTTGTTTATTTTTTAACTAATTTAAAATATGCAACAAATAGAAGGATAGCCCTCTAGCTCCTATAGAGGAAAACAAATAGTCAAGTTCTAGCCGTTGGGAAGGTAGCGTCGGTAGGATTTGTCTAAATGGTTTTCATTTTGGCGCCAATTTGTGACTGAGCGATTTAAGAACGACAGACACCGAATAGTTCAAATAAAATTATATTTAAGATATAATAAATTAGAGTTACAAAAGTTACAGTTACAACACAATTAATATATAAAAACAATTCAGACAAATCCTAACGACGCTACCTTTTCGACGGCTACAGGTTGACTACTTGTTTCTCTCTATAGCCGGTAGAGGTCTATTCATCTATTTGTAACAAATCTAATTAATTTTCAAAAAATGATAGTATTCTTATTCTCACCTTAAAGAATAAATGTGCAAAGTTAGGTTGAAATCGGCCCAGTCGTCTGAAGAGAGAATGAACCACACATGCATAGCCTCACTGAATTTTATTTATATTAAGATAGTAAATGCATTGTTATAGTAGATATTTTATCAAATCAAGCTTGAAAAATTATTAACTTTAGAGAGAAAATGCAAAGTTATTAAGTGGATAGCATTAATTTTTTTAAGTTTAAAGATAGTGTAAATATTATTTTTAGGAATTAGTATCTTTGTAAAAAAAATTTGCGTCCTTGCGGATATCGAAAACTTACTTCGCTTTTAATTCACTTATATTTTGATTAAATTTTAGATTTGGGGAAGCTGACATTGGCTCTCTCTAATCTCCAAGAGCAGGTTTATCAAATTTTATCAAATCGAACAGAAACATTAGATATATATACAAGACATACAAAGAAATATCCATGAAAACAAATCTATTATTTTAATCCTTTGATAATGTTAATAAAAGAATTGCTAAAACAATTGTATAAAATTATCCATTAGCGAACATAAACAAAATAATTAGATGATATTTTTAAGCCTTAAGCATCGGAATCAGTTCATTTTTAACAGCATTGATCCAACACATTAGTAGAATAATCAACTAATCACTAGTATTAATCAACTAGTATTAATCAACTAATGTGAATTTTTAAGAAAAATTTAAACCATTGTCATGTATTTTTAAAAATTAATGATTAAATATTTTAAGGAGAGAAAATTGGACCAATGTCCACCACTGATACTCAAAATCGAAATCATTACTATTTTAAGTTGCCAATGAAAATACAGTTATAAACTAATAATTTTCTACATAAAAATTTGATCAAAAAATTTTTAACAATGAAATTTTCTATTAGTCGCAAACAGTAGCGTGAAAACAAAATCTTTTATACCAAATATAATGTTTTATATTTCTTAGAAAGTTTATTAAATGTCTATTCAATAATTTTTATGGGATTAAGATTTTAAATAATTTGTAAACTTTTTAATTAAATATTAATTTATTCTAATCTGATAGAAATTTCTGCTTTTACGTTGTCTTAATTGATAAAAGCCACGGTAGCATGGTGGTAAGGTCTCAAAGATTTCAATTTCGACGCCCGACTGCACAGAAGAACCGTCTTGAAAGAGGGTCTGGTGCTCGTTAAATCCTTCGGGGCCAAACATTCTCCCACTGGTGTGGTGCGGAAGCTTAGGAAGGGGGTGCCAGCTCAGACATCGTCATCTGACCACGGTTCAAAATTACAAAGTCCCTCACAAAATAGCCCTAGCGCTGCTTTAAAACAGGACGTTAATATAACTAAACTAATTCAGTATTTGATAATTCAATTTGTACGAAATTATATTAAAAGGTCAGTGTTTTGATTATGTGAAAATAATTTGATTCATCTGAAATGGTACTCTTTTCTTTTTCGTTAACTTCACGAAAACACCATTCATCAGATAGGAAGCTCCAATTTCGAGATCTCTTTCCACCCCCTTTTTTCTCCTTTTTATTTCCTAAACCATTAAATATTAAAATATCAATCATGCAGGTCATTTCATTATTCCTGAAAGATACTTAAGTATTTAATTCGCAAACATTCATAAAAGGAGTGAAAAAATATTCTTGAACATTTCTGAGAAATTCAACTGATTTCTTCATTGCCTATTAATTACCTTTTGTAGCAGCATGTAATGATTCGATATCAGATAAACCATAGAAATTTTTTTAAAAAAATCCATTTTATACATTATTAATTGAAAAAAATGATACTCAATTCTATAAATTCTTTACAAAAATAAATTTCCAAAATGGATTCTTTTGAAGGCTAAAATTATCTTTCTGTCTTATAGATCATTAAATATTTTATTACAAATAAAGTTTCTAAACATTCAAAACTATAGCTATTGGGAATTAGAGGTTTTATTCCCACATCGATTAAATGAAAATTGATTTCTTATCAGAATAATATTTCATTATTCATGACTCTATTATCTTATTTATAGCGAAATATCGCCTTTTATTTTCATATTTACGATTTGATTTTGCTTAGTATTTATCTACAAATTATTAAAATCATTAAGGAGAAACATAGCCTTTTGTGAATAGGACTTTGTGTCTTAATCAAAATAAAAGTATAATAATGGCTTTTATCGCTAAAGAAATGTTTTCTAAAGCATAAATCTTAAGCTTTATAGTAATTTCTTCATGTGGCATTTTTACAAAGCGAAATCTTGATTGAGATAATATTAACAGAAAGAAAATAAGAAAAACATTTTAAAATGTTTCATTTTGTTGCATTACAAAACAACATGAAATAATTATTTTGAAGAAATTTATTACAGACATAAAGTACAAAAGTAGGATGAATCATAAATTTTCTGGGACAATTAACTTTTCTTGCGCGCATTTGATTGATTTCACTAGAAGTCATTTTAAAACTTTCGTTTCATTTTAACCATATTACAATATCTGAATACATCATTTGAAATAACATTATAATATAAATAGTTCATTTATGTAGCTCTTTAAAAATGCATACAAGGATTCTTATTTTTTGCGATTAAAGTTTTTATTTAGCAAAATAATATAATAATTGACTTTTTTACAAATCAAAATTTTACTAATATATGCTTTTCTAATTTTATAGTATGTCCTTTAATAACGAAGTTGTCTTTAAATTGGCTGATGAATATTTTGATAAAAACTTTCGAATACCCAAAAACGGCTATGCTTTAAAATATAGCTGCTATTTTTTTTCTTACTTGTAGATCCTCAAAATTGTTCCAGAAAAGAAAGCTTACAAGAGACCAGACATTGTATCTTAAACGGATAAAACTTCGAAGATAAACGAACTAAAGCATTATCTAATTTATTTATTTTTTCAAATCAGTTCATACCAAAAAATTTGCAACAATGAGAATGCTACCAGAAAATTGTCACAGTCACTTTCGTAGTTTACTTCAATTGATAATAGTTGGCACAGTCATCTTGATCTCCTATTTTTGGATTTGTACGCTGGTTCCAAAAAAAGAGTAAATTTAGAATGCTGAAAATTTATAAATACAGGATTTGTTTACTATTATTTGATAAACTTCACCAGTCTTGTCTTGTGCGGTATGAAGCTTATCAGTCACAAATGTGTTTAGGCTCAACAATTGCTTTTGAAACGTTTAGAATGAACCTCCAAAATTTGCATTATTAACTCGTGGCTAAAAGTTTAAAGAAGAAAATAATTTATGCCGAAATTGTTCTCATCCACCGTAGCCCATCATGATACATGGATCAAATGTTCCTGTATAAGTAAACTGACTTTTACTTCTCTGACGAGTAAATTAATGTCATGGGTTTGAGTTATCCACACTCAAATGATGGGATATGCTCCTTATAGAAGAGGTTGAATTCCGGTGATGAATATGGCTGTTTTGCAAAAGGTTCTTAAAACTTCAACCTCAATTTTTACAGACGTCACAGTAACGATTGTTCAAATTACTCTGGATGCTTGAGTAGGACGGAAATAGCTCCATTGTGATTGCAATTATACTAAAATTGCAATAAAAAATATCGGTAAAGCTGAGTTACAATATACTGCAGCTGGACATAAAATAAATAATTATCATTAACTAAAAAACTCTCTAAAATATAAAATGAATCACCATATTTTAAGTAATCATGAGTAGAAGTTTTATTTAATTTAAAAGTTTTCGGGATTTTAAATTAATATTTTTATTTAAATAATATTTTTATTAATAAGTTTATTAATTAATATTTTTATTAATAAGTTTCAACAATTATCCATTCCAACTTTCATGAAGCAGCATGGAATTTTACGGAATAAATTCCATAGAACAACGTTGAATTGTACAGAATATGACAAAAATAAATACAAAGTACTCAATAGAAAACTAACTCCCATTTAAACGGACGTAAATAAAATTTTACTGAAACAAATGTTTTCAAATTTCAGCTCTCGAAAATTAAATATATCGTTTTAATTAAAATTAGATATATTAGTTTTGGAATGCAATAATACCGTAAAAACAATAAATATTTTTTAAAAAAATTGCATTTATTTCGAGAAAATTGCACATTATAAATAAAAAATATTTTCTAACAAAATAGCATCAGATTTAATAATTTTGAAAAAAATAGACCTTCTGAACATTATTTTTGACATCAAAGATTTGATAAATTTCTATAAATTTGAGGCGACAGTAAAGAAATACACTGACACGAAATAGCAATTCGAATAAAAAACAAATATCCAAAGAAATATAGGGTTGATTAATTTCCTTTTCAAGGAACTGGCGAATGAAAGGAAATGCATTTCTTCAGAAAAATGATTTTCATTAAGGAAAAAAAGAAGGCCTCCATTTTAATATATACGATGTTTCTTTAATCTTCCAAAATAATTAAAGTTTCAAATGAATCTGACTAGGAACATTTCGGCATTGATTACCACGGAAATTATTTTCTCTTCAATTTAAGCATAATTTTTTCTCAAAGTAAGAGCTACTTTAAAGAAAATCAGATATATTGAAATAAAATATTTGAATATTACTCCTGAAATTGTAACCAGTCTGCTATCCAATTGTAATAATTATTATTTGGAATTAATCTTAATATTATGTCTAAAAGCAATTCCGTATCAAAATCCTGAAATGCGATTAGAAGAACATAAAAATATAAATCATTATTGCCATCTTTATACGTAAATGTTTGTGTTATGTCTGTGTGTGTGTTTTCCTAACTATGTCTGTATTTTCCTAACATCACATCTGGGAGGCTGAGATGATTTTAAACAAATTTAATAGACACTTTAACTCAGCAGAATTAAAGAAATACAAAATTTTTAAAAAAATGCAAACCCGATTCCTCAAGTGAAGCTGAGACTTTTTTAGCATATTTGAATCATGCCGCCAAAATCGCCAATTATTAAGAAAGCCCTACCATTCAGTCTAAAATTTAGTATCAAATTGGCGAGCTGCCGCTTGTAGTAGTAAATAAAATTATAAAAATAAAGAGCATTAACCCAATCTCCAGAGTATAATGAAACAAAGTAATAGGCAGATTGAAATTACAGCTGAGCGATTTCATGAAAATTAATATGCCTATTCCTCGTTGGATACATGAACATACTGTAATGGTAAATAAACATTATTTCGGTCCCTCAAATTGGGATTGGTCAACAGATAATAATAATAATGAGTAAATAATAATTATAATTTTAAATAGATCTAAACATGAACTGATTGCTATGATGTTTCATGTGACTGGAGTTATTTTAATGAAACTAGATCATATTTTTATCATTCGCTGAAAATATTGCAAAAATACTTAGATTTTAATCAAAATTTCAAGACAGCATAGAGCAGAGTCCTTTAAATTCATGCAGCAAATGAGTTTACTGACCAAAAAAAACTTCATATAACGCTAGTGATTACGATGAAACCTGATATATATTTTTATTTTTAGTCGATGTATATGAAGGTAGGAGGAACGAACATATAGATGTATTGATATGAAATTTAATTCAATTGGGAGGATTTTGATAAAAATTATAGTACTTAGTTCTATTGATTAAAAAGATTATAACAGTAATTTAACATAATATCTGTTTAGGAAATATCATTAAAATACTTATGTTAGTTATACATTAGTTATTAGTTACAATGAGGATTAATTTTTCTTCTGAAAGGGAAGTCTGAAGAGTTTTTTAGACTCCTAACTGCAACATAGGAGCATAAAAATAACTATTTATAACGGACGGAATAGTTTTGATTGATGCATGCTTCATCAACAGATTTCAGCAATGCAATTTTGATTGAAAATGCATTCCACGTTGTTCAATTAAAACTACTCTAATTGGAGCCTCTTTTAAATTGTGTGAAAGTTGGACATCGAAAAATATGGATAAACAATAAAAAATATATTCATATGAATTTGAAAAACACTACCTTAATGAAGTAATATTAATGAATTCTGTGTTTATACAGAGAGTAATTATACCTAAAGGTTTATGAACATATCGCTAGAGGGAATAAATTGAAATTCTGAATGCATGTATTATACGGTATGAGCTCAGTATTGATGAGAATAATACTATTCGAGTTCACAGAGTTACGGTTATGTGGACAAAACTACAAAATTTTTCAAATAGAAAACCTTCCTTTTATTCATGGAAACGTGATCCTCATAGTAAAAAACTTAAATTGGATATGAAACGGTATTTTTAACATGAAAAATAGCTTCGTCAGGCAAACGAAAGAAAAAGCGAAACCAACAAATAAAACAAAGAAAAGCAATATTATGAGAGAAATGTTTGCGCTTCACAAATTTTCGATGGGTTTCGCTTCAAGCACGGTAACACTTTTCCATCGGCATATGGTGCTAAGAACAGAAGCACGTAACGTGTGAGGAGGAAAATGTTCAACCTCACGTTGAATTGCATCTTCTCATCTATCTGCATTCTAAATTTCATTCCGTTCGCTCGAACAGTATACTCGCTGGAGGTTACATGTAGGTAAAGAATGTTTAAAATTTCTCTCTATATATAAAATTCTTCAGCTTCCTTTTTCTCTGAAGATTTTGACAAGGAAAAAATACGGTGACTCCAAGACATTCTATCAAATTCAGCAATCTTTTAAATTTTATTTTTAAACCAGCGAAAGCATATGCGGTTTTTAAGAGAGTGATATTTCAACCCTTTGGGGGAGGGTGGAAGGGAGAGCAAAAATGTCAAAAATGGTGAAAATAACTAAAAAATAATTCCCTTCGGCAAGCTGGAAGGCAAGGGTATATTTCTTTATACCGAAGTTACTATCGGGCAACATATGTTGTTCATGTAGAAACAGTCCAAAATTAGGGCTTCAAAATCACTTTTCAGCCCCTAACTTCTAGGATGTTGCACTTTTCGAAAAACTTTAAATTCAAAAGTTGTTCGTCTTAATAAGGCTAATTACATTCGTCTAATTTCACTAATTGCATTTATTTTTCTATCTTCAATATTAAGAATATTAAGAATATTATAAGAAAATTGAAAATTCCAACCCATACCCCCTTTGAACTGAATGGGCCATTCACGATGGGCGAAATCCAAGATTTTTTCATATATACATAGATATACATGTGTGTGTGTGTGTGTGTTGTTTGGGTTCTAAGGGCCATGATCAGTAAAGAACTGAAGCAATTTTGCCGAAGTCTTGTCATGAAAACCATTGCAATAGGCAGCCCTAACAATTAACGAACACAAATATTTCATAATAAACAGATTCTCAGCTCTATTAAAAGGCCAAGCTAGTTTTATGATGGGTATTTGCATCGAGTTCTGGAAATATTATAAAGAGGATAAAAAAATTATTTTTATGCTTTTTAAATCAATAAATATATCTCTGAAAAAAATGCAATATCTAAATTTTTACTTAGCCTCCCTTGTTATAAGTCACATTTAATAAAATTTTACATCATAATATGCAAAATAATCATATAAAATGAACAATAAAAAAACATCTCCTCAAATTTAAGACTAAAACTGGGCAAGTAATAGGCGTTTAAATTAAATGGCTTCATAGAATCTCTTTAAGACACTTTTCTGATTTTCTTCTAATTTTGCAAAAGATAAACTGGATGAGATGAAATAAATTCATACTACCGAGGCACAATATAGTATTTAAAGGACAAAAAGAAGTTTAATGGGGGGGAGGGAATTAATTGGATTTATACATTAGAGAATGAAGCGGAAGAATGCTGGTGTAAAACAGTGTCTGGAAGAGAGGGAAAACAACAAACCAATGTCTCTGAGCAAGAAATATGAACTCCTCTAACGTCAATGCTTGCATAGCGCCGACTATTCACATTCAAAGCAATATACCATACAGCATATACAACCAATCATCCAGAAATTCCAGAGGCAAGAGTGCTCATTTCTCAATGAGTATCTGTATTAGTTGTCTGTTGGTATTTGAAAGACACCATCATGCCACTAGGCGACACCCTCAAAACATTTCAAGTATGTTCAATGGGATTTAAATCAAGGAAATAAATCTTGTAAATCCATTCGATGGATATCTTTACTTTCCAGAAGCATCTGAACAACAAGAGACCTATTAGGTCTTGTTTTGTCGTCCTTAAATACAAAGTTTGATCTTATGATACCTCCGAGTTGATAGAAAAAAAACAATTTCATCATAAAAAATTATTTTTAATCACTTAACCTCTGATAAAATTGTAGAGCTTTTTTTCTTCCCTTTACCCACTTAAGCACAACAGAGCTATCTCAATGATCTCTTTTCCAGATTCCGCCATGTTACCAAAGATGAAACCATGTCAGAGGAAAGAAAATATAAAAGAAATCAAGAAATAGGCTTCAAACAAAAAGTTCAATGAAGCACAAATATAGACTTAACCACTGCCAGATAAGAAATCGTTGTTAAAACTTAAGATTAATGTACGGTTTCTCTCCAAGCACGTCAAAATCTTGCCAATCATCCAAAACTCTCTAAAAGTCGGAAACCCTGGGTGTATACCAGAAATTTTAACAAACAGTTTTTTAAATTCCAATAAAAAATTGATATGATTTTGCATGGCGAGAAATCGCTCTAATATTTTTCAATTTTGACACCGTATATTAATTTTAAATCAATCCGTAATAATTATGACTTGCCTATGGAAGTCGATATTTATATCTTCCAAAACAATTATTTTACTAAAAAGCTTTGTGTATTTTTAAGGTACACAAAGAGGCTTTTTTAAGTATATAAATTTCATTTTCGTACAATTTTTCATTTAACTTCAATAATATTTTTAATTAAATTTGATACACTATCTGAAACAATGTTTTTAAATGCTACGACGGAATTCAGACTCTCCATCAAAACATTCTAGCATGTGCTTTTCCACTCATTAATTCCATAACCGAATTTTTATTTTTGCTTTTATTTTTTTTAATATATATACTTTGTAAATTGCAGTAAATTGTTTTAATTGAATTCATGGGTTTTAGTTGTATCAAATAATAAGGTGAAATATTTTCTTTAAAGAAATGGATCCTATATTAATAATTTAACAGTCTAAAAGGTCAATAATCTAGGCGAACAAACTGGTCGCCAAAGGCTGCTAGTCATTTACATTATTTAAAAATTGATATCTTTCTTCTTAATATTCTTTGTAGAGGAAATAAATGGTATGACCACGAATCTGATCAATACTACAAAAATATTTTCCATTAATGCTTTTCAAGTTCAAAAAAAATTCTTCATAGCATTTATCGAAGCATAACTACTATCTAGAATCTTAAGAAGTAAACAAAGGGAAGATGTCTAGATTTGGAAACCCAAAACAATTTAGCACACACATAATCATTTTCTTTTCTTTTTTTTTTTTTTTTTTCTTCATCCAAAGGGAAACAAAAGCTGCTTATTTCTACTCAAAAGCCGAGACAAGACATCTTTGCTTCATTTTCCGCTTTCAAGTTGCAGTTTCTTTATCAACTGAAGAGAAGAAGGACTCTTTTGTTACTTTTCAAAATACTTCCTACATTTAAATGGGAATAGGGTGAATTTACAAACGACAAAGGGTTACAAGATTTTAGAAATGTCATGAAATAACAAACGTGGAAACCATCACGATAAATTTATTGGAAATATTAAGGTTACTCTACATTTATCTATTTTTCTAATAAACTGTAAAGTTGAAATGTAAAAGCATTTATGACTTTGTTGGAAAAAATACAATAGTACGCTATCAAGCTATAAAATTATTTCAATCCTAAAGCTAGAAAAAAGTTTATGAATATTTTGAAAGCTTCAAATCAAGCATTTTTATTTTATTTTAAATGCAAAGCAAGCATTTTCTTTTTAAGTGAAGCAAGCATTTTTTATAGAAAATTTTAGAGAACTACATACGCAAATTATATTCAAGTAACGATACAAAATAACCAAACAAGTATGAAACCATCTATTTATACATAAATATCATATTCAAAGACAATGAATGCATGGAAAATATAAAAATAATATTTTTTAAAAAGATTTTTAAAAACGAATGCAATGGAGAATGACGTTTAAAAAAAGATTTAAAATGGAGTTAATTTAAATAAAAGATTTAAATAGAGTAAATTCTTATAATTTACTTTTTTTGTGAAAAATAATGCAAAAGAATGTTAATCAAACAAACATTACTTAACAATCCTGCCAGTGGAATCAAAATAACTGTTTCTTTAAGTAGTTGGACAAGTATAGAACGTCTTTTTTTTTTTTTTTTTTTTTTTTTTTTTTTTTAGTTTTCTACTGAGAAAAACATTAAATATCTATCGTAAAAACTTATAAGGAAAAGGAAAGAAAGAGAAACTGACTCATATATAAAAATTCAGGAATAAAATATATTGTGCTAGTTATACTTATTTATACACAACAGGGATTTATGCAGGTTGTCCCAAAAAAAGTGAAAAAAGCATTTATTCTTTAAATTTTGCAATCAGACCTATATTTCCAATTACTAAATTTCATTCAATAAGATAGGAAATTCTGTGAATGAACTTTGCCTTTCGTAAAGTAAAATAATAAATATTTGATAATTTAAAAAAAATTAATTCTTTTATACAGCTTCTATAGTATAAAAGTGCCAGTAAGTGAAATATTTTCCCTACATTTTTCTATATACATGCAAAGTTTCACTCTTCCATCTGTAGAAATTACAAATATGTTAAAACAGAAAAAATATATATATAAACTTAACTTTCTTTTCAAATTTATGTTTGCTATTTGAACGACTTTGGGATAATGTATCGATCACGATATTATTAAAAGGAAGCTTATTAAAAGGAAGAAATATAAAAATGATAATGCATTATTAATTTTTATTTAATTTCAAATAATAATCACATAATATATTAAAAGGATAATTGATTGTGATGATGGGCACATATATATTATTTAAGTATAGACAAACCTTGTTCAAAATTAACATCTCCGATAATTATGCAAAGTTGCATTCTTCTAACACTACTTTGCTTATACGTTCAGCAGCATTACGTTTGCAAACATCATAATGATGATCGTTTCAAAGCCTTAATTGTTATTGAAATACATCACCTTTAGAGAAGCTTAACACCTCACACATAACTGCTAGCAAACATTGTTTTTATTCGGAACTGCACTCGTCTCTGAAATACCTTTGAAAATAAATACCTTTATCCATTTTTTGAAACACCCTGTACTTATTAATAATTAACAAATTTAGTCTGTCAAATCTTGGTTTCCGTCGTTATTCAGTCAAAATTGCAATTTCAAATCGATCAAAATAAACAATATACGCGAATAACAAATGTTTTTCATATCACGGTGACTGGATGAGATTATAGTAAGTAAATATTTGCTACTGGCAGTTGTTATGTACTGAATAAGTTCATATTTCTTAGATAAAAATTTTCATCTTTATTTGAGTTAAGTCTCTCTAAAC
Source organism: Argiope bruennichi (assembly GCF_947563725.1). Classification (NCBI taxonomy): domain Eukaryota; kingdom Metazoa; phylum Arthropoda; class Arachnida; order Araneae; family Araneidae; genus Argiope; species Argiope bruennichi. Next base: position 78,230,182 of record NC_079152.1, read on the forward strand.
ATAGACATAAATATATGTCTTTACGTTTTGTTAGTAGAAGCATGAAACTTTATGTGTACATAGATAAATATAAGATATACATTTTACTAATTGACATTTTTATATTCAAGGAACGTATGAAGATTTGACCTTTTTTTTTAACTCTTTACTAGCAACTTTTACAAAAGTTAAAGCATTTTCTTGCAATTCTCTCCTTTATGTAAAGAAATATTACATAGGGAAATATATGCCTAAATGTAAATAATAATTGAGGTAATAAACGTCTTAACCACTTTTTTGAAATACCCTGTACTCATTAATAATTAACAAATGGATAAGCATAAAAAAAAAACATTTAAATACCCTTAAACAATATTCTCCAAAACTTAGGTATTTTTTTCGCTGGGAAGCAGTTTATTAAAGAGGTAAAAGAAAAATTTCACATGAGGACAAAAAACTTTCCATGCACTCATTAGGAGTGAATTTTCCATTGATGTTAGATGATCTGATCAGGGAGGCTTGGGCTACATTATTATTGTTGATGAGGTGATGGAAAATCTCTAATTCTTCGCTGAAAGATATAACAGTTTTGATGCATTCATTTTAATCTGAATTTCAATAGATTACTCAATAACCTTACTAAGCTTATTCGATGATAAGAATTTAGTAATTTCAGAATTGGTAAATTTTACTTTACAAAATGATGAATATATCAAAATGCTTATTATCGATAACAAATGGTGCTTAAAGTGAATTATTTTAATTTTAAGATCTGCATAAAATTTTGTAAAATACAATCTGTATTTCGAATGTAAAAATATTTTATATGGAATATACAATACCATAGCAATACTGTCTTGATTAGAGGACAGCAGTAAAGAGATTCCATTTGACCTTTAACAAGCACAAATAAAGAGAAGAACGAGGTTAAGGCAACAGAAAAGGATAAGAAAAAAAAAAGAATTTTACCACCATCCTGTTTCTTTTATTATTATCATTATGTTTTGCGAAACTAGTTTATCTGTCTCCATAAACCTCTATAAATGAAATTTTATTAGAGAGCACATAAACATAGTTTGTTTATCTAGTTTATGCCGGCATTTGAATTTTATAAGCTTGAATCTTAATGATTATGTAATTCTCTAAATTTGACACAGCATCTTTTTTGTTGAAATTAACGATTTTCCAAGTTAAAATTTTGTGTTTGTATTAGCCTTTACCTGCATCTAATTTTGAAATGATTTCTGCATCCCAAAACAATTTTCCTGGAAAAGAATTCTATTTCCTCTGTAGATGAAAAGCACTTTTTGGTTCTCTCTTTTTTTTTCTTTTTTCTAATGGTTCTTTAGATTTATGACTTATTTCAGTCTATCACTAATCTCTCTTTACTTAAAAAAAGAAGAATCCAATTTTACTATAATTCTTCTAGACTTACTTTAACTTGAATTTTAATTACTTAAACAATGGAAAAATTTATAATGGCTGCTTAGGGGTAGCGCGTCTTCCCCGTTATCCGGACATCTCGGTTTCGAGTCCTGGTTCGGGCAAAGTTGTTCTTTACCCTTTGTTCTATATGCGAGATGTGTGAAAGATTCCCCTGTAAAAAGGGGTTGTGCAAGCGAATATGGAGTATCATCTTCCGATGAGCTAAAAGTTAAACTTCTGCCCTCGGGTACTCAGGGGTCTTTACCCTCAGAAGCTATTGCATCCTCTTTTCCGTTGTAACGTGGACACGGCATCATCATCATGGAATATTACACTTTGAGTTTATATTACGGATTTCATTTTGAAAGAATTATCATTTCTTTTTAAAATTATAGCGAATCGATGTTTATGCTATAGTTTAACTGTTTCTTTCACGTAAATTGATTTCACCTGTTTGAAAGTTTGTAGATTTCTTCTGTAGATTTACATAGAAAAATAAGAACTATAAGCAGATTTAAACACTATAAATACTAATTAAGATTTATTATTATTTCGGTGACCTAGAAGATTAAGAAATGGTAAATGATCTTAAATCAACTCAGAAGAATGAATATATTCAAAATTTCTCTATTATCTCTTAAGATTTGTAAGAATTAAAACTTTAATAAAATTATCATATTAAAGCTTACTCACAGAGCCTTTATCTCATTGAGTAACTAATGGTTGAATCAATTTAGCAAATGTTGAATATATGGACACAAATACATACAAATGCACAGATTACTCTTGATTTTGTATCGGACTGGGCAAAGAACCATAAATTAGAGTTCAACGCCATCAAGTCAAAAGTAATGGTCTTGGAGAGGAGAGAGAACCACGTTCGTAATAATAACCTCACCCTTAATGGAATTCCTCTTTGCTATGTGAAGGAATTAAAATATCTTGGAATTGTCCTTGATAGTAAATTCTCTTGGAAGCAACATATTTTACATCTTTCAAATAAATGTGAAAAAATTCTGTTTGGTCTTAGTAGAGTTGCCAGAAATAGTTTTGGTCTCAAATCTAATGTCTCATCCCTCATCTACAAACAGGGTATTGTACCATTTATTTGTTACGGTTCTCGAATCTGGAGTACTGCTCTAAAGAAAAAAATAAATTGTCGGCTCTTGAGGAAAATTCAAAGGAGAATACTGCTACGAGTTATTTCTGGGTATCGAACGATATCTTATGAAGCTGTATTTTCTATCTCCGGCTTTCCACCTATTGACATCTTTATAAACCATAGTAATGAATTCAAGGACGCAACGAAGAACCTGGCCCATAAGAGTCTAGATGATTTCCTTCAAATTTCTGAACTTCCCCATCCTGCTGAAAGATTTCCTCTTAATGTAATTAGTTATCATAATAATATTGAAGACAACTTTCCCGTTGTCTGTTTTACAGATGGTAGTAAAATTAACAATAAGGTTGGGCTTGCATTTGTTGTTTTCCAAGATTACATAGAAATTGAAACTCATCAATTCAGAATAAGAGATGAATGCAGTGTTTTTCAGGCTGAATTGCTTTGCATAGCCCAAGCAGTTTCTTGTATTTGTGACAATGAAAACCTTTCATCAAAGTTCTTAATTTGCAGCGACTCCCTTTCATCTTTACATCCTTAAATAATATCGATTCCCTAAACCAAATAATTGTTAAAACACAATCCAACCTGAGTTTTCTTCAAGGCAGAGGTGTGCAAGTTTCCTTTTCTTTTGTTAGAGGTCATACAGGAATCTATGGCAATGAACGCGCCGACTGGATTGCCAAAGAAGCGACAAAACTTGTTCATTCCATTCCTATGAGCATTCCGAAATCTTATTTAAAGAATGTCTTTAAAGATAAAGTTATATCTGAATGGAATACTTTATATCAAGCATCGACTAATGCACAGCTCACTAAGGAATTTATTCCATCCATACAGAGACGTCTAAAAGCTCACTACTTTGAGTCAAATTTTAAACTTATCCAGTTTCTGACTGGGCATGGAAACTTTAAAGCATATTTAAAACGATTCAATTTGTCGCCGACTGATAGGTGTTCGTGCTACAGTGGTGCAGTCCAGGATGTCAAGCATTTGATATTTGAATGCACCAAGTTTATTCCGGAAAGACGTAAACTGAGAAACTGCCTTCGAAAGAACAATATAGCTTGGCCTCCTCATTTATCTGCCTTTGTACAGTGTAAAGCATCCTTCATTTCCTTTTGTACATATATTAATAGTATTTTTCCCCGTATGATTTAAACTTTACTTCAGTGTGTTTGCCTACTTATATTTGCATATATACTTTTGTATTTGTATTTTGAATATTTTAATTGATCATGCTTCTTCAATTGTTTTATAGCATTTACTGTATGTTTCTATTACTATGTGGGCAATTTTGTTTCATTTTTGTTTTTGTTTGTGTATCTACTTGTTTTCCCCTATTTTTCTTTCTTCTTTTTATGCATTTGTGCCTGCGACCTTATATTTGAAATTTATTTTACTCTCAATTGCGTATTGACTTACATCTGTAAGCCTTGTGGTATACTTGTTGGCACACAAGGAGTTTATTCATAGAGAACAAAAAAAAAATACATACAAATGGAATACATATCTTTCACAACTAAATAAACAAACAAATGAGAAAGCCTACACTTAGTAAATTTATCCTATTTATATCAATGCATAAAAAATACAGCAATTATTAAAAATATCCTGATAATATAAATGCACAGAAAAATATATCAATTACAAAAATTGAAGTGGAGAATTGATCTTAGGTACTTCGTAAGATAACATCTTAGCTTTTTCTTGGAATAATCAAAAGTATTTCTGAAAACATCAAATTCTAAACAAGCATAGATGTAAACAAATTTTCTAGTAAAAATCCTAAAAAGGGACTTTACCTTCGAATGCCATATATAATTATCGTATAAATACATTTAAGAAACGTTAAAGAAAAATTTTGCAGCATGAACATAAATCTAAGCCTTAGAAATGCAATTATTTCCTTAAAAATTTCCGTGGATACAAATGCAATTTAAAATAAACGTTTCTTAAAAACAGGGATCAAATGTCTCTGAAAATTCACTTGTATGAAATTTCAATCTTTATTTCTAAGGCTTATTTCACAACATCTTTCAGAATAGTACTTTTCGCAAAACCAAATTCAAAACTCTTCAATAGTTTATTTTAGTTGCTTTTAGAAACATTGTTTACAAAAAAGTTTTGAATACATATTTCAAGATTTTTGTATTAGCGACAAATGAGAATTTCTTGTCAAATGAAATTTCTGAAACCAATCTGTAACTCGTTTAAAGCGATAGAATTTCTGGATAAAATTCATAATTGTCTAAAATAAAAATTTTAATACAAAGTAAAACGGTTTTTTTTTTTTTTGCTTTTATTGGGTAAAAGCAATTTTGATTAATATTACAAGATATATTGACAAAATATTCTATACAGCATTAAAAAAGTTAAGGTGAAAATTTTATTCATATTAATAGAACAGAAATAAACTTATTATTGAAAATTTACTTCATGATTTAAAAACTGATTTAAGATATTCCCGCTTATAATCCAAAAAAGTAGCATTATTGATTCAGGAGAAATCGTCCTGTATTTTAATTCCTTTATTTAAATTGATAAGCGCAAATTCTGAGAAAAAGATACAGAAAAAAATTTTTAAATCGTCTGCTGTAAAATTAAATTAATTTACCGAAAGAATAAAAATTCAAATTTAATTTAAAATCTTATTTAAATTTTGTATTTGAATTTCATATAATTACTTCTATTACAAAACTGCATTACCATTGTTTATGATACAATATTATCGACATTGCCATTGATACTTTTTATTATATTTATCCAAGGGTCTAATATTTCCATCATCGAGGGTTATTTTTTCCTATTATTAAGATGAATGATGGAAAATGTGTAGCCTTATATTCAGGAAACTCTGGGAATGTAATATTTCTTCCTGAGATTCCTCTGATCTTAATTTTATATGTGATTCTAGGGATGAAAATATGTTTTTTCCAACGACTGTGAAGAAGATTTCTTTCTCAGAGAAATCTTTGTGCTTTGATCCAACATTTCATATACACAGCAAGGAATATTACTTCGATTCTTACTTTTTCCATACTTCAGCCAAATTGTCACCAAATCATTGATTTATATTCATTCAGCATTCATCAAAATTTTAAGAGATGAGCAAGAATACAATATTACAAATTTGTAACATTATATGACTGTTGCAGTTGTTGCTATGTGTTATATATGTTACTGATCAAATTTGTCTTCTTTTTAAAAGATTTATAGTCGCAATTCAAATTTATAATGTGATATTCATGAAGAAGAATATGCTGTAATTTCATCAGCACTTCTATATATTATCAAAATGTTATTAATGTATTATTCAAAAATCAATGGTGAAAATGAAGACTAAATAAATATTATATATTTTCATTACGCACTATATTATACAATATAAACCGCATTCGCAATGAAGAATTACTTGAGTGGCGTAACAGACACTGAAACACTAACAAAAGGCGCTGCAAATATAATCACGTGTTAGAAAATAACAGAGTTTAGTTCATGATCACCGGTCGCGACAAAACCCTTCCCGTGGGAAGTGCATCCCACAGGAAGTAACCGCCACCTTTTCTTTGTTATATTTAGTTGCGGTTATTATGGCGGTTGGTTCTTACCAGATGATGAGAACTAACCGTCATACCGGAAGCTTCTCATCCTTGTTTATGAAATGCCCCCCCCCCCGGATGGGAAACATAAAGTTAATAAAACAAAAATTTCTAAATTGTCATTATATGTTTTTAAATCCTTTAAAAGTTGAAACTAATTAATATTTTATGAATTTATAAGTATTTTAATTTGCAAAAATAGTTATAAAATTTTGTTTAAATTCAATGGATGTTTAAAACAATCTATTATATTTTCTTCCATTATTTTACAGTACATCATTCTCATTAAAATGTAATTTTGGAATGATTCTTCGAACGTTATCTTAAACTGGTTTTACTGCATCTCATAAATGTGATTCTTTCAATTTTCTTTTATTCCAAATTAAACAGCTTTTTTGATAATTTCAAAGGAATACAAATGTCTAAATTAACTGTTTTCAGTACATTCACCTAACTCATTTATCTAAGTACTTCGCAGAATCAAAAAACTATTGCCTCAGAAGCAGCCACTACACCAGTTATTATTTATACTATTTTATATAATACAAAAGTTCATAATTCCTCATCGTGCGTCGCTTACCTTTCATTTTGAAACGAAATCCCAAAAGTACTATTTCCATTAAAAATTAATATTTCCATCTCTGAAATCTCTTTCCATGAAAGAATCTCATCTCCATAGTCGCTGTCTTGATTGTGACAATTTTTATTTCAAGTGAAATCTTATGACCCATCAATACATTATAAGCCCCTAATAATATTGCAGCTGTATAATATTGCAGAATATTGATTAATATCATAAAATATCGCATAATATTGTATAATATTGTGCAAAAGGCTGTGCTACTTGGGGATGGTACCTACTCTCCCCCTTCCCACATTTTAAAAATTAAATTGATGAAAAGACAGAGGAAAAATAAAATTTCATAGTAACCTCCTTCTCAATAGCTAGAATGATTTTGTCGATGTAACTGAGCCATTTTACAAAAATAGCAAATCAATAAAAAATGTTCTAAAGTTATTTTACAAGAATAAATATTTTTCATGGTAATAAAAATATTTTGTTGTTTAGCATAACATAATTAATAATATCAATTTACTGAATCATCATTTGGTTATCGAAAATATCTCAAATTATTTTAAAGTAATTAGAACTTATCTTTTGCTGTGTTTCCCCATGAATGCGTGGATGAGAAGCCATCAGATAAATAAGTGAGGTTTTGCTTCTCCTGGGGGTTAAAAAATGAAAAAGTAGCTAGGTTACTCCGTTTTCAATGACAGTGTGTATATTTTATGAATATCTATATCTGGTCATTGAGGACCATTAGGTGACAAGCCACAGTTGCTATTTCAGAGTTGTGACAGTTCAATCAGTAATTGGGCTCTAAGATGGGATCGGGATGGACAATTTATGCCTTAGTGTGTCCTTTTTAATAATCCTCCTTAACGTTCTATTTAAAGATTTCATTGAAGATGTGCACATCTTATGTCCTTTTTAACCTTTTATGTTGTCGTCAATGTTTTCTATGACGGTGTGTATATCGTATATTCCCTTTAATCTTTAATGCCCTCTTTTATGTTTTCAATGCCAGTGTATACATCGCATGTCCCCTTTAACCTTTAATGTCCTTTTTTTCACGCTTTCAATGCCGGTCTATACATCTTATGAAAAAATCTATAACTGGCCGTTGAGGACCATTAGGTAACAAGCCATAGTTGCTATTTTAGAGTTGTGGCACTTCAGCCATTCTGTAATTGGGCGCTAAGATAGGATCGGGGAAGGATCATTTAGGTCTTATTGTGTCCTCTTTAATTCCATTTATTTGCAATCTCTCATAAAAAATTAAAAACATTTTTTTTAAATATATCATTATGGTAGGTTTTATTTAGTTTTAAATACAAAATCCTATTTGATATTCCGTATTTCATCTTTAATAGAGTTCCACTATGAGCTACTTTTTAATACATTTATGAAAAGTAAAAGTAGAGTGCCCCTTCCTTAGTGGGTATTTCAATTTTATGACACCGTGTTCCTTCATTATAAAGGACCATAATAAGAGATGAGTTAAGTGGCAGCCGTTGAATATGGCTGCTTTTTAATAATAGCCCTTAAACTATTGAACTCCAACTTCAGTCCCTTCTACCTTTCTCAGACCAGCTACTCAGATTATTGAGTAAGTGTAACACACTTTTGGTCCAGCTTTATTGTTAATAAGATCCTCAATTCTTAAAATAAACTCCTATCTTAAGTCATTTATTTAAAACAAAATATAACGTATAATACTATATTTCCGCACATTTATATTTGAAGTCTTTTAATTTAGTCTGTCTCAAATGACCATTTGTGAACAAAGCATCAAATTTAAACAATTTTTATGCAATCGTAAACTCTGTACTTTTGAAATATTAATCTTATTATTCCATACATCCTAATTAATCGAACGTTTCTTTTCTCTAGCTTTTATCCTTCCTTTGTTCCTCTGTTCAATTCCTTTTAAAAATATGAGTTATTGTTTACTTCTCTGGAAACATTCCTTTTGAATTCATCACATCTCTTAAGACATCCGTTTGTGACTTATCTGCCACACAAAGAGCAAGATTTATCACAATGATGTTTAGACGAGGTTCTTATTTTGTTGCTACAATTACAAATTTCCAAAATATTTACGTAATTCTAAACAAGAGCTGCATTATTTCCTTAAGTAAAATAATTATGAAAACTCTTATTTTCCACTGATTTGAATACATTGATTCGAGGGCCATATTGGAGAGTTTAAGAGAATATTTAAAATCATAAGTTAGCAAATTCTCAATAAAACTTAAAAACAAAATTTCAGTAAAATTTTTAACTTTCATTTTAATTTATCTAAATATTTAATTTGACATTTTCAAGAATGAGGCAACAAACAGAGGACAGATAATAAAAATAGACAATTTTTTACTAATTGGTATCTAATAATTCCATGAATGAGATTTTAACCTGAAATATAACATAAAAGCTTCTGAGGAAACCAGAATGGAGCAAGGGAAAATCGAATTTTTTGAAATTTGTAATCAAAATTGAAGCATTTTACCACTTACAATGAACTTATTCAACTGGAAATTAAACAAATAAAAGACTTTCTAATCAACACAATTTCGCCATTTATATTGAATAAGCCATTTTAACATTTATTTCAACATATTTTAGAACTGAATTTTTTTACATTTATTTTCATATTTTACAACTGAATGAAGTGCTTTCTTGAACCTCATTTCAAGTCAACTATGTGGCCTTCAATATGATACTTGGGAATAGATTTGGCAAATGCACATCAACTTGTAAAATAGGATTTTCTTTCAGTTCTTTGCATACATATATATTGGATAGTCTTAATAAACTTTGCTAATTTATGGATCTTTAACGATCCGTTCCCTCGTCCGTTCAACGATTGAGATGAGATTCCAGATATAGTTATTCAAAGAGATGAGCTAGAAATTCAGCGAACGGCAGCAAATTAACTCTCGCAATTGCGGTTATGGGCGCAGAAATTCGAAATTTTCAAATGACAAAATGCTCAGCGCATGCTAAAACGCTAAAGAGTGATGGCACAGTACATTTGTTACAAAAAAAAAACCATGACTGCCTTACGCGTGCATAAAAAACAGCTTTTCCAACGAAAACAAAAACGATTGGGGCGCACGAAGGAAAAGCAACACACCAAATATTTGCATATGGCAAAAGCAACACACCAATCATAGAACGCTGTTCACCAGATATTTAGCTTAGAAAACCAGTAAAAAGCGGAGTGAGAATGTTGGTTGTCCAGCTGGGATCTCATACGTGTTGAAGAAATGATTCTGCCAACAAAAATTCGTGGTGAATGAGTCAGACGCTATTATCATGATGGGACAATAGAGCGGAATCCTTGCTCTTTTACTACCGAAATCAACGCCAAATATATAGCGATGGTTTCTCACAAGCCGTGAGTGATATTGCAAAAAAATTCGAAGAAATTGGCTATACTTTTAATACACCGCAATCTGGGCGATAAACTGTTCCTGGGGACATGCATCTCATAGGGAATCATGACCCATGCAAACTGCAAAAAGTACAACTCCTAATTGGATATATTGAAAAGAAAGGTCCTAAAGTCACTGCGCTCTGCTATGCTTATGTTTCCAAACTAGTATCCAAATGTTGGACATGATTGAACATCACGAACTTATCGACTTTCCGAATGAATTTCTTATCCGATAGGTTGGTTGCAACGAATTGTCTTTTCACATATTATGGATGGATGAGGTACATTTCACCTTAACTTGCAAACACTGGGGGGGGAATGAATCTGAACCCTTTGACGCCAATCCTTTTATACGTCGCCAAATTTATTTTGTGATGTGGCTTTGCAGACAAAATTGTTCTCGGCCGCACTTCTTTGAGGAATCGACACCAACAAGATGCTTTGTGACAACATCTTGCTGTACAGTCATGCTGCAAAATTACATCATAATTCATTGATTTCTTTCCTCTGTCACTTGCAAATTTGCAACGTAGTTGGTTGATTGGTCTGACAACTGAATAAGCTGTGCCAGGCAAATGGTTAAAATCAATGCAATATCATTTGAAAATCCATATAAAAACAAACCAATTTTTCCCAATGTTTTTAAAATTCAACATGTTGTGAAATTGGAGCAGAGAAGATTTAACAAGGAAAAAAATCTAAATAGAATTATAAAATCCAACGATTTTCAGAGAGCGAAAAAAAATTTGTTGGGTGTATTCACCCACTAAGTCTAGAAACGTTAATGATGATAATGAAGAAAACAGATAATTTCGATGATGATTAAAAGAAAGACATTGTATTAAAATGTGTAAAATGATAAAATCTACACGGCATGTGGGATATAACGGTGTTTCATTTTTAAATAACAAATGCTTTTGAGTAAAGCTAGTATGTCCTAAGCGAAGACGAATCAGTTTTAAATGATCTTTCGCATAGCCGACAAATCGCCAGAAATTTTAACTGAACTGAATGAAGCTTATTATGGACCTATGTATCCCAGTCTTTCTGTCATAGTTGATTAATAAAACCAGTGAACGATCTCTTCGCATCAGTATATACAAGAGATCTCTGCAGAAACGAAGAAGCATCTTTTGCAGCTTCATCACCGACTCATTTCCAAAAACACCGACATGGCTTGGATCCCACAGAAAACAAGGAGTCAATAGTTTCGAAGGTAACGTAGCTTAGATTCGAATCATGTGCAGTGTCTTTAATCCTCTCACTGAATCCAAAGAAATGGAACTAAGAATGATACTTTTAATGGTAAAATTTCATACTTCTTGAATGAATAGTAATCATTTATAAATAAATTTATCAAACAGAAGTAAGAAGAAATTATAAAATATTATATATAACATAAATCTCAACTTTTAAATGAAAAGTCTGAATCTTCAAGGATACCTAACTGCTGCTGATGATGTTGTATTTGAATTTTTTTACACTTAAATTTCAATCTTTCTTGATAATTTTTAATTAAAAAAATCAAATTAAAATCTGAAATTAATATATATACATAATTGTTTCGTAAAAATTAATTTAAATATAAATATATTTTTTATTTCTTGTGAAATTTCATTTTATTTTTACAGATATACATTATATATTCTTTCCTACATTACAGAGATTTCTGCAGTAAAAACATGATACTAAAGTTAATTTATTAAAATAATATTGAATTCTGAAAATAATAAATGAAATTAGCATTAACTATTTAAAATCTTACATTTTTTAATCCCAATATAACATGAATTGAAAATACGAATTACTGAATAAAAATTGGTAATAATTTTTGAAAATTACTCAAATTGTCGAAATCAATTAACATTGCTTCCAAAAAGTTTAATTCAATTATTTCGTAAAACTAGTAATAAAATTTCATTTTCCGAAATATTTTAATTGAATTTTTAATAAGGATAATTTTATCTTTTACCAGTCTTCTGAAAGGTAATGTAATAAAATTAATCAGATCAAGTGAAGTAATACTATTAATTAATGAAATTCTATACCTACCATTTGTATTTTATTATTTTTGGCAATTCTTTCATGCATTTTTAAATAACTTAAAACAGTAAAAATTCGACGCAATGTAAAACCATTATTAAATCCTTTCATATCGGAATAATTACAATAAGCAGATTAATCCTTCTACTTTTCCTAATTAATAATTAGCAAAAAACCTTTTTTTCGTAAGAATTATGAAATATAATGGTATAACTTTTTCTGACAAAGAATACTATACATTTGAGAAGATTATTTTTAAAAAATTTCAGAGGTAATAACTCATTTTAAAAATATATTATGATTGATTAACGTATAATACATATCAAAATCTCTTATAGGAGAAAATTACTAATCCTTAAAAGAGCTTATTTGGCAGCTCTTACAACACATATTAAACCATTAGCTTCTTTTAAAATGTTTATCGTGTCATAATGATTCTAGAAATTCTAAGAAAATGTACTAAATAAAGTAAATAATTTATTATTTCATTCAAATTAAAAATAACGATTAAATATAACATTGTTATGCACTTTCAATAGTGAAAAATTTTATGAAATTAATGAAATTTATTATTATGATCATGTATGAAAGTTATTGTAATAAATGATATTACTAAGCAATTTTTACTTTCTCATATGGGAAGTATACAAGGAAAAAGTGTTGTAATCGTCAAAAAAAATAGAACTCGAGGTTTTGACGTATGTCCACATTTTAGATCCCTCAGAGTCCAAAGAATAATTTTTTGGAATTCTACACATTTGTCTGTCTGTCAAAACAATAATAATAAAAACGTTTTAAACTTTAACTTCAATAACTTAAATGTATAAAATTTGGTATCGTTTTTGCGATTACAGTTGTAGTTCTGAGTTCGATTTTTTTTTTAAATCAGTTTAGTTTTAATTTAAAAATGGCAAGCAAAATATTTTTCAGTTTTCTAGTATTTATCAATTAACCGTATCCCAATGATCAATCTTCAAAAAAAGCGCGAAAAATCGCATTCTAATAGTTAACTATTGTTCGCCAATGGCTTGCAGTTAGTGATACACAAGTACATTTATTCGAGCATTTGAAGTTTCGTGGAGTTTTGGACAGGTTATTCCTGCTGTTTTCAAGAAGAAGCAAAGTTTGTTTGTTGACACATAGGGAAAGATTTTTAACATAATGAATCAATTTTTCTTGAATTCTACTAGAATTCGACAAAATAGTATTGAATTCCGGAAATGCCGTCAGAATATTAGGTGACGTAAAAGTAAAATAATAGTTATTAAATAAATTTTTAAACCGATTCTAATAACATTATTTTTGAGTTAATTTTCTTTTATAATGAAAACACATTTCTAGGTTCATGCTTTATCAGAATTTATGAATTATACCACATATTTTAATCTATTCAGATGGTTCTTCTAAATGTGTTAATTAATTTTATAATTGCAATAGATGATTTAAAATATTTACAATAAAGTGAAAGCTTGTAAACATAATATTTGTAGCAGCTACTTCGGTTTTTCTTTATTATTATAATAATATTTTTTTTCTCATGGGGCTTTTATTTTAATAGTAGCCAATAACTAAATAAGTGCTTAAATATTCCAGATTAACGTTTAATTTTAAGCATGCTTCTCAATCAGTACGATGAGTTTTAACAATCATCTATAATATCCCATTAATAGCCAATTGTTATATGTTGGGCAGCAGAATTTTAAAATTTTTCCTGCTCTATGCGAATGTTGTGCGGGAAACAAAGTTCCTGTCAGAAATGATAAGTGACGTAATCTTTGATGGAAGAATTGCAGTAAATACATTTAATGTATTTGCAATCTAATTTGCTAAATTGTAATCACTTTATAAAAGTCAAATAGCTCTCCAGTGCTAAGAAGAATTTCATTAGTTGTTTAGCACTTTTAGGATTAATAAGGGAAATGGGAAATGTTTGTCGAAAAATCTAAAGCTCGTTAAGTTATTTGGTTTTACGGAAAATTCAAACTAAAAGCTTCTGAGGTAGCCTTAGTGATAAATTATTTCTTGGAACAGCTTACTGTATATGTCAGAACTATCGGGCATTCCTTGACATGACGATATATCGTACTAAGGCAAGAGATAAAAGACGAAATAAAATAAATAACAAAGAAAGGGTTCGATTAATTGAGAACTAATTATCATTATTGTCTCAAAAACTCTCTGGTATCTTTGGGGTAATTCCCAAAAACGAGTGGGAGTACTTGAATGCGCTTGAATATTAAAAACATCTCGATAAATGTGTTTGGTTCCACTTTACTGACATAATAATAAACAAATACATTTATATTTGCAGTTCTCTGCTGAAAAGAGAGGAAAAGATTCATATGTTATATGATCCTTTGTATGTAATATTACTATTTTTTTCTCTTGAAAGATAGCAATGAACCTAATATAAATTTGAGTGTCGCTCTTAACGTTTATATGTCAACAAATATTTATTATTAAAAAAATATAATGATAGATGAGAGCAATATGTAGATTAGTATCAAAAAACTTATTCAGTTCTTTTAAATAAATTATTATATTAATTAAATCTATACAAAATTACATTATTGTTATAATGGAAACATTTATAATTAATATATGTACAAAAGTAAGGCGTAACAATATTTAGTGAAAGCATTATCTTATGGTATAGTTTAAACTTGCATGGACTGATATCGTTAGACAAAATGATAGAGCGGAAAAACAATTTTTAAATTATCGAACTCTAATAGGACTCAACAGTTGTCCATATGCAGGGTAATCAACAGAATAATATTGAAAAAAATATTCTTTGAATCTTTAGTTCAAGCAAAAAAGCTTGTTAGAAAAAAACTTTACATGAATTTAAAAATTTTATAGGCTACGGCCTTTAATTCCTAATAAGATGATGTTATTTGGCTTTTTCAATGAATTTTAATCTACACAAATTATTTTTAAATATTTACCCCATTTGAGATTATACATTAGGAAATATTCACTCCCGTGGTATATCCGGACTTTACCATTAAAGAAACATATAATTATTGCATTAGCGTCATATAACTCGATGGTACAAATCACCCTAGTGGCACCCAGGCAAATCACCCAGTGATAATTTAAACGGTAGTCAAGGAACTAAATGCATTCTGAAGTATATAGAAGACAGTGATTTAGATGGTTATAAACTAGAAGCGATTGGTTGTGACGATACAGAAATAAACTTAGGGTGGAAAATTTTAGTTAGTTTCAAAGGTTCATTTGCTCATATCAGTTCAAGAATTTATTATTCAGATATTTATGTAAATATTTTATCAGAGATACGAAAGAACCAACGTCACTGTCTGGTTAATAGCCAGACGTTATTAGCCAGACGTCACTGTCTTGCTAATAACTTCTTGATTACTATCCACAATTATAAATTTCGAAAGAATTGTGTTAAATCAAATTAAATTCTATAAAGGTCATAAGATTATTGGTTCGTACCTTTTGAATGTCATCAGAACAATCTATACAGGAAATGAGTTCCATACCTGTCTATAAAAGGTCATAGACTGTTCAAACTGATTAATTACAATCTTCCATTTTCTGAGCAAGCACATACGGCTTTCATAAATTACTTTGTGATAACATATATTCTTATTTGAATAAATGATATTCATCTGTGACGTTAAATGATATTAATTTCTGAAATATGGCCCTAAACTTATTTTAAAGGTTATTGAAATATCATTGAAACAATCACCGATAATATTAGTGGAAAGTCATTAAAACAATCATCAATGATATTAGTCAAATATCATTGAAATAATCACCGATCCCAGGAGTGAATGAAATGCAGTCTTCTATCATCCTGAGAAAACACATATAAAAATTGGATTATAGAAGAATACTAAAAGTTTGAAATCTTTAAGAAATTTTAAAATTCTCCCAATGTAGATTCCAAGGACAACTTCATGCTGATAGATTAGACAAAATATAAGCAGCTTGCTTCTCCACTGATGTCAAGTTCGATAAAAGAAATTATTTCGTCAGTGTTCTGCCAGACTTTGATTTTCTTTTAAATTAGCCATCCCATATCCTAGCTCTTGAAAAATGTATCAGATTAGAAGCAGCTTCTATAGAAATAATAGCAGTTAAAACTAGGAATAACTTTCTCTGTAAATCCACAATATCAACATTTAATAAAAATAAGAATTTCGGATAACATCTATGATAAAATCGACACGAATTAAACGATCCTAAATAGTTTCATGATCAAATTGGATGTGGATAGAATTTCATTCTCATGGTTAATATCTGATTCATTTAGTCTATTGAAGAAGGAATATAAAATTATATATTCTTATCAAAACAGAGTGTACAAAATGGCTCATTTTAATGAATTTTTCAGATGGATGCTATTTTACAATTATTGAAGCTTTCGCCAAGAGATGACGCTATGGACAATTAAATTGTAATCTAACTAATCTGAAAAACTAATACAGACATTCCTAGACGACAACTATCAAGATCTTCAATCCCTCTCCTAAGAAATCTCCTGCTCAATCCATTAAAAGAACTCATCATTCACACCGCCACCTCATCAGCAATTCTGAGAAAGTCCAAGTATCCGCAAGAAATGCTCATCTAAATCAAAAAGCCCTCACATTGGTCAACCCTCCTCCAAGTCAATATCTTTTCAGTGATTGGTTCCCACTTTCCCACTTTACTCTACTTTTCCATGACTAGAAGAAAACTTGCCATTTGTCTCGAAGCCTCCGCCGATATCAAATAAGTATTCACTTCAATGCAACTTAATATCATCAGCATTATAGTTTTTACCATGCTGGGGAAAATTATAATTAAACTATATAACGAAATTTTTAGCCCTTCTAGAATTCTGTACTAACAGTTGTTTTCAATTGTAGTTGTATTACAGTTGTACTTCTTATTATCTGCGTTAGAAAGTAATTAAGGTTTCTCTCGCTTTACTTCATTACGACATTATAGAGATGGTAATACTGTCAGTGTATTTCAACTGATAGTGTAGTACAAGCAGTAGTATTTCAACTGATAACTTCCATATCCTCTTCTATCCTCAAAATCAGCAGACATCTAAAAATATCTGAAAAGAAAGGGAACAAAATAGGCTTTCATTCAAAAATATGTCTTTCTTTCAAGACCAGAATTTCTCCAGACATCTTTAAGTCCTACATCTCGTCGTAATATAGAATCTGTTTTGAAGTTTGTCATTCAGAAATTCCAATAATTTGTCCTAAGGAAGAAATAGTTTTGTTGGTAACGTCATTTTAAATTCGAAAGAAAAACCGCCGACTTGAACTCAAACTTTTTCGAGTCAAATTCTATTTTGGAAATATATGTCGTATAGAAGGTCTTTTTCAGTAATTTTCTTTGTAACCAAATACCTTTGCAGATTAATCCTAATTAGGGAAAAATTCATAATTTGTAGATAAGTACAATATATGAAAAATAATGTAGATCAAACTTTTTTACGTTCATGGTTTCATTTATTCTACTAATTTAAACTATATACAAGTCTTTCAGTAAAACTATCTTTTGGCCATCAAATTCATCATCGAATTTTATTTTTATGATTCCAGAAATTTAAATTCCTTATTTTTATACTGGGCTCTAGTGCATGGTCTTGATGGTTTCAATGTCTTTTATATTATAATTTTGTGGTGGGATCTTTTAAATTATACAGGCCCTTTTTTGTTACTCATTTGTATTTTTAAAATGTATAGAATCTATACAAATTATAATGTATATTCCCTTCAATGACTTTTCGAATTCTTAAATCAGTTGTAGCTTTGATTTTTTATCCTAGTTAGAACTCACAAAGAATTGAATTAATGCTTCTTTAGTAAGTTGAGTACACGATACGTTGAACTGACATTATTTTGAAGGATTATCTTCGATAGTCTTGGAGTCAATCTAATGATAGACCTGCTCATTGAAAAACCGTTATGATAGTTGCAGGTTGATTTGACACGAATAAACAGTTATCATCAAATTCTTTGGAATTAAAAATATTACTTTTACACCAGTTATTCATTAAGGAGGGCGATCTTTTTATATTATCTGAAGATAACATAATGCAAATTAAATTTTGATATTATTTCTTAACTGGATTGAATCAAACAGTTTGGTAAAAGAGTCTGTCATTCAACGTTTCTTCTTATAGTTCTTATGGCTGTTTTCTACATGTCCAAGGTAATGGATATGATATATGTATGAAACTAAGTCAACTTGTGATTAATAAATCAATTCATTATAGAATTTCAATAAATCAATTCATTATGGATTAATAAATCAATTCATTATAGAATTTCAGTAAATCAATTCATTATAAAATAGCCTTTCTAGTTTACTTTGCGTTTTTGGCAAAAATACATGCAAAACAGATCGCTTCAGATTGTTGTTGTGTTTTTTTTTTTTTTAATTTTCGTATGAAAAACACAATGAATAAGTTTTTTTTTTCTATTCGTTTTAAGAGAAAAATACCCTTTCTTATAAGGACTTTTTATTAATGATATTCACAAGTTCAATGAAACAATTTAAAGTTCATCTCTTCAGCAAGCATACAGAAATTCACCTTAAATTATATAATTATCATGTTGATTCTTAATTTTAACAAAGCCTTTAATTGCTCTTATATTGCCATCTGAATTTGGTGCTTTTAAAATATGTAATATTAAATTGTTTTTAATAATCCTATAAATAAGATTTTTATTTTTAGCATATCTCAACTGCATTCTTTGCCATTCGGCTTATCTCAATTGCTTAAGCATATTTTTCTCATATAAAGAACCATCTGGAAATTTAGGAAGTAATATTTTTCTTACTTATTGTTTGTTCAAATGTGCTAGTTTATTGAAAAATTAAATAGCACACATTAGTATGTTCTATTTGTATTTTGTGATTATATAGGCATAACATCATTTGTTTTCTTAGAATTTGTTTAAACCTCTTTAAAAATTGGCTATCTTTCAAATAAAATCAAAATTATGGTCTTTTTTTTAATAGCATAAATATCTAGTTATCGTTGCACAAAACAAATAATCTCTTTCTTGAAGCGAATGGTAAATTCTAAGTAACTTTTAATATTCTTAATACATTTCGGTCTTAGAAGCTATTAGCAGCTTTTATTATCAAAAGAGTAGAAAAAAGTTTATCTTCTTTAATTTTATGATCCAGAAATTTTTACCAGTACTTGGATGTTGTTTTCAAAAGACAATGTAAACTTTGAATTCCGTTTATAAATTCGTCATGTGGAATGTCTAAGTCGTCCAAGCAGAATTTCTTTTTTTTTTATTATTATTATGAGTTTTCCAAATAAACTATTAATATATCTTAGAAAAATACTTTTGATGTTTGCGAAACAAAAACTCATTTTATATCATTTCTCTTGACCGATATCTCCTATAAAAATTTTTATATTTTCTGAACCCTTCATTTACCTCAAAATGAAACACAACTCATAAGTATTTTCTTACTCGTCTAACTTTGTAAAAACTTTTCAGACTGTTAACTAACAAGTCCTCAATGCCAATGGAAGATGTGTACGTGCCGTGATTCTATTTAGTCTATTGTAAATCTTGATGACCTACCTTTCTTATGAACAAAAGCCCCAGGGAGACTGTATCTCTGATACTACTACAATTATTTTTACTCATCTTGTCTTCAGTAAACCTATCGAGAATGAGTCTTTCATTGAGGATTTGGCGAGGAGTTTATTGGTATTTCTCTTCTCAAGCGGACATTTATTTTAGAATCTAATGATTTTTTATATTGGGTTTATAGTTCTTCAGAATGGAATGATATCTGATCGTGAAATTTTTATCAAACATATGAGCTATATCGTTTTATGTTTTGCAAAGATAACATCTTCCATAGAAAATAAAAATAAATTTTTAAAAAATATCATCATGCGTTTTTGTTTATTTTATGTACTATAATGTTATATTAATTTTATATGTTTTGTTAATTTAATGTATTTGTTTTGTATATGCTTTGTAACTCTTACGATTTAATTTGTACTGTATGTTGTTCTTTTAAATTGCAAACAATATTTCAACGGAAGTTAGAGAATGTCACACATAAATCACATATACCGATTCATCTATTAGAAATTTAATTTTATTCGTTCTTAAAAAATTTACAAACATGTTTTTTAAATGTGAAAGTGCGATATTTAACCCTGCCGACTAGGAAATTTTGCATTTTTTTAAAGATTGTTTTTGCAAATTAGCTTTTTTGATTTTTAGTATAAATGTTAAAATATTTATAAATTGCAATGAATATAAAATATTTAATAGTTATTAAAATATTTTATTAACAATAAAACACGTTTAAAATATTTATTTTAACAATTTCAGCCATTACATTTTTGTAAGAAAAGGAATTACCAATTAGAATGCTAAAATGTTCGCATTTCATTACAGTCTTAATAAGATTATCTGTAAATTAATTGCACTTTCAAACATTTTATCATTTAATAGTATATTCACCCAAATACTTGATTTATGGGAGATACTTGATTTATTATTATTTATTTTATTTTATTATTAAGAGATGGGTCACGTATGATTTATTGAACATAACTTTTTCCTTCTGAACTTTAGTATGTTGGACTAAACTTTTTTGTACTTTTTGGTTATACTTTAGATATGTTTGGACATTCTTTTACATTCATAAAAAACACCCTTTTAATAATTGAATTAGAAATGACATTTATTTTATATTGTTTTTAAAAAAAGTATCTTCAGCATTTTCAAGATTAAATCTTTGTTTCCTACATAAAACGTATTCTTCTGATTACTTAATATCTTTCACTCTTTTGTTTTCTGAACATTTCATGCGGTTCAACAGAATTACAAGAGCAACTGCATTCTGATTTTTTTAATTTTTTTTTTTTAATCTTTTAAAAAAACGTTTTTAGTATCGCTAACATTGATGTTAGGTTTGAAAACAACTTGAATTAGAAGCTACACCGATTCCTTACTAGAATTTTGGTAACTTTTGTAACACTATTTATATTTATTTTGTAATTCAGATTCAGTGACGTTTGTACTTTCTCGTGTACGAAATAATTAAAAAATTCGAATTCGAAATTTTGACAAAACTCCATGTTTTAGAACTCTCTGAGAGCGAAAAACACATTTTTTGACATTGTATCAGTTTGTCTACTTGCGAGTAAGATAACTCAAAAATGCCTTGAGTTAGATTAATGAAATTTGGAAAATGGACTTTAAACTGAATTTGTTAAATTTTATCAAATTTTGAATGGAATATCTTCATAGGAAGTATGTCTGTCTGAACGTTTTAAGTACAAGTCAACTACATAACTACAAAACATAAAGAACTAGATAATTAGAACTTTGATACATAGGTTTAGCATCTAAACTATAGATATTTATCAAATTTTAACTCGTCGAAGGGTTAACCGCCCATTGATTTGAAAACAAAATAACTCACGAATACTAGGATTTAAATCAATGAAATTTGATATGTTATGTTGTGAATAAAATCATAGTTACCTGTCAGATTTTGGTTCCATTCGATCAGAAAAAAGAGTCCAAAATACTTATTCGCATGATAGATTCAGTAAAAATGGTAGATTTAAAAAAAACATCTATATTTCGTAACTATTTTTTGCCAATCCATGTAAGTCCTTCGAAATTTAACAAATTGTCGAAAATTTTTAAGGGAAAAGGAGAATATGTCCGCTGTTAGAGAGTATTCGAGAACATTTCGGAGAGACTAATGATTTCAAATATTTTCTTTTAATTCATTCAAATCTCAAAATTCATAAATTATCTATTTAATTCATAAATTATCACATTTAAGGACCTTTGTTAATAATCAACAATATATTAAAGATTTATATTAAAATGTTTATAAAAACTAACTTCAATATTCTTTAATATTCAATATTCTTTAAAGAGTGTATCGTCTCATTGATATTTAAAACCAAAATCATAAATTATATTAATATTATAAAAATATTCTTCAATTTTGTCGAATTATGAAAGAAAATATTATTTAACATCCTATTTTGATTGATTTTTATGCTGGGATTTTAGATTTCATAATTTGGGATTCTCACATATTGACAAAACCATAATTTAATTCACTGCTTCTTTCTACTGTGTCCTTCAAGTCATCATTTTCGGAGTTCATCAAATAATGGTTTTTATTATTTTAGATTACTTCAAAATACTTTAAAATTAACTTTAAATTTAAAAAAAATTGAAGAAAGAAATATTGGACTTATAATAAAATAAAAAAAAGTTGGCGTTAAAATAAAGCATGAACTGCAAGATAATAAAATTTGCAATGGAAAGTATTATTTAAAAAGGAATAGAACATTATGAAAAAACTTAATTAGATTGAAAATGAAGTAATTAGTGACAACATAAAGCACACTAAAACGAGAATACATATAGATAAACATTCTCCAACTTCAATCCCCTGATTTATCCTTAAGATTTCCATTTTAAGGATTTAAAAGTTCTAAACAGTTTTCTACAAATATGCAAAGAAGAAATACATTTCTGATATAATTTATTTTTATGATGCCCCGAAACAAAGCAGGATTACATTTGATTATGGGAGACTGTCGTTTCTTGTTTCTTGAACTCATAAGTCATTAGTATAACTAAATATATGTTGTATATAAAGTATAATTATTACTAATTTGTTAATTAAATGACACAATTTACAAGATTGGGAAGCACATAGATTAACCATACATGGGAAGTGAAACTCTGATGACTGAATACTGTAAACATTATACCAGTTTATACCAAGGGGGGGGTGGATTACCAGTGCAATATTTCTACAGGAAATAATTAAAATATCAATTTATAAAGATATATATACATTTTTTCATTGCTTTCGATCTGTTATCCATCATCATTAGTAACCATGCCATTATGTTAACAATGTTAGATCTTCAAGCAAAAATATCGAAGAAAAATTTTGTATATATTGATTGATTCATTATCTGTGTCCTCCAGAATTGCGTTAATAAGCTTTCTAAGCATATTGATACAGATATACTTAGAAGTCCTAGTAGTTCAATAAAAACATATTTTATAAACTCAGCTAACATATCATGGAATTCTTTCCATCTTAATTATTTCTAAACTATATACTAACTAAACAAAATTTTGAAAACTCATTAAACACCCTCCTTAACACCCTTTAAGTTATACAAGGTAGCTAAATCATGCCATATGTTCATGTGTCGTGATTTTGTTTTGATTCATTACAACTTACTTTACTTTTTAAATTCCAAAATTATACCTTAAACCTACAAACAGAACCTACATCATACCTTAAATCTACAGCAAAAATGTAAACAAAGTTTTTAAATTTGTTTGATCAAGTACCTCAAATTGTTTCTGCTATTATGGAAACAGAGGAGGAATGCTACGGTTCTTAAAACAAAGCGCATAGTTTGAAGAATTCTTCTCTACATTTGAATTCTACATTTTACACTTGACTGAAATTATGTTCAAAATAAAATGACGATTTAAAATCCAAAAAAATGCTTTTTTGTTGTCCTTTAAACATTGTTTCGGCAAAACAGGCTGCGAATTTTAAGCATGATTATAAGAAGGGTATTTTGTAATCTATTACATTTCAAAATAGAAATACCATTTTTACATCATTTTATCAATAAATTCATTCCACAAATTAAATTAAAATTTTAATTTTGATTCGAAAAAAAAATCATGAAATCTTTTCCAAACTTATTTTTATGAATATCCATTTTTTTAATGAACATCCATTTCTTAATTTTAAATCTCTTCAGTTCCACTATGTAAAAGTGTCCCAAAATTAACGCAAAGTTTGAATTCTCCACCATTAGTGCAGTAAAGTATTAGCAATCTTATTAAAAAATCCATTTGACAGCTGATAGTTTAAGATTAGTAAAAATGATAGAACAACAACGCGATAGAATAACAAGTTTGTATAGTTGAACAATAGTTCAAAAATAATGAATGATTGACGGCCATAGTCCAAAACTTTGATAATTACCCCCCCCCCCAGATCATGTAATTTAACTACACTGGATTTCTTTTTATGGGGTTATTTGAAGTCAAAGATATATGCCAACAAGACCACAAGCATGCAGCAATTAAGGAGAAAATTCAACACTGCATCAACAAAATGCAGCCGCATTTGTGCAAACTGGTCATGGAAAAATGCATATGTACAAGTAAAGCCGTAAACGACATTTGCCCTATGTGTTATTCTATGCATAATTCTATCTTGTGTACTTTACGATTCAATAAAAATAGAACAATTTAAAGAAAAATAAACTGTGTTTCTTATTTAATTCAAAACTTGTGTTCACACATTTTTCTATCATGTAACGTTCCATTTTTATTAGCCCTAAACTATCAGCTGTAAAATGTTTTTAATAGAATTCCCAATACTTTATTGCACAAATGGTAGCAAATTCCAAATTTGCATTAATTTTGGAACATCCTTTATATTTCTACTTAATTTTCTCTTAATTTCTACTTAATTCTCATTTCACAAATTTATCAACATTTTTTAGAGGTTTTGATTCTCTCTTTTTTTATCAATTAGAAGATATTTGCATGAAACTTGTTATAATGTTGTTTAATAGTTTCTTAATCTAAATTAAAGCTCTCTGCTATTTGAAGAATACTAATTTTTTTTTATAAATCATAAAGAAAATATATTAATCGAAATTTCAAGATGACAATATTTTTGGCTGTAATTAGTTAAATTAAAATTTTAATTCAGATATTTAACTTCTAAATTTTAACTTCTCAGACAAGAATACGTGAAATAAACAATTTCATATGAACTCTCGAAATCTTTTTAATTTTTGCTTAGGAAATTCAAAAATGTTATATTTTTCTTTAAATAAGGCAATAAATTTTATCATTATTTTCTTTGTGATTTTTCTTAATAAGATATTTTTAATCAAATGCTTTTAATAAGAAATATTGATATATATTAAAAGAATTAAGTTGCATGTTTATAACATAAGATCTCAACTGTCAGGAGGACATAAATTTGTTATATATTTCGTTTAAATGCTGAAGAAAAATAAATGTAAATTCATATTTTCAAACATATGTTATGGCTTTGTTGAAAGCAAACTTTTGTTTAAATTTAATTATCAATACTGCAAAGATATTTGCACTAATATCCCATAAGAGTTTTCGAGCAAACAAAGATTTGTATGTTCTAAAATATTAAAGAAAGGAGAAATCAATATTGTGATTTTGTGAAAAATTTTAACTATAAAAACTATATATTAACTATTTTTTGTTTTAAAAATTATCTTTAACTATTCTTAAATACTTCTTTTACTATTTCTATTAATTACTAATCTATTATTTACTAATTAATTACGATTTCTTAGTTAAGTTTAAATAATATGCACAAGGATTTGAAATATTTTATTAAAAAAAAACGCTTTTGAAAATTAAAGCCTTTTTTGAAATTAATTGCATTTTTTTTTTGTTTCAATAGCTATTGTATTTCAGCTTTGTAATTAGTGTAAATCCGTAGAATAGAAAATGACTCTTTTTTGCACGTTTTTCTCTTTTATTTGACTTATTCTTCATTCTGTTTACAAAAAAAAAATTTCTGCGACAACAAATTCTTCATAATTCTCTTTAGAGAGTCATTTTCACATTTTTTTTTATTCTTCAGTTTAATTAGAAAACACAGCTTTATAATCCTTTTAATATTTTCAAGGATATGATTCAGAGCTTAATTTCAGAGGTCTGTGAAGAGCTATCAATAAGTAGCTGCATAATTTTATACAAAATAATAAAAATGGCAATGTGGGACAAAGCAAAACGGAAATGGAAGTTATGGTGATACGCCTGTAAATAAGATGATCTCAACACTGGATCAGTTTGAAAATGGCGGTCTCTCAGAAAGCTGTTTAATCATAAGAGGCCGCCGTCAACATGAATGATGTTATGCTGAAAAGTAATAAATTGGCAATACTTTCTCCATTTTTTTTTGTCATGTATTGCATTTTTTTATTATTAGCTGCCTTTGGCAACCAACTTGCTTTCCAAAATTCTGAATTTTTTTTTTAATTATTAAACAATTAAAATGGAAAGCACATGTTTTTAGTTTCAATTAATTTGATACGATTTAAAAACGGCACTTTAACTGTAAGATTCTGCAAAAGTTATTTCGACACAAATTAAAAGTGAATAAATTATGATATATTAGCTGAAGTGAAAATCCTATTTCGGAATTATTGGTAAAAAAAGGGATTTTTTTAAATTTTAATTTTGACATTAGCAAAAGCCCGCGATTGAATATTTTGATGGATGAGTTTGAATTTCATGAAAAAAGCAGCTGAAGTGAGCATTACTGTTAGAAAGCATTTTTCAAACCACACTAAACCAAACCTGACCTTAAAAGCATCTTAACTTGAATTTATTAAAAGTAAAGAAAAAAACTATGTAGAAGCGAAATCCGTATCATTAAAGTAATAATTTTTTGACTTTTAAGATAATGCCAAAATTTTTTCAGGAAATCAATAATTTTGGAAATTATCTATTTCCAATCTGTTATCAATCATCTAAGTATCCAGTAGGTAAGTTATAGCGATGTTTAAGCCTATTTTCACTCTCGATTATTAAACTTTTCGATTAAAGTTTATTTCTTAATGTCTTTTACATCTTCTGATTGAATGAAGTGTTGTACTCAGCGAGTAGCATATATAATATGAAAATTTTATTTAATTAGAGAAGCTAGGAATTAAGTGCAGCTATAAAAATAATGAACAAAGCAGTCTGCTGAAACTTTCGCACATCGATATGTATATATATTTCTTTGCTGCCATTCCGTAATAAGTAATAAGAGTAATTTCTGTGTTCGGATTATTTGTAGTTGAAATTTTAGTTTCTGGTTATTGACCAAAATTTACAAATTTATCTATGCAATTATATATGCATACATTTTAAGAATATTCATTATTTTTTTTATTTCCAATAAAATCTAGGTTGAAAAGGTTTATAGTGTTCGATACTTGTAAGAAGCATAAAAGAGTGAAAGTTGGTTTATAATCGACTTGTTTCGTGTTATATCTGCCTGAGATACGAAATTTACGCTGCAAAAAAAATTTTCTTCTACGATAAGAAAAATATTCTTAAAATATGCTGAAGTGATAGATTTGTGTTTCAATCCTTCTTTCATTTCAAATAAAATAAATATTTATACTTTCATAAAAAAAATGCAAATATTCTCGTTTTTTTTTAAATTCATTAAACTGTGCCCACTAATGCCTAACAATTTAAAATCTAATTCTGATCAAAATTTTAGTATTTCTAAAATCTGTAAAAACTGCATTATTTTCAAACATAATGAGTTATAAAGAAATCTGTTATCAATCATCTAAGAAAAATCATCTTAGAAAAAATATATAATTAATATCTAATAAAAGCGACTTTATTCCATATTTATCAAAACAGCATTATTTTTATTAAAAATATTTAATACAATATTGCATTGATAATAAGTAATATAATCAAGATGAATTCTAGAACTCAATGAATTCATATTTTTAGGAAATCTACATTTTGTCAGATGAATCAATGCAAAGTATCGCTTTTTAAAAACGTTTTTATTTTTAGTTCCAAAAAACTTTTTCTTTTGATTTAGCTAATTAGGACTACAAATTGACTTAATTATTAGAAACAAAATGCAGAGAACCTTGTCTCAAGATAATTAAGTATAAAGTTAACACAAAAGTGGATACAATATACCTTTAAATCTGCAACAAAGAGCAAAGATATTTAAAATCAATTAAATTTTCAAAATTTGATTTTTATTTATTATTAAATTAAGATAATTACTGTTTACATTTTCTTATAATTAATTGTTTCTGTTAAGGGCATCCTAATTAATGAAGTAAACAACTCGAAAACTTTTGCCACGCTGAAAATGTATTTATTAATTTTACTGGCATGAAATAAGAGCCCAAAAAGATCTTCCAAAATCATATATGTTTCATGGAAAGAAATATTGTTTTTATAAATAAATTAATTAATTATCTCCTTATAATCAACATAGTTCTTAGCTTATTAGAGTATTATGATATTATCCTTCCATATCCTTCATAATGGAAAGAAATATTGTTTTTATAAATAAATATATTAATTATCGCATTATAATCAATATAGTTCTTAGCGTATTAGAATATTATGATAGGATATTTAGAAAGGTTTGTAAGAATATATATTTAAGCTATGGTTATACTTAATTACCTCAATTTTCGAAACTTTCTGTGACAATATAAAAATGACAATTAAAAATATTAAAATAAATTCTGAAAATATTTTGCATATATTAAAATGTATCTATCTATCTTACAGATTTTAATTAAATTAAAATGATATATATGAATAAAATTACTACTTATGATCCAAGAAAAGTATATAGGTTGTCTCTTTTTTGATTTTATAGGCCAATAATGAATAAACATCAATAATTTCAAGTGACTTAATGATGTGTTTTTCAAATGTATTTTTCTGGAATTTTTATTTGTCAAGAATGCTTTTTCTTGTTTAATCATTATTACTGGTTTGATATCTCTTTAATCATTAACTTACATATGTTTGCAAGACTTCAAACATAGGAAAGAATTAAAATTGTTTCTGAAATGATTTTTCTGAGTTTAAGCACGCCCGGAAAACTCATTTTTCAAAATAATAATTAAATTCTCATTTGCCAAAATCCAAATTAAAATGATAATCATCCGAATATATTGTACTGTTGAGAATTTTTCGAATAAAGTATCCAATTTTACAGAAGGATAATTATTTCCAACATAACATTTGCTATTTATCGAAGAAATGAATTTCCGAGATTTCTCAATCGAAATTGCTAGCAACTGATTTAAAATCAAAACAAATTACAACAATGAAAATATAATTGCTAGTCAATAAAATTTGAGCTCATTCAGAATTAGTAGAGTTAGAAACTTTTCATGTATATTTTATTCAAAATTGGTTACATATTAGTTTTTCCAAAAAACTGATTTAATTAAATAAATTATTTTGGTTTAAAAAAGTCAATAATTACTTTGAAAGATAATGATGTAATGGAAGTACAAATTTGACTCGGAAAAATTTGTATAAGAAATTTAAAAACTATCCACATATCATTGTTGGAACACATTTGATTCTTATTTTCATTCACAGAATTTCATAAACTTTAAAATAATATATATAATAATTTTTTTCTTACGTAGTAATAGAAACATTATTATAATAGTTTTGTAAAATGTATGGAAAAAATTTATAATGATTGAAAATTTATTTTAAAAGAATTTAATTATACATAAGGCAGCTGAAGAAAAACCTTTTTATTTGTTATTTTACAAATAATATAACAAGCTCTTGTGAAAAACCAATATTACTGAGACAATTAATAATATTCATGATTCTATACAATCCACTTGTCATATTATATATCATTTCATTCAAAAAAAGTTTTTTAAAGATCGGATTCAAAAATGTTTTTAATCCGAAATATCGTCGTGTAATCATTTTTTATATACCATTCGTCTTCCTTTATTTTATTTACTAAATTTACTCATGACAAATAGCAATGGTAATATACACACACAAAAAAATACATTTTATACAGTCGTAACTCTTGAGTGCAAATTAATGTAATTATGTAAAGCGTTGTAAAATAATATTCATGAATTTTTTTTTAATTTATTAAAGCTCGAAAAATTATGGAAACAAAAGTATTGTTGCTGGAAAACATATTTTCTAATCTTTCAAATGTTATATAAATTTATCTTGCGGGATATCTTTCGAAGCTATTGAGGAAAAATGTAAAACGTTTCATTGAATTTATATTAAAAAGCAATTAAAATATTAAATATCATTTCATATTAACTGCTTACTACTCAAGAAGTCATTTAGTGGTAGTAAGGTAGCATATATCCACCAATCTGTCCTTTTAAATACTTTACGCATCATACATGTCACAGGTTTGAGAGAGAATACCAACATTTGAACTTTGACTTATAGTTAAACCTAAACAAAGATTGAATGGTCAAATAAATAGAATCACATTTTTCTAAGTCTTTATAGTTGTCGAAATTCACGCACCCACATTCTTCCAAAACTTTCATAGCTGTGGAAGCAAACTAAACATCGAAAGAAAACATTTTAAATTCAATTGTACTAAATATTTTAAAAGAGATAGAAACATTTCTCAAATTTAGGATTCGTTTTCCTATTCATACAAAATAACTTTTGTTTCATTCCTATAACAACTTCACAAAGATATCTTGTCAAATATGAGCACATACTTAATATTCAAAGGATATATTACGCTAGTATTATATATACGCTATTAATATACATTTTTATAATATAAAGCTATTGCATTCGTCAAGTGACAAATGTTAGATCATTGTTAATAAATTAAATAGATCATTGTTAATAAATTAAATAGATCATTGTTAATAAATTAAAAATTTTTATTTGTTAATGAACACTTGATTGATTATAATTTTAATAGAAAATATTGAGTTAACTGGTATTAAGATTTCTATAAATCAAAGAACTAAAGCACAGAAATCAAATATATCCATATCATTTTAAATCAGATCTGAACAACTTATGGGATAGTTGTTTGTATTTCGATATACAGATAATTTGTTATCCTGAATTACGTATATTCTGTCATTTTCATTTTACAAACACGTGCTGAAAATTACATTTTTCTATGTTTAGTTTGCTGTAAGAATAATTTGAGCTTTTGTAGACGGTTGGCAATTCGTTGTGAAAGTTTATTTTTCCCGTGAAAGTGTAACGTACTCGAGCAAGTAAAGTTTTATTTCTATTTTGTGTGAAAAAAAAATGTAGAAAAATATGTTTAAGACTTATTTTAAATATTGATTAAAAACAGAAATTTAATTTGTATATTAAAAATTATTATCATTGAAAAAATATTTTTTTGAAATATAAGATAATGTAAAATTTATTTTTATCCTGTAATATTTTCGGTAATTTATCTAAGACGCCAAAATGTTGCTTAGTTTTAATTTATTAAAATTTTAATTATAATTTCAAAGGAAATTGTTCTGAGATGCACATTCCCACCCTCCAAAGTATATGTGTGCCAAATTTGGTTGCTCTAGGACAAACAGTCTGGTCTGTCGAACCACCAATACACATTCATCTTTATTATAAGTAAAGATTAATCGTACATCTAAGGCTGAAAGTGATGTTTTTTTCAGAAAAATTGAAATGACTATCAAAAAAAGAATAGCCTTAAACTGAAATATCTGACAAATTAAGTTTTTAAAAAAATCCAAAGTTTTAGAGCAAATGATTTGCAAAAGTTTTAATAGGCAAATATCAAAACGTTCGCTTGAATCAATACAAATGCGAGAATGGCATTCATATGAATTTTAAAATGTGTTTCTAAACATATTCATTCTTCGGCATTAAAAGATTTTTGAGTGAAAAAGCAAATAATATGAGTTGCACATAAAGATTTATTTGAACTGGAAACAGGAATAAATAATCAATGCCAAAGCACTTAAACAAGCTCTACATAGCAACTCGAAATTCAAAAAGTTTCCTTGCTAATAAAGGGTAGAGTGCATACTAATACCACCCTTTTAATGTTGACCTAGCTATCACAAAATATTCATAAATATAGCTATCACAAATCATCATAAATATAGAACATTGGAATTGAAAGCGATTCTCTAAGAACTTCTAGACTAACACTGGACATAAACAATTAGTACAATTTATCATAAATGCTATTTGAAGAAATGAAAATGAATAAATAACTCGATTTCATACAACTGTTGCAATATGTTTTCGATAGGTTATATGATGATTTTATTTATATTTTAACAAAATTTTCAGAGTTTTGATTATTTAAAACTGAAAGGACTTTGAAGGCAAATAGTACACGAAATATATATCTAGAAGAGAAGACTTTGAATGTATGCAATATGAGATACACAAAATTAAAGAATCTTTTAAGTTCGTAGTAAGTGAATAATTTGTTAATTATAGTTAGAAAAAAAAACTTCAGATTCTCTATTTATACGTCCATGAATTGTTGCAATAATATTTGATATTTTTAATTAAATAATAATTGTTAAACTGAAAATCAATTAGAGTTTCTTTTGTCTTTTGATAAAAATTTATCCGTGGAATCCTCTCGACATTTAGTCTAAAGCTATCGCAATTTTTTATCTATTTTTCTCATTACTTTCAATTATTGATTAAATAGCAGTTCTAAACGAAATCTTTCAAAATAAAAATATTTGCTCATTATTAAGTGTTTAAGTTCTAGAAATTTCTCTAAACATTTAAGTATAGTTTTAATATATCATTAACTGTTAACTATTTATCATGAAACTTAAGAATAATTACAATAATTAGAAATGCAAAGTCTCATGAGTTTTGTTAGATTATACATCTTGATAAAAGAAATCAAATTATTATAATAATTAGACTTTAAAATATAAAAGCAAATGAAGATTATTAGATTTACAATAAACTTTTATCAAAATACAGCTTTTACTAATATATATATTTTTTTTTTCATTTATATGGCAAATGAAGAATTTGGTAAATGTTTTGGAATTTCAATTTCTCATCTTGTTCTAAATGTAGAAACATTTATTTATTTTTAAAACATTTTACTAATTCTCTAACTGATTCGTGAATTTTACAGATTGAAATTAATTTTAAATTTATAATACTTTAAAGTAATACATTGTTTGAATAATTATTATTTACTTTCTTTAATTCGTGGCATAAAAAGAGGAACTATAAATCAACAAAAAATTCTCCCTCGAGATCTCCATATGTTGTATATACCAGGATGTACCTATATACTATAGATAAAATCTGTAAACCTGTCTGGAAAATGCGTCATTTAAAAAAAATTTTAAACGGATTTTTAAATAATGTAAGTTTTAGCAAGTCTCAGAAAATCTGGCATCAAAAAATAAAATATTAAACATTGTTAAATTAATACACTCTAGTAGTGAATTCTTCTCTCCAGGTCTATAAAATCACCACTTCAATAGCCTAGTTTCTTTAAGGAATGTTTGTATTTCGCCAGAAATCGGTCGCCAATTCTTTTATAATGTCATCGCCTAGAGCATTAAGTACAATAGTCCAATTTTTCTGTAAAAATTTGAATCGTTCCAACAGTTCAAAAAAAGAAAGAATCTTTCAATAGAAACTGCTTTATTTTGAACAACGAGATAAATTTATATAATAATCAAACAAGAAATCTTAAAATAGCATTTTCTTTTAATGAACCATGCTTTTAAACTATATTTTTTATTAACACTTCAAATAAGGAAAAAAAAATTATTTGATTTGAATTCTGTTATAAAATTTGAACAAAGAGGAATTACGATAATAATTTTTGTAAGAATTTTTCTATTGATTTTTTTTTTATGATTGCTGATGGCTTAACTTTAAAAACTGGAAAAAGGACTAGGTTTTCTTTTTCCAATTACATACTTTTTCTTGCTTTCGTAAAATTTTATTTTTATTATTTTTTTAGAAAAATCTAAATTGAACTAATTGCGTTATCCTGTTTATCATATGAATTGTTAATTTATGATTGTTATGAGTTGTTAATAATTTGTAAAATTATATGTCATTGAAATGCAACAGTGTCTTCTTTGTAATTCAGTAAAATTGCTGGTTTGAAGAGTATGCAGAGTGGTATGTCTGTGATTTCTCTGTGCTGTGATTTGTTAGATGCTCTTTTACGTTTACAAAAAGAATCAGACTTATGGAAAAATTAGAAAAGAATCATCAGAATTCTAAGCACAAAGGCATGATGCTTTGTTATGTCTATTTGGCTGTATGTAGATGGAAGACAGTTTATTAAATTTTGGATGGAATTGGTACCGGAAGGATGAATTTCAGTTTATAATTTTATCATATTTATCACACAATAGAAAACAAACAGTGTATTACTTAATCTGACCGAAAAATATGCTGTTCTTGCTAAAATGTCCTGGCGTTTTCATTTGAATGCAAACTAACAATTGTAATTTTTGGACAGCCAAAAGCGACAATACAAAAAAAAAATCTTGAAGAAATATTCTGTTTTTGTATTTTTTGTTTGTTTGTTTGTTTTTCTTTTACCAGCAATCTTTCACCAACATTTAGTTAGCACTAGAATGAAAGTGCAGTTTGATATTTTCATTTCAAATGTTTGATTCAATTAGTGAATTTTTTTCAATTTAATTCTTTTCATTATTTCCATCATTAATTAAAAAGATTGGGAAATAAAAAAAATAAATCATTCCTCTGGGTTTTTTTTAAACATTCAGAGCATGGCAAAGCATTCAATATTATTGACTGCATTGTACGTTAATGGATTGCCCATAAGACAAAAAATCTAAAAAAAGAATCTCAGCAATAATTTTTTTTATATAAATTTTTAGGCTTTTTAGAACACTGAGTGAAAGCATAATTCCCTGCTGATGCTAAAATTTCGTATAAACTTGCCTGCAGCCATTTATGATTTTCATTTAAAATTCCACGTAAGAATTCATTGAATTCGTATTTGAAATCTTACATGGAATTCTATAATTCCATTTCGTGAACTTTAAAAATGCTTCGATAAGTATTGAATGTTCGTTTTAATACTTTATATTCAACTATTAAATAAATAATTATTTTTAAGTATTCTTATAAGTATGGGTTTAATAACCTTAGGAAATGAGAAGTTTTTTTTTTAATTCTGAACAATTTTATATAATTTATATATTTGTATGAATAGATCAAATAAAAAAAATATTCCTTAAACCGATTTAAAGTAAGTACTCTGTCCATTTCAGTTAAATATTTTCTAAACTATTTATAGGTATAAGAAAAAATTAACTCAATTTTGTTAATGTTTTTGAAGTCACGTGGATGAAAAAATCATCTCTTTACAAGAACTAATTTTTTTTTAAATGGAAACTGCAATTTTCCTTATTATGCAATTTGTTTCCTCTATTCAACCAATATTTCTAATTTTTCAAAGGAAATTAATTAATTGGAATATAATGATAATTTCCAAACATTTATATCCATTTTACAGGGTGATCAAAAAATAACAGGAGGTGTTCAGAGCCCTGTAGCGTGTTATGTAGTGAACGAAATATAACAAAATTTAGGCACTATACATATTAAAATATGCGATTTTGATTTGTCAAGAAAAAAAGTTAGTCCCAAAAAACTCCAATAAGGGAAATTCTGGCGCTGCGATCGAAAACTCCATCATATTAATTTCATATAAGATTATTTTGTGACACGATATCGAGGTTAAAAGAAAGGGTTACAAGAATTCAAGCCATTTTGCAAAAATTCGCCCGTCGATGACCTCATGCCAAATATTTTGGCGCAGAACTATTTAACATATATTTATTTTATAGGAAGAAAATTGGCAAATTAGAGTTATTGTTGGAAATGTTAATTAATTAAAAATGAGTGAGATTCTGATGTTTTTCAGCAACAGATACCGAACATATTATTGCACAATATTTTTTATACTTTTTAGAATTCAAAAATTTATTTCTTTAATCATATTAATTTTAATTTAGTGCAATTTTTTTAATATTTTAATTATTAATAATCATTTTTTTAAAAATTTTGCAATTATCAACAACTGTTTTCCTATTTGCAGAAAAATTCAAGTATACTTTCATTGTTTCATCAAATATTTTATCGCGTGAATTTCTTCCAGACATTTAAGTTTTTATAAATAGCGCTATTCAGTACTTAAGCTTTTAATGGTATTATTATATCATGCGACTTATAGAGTCATTGGTTCTTTCAGGAAGGTTCATCTACAAAATAGATAAATCAGATGTAAGAGTATTAAAATAACGTGACTTATGTCTATCACAAATCTTCAACATTAAAAATACTTTGCTTAAGATAGATATCATGAATAGATTTTGTATAAAAGCTTAAAATTAAACAATAACAATATTTCCGTAGAACCAGATAGTCATCAAAGACGGTTGATTAATAAACAAAGTAGCATTTCCCTAGAAAACATTAATAGATAAAAATGTAAATAAATTCGCCTTACATCGCTATAATAAGAGACAAAATGGAACACACAAATTTAAATTCAATTATATTAGCTTTTTTGATATCCAAAACAATAAAATTCTTATTTTTATGTTTATTCACGTATTAGGCAAATAAATGTATTCAGAGAATTCTATTTGCATGCAAAATAATGATTTCAGCATTCAGTTAGATCAACGAATGAAATATAAAGAATTCTACAAATATAGGGAAGCATCCAGCATGTTTTCTACAGTATTTTCTATTCTCAGTTTACAAATATTTAATAGAAAAAAAATTGATATTTTAAATGGATATTCTAATTATCAAAAAGAGTTATAGAACAATTTATCATTTATATTTAATGAATTTTTCCTCTTATTCTTTTAGGAGAGATCATCATTTGAAAAGTTCTTAATATAAATATTCTTTAGAGGAATCTCAGCTTTAGTGTTTTCGCCAAAGTAAAAATTGGTTTACAGGCATATCTTTTGAATCTAGGCACAGTGTTTATTAGTTCTTTTTTTTTTTTCAAAAGAAAAAGTTCTCAGAATCTTTCGAAAGTTGTAGAATTTTTAAAAAAAAACACGTTTCTTTTTAACTTTCAATTCGTAAAACAACTTTTAGAAGCAGGCTTCTATGTCGCTGCTTCTTTCCTATAGTAAAAATGTGTTTTGAATATTTCTTAAAGTTTGACGAAAATAAGTGAAGATGTTGTTAATGTTTCAAATAAAATTACTTGAATTCATAAAAAAATTTCAAATAAAACTCGTCATAAAAATTTATGGAATAAATTCAAAAGCACATTTTGTACAGAGGAATATATTCTAAATTTTATTTAAAGAAAATGTATTTTTGAAATTTCATCCTTATTGTATGTTACTACATGGATTTGTCTAGAATAGAAAAGGCTATTTTCTATTAAATTTGTCTTTATAGAATATATCTTTATGTATTGTATATTTATCAATAAATAATTACTAAAATTCGATCATTACAAAGTAGTTGTTTCGGGAGAAAAATTAGATTAATGTGACGATAATTACAAACTGCTTTTTTGGAAGAAAAATTAGATTAATGTGACTTTTTTAAAAAAATTGTAGAATTATTTTTCAAAGTTAAACATGTACCACAAGTTAACCATTTGTAAGTTGCTGTGAGTAAAGCCAAATGATATCTTTATGTGCACTTATTCACGCATCATCAATTAGTTTATCTCTACACACACACACACACACACACACACACACACACACACATATATATATATATATATATATATATATATATATATATATATATATATATATATATATATATATATATATATATATATATATATATATATATATATAATTATTTATATCTTTAAAATCTTGACTAAATGCTTTACTTGGTTTATTTATTGCCACAAGTGGTATCCCGAACAAAAGTACGCTCGGAGAACAATAAAAATAAATAAGATAATAAAATATGTATAGCTTTCCAAAATGTTTTTTTTTTTTGGTATTTTTTTAAAAAGGCCAAAAATTTTCATAAGAAATCCTCTGAAGCTTTAAGAATCATCTGTTTTGTTTTTTTTTTTTAATATGGCCATTCTGTATAGCTATACATATCTTTTAGAAGACCTCTGCGCTGAGATGAAGTTGTTGATCAAAATTTGTAGAAATAAATCTCAATCTTGTAACAGCAGGAATTTTAAATTCTGGAAGTTCATAGAAGAGAGTCAAAAATTATCGTATAATTGCTCTTCAATCTGCATATCGAAGACACTTAATAGAGCTGCAATCTGCTAACATAACGTAACTGGGTACGTCATTGTACGAATTCCCTATTTTTCAAAAAAAAAGTCATCCTCCACCGTCTTTTGTTGTCATGCATGAAAAAGATCTACGCCAATAGCTCTTTGGAAAACATGATTTAGTTCAAAAATTTCATTTCACTTATACAATATGAAAAAAGATTTTTTAATGCGTATCAAAATGCATAGAGATAATTATCATACAATATGACGGCTCTATACACAAGGATTTGATTTTTCTTGAAGTAATTCATTTTCTTTTATGAATGGTACCAGTATCACGCTCTTTCCATTTAATAATTAATCGGAAATTACTCTGCATATTTAAATTTGAATCTTTGTTTTTTAATTTCGATTTATCACTCATATTTACAAAAATGTGCTATTGCCGACGTTGCCTGAGGAGAATGCATATAATCTACATTTGAGGCCTAAACAATTATCTTAGTTAGGTATATGTAAATAATTTTCTAGAAATTATTGTTACAGTCACAGCAAAGGAGTTCCGAGAGACTTTGTAATTGTAAGCAATCTATGGCATACGGCCGATCCTCTGCAAATGTTGTAAGTCTCCTACAACCTTTGCTGGACGACCTTTCTGATGATGTTGTAGTTTAGAATTGGTTCTATGATCAGAATGTCATCAATCAACACCTTCCTCGCCATCGATTTTACATCTGACGGTTGGCAACTAAGGACTCTTTTTTCTGTTATTGATTCAAAGTAATTTTATCCCCTGTTTCATTTTCTTTAAGAATGCAGCATTGTCCTTCTTCTTTCACTTCTTGTGGATCCCATTTGAAGCATAGTTTTAAAAAAAAATCTGAAGAAGTTTTTTCGGAATGAACCAAATACTGAAAAAAAAATTGCAATGGAATTTACTTCATGTGGAAGTGGAAGTTCCCTTCAAGTGGAAGCTATTCATCAGACTCTCTTCTTAAATATGAAGAATAGCTTTCTATGCAAAGAGATTCAATACCAGAAAAACAATTGTCCTGGTAAAGTTTATATTGTATTTCGTTGTAGTTAAACGGATTAGTATATTTGATGATTTTACAAATTCAATGTGAATCAAGAACCATAAAAAAATTAATCATATTTAATGGCATAATCATTTCACTCAAACTTTTATTCAAAAGTTATTTTTAATTTAGAACTTCTAAATGGTTTCGAATATCACACTTTTAACACAATTTTTCCTTCTATTCTAGATTTATTAAGGCTTATTTATTATTTAAAATTACTCATTACTCATTTAGAATTTAATCAATCCCAAATTGGGCATATTTCAAATTATTAAAACTAGAAATACATACAGTAGCAAATCTCCTAAATGTTTAGTTTTCTAGAAGTTTAAAAAACAAATTTACTCGGCATTTACTTCGACATTTTTCTAATTAAGTCACATCATATCTGAATACACAGAATTCAATATTGAAATCAAAAATCAAATAACAAACTCTCATAAAATATTTGAAATATTGAAAAAAATTAAAATGTATAATATAAAATGCTTATTTCCTAAATTTAAATATCAACGGAAATATATAAATCAAGAGCTATCTTGGTATTTTCCTAAGCAAATTTCAAAATAAAATGTAGTCTTCTAAATATGTAATCTAGATGTTCAATGCAAAAGGACCAATCTCTAAAATAGTATGTCTGTGATCCATTCAAATGATGCGAATTACTATCTCAAATATTTTTGATATTTCCGCAATCCCTGTGCCTTTGCTTCTTTACCATATTATACGTCTGTGATTTGAATTCCTAACACCACTCGCTGTATATTCCAATAACTGCAAATTTCTTTCTAAAATCAAATAATTCTAAAGGAATCAAATTTGTTGTCTGTGCTTATGAAAATCTAATTTTATAGACTGAGAATACTGGTTATATTTGAATTTATCTAAATCATTTGGATATTACTACATACCCCAAACTTGTCACCAATTTGTTAGATGTTAAAGCAGTGTTATTTTGTCTTAAATGCGTTTTGTTTATTATGTATATGAGCCTTTGTAATGTAGACCAGTTCCATGACATAATAGGGATGTTAAAAACATAGATGTCCGTTTCATTTATCGTTTAAATTTCGCAATATTGTAAATTCACCTTTCTTTCGTCTGATACATTGCATAAATATTAAGTGGAGTCATTCTTCTGTAGCTTTCAATAATGGAAAAAAATCATGCGATTAAAAATTTATGAAATGATGAAAACAATTTTAATTTTAGGGCAACAATGTAATCCATTTTTGGAAATAAGGCAGAAAACAATTTTTAAAAAATGCTAAAATTTAAGAAAATTTTGCTCAATTAATGAATTGATAAGATTAAAAGGAAATTTTGTTAAATTTTGGAACGGTATACAATTTATTTTTATGAAATAATTTTCTCGGGAGTTATTACGAGAAAACGCCAAAATTCATTTTAAATTTTAATTAATTGAAATACTAATTACAATTTTTTAAAACTTTCCGAGATGTACATCCCCACTCCCTAAGATATATATCTGTTAAATTTGGCAACTGTACAACAAACGATCTACCCTGTTGAGCACTAACACATACACGCTTACAAGCATTCATGATTATTTTTAGTAGAGATAGACATTTGTTATATTTCTTAAATCTTTTAGATGAACATCCTTTGTGTTTCTTTAAAGCGAATTTTTATCGTTTCTTTATCTCGCAACAAAGCAACTTTGTGAAGAATATACTGCCATTGCCCTCCCATTAACTTCTGAAAATAGTATTCCCAATGGAATGTTTCATCTCTTTGTGTTCGTTGGCCAATAGAAAACAAAATTGCTTCCAGTTGCTTTTAGATTAAAATCTTCTAAAGAAACTTCTTTTATAGTATTATCATCAGTGATGCTTAGAGCTTAAACAGGTAAAGTGGATCTTCGTAGAAAATTGAAGACAGGGAGTGTTTCTAAAAAAAAAGGGTCCGAATATATATTTGATAAAATCACAATCGAATACATTTGCTTGTAAAAAATTTTTCTAATAGTTGTCAGTTAATCAAAATAATCTTTTTTATATATTAAAAAACTCTACATTTGCATTAAGTATGCAAGTTGTCACTGCTGCTTTTTTTTGTGTGGAAGTTAGAAACTTTTTTTGTCTCTGAAAAGAAATTCTATCGTTCCAAGCTCCATGAATTCCAAAGGTCTTAAAGGAAAGAAGGTGAATATGTTTATACATATCCCTTCATATGTTATTTTATGTTTAAACAATTATATAAACTTATTTCATGTTCATAGAATATGGAATAATGCACCTATTGATGATATTAATGAAATGTAACATTTAATTATTTTTTTTCAAATATATCAGTCATTTTTCTATAAATTTAAAAAGGATACCCAGATGATATTTGTACAGCAATTCTCATTTTGTACATTAAATTTTTGAACATTTTTAAAGAGCTATTTGACAACCAATTGTTATAAATAGAAAATATTTAAATCTTTTTTAAACTGTTGGCATTAAAATAATCAAAATCTTTCACATATTGATTGGTATTAAATTGCAGCTCTCTGCGCATGTTCTTATGAGGTATCACAAATTTTTAATATTGAGATTTAATACAGAATATTGAGGTTTCCCCCGAATTCTCAACAGATATTAACTATAAAACAAGTATAATTAAATTATATATAACATTAGCATAATTTCAGATCTTACTGATTGGTTTAATTATCTTAGTACATAGTTTTAACAAATTTAAATGGTATTTAAAATTTAATATAAATTTAATTTTAAAGGAAATAATTTTTTCTAAATAAGAAATTTACACTTATTCTAATATTGTTTTAACTGAATAATTTTTAATTGAATTACAAGGCAATTAAAATTAAAACACCCTTACTCTGAGCTCTCTATAAAGTGAATAATTCAGTGTAAGGGCTCTTAAATTAGTGAGCATATTATTCAAGACATGGGAAGACAGATTACGCGAAAGAAAAATTAGTTCCAGAAATACCAATTAATAGCGCTGCACAACAAAAAATAGGTTGAAAAGACTCAAATTACACATTTGTAATATATTTTATTCGAACGTATCAAACCTTCAGTCACAAGGACCTTATGGATGCTTACCAGCTTGTTTAATTGAAGATTCTAATTGGTCGATTCAGATGCTTCTCACATGCAGAGTGACACTGTCTTTCAAATTTGAAAAGGTTACCGAACGTCCTTGATAAACAAGAGTTTTTAAATATCCCCAAAGCCAAAAATCGCAGGGATGAAGATGTATAGAACAAAATGGTTAGTTTGCAGCAGCGCAGACTAATTATTCTATCATTAGTAAAATGTTGCCGAAGAAACGATTGTAAACAGAGTCCAAAATGAGAAGGCGATTCATCGTGCAGAAACGTAATGGAATCAAGACATTGGCTCTGTTGCATTTAGGGTACAGCAAAACTTTCGAACATGTTTTGGTACCTGCTGGTTCTTCGTGTAAATTCTCAAGTCAACGAAACTCTGGAAGTGCAGCTGCAGCATTTCCTTTGTTTTCCTAAAAGTGCGAAGCCATTGCTGATAAGAATGACATTTCCCCAGTTTTATTCCTTTTATGCTCAAAACAATACAAGCAAGCCAAGGATTTGGGCAAATTTTTATGCTTATAGAGCGAAATTGCAGTTATAATGCCAGTTTCAGTTTTTATCTCTTTTTTCTTCTCCTTTTTTTCTTTTCAGCAATAGAAATTAGAAAGGAGAAATTTCATACCGCATGTGTGTGTGTGTGTGTGTGTGTGTGTGTGTGTGTGTGTGTGTGTGTGTGTGTGTGTGTGTGTGTGTGTGTGTGTGTGTGTGTGTGTGTGTGTGTGTGTGATTATTTGAATCTTTTCAGCATGTTTTTTTTTTGTTGTACGGGCCATCTATCGGTGTTTATGGAACTATTTTTTCTTTCTCCCACTCCGTCTCCCCATATCTTGAATATTATGTTCG
The DNA here is from genome assembly GCF_947563725.1 of Argiope bruennichi. Taxonomy (NCBI): domain Eukaryota; kingdom Metazoa; phylum Arthropoda; class Arachnida; order Araneae; family Araneidae; genus Argiope; species Argiope bruennichi. The sequence continues at coordinate 78,273,195 of NC_079152.1, forward strand.
GCACTTTTGGAGCCTTTGCACTGAGTAGTTCGCTTTAGAGAGAGCACAGAATAGTGGGGTTTTAATTTTGATCATCTTGTGCATTACTTGAAAATTAAATCAACATAAAATTATGTTTTCCAAAATATTTCAACTCTTGGCATTTTGAAAATGTCAAATAAATCGTCATAAAATGCTTCTTTGATAAACTTTAATTGAAATAATAAATATTTTTTCCCTCTTTCTGTCAAAATAGTAATATTTTCTACGAGTTGTTTCACTGAAATAAAGTTTTAAATCGAAATTTTTAATTGAAGACGTAGTCAAAGGTTCTAAGTTATTTTCCTTATTTTAAAAAAATTCTGTCTGGAGCATTCAATTATTAAAATTAAAAAGAATAAATTTCACAATCTTTCTATAGTTCTTCTTTGTAACGCAACAGTGTAAAATTTATAAACCCACAGTTGCAACAATTCTGCAAAATTCAGAAAATTCCGTTCATATTTTTTATGAAAGTCACGACTTATCTAACTCGCTTCGCCAGAGCTTCCCGCCATGTTTACAAAGCTAAATAAATCGTGGAATATGAAAAGAGATTTAATACATTATTCATGGCATGGAAAGATGCCTAGTTTATGTGGTTCTTTTATAAGACGGAATAGACTCCACTAAAGCAAATTCTTTAGATAAATGGAATTATCTAGTTTTTAAGTGGGTTACCAGCTTTAGCAAGGAACTTTCTAAATCATGAGAAGAATGATCTAGCCATTTGGGTTTTCAACTCTTGTTTACTCAGTAGCATCATAAGAAATGATATCTCCTCAATTTTTATAAACTCCTATAATTTATAAATCTTTCGATTCCCTTTTTACTGAGATATTTTTACAAAGAGAATAATTTTTTTACGACGGAATCTTCTTTAATGTGATATTAAATTACTTTAACAAGATCAGTGAAAGTTTATCTAGTTGTTATAATATTGAAAAAAATATCTTTGAATATGAAACTTAAAATTCCATGCATTGTTTTGCTGATTCCACTCTTTGTAAGAATGAATAGTATCCTCTAAAGCCAACTCCAGCAGCACGTATATTGAACAATATTGTATAATATCAATAATAATATTCGTAATATTGTATAATGTTTTTGAATATAAAGTGATATAAAATCCCATAATATTGTAAATTATTGTTGAATATAGAATCATATAATATCAAACAATATTTTACATTATTGTTGAATATAGAATACTATAATATCACACAATATTGTACATTATTGTTTAATATAGAATAATATGATATCACACAATATTGTACATTATTGCTGAATATGAAATAATATAATATCACATAATATTGTACAATATTGCACAATAAGCTGAGCTTCTTGGGAATGCTTTAGAAGAATGAAACTGCTTTGTTTACTTGTTTGTGACTAGCAGTTAGCTCATACTTTACACAAAAGCTTTCTACATCATAAGAAAAGTAGACATAGCCATTTAGGATTAAAGCTGTTATTTACTGAGTAATAATTAAAAGAATGATTTCACTCCAGCCAAAATTTCAAAATGTATAATTCTTCCGATTTAAGACTGTCCTTTAGTGAGGATTGTTTTGCTCAAAGAAGTATTTTCCTATAAAAATTCTTTGAGATTCTTATTTAAATATTATGCACTATTTTATATAATTATCTTATAAAGTTGAGGGGAAAATTGATTGAATCCATTTGTTATTATAGTGAAGAAATTTAGTTCTAATGCGGAACTCAAAATTGGATAAATTATCTAAATGTTTCGGTAGTGTTAAATTTATTAATAATTATTTTCATTCATGGATTTCAAAATTCTATATACTTTTCAATCATATCCCATTTTCAACTTATCACATGATAAATTCGGAGAAACTGCTAAATTCACGTCAAAGGTTAATATTTCGTTACTGTTGTAAACCAATGCCATGCAAGGCGTTCTCTGAGATAATGTCTTTATTAGAGAGTATGCGAGAAAGCTTCAGGGAGACTACTACCGCTGGTTTCCCTAAAAGTTCTTCCCTCATTCCTTTTTCTATATCGATGTTGCATGTGAAGCATAGATGATGGACAGTTAAGTAACACGCTACAATAATTGTGCAAGTTGCCCAGCATTTGTAAGGCACTACTCTTTCCTCAAGCTTTTCAAGATCGAATCTCTGTAAAATTTCTAGTGAAATTCAAACTCTAGAAAGAAGTGCTAGGCAATACCTTTTTTTTCTGGTAAAAGTCCCTTCTCGCAAATATAAAAACTTCTAGCGTGTGAAAAACGCCTTTTTCTTTGTTTTGCATCTGTGAGGGGAAGATGCAACTCAAGTTCTTGCACATGGTTATTTAAAAAAATAACTATAAAATTGTCTTGACGGTTAAAATTTTAAATTATATGATATTGAAAAAACTTTGATATTCTTAACATTTTTGATTGACGATGAAATATTAAAAAATAGTTCTTTAAAACGCAATTCTCTTCGTTTCCTTAAAACATTTCAAAGACGTAGCTATAGATATAGAATCAATTGGGCATGCATGTGTAAGTTTTAAGTCAACTTTGCATCAATTCCATTTAGCCTGTATTAACTTATCAAAATATATTTATTTTATTTTATTTGGAAACATTGTCATTTAACTTGAAAACTTTTTTTTTTATTTTCCTAACATTTCCTTTAAGAAGCTCTTCTTGGAAAACAAAAACCGATTCTTAAATTTATAATTTATCATTAATATCAAAATATTGAAAACTTTCATTTCTGTATTCATAGCAAAGTTTTAAACTGTCGAAAAGTCGAAAAAAGGGAACTCCATACAAATTAAAATTAAATCGTCAATGTTCCAATTGTTATTTCTTAAAGTTCACTTTAATCAGTGTTGGTCAAAATTATTGTAAATAAAATATGCTTTTTAAATGCAAAAAATATCATTCTGAGTTCTTATAATTTTATCTGATATTGTTTTTGTTGAGTCAAATGAATTTTAAAAATTCTTTTGAAATATGATTGGCGAATGTAATATGTAGGTAGACATTTTTAAACATGTTGAATTCAGTCTTCTTTTTATAGTATTCCTATCTGTGACAATATTTTTATGTTTCGTTATTAAAAAAGAATTAATGAGTATATAATTTATATGCTATATATCTCTCAGATTTTTTATCAGTCTATCAAATCTAGTCAGAAGTTTAGCAATAAGGGGAATAAATGAACAAAGGAAAAGGATAACAACAAGATTTAGTTACTTATTCGTATAGTCTTATTGATCAATAGAAAAACTAATAAAAAAGTAGGGCGAGTTTCAGTTGTTTATCCGTATGGTCCCATCATCCAGTCAAAGGCTTACGAAATATAATAAACGAATAAATCATTATGGAAGTGGAAAAAACCTTCACTGAGTCACTTCATTCTCAACCAATGCACGCAATGTTTGCAGAAGCAGATTAATTTTGGATTACATAACTTAAATTACTTTTCAAACTGCATAACAGCGAGAATAAAAAAAAATTTCTTTCTCAAACGGGATTAAAAAATTCAGTATATTATATGCTCTTGGATCTTCCATCTTTTTTTTCATATATGAAACATCCAGTACTATAATCCTCAAAATATTCACTTTTGAAATTTGAGGAACCTACATAACAAGCATTTTTCAAATTGTCTCTGTCCTTATCCTTGTGATCATGATGAAACATATCTGAAATCAAGTTTTTGAGTAGGAAGAAATAGAACATACTATTGCATATTTACAAATAAGAAACCTCGAGATTGGGAATATCGAGACTCTATTCAACCAATTTGTATATGCAAAATATTATTTAAAGAAATATAATATCAACTAAAATGGCGAAGCAACTATGAAATAATACGTATGAAAGAGAAATGGGTGGAAGATATGCCTTCCAAAGCTATGCCATTAACTTTTTATCATTCCAGCCCGCATTTCAAGAGAGAATAGTTCACTGCTGACAATTTAACTGTTGAATAAAATAAATTATCAATGGATACAACCTGTTAAATTTTTATTTGTCGTTGTAATTTTAAAATGATTTGCGCCCAATCTTATAATTATATGAGAGAAGAAATTGAAATAATTAGAAATATGACTGAGTTTAAATCTTGAGTCACTTTTATTATTCCGCACATTTATTTTATTGTTTTTCTTAAACTATATTGATTTTTAATAGAATAAAATAAACTATACATATCTACTTTTTCCATGCTTTATTTATTATAATGAGATAATATGGTATTGGTTCAGAAATGGAATTTGAGATGTCGAAAAAATTGACGAAATATAATTATTGCCTCATTAAAACACATAATATAGTTTCTACGCTTAGTTCCTAATTTTGAAATTGATTGAAATAAAAGGACCGATATTTAATTGCATGAAGTATACTAATTAACTAAATAAATAAAAGAAACCTTCATTGGCAACATTATGTAAAACTGAAAATTCCAGAAACTGTATAAGCAGCAGTTACATTATTCTATTTTCTCTTTTGGATAATAGACAGCGATGCCTGATTAGGTACGCATCCCATAGTGCATTACGATTGTTATGATAAGGAGATGAGATGCTGTTCTGTTAAGAGATGTGCGTGCATTAATATCTTGTCTTATCTTTTGTGTTTTGAGTAAAATGTGATCATTAAAGAAATGTTTCCGAAAACAAACGTCCTCTTGCTTCCACTTCACGGATCATAATGATCTTCATTCCACCACATATATGCTTTAGCCCTTTTGGTTGTACTATTTTTAATATCTATCTTTGAAGAGAGATTGTTAACGTTTTCTTTTGTTTGTTATTATTTTTCTTTTAAAATAAGCCAATTATTTTCTTAAATTACATTTTCTTTTTGGCAATATAAAGACCATGGACCATAAAAAGTTTTAAATCGAAACAGCACAAAAACAATAAACTGATCGGACGTACAAACAAATACTTGAAGTTATAGAAAAACAGCTATTAGCTGAATGAAAATATAAAGCGAAAAATATTTCAATCTACTGAGAAAAACAGAAATCAAAGAAATAAATTTCTACCATAAAAAAAAGAAATCTAAGCAAAAATTTAGTTCGGACTCAATCAAATAGAGCATAAATTGGCTTTGAAATAGGAGCGTAAGAACGAAAAAGTACTAAAAATTTTATGGTTTCAGAATTGCATAAAAATTATATTAAGATGCTCGATCTCTATTTTTTTTTTCAAAATATTTAGCATGGTTTATTTCATCAATGAATTTCTTGTGATCAATCAGGGTTGAAGAATACAATTTCCGGTAAATGAAATTTATATTTCAAAATAAAAATGTTCTCATATGATAACATGAAATTTGAATTAGTAGATTTCAATCTTTATTTAGAATTTAAATAACCCGTATCAATGTTGGCAATTGTGGTAATCTTATTTTATTATTAATTACAACTGCACAATATATTGTTAATTACATGTTACATTAATATCAATGAAAGGGTCAATACATAATCCGATTTCATTATAACAACATTTTCCGAAATGATCTAGAAAACAAAATGATATTTTTCAAGCATTAATCCTTTGCAATGAACAAATTGCTGTAGAAATAATTTAAGAAACAATGTAAGACACCCTAACTGTAATTGAAGTAAAATCTTCTGAAATCAAAAAAATGGCAAAAATAACTCCCACTATAAAAGAAACTCAATCTTCTTAAATTTGAAATTGAAAAGTTTAATTCATAAGTTCAAAATTTAGGACTGAGATAACATTCATTCTACTAGAGGTTTAATCTCACTGCAAGAGAAATTCGATATTTTGATCTGTACACACACGCGCGCCAACACACACACACACTTTAAGACAACCTTCAATTGCCAGATGTTCAATCTTTCGCATGGGATGAAACGCATAGTTTATGTTACATTAACATTTTTTTTTTAAATATAGAATTTCAAAGTAGTATCAAAGTAGGAATTCTTTCCATTCTTAAGAATGTAATAAATACATGAAATTTTATTTATAAAATTTATTTATTTATAAAATTAATTAAATTGCGAATTAAAAAAAATTAACACCTTTACATACAATAGAACTTTAGAAGAACACTTCTTTTATACTTCTTCTCTAACGTAATAAAAAAAATCATTTTGTCATTTTTTTTTCAAAATTTCTATAAAACTTAAACTTTTATAATACTTCTTCTACAATGCGTGAAGTTTCTATATTTACAATAATGATAAATCTGCTGTTACTATTCGCAAACTTAAAAAAATATTCATTACATTTCCAAACTTTACCTTCGGAAATTCCTAATATATGCAAATAATGTAAATAAAGGCTATTTGTAAACATCATATTACATAACTTCAATTCGATTATAAATTTTTATCGTTTCATGGCATCTTAACTAATGCCTAAACAGCATTTCAAGATGTTTCAGACACAATTTTAAAATCTTCGATTCTGAACTCAATATTGCTTTTTGTGCATATTAAAAATGTATATAAATAAAGAAAAAGGTTGTTTTTTTTGTTTGAGCTGTAAAATTTGTTCATATTCATAGTAAAAATTAGAAATAGGCATATTTTTAGCTATTTTATCTCTTTCTGTCTGCCTGTGCTTAAGCTTTTTTTTTCCACTTTATGCATTTAGCTAAGTATTAATAATCTTCCTTTTTATTATTTTATTCTTATAATTATTATTTAATTATTTCTATATTTCTCTTATTGTATGCCGACTCACTAGAGAAATCTTCTTAGTTAAGAATAAAATCAATTTTGAAGTAATTTTTTTGATATATCATGCTAACATTGATTGGGATGTGCAATACCTTTTGCCTGCTAATACTATTAAAATGCGGATTTGGCATTGAAATTTAATATTTTAGTGGGATTTTATTCTAATCAAACCTATTAGTTATAGACCTCATTAATTATGTATTGGCACTCCAGCCTACATGCTTATAAACATTATCAAGAATAAATTTCTATGGCGTGACCAATGTCTTCATTTATTACTAAATTTCTCTAACCCATAGTATGAAATATCCTGTTGGAGGAATAATCTTGTTGTAATTATCTTAAATTTCAAATCTTGGTATCTTACAAAGAAATCCAACTACTTATTTCAAATGTTATTAATTATTATCGCTTAATAATCTAGAATCGGGCATATCAGAAGTTCGTACATCTTAATGATATTTCTAAATCTTATTCCAATTATTTTTAAATGAAAAATTATTGAATGAAACATTTTTTGATAAAAAATTGTTCTTATTTAAACTTCTAGAAGTACAAAATGAAACGCTTTATTAAAGATGTGTTTTGAATTCTGGAATTATTTTCATTTTAGCTGGCAAAAAACAAAAATGAATCGATTTATTGTTTCGTCTACATGACAATATATTGAATGAATATGCGATAAAATTTAAAATTGGTGGAGTCAGAATAACACATTATTTATTCTTCTTATTAGCAAGCAAATTCTTTAAAAACTGCAAATTTAATGAATGAATAACATATTTTAAGAACTAAAATGAAAAAAAAAACGAAATAAGCAATTGTTAACAATCATTACTTTGCAAAATCGAGAAGGGTTGAAATCAATATTAATTCGTTATAGCAAGGAGGAAACAATTATAGTAATTGGAAATTCACTTTTAAATCAATATTAAAAATGACAGCTACAATTATTTGGGGAAAAATGATGATGAGAAAGAAATTCGAAAAGAAATATTCAATAATGAACTCACTAATCATTTCCAGCGTAATTAACTATTTTTTTACCTTCATAGAAGAAGATTAAAAAACAAAAGAAAGAGTTTTATCGGAAAAGATATTTAAAGAAAAGAAGTCATTTCGAAACTTTCAATAAAATGTAATTTATAGCAATCAAAATTAAACTGAAACTGAAACGTTTTAGAGTATCTAGTTCTCTAATTAAAGGCTTTTTAATAGCATCGAATGAGAAATTATTTAATTATTATTATTCGCTATGTTTAAATTTTGTTCAAAATTAGTTAATTCTCCTGTAAGTTAATTCAGATCAGTTTATAATTAAAATGTTCAAAATGATAATATAGAAACCTTTAATAGGCTTAGTGAATGAATTGAAATAAATAGTGAAAAGTACAAAATTAGCTATAGTAAGTGTGATACACTTATTATCCTATTACTGTTATATTCATATAAAAATAGTATATACTACTTTAAAGTATACGAAATATATACGATGATACATGTAGAAAATCATACTCAAAAATGCAAGATAAATAACCAAGCTGCAGTAAAACTTTAATCGCCAACAAAAATTAACATGATAATAAATTTAAATTCAGAATACAGAAATTGTATTTTGATATTTTTTATAAAGTTTAAACGTTAATTATTAGGTTCCCAAATGAAGATTGGACAAGTTTAATGAAAAGAGTAATTTTATTGGAAATCAAAATAAATTGCCATGGATGTTGCAAAACAGGTCCAATCGTAGCAGGTCTATGCCTTTGCTGTAGAAAGATGGTGGTTGACTCTTAAGGAAATCCTGCACAGCTTCCTTCACTTCGTCTCTGAATGGAAACGTGTCCCTTGTAATGTTCTCTTAAGTAGCCCAAAGATGGAAGTCACGGGTTGACAAATCCGGACTTTACGATGGATGTTCCAACACTTTCCAACGAAATTTTTTTTAAGTTGTCTGGGTTTCACGGGAGATGGGTTGGCGGGAATTATCATGGAGAAGGATCACTTGTGTGAGAAGGCCTGGCCATTTACTTTTGATTGCTTTCCGTAGTTTTGTCAGAAAACTGCAATATTGTGTTGAATTGATTGTGTTCTCTTGGGGCAGGAAATCAATCAAGAGTGGTTCATGGCAATCGAAGAATCAGAAACCGTACAACCATGCGTTATTCCGATCTAGACGCACCCATACATAGCGCGACTTTATTTTCGATCTACTTCCTCTAATACTAACAGCTTTCACTATTGAACGCCGCATGTGTGCATACCTCTTATCACCTTTTATATTCCATTTCGTTGGCGCTGCTGCAGCTGCAATCGTTCTAACACAATCGCATAAATAAACATAAATAAATGTCAATAAAATGTTTCTTTGAGATTAATGCGAGAGTTGGGAATTTTTTTTCCAACTTATAATGGCCCATAAAAAAGGCAAGGTTAAAGAACAAAACAAGTTTATTATCAAATTTACAAACACAATATCCTTTCGACATAATCGCTAAGAGGATTCAGGCATTTATTGTATTTATGAACCAGATTCACCGAATTCACTGAAAATCTAGATTTGTCAGAAGAAAATGTATAGCCCCACTATAAAGGTATTCAGTTCTCTGCATCAGAAGATGGGATATATATACTGTCAATGGGATACATTTCACAGACCTGCGGGAATATAAACCGTTTTGTTCTTAAAATCTATACACGGTTTGTCTGGAAACTGCATTATCCGTCCCTTACAACTGGCATGAAAAGTTTGATGATGTATTCCATCCGCTTCTTTTAGCAATTATATTTAAATCCGGCCGTGTGTTGTCGTTGTAACTAGGGTATGACCTATCCTTAAAAACGTCTATTTGTAGTTCTAGCGTCTGTTTGAAAGAAAGTGGTTACATTTTCTTAGAACTGCTTTCAATACCTAGATTTGGCATTCTGCATCATTTCAAGTTCCTCAGATTTTTGCATCTGCATGTGTCCTCCATCCAAATAATAATTCTGGAGCATGAAAAATCATCCAGAAGACAAACTTATATTATGGCTATTAAGTTATAACTTTGCTAGACTTATATGTAGATTTTGGTCTACATGGTATTGCCGAAACAATTCCTTTTATACATTTTAGTGAATTATATGCTCCTTTTTTGTCCATCTAGCACCGTTGCTTGGCTTATTTCAGCTTGCAACAGAAACATGTTATTTCTAAGGACGTGTTGACAATTGCCCAAGTGTGTGTGTGTGTGTGTGTGTGTGTGTGTGTGTGTGTGCGCGCGTGTGTGTGTGTGTGTGCGTGTGTGTGTGTGTGTGTGCGTGTGTGTGTGTGTGTGCGTGTGTGTGTGTGTGTGTGTGAGTGTGTGTGTGTGTGCGCGCGCAGTACTTTGAAGGATGGAATCATTGGAAGATGGAAACATACACTTTAGAGCGATTTTTAGTGAAATTTTTAATTAAAAATTAAGATAAATTTTGACTCTCTTTCCCAATAACCTCCGAAAATACTATTGCACAATAATATGTTTTAAACCGTTTAATAATTTTAAAAAGTAACCTTTTTTTTAATTATATAAATTTTATTCCCATGCAGAGTTTTTCTAAATTTTGGCAATTTCTGAAAAATATTTTTTTGCTTAATATCCAATAATATATTACACTATTGTTTTGAAATCTAATCTTATTAGATTATATAAAATATTTAATCTTGTGATTTTCTTCCATTTTTCAAAAATTAAAGAAGAAGAATTCTGTTTAATATCTACATAGTTTTCTAGACAAATAAAAAATCTCGTAATGTGAAAGATAGATGAGCCAGATATTAATATTTTTAATAATGCTATGATGTTATGGAACTAGCCTCCAAAATAAAGAGTCACGTATTCAATAACCAAAGCTCAAATAAGACAATTAAAATAATACTGCTTTAATATCAGACGATAAGGCGTAATCATGTACTTGAAGTTATATTCAAAGGATTTATTTGAAATCAAACATAACCAACTGACAAACCAGCTGATCGTATGAGCGACTAATATTTTAATAATGAAAACTTTTCGCCGAAAAGAATTTAATAATTTAATATTTTTGGAATTTCTGAAAACTCATGCTATTTCTATATTTCTTATATTCGTACTATCCTTTGCTAGTTTTTGGTAGTTAAGAATATATTCATTCATTAATTATATTCCACGACTGAAATTACACGCAAATGTCATTAATCTTCTTATAATGAGACGCGGTTTGAAGTCATCAAATAAAATTCTAAAGAATAGTTCTCTTTGGACTTTTCCTGAAAACTTCATACTTCAAATATTCTTTCTATTTAATTAATTTTCTGTTAGAATACAAGAATATATTTATTTTCTTTCTATTAAATAATGAAAGCCAAGAATCCAAGAGACTATTTTAATATTCTGTTCCCTTGGTATCATGAGAAACTGTTTTCCTTTTTAATTCATATTGAATGTCATGAATATTTTTCAGATAACCATTAACAGCTTAAATTTTGTTAAATAATCCTATATCCTATACATCAAAAATAAATTATTCTACTAAGTGTCATTTATTCGGAGAAAAAAATATATTAATTTTCAAATACATTTAAGATTCACTTAAAATTCATAAGCCCAATTACGAAGAATGGTATTCTGTATGCACATCAAACAATCTTTATAGAATCAGTAATTCATCATAGAATGAAAAAAACTTTATAGAAATGTAATTAAATAATTATAATTAAACCTGTAATTATGATCATCCTCAAAAATAATTCCTACTAGATCCTGGTTTATTATCTACAGAGAAACGACTTTCAGGAAAACAAAGTTAAGAAATAATCTGAAAGTAGTATCCCCGTTCCAATATTGATTTCGTCATTCGAATGTTGATTTCGCTTGCTTTTGAATATTGATGCCATTTTATAATGTTAAAGAAACATGAGTATGTACTCACAGACGTACACATTTCCTTTACGGTATGCATTCTTCTCTTTCGCTCTCTCTCTCTCTTTATATATATATATATATAAATATATATTTCATTCTATTTTTATTTTATTATTTATATATATATATATATATATATATATATATATATATATATATATATATATATATATATATATATATATATATATATATATATATATATATATATATATATTTCATTATATTTTTTTCATTAGATGAAAGGCAACTCATCAGTATAAAATCAAACAGTAAAAATGCGAATAACTTTCTTGGAATGTAATTGAAAAGATACAAACAAATAATACATATCTCAAAATAAATTTAATATTTTCCTATGAGGTCAGTAATAACAAGCATCTTAAAAACATATTCATAAATATGGCACATTTTATGTTTGCGAGCATGTTTGTAACGAATAAAATTGAAGGAATATTTTAGAAAACGTCATCTGATGATATTTTTGGCCAAAAATGTTGCGCATATCTTCGATTTTAATGAAAAAGCAGCTCATCCAATTTTCCTCACATAATTCCCCACATTCTTGATTTATCATGTTTTTGCACCTACCAATACAAAAACAGAAGAGCGATCTATTCTGGTCCAGACCAGATATAGATCGACTATTTCGACGTAAGGGTCACATATCAAATATTATTTATCTTGCTGTCTGGAAGATAAATAACATTTTCTTCCAGTCAGGCAAGCAAAATTATCTCTTTGAAATTCAAACATATAAGCAAGTAGTGTGTTTCTTAATAGATTTGACTAAGAACCATTACGCATCCATAATTTTGATACCAATGCCACAATTCAATTATCTTGTTCCCATGAATGTAGAAGAGTAGGCAAACAGACACATACACATAGTTCAAAAAATGATGTTTTCTTGTACGGCAACAGGAAGAAATTCGTCAAAATATGGAAACCAAAATGTTGTAATTAAGATAGTTTGGCATACGTAATAAACATTAAAACTAAATGAAGAAAATTTGATAAAAGAATACAAATTGATTAAATTTGTGAAAAGGGCAATTAAAAAATCTTTAAAAAACTAAAATCCTCATTATAGAGCTTAACCATGGGCGACCAAATAACTATATAATTCTGATGTCAATATAGTTTATATGTCGACATAAGTCAGTATTACATAGCTCAGTTATGAAGCCACATTATTGTGATTAAAAACAATAAACCTGTTCAAACCCATTTTGGTACGACCGGAGTTTAACCCCCTTGGCGCAATTTTCAAAAATCGCCAACTCGCCAACAACTGTTTTGCTCTGTGTTTTGCGAAATGTTCAAAAGCGAGGGAGCAGATGTCCAATCATAGCGCATAATAAAGGCGAAAGATAATAGATTTGCCAGTCTATAGAAAACGGAGGTTGCCAGCTTTGGCTCGTTATTGCAACTTGGTGAAGAAGGGGGCTGAACTCCGGTTCACCCAAATTTTTTTAATAATTGTTCCTTTTTCGAAATAATGGAATAGAAGGAAGAAATCTTAATTCTTAATGCTCCGTAGAAACACGGATGCTTTCCTGAAATATCTGAATTTATCTTATCTATTCCAAGCTTGATCAATTAAAATGATGCATCTGCTCTGAAAGTTTTCAACAAAAAGGACAGATTTATACTGTTTATCAGTTGCTTTGAATATTTTAGCATAAACAAAACTAACACTTTTCATCAATACCAGTAATGATATCTCTCTTTGATGTCTCTATCAATTGAAAATTCTACTTAGAATTTTACATATAAAGTATAAATTCATGAAACAAGAACGCCTACGAACAATCGGGAAAAGCGTTGCTAGAGACGAGAAAGAAACAAAATTTTGGTTCTTGTCATAGTCATAAATTTAGAGTCAGTTTGTGAGTATTTTTAAATCAACAAATAGAGCTTTCTAAAATATATTTCTTCATTTTACAAAGTTCAACCATTTTAAACTGAATATATTACAGCATATATAATTATAGATACAATGCATATGAGAAATATCTTTTTACATCAAAGAATGAATCTTAGAATTTGATAAATTAACTCTTACGGAATGATTGCTTATTTATTATTCATAAAATTATATAATTTCATTCATATTTTATCAAAAATCTCAAAAAAACTGTTCATTCTTATTTTATTCTGAACTTAATTGTTGTTAGTTAGAGTTGTGGTGGACCTGCTTTCATCAAAATGACGTCACAGTTTAAGTTGCGTGATCCTGAAAGTGATTTATTATACGTGCACGAGATTTTATTTTACTGCATTTTATTATACTGCAACTGTATCCTTTTTTCTTTCTCTTCTTAATGTTTCCGTTAAATAAAGATGTTATTTTTGTTACGCCGTCATTGAATTTAAATATTATAGACAACATCCACATTGGTGACCCGGACGTGATGACTGAAGGTAAATCGAAGCGTGAGATCCACTGAACAATGAATGCAATCAAAACGGTTTTGGCAGAAATGTCAGGGGAACTGTTTCAGGATCACGTCCGGGTCACCAATGTAGCCGATTGGGATGTGCGAGGATAGACCCTGGGGCCTTGTGGTTCACAGCCCAGTTTTGACGATGATACAAAAACAATCGCCCGTGTATCGTAGCTGTTAACTGGCTTATAAGCTTATATACATCCCAAGATGTATAAGTGTATATTATGTGTTTAAAAATGCGGTATGAAATAATGAAGTTTAATATTTGTTAAGACGAAAATAGAAAGTTTTATTTACAACTTTCTAGAATGATACCACAGAAAAATTACAGTAATCTAAATTGCAACGAACGCTTAATTCTATTTTTTATTTAAGCTTTATGTCCACGCTGTTTTATTTTTTTATTTATTCATTTATTTTTATTTAATGACTTGAAATAAAGCAACCAAAAGGGATAAGATTTCATTTGTTTGAGCATAGAAGGTTTCTATTTATTTATATAAAGAAAGACTTATAAAAAAGAATTTATGGAAGGTGATTCTAAAAAATGAAAGGAATCCTAGGATTACCAAATCAAAAGACAATGTCATAGATATGCATAGCATATAATCGACATCGCCATTAGAAGATAAGAAATAAAAGAACTTCATCTAATATACTCATTTTCATGGGTATCCAAATTCTTATCGGTAAATAGCACACGATAGATCTTAGGAGTTTTGATTTAGAGGATTTATTTTAGAGAACTGACAAAAATTGGTATTCTGGTTACAATATTTGAATCTGTTTGAATGCAATTAAAAAACATTCTATTTATATATTTGGATTCTGTAAAATATTAACCTGTTAATACTGCCAACAGTTATGAAACAAAATTTCATATCATCAATTTAAAATAAAAATTCAAGGATTAAGAGCACTGAAATCGAATGTTTTATTCACCGAGGTGAACCTAAAACTATATGAATACGTAATATTCTGGTATTCAATCAGTATTAATAATTACTGATAGAATCCGAATCCATTATGCAGATCATAAACATCTGCATGCGGCTAAGAGCAGTTCAGTCATTAAAAATATCAGTATAAATAGTTCTGAATGTGCTCTTAATTTTGAATATACTAATAATTTGAATCATCAGCATAATGAAACGAATAATTGATATTATTTGTAACGGATGGCTTTAAAATAAAACTGTGTAATTTCATTGAATTTTTTTATATGTCCCTGAGCTAGGTAGAAACATCTATTACGTCATCAAAAGATGATGGCACCTTAAGTTTTTTTACATATTATAAACATGATTTGCGGTTTAAAAGAATTATTATGTCAAAATTTCCAATTTAAATAAATTATTTTTAAAATTTTGGCAGTACCATGCAATAAATTATGACAATTTTTATATAGGAATGTCAAGTAATTTCAATGAATCTGTAACATTTATTGATAGACTTTTAATTTAAAAAATGTGACTTTTATATAACTTAATTTAGTATAGAATGACTTAATTATCATTTACATTTGTTCATTAGTTTTGTATTTAACTATACCAAAATGATCAGATGTTGACAAAGTGACAGACAAACGCAAGAAAGGATCTTGCATTTTGTCTGTTTGCCCAGGGCAGTTAATGCTTTAGATTATTCCGATTTATATTCTGTAAAGCAAATAATGTCAATCAATTAAATATAAAGATTTAATGTCAATTAATTTATATAAAAAATAATTAGATTTACCATTAAACTTTTAAAAAATTATCTAAAAAGCTAATAAAAGAATAATATTCCTTTCGAGTTTTTAGTATGATTGTTTTTCCAATTTTTACTTTGAATAATGAAAATTAACTTTTTCTTCTTTTTTACAAAACATGCGATTCAATATTCATAAAAGTTAGCATTTGAAGAATTTTAATTCCAAAACTTTTACATTATTGTAACCTATTCATCTATACTGATTTCTCTACTACATTAATATAAATGAATCAAATGTAAAGTGAAATAGTAAGATACAATAATAAAATAATTCTTTTCGGTTTCTTCATTTTAATAATTAATTACTTCCTTGTTTGAATGTTTATTTTTATTTTTTAATTACCCCATATGAAAAGAAATTCTTTGATTTAAGGGCATAGTTCTATAACTCCCTGAATAAACAATCCAAAAATCTAGCACTTCTTATTCTCGTTTTGAGAGTTAATGTTGTTTTTTATAACAATTCTACATAACAACTTTACGATACAAATATATACCACAATGATAAATTAGTTAATTTAATACTCATTGTTGAGCCATAGTCATTTTATATTGTTACGGAAAAATTAATTTTATATCCATCATGTCGGTGTATCATGAAAAAGTCCAAAAGGCTCAATAATGGATAAAAATGTTTTATTTGACACGATAACAAAAATATCCATGAGCAAATTACAAGCGAAGCGTGCACAAGAAAAGTACTTATGTAAACAGCAGTATGAAAGCAACAAATCGGTAATACACGATTGTAACAGTACAAAGCACTTAGAGAGAACTCGCTGGAAATCAAATATTCTAAAGAAAGACATCGCTCGACTACTCGCTTGAGCTTCACTCAATTCTATCTAAACTCGACTAACTGATTTCTGACTCCAATTATCGGATTTTTATTGGAATTATGAGAGAGTATCGAGTGTTCTATAACAAACATCGAATTCGAGTCTTAATGGAACTATCGCCAAGATTCCCGAATATTTAGAATCTCCCATATCACAAAGGATGGAGGACACTGATCCGGCATCTGCCCAGAGTCATCACTAGAACTGCAAAATTATCACCCACTTCCTTAGACCCTTTGCGCAGCGAAGCAACATTACAAATTCGTAACATTATTAACCAGGCTGTTCTTATATTTAGAAAAAAAAATCGAAATTTATCATGTATGAATATATTGAAAAATTCATGTGAAAGGGAGTGTATACTTTCAAAATTCCTTTAGATAATATGCAGTTATTAAAATTAAATCGGCAAATAATTATTTTAAAATATCATTCTCGAAATTGAATAACATTAGGCAGCAGAATATTGAGATATTTCAGTATTTTTTTTTCAAAAGTAGATACGAAGCTTTATTAGACGCATATTATTATCAGTTAATTTACCGCACATATTACTTATTAGATTTCAATATTTCTGTTCATTTCGCGTGTAATAAAAAAACAATAATTGACATTTTGTTTGATTTAAGTTTTAAATATTCAGGCAATCAACTATTTTTAAATGTCAGAATTCTTCCAACTAAGATTCCTAAATGAAAAATTATAATTGACATGAAGAAAATACAGAGAAAAAAAACCATATGATATAAATAAAAATAATTCTGAATACAAATAAAACTTTATAGATAATAAAAAAATATGACTGATAAAAACAGATTTTGAAGAAAGAAAAGGAAAATACCATGTAAGAAATTTTTCATTCACTTTTACATTCTTATTTTTCGATATTCTTATATTTTAGTCATTTTTTTCGGACATTGAAATAGTCAATGGTACATTCTGTCAAAAAAAAAAAAAAAAACATCTTTATTATTACAACCTTTTTATTGCTCGCAATCTATAAATGTTAGAATCAAACGAGAAATGTCATTTGATTTATTAATGCACTCTCTTAAAAACATGTAAATAGCAGTGGAGTCAGGTAATGTCAACATATTTATTTTTATATAGTTTTCAAATATTCCAATGGTAGAGGAATTTATTTTTCCTTTAAATGATTTACATTTTAAGTAATTTAATGCGAAATAACTGGAGATGTATGTGAAAAATTAGGACGTTGTCTAGATTTAGTAAATGAAAATAAATCAAACTTATATATATATATATATATATATATATATATATATATATATATATATATATATATATATATATATATATGTATATATATATATATATATATATATATATATATATATATATATATATATATATATATATATATATATATATATATATATATATATATATATATATATATATATAATGAAATAAACCGAAATATTTTTCAAAATAAAAATTCCAAATCGCATAGTTTTATTTTTATGTTCATTTATGAAAAAAATATGAATAATGATATATAAGTTCTTCACATTTGTCTCATAATCCATAATAGACATTGAATATATCAATTTAAAACTCTAATCTTAATTCTAGATATAAACCATCAGGAATAGTCTCCTCGAAACTTTCTGGCATAATCTCCAATTAAAATTTTATTCCTCTCTCCCCGCAAAAAATTATGACCTTCGGTAAGGTCACAAATATCTTGCATGGCATAAATGAACGTTAATTACGAAATATTGACCTTAGCAGTAAATCTGGAATTTTTACTAAATCTGCCGTGTGATATTTGTCGATGAAAATCGAATTTATGGCTTGGACGTCTTTTTTACGGCCAAAATTTGAAATAGAACTTTAATTGTTATTAAAAGATCTCGTACCTAATTTTATTTATTTAGGTCATTATGTTAAGACGCTGTCTTTACATGCGTGCGAAAGGGTAGATCGACATACGACCAATTCTTTCACAGTTTTTGGTTCAAAATCTGATATGGATATGCAGTAGAAATATTAAAATGGTATGTTAAATTTTATCTGTCTGTCTTTTTAAGTTTTGATGTTACTGTGTTCACTTGAACACTGACAGACAAACTTCCTCTGAATTATTTAATTCAAAATTTGATAGAATCTACAAATTTAGCGTAATGATCATATACTAAATTTCATCCATCTAGCTCAAATCGTTTTTAAGTTACAGGTATGCCCCAATAATTACTTACTAAACCATTAGATGGTTCCAGTTGAAAAAATGCTTTATATAGAATTGCAAAGAATTGAATTTTATGTTTTATATTTGTATGCACTTAAAAGCAATTGAATGCGAAGTTATGATAGCTATGACTCATTCTATTTATTGTGCTCTGTTCTATTTATTATGACTTAATTTATTTATTGTGCCCTGTTCTATTTATTGTGACTTATTCCATTTATTGTGCTACAGTTCAACTAACTGTACACTGCACCATTTATTATCCATAGCTCATTTTACAGAAATTAAAAAGAAATAAAAGCTCAGACAGAATAGGATAAATTGTTGTTTGATATTAGATAATACAAATATGGCATTCGTTTTATTACTGTGATGCCAAAAGAATTAACTTCGTTTCATTAAATAGAAATTAAAACAATTAATATTTTTAAAAATAATGATCATATATAAGTAGCTTTGTTTGAAGAAAATGAGAATATTAATGTAATCGTTGTAATACTTTTTAAAGTATCAGTAAATCTACTTTGATTTTAATTCAGTTTTAAGTTAAGTTTAGTTTAGTTATATTAGCGTCCTATTTTAAAGCAATACTAGGGATATTTTGGGACAGACCTCGTAATTTTGAACCGCAGTCAGATGACGAGAATGACACCTGAGCTGTCACCCTCCTCTCCGAACTTCCACACCACACCCGGGGGGGACGTTATGGATTTAAAGTGCACCAGGCCCGCTTACACGACTAATTCAATTTTAAAAGCTAACTTTTTATGTTATATTTATACTTTAGAGGGAGGATTTCAAAATGTGCATTTAAATTGAAATCCTTTGGCCAAATTTACTTTTAATCAGAAACATAGGAATATCTTGTAAATATTTTTTTGTAAATAAATGTTACATTTACAAACCTGAAGCGAAAAAATTTCATTGAAAATTAAGATAGGGGTTCTTTTGAATTTAAATTATGTGTATTATTTCATTAAATGTCATGAAATGCTTTAATCTTTTCTTTAATGAGATTTTAAAACATTCTTTTCCCAAAGTTTTATTTTTTACTAATTACTTCCTTAATTAAATATGCAGGGATTTATTTTAATCTGATCCGTAAATATTAGGCACTTAAAACAATGCTGAGTTTAAACTCAGTAAATTTCAGTGAAAACCTCATTGGCCTTTTTTCAATTACTCATGCTAAACCTTCGCATTCATTTACAAAAAATGTTTTTCTAGAGCAAAACGAATGAATTGTTTCTTTTTCTATCCCGAATACTCTGCCGTTTTCTTCCAAGTTTTTACTATTTTATTTTATTTGTATGTATGGTTCCTTTTACACCATTAAATAATAAAAACCTAACAAAAATACCATAAATTTGTTCAAATTATTACTTAAAAACAGCTGCTTAAAAATGCAAACTCGCCTGCATTTTTAAAGCACATGGTAAAAGAATTGTCCAAATATTTAAAAGCCATTATCATTACTGTTCAAAACTACAAGGAAAAAATCTCTCTTCATATATCCCTCACTCTGTAAATGAATTTTCAATAAATCTTAAAATATAACTGCAATCCTGCCGAGGCATCCAGATCCTGAGTGACGAATCATCATGAATATAACAACAATACTGTGATTAGTTACAAATGGTTATAGCTGGCTCATTCACAAAACCCTGTCCCCGCTCTGTCAAAGTATTCAGGACAGATGAATGATAATCACCGCAATAGCTTGGAAATGGTAACTAAGGTGGAGCCCTGAGGTTCCTCACCAGCCACAGTACAATCTCTTCCGGTAAGAAGTACATCTCGTCATTGGAATGAAGGCTACTCAACCCCACAACATTCTTTACCTATGAAGAAAGTGAGAGCCTGCTAATATACAACATCTTTTTATGGAGATCCTACTACAATTAAGTTTCATTACCTGGGGAGTGACTAGAACAGACGCATCACCATTATTGTACCTTTGAGAGGAAAAACTTGATTTTTTTAACTTCTCATTTCATATATGAGATGTTCCTTAGAGAGACAGCTGAACTTTCAATAAAGTAAGTGTTTACAGCTGATTTGCAGTGTTAAATCAATTTATAGAATATTTTATTTGTTTTCATTGACAAAACAAATAAGAAATACAATGCACAGAAACAATATATGAACTATATTAATATCTCTGAAGTCAGTATCTTAAAATCTCTCTAGATCACCGGGTTGGCTTTATCTAGGAATCATATTACAACACCACAGATACTGAATATTGTAATATACCAAGATACACGAAATAGAGATAGGTCTGTTTTGAACCCACGTGTTTCGATTACAGAAGTAATTAGATTAACCGTTCTATTTGAATTAAAAAACCTTTATACTTTGGTTTATTAAATAATACTTATAGAATCTAATATCAAGATCTCACTATCAAAATCAATTTCACACTGATTACATTTACTCACTTAAAATTATTTCAAAAACTGGTAAAGAAAAATATCTAAAAATTAGTAAAGCACCATTAGACTTTTAAAAAATGCTTTGACAACTGCTTTAAAGTTTTACCGTCATCCCTATATGATTAAGTTTTGAAATCGAAAATGATGAGGAGAATGAATAACATTTTGAAATACATTTTAAACTTCGATAGAAAAAAAAATTATTTTCCTACGAGTATTTTCTTCAATTAAATGCTAAATTAAATAAATGATTAACTACATAATTCTTTTCTTGAAGCAAATTTTCTGCCTATGCTCAACTGTTAGTTATTTTCGGCTATCCCTATTAGAACAAGAGCATTTTAATTTCAACTCATTTTTAACTTTGAATAAATTCCGGCTCTGAATTTTTCAGAAAAGTTAATGTTCTCCTATCCTTTATATGAGATATTACCCTTCATCTACCTTTTCTTGATGCTGAAGGTTCTGGAAGTATTATCACTTAATGAGGCCATTCCCCAATCACTTCTTCGAATAAAGTCAAATGGGTCTAATGTTCTATAAATATATCCAGATTTTTACAGTAATTTAACTTTTAATTACCTACATAGCAAAATAATACACTTTTATTCTCTTAAATTCCATTCGTTTTAAAAGGTACTGTATTTATTCTTTTGAAATAATTTAATCTGTTTGTGCAATAATAATCTTACTTTTGCGAAAATAAATCCTCTTGCTAGATGTAATTAAACAAAAAAAATTACATTTATAACTGTCTGGCACGGAGTCCTGAGTGAGATATTAAATTAAAAAGAAATTTTATATTTAGGTTATATCGTATAAATGCTTCATTGGATGTAAAATTATTTAAAGTTTAATATTCAACAAAACAAGCCATTTCTCTAAAATCCGTTTTCATAATAATCATTATAGCGACAAATGATAATTCAATAATGTTTTTTACTCAATTAATGTGAATATTTAATTCAATACTAAATAATTAGAAATTTGAACAATCAAAAATAAGACTTGAAATTCGGCCATGATATATTTATAATTAGAATTTAAAGCATTTTCGATTGATTCTTTTCACAGTAACAAAGATAGAGCTATATATAGTAGTTTAATTCAACAATAAAATGAATTCTAAAATGAACGTTTTCTTTTAATTTGGTGTCTTTTCAAATTCTATACAGCACAAAAAATATTGAAAATTCTTAAATATCTTGAAAAGGATAAAGCAACAATTAATAACATAATCTTGCTATATATCTTATAATAATTTAATAAGTTTATAAATAAAATTGTATGGAATTTTAAAAATCAATTCATTCGAAATTAATATACTAATTTTTCAGTGGGTAATAATGATTTATAAAAAAACACACTATTTATTTACTTAGTAAAGTAATAAGATAGTATAAAACAATTTTATAAGCATATTAAAAAATAATAAGTTCAGATCTAATAAAAGAGATCTCTTTGCATTAGACTTGTTTCAAAGCATATTATTTTCTGATATTATAAATATTGTTATCTTATTAACCTAAAATTAATTTTTATAATAATTATTTACGATAAAGTTTACTATATAGTACTTCTTTACCTACTTTTAGCTGCTGTTATTTCTTAAAGATCTATTATAATTACTAAAATTTGTTATTTAAAATTAAATTAATTTTTAAGAAATTTGCAAGCCACTTTGCTTCTCTAGGCATTGTTAATTTTTGTATTGTCCAATGACTTAAATATGAATCACTACCATATTATCTCCTTAATTAATTTTGAATCATTTAGAGATTGTTTAAAAAATGATTTTAGTATAGAACTATTAATTAAAAAACTAATATTTTCCTTAATACATTTTAATTTTAAAAAATTTAATTGAAATGAACTTTTTAAATTATTTCAAACCCTTATTTACATATATTTGCACAAATTCTATTTAATACCATATAGTGTATGTAAGCTTAAATTGCTAAAATTAGTTTCTTTGTAACTCAAATGATAAAAATCGATTTATTTTTTATTATTTGGAACACCACTTAAAAATTCACATTTTTATCTTGTGAAATCACGCATTTTAGATTAAATTTTTAAAAAAATTAATCGAAATGAACTTTTTTAATTATTTCAAACCCTTATTTACATAGATTTGCACAAATTCTATTTAATACCATATAGTGTATGTAAGCTTAAATTGCTAAAATTAGTTTCCTTGTAACTCAAATGATAAAAATCAATTTATTTTTTATTATTTGGAACACCACTTAAAAATTCACATTTTTATCTTCTGGAGTCATAAATTTTCTGTTTTTATGAAAAATGTATCTTTATCGATATTTCTGTATCTCCAAATAGCTTTTCTAGATTCTACGGATTATCTCGGTGATATGCTTGTCTTCCACAGATATTTTGTTTTCATCTAAGAACATATTGGGAAAGAAAGAAAGTGTATCGCCTTTATATTAAAGAAAACTCTGGGGATACAATATATCTTCTGAGATTTCTCTGACCCTGTAATCTCAAGATGAAAATCTATTTCCTCTCACGGTTGTGAAGCACTCCTTATTCCCAAAGAAATCTTTGTATTTTTGATTCGTCATTCCCTAGGTGGAGTAATACATCTTACTTCATTTTCATAAAGAAATGTCCACAACATTTCCTCAAAGAAATTATTTGCTCTCCTATTATTGTCTCAATGAATCTATTTTGATCTGGTTGGAATAAATTTTGAATGGAGCTAATCCCTTTACCCAAATGTGAAAGATTAAAATGAAATTATTAACTTCTTTAAAAAATAAAAAAATAATTATTGTTTGTAAATGGTTTCTAAACTTTGAAATTTGTCTTTAAACTTCTTTTATCTATATCACTATGGTTGAAAATTATTGGAAAGGAAAACAGATGAGAGGTTTTAATCTTTAAAAAAAACTGAATAGAATTATTTCTGTGGATACAAAAAAAAAAAAAAAAAAAAAAAAAACTACACCTTCAATTGATAAAATATTGAAAATACAAATGCTCATTTCTACATTTGAAATCCAAATGTTTACAATAAAATAGATTAATGTTAATTCTAGCATAATAGCATTCCTTTTCTGTTAGAATAATTCGATAACGTAATAGATATAAATAAGGCCCGAAATATTCTATTCAAGTTTGAATATTGACATGATTGTATGTCAGTTTGTTTTGTTTTATGAAGAGATCCTTTTACTTCACCATTTATCCGTAGTGCGTTTGCTTCTAACATAATACCAATGCTTAATTTAAAAAGATCTGTAATTACCAGGAATGTGGACAAGTTTTTTGAGCCTGTATGCCGTTGGTTTGCATTTTATAGCAATGAATATAACACTGAATTATATTTATTCGTATGAAAAATGTCCCTTTTTAATTTCATGGCCCAATATTCTAAGATTTCCTTCCAAATTATTCGTTTGTGTACTGGAATACCAAAATTCAGCAAAGTCTTACTTCTTATGAGGCCTATCGTATTCCCTATATCTTGAAAGATGCCACTGGTGTTTCTTATATTCTATCATGAGTAAGTTTGCACACTATCATAAAAATTATTCTAATATATTAATTATTAACTTCTAAAAAACAATATGGTAAACGAATGACATTTAAGCAATGAATAAAAATATTTGTCATATTTTTCTTTTTATAAAAAAAAATTATTTTGGTAATCCTTAACTTGCTTTGAATAGATGATGCCATGTAATTTGTAGTTTTCAGTCACTGATCATGAATATATAATGTCTGTGTCATTCCTACACTCATTTTCTGGATAAAACAACAAGTGGTGAAAGGGTTCACCTGGTTAAAAAAATTGGTCAGTTTTAAAAGATTATGTTTTCTTCTCCCTCTAAAATAATATGGTACAATGGCGATAATCAAAATCTTTAAAAATGAGGGGGAAATGTAGAACTTCATAGAAGACTGCCTTCTAATATAAAAAATATTTCGAACTTATGACAAAGTTTTCAAGATGACCAAACTATTTAGCAAATGAAGCCATCATCGTGATTTGAGTATTATTTTAAAGTTCAAAATACATTTCTTAAATGAAAAGAAATATATGATATTTCATTGAAATCACATTACATGGTTTTATTTAAAAATCTACGAGGTCCTTTTCAAGTCATGCTTTGAAGCCGTCCACTTTATCTGAAGAACATAAAAATGTTTCGAGAAAATTCGAACATTTTTCGAGAAGTAAGCAAAGACGCCACCTCGAAGTCATTATGCTGTCTCCTTATTGATTTGACTTTTCGAAAGACTCCTTGTATTCAAGGACGGAGCTAAATATAATCTCGTTAAATATTTCATGTCACAATTATTTCTGCATTCTTGAACTTTGGAGATTTTACCTCTTTCTAGAATTTTTCATTGTCATAAAGGTTACTCTGTATATGACGATGTTTTTGAGGAAGATGCTTAATTATATATTTTAGAAATTTGTAATCTAAGGGTAAAAAACATTTATTCTAAAATAACCAAGTGACTACATTGTGTTAGTATGAAATAACAGTGAGTTACATACGATTCATTTCGTTGCATCTTTACAGTCGTATTTGAAATATCTCCCTTTGTTTACATAAAAGGACTTGGAAAAAAATGAATCATGAAAAAAATCAAATAATATAAAAAATATAAATCATAGAACTATTTGCATGCACATGATAATTTAAATGTTGATAATTTTGAATGTTTAGTAGTAAAGTATTTACTTTCTTTCGATATTTCATCTTCTTTTATGCATGAAAAATGTTTTCTGGATGGTACTTTTTACAAAGATGAAAAATGTTTGGTGACTATATATCATTTGCTAAATATTTGAATGTTATATAAAGTCTTCATTCCGATGTAGTCACTCCTAAATTAAGATGGAATCAATATTAATTAAATAGTTGACAGTTATTTCCTGACAGTTATTCTGACAGGTATTCTAAAATTAAATTAAAAGCCTCATTTGTAAAAACATGCCTAAATAGAACCATAAGATCGATGTCTGAATGTGTTTTGAACATGATTCGTGGGAACATGCGACTCACCAAAAAAAGAATAAATAAATAAATGAAAAGAAGAAGAAGAATCAATTGGCTGATTGTAAATTCAGTCTAAAAAATTTTTCGAATAAAATATCTATCACTGTAAAAGAGTCGGCTTCTCATTCAACGTGGAAAAGAATTTTATTAATTTTATAATTACTGGCTGAGATATCAGTAGTCAGTTCTCTTATTCTCTATTAAGTCAAAAAAAGATATTACAAAATTCGGGATATTGAATTAACTACTTAACGGACTTTGACTCACAAATAGAAATTTTAAGAATGAAGGACTTATTTGAATGTGAGAAAGCGAATCTCTATTAACAGATTCTTTGAAAATTTGCAATATTTCAGCACCATCGAGAAGAAAAATTAGAAACACATGAAAATCAAGAAACAAAAATGAAAAAAAAAAAGAAACAGAAGAATGGGGAAAAAAACCAGATAATGTCATTACAAAACATATAAAGTCACACCAATGCAATTTTTTGATTCTATATAGAATATATTTTGAATTCTTTGAAAGCTGATAATCCCATGTTAATAGGGATTTTAGAAGGAGAAAGTGTATTTAAGGGACAATTCAACTAATATTATAAATTTGAACTAATATAAATTCTATAGTAAATTTGCTGTGTAATAAAAGAATATTTTTTAAAGGATATAATAAATTTTATAAATAAAATACAATAAAATTCCATTAAATGATTTAATTAATAAAAAAATATTCCAAAAAATGAGGCAATAACGCGCGAAACTTGGAAACATGCACGCCAGAAAAACGCCATTCTTTTATCTTAATTTCACAAGAATGCAAAATGAGTCCTTATTGTTTTACTTCTATTATTTTTTCGTATTCTCTATTTTCTTTTTAACCTTCATCTAGGAAATATGGCAAAATATTTCATATTTCTATCATGCTATTGTGTGCAAGTGAATCTGCAGAGTTCAATTATCAATCGAAAAAGGAACTTTCTGAAAAAGTAGAAAGCACTGAAAATTCAATTTTTCTTTAATGTTCCTTAAAAGCGTGAAGAAAGAAACACTTATCAGGTTGTACAACTTTCATCGGACATCATTTTGTAAAACCTAAAGCAACTACGACATTTAAAGAAAAACACAATTCATTCCTGTTTTAAAAAAATAAAAAAAAAATTATTTTAAAAAAATAAATAATATTTATTAATAGAATTCTGTCAACATTAGAAAAATTTCAAAAAACAAAGGCTTTCGGAAATAACTGTTTTTAATGTAAAATCTAAAAATTAATAAATTTCAAAAAAAAATGTTTTGAAATTCAAAGTAAAGGAAATAAAATTAATAATTCAAATTGTGCGAACAGATGGATGGAACAAGTTCATCGACGAACAGAAGAAACAGTTTTTTATCTAAAAAATATTGTTTAAAAATGATGTTTACAACTCTAATGCGATTGATTGAATTTTCAAAAAAAATTTTATAATACATTTTTCGAAAGATTTGATGAAATAAAACTAAAATTCACAGATTCTAATTTTATTATCTTATATATCCTTGAGTCTATTATTCAAATATGTCTTCCTGTTTTACATGCAAATCAGTTCAAATACATTTCTTGTTTATTTTTAATTAATTGTTTTTCTGATAAATTGAAAGATGTTCCCCATAGCTCCGTGTGTTTCTTTCTCCACTAATAAAATCCAGAAATACTATGTCCTTTTGGATGATAAACGTGGAGAAAGACGGGGAAAGAAAATGAAATGAAGAAGTGTAAGTACATAGAGTCAATTATGGATTGAATTGCACTACAGAGAGTTAGAAAAGAAAGATTACCTCTATAGATCGTAGTTGAATATTGCCTAGCATAACGGAAAAAGTGCGAATACTTTTAGTTACAGAATATATGTTATATACAGACAAATAATAAAAATTATTTCATGACAAATTAAATACGCAAGAATGTAGCCCAAAAAGCTCTAACATCATGAAATTCGGTATAGTTAGTAAATTCATATTTTTATGATATAATTGTTTATAAAAATAGTGTTTTGATTATTTATGGAGAAATAGAGAATTTTAATGGAATTACGTTGCATGTGCCTTTTACTATGGGGAATGATTCAATTAACTATTTTGATTAGTTATTTTTTTAATCCAGAAATTTTCACGTGTGTAGCTTATTGTAGCTATCTAAGGTTGAAATAGAAATAATCTTTTTAAAAAATTTAATCCACCAGATAGGCAACGGAGTTAGAAATCGTCTTTTTACGGATGGAAAATTAATGCAAATATTATCAAATGCAGTCCTAGATCTTTTCTTGGAGCTGGGCACAGCAGGATCATATGCTAGCAGTTAAAGTAACTCGTTTGGAATCTGGAATAATTTTTCAAAGAAATTTTTTGATTTTTTTTTAATAAAATCCGAAACAGGCTCAATTTGGAGGTCATCATGAAGTATTTTCCTTCTGATGTAGCAGGGTACATTTACAATCTTCAGATATTTATTTTTAAAGACTTGTAACTTCTTAATGTTTTGGGAGGAAGTGCCTCCCTCCCCCCTTCAAATTTGGGAGCCATACACCACCACTGTTCTTAAAATAGCTTCGTAGAGCAGAAGATTGAACCTAATCAAAAGCTTACTCCATGGAGAAATTAAGCGTTTCAGTTTAACTCTCATAAACGTAATTTTGTATTTTGTTGGGCACAGCAATATATATATATAGATAGATAGAGATAGAGATATATACATACATATATATATATATATATATATATATATATATATATATATATAATGCATCTTCTCTTTCTTAACATCTTAACACTTATAATAACGACTTCTATTTAATTTTTTTTTTTTGAAGATTTATAGTAATAGTAATTTTTATTTGAAATAATTGCATGGCGTTGATTCAAAGTAACAATTATGGTAAAAATAATTGATTCTTAAAAATTGACTACTTTAAGTATCTTTTCATTTTTCAATTATTTTTTTCGATTCTAGTTCTTTCACGATATCCTCATCACGAAGAAAAATAAGCATGATGAAATCATTATTATTTTTTGAATTATTTGGATTTTATTTTATTTTAGTTGCCTTTAGGAAGCAGCTGGTTGCCGGGAATATTGGTTAAGTTTCTTGGTCGAGTAATCTAATGTTCATGATTGCTCCAGGAAAATATTTTAAGTATCGAATTGCGATAAATGTCAAAGTCTTATCATTTTAATAGGTCTTTGTATTTTTGGTTTATTTTATACTTAAAGTCAAGTTCCATGATATGCTAACGAAAACGTAACATTTATAATAAACTAACGTTCACGGTATTGTAACTTCATTTTCTTATCTCTCCTGTAAACTACAGAGATATTAAGTGGGATCTTTTATCCTGAATTTTCAATAATGGAAGAAAATGAAACTAATTATTTGGAATGGAACTAAATATTTTATTGAACAATGAAAATAGTTTGAATTTCAATTCAGCAATTTAGTAAGTTATGAAAAAATACTTTTTTAATTTTCAAAAATAGTTACATGACATTTAAAAATGTTATTAAAAAGACATTTTTTTAAATATTAAAATAGTATAAAAATCCATTTTATAAAATAATATTTTCGGGAATTATATATTAAAGACTCCAAGATCTTGTTTTAAATTAAATAAAATTCAAAACCACTAGCTACAATTTGAGCATTCACAACCTCCAAGATATATATATAAGCCAAATTTGGCAACTCTAGGTTAAATTGTCTATTCTAAAGAGCGCCAAAACACACACACTCATTCTTCTTGATTATTAGTAGAAATTACTTTGTGCTGTGATTTTCACTTATATTTATCATTTGAGGAGCAACTCTATGCTATTTTGCTATTTATCAACAATATAAATAACAAATAGATAAGCTAATTTTATTTACTAGCATTTGAAGTTTTGATTACTCTCTTCCAAATATCAAAAAACATAGAATAACATCACAGCTTAAAAACAACTTTTGACTCTGCCGTAAACTTCCTTCTATTGATATACAAATCTATTTTAGTATTCCATGTATCCTAATGAAGAGGATCCTTTTCTTCAATTTATCCTATCCTTTACCAACTGTATTTTAAAATGAGTGATCCTCTGGATTTTTTTTCAATGGCATTCCTTTTCTCGATTATATTTTCAATTTTTTTCCGGCCTCTGCCCTAAATGTACTTTCTTCTGGATTCAATTAAGCCATTACTGAAAGTTACAAAAATTAATATGGCGATCTGAAGGCAATGTTCTTATTTTATTCCATCAATAATCCCAAACAGGATCTGAATTTTAAATTAAACATATTACTGTTTACATATTTAAAACATCCCCCCATACCCCCAAGACAATATTTCACATTTTAATAGTTTTAGAAATTAAAACAGAACGTACCTGGAATACATTAAGATTTCAAATTAATTTAACTGTATTGGTTCTTAAGATGAAAACTATCTAGTAAATGAAAGTATTGAGTTCCAAAAAAAAAAAAAAGTTGTGATTTTCTGCCGGAATTTGTTTGAGAAAAGTATATACTGAAGCACGCCTACACATTTGAGATATCCTAAATAAATTATGAAGCTGGATACAGTAGTCTTCCTGGTAGACGAGAAAAATTCAAATCGTAAGGCAACGAATATCGTCGCTTTTCTAGAAAAGGAAAATTATGATAGTTCCCCTTCTATTAATAATTATTTAGTTTCCCTTTTATTAGTAATGTTTTAATAATTATTAATATTAATCTAGTAATTATTATATCAAACTTATTATTCTTATAATGTATGGTAGTGTTTTTCATTCACATGAAAAAGAAAACGGAATGTTTAGGGTCTCCACGGAATGCTTAGGATTTTATCCTCATGATATTATTATGGAAAAAGTCAATCCTAAGGGTGACAAATATAACAGACTCAATAATGGATGACAATGCTTAATTCGAATCGAAATCAGAAAACAGATACAAAACACAAACAAGGAGCACATAAAACAGTACTTGCAGAAAGCAGCACACAAGCAACAAATTTTTATTCAAATATCACAACACGAAATGCGCGGAGAAAATTCGCTGATGGTCAACACTCCAAAGAGAAAATTTACTTAATTACTCTATATATGACTCACTCTTATCTATGTGCCTTCGCTATTCATAGCTCCCGTGATAGGGCATTGAATGTTCTGAAACAAACTTCGGAACTCAATTCCTAATGGATATATCTTCAAAATTCTAGTATTTTTATGAATTCACATTTTTGTCGGCAAAATCGCCAAGTTCATTGTAAGGCCAGCAATCATTAACCTTAAAACTATAAGTAAAACTCTTTTTTCTGCCATAAATTTAAGTGTACAGAGAAGCAATATTACAAATACGTAACAATATATTCATATATTTCTGAGAAGATCACCGTTTGAATGATTATTTCAGAAAAGGTAAAAATTATATGTTAAATTAATGTCACTCATATCCTTTTTGAAATAAACGCTTCAATTATATTATTATGTTTTCATCTTATACTATACATTTTAGAAAAATTCTCTATACTATTAAAATAAAATATTCTCTTCAGTTTATAAGAAAATGCACTTCATTTTATAAGGAAATTCACATTTATTCCAAAAAAGAGTGTCCAAAGGAATAAAACAGTGTTGTTTTCACTTTTCAGTTTGTTGAGAAAAAAATTTCGTGCTATTTTGATGATAGACTTTGTTTATGGAAAGTACATCAAACAGCATTAGGAATCATGTCATATAATATGATGTTTGAATATAAAAATTTTGCGTTTTTGATTGCGTTTTGATATATCTAGTTTTTACATTAGAAAACATTTTTTCGTATCCGATTTCATTTTACCCAGGTAATACATGATCGACTTTTATTTGTTAGATAATTTCGCTTAGGGATCAATTCCTTGAACTTTTAAAATAATATGAATTTATAATCCAAATCATTAATTTTATGAAAATTTCCTTAATACACATTTTTATTCATATAAATAAAAGTAAAATTTATTCTAAATAAAATTAAATTATTTAACAGTTTGCCGTGAAACAAATTTAAACTACTGACATAATATTTTTCTAATCTTGCTTACAAATACTATAAATAAGAAAGTCCAATTGAAGTTTTCACGATAAATTATTAAAAATTTACTTTTTCTTTAATAAAAATTCATATTTTCTATGCATAAGGAAGATGTTTTATCATTAGAATTCCTGCTGATAAAATAATCCTATTGTATGAAAATATTATAGATATTTTATATAATTTTTAAAAAATATAAAATATATTATTTTATATTATATTATACATAATTATGAATCGAGTTGACACTCAAAATATTCAAATAAATTTTATATCGATTTAAAAAAATTTTTAATAACAAATAGGAAAAATTAGCTTTTAGTCATTTTCAAGTATCATTTTATGAATTATGTAACCTTTTGGAGATTTAAAATTCGTGTTCTTTATATCACATTCTCATTTAAAATCCACTTATCATTTTCCGGTGATAAGTGGATTTTATGCAGTATTTTATATAAAAGCATCTTTACTTTAAAAATGCTAAGAATTAATTTATTGACGTGAGCTTACAATTTCATCGATATCATATTAAATGGATTTTTACTTTCTCTCATATGACATTTACCAATACGCAACCACCAATGTGTGATTCTTCAATTTTGTTCAAGAACTTGAAAGTTCGTTCATAAATATTAATGTACGCATTAGTGAAAGATTAATGGATAATTAATTTTTTTAAGGACATGAAAATAATGATACAAGATATGAAAATATTTTCATCCCCAGAAGGGCTGGATAGACCATCTTAATTCTTAACAAATATCAAATTTCATTTGAATGTAATTATATTGCAGTCTTTTTTCTTATATAATGAAATCATTTTTTTAATTAATGTAATGAAAGCAAAGTTAAAAATAAGTTATTTTGAAAGTTAAATTATTATGAGCACTGAATTTTTTGAAATTAATAAACTATTTTAAACTAAACTAATATTAATCGGTCACCGATAGAAATATTCATGCTTCTGTAGTGAAAATCCGTCTAACGGGTATTTCAAACACGAGATTGAGAAATTGCAGAAGGGTTCTGGCTTCAACTATTGGATTCAGTTTAGTTACATTTGTGTATCATTTTAAAACAATACTACGCATTTTAAAACAATACTGTTGGAATGAACCTCATAACGTTGATCCGCTGTCAGATGACGAGGACAGCACCTGAGCTGATACTCCCTCACCAAAATTCTGCATGCACATCAGAGGTGGGGCATTTACACCCCTATGTATTTAGCTTGCACCAAACCTACTTACACGGTGAGTGGATCAAGAGCCTGGAAATATCCGTTTTCGAAATCAACATCTTATCACCAAGCCAGTACGACCTCCAAGCATTGGGAATGAACTGAAGTAATGATAAATAATTTATGACAGTAAAAAATTGGAAAATTTTAGGACCTTTCTCCTTGGTATAAAGGACTATACTTTTTTTCCGATTTATTTTAAACTAATATTGAAATAGCTGATGATAATAATATAAATATGGAATATAAAGTCAATATAAATATGAACCAAAAAGAATACGTCTCTAGAATAGAACTAAAAAATTATCAAATAATGGGAGGGGAAACATTGGAACAACTATTAACCACCTACTTTTTTTCGTTGGATTTGAAGACCCTTTGAGCTTTTGTGCATGTGTCAGAGGATATTTATAACGTCAAAAAAAGGATGAGAGGAAAGGCAAAAGGAGAATATGTTTGCATTTAGCAATAAAGTTATTATTCATGGTATTAGGAGGTGTAATAGCTGTATCTTTCTTCTTACTGGATTGCATTCATCAAAAATTGCTAATCTTGGAATCCTGAAACGAACTGTATCTAAGAGTAGCTACCTATAGCTAAGCTGAATTCAAATCATGCATTTTCTAATGAAAGTTGATTGTTTTGGTGTTTTACTATCACCTATTAAAGTTTGCTTCATCATTTATTATTTTGCTCATTAGATACAAGCGTTTAAAATTTAACCCATTGAACGCGGTTAAATTTGCGCCACTTAACCGCCCCCGATGGTTTCAATTTTGCGCTCAATATTTAAGTTAAAGTCTAAACTTTAGTAAACATTTAACAAAATAAAAAAAATACTGGTAAAAAGTAGTTGTTCGGTACTCCAAAGTCTAGAGTGCCCTCTATCGGCATTTTTTAAACTTTGTCTTTAAAACAATTTTTTAAAAAAATACAAATTTGAAGAATGATTTTAGAGAAAACCGCAAATGAATCGATCCATTTTTCCGTTTTTTAACATCATTTGAAATTTAGGGCCCTAAACTTTGATGGCGTCTATCTCCTTCGGAATACGTTTGGGACACTTGGTTTCCTATTTGCTATTACTCGTCTTGATGTGTACTATCACCCCTTAAAGGTACTCCCATCATTTATGAAACACCCTGTATATATATATATATATATATATATATATATATATATATATATATATATATATATATATATATATATAATGTAGTTTTGAAGTCAATTGTTTCTCAATTTCACTACCAGGTGGCGTCACTGGTATAAAATCAAAATTTAATCAAATTAATTGATTAACATCATTTGAGTTCTAAAAATATTAAAAGTAGTGTTTTACCATGAAAAAGTATGCAAATGTATTAGATTTTTAATCTTTCAAGCACAAAAGAAAAAGGGTAGAGAACTGATTACAAAATTTCATCTTTCCAAAAATGAAGGAAGTGAAAACATACAAAAATGTGCAAAACTCACCAAAAATGTTATACAAAAAGTCTAAGAAAAATTAGTACCAATGGGCATAAGTGATGAATGGCTTTTTATCCAAATATATAGCATAACGCCATCCTTTGCCCCGCTTGTCTATAATATTAAAATTATCTATCCAGTTGGATTGCTACAAAATTGAAAAGACGCCAAACTTCTTAAAGCAGCGTTTCTCAACCTTTCAGTATTCGTGGCCCAGTTTTCAATCATAATTTTCATCGCGCCCCCCGCTTACTATAAAATGTATACAACAATAATGTAAATTGAGTATTTTGGATTCTGTTTTTAAATTATTTTTAACTAACTGCCAAAACAAGAGTAAAAGTGAGCCGCCAACGTTGGCGAGAAACCACATCTTGCAATTTGGACAAGCGGGCGGTTAACAGATGAAGCGAATGAATGCGGAGAAAATTTAAATATTAAAAATATTATATTTAAAATGAACGCCAAACAGGGAGATAACGTTAAAAAAATATGAAAGTAGAAAAATTCGTTTTTGAAAGTTAACCTAGACGGGGTGAGCTAGGAATACATTTTTTCGAATAATTAAAGAAATAAAATTTACTAAATGACTAAACAAAAGAGAAAAAAATAAGTAATGTTTGTTGAAGGGAATTCACGCTACCGATGCCGTCTCGAGCATGCGCGGAGCACATGTTTTCTCATAGGAAGAAGGAAAATGTTCGATAATGCAAGTTTCAATTCCAGCCAGTCTCATTCGAGTCGATCCTTCTATCGCTATTGAATCTATCGTGAATGTGTATGTTATATATGGTTTCGTGTTAATTGCAATTCACCATATAAAATATTCGCAGCAGCAGATTTATGCAGACTCATGAATACATTTTTAAGCGGAAGTAAGCAAGCATTAGACGATAGTCAAGCATCAACAAGTCCGCAGACGAGCGTGATTCCGAAAATAAAATCAAGGAGATATTCTCAAGAATACTTAAATTTTGGGTTTACCAGTACTGAAGTAAATGAAGAAGAAAGGCCCCTGAGTATCATTTGCTTAAAAATGTTGGCCTAAGACAGCACAGTTGGCCTAAGACCTAATAAACTTAAACGCTTCATAGTGAGTACGTCAACAAACCCAGAGAATTCTTCGAATTAAAATTCATATAGAAAGCAAAAATCATTTTTTCAAGAAACTTTGTCTGTGAATAAAAAAGCTTTAATTGCATCTTACAAAATTCATATAAAATAGCCAGATGTAAAAAGCCTCACACCATTGGTGTAGAGCTTATTTTGCCAGCAGCAATTGAGATTGTAGAAACTATGTTTGGAGATAATTTTTCAAAATAATTGTAGTCCATACCTCTTTCAAATGATACTGTTGCTTGTCGAATTGGCGATATAGCTGAAGATGTACAGTGTCAGCTTTTCTCGAAGTTGCGTGACAAATTGTTTTCCATACAGCTTGACGAAGCAACAGATAGTAATAAAGATGCTCATTTAATTGCCTATGTTCGAATTTGTGATATGTCATTAGTAGAAGAACTACTTTTCTGCAAGCCAATAGAACTCAAAACATCCGAGCTCGCATTATTTGCTATTTTAAATGATTTTATGAACGAGGCACACATAGAAGGGAAAAATTGCGTCGGAATATGCACCAATGGTACTCGTTAAATGTCCAGAAGATTCCAAGGTATACAAGCACTTGTAAAAGAAAAATCGCCTCAGTGCACACATTTTTTGCGATAGTTTATTTCTGGTGAAATTGAGGTACTTGGTCGACATATTCGAGAAATTAAATAACTTTAATCTTCAACTCCAAGAAGCAAATACACATATGTTGGATACGAGTTATAAAGTTGATGCTTTTTGTAGAAAATTGGAATTGTGGAACAGAAATTTAAGGCAAAAAACCTAATAATGTTTGCAAATGTGAATGATTGTACTAAAACTTATTAGGCTAAAGAAGAACATGTAAAAGTTGTTTTTGTACCCATTGAAAATCATTTAGCCATGCTGGCAAAGAATTTTAAAAAAGTATTTTCATGCTGCCGACAAACTGATAGCAAGTTACGAGTGGATTATGGATCCATTTCATAAGACCCGAAGGACTGTCAACTGAGGAGAAAGAAAAATTCATAGACTTCACGACAAGAGGCGAAACTAAAAGACAATTTAGTAATAAATCACTATTTGAATTTTGGGCAGGAGTAAGGAAGATTTTTCTGCACTAAAAACAAGGACATTTCACATTCTATTGCCATTCAACATCCTACCTTTGTGAAACTGGATTTTCTGCTGTGGCGTCTTTGAAGACAAAATATAGAAACAGAATTGAGAGTGGCTATTTCTAATATTAAGCCTTCCTTCGAAAAACTTTGCTCTCCAAGACGGGCCCAAGAAAGTCACTAATAATTATTAAATTTGTTTTTGATTTAGTATGTTGTAATTAAGTAAGTTTTGATTTAGTAAGTTGTTTTACTTTAATAATTTCTTAAATATGCCGAAATGTATTTGCAAATGTATTTTGTGTATGTGCGCCCCCCCTTCTAGTGTGCTCATGCCCCCCTAGGGGGGGCGCGCCCCATAGGTTGAAAATCGCTGTCTTAAAGGATCGCCAGAAAGTACCCAATAGAAGCCACGCCTCATACAACTGTATTTTACTGTTTTAACAAGAAAACTTCTCTTACTTTACTTACACTCTTTTTAATTCTTTTTAACAGAAAAATTAAAAATAAGAAAAATAATGGTAAGCACAAGTAGAAAAAAGAGAAGCATTGTTTACAGATGCAGAATCTTTACATATTTTTAAACAGTTTGCTATGAATAAACCGATTAAAGATTACTAATTAAAGAAGAAAGAATTGAAAATGATAAAAAAGTGTCCATTAAAAAGCCTTATATATTATTTATGCAATCAGATACGACCTCATAATAGGATTTGAAGCTTTTAACTATCTTTCTTCAAACATACTTATAAAGATTTAAAATCTAAAGACATGAACGATTTTCAATGAAGACAATAATACACATACTCAAAGAAAGCTATAGATAAATATATATCTGTCTTTTATAAAAAAAAAAAAAAAAAAAAAAAAAAAAAAAAAAAAAACAGATATATTTATCTACAATAAAAAGAACAATCTTAGTTAAATAATAATGAAAAAAAAATATTTAAAAAAACTTTACAAAAATGTCCGTTTTCCAATTTGTTTGCTGTCTAAATTACTCGTTAATAAGTTATCAACAGCATATGTAAATGTTTAATATTTTCATAAAATCATCGATTGCGTTAAAGAGTTAATTCAAACGTTTAGAACTTTTGCACATAACAAGAGAATGATCAGAAATTCTATTGCTTTATGCTTATGTATACTTTCAATGACTTTGAGTTTTTTTTATTATAGTATTAATTCAAATGCAAAAAGAAAATAAGGTAAACATTGCCATATATAATATTTTAATTAAACTATCTTAAGTTTAATTAACATATTTCCTCTCCCGTCTTTAAATGCGGCACAACTATGCGAGCAAAAGCAAAAAATTGGAATAAGCGTTCCGAAAATTGAAATTGCAATGTCACTTCCACAAGCATCGCTCAACAAAGTTATTAATTTGCTTAAAAATATTCACAACTTGGGAAATATTTTGCTCCTTTACAAAACTTCGTCTTTTTAGGAGCAGAAAGATGTGAATTCTTGTATCCATCAATGGGCCATTTCTTTTTTCGACATGTCAAGCAAAATGATTGATGTTGGAGAAGTCTCTTGTAAGTGGTATTGCGTGTTGATCCGGTTCTACTAATAAAACCATGAAATATTGCTTTCCATAAAACTATTTCCTGATTCCCTACACTTTTATGGATATTTGTAAATACTTTTCAAGAGTTCGAAAATTCAGAATTCAGTGTTTACATAGTTTGCAATTTTTTAAAGCTGGTATATTTTAAAAATTTTCTTTTTCCAAGTCTGGTGATACTTATCTTAAATGGGTATTCTAGTTCCATTTGGTTGGCATATGTTGTAAATATCATTTCTTTTTTAGAGCTGGATATGGTAAGATACCAAAAGAGTAAATCATTGCAAAGGGTTCGTATGATTTCTGGTGTAGTATTTAAGTTTAGTTCACTTATATTAAAATCCCCTTTTAAAGCCACATTAGGTCTATTTTGGGGCGTAATTTTGAACTGTGAGCAGATGACGAGGACGACACTTGAGCTGGCATACCCTCACCAAACTTCCACACTGCACAAGTAGGAGGACATAGTAGTATTTAAGAGTTTCGTTGAAGAGAAATAAATTGCTTCTCATCGACTCGACATCACATCGATACAGTTCAATTATTTATATTTTCGAAAGAAAAAAAAAACACATTCATTTTAATTCATTATTATACTATGGATATTTTTATTATTTTGCTTCTTAAATTTAAAATTTTGCATAAATAATTTCAGTTGGTTTGGCCGGACTGCGCTTTGTCTAGGAATATAAGGAAAAGGAAATTTCATTCCCTTCACCATTTGCATCTGAAATTTCATGTGGATTGGAGATATGAAAAATGGTAGAGAATAGAACAGATAAAAGTTTTTCAAAAAGGCTTTATGAGCGTGCATTTAAAGGCATTTAAAGTTACAGGTTAAAAATCATTTTCTTGGTCATAACTTCAAAAATTGCTACTGCTGAAGAACTTTTTAGAAAAAAAAAGTGATTCATTAAGAAAAAATAATAATTTGTCTGGTTAAGTAATTTAGTATCTTCAATCGTGAATAAGTTAAAGGAAAATATTTCAAATCTCATAATTTTCATTTATTTTAAGATAGTTGGCCCATCAAGGAACTCGGCCGAAAAACTTTCAATTTCCTTATAACTTCACTTCCAATTCAAATATACCAATTATTTTTATTATGCTTATATGCTTTTATTATGTTATATATGCTTACATACTGATAGATAGAGAAAGGGCAATACGTATTTAGTAAGAAAGAGAGATAATTACTGCAAAGGATAGGCATTCCTATAAATAATATATCTTAAACAGAAAGTTGTTAAAATGCAAAAACGGGTGCCGAATGAAAAGGATATGAATTCAGGAATAGTGCTTATTGAAAATGCCACGTGTTTTCAGATTACGTTTGGTTTTAAACTAACTTTTTAAACTTGAAAGAGTTAAGCATTGAAATGAAATAATAAATAATTGTCATTCCAATTACTATTTGTGTTTCGAAGATGTATTATGAAAATATTTTCTAAACAGGTTTTAATAGTCGATTTGGTATGAAAAGCATCAAATTCTGGAAAAGGTAAATAAGAACAATTTTATTGTATAAGCTGTTGAATTGGGTATTCAAAACAAGCCTCTAAGTTTGAGCTCGAATATTCTACCAGATGACAGAATAGGTCAGTTGATAAACCGAGCTTTCGCATTTAAAATAAAAAGCTAATAATCTAAGAGGTAAAATTTAAATCAAAAGGTTGTAGGTATTATAAAGATCTGAAGTTTTGGAATATTATTATAATTTAATTTAGAATTAAATAATTAAAAGAGTGCCAATTTGGAAAAATATTTTTCATTTTTTTATTTGAGTTTTTTTTAATTCTAATTAAATAAATTCTCTATAAATAGGAATAACTGGTAAAATTTTATTATCTACTGGTCTACAAGTTCTGAAATCCTGTTAACTTAGAATGCATAAATCCTGTTCGTTAGTAAAATAAAATTAAATAATTCCATCATGTTTTAAAAATAACAACACAATTTATAAAATTTCATATCAAAAAGTTTATTTCAATCAGAATATACTAATTATTTTCAACAAATTGTAATACGAAAATACCAAATAAATAAATGACTGATATGTAAAAATTAAGTTTAAACTTCATAAATCATTTTTTAATAATAATTCTCAATTTTTAATTGATCCTCGAGAGATAATGCATAATTTATAATTGCGAAAATGGTAATAACTAATGGAAAAAAGAAGAAAGATCTCTCTTTTTTTTTAATTCCTCAGTTCATTGTTTATTCCTTAGGATTGTCTCTTGAGCATTACAATTGCATTTAATGAGGAACTTCATTTTATCAAAAAGCTCTGATAACTTCAATTCACAATAATTTTAAATAAAACTTTATTTTTCTCTTTGCGATTGTGTAAATTATGAGAGAAATTTGACTTCTTTTAAATACTTGAAAAGTTTCTATCCAGTTGGATGTACATTGTACATCTTAATTAGTGCCGTTTCCAATTATTTGTAATTTAATTAAATGTGCATAAGGAAGTCCTTTTAATTGCATTCTATGATTTAATAATGAGGATGATGAAATTCCACTTATAAGCTATCAACAGAAGTAAAAAGCTTGCGACCAACTTCCGAATGAGCTAGAATATGTAACATGTAGAAAAAACAAGTGATAAGTTTCGAAATATTTGATATAATTTATACTTTGACACCAACGCAAACTTGCAGTCTCACAACAACTATTCATGCATTTAATGAAAAACACGATAAACTATTAATAGTTTTTTATCCTTGTATTCAAATATTAAGCTCAGTAACACATTTTGATCATCTTTAGCAAGAGGAGGAGCTTGATTTTTCATAATTTCATTCAAAGCTATCTAGAATAATATCATTATAGTGGCGATTACTTATTATCCACACATATACTATTAATTAAAATATAAAATTCAGGAAATGAATTCGTAGACAGATTTGTGAACTGTAGCTTGTCTTCATGAAATACTTAATGCAAAAATAGATCTACTTTTGAATGATACAATCCTATATAATATTCAAATCGTATTTCAAGGCAGGTATAATCTGGTTGGTAGGGCGTTGGATTCGCATCCCTTGGGTTGTGAGTTTGAACCCAGCCGGCCGAAGACTCTCCATATGCATGGTGGCTGGTGTACATATAAAGCTGTCGTAGCTACAATGTCCTCCAACTCGAGACAGTACCAATGCGGACACTGGATCAAAGATGATCGTTCTCAGATTCAGGTCTAAATTACGATCTGTGGATGAGTTAAAGAAATGTATGAATGAAGTCCGCCCCGTGAAAAGGGCTGTGACGCATGAGTAACTACGACGCACTCTTGGCCCTAGATGGCGTTACTTGACACAAGAGACGCTAAAATTCGACTTAAAAGTTTTGTACAAATAGTATAAGATCTCTAATATTAATTCTAATTTCAGTTTTTATTTATTCTAACGATTAATATTTCATTATGCACAAATTTTTCTCCAAACTAAAAATAAGTATAACAATAATAAACTTCTTCGAATAAAATTACTCGGATTTCAAAACTTTAAATAATTATTCCTGGAATTTTCATGCTTTTAAAGAAATTTTGCTTTGATAATTTAATTTAATAGCAACATAAAAAAAACGATTGTCATCAATTAAACCTCCAGGGTATACAAGAGACTCTGTTCGCGACAACCACTTTGTTTTCCTTCATTTTTTCATCCTAAATAGCCGTTGGTATTCTTTTGCTTTTAGGTATTTTTTTTATCCTCTTCTCTTTGATCGCATATGAGAAAAAGGTGGGTGCCATAAACTGA
Source organism: Argiope bruennichi (assembly GCF_947563725.1). NCBI lineage: Eukaryota > Metazoa > Arthropoda > Arachnida > Araneae > Araneidae > Argiope > Argiope bruennichi. The sequence continues at coordinate 78,315,886 of NC_079152.1, forward strand.
AACTTTCAATAAATTATTACACAAGCATTGTCTTCTTCACTGTGTCCCTGCTGCCATCTATCTTCTTTATCGGCCAATACACTTTCTTCTGGCGGTAATTTATCAAAATCATTCACACAATTGATTCCCGATTACCAAACGCTATTCTTTAAACTTCTTCCATAATATCTCTTGAATTCAGTGTATTTTTAGAAATTCACTTAAAACGATAAATTTTTTGGAATTTTTTAAGAAGTATATCACTTAAAAAATGTTCGTGATTTTTCTACAAAAATGTAATGATAGGAAAGTTAATCTGTTATTCTAAATTAAAATTTAGAATTCTTAAAATTTCCCAATAGACATAAAGATATGTTATTAGACGCCTTTAATGACCAGTTTCTTCATCCATTTTATTGACTCTTTAGGTTGTTAAATTATTGATATGGATTTTTTTTTAAATTTCGCCTTATTTCATAAAACAAAAAAAAAATGTGAATTTAATTGTATCAGAATATAATATATTTTTGTGCATGCAAGTTAAAAGGTGTTCATATTGCAAATAAAAATGGAAATGAAAAATCACATTTACGTTGAATTAATGTCCGTAAAAAATAATATTTTTTTTTCATCTTAATTTTAACACTGGTAAAAACAAGCAACTGAATGTTCCGATGGATGTGCTTACACTTCCTCATGACATTAGAAACATTGTTACAGATTGATTATTATTATGAAATTACAAATATTCATTGTAAAAAAAAGCAAAACTGTACGGAAATAAAACTAAAATTATTGAAAAGGTAATTTTTTCAATTTTAAGAAAATCCGAAAATTATTTTTGTGAGAAAATAGTTTTAGAACATATGAATATCAATTCCCGTAGACAAATTAACGATCACTTACATAGCGACGGTTAACTCATCCACAAACACAACTCACGTCTGTTATTTGGACCATTTAACTAATTAGATGACATTTATCTTTGTTATAAATTAATTAAAATAGAAAAAGGATCATATAATTAGACACGATGATAGCTAGCAGATATGAACTACAGACGAGTCAAATGGCAATCAACGTGTTAAGCCTACTTTCGCATTCTTAACCTTCTATTTGATGCCTATTTCTGTCATTTTGATTTCTTTTATATCTTATTTCCTCAGACCGAAAGGAAGATTATGCGAACATTTTTAATAATAATTTGCAGCTCCTTAAATCAGCTAAGTGGAGCGTGCAACTGTAAGAATATCCAATAAAACAGTCTGAAATGTTCATATGGTATTTGAATCCATTTAACGATTACCATTCGACAAAAAGTAATAAAAAATTTCCATATCATGTAGTTTAACTTTTTATATGTATAGATTTTGTTTGTTTAGAACAGAAAATAAAACTATGCAATAAAAAAATTCATAAAATTAAGGCAAAACATTGGGGGTTTTTTTTGTTTTGTTTTTTTTTCCATTATTTCGCTCAAAAAATTTTTTAAGTAAAATTTTATAATTGAAACGAAATACGTCATTTTTCCTTTTTTGGCAAAACTCCTACAACTGAAAAGTTTTAAAACATTTCTTTTTTTACTAACGCCTAACTTGCTTTGTTACTTGCTTAACTTTTTGCAAATCGAGTGGTGTATCACATTATGGTGCATTATGTCTGTACACAGAATGCAACGCTCTACAGGGAAGATCGCTGGATCCAATGTGAATTAAAATAAGTTGTGTATCTAATACTTAAATCCGGTACTGGTTGAATAATAAATATACACTAATAGAAATGCTTACTTAATACAAAAATATTTAATATATTCGGAGCATATGATCGACAAAACCCATTTTTACACCATTTAAAATTCGAAAAATTATTAATAATATTAGTTTTAATAAAATAATACTAGTTTTATTTCTGTACGGTTTTTCACTAATTTTAATATTCTTTAATTAATTTTATGCAAAATTTGTAACATTCTTTATTGTTGTAATAAAATTCATGCCAGTTTTATAGTTTCAACAAATTTTTCATCCGTATATTTTTGCCAATATTAAAGTTAAGAATAAAAAGTATATTTCTCTCTGAACAAAACTTCAAGGCAGAATTTTCATTTGCTTTCATTAACTTATTAACCTTGCCTTGCTTGTGTAAATTATATCATATTAAAATCGTTACACACAAACGCAACTGCTGACGCAATCAAATCAGACAATCAATTCTGAAACTTTTCCATGCTTTGTTGTTACAGATTAGAAGTTCGAAATTTACGTGTTTTTTTTTTTTTTTTTTTTTTTTTTTCTATGCCATTTTCACATATACTAAAATAATGAAACATGTTCATTCTTTGAAAAAAATTTGCAGTTATGTTGAATGAGTATTTAACGAAGTTTCAACAGAAATCTGTAGTCAGTCACATTCCCCAACATGTCTTATTTACTCATAAAAAGTTTCTAATATTCCAATATTTCCAATAAACAATAAGAATTATAATTATAATAAGAATTGTTTATAGAATATTCTATAAGCAATATTCTATAATACTTAAGAATAACCGTCAGTCTAAAGAGAACAGTGCCATTTCTTCTAATAGATTTTTTGTTCTATATTTAATTTGAAGCTATTTACTACAAAAAAAAAATTAAAAGAGGGCTTTTTTTTTTCTTTCTTTCTTTTTTAACTGGCAGAAGATCATATTTTTTTAAATTGTATTCTAGAAAAAATCCCTTAAAAGCGACGAAGAGATAATTGATGACGTTTTTAAAAAATATTTTATATGATTAATTTTCACAATCAATTTGGAAGTATTACACGGTGTGGTTCACAATTATAGGTCAATTTTATAAAGGGGGTAAATTGCTTGATTAGAGCTAAACTTTCTAAATCCTTTGCGGTCCATTAGATTTCTATGAGAATCTAATGGACCACAAAGTTTTGAGTTTGAAAATTGACCTGAAATTATAAATAAGGTAGTAGACTGGATTAGAATTTATAAGAAACTAGCTGGTACCCGGTGCGTTGCTACCGCAGAAGAAATTATTTTGTAAATATCTTTTGAAATTTGAAATAGCTATCTTGTTTAATTAGAAATGATAGAAAGAATGATATTTTCTTCATTACTAATTAAACATTCATTTAATTAGTAATGAACAAGCCGGCGTCCTGGCATAGGGGTAGCGCGTCTTCCCCGTGATCTAGGCGTCCCGGGTTCGAGTCCCGGTTTGGGCATGGTTGTTCTTCTGTTGTTCTATGTGTGAATGTGCCCTCCTGTAAAAAGGGGTTGTGCAAGCGAATGAGTAATGCGTGAGTGGCAAAGTCGTACTCTTGGCCCTAGTTGGCGCTGCTATAAAAAAAAATAAGAGACGTTCCCCCTCAGGCTTAAATCGCTGTCTTCGTAACAGCGGGCTTGTCAGTGGCAAGTGCCACAAGAAAAAGAAAAAAAATAATGAACAAACTTGTGAAACTTGTCGACAATTAATACATTCATTGAAATTGAATTACATATACAAAGGAGGTATAAATAATATGTTCCTATTTTTTTTTTACTTTATTATTCAAGTGTTTTAGGGTAGACAATATTTTTATTTTCCGTCTTCAGCAAAAACAAATAATTTTCTTGACTGTCCGCCTCGTGAGCATACAACATACAACTGCCATGTGAAAAACGTGGATTTTCTAGGTTTCACTCCTCACACTTGAAGCGATTGACTTGTTAATGGTCATCGAAAATGCGAGTCGAATGAGGAACTGCAGTCATTTGAATCAAAAAGTATGTCGATGGAAATAATGGGAATGCATTGAATGAGTACATTTTCTACATTCGAGAATAGTTACTTTGATTATTGCCGCATGTTAAATGATGCATAAAATATGTGCATGTATAAAATACGAAAAAAACAAAATTCATTTTTATATATTAGATATAATTATTTTACTATGCCTATAAACTTGTACGCAGATGCAGAAAATAAGTTGGAAATGTTTTATTGAACCATACGGCAGAGCATAAAATACGAACAAACAAAAAATTATTTTTATATATTAGATTTAAAAAGAACCCTTATAAGTATCCAATAATACTAAACAGTAGACTTGTTCAACCCAATATGATGTGCAGTGACATTGGGCAATGGACTACAAAGGGTTAAAGTTTTGAAATGAGGAATCAGGGTATCCTAGACCCAGTCAGCCCTAAGGCAAAGTATTGGCATGTAGGCCCTACTCGAAACTAAGTACTGTCTGTCGATCACAAGAATAGCTCCCGCCAAGAAGTCTATCTAGCGGCGATCGCTGTAGTAACAAGACTAGCTCATTTCTAATGGGGATTAAGCGTGTAGGGAATTGGCGGAATTAAAGGTTACATCACGTCATTCGTCTACTCGGATTTAAAAGAGTTGCACGCATTATCTTATCCTTGTGTTTATTTTGCTTTTGCTTTTAAAATTATTTGTTCCTTACTGGTTTAATTGATTTTCCTAATTTGCTAAACTTGCAAGATGGCCTTTAAGTTAAGGAAGGGTGAAATTTTGAAATCGCAGGCACGTAAAATTGTATATAATGTTGCGGAATTTTGTTCCAATGAAGCTTCATCGAAATCTGCGTTAATTCCACTCCCACAAGCTCTGAAAAGGGCTTCTCAAGCAACTGGAATTTCTGAAGCTACAATAAAAAAAATAAGAAAGGAAGTTTCATCATCGGGCTCATCGACAGTTTTAAAATCACCCGGTAAACAACGTAAAAGACTTAGTGAGAGAAACTGAAATATGAATTTGACCAAGTGCGTTATACGGCAAACAATTCAAGACTTTTACTTAAAAGAAAGGAAAGTACCATCCCTCAGAAAATTACTACCCGTGTTGAAAGAAAAAATTGGATTTTCGTGGCAAAAAGACACATTGTGCAAAGTCTTACATTTAATGAGTTTCCGATGGAAGAAGTGCGTGAATAATAGAAAAGTACTCATGGAAAGACCAGATATTGTTTTTTGGAGACACAGATATTTGAGAGAAATGAGATGTCACAGGAAAGCTGGACGACCTATTGTCTATATTGATGAAACGTGGGTAGACAGCAATTTGACATTTAAGAAATGTTGGCAAGATGACACAGTTTTGGGAGTTACAGCAACAGTTAATTCGAAAAATAGACTTATAGTTGTTCATGCTGGTTCATCAACGGGTTTCCTTACGGGTGCTTTACTAGTATATAAAGCATCAACAAAAAGCGGCGACTATCACGGGCAAATGAACTATGAAAACTTTAAAAAATGGGTGTTGGAAAAACTTCTTCCAAATTTGCAACCAAACAATGTCGTATTCATGGAAAATTCACCGTATCATACGACTGTCGAAAACCCCACTCCAACGAAGTACTCTACAAAAAAAGTTATGATAGACTGGTTGAAAAACAACGGAATACCCTGCTATCAAAAAATGCGAAAAGCGAAACTGTTCTCTCTTATAGACAGTAATCGTCCGAAGAAAATTGTCTATAAAATTGATAATTTAATAGAGAAAGAAGGACATGAAGTTATCCGAATACCCCCTTATCATTGCGATTTGAACGCAATCGAATTTGTGTGGTCCTCTGTAAAAAGAATAATAAAGGAACGAAATGTTACTGGCGATTTAAGTTTGGACAATCTGAAATATCTTCTTCAAACAGCTATCACTGAAGTTACTTCGGCAGAATGGGCAGCGCATTGCAAACACGTAGAAAAGCTTGAAAATAATTATTGAAAGAAAGATGGGCTGTTAGAAGATTTAGTGGACGGACTGTCATTTCAAATTGATACCAATGATGATTCTGATTCAGAAGAAACCGAAACTTGTGAGAGTGATTTAGAGGATTTTGAAATGCTTGAATGAACATTATTTTCGAAATTTAGACTGCATTTTATTTTATTTTACTTTTAAAACTGTTTTGCCTTAGAATTGTTGGAAAATACATGCTGAAAGTTTAATAATCAACGGAGTTCTGCCATTGTATTAATAATCTAAAGTCCTTGATAATTACTAATAGTTATGAAAATATTAAACAATTATTAAAAAGTTAAATAATTACTTTTTTACTGTAATAATTTTCATCTTTATTGCATATTCATTAATATTTCATTTTTAAGTCTAAAAGTTTAAATATTATAATATAATTATTATATTAAATTTTTTCCACTCTTTATAAATCAATTTAAAAAAATCGCCAATACGTCATCAAGGCGATCAGTAAGCCAACATGGATGCCTTTCTTTTTAAATCCCCTATTGAAAATAGAGCAGGTCTTGTTTCCACGGCAACAGACTATCGTAGACATATTGGCGGGAGCTATTCTTGAGGTAGACAAACAGTAGGACCCACTGTCACATAAGGACAAATGTCTACAAATGGTAAATGAACAAGACTCAATGAGTAACGACCATACAATAATAGTTCTGGACCTTTGGCATAGCAGTTAATGGGTACCTGGCCGAATTATCAATAGGCAACTGCCTAGAGGTCTCGCAACATAGACGAGTTCTGATTTTTCGATTACTTTTAGGGGAGATTAAGGTGATTTAATTTTATGCTTGAATTTGAATTAAATGGTCATCTATACGAATTTATTCAAATTAAAATCAGGCACCGTTGAAATTTCAGAAAAATATTCTAAAAATTTTTTTCATGTTTTCAAAATTATCAACAAATAAGTGCGATCCGGTCTTTTTTGCAGTTGGTTGACTAACTCACGTTGACCTTGGCATATATTCTATTGGTGTATTTACATTATGTTAAAAGAAAGCTTTATAATTTTTAACATTTTGCTTAAAGCGAAAATTCTAATTAAAACGTAAAATTGCTTTCACATTTAAGTTCTTTTATAAGCAAGTTTTTTAATCCATTTAGCTTGAAGATAATACTTAATTATATGTTTAACATATTGCTAAATAATTAAATATTTTATTAAAGTTCAGCTATGGTAATATTTGTTTCTTAAAAACTGCTTATACAGATATTAACATAAAATTTTTTTAAAAAAATCTGGTTTCAGAACTTAAGGTGAACAGAGTCCCTACAGGGCATAATCCGACTCTGAATGCGTAGAATATATCTCTCCGTGTCATGGCCTGAAATCTGGATTTTCGCATCCTGTCTTCCCTTTATGAATTTTGATTATGATGTGATTAATCAATGGCCGAAAACATTGCTTTTGATTCCCCAATTACCTGAGATATTGTTAATAAAAATCTCACTTTTAACTACATTCCATAATTTAAATTGATATAAAGAGAAAATGCATGAATTTAATATTCAAAGAAAATGAAGGTTAAAAATGTAATTTCCAAGCAAAACAAAATAAGAAAAATAAATATTCTTGAAATAAAAGAAATTATTCCCTCTAGATCCAGATATAGAAGAGTTTGCCTTTTTCTGCCTTAGAGGAAATACATACATATTGTATGCGACTGATTAGAAATTATAGATAGCAGTTTAGAAAGAGTAATAAAGTTTATCGGAAAACCCAAGCTAAAAAAGTGAAATTAAATACATTTTTTTAATTTATGAATAGAAAGGAAATATATATGCTTATATACAAGAATGCAGTATTTGAATCTTAAAAGTTTTAATGCTACTAAATAATGTCTTCAGAAGCAGAAATAGAACATGAACAATTCCAAATTGTCCAAGATTTTGACTCTTTTAACGCTGAAAACGAGCTTGAATCTTTTAAACTAATAAAGGGACACAAATTCGATATTGTCACAAAGGTATTTAAAAAAATTCTATATTTAAAAAATATCAATAAATTTCAATCTTCATTTTTATAATCAACAATCTTTTCAGGAATCATAAAAAATAAAGGCAATACAATATATTACTATTCTTGATATACAAATTCTTTGCATATACAAATAAATGCATATACAAATTCTTCCTTTCTGAACTGACCAAATTCATTGATGATTTAATTTTAGAAACCATTATGATATTTCTTATTTCCGAATTCATCACTCCTTCAAGATGAATTCTCCTCTTTATTTCAAGGGTAAAAAAAAAATAATAATAATAAAATAGGTTTAAAAAATTATTTTTTGAAGAAAATTACAAGATTACAATGAATAAAACTTTGTGAATACAACTTGTTCTTTCTAACTTTCAAATTTTTTGCCTTTCTTCAATTGCAATTCTTTTTCCAGATGACATAAATACATAAGCAAGAAATATTTATTATCTGATATCATTACTGGTAGTTGTTGCAATCAATAGTGGAATCACTTCTTCAATAGATTCTTTATTTTTTTAATGCCAGTGTCACATGACAAATGTAACTACATATATCAATTATTATCTCATACATATTATTTCAAGCTCTTCCTCTTACAACATGAGCAAGATTTTAAAATGCAGCTCACTGATGGATCTAGCATGCATCATGTGAGAATGGAATGATAACATTAAAATGATTTTTTTTAATTGCAGCATTATATCAACATGAAAAAATGATATCTTTCCTATTGTTTTTAGGAATTCATATATTATTTCAATTTTCTATAGAGATCATTTCTGAATATTTTATAAATTGTTCATCTAATATAGCTGAAAAATTAACAAGATTAGTTTTTCTCATTTAAAGTATAATAAAGAATAAAAATATTTTAAAAGAAAGGTTGTTGTTACTTTAAGTTTTATTATTTAAATATATAAATTTCATTTTTAAGATTAGCTCCTAAAAAATTCTCCAAAAGAAAATTCATTCAGAAATGAGAAAAAAATGTAAAAACACATTGCACTTGAAACTGCAGAAAATACACAAAATTCTTGCTTATTGTTATGCTTTTTATAACAAGTTATCATGTTCTTATTTAATACTAGCCGCCTTTGGCGACCAGCCGGTTCGCCAATCTTAATGTTCGTTAAAATTTTAATAATTAAATATTTTATGCAATTTCTACTTTAATAGCTTCTTCATCAAAATATTTTAAAACTTCAAATTTTGATTATCATATAATTCATTCATAATATTATAAAGGCCTTCAGTCATAACGTAATATGTATCTCTCTCATTTTCTGTTAGCACCCGTAGAATTTATGCTTTAAATTAAAGTGGAAAGAATTTATCTTCAATTAATATAATAATATTTTTTACTGAAACAAAGCATTTTTTTATAATCTGATTACTGAAAATAGAGTCACTCAGTGTTTAAGCTTTATGGGCACTAAAGAATATCTTTTTAAATTTATGTAATATCTCAAGAGTTGGTCAACAAAATTTTCTTAGATTCATTATGAGCAGATCGATTAATTAACAATGTTTAAATTTAAATGCATCAAACACTAAGAAAATAAAACGAATCGTTTAAAATAAACGGTTGAAAACAGGTTTTAAAAAAACTACTTAAAAAACGATGTACTTAAAACTATAAGCATATACAAAAAATATATAATTAACATAAATACAATTTACTTACAAAAGCATGCAACTAACCCAAAAATAATTTAAATCATCCATTGATAACGTTGTCATGGCAACAATCAGAACAGAGTGCGCATGCGTGAATTTTCTTCGCCGGTTACGTAACGCAAATACGTGATTTTTTTCTACGCCAGTTGGGGTAACGCTATGCGGATTAGAAATTTTTAATTTCCTTTATTCTGTTTTATTTTAATTCAAAAGTACTTCAGAATGAGTCTGAAAGATTGATTCATTAACAATGTTTAATTTTAAATGCATCAAACATTAAGAAAATAAACAGAACCAATTGAAATAATCCGCCGAAAAATTTTAACCCTAGCCTCATTACTGTTGGGAAAAAAAAAAAAAACTGAAGCCTTTCTCGTTTGGCGCTGGGGATAATGGAAGATTTTTTTGGCGAAAAAGTTGGCGGTGGGGAAAATGGAAGATTTTTTGGCGGGAAAGTTAGTTTTTAATTAATAATTAAAATTCTAATTAAAAATTCGAGAAAAGAAACCCCAGGTGCACATTCCCAACCTCCAAGGTATACATGTACCAAATTTGGTAGCTGTATGTCAAACGGTCTGGCCTGTAGAGCGCCAACACACACACACACACATTGAGCTTTATTATAAGTATAGATTAATGTTTCTTTTAAAAAAAACTGAATTCAACAGAAAAAATATTCTTTTTACTTTCAAATTTTCATAAAAACAATATGCTTTTTTTTTCCCAAAAAATTTCATTTAAGCAATATTCTTTTCTCAAACAATAATAATTTTAGCAGAAAAAGTCATGGCAATGAGTTTAATAACATATAACACAGAGTGGGGGAAAATACAATCTATCAGAAACAAGAATGCAGCACTTGATAAAGTAAATTTTAATGCTTTGAAATAATATTTGAAACATAAAAATGGAAAATGAACAAAATTCATTCTCGACTTCAAAATTGCCCAAGAACCACAAATGGACTCAATTCCTACTTTTGAATTCTAGTTAAAAGATAAGAGAGCCTTCTTTCCATTCCCCTTATCTCCTCTCCAAATAATAAATAAATAAAAATAAAAAAAACTTGCATTGTTAAGAGGAACATACCTCATTTCAATCAAGATAATTTATCTTGATTGAAATCAAAAGTTTAATAGAAAACTTGATTGCAATTAAATTTTGAAAATATTAAAATAAAGAATAAAAGTTTAATCATCAAGAGCTGTTCAAAATTTCAGAATTTGGAGACATCAAGTGTCAAATTAGAAATTCCATATCTTTACAAAAAAAAAAAAAAAAAAAAAAAAAAGAGAGAGAGAGAGAGAGAAAAGACACTGAATATTAAAGCTAAATTTAGAATAATCAAATTTTGAAATATAAAAAAAGCAGATCATGAAGTACTTTTAATCTTTTTTATTACTTCTTCCTTTAACATATATTTATAAAATCCACAACTTTAAATTGCAAATAAAATGTATTTATTTTAAATGAACTATGAAAATGTATTAAAAAGTTCAATGGTTTATTAATTTTTCATTAATAAAATTATTAATTTAATGCATAATGAAAATCAGTAACTGGAATAAACTTTAGTTAAGATGAGTTCCCTTTTTACATTGCAACTTAAGAGTATTGAAAAAAAAATAAAACTCAAACTTTTTTAATCAATAATGCCTTATTTATTAAAATTATAACTTCTCAAATAAATTTTTAATATTTTAAACACATTAATAATAAATATTCAGAAATAATAACAATAACATATTTATTAAATAAACCATAAAATGCAATACAAAAAGAATTTTCCAAATTCTCATTGAAAAGAATGTTCTGATTAATTAAAAACATAAAAAGAAATCAGATAATATTTTAAAATGACACATCGTATTGAATAACAATTTTCAAATGTTGTCTTTTAAAAATATAAAATCACATCAAATAGTAGTATTAATGATTATAGTAGATTATCATTTCATTTATTAGCATTTATAGTAATAGTCAAATATAGATATGAAATAAATAATGATTCAAAAGAACTGTAGAAAGATAAATTATATAGTAAAATGAAAAGGAACTAAAATCGTTGATTTAAATTCATCTACACTGTTATTATTAAAGAGTAATAATATGCATTCATAAAAACTAGCATCTTTATATATATGATTTGAATATTTACAAAAAATAATGAAATGGGCTATATTTTGACAAAAGAACAAATTTTAACCATAAAAAGTTTTTTCATTACATTAAACAAACATGCATATGTTTTTATACGTTTCCTTTACAACAACTTGAAACCCCAAATGAAATGCTTTAATATCTTACCATAAAATAATCTTAAATAGCTTATATGTATTTAAAAGAGCCAGTCTAAATTTCATGTTTCCTTTAAAACATCTGTAGCATATGGCAGTATACAAAAACAAGCAATAAGTTGTCAGCTTTTACAATAATTCTTAAAAACTTTTAACTCTGAGAACTTATTAAATGCATCCCAAGCAGATTCTATAACATACTTTTGTGACACAACTATGGAAGTAAAGGCAAACATTTGAAATCACCCATTTAACATTTTATTTGAGATTCATAACACACATAAATTTACAAATTATGTATGCAATGTCGATAATTTTTTAAAGGCATAATTCTAATGCAGTTACAGCAGCTTAAAAAATCTTCACAGCATTTGGGGATATTTTTAATAAACAGTAAAGCAATTCATTAAAAGAAATATGCTTTGAATTTATGAAAAACAATCAAAATTCAAACATTATTTTGCAATAGATGAAGAAAATGTAACACAAATTTGCTAAGTGTACGAATTTAGTGTTCATTAGTGTTATTATTAGGAGTATGTGGAGACCATCGAAGACAGTCCTTATCGATTACTTTTTCTGATTTACGATCTTTAGCTTTAGCTAAATAATCGTTTATTAAATCTCGGCGTTTTAATACTATATGTTTGCCTTTCCAATACTTTAAAAGACTTAAAGCCTGCAATGTGCTAACAATATCATAAGCAGTGATAGCTGTTTCTTGACTCAAATCTTTTATTGATATACCTTTGCCTTCAAATTTACTCAAATACTCCAAAAGAATACTTTTCCAATAACTACGATAAGATATTAAACCTAAATCAGAGAGAGGTTTCTCTGGTGAACCTACTTTTTCCTCAGTTTTACTCAACAAATAACTAAAATCTATCAGCATACGACCATATCCTTGTCTTTGGTAAGGAGGTAATGTTAAAATGCAAGAGACATTGTAATTCAAGAAAGAATTTTTCTCCTTGGAAAAATACCCAATGATATGAGCTCCTTCATTATCAGATTCAGTCATAACATAAAAAAGAAAAGGTTCCACATCAAAGTAGAGAGTTTTGTGATCTAAAAACAGTTTAGCAAGCAAGCATAAATTTTGACAGTAAGTTTTGTTCTTTTGTCCATCAACCTCAAAGAAAGATATATTACCTTTCCGATATATTTCATCACCTGGAGGATAACGCCATATGCATTTAGCCACATGTCTTCGCAGAACAGTTTGGCTGTTCATGTATTTTAAACAAAATTCACAAATATAAAGCTTTGGTAGCATTTGGTATTCTTCAGGGTATGGAGCAGTATACCATACATCCATTTCATATCTACCCATTTCAAGTGTATGAATTCTGCCATGTTTATCTTTGTGTTGTCGAAGCGTTTCTTCAAGCTCTTCAGCAGCACAAGCCTGGGCTTCTTTGAATAATTCTACATCATAAGAAGGAGCCAAATTATCAAGTATAGGCTGTCTACTTTTATCCTCAACAATTTTAATCTCTTTATTTTCTGAAGCAGAATCATTTTGCTTAGACTTGGGATTGTAAGACTTTCTTCTTTCATCCAAAAGCTGCCTGTATTGCTCCTTCTGTTCTGGAGTTGGCCCTATTTTGCGCAAACCAAATTTATTTAAAGCGCTAGATTCAGCAGTTAGCTGTCTTTCAATTCTCTGTTGAATTCTCACTTTATACCTAGCCTCACATTCTGCTGCTGTTGTATTGTGGTATATCGGACAAGTAGCAACTGTGAAATGTGTATCAAACTTACCACTCAAATGACCCATTGAGTTGCAACTAGGAACAGGACATTTCAGTTCTTTGTTTTCTTTTGCTTCAATTTCATTATTAGCTGATTCTGATTTACCTCTAGCTCTGCCCCTCTTTTTAGGACCTCTTGTACGCTTTGTATGAGTTGAGCTTTGTGTGTCACTAGCAGAGTCACTTGTAAAATCTTTTTCCTTTTTAGAACCTTCACTTTTGGGACTACTATTGTTTAAACCTTCTTCGGTAACATCCAGCTTCTTACTATTCCTTTTAGATTTTGGTTTAGAGTTTGATTTGGAAAATATCATTGAATCTTCACTGGCATAGTCTGGACTTGATTCCTTTTTTTTCCCAGTATTCTGCATACGCATGTTCTGAAGTGCCCGTCTTGTAGGATATATTTTATGCATTTCTTCATCATTCCCATCACTATCAGATTCTTGAAATTTGATATGCTTTTTACTTTTAGATAACTCTTCATTTCCATCGCTGTCTGACTCATGAGTTTGCTTTGCTTGTTTTTTGCCTCTGCGATAACTTCGTTTACGTTTACGTGAAGGCTGTATGATTTCACTATCAGATCCACTCTCTGACCCCAAATTGTCATTCATAGCATCTGATTTTTGCTAATATACCTAAAAATGGAAATGTATAAATAAGACAAAAAAAAACAATGATCATTAAATAAATAAGTTCAAAAAAAATTTGTAAAAGAAAAAAAAAATTTTTTTGAAGTTTTCCTAAAGTAAAATGTTACATATTGAGATAACTATCAATTCAAGTGATATCAAAGCTCTGCTACTACATGATAAAAAGGAAATCCTTAATGTATAATATTTATAACAATTTACCAAAGACAAAACTAATATTTCAAAGAATAAGAGCAAAATGAATACATAGCTCTTCAAATATGTTCCTTAAGCAGCAAATTTAAAATAAAAATTTATCTAAAGTAAATGATTAGTACAAATGAATGCTCGCTAACAACTTTATCAATTCAGGCAAAAACAATATTGACAAAACATTTCTCAAAAGGATACAACTGAAATACCATTTTAAAAAGTTACTTTAGTATTAGTTACTATAAAATTGAAACTGTAAACATGTGCACAGTATTTTAGGAACATTTAAATAAACCAAATGAATATTTTGAAATAAATTTTAAAAATCAAAAACTTTCTATAAAAGAAAAAGCCTATGCTTTGAATGAATTTTCATTATATAGTTCCCATTGAGATATCATGAAAACATAATTTTAAAAAACACCGAATAAGAAAGAAAAAAATTAAAGAGATCAAAAGCAAATCTTCAGAAAGAGGCAAGCAATTCTTCAGAGTTCTCTAAATAGTAGCCAGAACTGCCTACAACACAATATTTACATCTTTGTCGAAGAGAATAAAGACATTCTACTTAATCTTCTAAAGTATAACTTGGCTATGAACAGAAAACAAATTTTAATGCTTTCCAGAACTATTTTCAATTTTCAGCCCCAATTTTTATCTGATTTGATGATTCATTTCTTTTCTCTTTCTAATTTTTAATCCCAAATCTTCCAGTTTCATTAATAATCAAGTTGTCAGTTTGAAAATATAATGAAATGGCATTAAAAATTAAAATACCATTTTAAGTAATTTCAAGAGGAGCTGAAATTCTGCAGTCTTAATGGACAAGCCGTCATTCTTACACAACTTACAGTTAACTAAGTAGTAACTAATTCTTATTCTATAAATTACAATTAAACTATACAAGTGCAGATAATTCAGAACATAACTTTCAATGTAAAAATACATCTACAATTATTTCATATTATCTCAGTATTAGTTACGTATGTGTAATTTTTCAGAAATAATCACTCCAAAGAAAAAAACTTATATAATTTTTTAAATGAAAGTTCTATGTATGTTTGTGAAAAATCATTTTCTTATAAGCTTATTAGTGTTAGTTAAATTGAATTACAGTTTCAATAATTAAAACTTTTTTCTTTCTTATTGATTCAAATCTCAAAGCAATGAATGGGTGTTTAGAAATACTCGCTAAGAAAATGTAAATCAATCTTGCATCCATTTAAATAGGAATTCCATTTTTTCCATTACTTTTTGCTTACCAAACAATTCAAATATTTGTTTGTCTTATTGCTACAGATTTCACAGATCATAATAATATCATCATATTGCTATTTTCACAGATCATAATAATTACAGTTCATCCATCTTTAATATTTGTACATTTATAAGGAAACAACTAAAATGTTTATGATTTAAAGAAAATTAACCATTAAAAATATGTATTCATTATTTCTCAATCAAATACAGTTTTTATTGACAGAATAACAATTACACTATACAGTATCTCGGATATATTGAAGAAGCTGCCATTAAATATATAGAGGATATGTGTTTTAAGTTTTCTCATAAAGATTTTAAAATAGCAGGGTGGATCTAAAAAAGTTATGCTTAATAAGATTTAAAAATTACTTTATAGTTAATTTCTGAAGTTACCTTTATCCTTACCCTTAATATATAAAAACCCTTCAAAATTAATGCAGCACTATTTTATACAAAAGTAAATGACAGGAAAGATAATTTTTGTTTCAATATACAATTTATCACAAAAGTATCAGTAAATTAAACGATTAATGAAATAAACTTTAATCAATTACCATTAGGCTGGGTAAAATTCAAAATAATATTTAGAATGAAAAATGCACCTATGAAGAAGCAAAAAAACATAATTAAAATGAGATAACATTATAATCTCAGTTTGATTAATGTTAACATGCAGCAACTGATTTAAATAAATTTTGCAAATTTTATTAGAATTGAACAACAAAGTGTATTTAACCAATATATAGAAGAGAAGATGCTTACAAATTTAGCTGATCGAAACTCAAAAAATGATGAGAATCTATAAACTTTTAGTCGAATACGAAACGTTTGGTTATAAATATTGGAAGCAAAAGTCTTCCAAATGAAAAGAAAAATAAATCAGAGAAGTCTGGAACTTTTAAAATGAAAACTAAGAAACGTTAATTTGATGACATCCAAGATGCACCGTATGTTTGGATTTTGGAAGTGGGAAACGGTTACAGAAAAATTATCGCTAATTCTCACTCATATTAAATCTGGCAACAACTTCAAATTGCATTTAAAATAAGAATACGATAAGCCAAAATTATAATAATTTAAAATAATAGAATACTCTGCATAAATTATTGCTTCCTTTATTCATAAAATAAGCAAAGAAATATTTCGCGTGTAATTGCTACACAATAAAGAAAATTTAGAAAATTTATTCATTACCTATGGCAATAGAGCAAAAAAAGTAGATCAACCGCATTGTTGTTAAACAGTACCATAGAAAAGGAAGGAGGTATATGTTACCATCTCATACTTTCAGTTTCAATGATTGCAGCTACAAAGAAGCGAAACTTATTAATCAATGTCATATTTTTGTGTGTGTTGACGAATGTACTTATTGTCCCATTTTGAAACGGGGATAATAGCTTTCGTTGCTATATATTCCAAACTCATCAAGTTCAACATTTGCGGCTGTCAGTCAATTTTTCTTCCAATTTGATATTTGCAGTTGAGGAATTTAGATCTGATCATCATAATGATAACTCATATTTTTACTGCTGTTGCACCTGTTAATATTGCTGTCATTAAATACTGTAAGTAAATCTTGACGCAAGATTTAATGGATTTTATTCTACATTAAATTAAACTTAATTTACTGCAGTTGTTTAAGTTTAGTTAAATTGAACTTAAAAATTGAAAGTAAGATTCAATAATTAATTAAATTTTCCTTTCTTTCTTATTTTTCTCTCTACTTTGTATGTTTTTGGTTGGTTTGATTGGAAAATACTGTAACAATTAAATGTGAGTATTTATTAATTAAATCTGTTGCTAAAATCTGTTTATCTTATTTTGTTATTCTCTTTCATATATTCCAAGCAATGTTAAAATTTAAATTATTAATAAGATGCTTCTCTTTAGTAAAACTTTATCTGATTTTTTTTATTTATGTTGTCATAAGAATGCTCAAAATTCATATAATTATAAATTCCTGACAATTGATATATCTTGGTGTTGTAGAGAATTTTGGAGAATGAGTGTATGTTTTGCAGTTTCCAACTCATGTGACTTTTTATATATTTGTCTTTACAGATTTTTTTAAATCATTTTTCTTTCTTTTCATACAGAAAGCTTAGTAATCAATTGAAACAAAAACATTGAAGCCGTAAGTGAGAAATACTTGAGCTAAGATATAAAAGAAAAGTGCAATGAATCAGACAAAAATCAGTTAATGAGAATCGCAAAAAATATATATTAGAGTTATGGAAGGGATATTTAAAACTTGTAAAATTGGATTTCAAAGAACTGTGGTTGCCATAAGTCATGATTGATGTTTGGTCAGTTGATACCACTTTTTTCCACTTTAATTATCTACTTCTCTTGATTGCTTTTTCTTCCTTAAATTACTTTTTAACTCATTCTGTTGGAATATTGCTTCTAAGGAAACACTTTTCCAGTTCACTTTATTGATATAATTTTGTCATAGTTGCTTTTGTTATAAAATATACAAACTAAAATTAATATGTATCATTAATTTCCCAAATACTAATTCAAATACAAGTAATAATAACCAAGGGCAAATAATATTAATAGAAGTGGACTGCTTTAACTTATATGAAATAAAATTATTTTGTATTAAATATACAGTGTTAAATAAAATTTGGTGCTTGTGGAATATTTACAATAACCGGATTTTTTTGCTAAGCTAACAAGAAATATTATCAAGATATTTACATTGTGTATAATACAGTTTAATATGATCTGAAAATTGTCAACTAAATTGGGTACGATAAATATTCACAAATGCCTGAAATTCTTTAGTAAATGTGTCATTTTGATGCATTTCTGAACTAATATAATCTAGTTTATTTGCCATGGGATAGGAAATCTCTAAAACTTTTGTCTGATGAAAAATAATATAAGCACTTTCCTTAAGATAGTATTCTTTTAATAGATTAATTTTCTGAACTGCTGAAAGAGTCCATCATGTGAACTGCAAGAACTTAAACGTGCCTTTTTAACAATGACTCTTTCTCATCCTATTATCACTTCTGATTGAATTCTCCAGCAAATGTTTAAAGGCAGATGTTCAATTTCTGTGATGCTAACTGCTAAAATTGTTTGCTAAAATATTGGAAAATTTTAATTCAGGAAGAAATTAATAGAATATTGTTAGATGGCATTGATAAATCCAATTTAGATTTAAGCTTTGAAGATGATGAATTTGATGTTTTAAATTCTTTTCAAACTGTAAATTCATCTATGTTATTAATAAGTGATACAGGCAGAAAAAAAAAGAATTATCACAGTTTGTCTAAATGATAATTCTGAAAAAACTTGGAACATTGTTAATCATTAAAAATCCCCGAGGTTTGATTGTTATGCTCCTTAAAATGCAACATTTTTTTCCTTTCTTTGCAACGTTTAACAATAATTTTGCCACTTATTGCTGAATGTTGAAAATTTTTGTAAATAGTTAATGTCATCTAGTAAAAGAATATATTGTTCAAATAAATATTATCTTTTGTATCTATTTTTCTGCTTTTCATTTTAAATTCACATTTTTTTAGTAAAATTTTGGTGTTTTAATCTATAAATAATTTTATTTCTTTTATTTACCAATGTACATCTTAATAAATATTCAGTTCTACCAATTTTATTTTCTTGTATGCAAAGTAAGTGTTGTGTTCATAAAAAAATATGAACTTGAAATTTTAATTGTCACATTTCTGGCTTCCCTTTTCTTGAAAAATGCATTTTTTGAATTATGCTTGTGACAAAGATAACTTCAAAAGTACTTTGAACTGGACGAATGAAATTTGGCATATGTTCTCTACACCATGTTTCTATAAAATTTTAAATAAAATCTGTTCAGAGTAATCTGTCTGTCCAAATAAAATTTACCCTGATAAATACAAAATGAAGAGAACTAGATAGATGAAATTTGATATACAAAATTAATTTCCAAAGGAATCATTTGTATTAAATTTGAAATCAAATTCACCAGAGGATTGACTGTCTCTCAATCTGTGCTTTCACAAGTATATAAACATAACTCAGAAATGAATCAATTTAATATTTGACATTTGGTATGTGATTTTGTGGCTGCAATCTTAGTTCTGGCGTCAAATTTTAGTTGGAAAAAAAGGGATCTAAATTATACATTTGGTATTTTGCTATCTGTGGCAATGATGAGTAACCCAAAAAAATGATGGAAATTGCAACTTTTGTATATCTTTTACAGCTATTAATAATATTCTGATACAGCTATTAGAAAGTATATGAGAAAGTTTCAGATAGGCCACTTCTGCTAATTTCTCTCTTGGATACTAATAAATAAATATGAAGATTTGCTTTAGAAATAAAAATGTTCAAATAAATTAAAAATTCTTTTTAAGTTTTAAAAATTCATTAAATTTAAGGATTATTCAAATTAAAAATTTGCAGTCTGTTTTCTTGGTAAGTAAATAAAATGAAATAAAAGTAGTGAACCTCTTAAATTTTTATGATGCAAAAATCATTTTAAAATAACTGCATACTTAGTAAAATATAAAGTTATATCATTTCAAATTTAAGAATAAATTATATAGAATTAAAAAAAATCAAATAACTTTTAGTGAATTTATAAAGTGTTATAACAATTTGTAGTAGACTTCCTTATACAAGAACTACCAAATTATAAAGGGATCTTTTACAAATAGAGGGAAAGATTTATTTATCATCTTTCATCTCTGTTTTGGTGAATTTGAGGGTTTAAAAAAACTAGATTTCAAAGAACAGTTGGTTTTCAAATAATTAAACAGTTAATGATTACTAGAATTTCAGACTAGTGATGTTATTTTATGAGCATATATTTTAAATTATGAAAAATAACCTTTGTAATAATTTTTGGTCTTGAACTGACAAGCTATACTGTTTTGAATGCTAAGATTAGTTAATGTAAACTTTCTAGTTTTTATTTATTTATTCATTTTTAATATTTATAGGTTTTGCTGTCAATGTTTAGAATAATAGCATATATTCCTTTTGAAAGTTGCTTATTTATATGAAGCAATGTATATAGAAAGAAAAAAAAAGCCAATCTTGATAGGACCTTTCAGTGGTGAAGATGTCTTCATACTTCTCATTTCTGTGATTACAACAAATATGCCATTTCAATTTAAGAGATTGTAATTCCTAAACTGAATGATGTTTGCAAACAAAGCAAAGTTCTGTCCTAAACTTCAGAATTTTTGCAGTTCAAATTCAGGCAGGGATTATTTTCACATGGATATTAATATGCTAAGTGTTCTTGGGTTGGCAAACCCAACAATCTCTATATGTGCACAGACAATGGGACAATAAAAAATATTGTATACTCACAAACATTGTAAAATTAATTATATTTGAAACATGTGCTTTCTCTTTTCTTACTTTCCCATTTAACCAGACTGAGCCACAGCAACATTTGTCCAGATACAGCTAGTGTAAAATAAAATTCATCAACTAATATTTGTAATGTGTAACTAATATTTTTGCAAAAAAAAAAAAAAAAAAAAAAAAACCTTTTGTTATTTTATATATAGAATACAAGAAAGTAAAAATTATGATTATATTTAAGGAATAATTCCTATTATTCATCGTTACTTTCTGCACAAAAATTATGATTGGCTTTTTCATAATTTTCAGTTGAGATGTTATATAAAAATTATATTTAAAACATATTTTCTGAAGTTTAGCTTTTCTCTAATTATGTAAGCATTTGAGTCTTATAATAACAAAGATGATACACTAATTGTATGTTATTTATAGGGGGCAAAAAAGATGAAAAGTTGATCCTGCCTATTAACGATTCTGTTAGTGTTACACTTTCAGAAAAAGAGGTAAATATTTTTAAAACTATAAAATTTTACTGCAATTTTTAAGTAATGCTAACTTATGTTTTCTGTAATTTTATATAATAATGTAAATACAAACAATTTCTTTCATAATTTTTACTATGACAATCATTTAAATAAATTACCTAAATTTATAATAAATAATAATATAACTTTATGAAAATTCATCTAAATTATAATCTAACTTTATCCAAATTATTTTTCATAGAAATCCCTGGTGTAAAATATATTGATGTATTAACAAATTGTCGTGGATAATTTGGGAGTTATAACTATTATTGGTCCTGGACAAAATTTACTTTGCTCATTGCAATGTTTACAACTTTTGTAGCTTTTCAAAATTAAAATGAGAAAATAAAGCAGATCCCTATTGTGCATTGTAAAAAATTTTCTACAAGTGTAATTTTCTGAAAAAAAAAGTAGAAACTAAAGGTGCAATTCATAAAACCATTAACTTGAAAGATCAAATATTTCTCAAAGAAAATTATGATTATGTCTTTACTTATGACTAACCAATAAATGGGGGGGGGTAAGGTTTCTTATTTTTAGTTGGCTCTCAGTATTATTTGATGCTGGGTGAGGTGCCAAATTAAACCTTTTAGGAGCAAACAATTCATTCTTGAGCAGTGCAAGTTTTTTTTTTTTTTAATGGGGAATTGTTGCCCTTACCTTTTTCAAAACTAAAAGTCTCTGATTATTTTAATTAATATCTATATAAGAAGTTTTTAAATAGTGAATTGAAATCACAAAATATTTAATTATAGGTCACCTTCAAGAAGGTTTGTTTCCTTACCTTATTTATTACTATCCACCTTTGGCAACCAGCCGGTTCGCCAATCTTAATGCATGTTAAAATTTTAATAATTAAATATTTTATGGAACTCCCATTTTAATTGTTTCTTCATTAAAATATTTTAAAACTTCAAATTTTAATAGTCATATAATTCACTCATAATATTATAAAGGCCTTCAGCCATAACGTAATATGTATCTTTCTAATTTTCTGTTAGCTTCCGTAGAATTTATGCTTTAAATTAAAGTGGAAATGATTAAACTGCAATAAATATAATAATGTTTTTTTTTTTTTGTTTTTTTTTTTACTGAAACGAAGCATTTTTTTTAAATATGAGTAGGGGAAACAGAGTCGCTGAGTATTTAAACCTTATGGGCACTAAAGAATATTTTTCTTAATTTATATAATATCTCAAGAAGTTTTCAACAAAATTTGCTCAGATTCATCATGAACAGATCGATTAATTAACAATGTTTAGTTTTAACCTAAAAAATAAACAGAATCGTTTGAAATAATCTGTCGAAAATATATTAAACCTTCAATATCTGTTGAAAATAGGTGTCAACAATCAGAACACAATATGCATGCGTGAATTTTCAACACCAATTATGGTAATGCAAATGCGTGAATTTTCTACTTCAGTTGGGATAACGCTATGCAGATTAGAAATTTTTAATTTCCTTTATTCTGTTTTATTTTAATTCAAAAGTACTTCAGAATGAGTCTGAAAGATCGATTAATTAAAAATGTTTAATTTAAAGCACCAAACATTAAGAAAATAAACAGAATCCTTTGAAATAATCTGCCGAAAATTTCTTAAGCCTATCCTTTTTAGCATGGGAAAAAAAACTGAAACTTTACTCATTTGGCGATGGGGAAATGAAAAGATTTTTTTTGCGAAAAAGTTAGTTTTAAAATATAATTAAAATTCTAATTAAAAATTCAAAAAAAGGGACCCCAGGTGCACATTCCCGACCTCCAAGTTATGCATGTGCCAAATTTTGTAGCTGTAGGTCGAATGGTCTGGCCTGTAGAGCGCCAACACACACACACACATTGAACTTTATATAAGTATAGATTAATTATAATTTAAAAGGGATTTTATGTTTAAAAAATAACAATACATTTTAACACATTCTAAATACTCAGATGCAAAGTTTATTGGAAATGTTACAAGTCATAACACCCAGCTGCAAAAAAAAAAAAAAAAAAAAAAAATTGGATCACACTGATCTGCAAGTAAATTTGAAAATATTAAATAAATCCTATAGTCCATGCTCTGAAATTTAAATTACAATTGAAATTAACCTGAATTTCTATAAATATTTTTAGTTGATCAAATGAAAATGCAAAATGAAATTATTTTAGAATATGATTTTATAATAATTATTAATACTATTATTCTAAGCATTTAATCTTTTATTATTAGTAGTAGTACTATGAATGGAATACATGAAATTACTTTTAAAGAGAAATTGTGTAGATATATGATATGAATTTAATTCAGTCAAAAATTAATTGAATTACTAACAGTCATTCACATTATTGTAATAAAAAAGGAAGTAATGTAGCAATAACAATTTTTTTCCAAAGGAACTGCTGTGAACATTTTGAGTTTTAATTAACAAAAAAAAAATCCATGTATAATATTATCAGGTTAAAAATTTTATATTATACTTCGAGAAATTTAATTTGGGAAAATTTATATTTGTGAATTTTATAGATATATTATAAATCTCAAAGCATGTTTCTAATGTGCCATTCAATAAAATCATTGCATATCCCTTAAATTACATGACTGAATTTAAAAAATAAATAAATAAGATTTTTCATAAATGTGTGATAAATCATAACTTAATTTGCTTAAATTTTTTTTTACCAAATTCTATATTTAGGTATTAGTGGTTTTACAACTATGAAGCATACAAACAAGTGATGAAATATATTGTTAAAAAATATTTTTTATATGTTATATTTCTAAAACTGTTATATCAATAGCAGTTAATAAAAATAATTGAATTTCATATATGATTAAATAACTAATTTTTAACAAAAAGAATGAAATTAAAATTAAATTCTTCTTTTTCCAATTGTCTTGCTCGCCATTATTAATATTAAATGTTGCAATTTTTTTAACCCTTAACTGGGGATGTGCAGTCCGTGAGACCGCTAGCAATGGATTTTTGGTCACCTTTATTGTACTTTTAGCTGAGTTGAATGGATTGACCCTGTAGCTTCCAGTTTTGTGACCTTTAATACATGTGCACTTTTTCAACCAATTTAAGCAGATGCTTTTTAAAATAATTCAGTTATTTCTTTGGGTGCGGTCTCTAAGACCGCTCCTCCCTGTTAATGTCCCTGTGATAAACAAGGCTTTGCAGATGGCGCTAAAGCTTGGGTGCCGAAATATCATCCAATTTACAGATCCTATTATGAAACAGTGTCCAGACACTTTTAAATGAAGCAGAAAGTTATTTCAGTGATAAGGATAATTGTGCAGAAGAGTTTTTCGATGAAAGTTTGCATTCAACTGATTCTGATATGTATGTTCAAACATAATTAATTTTTCTAGTGATAATGCATTTTGAAAAATTTATAAAATATATTAATATACCAAGAGATATATATACAGAATTTATAGGTTGATTTTTATACTAGTTCTTAACCCGTATGTTTAAAACGCCCTAGAAAACGGTGCTATGAAAGTCACACAAGCCTATAAAAAAAAGGGCCAATTTTACCCATTGTCAATTCTTTTATTTTTCATATAATTGTAGAATTTTACAGTATATGGTCTTCTATATACCTTCATAGACTCTAAAAATAAATATGGTTTAAAAAGTAATATGTTTTTTCAAGAATATTATTTATTGTAACATGTAATTTAAGAGGAAAATGTATGTTCTAATGCATTTACTTTTTGCAATGATAATATATTTTGAAAAATTTCTGAAACATATCTATATATCAAGAAAAATATCTGTAAAATATATTGGCAGTTTTTCATACTAATACATTCATTAGAAAATTTAATTTGAGTGTAAATGAAATGTGGTCTCGTAGACTGCACCTCTCCTGTTAAGTCCTAAAATTTCACCTCCGCAGTTAAGGGTTAAGGAGTAATGGAATATTTTGTAAAATTGATTTACAGAGAAAACTGTTAAATAAATCATAAATTATTTCTTTTTATGCATAGAAAAGATGTTTAAAATGTTGCCAGCTCCTCTATATACATTTTTGTTGTGTTCTATAAATGATTTAGAAGAGAGTATGAAATCGAAAAGTTCACAGAATGGAAATAGAGTTTTTCAGATAATTGCAGATCTGTAGCTACAATAAATATATTACATATTTCTTGTGTTGAAGTTTTAAGAAGTATTAAACAAATTTTTGAAAATTTAGTTTTTTCATTTCAGATGAATTACTTAAATTCTAGATGCGTTGTTTTCATCTTAATTTTTTTAATTTTAATAATTCAGAAAGATTATTTTTACTGTTTTGTGCATAATTAATAAAATAAGTATATATGCATATAATTAAGAAGTGTATATTTCTATCATATAAATATTTTTCCTTTAATGCTTTTTGTAACTTAGTAATTAATTTTTTCAGATGTGTGCAAAAACTACAGTGGCATGTTCAGAACACTTTGAATGTCATCGAATGTGGTTGAATGGCAAGTGAGTAACAAATTTGCCAACATCAAATCTTGCTATAGAAGTAATTTTTTCAAAATCAAATTATTTATGAAATAGTTAGTATTATAACTGAAACTCATTTTAGTGGAAGATATGAACATTTTGAAAGAAAATGCACACTTATATGTAAAAAGTTGTCTAAAATATACTGTCAGTACCTAATTTTTCATTAAAGTTATTTTTGTTCATTTATTTGAGAAAATGAAGCAGTTTACAATTAGATGTAAAATAATGCTTGCTTGACATTTCACAAAATTTTCATATAGTAAGAAGATTAGAGAGATAAGTTAAACTGATGAACATTTTAATGATATGCTGTTGTATTACCATTTAAAGTGTGGTTTTTATAGTACATGTGAAATATAAGATACTAAAATTTGATACAAATTAATTACTAACAATCAAAATATAGTATTTACCTATAAATTAAAATTCAGCTTTTGTAAAAATTTGCATGTTTAATTATAGTAGTTAATTCCTTAATTCTAATAGAATAAAAAATATTGTTTCCTCTTTTATAGAGAACAAGACATTCAAGCTCCACGACTGCAAAACTGCATTAAAGAATGTAATTATAAAATTCTGTTTTTACAATGCTTATATTGTTTATCTGCAGGTACATTTATTTTTGTAGTAGAAGTAATGATTAAAATTTCAGTTTTTTATGACACCTTTGAATAGATTAGTTTACTTTATGTTAAGTTCTAATATGGCTAATTCTTATTTTTCCTGTATATTTTCTTAATATTTTCTAAGTAAATAATGGAAATACTTGACTTTGATTAATTATTGGAGATCACTAGAGTTAAATATATTTTAGTATGTCATTTCTTAAAAGTCAGAATTATGATTTTAAATAATTGGTAGTTTTTATTCTCTGTACCAAGATTGATTTATTTACATTGGAATTTTTTTTAATTTTTTTTCTTTTATATTATATATCAAAACATAGTAATTATAAAATTAAACTAACTGAATTGTCATCAGAAATCCTTAAATAATAATTTTAAAAAAACCTAATTAGATCACCAATTTTAAAACTCTATGACACCAAATGCTTTTATACCTTTGTTTATTCTCAGGAGTATTTATAATTCTTCTGTTTCCATTGATTGTGATATCTGGATTTTTAAAAAATGAAATAGTGATAGCTATAAGCTAAAATTCAGATCATCCAGAAACCTTAAGAAAAAAAAAATCTGCATATAAATTATTCTTTAATAATAAATTATGAAAATGCACATATCTTAAGACTTGTAAGAAAAATTATCAATCAAGTCTTTAAACATAATGTGTTATTTTATGTACCATATTTGTAATTTCTGGGAGATTTTTTTAAAATTCACATTGACTTTTCTTATCAAATCTTACTTTCAGCAGATGAAATGTTTGTGCATTCAATTCATTATGAAAACAGGATTTGCAAAAAAAAAAAAAGAAAGAAAGAAAGAAAGAAAGGAAAAGCCAACATTTCAACATTTAAGAAAATTGTGTATGATTACTAGTTAAAGTATGAAAATACTGGATGCTACTCAGAACCAGAGTTCTTTTAACCCTAGAAAATCCTTGAAAACTTATTGAATATACTCGAGGCTGTGGGAAGTGCTTGATTCTCTATTAGGTCTTTAAAAAAAAGGTAAAATGTTCATCTATTATTTTTTTAAGAGAGATGGGGAAAACTAATTTTGGATTTTACTTAACTCTGAGAATTCCATCTGCTATGGGAATGCTGTCGATCTCTCATTCTTATGAAGGAGCGATTGTCTATCACTTGTCATTTCTGACTTTTTAAAGAGTTTGGAGGGAGTGAAAAAGTTAATTCACCATCTGTCTAGGATTGATAGCATTTGCAATTTTTTGTGGGTCAGTCGTTACACACAATTTTTGATGGACTTTTTTGAGTGTGTCCACTTGTCCATTTATCTTACTACCAGACCTTATTTATTCTAGCATCAGATATTTGGATATTATTGACATAGAGATTTTGCCAAATAATAAGTATGCATACATTCAATTACATTGTGATTGTGAAAGATTTTAAAGGGATAAAAGAATTCTTTACTCAGTATACCATAAACTTGTGTGTCTGTGGCAGAATCTTTTAGATTATAAGGATGCCTGTAAATTGCATTTCCAATGCTATCTGGATCACTAAACAAGAATATTTTTTATGGGTTGCTGTTGATGGTTCTAAAATAAAATGATGTTGATTGTGTATCAAAAATTTGACATTGGAAGAATTTGGGAATCAGCCTCGGGTTTGGCAAGTTTTCAATTTCATATGTTACTTTTTAAAACTCCCCCTCAATGCTGTAAATTCTGTGAGAAAAGAATAAATCACATGGGTATTTTATAAATCATCAATACCTATGAAAGGGAATTATTGTGTAGTCAAGATTTGCCTAGCGTGCTCACACTTGTGAAATTTAATAAATTGCTATTCATAATGGTGATTTAATATTCCTCGAAGTTGGAATTTTAGAACATTTAATATAAAAAAATCTTATTTAATAATTTGTGTTGTATTGAGTGATTTTTAACAACAAATATTTGCCTGCATTTGATATGTATTTATAGTATCACATCTGATGGCTGTTGGGGGGAGGGGTAGATGCATCATTGAATTAAATAAATAATTTCCATTTTCATGAAATTTAGTTTGGACATTTAACATAACATAACAATTTTTAAAAATATAGCCCATCTTTCAAAAAACTTTTAAATACAGTACTGCATTTAAATTATAATATCTTTGTATTTTTTTTTTTTATTTATGTAAACAGTGAATAGAAATATTTAAGACAAAATTAATATTGTACAGCTTTAATGTCTTCCATTTTGATGGAATCATCAAAAAAAAGACATTAAATCTGTAATCAATATGAACTTATATCATCAACATGAAGCGATTTAATTGATATTAAATAATATCAGTATTCCCATTGAACCAGTTTATTACCAGAGGTGACTAATAAATAACAAAATATTGATTTATTCACTGTTCTTTATTCTGCAATAGCAAATGATTTCTCAGTGTTCCTGTGTAATCCTTTATTTGTGTCATATTTTTTTGTAAATATTTCATTATTATTCTGTTTGTATGGCTACATTAATTAATGTTTATTTTATATAGTAAAGAAAAGGGCTAGAAACTTAAAGGTGACAAACTTACATATTCACATTTGCTCTGAGAATAATTTTCCAACTGCTGCTGGCTTAGCTTCATCTGCTGCTGGTTTTGCATGCCTTGGTAAGTTGCAATGATGAGTGTTAGTTTGAAAGAAAATTCCTGCCAGAGATATATAATAAAAATGTGAATTATTCATTTTTGCTATAATTTATGAAGATCTTGATAATTTCAAGTACTTTGGTTAAAATATACTTAGTTGGAATAGTGTTTGTTATGGGCAATATAGTAGAGATTAAATATATAATTGTTTAAATGTTTTTATAGTGGTGTGTTCTAGAGCTCTGGACTGAACTATTCATGTTTTTCAAACTTATTTGACCTATCTCTAATAATTACTAAAGGGAACAATAAATGCAATGATTTAAATGTAAATATTCATGAAGTTATGATTCAAGTTTTAAAGATAGAAAATAAGTGGAAGTTAATTTGTCTCTTACAAAGTATTTTATGAAACAATACTTAAAAATCATTCTGGAAAAATTATTAGGATGTATATTATTTTGCATTGTTCCTTGTGTCTGAATCAATTAAATGATGAAATGTTATTTGAAACATTTAATACTCTGACATGTGCTGATTGTCGAGAAATGAATACAAGATATTTTCAAATTGTAATTCTTAAGAATAATTAATAGTAAGAAAAGAATTTTCTCAAATTTAAAGATTAACTTTCCTTTGCTTCTATCTGTAAGAATAAAAATGGCATTCTATGCGAATTTTTCTTCCTGTTTCTTTAATATTTTTGATAAAGGATACATAAATAAAAATAGTTAAAAATAAATATTAGTATGATAACTTTTTTTAATTTTTAAAATAAAAGCAAAAAACTACTTACAATAGTTGCCATAAGATGATTGGATGCTTCAGAACTTTTTTCTGTTTCTCCAGGATTATTTCTTAGATTGCAATATGCCGGCTTCAAAAATATAATCATAAAATGCCATAACTCATTGTTATTAGATTTGTGCATTTAATTTTGACTAGCAATGTATTAAAAAATATGTTTTGAAACTATTAATTTGAAGAAAAATTATTTTCCTATCTTAAAATGAAATGTCCCTTCCCCCTAATTTTGGCAAAGAGACCTATCCTGAATAATATAGGAAAGATTCTACATTCTAAGAACATATTGGTTTATCTCGTGAATATATTAATGAGATTAAACATTTGTGATTTTTAGACAATATTTTAAAAGACTTTTACTAATTATTTATATTTTCTTTCCACAGTTAAGGCTCTTTCTGCCATGTATGATGTTGAGGGTGACTTATCCCAAATTGCAAGGTTTGCATATTAAATTATTCCTTTCCATAATTTTGTTAGATTTCCTAAAAAGAATTAATACGTATTTTTATTATTTGGTTGCACACTTGATTTTCGTTCTTTCATTTGTTTATTTTTAGATTTAGTATTTTACAATATTTATGGGAATCTGTTGTATTTATAACATTTGAATTTTGACAGAAAGTACATTGATTACTGAACTTATGTATTAAATGGCAATGTATTGTAATTATCAAATAAGGTTTTTTTAAATTTTTAGTACTTCAAAATATCTTCTTGGACATTATGATTGCAAAATTGATATTCAGTTTGTTGAAACAAGAATATTTTGCTCCCATTTTAACCAAATACTTTTTATGTTGTTCTCCAATAAAGGAGAAAATTTTTCACATAGTTAATTTGTTATTTTGTGTTTTCTTTTGAGAGAACAAACATTTTTATTAAATTATTTGTTCCATGTAAAGACAAGGATCTGGCAGTGCCTCTCGAAGCATGTATGGTGGATTTGTGCAGTGGCATGCTGGAACTCAAGCTGATGGAAGTGATTCTATTGCTCAGCAAATAGCACCTAGAGAACACTGGCCTGAAATGAGAGCTTTAATTTTAGTTGTATGTCATTGTATTGTAACATCCAACAATGCCTTTTAATATTTGATGAAACTATTCACTGTTGTTTTTCTAACTTCAACTAATCAATATTTTTCGTAACATTTTTCAATGGCAGCTTTATTGGCCAATTAAATTTCTTCTCTTTGGTGCTGGTTATCTTTAGTTTATTTGATTTTCTTAATATTTTATTTTATATGTCAAGCTATGTCACTTTATACTTATGTATTTTCTTTTTATATAACAATTACATCTAGTTTGTTTTTATTATCAGTTAAAAAATCAAATCATACAGAATTCAAATGATTTATTGAACTCCAATTTTCCTTGAATTTGTAGTGCTTGATGTTGTGTTGAAAGTTGGCTACTTTATTTTTATTTATTCTTTTTGAGCTTTAACTTTTTTTTTTATTATAATTACGTTGTTTTTTTCATGTAAAATCTTTTATTTATGATATAAGTAGTTGATTGCATTCAAATCAAATTGGAATAATCAGGTATTTAAAAGAATTCTATTGATATATTAATAAGAAAGATTTTTAGATTGTAGTAAAGTATGCTGTGTATGTTGCTGCCAACAAAATCTGTGTTTTATTTAAAAGTTAGTAATGCAAAAAGGTTTTGAGCTTTCTAACCTCATGCAGTATTTTGACCAAAACAATGCTCCTTTGATTTTTCATTGAAATCCCACTTGAAGTTTTATTATTATTATTACTGTAAGATGAAAGGTGATTTATCTGAAGGTTTGCTGTCACTTATGTCTTAAATCATTAGCTATGTATTGAAAATGATCATGAAAATTCAATCAGTGGATTATAATATTTTTAAGTCTATAATTGTTTCTCAGCATGTGTTATTTATTTATTTGCTTTAATTGCCTGGATATTTATATGGCCTTTGTGTGAATCTATATCCCCAAATTTATTTTGTTTTATTAGTACATTTTTCTTCATTATTTTTTATTGACATTATGCTTTCTCAAAATTATTTTGCATTAAATTTCCTCCAAAAAGTTTCTGTCTTTTTTTAAATAGCACAATTGAATGGATGAGGAATTTGCATATAATCTATAATTGTTTACATTAATTACAGTTTGTTTCTAAAATACTTTTTGTTTTATTGTTAGCTGTTATAATCGAAACTTTTATTTTATTGTGCAGTTTCATGTGAGTGTTCATATTAATAATGGAATGCTGTTTCAAATAATCTAATAGTCACTTGTCTGTATTGTTATGAATCCTTGTTAATTAGAATGCATGCATTAATGAGCCTAAGTGCTTTTAATTATTTAAAAAAAATGATGATATTGTTCTACTTTGTTTCCATTATATTAGAATTTCCCTTTAAAGATATTATTTTTTCTGAAAAATTTACTTTTTCTTACTTTAAAATGATAGCAATTTCAGTATGATTTCTTTTATATATATATATATATATATATATATATATATATATATATATATATATATATATATATATATATATATATATATAATGTTTATAGGTTAATGCTGACAAAAAAGAAATTGGTAGTACAAAGGGCATGCAGCAGAGTGTTTTGACAAGTCGTTTACTTCATTACAGAGTATCTGATATTGTACCCAGTAGAGTGGAAGCAATAAAAAAGGCTATATTGCAAAAGGATTTTCAAACGTTTGCTGAAATCACCATGAAAGTATAGTAAAAATAATTTATATTTTTAGTGAAATAAAAGTTATTTAATATATTCAATTAATTTCCTCAATTTTTAAAATATATATGAAAGTATTTTAATTTTTTAAGTATTAAAGAATCTTATCTTTTTGGGTTTCAAAACAAAACAATCTCTTCTGAGGCCATTTATATGTTTATCACTAGCTTGTGATACATTTAGAAATCAATTGCTGTATTATTTTAGGAAATGGTATACTGTTATTGAATATATTGTTTAATTGATTCCAGTGTATTGATATACTAAATATTTTCTGACATTAGTACAGATTTTAAGATATATTTCCACAAGTAAAATAAGAGAAAATGCTATATATTTATTTCTTTGAAAACATGAATTTTATAGAAATATGTAAGCATTATATTGAATTATAAAGAGAAGTAAATTATCTTATATTTTGATAAAGAAAATATTTCTGTGTTTTCATTATAATAATTGAAAGCTTCTAAATGTGATTGCAAAAAAATCAATTAGTGAATAATTCAACTCATATAAAATAATTTCATATGCATTTCTTCTTAATTGTTTACTTTTTACTTTTGAAACTAAAAAAAGATCATTCTATCTAAAAAAAATTTGTAATAATTGCTAACATTTCTGCAATTTAAATAGATTCATGACTGATCTTTACCCTTTTAATTCTTTTATTAAATTCTTATATTTTTATGTAAATAACAAACACTTGTAAACTACATAACCAAAAAATATTGACTCACCTGTATTTTCTGTCATAACAAAAGATTGACTGATATAGACCTCCCCCCTCCAAAAAAAATATTGACTGACAACATGACACTTTTGTAAAACATTGATTGCTTGACATATGAGTGAAAATAAGTACAGAATTAAAACCAGTCATAAGATGCAGAAATGTGAAAGAAATTATCCAAAGTTCAATGAAATTGTTATCAAGTCATAATAATGCTTATTAACCACATATTTATTCACAAAATAAATGTAGTAATAAATTGTGATTTTGCAATGAATGTATTACAGAAACTTAAACAGTAAGAATATTATTTAATAAATATGGGGTGACAAAAATAAAAATGAGATTGAAAAAAAAACTGTAAATACTCTAAAGCTCATAAATTTGTGTACAGTTGAAGTTCCCTTTTATTGTTGTATTTTTTATAATATGCTAATCATTAGCTCAAAACATTGAATTTATAATCATTGAAAAAATAATTTTCTGAAACATTATATAAGAAAAATGTTGATAATTGAAACAATACTCTGAATAAATTAAATATTGTAAAACATGATTCAAAAATATACTCAAAATAATATATATATATATATATATTGAAATAATAAATAATTTGTTAAAAAGTTGCAGAGGTGAGGGGAGTGCCATATCACCAGAGGCCTGTTGTTGATACTATTGAGAAATTGTAGATTTTTTCAGAGAAACTGTTATGTTTTGATACAAGAAAAAAACTAGTTTCTTCAGAAATTGATTTAATAAATATCAATGCAGGAAGATAAAAATTATGGGATTTTATATGTTGTTAGTTCATGAAGTAAGCAGAAAAAAATTTCTAAACTGAGAATAAGTAAAACTGTAAAGTAATGCTGCATAGCATGATATATCATTTCCTGAAAATCTGCCATTTGGTTTGAATTGGCCTCCATAATATGCTTGGTTATATTTTTTAAACTTTTTTTTTTTTTTTACCAATTTATTCACCTTATGCCATTTTTATTTTGGTTTATGTTTTTCTATTAAATTTTATGTTTAAAAAATTATTTAAGTCTTTTATTTCATTTGTCATCGTTTTTTGTTTATGTAGTATAAAAGAAAGACGATTTTTTTTTTTTTTACTAATAGTTGTCATTGTATTAAAAATTTAATTGAAATAATACAGTTATTTTTCCTCCTAAGGAAACATTTACAGAGCATTATGTTACTTTTTTAAAATTTAATTAACTGTATTTTTATTTCCATTATAAAGTCCAAATCAAGTCATACAAGTAAAGTTATTGAATCTGGAAATATAAATGGTGGCATTTGAGAATAATTTTTTCTCCTTGAATGCTTTGGAATTATGTTTCTACATTTTATATTTCTTATTTAAAATTTCTAATAATCATGGAAAAAAATGTATAAATCTGAGATGTAATTTATTATAATTAAGAAAACTGCGTTCTTAATATTTCTTAATCCTAAGTATTTTATGTTTCAGGAAAGCAACCAGTTTCATGCTATATGTCTCGATACCTTTCCACCCATCCAATACATGAATTCAACATCTTTTAAAATCATTCATTTGATTCATGCTTATAATGAGTTTTATTGTGAAAACAAGGTAACTTATTTCTATATTATCCATGGAAATATTTTTAGCTACTATAAAATTTCGTTATACAATATCATAATAATTACTAAGTATTTTTATAGATTAATTTTAAGACCTAATTTTAATATTATTTATTTATTTTCCACTTCCAACACTTTTTGAAAGAAAATTAGAAAAGTGCAGAATTCATTGGGGAACCTTTGTCAGTTCTAGTAGAAATTTTAAATTTGTATGAGGATTAAATAAAAAAAGAAGGCAATATTGGCTAAGCAAGAAGAATCAAATTTGTATGAGCAGAAGGAATCAAATCTGTGTCCTTTAAAACATTAAATCCAGATAACTAGATATCAGCTTAAATAATTTTATCAACTGTTCTGAAATTATAAATATAAACAAAAATACCATCTAATTTAAAATATATATATATATTAGGCTAAAACTTTTTTCTAAATAGATCTCTAATCTTTGTGAAAAGCAATTTAAAACTGCCCAGAAAAAATGTATAATTTCTTTTTAACTTGTATAAAAACAATAGAATGTGTAATAAATGGCAGAATTGTTACTTTTGGGGTAACTGTGATGTGAGATAATTTTGATTCATGTTTTTAGAGTATTCACATGTTGTTATTATAAAGCACTTTTTACAAGGATAATGTTTTTGCTAACTAAATAATATTGTGATATTTGTTTTCTTTTAGTAAAGTGAACTGTGTAAATTGAGCTCATGGGACATTTTTATCTTAATTTATTACTATTTACAGGTGGCTTACACCTTTGATGCTGGGCCCAATGCATGTTTATATTTATTAGAGAAAGATGTTGCAGAAGTAATCAGTATTGTAAAAACTGTATTCCCACCTCCAAATAATGATGTGGAATTTATCAAAGGACTTGATATACCAGATGTGTCTGTTTCTCAGGTACTTATTGATTTATTTGCATTAGCTGTCATATTTGAGTGTAAAAAATATATTCTGCTTGTGATAATTCAGTCTTTCCAGGAAATGCTACAAACTGGCAGTCAAGAGGCATGGCATTGCCTGCTAATCTAAAAATATTCTGCCAAGAGAAAGAAATGTAATTAAAAATTCCCAGCATTTCATTTCCATCCAAAGATGTATTTTACTGCCATCTATGGATGAGAAGTGAAAACCTTATATTTAAATTCTAATTTAATATTAAAGTGCAATGAAATTTAAAAGTTTAGAAAAGAGTAATACTACTCACATATTTGTGTATTTGTGAAAGATAAATGTTACATTTTTATCTCGAGCTGAGACATACAAAACTTTATATATATTCTTGCCTTAAGAAAAAACAAGTGTGCCATTCTTTAACAATAATTTTTATTCCTTGTGATATTTAAGCTATTAAATTTTTGCTTATTATCAAAAATATAGCTTCTAATGAGAATTTCTCCTGGTTTCTAACAAAATCTGTATATATGTTGCTCTGTTCAAAATAAATTTTTATATTGAAACTGAATTTTGAATGAGTATTTATTATTAAAAATGATTAATTTATGTCACTAATTTCAAAGAGGCTTGAATTTCTTTAAAATGCAGCAAGTTTTAACATGTTTTTTATGAATAGAGAAGCATTTAAATTGATACATATTTAAAAAGATTAATTTAAAGATAACACACTGAAAGTATATTAGTATTTTTTTTTAAATCTATTTTTTGTAAAGCATTTTAGTTTTACCCAATTTTAATCAAAGTATTAAAAAAATTAATTTTTGAAATGTTGTTTTAATTGTTTAAAATGAAATACTGAATTCAGGTTGTATCAATCTTGTCACTTTGATTGTTATTAAAATAAAAGACATAAACACATACTTTAACTCCAGCATTGTGATATACAGGAAAGAGAATGAAAACTAATTACATCAGATTTTATAAATTTAGAAAAAAATATCATGAATACTGGAATGCAATAGAATTAGGCTTTGTAATTTAAGCTATTTCATGAAGTGAACTAATCAAAAAATTGAATTGAGATGGTTAAAATAAAGAAATGTAATTTCAGTTAGATGACATTAACCCTTTATTTACTGACAGTACTTAAAAGTACCATTTAAATCTGGCTTATATCTTCATAATCTGACTATTCTCAATGATGGTATTCAAAAGCACAATGAGAATGTAACCCAAACAGCAAGTTATTAATATAATCTAAAAGTAGAAATTAAAAACATTTTCTTGGATTCCCTTGGGTTATTCTGGAAGGAAGCATAACTACTGATGCAAAAATAAAGTTGAAATATTGATTGTAAAATAATTTGGTAAATAAAGGATTAAGTGCAAGAAGAGAAAGATATTTATCAATTTATTGTTAAAAATTCATTATGAAAAATACTACTTTACAATTTACTTGTTTTAATTTGTTTTTAGGAACAATCCATTTAATTCTGTATTTTAAATTTAATTTGTTTAATCAATTAATATTAGAAGTTGGAGCAGTGCTCACAAAATATTAAAGTTATATTTTGAATTTAAACCAGAATTTGTGTATTTTCTGTTCAAGTAAAATTAAACTGTAAGTTTCGTTATTTAAAGATTTATGCAATTATATGTTATTGATAAAGATACAATTTGAAAAACAGCAAGAAATCTGCTTAGTTAAAAAATTAATTTATTATATAAATGAAATTAATTCTTTAAAGATCCAGTGTTTTTATTTTAAATTTCTATTACAGTTTTTGTTGTTTATGTCAATTAATATACAAGCACACTCTCTGCAATGACATAAAACAGAAACTAGATATTGGTGTTGTCAAATTATATAAAATAGGTAGAGAAAATGCCTTTTTAAATGCATATTTATTAATTTATTTAGAAAGAATAATGATGCTATTAAAACTTGGAGATTATTTAAAAGTAGGTGAAATAAAAAGTAGAAATTGAAATTATTTAACATGAAAATGATTCATTACATATATGCACATGAATGTCCTGAACATCTTGAGAAAATATATTTGATATTTTGCAATTTATAGCATCACTTTTTGAGTAACAGAGATGTTATATATTGCAAGATAGATAATATTGTGAAAAATGTAATATAATATAGAAAAGAATCTTTTTAGAACAACTAGTTATAAAGGAAGAAAAAATTAAATGTATAGAAAATTTGAGCTTTAAAAAGGTTTATTACCAATTCTTACATAGCTAACATTTGATTGTAATTATGACATAATAATTCTTCCAAATGGATTTAATTATACTTCTTTTTTTTAATTCTGAAACTTGTCAGGGTTGCCACACCACCAAGAAAACACAGGGAATTTAAAAATCATCTGAAAATTTTTATAAAAACAGGGAATTTTGAGTTTCTTAGTTATTTTTTTTCCCATCAAAATAATGCTGATCTCTAAAGATTCCAAGAATAAAAGATCGTAGTCATAGCTTCCAAAAACAAAACAATACCATTCATGATTGTGTAATGCAGAAACTCGCCTCTTCTCTCTCCCCCCCCCTTTTTTTTTCAGTCTAGATCATTCCAGTTTCGATTTGCATGACAATTTTTCTTTTTCTACGAGATTCCTGAATTGCTAGTGAATTGTTAAGTGATCATCAAAAGATTTTTATCATGATAACAAAAAGGTATTGTGTTTTATTTCACCCAAGTCCTTAATTTTGTGTAACTTACAATTAAAGAGCATGAGGGGTAATATATCCTCCCTTAATATATAAATTTTGTCTTTCTAAATTCTAGATAATAAAGAAAGATAAATATTTGTTTTCTGTATGTAAATATAAGCTTTCTTTTAAAATGCTGTTATTTCAATAATGTTCAATTGCTGATTCCTTTCCTTGCTTTTTCCACTCCTTAAAACCATATTTCATTATAACTTGCACATTGGTGCTATTCACACATTTTCTCGTATCTTGAATGTACACGCAAGGAAAACATAGGGAAATGTTTTCTAGATTTGAGTGGTAATCCTATTGTAATATAATTTTCTTTCCATTCTTGTACTTTTTGTTCCTGAATATGAAATTTTTGTAGTTAATACCACATTTTATTCTGAGTATTAATGTTGGAACTGTTCTTTGGTTATTTCCAGTTAAGTATGGTTGTCTGGGTCTTAATTTTTGCAAATATTTGCAGCAAATTATATATTAAATCCTGCTGGGATATAAATGTCTGAGAAGCATTATGTTTGCCAAGCTTCATGGTCTTGTTTGCACACTTGTGAGCCTTTCCAATAAACTATAAAAAAATCTATCCAAATATTTAGACATAATCAGTATAATCTTAAATCCTAACAATTGATTAAAATTTCGTGGTATATAAAGTGCAGTCAGAATTCACAACTTACGTATTTTTTGTCATCACTATGTAACACAAAAAAATTCAACAGGGCACATCATATCAAATATCAGTGTTCATCCCCCCCCTTATTGTAAAATTAACATAAGTTTTAGCTTATTTTATCTTTTTTATCATTGTTTAAGGTATTGTGATAAAAATTTTGCCAAAAATTTAAGATTTCAATTAGTTTCCCACAGTCTAATTTAAACAAGTCTTAAATAAATTGCATGCTTCATAACACCCTTTCATTTAATGTGCATCCAAATAATTATCATTTGTAATCTTTTAATTATTTTATTACTACTTATTTATGAGCATTTTCAAAAGATTAATTTTAAAAAGATTTAATATCTTTACGCCCTTTCCAAAGTTTAGAAATGTCTGCTTCTGTTAAATTTGTGGTTGTTTTTTCTCTACATTCCCTGAATAAGTTTAGTCTTAATGTTATTCATTTTATTTTGTATCTCAAATAATCTTGTGTGGGTACACGTGTATGTATAATTTTTTTAAACTATTTTATGTTGTGTAAGTAATTAAATGAGTAAAATAAAACAATATAGTTTACAGCAATCTCATAGGAATCCTAAAAAATACACTCTTCTCAGCTCCAGTACATGGTATCACTAGAGGAATCCAGTAAAAACAATTTGGTTCACTATAGGCTGTCTTAATACTCAAAAGTGCAGAAGGCTATTTCACCTCATTTAAAGTCACTTTACTGTTTTATTTCAATTATTTAAATGTAACTTTTGACAGATTATAGATAACAAAATTATATTTGTTGTAATTTATACTTGGTTAAATTATCTTTCTGATTTTACTTAATTTTGTGCTTTATTTTGAAACAAGTTGTATTATAAATGTTCAGTAATGCAACTTTCTTCTAAAACTCCATGTTTTTGGTCATTAATGTACTCATTGATCATATCTATTTCTTCTTAGAGTAGTGATAGTCTTTATGTGTGTGTGAGAGAGAATGCTTGCACGCCTACTAACTTAAGTCAATCAATTTGAACTAAATTTTTAAAAATTATTTTACTAATAAGCTTAGACTTGGTATCAACATAAATTATTTCTGTTGTAAATATTTTCTAAATACTAGTTGTAAAATTGTTGCAATTTTATTTTTTTTTTTATTAGGCATTGTTGGATAAGCTCCAAATGACTCCAGAAAAAGGTGCAATACACTATATTATTAGCACTCAGGTAAGAGCATTTATAATTTTTACCCCCATATTATGCATATAATTTTCACTAATGTCCATTCTCTATTCCCAATATACCTTACAG
This sequence comes from Argiope bruennichi, assembly GCF_947563725.1. Taxonomy (NCBI): domain Eukaryota; kingdom Metazoa; phylum Arthropoda; class Arachnida; order Araneae; family Araneidae; genus Argiope; species Argiope bruennichi. Next base: position 78,356,491 of record NC_079152.1, read on the forward strand.
TTTCAAGTTTTTAAATTAAAAAATTGGAATTCATCTTAGCAATGATTTCTGTAAATACTGCAAAGTTATTAAAAGTTTGATTTTTGTTATAGATAGTATTCTAAAGAAAATATGAATGGCAAATATAATATTCAGTCATTATTCTTTCTTTGTATTTCTTTTTTTAATATTGTATTTCCTTAATTGAAATTTCTTTTGGATTCATTAAAAATTTTCAATCTTTTTTTAGCATACTACATAAGTCTTTGAAAGATCATATTGAAAAAAACACACATATACAATTTATGTAAATCAAGAATAAACTGTTTCCAAATATAAATTTCACATAAATGCAACTATGCATATAGTAGAAAAATTCATACTTTTTCGTACTGTTACGAATCTTATTTACAAAAGAGCTCTCTTCATTTATTGATTTGATCCATTTTCCATCATCATGACTAAAATTTTAACAGATGTAATTTGTGAAATGTGCTCTGCAGTGCAGTGAAAAAGTAAGTTTGAAAAATTCAGGTGTGCTAATGTATTCTGTATCTTTCAACTTTTCTGTGCAGTGTTTGGCCCAGTAGTAAAAATTACATAAGTCTCTGGACAGAATTTCACTGCTTACAACTTTCTTCCCCCTCTGCATAATTCTAAGAACAGATGTATTATGATTGTGCCAATCATAATAATTCCTATTAAATGTTAACAATTTTAAATATTATATTTGCATGTCTTTGTGGAAGTGAGATTATGGTAACAACCTGATTCTTTTAATGAAATTTGATTATTCAATACTAATAATTTTCTTTATCATAATATATCAATTTTTTTAAATGATGAAAACGGTGGATAAAACAATGATATTGGTATTCTTTTTTCCAGATTGGCAGTGGTCCTGTTATTTTACAAGAAACGGAAGAGCATCTGCTAAATGAAAAAGGACTCCCACTGTCAAAATGATGAATGGCATATTTATCTTTTCTGGCATTCTATTTTGCTGAAAAATATTTTTTGAATAAAATATTTATTCCAAATAATTTTAATTGTTTTTAGTGTTTGAATTAATGCAGAAAAAAACGCAGAATACATACTTAGTGTAAATAACTTAAAAAAATACTTTGTAACAGTTGTTTGTTATATTTTATTAAATTGCATTATTTAGAAATAAAAATAGCATACAATATAAAATAATCATAAAATCCTTATTCTGCATATATTCAAAAAGTTTCTCATATCAAAAGTCATAAATAATGTATTAATAGGACCAACGGGAAATTCTTAGATATCTTCGGGCTTAGATATCTTTTTTTTAATCAATAATTCATGAAATGCAATCTCTGCTTTTATACTTCATGATATATATTAAAAATAAAACATATAATGTAAACTGATAAAAATAATGATATGAAAAAAAAAAAAGTAAACATGGACCCTAACACATCAATTGAAAATTTCACATTTATCCTATATCTCTATTTGTTCTTTTAAAGTATATGAATAACGCACACAAGGCTCTTGCTGAAATGATGCAGATGCTTGTCTTCTTAATACATTTTTTTCTTCAGCAGACACATTATACAAATCAGACACAGTTCGCTTCTTCAATAGTTTTTTCAATAATAACACGATTATTATTAATACTATCAAAATTAGCAAACAGATCACTGCAATTAAAGCAGAATTTTTGTATCCATCATCTTTCATAGTTGATGCTTTAAATTCATAAGAAAGAGGCACTGAGGATTTACATAATAGTGGTGCATAATATCCTTGATAAAAGTTTCTTAAGCACACTTGAAATGCTTCATGTTTTATGTTTTGTATTCTATAAGAATTATTTTTGCAACCAAATACTCCTTCTGTATAATTAAAATTGTGCGACATTAAAATTAAATTTAAACTACAAATCGAATTTCTTTCATTTTTATTAACAATCCAATTGACATCAACAAAGGATTTTGGGTAATTAAAAGTTGCATCAAATTTTAGAACTTTAAAAGGGACAAATGTTTCTTTCGTTGGAGATTGAGATTTTAGTGTTGATGAATCTATTGTAGAATATTTAAATGATTTTTCTGTGGTAGTTGGAGGATGATATTTTGAACAAGACTTCAGATTTTTAAAGTGACTAATATATACATTTATACAGAATCTATACATGTTATTCAAATATTTGTTTTCAATAATAGCACATTCTTGTATTTCATCTTCACTTGTTGGACAGTTTTTAAAATATACATACTGTTTTCCTTTAGAATGTTGTATTTCTACATTACATTTCAATTCTTTTATAATCCACTGCTTGCTTAAAATTTTCCATTTCATATCCCATTTAACACAAATTTTGTCATCTGATACAGAAGAATCTATTATACGAATCATTTGAGATTCTGATGTTTTTTTAGTAGGAAGTGCAGTTGTAAATACTTTAGTAGATTCGTTGTAAACTACCATATCAGTTGAGGTGAAATCAGTTTGAGTACTTACAGTATTAATTTGGCTTGTTTCTTTTTCATATAAATCAGTTTTGCCACTTGAAGCTAATGGTGATTCAGTAGCGATATTGGTTGATGTAACAGTCACAGAAATAGTTGTTCCCTCTGTCTCAGGCAACAATATTGAAGTGAGTTTGTTGATTGATGTTGTCATTTCAATTGTGTTCGGAAAGGTTGTTTCTTTTGTTATTTCGGTTGTTGGCAAAATAGTTGATGCAGAAGTACTTTGGGCAGATGTTCCAACATTTCCAGCTGTATTGCTTTCAGATATGGCTAACATAATTATTTCAGTGGTTGTATTTTTTTCCATTTCACTTTCAGAAGTAATATCTGTTAATGTAGAAGTATTTTCAGTAATTTCTGATGCTTTAGCTATGGTAGTTTGTGGCATAGATGGTAATATAATATCTGTAGCACTACTTGTTTCACTTTTTTCTATTTTTGAGCTTAATTCAGATGTAACATCTATGATATCATATGAAGTTGACGAAACTGTTATCTCTTTGATTCCAGTAGTACTTTCTGTAATTAATGTAGTTACTTCAGTACTAATTTCAGTTGATCCAGGTACAGTGAGGAAAGGTGTTTGGGCAGTACTACTGATAATGGATAATCTAGTTGTTTCATATGTAGAATCAGTTACTTCAGAGGTGCTCTCGGGAGTAATTATTGGAGTTACTGAACTAGTATCCGTCTCTCCCGATAGAGTAGATACATCAATACTGAATAAATCGTCTGTGTGGGCAAAACTATTGTCAGTAGTTTGAGTATAATCGGTAATTGTCTTTTCTGTTGTAGGGATGATGGTTGTGGACATTTCAGATGTTGACTCATCAGGTTCACATATCTCATCTAATGATTCAGGTGGAACTTTAGTCAATGGAATACCTTTCATTTCATCTGGTGCAGCACAGGTGATGGCATCCGCATCTTCTTTTTTAAACAAAGTATCATTGGTAAGAAAGCCAACAATGTACATTAGATCGCAAAGATCACAATGAAAAGCATTTCCTGAAAAACAATTTTATTTAATATAAGTTCCAGGCTTTTAAAAATGACACTTAAAGCTTACTATGAGTAAAAAAATTATATTTTTTTAATATTTGAAAATAAAAATTTATGATTTATTCAACATTTAAAATTAAGGGCTTCACTTACAAATAAAATGCAGTCATCATTTTTTTTTTTTTTTTCCAAATGAATCTTGATTATTTTTATTGCAACCCTAAAAGACATTTATTATCATTTCTATTTGTCGCCCAAAATTACAATTTATGAAGAGATTTTTGGCAGTTGATATGATTTTAATATTTTATCAAGAAACTGCACCTTGTTCTTACTTAATTAGGAATTAACAAAACACAAGTTTTTAGATAAGATTCATCAATATCTTGAATTCGTATTTTTTACCATTATAATACTTTATACACTGAGTGGCCAAATTATTATGACCATCCCCCTCAATACAGTGTTGGACCACCTTTAGCCCGTAATACTGCTTACATTCTTCCTGGCATAGATTCTGTGAGATGTTAATAGGTGGTAGGAAGAATTTGACCCCCTATCCAATGAACTGCACTTTCCAGTTCCTTCAGATTTTGTGGCACTGGATCCAACTGTCTGATGCCCTGTTCGATCTCATCCCACAAATTCTCAATTGGATTGAGATCTGCTGATTGTGCGGGCCAACGAAGACAGATAAAGCCAGTGTCATGTTCTTCGAACCATCTAACAATACCAGCTGTATGACAAGGACCATTGTTTTGCTGAAAGTATCCATCCCCTGCAGGGTACACTATTAGCATAACAGGATGTACTTAATCTGTGAGAACACTTAAATACCTTTGGGCATTCAGGCGTTGTTTTACAGTAATCAAGGGACCTATGCAATGCCAAACCATAATATTGCCTCCACCAGCTTGAAGTGTTGTGGCAATGCAGTTGTGGGTCCATGCTTTCGTGCTATTTTCGCCATATCCGAACCCTGCCATATCCATGGTGTAATTGAAAACGTGACTCATCAGACCACATGACCCTTTTCCAGTCATCTACTGTCAAATCCTAATGCGTCTTTGCAAACTGGAGACGTCTGCTCTTGTTCAAAATAAGAGCAGCAGAGACTTTCGAACAGGTTGTCGACTCCCATAGCCTATACGGTGTAATGTGCGCCGCACAGTTCGTTCAGAGTTGCTCCTTCGTTAAAATTCCCCGATTTGACGTACTGTTGCTCTTCGGTTGAAGTGGTCAACTCTGGCAAGTCTCCTTTCAGCTCGAGCATTCAGTAGCCTGTGACGACCACAAGTCTGACGTTGAGACCCGTTTTTCTGCTTTCTACTCCACTCTCTGTACTCATTAATAACTGCTGCTCTCAAACACTTTACAAGAACAGCCGGTTTTCTGATACCGAGGCTTCGAGTGCCTACAATCATCCGGCGCTCAAACTCAGTTAAGTCACGTTTCTTGCCCTTATCTCCGCGAGTAACACAGTGCAATAGATGGTTCACTTGCCTTGCATTCCCTTTTTATAGCTATCTCGCCCTCTAGTAGCAATACTGTGACGTAATAGCTCATTTTGCATAAAACTGCCAGGTGGTCATAATAATTTGGCCATTTAGTGCATATTTCATATATAAAAAAGATTTAAGAAATCTTAGTTTTAAATTCAGTTTTATGCTAATAATCATATTAGCCGACCAGCTGGTTTGCTAGGAATATTGGTTATATTTGATTTCAGATAAATTAGTTTGATATAATTTAATGATTTCGTCAAATTTTCTGACATTAAATTCGTGTTCATTTAACTGCCTTACTTAAATTATTTTTACTGTATACATGAATACTGCGGATATTCTGCAGATAATTTTTGTTTAATCTGGGGTAGGAGTGTTTCTTGTGATAAAAGATGACAACCAGGTGCTTCTATTACGGGTTTTGGGGTGTTTCGAAAGGGGGGAAAATACTTAGAGAGAAGTATGTTTGGATTAAGGGAGAAGAGGGTCGTTGAAATTTATCTTCACTTGGTTCAGATGCGGGATTTTTTTTACTTCAACTACACAACAGAAAATCGCTATTATTCAAATGTGTTTGTTTTAAAATTTAATTCTTAAATTCTTTTTAATTCTAATTCAAATTTCAAAGAAACCTCCGAGGTGTGCATTTGAAGCCTCAGGTGTAAGTATATATGGGTCAAATTTGGTATCTGTAGGTTTGACCTATAAAGCGTCACAACCACACATTCATCTTTATAATTAATTGAGATGGAGACTAAAGTAATGAAGGATCATCAGACATTCTGCGAATTTCTCATACATCCTATGTGGATGAATCGACATTAACAGGTAAGCGAGCACAAGACGAAAAGTAATTTCAATGCAAGAAATGAAATTGCAAAATATATACCTGAAAGTTGAAATACACCTACTATTTTTTTTTTTTTTGAAGTTATTCACTTTTATTATCCGAAATGCTTATTTTTAATATCAGTAATTCTTTTCTTCTCTATTTCTCTCTCTTTTCGTCTCAAACATGTCATATTAGTAGAATTTATACTAAATGTATTTAAAGAAAATAACCTTTAGGTGAGAATGGATACATACGAATGATCTGAAGACTCATAATTTGCTGTGATATGTTCACAGATATTTTTGTAATGCAAACCTGAAATTTGCTTATTTTCTTCAATCAATAATGATACGTTTTTCTGATTTATATCAAAAGAAATCAAAGATAACCTTCTATTTGCTCTCAAATTTCATGGAATGGCAAAAACATTTTCACTTTCAGAATGTGGTTACAGGATGTGATTGATAAATATTTCTATCAGTATTTGCGTTATCTAAACAGAATTGTGGGAAAAGGTTTTGAAATCATTTCCAGGTGTATTCAAATCTACAGATCCAATAGATGAACCACAGAAAGAAGAAATATGGTAATTATCAAAAAAATTCAATCAAGATTCAATCACTTTCAGAATGTGGTTACAGGATGTGGTTGATAAATATTTCTCCCAGTATTTGCGTTAGCTAATCAGAATTGTAGGAAAAGGTTTTGAAATCATTTCCAGGTGTATTCAAATCTGCAGATCCAATAGATGAACCACAGAAAGAAGTAAAATTAAGAGGCAATATTTTTGAAGTCATTGATAACTTATAAATAACAACAAGGTGAAAGCAACACTCACTTTTTTTTTTTTTTTTAATATCATCCTCACATTTATGAATGTAAATCATACATTTTAAAAGAATATATCTTAAAACTCTTGATATTGATAATGTGCTAGTTAAAACTTTTTATTTCAAATTAAAGTTACATAATTTCAGGGAATTTTTTCTGAAACTCTTAAGATATGTATAGAAATGTATACTCCGTCAATAAATGATGAAGCTGTAGGTCATAACTTTTTAGGTATTTCTCATTTTAGTTATCATTGACTGCAAAAATCAAATCAAATTGTATCAAAATTTTACTAAAGAAAATCGATAAAATTATTAATAGTATCAAAAATCTCTACAGTATATGTTACTATTGATAATTTTCTAGAACAAACAGGTAGAACAGTTTATAATAATGGTTTCGAAAACCAATTTGACTATCTGTCATATGTTAATAAATTAAATCAGGGATGGTAGTTCAGAAAGTAGGTTGCAAATTCAAGAGGTTATTTGACCATATAGAGGTAAATTATTATTAAATTCTATAGAGGTAAATTATCATTATGCCCAATTTTGATTTTTTTTATCACATACATTATCCTAAACCCATTTGCGAGTGTATAAAATGTCACAACTGAAATTGAAAACAAATATTAAAAAAAAACTATGCAGTAAATGCACTCTGAAACTTTTTTTATTCTTCAGTAAAGTGTTAAAATTGCTATTAATGATAGACAGTTTACTTATGACATATAGTTACAAATAGTTATTAAATTCATCCTAGAAGTCTTCAGATAACTTTAAAACTTCATGTAATTAATCAAATCTACATACAGTGGACGATCTTTTTCTTAAATCAAGATCGATATATAATTATTCACAACTTTTATAGTGCATACATTTTCTGGCAAGATTGATAGAATGAATAATTATATAATTAGATACTATATTTGCATACATTTTCCATCAGGAGAAATCTGAAAAATCCCATATATTGAGATATATATTATTATCTAATCAAAAAGCATGGATTTTAAGAAATGCTGAAAATTTCTTAAATAATCAAAATTAATTTATATATTGTATATCACTCAAATTTCACTGATTATGGGAAAAAACTGTTAAATAAAGTAAAAGGATGTGACATTTACATCCACTTTAAGTATAAACAAATTTCACTTTAATGATAAATAAAAGTGCAGATGTCTCTGAGAAGTGAAGCAATGATACCAGATATCTTGATGTATATTGTTAACAAATGCAGACCAATTAAATTTTATTAAAATTATTATTAAATTAAATTTATTATTTTATTATTTTTCTAATTTGTGTTGTCCCTCAGGTATCTAAACCCTTGATGCAATTTTAAATACAATCAAACTTCGCTTAATGAGCATCTCTCATAAGAAGTAATTCACATAACCAGCAAAACAAAATGACTCCCTTAACGAGCAATGTTTTTAAAATTTGACGAAGTTACACATGTTAACACCACATTTAGAATCCTGCCTGTTTCTCGGCTATCAATCTGTATGTAATACTTCTTTGTTGATGTCGGGTTTTTTTTTCCCCCAAATCAAAAGCATAATTGTAAAATATACAGTTAATCAAAACTTCAGGGATTAGCTCATGATTTCACATTGCAATATGAGGATGATATCTTTCAATAACATACAAGCACAAATACAAGCATAATGGGAGTTGCATACTATTGTAAAAATTTCATTAGGAGGCCTAAAACGTTTGAATGCTGTAGATGAAATTTCAGAGCATTCATCAGATTCCGATTCATCATTCATTCAGAATGATTTGTAGAATGGCACTACAAGTTATTTGATTGCAGAGAGAAAGTCTTTCAAAACTAAGTATCTTTCTATAATTGTCTAAATCTCAACAGCCTAAACATGCATAGATGTAATTTAAGTATTTTAAAACTTTACTTCTGAATGCAATCCAGTAAGCTTATCCAATTCAACTCATTAGTAATTCAACTTCATTGAGTATAATAAATTTCCTATTGTTAAATTGTTAAAATATTGTTCAAAATTCTATTTCATTTTGGGTAAATTGAATTCATAATTAAAAAGTTTCAGTTACAATAATCTCAGACAAAAATTATTATTTCTGGAATTTATTTATTTATTGTAAATTAAATAGCCCAATTATTGTGATTTAAATGACTGTTAGTAAATAATTTTTTGAAGTCCTTTCTGTATTCAAAGACTAAATTGATGTATAATGCCCTCAATTTAAAAAGTTATAAAAAGTCTCACTTTTTGAAAACTTTGATTATATTAGACATATACTGTAGTATTGATTTTGAAGTTTTATTGTATAGCTGTTAATTGTATAACTGTTATATTTAAACTACATAATAAAAATTCAAAATAAACAATAAGGATAAAGCTTGTATCTTCTGCTTAATTATTAAAATTATTTGTTTAATTATTCAAAAAATAACTTTAATTGTTATTACTTTTTCAGTTAAAATTTTATTGTTTATTCATTAATTTATTTATTGAAAATATGTTTTTAGTATTATTTTTAATTTAAAAAATATCATTTCCTCCAGATGCATACACTTTTGAATAGTTTAACTTAATTTGCATTTTTGAATAAATGTAATTTTTATTGTAAACCTATCAGCTTAGAATTAACCACATTTCACGATATGGCAAGCATATAGCTACTATATAAGTGTAAATTTAAATTCATTAATTTTTCTTATAATGAATATATCATAAAATTTTATTGACATGCCTGCTATATATGTATATAATAAAATAAATCTCTTACCTCTTAATAACAACTCTTTCAGCTGTCTGCATGTAGAAAAGCTGCCAGGCATTACAATATGAATCTCATTGTTTTCAAGGTTGATTTTCTCTAAAGAATACAGATCTGAAGTATATTTTTCCATTATGACTTCTAGTTTATTATCTGCTAAATTCAGGATTCTCAGCTTTGTCAAATTAACAAAAGAAAATACTTCTATTTCCTTTATCTCATTCCCTTTTAAGTCTAATGCTATTAAATTATGTAAAGAAGCAAAACTATAATCTTTTAAGGTTTCAATCTTATTGTAACTCAGATTTAAAGCTTCCAAATAATGTAACTTGTCCAAGGCAAATGCATTTACTCGAATTAACTTATTTGAGCTGAAATCTGCATGTTTCAAATTAGCAATACCAGACAATGAATCATTTTCCAAAGATCCTTCAATAGCACAATTCTTAGCAGATAAATTTATAAGAGTAGATGAAACAATATTTATTTTAGAAAATGAAGTGATATTTTTATTCTGATCTAAGATCAAACTTTGAATTGCAGTCATATTTTCCAAAAAATTAGTCCGTAAACTACTTAAATGGTTTCCAGCAATGCTAAGAACTTCTAATTTATTTATATTTCCAAAAGTGCTAAAATCCTGTTCTCTAAGATTATTGAAATCTAAATTAAGTTCCTTCAAATTCTGCAGCATGGAAAAAGGAGAACCATAGAATTCTATGTCATTGTGAGATAAATTTAAATTTATCAGTGAAGACTGTAAGCCATCAAAGGAATCTTGAAACAGTGTTTCTAAACCATAACCAAGAGTTAAGTTTTGCAATTTAAAGGATATAAATGATTTATTAGGCAATGTTTCGATTTTTTCTATATTTAGAGTAAGATCTAACAAATCATTAATGGATGAACAATTCTGAAGCAAAGTCGATAAAAGCCTCTGAATTTCGTCTTCATCTTCAGAAGTACCACGACACACAGCTGATGTCCCAGAACACTGGCATTCAATTTCTTCAATGTAGAAAGTATTTGAAGCACTTAGTAGCATAGGAGTAATAATAAGCAACAATAATATTTTTGTTGATATATTAGTGCTAGAAATACCTTTAGGTCTTTGTTTAGAAATATCCATATTGTTGATCTAAAAAAGAAAATAAAATTTTCATTTCCAATTTTATTTTCAAAAGTGATTTTAACATTAATATTAATATTAAATTAATTCAATCAAAATTTCTGTTGTTTTTAACTTTAAAAATATAAACTACACTTAAAATAATGATAGAAAAAGACATACAGTTTTTTTATTTCATCAAATTAATTAAAATATTATGTTAGTCTTTTTAATTCAGAAATTTTTAGAAGTCAATTTACAGTAATTATCATTTATTGCTTAATTTAGGATATTCAGTTCTTTCAAAAGAAAATACTTTGATTTCCTTTACTCTTTATTTTTCAAATGTAATAATTAAACTATTAAATAATGTGAAAAAGAAAACAGTAACATAAATAATTATGTTATAGATTTTATAATTATGTTACGCACATCAACAATATTCAAATACTTTTGATAAAATAAGTATCTAAACATTCATTGTCATTTAGAAACTAAATACTGCTTAGTAAAATCAAAAGCTACTATGAAAATGTAAAAAATGTCTCAATAAAGACAGATGATTTCAACTAAAATAAGCAGCCATTTTAAAATTGATATGCAATAAAAATTATATAAAACAATAGCCCTCACTTTCCTATACAATTATGAATCTCCAAATTAAAGTATTTTCAAAATATTGACATTTGAGCCAATTATCCATTAGTTAAAAGTTGTCAAAATCTCCATTTTTAAAACTGCTTCCAGTTTGTCAATTTATCAAAAGATAAAACCCACAATTGATAGTTATGATGTTTTGGGTTTTTTTTCCTGGTGAAATTTTAGCTAATATTATAATTATATACATCAAAACAAGGATACAAATAATTAGTTTGTTATGATGAAAACTATAGCTAGAAGCTATAAGTTTTATCACCAAATAAATTTGATCAAAAATCTTATGAGTGGCAATGATGAGGATTAATAGATTTAGACTTGGGATTTAAATAAAATTTTAATAGATATTATTATTTGAAATCAAGTGTTAAAAATGCCAATATTTTTCTACAATTTTCAAAACAGCTTCAAATATTGGAGCTAAATTTCATCCAAATCATTAAATAATGCTCACAAAAAATAATGATTGTGTTAAAAATATAAAAGGAAATGTAAAAAGGAAAATGAACTAGAATTTTTTAAAACTTATTGCTATCTTCCCTTCCATCCTCTTTTCTTATTAATCTAAAATGTCTTATTAATTTCTTTGTTGTCCATAATGTGTCTAGCGCGTTCAAGTGAAATTTCTGTAAGGTTCATGCGTTATTCTACATTTTAAACCTTTTAAACATTTAAAACGCTTTGTAAATGTTTACTTGTTTGAGTTTTTGTTTTGTTGCTTTGTTTGTTTGTTCTAATACAGCAAAAAACAGAAATTTTTGCAGATGGAACAGGACGACGAAAGAGTTAATTTCTGTAACAGATATAAAATTTCATATAAATCCTTTAATTATTATTTCACTACAAAATTATTATTTAATAAATGATTAAACTTATCATTATTTGGTATAATATGATACCTAAATAAATATATATTTCAAACATGATAGTCAAGATATATTTGTTTGCATTAGACACCAGTCTAACTTCAAGTATATACTGAAGAAGCAAACCATTATTTTTTTAGAATCATATTATATCTGGATGTGCAAAATAAAATCAGGTGTATTTATATAATTACTATTTTTAAAAAAACGAGAACAAAACAGTAAAAAAAAAAAAAAAAATGCATATGCCCCTCCCATTGGTCACTCAAACATTTAAATTTTATTCCCCAATATTTAGATTAAATTATGTTTTTATTCTTCTAGAATCACATAAATAATGCCAATATTTTAGTAGGTAGTGATAATTATTAATAAAGAAATACATTATTTCTTCATACATAAAATAAACAAAAGGGAAGTACTTTAATTGCCAAAAAAACCCAATAATTCTAAATTTGAGATTTTTCAATGAATGATACATCTAAAACTCTTCTGATGGAATTGAGATTAAAGAGTTTGTTTTAAAACTTGCACTTATTAAAATTAATAATTCTGTAATGCTGACAGTTGGATTTCAGGATTGTTAAAAAAAAAAAAAAAAAAAAAAAAAAAAACCATAGTAGAGCATAAATTTAAAGAATTTACACAAATTATTCTGGATGTATCTTATGGTGTTTTTTTTTTTTTTTTTTTTTTTTGAACATCAAATGATCTAAATTTTTTACAAATTATAATTTCATGGAAAAATATAATTCAAATGACAATGATTTCAAAACAAAGGTATTCTATATTACATATATATTTTTATCCCCTCTGAAAAGTCTTAATTTCATTATATAAAATGTAAATAAATCCAATTAATTATTTCTTAAATTTCTTTCAGACTAACTGATACACTCAATGTAGCTTGGAATGAAAAATTTATATGACTGATTAATAGGAAAATAGTTAATTAGGCTAATTAATAGATAATTAACAATTATTCATGTTAATAATTAATTGTCATGAATTCAGTATTTCAGTAAAATTTAAATTATTTACAGTATAACAAAGATTATAGTTATCAGATATCCAATGAGTTATTTGTGGCTACATGGTATGGATTGAAGTGAAAATAAAATAATCCATATCTTAAAAATTTATGGTAAAAAAAATTATAATAATTCATAAAACACCTATGATGCTACCTGGAGCAACTGCATTTTTTCAAAAATATTAATACTAACATTTTTATGAAAAGAGTTGAACTTCACTAATTTTAAAGAAAAGTTTTATTTTTAAATTTTTAGTAATTAAACATGCTAACAATTTTTTCTTTGCTAATCTTAAGTGAATAATTTTTTAAGGCCCTTAATTTATGGCTAAACAATGAACATTTTTTCAAAAAAAAAATCCTTTCAAAAAAAAATCTTGATATATCCTGAAAAAATCCTAATTTCAAAATATATTATGTTAATTGGAAATTTATTGCACAATGTTATATTCTAAGCTCTGCACAATTTTTGTCATTAGAATTATTTTCTCATTAAAATCATATTTAAAATTTTTGATAAATAATATGACTTTGTTTATTAAAATAACATTTTATACATCTACTAGCTGATCCGGCAAACGTTGTTCTGCCATATAAATTATTTCTGGTGAATATTTTGGTTGTTAATTAAAAAATAACGAATGTATTGTAAGTGTGGGGAGGATGGGGTGTATGACATAAAGAGGAATGGAGCACTGTAGACAATGATCGCCGATAAAAAAAAAAAAAAAAAAAAAAAAAATTTAAATCCAACCATTCATTTTCTCAATACAATGTATTTCATTAACGTAACGAACATATACATTGTTTGATCTCTTAAAAGTTAAACGTAAAGTGAAAAAAGTAATATATTTTTTATCCTAAAGTATAAAAATGAAATAAAGAAAATCAATATTCATTTCGAAGAGCAATTGAGTGTACGATATTTTTTGTCAGTCCGTCTTTAGCCAACACAAATAAGCTCGACAATTTGCCCACGCGAGAACATGCCACGTATAATTGTCCAAATGAAAAACTTGGTGTGCCTATATCTAAGTTGCAAACAGACATCGTTTTGCCTGGCGACTTATTGACTGTCATTGCGAATGCCATTCTAATAGGAAATTGTACGCGTTTGAATTCAGTTGGCACGTCTGTGAGAAGCATTGGAATTCGTGGCAGCAAAACATTTTCGGCTCGGAATTTGCCATTCAAAATGGTGGTTTCGGTAACATTTTTCATCAATTTTTTAATGACCTATCATGTGCCATTGCACAGCCGTGGTGGGTTCAAATTCCGAAACAAAATAACCGGAGATCCAACTTTAGTTCGTAGAAAATATGGTGATATGTCTGACAAATCCAGTGAGTTCAAAAACTCTGCTGGATAATTTACAGCTCCGTTAGCATCGCAAACTGTATCGATCGATTTGTATGATACCAAGTCGCCTGGCAACGACTGCCGTATCTTGAAATTTAAATTGTCGACGTTCACATTTTTTGCTGCCAAAAGTGCTCTTTCTGCCAGCCAAGCATGATTTACGTATTGTGTGCGTACATCGGGAAATATGCGGTCAATGAGAGCATTTTGCGAATCACCGTGATAGTGCAGAAATTAGTGGGCAATTTTATGCATCCAGTATTTTCATAGACAGCAACTTTTCCATTGCCGATATCTAACAATTGGTCCGAGAATGTGTCAGCAGATAGATCTTGTAGCATTTCGACGCTCATGTTTATTTTTAGCTGGACTTTTTCAACATTACGCCACAGTGGCGATGATTTCAAGCAAGCGTTGATCTCAACTGCGTACGTTGAACGTGGAATGGCGGAAAAGGGACACCCTAATGATCTAGCGTTATGAAATATACTTTGCGACCTATTCTTATACCTACCAAATATACATAAAAAATTTCATAAAAATCGGTCTAGCCGTTTCGGAGGTGTACGAACACAAACACCGCGACATGAGATTTTTATATATTAGATTAATAATAAATGATTTCTTAAAACTGATAAATGGGAAATAATTTTATTAGCCTATTCAATCTAAATACTGCCATTCTCACTTTCTGTAAGTTGTACTAAATCAAAATTTTACTATAAGCACATCAGCTTTGAATTAGCCAAATGTTTCTATACATAAATGCATTTCATAAAAATTATATTTCTTGAATTCTAACAATTTCAATTCAAAAATTAAATATAAGGTCGAAAATAAAATGATATCAATTTTAAACAGATCTACATAATGTCAAACAAATTTTAATAAATATATACACATATAAATGTAGACTGTTCATTCACAAAAAAAAAAAAAAAAAAAAAAAAATGTTTAAAACTACACAAACAAGCTATAATTTATAACTAATTAATTCTGTAATCACTTACTTAAACAACAAAGGAAAAATATATAACCATAATAATTTAGATTGCAATAAGGATCAAATGAAATGCATATTTTGACATTATATGATAAAAATTAATCTGAATTTAACAATGAATAGTATTCAATTATTTTAAACAGTTATATCAAAAAGAAACAAATTCCTTAATTCATATCAATAAAATGAATTAAAATATTTTTGCTAAAAAAAACATTAAGTATTCAAAGAAAGGGAAAACAATAATAATAAATTCACTTACGTGAAGATGAAAATTAATTAAAAAATCTGACTTCCTAAGTTAGAATGGACACTGAAAAACGAAACAGGAAACAGCAGCACATCCTGCCACACTTCCTGACACTGCTTTCCTGAAAGATAAACACAAATGGAATAACGTTTCTTGTAAAAATATGTCATTTGCAGCAAACTTCATGAAATTATCATCTTTTTTTTAATGTAAGACAAAAATGTTTTTTAAGCTCAAACCATTTCTTATACAATCAAAAAGAGAAAAATATGAACCAGAAAATACCTTTTCAATGAAAATAATTTTATTGTTTGCTAATAGCTTTAAGTTTTGATAACACATCATCTGCAGATACAGAAGATCCAGTAATTATCACAGTTTTTTCTTTTGATCTAGAGCCCTTAAAAAAACGTAAGATATTAGAATCATTATATACTATTAAAAAAGTGTAAAAGAATATTTTTTTATATGCATAGGTGCACATAGACCGAATTATATAGGCTTGTAATTCAGATATTGTAATTCAAATTACTTAAGAACATATAGAAAATGTGCTAAAGAAAAATATAAATGAAGGAAAAAAAAAACTTTACAATTACAATATTATTCAATACAACAAAAATTATGTATGAAATATAAAGTCATGTTTTTATCAGTTACAAAAAAAATCAAATAACAAGATCTTTAATCTTAAATTACAATTTTTTTTAATTTTATAAAGCAATTAAGAATAATTTTAACAAGATAATTTAATTAAAGTCATTTTATTCAATTCCATAGACAAAAAAAATTATATTAGAAATACTTTAGATACTTTTTTTAAATAGTTTGATAGTGATTTATTATTATACTTATATTAACCATTAAAAGCTTAAACATTTTGCTGATTAATTATTAATTTATCTTTTTATCAATAGATTTTAAACACAAAATTGAAAAATTCAATCTTCAGGCAACTTTAATATTTTTTAAAAATTTAAAAAACCTTGTCTTTAAAAAAATATTAAAGTTGCCTGAAGATTGAATTTTTCAATTTTGTGTTTAAAATCTATTGATAAAAAGATAAATTAATAATTAATCAGCAAAATGTTTAAGCTTTTAATGGTTAATATAAGCATAATAATAAATCACTATCAAACTATTTAAGGTTTAAGACAAGGTTTTTAAATTTTTTTATGATTTGCAACTCTATTATGGTTATAAAAATATCTAGATTCCTATACAAGAAAGAAAAGGTTGTTCCTCTGACCAGATAATCAAATATAAACTGAATAATAAAGTATGCAAATATAGCAATGATTAATATAAAACAAGTATTAAAACATTTATTTGAAAAATTTGAATGAAACTAATCAAATTATGGCATTTATCATTTTAGTAACTTTCTGTTAAATTCAACTATTAATACATATAATGCCACTCAGGGTTTGAACCCATAATTTAAGATGTTATGTACTATGATCAATGGAAAAGATCAATTATAGTTCAACTAAATTTATATCTGTATTTATTTATTAATTTTTTTAAGAAATTATTACTTTATAACTATTTTATTATTGACTAGGCAAGACTTTTATGCATTGCTAAATATGAAGTGTAATAGTGAAAAAAAGGAAACTTAAGCAAAAAAAAAAAAAAAAAAAAAAAAAATCTTATCAGTATGCAATATATTGCATATTGATGAGAAGTTTTACAAACTATACTAATTATATGTATAGCATTTTTCTTTTCAACAGATGCCTGTAAGTTTTGCCATTTGTTTAATATTTGCTTTGTTACATGAATTCAAATGATTTTAATAATTCTATACCAATAATAATTTTAATGTAAGAAAACTGAAAAAATATCTTACTAAGAATTGTATACAGACTTTTAATTTTTAATAAATGAGACAAAATGTTGAAAAATCCTTTTCTAAATTTTTGGAATTTTTTCCATTATTCTCTGCTACTTGAGCCATAAAAAACAATCAACATCATTTTCTTATTCACTGAAATCAAAACCCTCAGATTCTGCACTTTCTTCACACTTATTTCATAATCTTAATAATTTAATTGATTCCAGACATGCAAGAATAATTATCTATTCTGCCATCCCTCTAAATATTCTAAAAAAATTCACTTGGCTTCTAATAGGCATTCATAGTTCAATACTAAAAATCCAAGTAATATACATATAAAAAGAATGTATGATATGAAATAATATACTATGAAAGTCATGAATTATCAAAATGTTAAAATACTAACACACACATGGGATGCATTATATATTTCAGATAGTATATCAGAACTATTTTAACTTATCTTGCAAATTAGTATGACTGATGTACTAGTATATAAAAAGAATTTCATTTATCTGGTTTAATTAATCTGTCTTTATTTTAATCACTTAACTGATTATTTAATTTCCTTGCTTACACAAATCCTACTTGATGGATGGTTTGATTGCTAATAAGGGAGAATATAAACAGATTTCCACATGAGGTCAGAGAAAAAAACCATAACCAACCATGCCTTATTAAAAGTTCATAAAATTTTTGTCACACATAAATTAGAAAGAACTACATTCCAATTTATAAATAGGTAGTTCCTAATAAAATAATCTATCTAGATAATTAATTGCAACAAAAAGCACACAATCTTAGTATTTGAAAAAAAAAAAAAAGAAAGAAAAAAATTGAGAAAGAAAAGCTTTGTTACAACACACTCTGGGGTTAGAGGGAAAGGGAAGGGGAAGGAGAGAGAAACAAGTCTGTTCTGTTTCATGGTTAAAATTAGCATAATAAATTTGTAAAATATTTTTAAAAAATTATTACTTTTTCAAGGCTTAATTCACTTTTCTTCAATTGCAGTATTTCACTTAAATAGCGTATAAGCTCTTTGTTGGCCTCCCCATCAACAGGCGGAGCACCTATTTGAATACCAACACTTTCTTCACCAACATCTAAATTTTAAGAAATTAATAAGCACTTACATTATATACATAATGCATTAAAAAGCAGGGGCAGAAAATTAAAAAGAAATATATAATAAATTCTTACCAGTTATTCCACTTTCCTTAGCACCTGGTTTTGCATGAATTTTAATAATTATTTCATTCTTCAGACCATTGTAAACAGATCCTTTTTTGTTACCAGATGGCACAAGCTTCTTAAAAAAGGGAAGTAAAAATTAAAATACTTTGAATGCATTAATCAAAGCAATTCTTTTTAATCATTTTATTAATAATATATAATGATAAATAAAAATAACAATAAAATTCATTTTTAAAAAGTATAATAACTATCTTTTTAATGAGACACATTACCTTTAAAATATTTCAAAATTTTATATGGCAGCAATAATTTTATTCTCTGATTTAAAAAATATGATTGTGTATTTTTATCAATAAAATTATCAGACCAATTAAATTTTTTAAAGAATAGTGTAAAAATTAAGAACACTGCTAAATGAAATTATATTGCAAAGAACATTAATGAAAACATTTTATTTATTTCATTTTCTTGCTTCAGGCCAAGTTTTCTCTTCCTTACTGGTAAAAGTAAAAGACAAATTATAAAATTCCTCAAAACAATATTAAGAAGAAAAAAAAAAAAAAAAAAAAGACAGATCTAGTATGTAAAAATTTTGCAGAGGATGTATCTAAATTTTAAAAAACTACAGGAAAGATGACCAAAGATGAAGTACTATTTTTTGATTCAATATATAGGAAGAGGATTGAATAAACAAGAACAGAAAGACTCCAGGAAAGAACAAACATCCAGCAGCATTAAAAAATATATACAAGGGACAGTTTGAAAATTTTCACTGACATAAAAGGATGAATAATATTTCTAGATAAATTATGCATTGTTATTTTGCAGAACCCAATACCTTCAATTTAAAGATAAAGCATTCCATCAAACAGAATGTACAGAATAAAATTCTTCATTCAAATTAGAAAGTTAGTTCTTGATTAGCAAAGTTATCAAATAATATTTTATTGTTTTCTTTTAAAAAATGCATATTATCTTACAAATCATTAAAACTTTCACATTTTTTCAAAAATCAGAAAAAAAAGGAAAACTTTATTGTAATTATTAAATTAGTATGCAAAATTTAATAATTTTTATTTACTTGTAGATGTAAATTATATGCATATTTGCTTTAGATTTGGTATAGGGTAAAAGCCCACACAGACAGAACAAGTTACACAGCAGAGGCTTTCACACCTGTCATATCTTATAATTTCCAACAGCATTGATAAAATATAATACAAAATTTATGTATAAAAAAATAAGAATTTAGAAACTACAAAATTTAAATTACAAAAGAATTTTGAAAAGATAGAGCACATGAAGCTTAAAATTAATAGCAAGTTTTAAAAAATAAAAAAAATGAAAATAATAAAGTAAATTCAAAATAAACAAGCACAATATAAGAAATAAAATAATAAAAGTATAAGAAAATATAAATAAATATAAAATAGATCATATAACAAAAGTAAACAATAAAATAATAATATTAATAAATTCAAAATACTTTTAATAATAAGTAACATATACATAATTTCGCAAAACAACATTGCTCTAAATATCAAAATGACAGCTCTAAATGTTAACAATAGAATAAAATTTTGAATATATGTTGTAAAATGTTCTTGATACTTATACGCAAATCCAATTCCAAAAATCTGATAGTTCTATAACTGTTTGGATAGAATTTTCCTTGAATTAGTTTGCACTTTGAACATCAATAAATATTATGTCCAATGCTTCCTTTACCAGTACAGCAATCATAATATACATAACTTAAATGTACATATAATAAAATAAAAGGTAATGCAAATACAAAAAATCTTTAGGAATGGTCTGGAACAAATCTATCAGACAAATATGGCAAAGGCTATGAGACATTTGTGTCTATATAATGATGCAATTTATCATATGATGCTATTAATATATAAAAAAAAAAGGATCTGTTTATATGGTGCTTAAGTAATAAAAAAAAAATTCTCTTTCTATGTCTGTCTTTTATAAATTTTGCCTTTTCTAATGTTATTATTTCTATTAAATTATGTTTTAATTTAATTAAAAAAATAAAAAAAACATTAAAAAATTATAAAAATACTAAAAGATGAAAAAAAAGATATATTATGATCAGAATAAATGTAAAAATATTCCTTCATTATAAATTATTGGACTAAAATATAGTTGGAAATAATAATGTAACATTTTTTATAAATGCATGCTCTGTTTTTAAATTGTTGTAGTTGTTTAATCAATCAACAGATGATACAATTAGTTCAAAAATGTGAGCAGTGAATCAAAATTTCATTTTTAATGAAATGGTGTTGATAAAGCAAAAAGTGCAATGTATTCTTATGATTAAATAAATACTTATTAGCTATTTCAATTCAAGGGAAGTTTAAATATTGTTATGTATGTTTGTCACACCATTTTATGATACCGAAACATTGAAAATTGGAATAGCAGATGCTATGTTAAAACTTACACAATAAATGTTGGACAAACTGAAGTACAATCTTGAATAAAGCCTTGACATTCTCTATGCTATAATAAGTTTACAAGTTGAAATTTGCTATCATAATTCCTTATTACAAATTTTAATATGGAATTTACAATTAGCAAAAATATAAATGTAATTCAGTATAATAGTTTAAGATCATAAATTTTTCTAATATAATCAAAATGAAAAAAATTATCACATATGTAATATTATCTTTAATTATTTTATATTTAAAGAGAAAATTATGACTATGAATACATATATATTAGTCCATCTTCAATTAAACTGTCAATTGCATACAACAATTGAACTCAATAATTAAAAATCTTCTCTCACAAATAAATATTATAAGACAAATCATGATAAGCAAATACTTTATCAAGATAAGTATGATATGAAAATTGATGATAGTTCATCAAAATTATATAACTCTTTTTTAACAATGTAAAGAATCTACCTAAGCAAAAACTTACCTTATCAGAGTCCTTCCCTTTTACAGCACTATTTTTCTTGGGCATTTTACAAAATGAATGGGAGAAACTTCGAATCTCTGTTGCTCTTCTTTCAAACAAGAAAGAACGAATCATATAAAGCATCTATACGGAAGACTCTGAGAAGTAAAATAATAATAATAATAACAACAATTAATGCATAAAATAAACCTGTGCCTTAAATCAATGCTTAAATTCAAAATTTGCAATTCCAAAAACTGATAGTTTAAAATTTGAAAATTATATATATCCTTTCAAAATTCCTGGTTCGAACATTAAGAGGTGATTGAAGTCATCAAGATAAGAATAGATCATTAAAAAATGCATAGTCATAATTCAGACAATAAAATATCAGAGGGTGTTTCTCAATCATGGTAGTCCCATTAAGCAGATAATGTAATTATCAGATTTCTCACACTTAAAACTTTTTCAGGGTTATACAGTTTCTTCCAAGTTCTCCATATGATCTACTCTATCTATAGGATAATATCATCAAATTTCATAAGGATCTTGTGGTTAGCAAGGATTATGG
This sequence comes from Argiope bruennichi, assembly GCF_947563725.1. Lineage (NCBI taxonomy): Eukaryota > Metazoa > Arthropoda > Arachnida > Araneae > Araneidae > Argiope > Argiope bruennichi. The sequence goes on from NC_079152.1 coordinate 78,378,715, forward strand.
AATGGAATGAAATTTGTATCAATGTTAGTATGCCCATTATGGGGAAATATCTGCGATTTTCTTTAAATTCATAGGTTTTCTTTATTTCTTTTCAATCATTAACCCTTTGCTATGCAATATTCCATTGTGGGGAATACTTAAATTTGTTCACTTCTAAAATCGTTAAATTCAATTACACATTGAAAAAAATAGGTTTAGAATTCACTTTTAACTTTTTTTTAAATATAAATGATAGTTTAAATCAAGTAGATCCATAATCTTCATTTATAGCATGTATGTAAAAGGATATTTTTTGCATGCATGTTGAGAATTTTTTTTTTTTTTTTGGTAGTAAAAAAAATAATTGTTGGAAAAAAAATTTTATGTTATTTTGTTGCCTGTCTTTTAAACTATATATATGTATACACATTTTTTAAGGGAATGCATATGGATCATTGTTTGATAGAATTACGTATTTCATCAGCTGGTAACTGGGACATTACACTAATTATATTACACAGCTGAATACTGCGACAGAGAAACTACACCTGTGTCTTTGTTTCCTGTTATTCTCCCTTCTTCATGGAAAATAACTAATTTTGAAAAATATTACTTAGGATGGTTAGAGTTCTTGGAAGTGACTAGCTTTTAATCTGCGTCTTTGAAGTTTTGTGTTTTATCAGTATCTTTGCTCATCTTTACTTAGCATGGAGTTTTCACTCTTTGAGTTTTACAAACATTCGTTTTATAGAATTGTGTAAATATATATCATTATCTATATATATTATAGATATTTTAATGTAATTATAGTTATTTTATTGTTAATTAATTGCATCTAAATTGTAATGAAATAAAATATTTAAGTACTGCTTCAAGTACAGCCCTCTAACTACAAATCTGAGCATGCCTCCTTGTGGTGTATATTCAGTCTTGTTAAACCTGCTATGTAGTATTAAAGCAGTTTATTTATTTATTATTATTCTTTTTACTGATATGCAAGAGATTTTACTCAGTTTGGCACTTCAATGCACCAATTGCCTAGTTGCACTTCTTAGAGCTCTAATGGCACAATATTCCAGTTGATGGAATTCCCACAAAATCAAAATGATGAGTACAATCTTTACAAAATTTAATTGGTGTATTCCTTCAGGTCTAAATATGTTACCTACAACTTTTTTTGTTTCAATTTAAAATTTAAAGTATAATGTGCTTTATCTTAAGGTACAAAAACTACTGTCCCAAACATTTTACTGGTTCAGTTAGTCTTATGCATTATATTGTAGTTTGTATCTTGTCTAGTGTATTTCACCATTCTTGAAAGTTTGAACAAAATTGTTAAAAAGAATCTTGTTATCAACATAAATTTTATGAGGACTTTTAGAGCAATAACCAATTTTGAATACAGCTTTCTTTCATTAATATCTTTATAACAGCATGTTGATATACAAAAAGTTTCTTTAAAAATTCTATTTATCATCATAAATATTTATGTTTTCATTTATATTCAATATTGTAACATAATTATTAAATTTCAAATCACATGATGATGTTTTTTTATAATTTGGTACATTTCATAAAATATTAATTGCGATTTTCATTTCAACTCAATATAAAAGTTTATTAATATTTATATCACAATTCAAATAATATAACATGAATGAACATGATTTTTTTATTCAGTAAAAAAAAATCTAATATTTGTTCTATTATTAAGAACCTGGATAAAAATGTGCCAAATCTTAGGAAAAAACTTTCATGAATAATTCTTAGCTATGAATGTTAACATAAATAGGACAGCATTGAAACTGATAACAATTATTAAAGGAAAAGTAGAAAAATTTAAATATTGGACACATTTCGATAAAAAGTTTATCTTGATTGTTTTTTTTATTTCTCCTCTAAGAATTATTATTTAAATAAAACATCCATCCAAAAAATTTACGAAGATTTATAGAAGAAGAGTTTTGTGATTTTAAGAAATGCACATAACAGGAAGCTGGCATTACTGTAGACAACTGCCAAATTTAATCTGTTTCAGTTTAATGTGAATAATTTCTAATTAAGTAAAATTTAAATTATATTTTATTAATAATTTGTTTAATAGAATACTTAGAAGTCTTATGCTTTTATTTCTACCAAATTTTATAAATATGGATTTTTTTTTTTTTTTTTTTCTCAAGAAAGCTCCTATCTTGTATAGCTGAATCACAGAGACATAGAACTTCATAAACAATGCTTATCTGTATTGTTTTCCAGAAGATACAGAAGAAAACCAATTTTCAATTCACATAATTTGAACAAGTATATCAACTAATTTTTTGAAATAAAAATGGTATAATTAAGAATTTGAATTTAAAAAATATGGCAAAAAATAAACAAAACAATAGAAACAAAAAAAAATGTTGAATATAGAAAGAAAAAATGTGCTTTATTTAGATAACATTTTTTGTTGCAAGAAAATTATTAAAGAATAATGAATTTCGCACAGAAGAAAAAAGATGAGGGGGAAGCAATGTCAGATGAACGATGGTTAATGATGAGATTGATTTTTAATATGCAACAATAAAACAACACATTTTTCTCAAATTTTAATAAATCAAATTATTATTTCATCCGATTCAAAATGAGACATACCACATAACTTAAGAAACAAAAGTATACACGTACTCTGCTCTTCAGCAATTAATAATTTTCAGAACTTATGGATAACTCTGCAATCCAGGATATCCAAACCAATACTAAACATTTGCACCAGTTAAAGTGCAAAAAATAAATAAAATTTTTAAAATTAACTCGAAATATAATTGAGTAGTTCAATTCAATTCATTTCTGTATACCTCGGCTAGGAGAATTTGGCAGGTGCACTTTTGCGTGATGGTTTTGTCGCAAATGACTTAGAAATTTTATAATATACATATATATATTTTAGAGGAGGAAAATAGATTTGTGTTAAAAAATATTATAATAAAGTTTTATAGATGTGATGCTATAGACATATGACAATTTTAATGCAATGGCTGACTATGCTTCTTTTTTTTGTTGTTGTTGTTGTTGTCCCTTCTGCATGTTAGCTGGATTACTGCTCTTCGATACTGCATGGAAGAGATGCATGGATCATTTTTTTTTTCTGAATTATTTTCATTATGTCCAAAAATGAGCTGCATTGTGAGGTTCACGATCATTTATTTGCATTAGCTTTTTGACATCAACTTTTTTCTCGAAGAAAAGAAACGCTTTCTTTTTGGCATGGATCCCTTCTTTTTTCTGAATTTTAAAAAACTTCTTTCATAAGTAAAATTTAAATTTTTTTTCTACATTAATCTAATTATTATGTGAAAGAGCAAAATTTCTCAGTGAATCAGCAGTACACCACAAATTTGAATTACTCCATCAATTTCTCCGATATTTTTTCCTTTTGATCAGTTATGCTGAGTTTGATTTTTTTTTTTTTTTTTTTTTTTTTTTGCACTTATTTATAATGAGCAAATAAAGAATGAAGTTGATTGAAGTATTTTTTTTTTTACTAATGTATTATTTAATCATTAATAAAATTCAACCTTTCCACAATTTTACCAACCAAAAAGATATATTAAAATGACCCATTTTCTAATACCGAATGTTTCATTATTTCCCAAACTTTTCCTCGATGATTCTTATGAAATATACTTAATCGAAACTTGCCTGAGCCTATCATATATATATATATATATATATATATATAGCGAGTATCAATTATATAGTTGCAATAAAGTTTATCGTAAAATTTCATATTTACAACCATTATTTTTATAATTACCTAAATTTTATTTTACTACTGAGTATATTTTCATTGTTTCATTTCCTTGGAGATTTATTTGTTCTTCAGAAATTTTCTCAAATATTCCATGAAAGCGTTCCCCTCCCTCCACTTCGCATGAATATTGTGAGACTTGGGCAAGGCGGTGAGCGTCAAGATTATTCAGGTTTTTATCATCCTGAAAATCTCACACACATAAAAAGGAAGAGTGGAAAAACAATCTAGGTATCCCTCACCCCATTCTGATTCACGCTTAGAGTTACAGAGATTGTTGCATAAACTTTGTAACATAGTGAAGAAAAAAAAAAGTATGTATTTTAGACGCTTTTTGTTTGTTATTTTTTCAACTGACTGAAGGTAAAAGTTGATAAATGAGTGCAATTTTAGAAACAAAATCATTTCCATAAATTTCATTTATCAAAGGGAGCTTTTGAGTTATTAAGTGTATATTCGAATATATAGATCAAAAAACATCAAATTTTCACGGATTTAATCAAAAATTTCATACAAATCTACACTACAGATGACAAAACTATACACTAAATTTTATTTATGTAGTTAATCAAGTTTTTAATTTATTGTGTCTACTTGTATGGAAAAATTCCTTCTGGACGGATTTCGTTCGAAATTAGAAAGAAATATACCACTTTCGAGTTATCTTGTTCACATAACTAATTTTTTAAAAATATTTTTTAGACAAATAGGTTTGCAACGCAGATTTTTATTAAAGTCCCGTAATCTTTTTGCGATTTTAATACTGTTTTTTTTTTTTTTTTTTGTATGAAAAAAGTTAAAGAAAAAGCCATTTCCAGGTTTAACAAATTTTATTCCATGTTGATTAAAGTGAAAGCATAAAAAAGAAATCAATTTTCTAGTTTTTCACCAATTACCCCAAATTTAAAAACTTTATGAGCGCCCTTCTATTATCATTATTTAGGTTATCACATTTGGCAAGTTATTACCAAAGAAAAATTCAATTTTTGTTACTGTATCATACCGGACAATAAAGTCTAGCCATTAATAAAGCTACGTAATTTTCTATAGGATTCTCTTTACATATCTTGAAATTCTAACTTACAATTTTTTGGTACCTTTACAGCCTTCTTTAATTTGATTGGGTTCAAATGCAATATTAATTTTGTATCCATATAAATGCTTACAAAATTAAGGGCCTTAAGAAATTTAGAAGTCCGGTATTCATAGCTACCTCTGACTGCCATATAAACGGAAATCCTTTTTAAAAAATAAGATTTTTTTTCATTTAAATTTTACTAATTATTTCTCATATTTTATATAAATCATTTATTCGTGTATCATTTTTTGTGGCAAACAAAGTAATAATAAAAGAAGAAAAAAAACGTGCTTTAAATTTTGAAATATACAAAATTCTATCGAAATTCACTTCCTTCATCTGAAAGATTAAAAATAAATAAATTGAAAGCCATTTGCTTATAATTGTTGTTACATAAAATAAATCTCTGAATTATTTTCTAATCAATTAAAAAATAAACAAATCGTAACATTCAGAAAATAAAAAGAAATATGTTCCTTAACTCCTTAGCCTTTGAAAATAAAGATATTTGATCATGATTATTCCACCAGATTTCACAAACTTTTTTAAAAGCTGTATGTAAAACATAAAAGGAATATTACAAAGAAAAATATACAATCATTAATTTAAAAGAAATAATTTAATGTTGTCCATCCGTCAGAAGATTGATGATAGTCACTTTAGGAGTAAGTTTTATTCGAGAAGATCATTTTCAAAAAGATAGAATCCAACGGATATCGGGACTATTTCATTATTGGCGCCAATTTGAATTGGTAGAAGAATTATTAACCATTCATCTTCTCGTTGCATGTGCATGCATCTTTATATTTATTTAGCTTTTAAGATTTAAAAAAGGCAATTCTTAAATCTTGAAATTTTTAAAAAATATTCTTTTAGTTTAAGAAAGGTGAGATGTTAAAATTACAGCATACAACAATTTGCAAAACGTTGAAGAATTTTGCTTCGATGCAGCTGCAGCAAAATCTTTTAAAAGTTTCTTATTCACAAGCTATGGAAAGAGCCGATTAAAGAGTTGGCATCTCGAAATTTAAATTTTAAAAAATTGTACTTTCATGATACTACCTTTTTTATAGAAAACACTTTGTGAATATATTTGCTTTTCATGAGAGTCAAAATGTTTATTTCATGAATACCAAAAGAGAGAAAGAGAAATAATGTAAAAGCGAAGGAACACTTTACCATTCAAATTATATATATGTGTAGTATGAGCCCCTATGCTACTCCCCCTCCCTCGCCGGCAGATGGCAGTAGTGTTCCTACTAGACAGAGAAGCGAGGCAAACGGCAGAAGAGAGACACTTTGAGCGAGAGTGTATGAGCGTCCAATTTGAAGGATAACAGCCATTCTATGTTCGCCTAAACTGCAACCAACCCTATACTTTTGTTCTTTTGCTTACTGTTCGTGTAGTCCTGTGTTCGTTTATTAAAATAACGACTCTACATATGTATATATTTTAATTTTCAAATTCAGATATAATCACCCTTCTTTAAATATGAGATAACTTCATAGACTGTTGCAGTACAATATTTCCAGAAAATGCACTAGACCATTAAATGTTACATTATTAGATAGGAAATTAACAAATGGGGATAGTAATAATTTTTTAGATACCAGAAAAAAACAGAATGAGAAAAAGATAGTGAATTAAAAAAAGCAACAAGACAATGATATTTAAATATATTTTATTAACATAAATGCAACATTTAGCATATATATTTATATAAAATTCAGAAAAAATTCATTTATCTGAAAAATACATTTTAACATATTACTGTAAATGAGATTCATTGTTATTTTTCAGAATAAATGCTTAAACAAACAGAAATCATAAAACAAAAAAAATGAAAGTTCAGTTTTTTAAAAAATATATTTCCTAGTATAATAATTAATAAAATAGCAATGTATTTCACAGTATGATTTTATTACTATACTAACTCTTATTGATCCCTATACCTCAACTGTCACTGAAGTTGAGAGATCATTCACGGTTTTGATACCTGATCCCATTGAAGACACATAATGTATGCAAGTCGATGAATATAAAATCCATTCCTTGACAACAAACATCATATTGACACTGATGTTTAAATAATAGAATGTACAAGCTCAGGATCTTAACAGAGGTTCAAAATCATGAGGTTTATTTACAATAATTTTATTTGATATACTTACTAAAAACGAATGCGGTATTCTTAAACAAAATGTTGAACAAAACTTTTCTGAACTGAATTTTTCTCAGGAGGAAGGGAAATTAAGAATTTTGAAATGCATATCAGGTGCAAACACTTAAAATTAAACTTTGAAATGTTAATGCAAATCATATAAATTAAAGTTCCCTTGTATATTATGTTTAAAAATGGGCATAAAATGAAAGTTTTTATCAGCACTTAAACAGATACTTATCAGAAACAAATAACAAGTCAACAACTTTTTTTTTTTTACTAAGATCATTACCGAGTAGAAATGAACTAAATCAAGATTTACATTTATACAACTTGAACTAAACAAAACAAAATCTTGATGAAAAGCATTCTACACATTTTGACATACTCTATTTTAGTGCCATGTTACTAATGAACACGATACTAAGTATTCCATACATGGAGTTAATAAATACGATTGGAAAAATGTTCTCCATCTTTGATAAGTCATAGATAAAGTGATATCATTCAAATGTAAAGAAATAACAAATCAAAAATAGAACAATGAGTAAAAAATACCACCTGCTGAAATAGCTGTAAAAAGTGAACAAACCAATAGAATAGAAGCAACTAATATAAATATTTAAACACAAATGTAGACAAACACATGTACAAATTATCAACAAAGAAAATTATAAATTTCCCTCACAGATAAGCTAATGATTACAGAAAAACACACACACATTATGTAAACTTGCATATTTATAAAACTTTTAGTACTACCTATTTAAACAATTTTTTTTTTTTTTAATGTTCTGAAGATAATAATAAAATTACGAAAGTTGTGAGAGAAAAAAATTAATAAATGAATGTATCCAAACTAGCTCAGTAAAGATGATTTTTGCTAAAAGAGAAGCGAAAATGGTATTGAAAGGAAAGCTTGTGCAAATCTTCATTATAGCAAGAATATGAATAAAAAAGCCACATAGAAATCATAAAAATGAGACTATTATTGAATAATTATTTAAAAGTCCCAGATTAACAGAATATATATAATTTTACTGCCAATATAGCTGAATTTAAAAAAAATGTTTATTAAATTTGAAATTTTTCTATTTATACTGAATTTTGTAATAAAAAGAAAAGTTATACAACTGATAAACTAACCATCTAAAGATATAGCTTACTGAAAAGTAAAGTAGCATTACAATTTGGAGTTCTTAACTGGCAATTAATACTAGACAAAATTGGGTGTCAAATAAGGAAACTACTGCAATCAAATTCTTTATTATTAAATTTACTAAGAAGATCAACTTCTTTTTTGTAGGAAATAGGCTTCTCAGAAACAATTGTTAAGATAAAAAGTTAGCAAGTAACGATATGAAGTAATAATAATAATAATAAATTGAGAAACGTTTTGGCACATATTATTCTTTAATGATTCCTATGCAATCCCATTTTCCCATCATTTTTACTCATCCCATTTTCATTAAGCATAAATTACAGTAAATATGAATATAAATAGTGAACAAACACTGAATTGGAGTATTAAAAATAGTGTTTTCACTAGAATTTTATAGAAAAGAATTTCAATTTAAACACTTATATAAATATCATTAATGTAAAGTGATTATTATTAATATACCGATAACGTATAAGAAATTAGTATGTCCAGATGTGAAACAAAAACTCCATATTTTATTTTCAAACTTTATGGAAATATAGTTTGAAATATATCTTTAAAGCATAAGTAAATTATAAGAAATATTTTTCTCCCCATAAGAAGAACCATAAAATTTAATTTATTAATATGTAGCCAATTCATTACATATATTTAAAATACAAATGGTAAATATTTCTATTAAATACCATTTGTATACATACAAATTATATAACTTTCTGTTTAAAAATATACTTCTATCTGAAAATGAACAACAAGGATTGAGAGATAGTTTAAATCTGGAAAGAACAGTTTACATGAAATATCAAAAAAATTTATCTAAATTCATTAGATTAAAATAAAATAATCCAAATAAGCATTGCATTATAAATATTTAACCGAGCAAGACATGAATTATTGACAAGTACTCGTTAATTAATTTTTTAACAGGGCTTTATTATATGTTATATTAACATATCTAATCTATATTGAACTTTTTTTTTCTATTTTGAAAGCATTAAAATTATTTTTAAAAAGTAGTTAAATTCTCCAAAATGCACATTGATTTGTGCAAATATAAAATGACTTTGATTTAGAACAAAACAAATAATCAGAGTATTAATTACTACTGCAATTCATTGACATAAAGAAAAGAACAAAACATTTATGTAACTGATAAACCAAAAATGAGAAAAAGTAAACAAAAATATAAATGCAGATAATATACCTTTTTCCATATAAGCTTGAAGACACAAGATGAGAATTAAATATTTCAGAATAACAATGTAAAAGTTCTCTAATTATAATCATAAAAAAATAAATAAAAAGGAAAAAATCTATGAAAAAAAATTTACAAACTTCTTTAATATACAGATTTGAGAATTATAGTTAGAGATAGTTTATCACACGGTCAGAGATTCTTTTAAGCAAAGCATAATCTTTCCTAAGATTTTTTTGCATATTTTAACCTACCAGTTTCACTGATAATGCAGACATGCTGAAATGAGAAATAATAAATAATCAGTAAATTCAGATACACAAATTGCTTTAGAATAGAAAAATCAATGGAGAAAAGTTTTTTTAAAAAAAATCAACATTTAGAACTGAATTAAGAGCATACTAATAAATAAAAAAAACAAAACATAGTATATAGTTAAATGACACCTTTAAAATCTATATAAACGAACACAAATATTAATTTCTCTATTCACTATAGAAATTTAATCGACTGAACCAATATTCTTCACATTTTTTTTATAAGTACAAATGAAGAATGTGTAAGAGCAATTAAATATACTTTTTAATTGATTAAAAATCAATTTTTTTTTTTTTTTTTTTTTTTTTTTTTTTTTTTTTGCATATACACAGTATTATATTACCTTACATTAACAACACCTAAAATTTGTTTAGCAATTGGAAATTAGAATAGTCAAAACATGGAAAAGAGATATATTAAAGTATAGTTTATTTTCTCTTACAGTTATTGAATAATTTTTTTAGAAAGCTGTTTCGGGGATTCCTGATACTTGATTGAAAAATACTTGAAAGTTGATTCAAAACATGTTTGCTTGCTTTTAATGATGGTTGGACACTGAAACTCACTGATGTAAATGGCTATTTTTATATTCATGTTGCAATCATTTGTTTAAATTGTCACTCACAATGTTAAATTAAATGTTGTATTATTCATGAAAAACAATTAATAATTTATGAAGAAACTAGCTTTCAACATTGTTTTAAAAATGTTTAGAAAAATCTACAGTTTTTTAGAAAATTCTTAGACACAATCAGTAATATCATTTAATTAAAGATAAACTTGCAAAAAATATTGTATTGGAATTTAGTTATATGCTAATATTAAATATATTTTTACTTTCTCACATTAGATGTTCATGCTAGAATAAATTTCAATATTTGATTTGATATATCCTATTTTTAATATTTACTATTAATATTTTTTAATGCTATGAACACTTCAAATTTTGATTACAAATACTAAAGAATTTTTTTAATGATAATTTAAATATTTAATCTATAAAGAAAGAGGGTTTTCATAAGATTTTTATTTAGAACTTTGTAGATATTATAATTCCAATTATACAGGTTCAATTCTAATTTCTGAATATGAATTTATAATTAAATCATACTAAGAAATAAATTCCTTACTAGAAAACAAATTTTAAAAATTTTAAAATCTTTATAAAGTAAAACTTAAGCTTATTATCTGCAATTTTAAAACAATTTTAATACTTACATTTAAATCACGGAAAAATTCATTGTAGTCAAGTGCATATCCTACAATGAATTTGTTGGGAACTTCAAATCCAGTATCTGAAAATCAAAGTAATTGATTTTTGCTACATTAAACAGCAGATAAACATATAAAACAAAATCTATAAGAAGTTTTCTGCTCATCTTCAATATAAAAATTGAAGAAATAAAAGATAACAGTTATATTCTTCAAAGATCAAAAAATATTTTATGATGCATTTAAATGTATGTAAATATTTTTAAAAAGTTGAGAAAACATTTTTTAAGATGTAATCTATTTTGCTATACTATAATCTAAAAATATAAACTCTTGATTTAGCAGCTATTTAATACAGAAAAGCGTCTATAATGTAAAAAGTCCATCAGTGTTGCATTATGAATAATAATTAAAATAGGATATTCCATTTGAAATTATGGAGTATGATGTAAAATAGTTTTGTATATATACATTGCCATATCAGTTACAACAACAACAAAAAAAAAAAAATCGTCATCATGGAGATAAAAAGAATTTGTCCAATTCTATTTTAAATCTGAAGTTAGTTGGTCTGAAGACTATTAAATTGAGCGTTTATTGCATCAAATAAGTTTCTGGCGATAAAGTAGAAAGAGAAGAAAGATAACATAGTAAGGAGGTTTCAAAGGAAATATGCAAATAAAAGAGCAGAAAAAAAATCAGTTTTATGAAGTAGTGAATGCTTTTTATTTTAGTACTATTTAAACATTTTTTAAACTGTTACACTGAGAAAAATCTTTAAGATAGCAAACTTTATAATTTATTCCAAAATCTCCAACAGAAAATAAATAAAACTTTTTCAAAGATAAAATGCAAATACATATTTTTTTAGAACTGCCATTACATAAAAATCAATAAATTCAATTTAATAAATAAAAATGAAAAAGAATCAAAAGTGCATAAATTAACCCTTTCTAGGGCCGTGGGAAGTATGCTTCCCACCAAATTTATCAATCTTTGTATGAAATTATGTAGGTTGGCATAAGTTCTGACAAATTTTTATAACAAGTCAGAAACTTAGATGCTTTAGTTCTTTATCTCAGACAAAATGATGTGTCTTGATTTGCTATTTAATTATTAATTAACCAAATTAATTAATTAATCAAATTAAATTTATCTAATAAGCTAAATGAATCCCTTCTCTTATTCTAATTTCAAGCCTAAATATATTTTAACATAATATGACTAGAAAAAAATGGCCCTTTAAAGAGTTAAATGTCAAGAACAAAATGTGCAAGGCAATTTGGACAGAAATCAATTTAAATCTTTAGATATTATATAACTAATTCAATTTTTACCAAGAGCAAGTATAATTCATATTTTTTGGAAGATTTTATTTGTAGTTTCAAACTACAAATTGTTTGGCATCTACCCAAAATGTATGCAACTTTTTTTTTTTTTTTTTTTTTTTTTTTACTAAGCACAGTGGTAATTTAAATAACCACATTCACCAACAGAAAAGTTAAATTAAATTTTGCTTCATAGAACACTTTAATACATTTTGATATTAGTTGCATCAATGGAAGATTGACATTTTATATGAGTATTGAAACACAATTTAATCTTGGAAAATTCTAAAGCAATAATTACCAATAACTTATACATACAATAATTTTCTATATGGAAATATTGAATTTTAAAATGCAGTTTACAAATAACAATCATTGAATTTAAAAGAATTATTCATATTTGTGATCTAAACTAAAAATATGAATAGTAATAAAAAATATCTTTATATCTGGATCAATAATTCCTCATGTATAATGTAACTGAAACATGAAATTACTTACAATCAGGTCTATAACCACTGCTTTTCGGGGTTCTTTTCACAAAAAGACTGCAATAAATTAATAAAGATATAAAGTATTCTAAAAGTAATCATATTCATGATATAATATTTAAAATGTTTAAGCATTTTAAACAAATTAGATTAATGCATGTGCTGGCTACATATTACAGTGAATATGTTCCTATCTAGACAATTCTGGAGTTGTAACAGAATATATTATTATCAATGAACAGAGAAATATAATTGACAGCAGTACAGACAATGCAAACTTGAAACATCAGAACAGTAGCAATGTATCATACAGAAAACACAGTTCCTGTTTTGGGTGCATAACCATTGACCATGATACCTGCCTATACAAAAGATGCTTCAAATACTAATAGTCTATTTTCAGGTTTATTTTTAGATAAACATTAGCATCTTCACATCAGGTTAGTTATTGTTTTCTATTAGGAGAAATAGTGACTCTCATCTCAACAGAAAACATAGGTTCAACCATCGTTTCTTTAATGAAGATGCAGACAAGATCAATGAAAATGCATACTACAGATGGGATACAAACAGATCTTAGGAAGCATTGTCTTATGTATAGCAAATATCATGCAACAATTTTCTGGAATATCCAAATTTCTGTTGTTGCATAAAACTGACTTGCCATTTGATTAAATGCACTGCTCTCATGGTATTGCGGAAATGACATACTTAAAAGATGGTTTATGTACATGAATTACAAAATTGTAGCAAACCCAATATTTTTAGTGCATAGATTTTTTGCATGTTTTAGTTTTTTCAGCAATATTCAAATCTATCAACAATCTAATCATTCTATCTATCCATCTTCAGCTAAGAAACAAGCAAAGGGGGTAAAGAAGAGAACCAAGGTTACTTGAAGGAATTTTCTTTTCCTGCTGCCATTGAGAAGCTTTATCTCTTTGCATATCAAAATTTCCCTTTGTCACAGTTTTTTTCTGATTGAACATTTACATTAACAATTCAGATTCAGGCCCTTTTTTTTCCCCCTCAATAACACATTTAAATAATTACAGTAAGATAGTCTGATTATAGAGGGTAATGTGTCTTTTTTTTTTCATTGAAGAATTTTTTTTTTCACAAGATGAAAACTGAAAATGAGTAATAAAGGATTATTTAGTTAAATAAAGAATTTTGTCTAAAAAATTTGATTTTATTTTGCACTAAAATGATTTTTCTTCAATAGTTTTAATTTGGAAATGTCAAAAATTACGAGTTTATAAAATTTATATTGTCTAATAAGGGCAAGAAGAAAATATTGATTTGAGAAAGAGAGAGAGAGAAATAAAACTAAGGAAGATTTTTAAAGAGTATAAATTGTGTTGCCACATATAGTTTCACCAATTTAGAATAAAACACACAAAGTTTGAAAGAATCCAGCTTTTAAAGAGAATCAGTAAAAGCATTCGCATCAACAAGCACTACTGTACACATATGTAAATAGCATTGTAATTATCGATGCTTGATATCAACATTTTTTTGGAACTTTTATGTTTTAGAATGACTGGATTCTTTCATCCAAAGAGAAAAGAATTTGTCCTTATCTATGTGCACATGATAATAAATTAACAGAACAAGCCTGAGGAATAAAATTAAGTAAGAAATTTCAACACCTAAATTGTGCACATGTATCAAATATTATATAACATTCACCAACAAAGCAATCATATGCCTCTTTGTGTAATTTGAGAATCAAACAACTATTAAGAAAAAGTTTATAATTATTATTTATTTTTTTGTGCTCAAAATAAAACCAAAAGAGTAGTGTTATATTCTTCTGACCTGTTCAAACATTCAATGGCTTAATGATTATAAATTGGTTTCCATCCCAACATGTAATATATACAGGCTGTAATCAAAAATATGAAATCAAAATGTAATACAAGAGAAACTCCCTACTTCTATTGTATTGCATTTTCATGCAAATTCCAACTTGTTTTAAATTTTTAGGATATTGCTTACTAAAAAAATTCTAGGTTTTTGTCCCTCAATGAATGTAAAAACACATAGTTGATAAATAATAAATGTAGTATGAATTCAAAAGGCATTCACAAAATTTTATTTTCCTTAAGGGGAAAAAAATGGAGCAAATTTAATGAAGAAGTATGAAAAAATAATGAGTTATATTACTGAAAATATTAATGTTATTATTATTCTATGCAGTATGTATTCAAAAGGCATTCACAAAATTTCATTTTCCTTTAAGAAAAAAAAAATTAATGAATTAAAGAATTAATTTAACAATGAAATATTAAAAAATAATTAATTACATTACTGAAAATATTAATATTTTAAAAGTAAAATTAAAGTATTCTAATTCCTTTTCCTAGTGAGATAATTATATTTGGGATTATTTTAAAAAATTATGGAAGTGCACAGCACTTGTATACCATTATGAAAAAAATGATAAGAATTACAGTTAACACTATTCTATATAACACAAATGCATTTAAAAAATACAAGATAAGTCAGAAATAATATAAAATACTTGCCTTACAACCTTAACAGACTTTGGATTGAACTGCTGAAGTAATTTTAACAAATTGTTCATTGTTAAACCAGTATCAATTATATCTTCCACGATCAATAAATTCTGTTAAAGCAATGAACAAGTCAATTCTATTTTCACAAAAATAAAGTCACTAAGCAATTAAATTTTTAAAAACTTTATAATACAATAATTTTTATGTTGTAAAATGTTTTTTAATTGCAATACTCAAATTCTTAAAATATATATACTATTTAATGTTTGAGATATAACATACATACCCTTCCTTCTAAAGTCATCAGATTATCAATTCCCATAACCTTCAGTTGTCCAGAAGAATCTGCACCCTAAAATTAATAGCAAGTTGAACTTTAAAATATGGATAAAAAAAAATCTTGCAGAAAGTATAAAAATTAGAATACAACTAGTCTTGGAATTGGAGGTCACATTACAAAAAATATCAAATAATTAATACTGCATATAATATATTATTTTTGCCTTCATTTATAAAATCTTTACATGAATCCCCTATATCATACATGAAACAAATATTATATTCAACATTTATATTAATTAGAAAGCACCAGCAATTAATTTATACCTTATCTCATTTTAACACTTGTGTTAAATCTTTACAGTGTAGCAATCATTCAAATGTCAAAAACAGCATCATTGTTTTATCTAAGATATTAAAAAAAACCCCATTAAATGGACAATGCAGATATTATTTTCAATACAACACAGTTATTAATTTTATTAATTCTTTATCAGAGTCGGGAAGATTTCCAATTAATGAACTTTTGAATAAAAATATCCAATTTAACAGGAGGATGCAGTAACCAGAACTCTGGAATAATTTATTTCATAAAACTACTTGCTCTCTCTCTATATATATATATACAAAACAAAAGAGAAAAAATAGTCAAATATAAAACAAAAGTAAATAATCATATTTAAGAGATCAAAAGATCACAATTTATTAATTTTGCATGAACAAAACTCTTAATTTGTAGTTTTTAGAAAACTGGATGCACTGAAAATCAAAATTATGATAATGATAATAATTTTATAGCTAAGTTGATAATTAGTTAATTCTATGAATAGAGTGATATTTTAATAGCTATTTGAGTTTAATGTATGAAGTAATTTCAACAGCAAAATCAATTAAGAGCCAAAATCAGGCAAGGCAAAATATTTCCACCAATTTTCATATATTATATACTAAATAATAGGTTTGCTTTTTATTTGCAAATTAAAAATGACATTAAATCAAACAAACAGTAATAACCATAATACTTCAAAGGAATAAACAAGCAATTATTAAAAAGGAAAAACCATCTAAGTTTCCAAATTTATCTAAGAAAGAGTAAGTGAATCTATAATATAATGAATATGATAATCTAAAGAAGCACTGAAAATTGGCTGAATTTCATTAAAAACTAAACGACTTTATATCTTATCCAAAACTATATACCTTAATCAACAGTTTTCAAACCAGATGCTTAGATGCCAAAACTAATCGGTTTACAGTGAATCCTTGTTGTGTTTACTTTCAGTCAAATCTCTTATACAAAGTATGTTTATGATTGAAATAATAATATATTTGATAAACAAACTATGATAAACACCAGAATCATGTTCTTTCAATAGACTGTTACTTCTGTTATTATGTATATGAATATTAATGGAATTGAGTTCCCTGACATTATAGTACCATTAAAGGCATAACTGAGTGATTTATTTTCTAACTGCATACTGTCTTTCACTATAATATAACAGCACAGCTAATAAACACAATCTTTATTTTTCACCTTTCAATAATAAAAGAAAATCATGCAATAAGTATTTGAAGAAAAATGAGAATAGTTTGGATCCTGCTTCAAGTATTGAATATTTAATGAAACAAAGCAGTTATTAAATACCAAAATGTCTTTCAATTCAACTAATCTTGCATAAATAAGAAACACACACACACACAAAAAAAAAAAATTAAAAAATGCTAATGATTAAAAAACAATACATTTCCTTTAATTTAAAGGATTTGAAACTTACTAATTACTTATTAATGAACTTACCTCATAACTTTTAAGTCGAATAAAATCTACAGAAATAACACCAGTTGGAGCACTGCTATTACGGACATACTGTTTTATTTTATCAAGGAGATCAGCAAAAAATTTGTAGCCCCCTTTAAGAACACATAAAGCTGTAAAGGGCTGATCATTATAATCCTGAGCAATATCTCTAGCTAAACGCTCAATTCTGTAAAAAATAAAATAGAAAATAAGTAGTGATTAAAATTTGCGATAACTCTTACTAATTCCTCAATTTTATATAATAAATAAAATACCTATATATAATGAGATATTTCTAAACATAAGCCCCAGTATAATTTAGCATTTATTTTATATTTTAGCGGTGAGATATGCGTAAGGATAGAACCTGGGACCTTTTGGTTAGCAGTCCAGTAACTAAACCATTTTACCAAAACAGCTGTTCGGGTAGAAGCGCTGTTACTGGCTTATATGCTATTCAACACAGTACTCTCTCTCCAGTGAGTCGGAGGTGAGACGAACGATATGGATGTTGATTGGTGATGTATTAAGTTATTAGTAGCTGTAGTTTTAATGGGCCTACCCAGTTGATTAGTGCCAAGTAATATGGTAAGCATGTGTGGGTGCTGATGCGCCAAGTGTGTCTGACGGCTTTGGGTTGCTGCGTCACATGAGCCTGACGACTTTAGTTTGCTACGTCAAGTGAGTCTAACGACTTTAGTTTGCTATGTCAAGTGAGTTTGACGACTTTAGTTTGTTGCGTCAAGTGAGTCTGATGACTTTGGTTGTGGGTAGATGGCGCCACAACAGCTGTACGAAGGTTGTAGGTTCATTGTCCGAACTCACCAATTTAGCGGTGGGTGAATGCGCGAGGATAGAACCTGCAACCTCTTGGTTAGCAGTTCAGTAACTAAACCATTTTACCAAAACAGCTGTTCGAGTAGAAGCGCTGTTACTGGCTTATATGCTATTCACCACAGTACTCTCCCTCCAGTGAGTCGAAGGGGAGACGAATGATATGGCGTTGAGTGGTGATGTATTGAGTTATTAATATAATATTGAATGTAGAATTTAAGTTAAGTTGAAAGAGAAAATAATAGATAAGAACAACAACAAAAAGCAATAAAAAGTCAAGATTCTTGAAATCATATATATATTCAGATAAAATTTATCTTATGTCAAAAATATAATACAGGAATCAGATTTTAATAACTTGGTTTCTGAATGAAAAGAGAGAAGCAATAATTCATAAATTTTGGCATGTTACAGAATTTATCAAGTGAATGCAAAGAGAAGTACAATGACATAATTTCAGTTAAAAGACAGAAAAAATTCCAATGAAAAAAAAAAAAAATCAACAGTCAAATACTTTTCCCATTTATCTGTTATATTTTTATTTCAAAGATGGATTTTGACATTTTGTCTGTCCTATTATTTAAAATCTAAATAATACATCTTGAATATAGTCTGTTACACAAAATATTAACACTATTAGAAAATAAACATGTAATATGTATACAAAATTAATCTTGAATAATAAATAATAAGAGACAAAATATGACAAAATTTTTCAAGCATTATACAAGGGATGAAAAAAAAAAAAAAATCTACCTATCATGAATAAGTCCACATGGTACAAGAACTCTATCCAAATCATCTGTATAATGGCGAGGAATACAAAATGTTTCCAAAGGATATCCATTATCTTCATCTGAAATCTACATAAACCATTATTAAAAAAATATTTAAATGCAAAATAAGATATTTAAAGACATTTAAAAGAAGTTAAAAATAGCATATAAAAAAATTATTCCATTTTAGATATTTTTGCCCTCTTAAGCTAGGATAAAATCTAACAGAATCTTTTGTCATGAGTAAAATGTATAAAGAAAAAAAGTATGTTCTATATTTTGATTAAAACTAATTATAAAAAAACTCTTCCCTCTATTCATAAATATTTCTTAAATAAATCAAAATATTTTACATGCAAAAATTTTATGAAAGAAAAATTATCCAGACTTTCACGTTAATGGAAAGCATGATATTTTACTTACTTCTTAAAATATTCACTAACTGAAACAATAAAAACAGTTTATGATAACTTGTATAGTTTCCATATTTAACAAGAATATTTATACAAAATAATTATATTGAAAAATTTGAAAGATTTTAAACTTTTTCTTTGATAAATTAGTGGATATTTTACCAACAATCATATTAATACTTTGATTAGTAATGGCAGATATGCTCATTAGCAGTGATTGAATTTAAATATAATGATGTGCATATATGTATTTTTTAACTTTTAAAACTCAATGAAAATATAAAAATTTCTTAAAAACCACCAAAAATTAAACAAGTGATAATTTAACTAATTGATAATAGTTGAAATTATGTTACTATTAGTTTTTTAACAATAAAACATATTTCAGTTCAATATTGGAATACTCATGATCATATACCTTTAATTCAGATTATATTGGTTTTGTAATGGAACAAAATTACTAATCCAGTCGATATTCAACTACTTATGAGTAAGTTTGCAGCTTAACATGCTTTTTTTTAAAGAAAAAAGATAAAAATTTCTATATTAACCTTTAATTGCTGTGAGAAATGTTATGTAAGAAGTCTCATAGACTGTCTTATTTCATTCATTTAATTTAATTTTAAAAATATGCACCTGACATGCATACTGCAAGCAGCCTTTCAAGTCATTTTAAAATGAAATATATAGAAACTTATAGCACTAAAAGATGGAAACTGGATATGTGATCTTGGCTAACTGATTTCTATAAGTGATAGGAATAATACTGATTATTTTACATTTTTAGGGATGGAAATGTCAAAAAATATAACATGGTCTTCCACTACACACAGTAACAGAATATTAAGAATATGATATTTTTACATAGCTGAATTTTATGATCAAAGAAAAAGGAATAGGAGATTAATGATCAAAATGAAAAAACACGAAAGTAAAGAGTAGACACAGATGTGAATTCTGGTTTGAAGCTAATGGACTGTCTACTTTGAAAAGAAAAGAGTTTTTCCACATCAGCTAAAATACATAGTAAATGATAAAAACAAAAATCAAATAATACAAAGCGATAAAGTACTATACTGAGTATATCTGTACATATTTTCGTGACTGCCATGATAATAACAAAGACAAGAAAAATATTATGCACTAACATTATATATGGGATCAAAAGTCACTTACTTAAGAAAAAAGTATTAAAAAATTCATCTTTACTCAGATGCATGTATGATTTTGCAATAAATACAATGATATTATTATCCATAAGTTTTCCATCTTTAGAATAAATTTTCTAAATTTTACTCTTTTGAACCTTTTAAACATATAATTATTTACATTTTAGAAGAAAATGTCAGCAATTTTGTTATTTGCACATTAGGATTATTTTTTTAAACTTTCAAGTCAGATGCAACAATATATTTTTAGTCTCAATCAGCTAAATTAATAACCAGATGATAAAAATCAAAATCCAAGGAACATGGTTAACTCTAGCTGAAATACTTAGAATTTATTAGAAGTAATGATACTCGGTAATTTAAAATGATACTAAATAGATTGTTAAAGCTCAAGACAAAGGTGAATTTTATACTTATTATATAAATTTAAAATTCAGATTATTAGCTAAAACAATAATTAAAGGGCATCATTTTTTTTTAAACATCAGGATCAGCAAGAGTAACAAAATACAAGGGAATCATCATATTTAAATATTCATGAAAAATAAGTCTTTACAGAAAATTCTTTTTTTTAGTATAAATAAAAAAGTCATACTAATACTTAATAATAAATGTAATGAGGGCATTATAAAACGTCACATATAAATTATAAAATGAATATGGTAAATAATATCTAATTAGATAATGTCAAATTTCAGTTTTAACTTTTCCTTTTTAAATGCAAAAAATGTCAGGTCTACCCAGCAGTACAGATCTCATATCGAACTTTATTTACGTCTTAAACAAAATGATTGGTTATTATAAAATTAATATTTTTTTTATCATATAAACACATTTCTTAAAAAAATTTAAATCAAGATGCAGAAATTAATCGTTGAAAAAATTTCTGAAATTAAAATTCCAGCCATCAGTCTTACTATAACAAATTAATACCCTAAATTCAATAAAACATTTTTATAGAGTAACCAATCATTATTACAAAAGAATTATTCAAAAAGAACAAATATATACTATTACAGTAAATTAAAAAAATAGTAATTAGGTAAATAACTTACAACAATGTATTTTTTACAAGGGCACATTTTGGGATCGATAAATATATTCTAATAAATAAAAGTTTTCTTTTTTTACAAACACTACAAGAATGACAGGCCGGTTGGCGTAGTTTTACTACAATACTTGAAATGTTTGTTTATAAAATCTTATATTTGCGCCACTCTGAATTCGGCAGGCGACTTTCTCTTCTTCAGACCTTTCAGTGCTCTTCTTCTTCAAAATATTCATTAATTTTTGAAACATATTTATCTTTCGATTTTTGTCCAGTAATTTTCTGTTTGCTATTTCCGAAGTACAATTCTTAAGAAATAAACAAACGCACTGAGATAATATTTTTTTTAAAAATTATACTTTTCAATCTCATTTTTGACCTTTGTCGGGATTTATTTATCCTACATTTTATATTTATGACCTGGAAACAGAATATTTTAAAGTCGTAGGTTTTAATTTTTCAGATTACTCACTAAAATTGCCGATATCCTGATTCAATTTTAAAAATAAAAATGTTATTCCTCTCACCTTCCAAAAGCCTTTATGGGCGTGGTGACCTGGTGGTAAGGTCTCGGCTTGTGATCCGTAAGGTTTCAGGTTTGTGACCCGATTCCACCGAAGAACCAGCGTGTAAAGGGGTCTATTACACGTTAAATCCGTCAGACCAAACGTCCTCCCGCTGGTGTGGTGTGGAGAGAGGGGGGCTGCCAGCTCAGATGCCGTCCTCGTCATCTGACCGTGGTTCAAAATTAAGAGGTCCGTCCCAAAATAGCCCTAGTGTTGTTTTACAACGGCACGTTAATATAACTACAGTACACTCCCGATTATCCGCGGAATTGGGTGGCGCGGCCGCCGCGGATAACAAAAATTGCGGATAATCCGAAAAAAGCTAAAAACGGGTATAGCAAAAGAGAAAACAGTCATTCCAACTTTGAAAAATTGTTTTATATACAATAAAAAGTAAAATAAACAGCAGGAAATGTTTAACTAACGCTTAATATTTTAGTATATCATTCAAAACTAGCCTAAAATGCATTTTGTTAATGAAAACAGAAAAGTGCTTTGTACTTACGAGAGGCGTCAAGGATACAGAGAAAAATTAATACATATGTACTGTCTTAATACTGTAATGTATTATGTAATTACAAAAGCATAACTGTAAAACTACACCTTTTTGAAGAAATCAGTCATTTGTGTTTGCTTCTTGCTTTGGAAGCATTCTCTTTGCTTGGAAGCAAAAAAAAAAAAAAAAAAAAACAGTGCGGCAGGCGCGGATAACCCGCCCGCGGATAATTGGGAGTCTACTGTATACTAAACCAAAAGCCTTTATTCTTGTCATGCTGGATATTAAAATTGATGATAAAAAAAAGGAAAGAAAAAGGTGACGTTCTTTATATTTAAAAACTCTTTTCTCTGCAGCATTTTGCATCTAAAGTAAATAAAATAAATGTAGTTAACAACAATAACAAAAATGAATTCAAATGAAAAGTTCTTCAGAAAATTTTAAATGTTCAAAACATAAAATTTCGGACACTTTCTGATTTTAAGCAGTCATTTTTTTTAATCTAATTTATGGATTTTTCTAAACTTTAAAAAATTTAGTTGAATAATTTTTCTGAAAATGCCATCTAATTTCTACCCTATATAATGAAATATATAATATTAAAATAAGAAAATCCATGTTTGGAAATCGTTATTTCTAAAACAGATAAATATGAATAAGTTTTCAAACATTTATTTCTCGGCTAATTTTTGCAATAAAAATCGATAGCCAATTTTATTATCCACAGTTCATATCTTACTATGCAGAATGTAATATAAGCAGTGACAATACATTACAAATACTTTGACATTCGGAAATTTTGATATACAGAAATATATATATCAAGATTTTCATCATTTTCTTACTGCAAATTATACATATAATTTTTTCTTACTACAAAATTACATATAATTTTTTTTCTACTTAAAGGTGACATAAAAGTTATATTGTTTAAAAAATGTAAATATGCATGTAATTTTCAAATTGCCTACAATGTGCTAAAAAATGCACGCTCATAACAAAAATCTAAACCAAAATTACTTTAATCTCTAATATCTTTTATTTAAGTTGTTTCACAATAATATTCATTTTTACTAGGGGAGATAAAAACTTCTTTAGAAATATTATAAATACATTTTAAGACCTGTAGGATAATTTGGAATGTTTCTGTCTTTACCAGATAGCTTTACCATAAAACAACATTCGGTGGGTTTTTTTTTCTATTTACCTTAGTTATTTATATTAAGTAACAGTTAATTTTTCGTGCATGGGTAAAAGGCTCTAAAATCCAATAACATAGCTGATTTGGTTTAAGGAAACGAATTATTTCCTTAGAAATTTCTTATACAAAACCAGCTGCAATAAAAAAAGTTCCTTTTCTTATGGCACTGAGTTAAATATCATTCTCCTACACTTTGGTTAATATGTTTTTACAAGATTTTCTAATTTTCTATTAGATTCCTCATTTTCAGATGGTAAAATCAAGTGCTTAAGAATTATCTTTTATGAATTTTATAGTTCTTGGTTCCTTCTTATTGTTAGTTGTAATTTAGTTGTTGTATTAGATGGAAAGATTAATTCATTAATTAATGCGAAGGTTTTTGTGCATGTTATTAATTATTTATGTAACAGATATTCAAAGTGCAAATATATATTTTGGTATATCTTGACGATATCAAGAAATTATAAATTTCTTTTCAAAAAACAAGAAAACATTCTTTTTTAGAAGCATTAAATATGGGAATAAACTTGTAATTAGTAATTTTCGACTTTAAATTATCCTCATAAAAAGAATATTAATTATAACTTTTTAATATTGATTGTAATTTATAAATCTTCCTCGTCCATTTTTTTTATGCTGCAATGGCAGGAATTTCATATTTTGTGGGAAAAAAGTTCGTACACATTTTTTTTCCCCCTGTAACGCTACATTAGTCTTTTTTTAGATGACCATGAGTTTTGATCGTATCCTAATCAACAGCCTTGAAATGACATTTTAAATTTGCGGTTATGGTTTTGAACACATCTGATAATATGAATGGAAAGCCTGTTCATCTCTTACTGCCAGACTATTATATTAAGAACTTCTTATCAAGGTTGTATAAACGGAGTTACAATAAAAATTCTCAAATGTGATTAATGGAAAGATGGAACAATGTAAACAATTGTTAGTAATTCTTAGTTATGTTATCGTATCTGTAAGGACTGCTGAGAAATTGCGAAAAATTCAAGGCTATTATTTATTAACGGCTGAGAGTTTTCTATGTATTTATGTAACCTGCAAATAAGAAGTCATCAGTCTATTAGTGATTTATCAAGTATATCAATAGCTTTTTGTTAACTATAAGACTTTTCTGATGTTGGCCAGAAATACGTATAGCTTTATAGCATACTGAAATAAAAAATGAACAATGCATTTTTTAAAATTAAAAATTGATTATGATTTAATGTGGGGTGTTTGTATGAGTGATGGGAGAAAAAAAATTAAATTTTATCGGAATTTAATTCTTAGAAATAAGAAAGAAAATATTAATGCAAAACATTACAAATCATAGAAATGCAACTTATATGGAAATCAAAAATCTAAAGTTTTAATTTAAAAATTTATATAAGTTTTGACACAGAATAAATAAATAATCAAAATCACAATTAGAAACTATTGGAATGCTAAATTAAGTGTCACAATTTTGTAACAATAGAGAATTCATAAAATGATGCAAATAATTAATTAATTTTATAAACAGGAAATCGAATCTTAAAAAAAATATTCATTGCTTTAAATAATGTAGTCTGCAGTCAATGCTTAACTTATTTATTCGATAAACAATAGAGAAAATGTACTTGAGAGGAAATATTTACAAAGCCTGGCAAAAGCTCTTACGAAAGAATGCTTTGAATGAAGAGCGTCTGTTTATAAAAAGATCTAAAACAAAAAAGTATTGGGAAAAAAAAGCAGAACAAGGTATTAAAACGTGAATTTCAGATTTAAAAAAACCTAATTACACCAGGTTTAACCGTATCACAGCCCAATTTTAATTATTAATCTCTCAAAAAATTATATTTCATAATAATGCATCTAGGAAATAAGCGTGACCTTTCAATACAGAGGGCGAATTTGCATCTCCTGGAAGGTTAAAGACTGTTCGCATGGTTTATTCTAGTTTTTTTAATGCGTGGGAATTATGCATTAATCTGATTTCTTTAGTTATATTTAGTTCATAAGCTTCTCGGAAGCATTACTCAAAGAAATGCAATCTTACTAGTGTAAGTTTAAGAGATTTCTTATGATGTTATGATATCCTCAACTATCTGATGATTGTTTAAATCAATCTAGATCCTTAATAGAAATCAGATAATATTATTAAATTCGACTTTGTAACCGAGAAGTTTATTTTGGTGTACTGAATATATTGAATAATCGATGACTGATCTAAAATTAAATAAGTCAGATTCAACTGTTGACAACCTTACATAATAAATCTGCGTCATACTGTCATATCAATGCGATTAATGCTTAACCAAATTTTATAATTATTTCTATAAAAAATTTATTAATGAAAGTTTAAACATCTCAACAACTGAAGATTTGTTCGTCTAGAAGGGCTGTTATCCTTTTAACAGTATCTCGGATATGATTGTCACAAATAAAACGTGAAAGTTGTAGCAGAAAATAATCTCAAACACATTGACAGAGTATTTAAGGAATAAAAAAAATATTATTTGTACATTTTAAATGTAAATATATAATAACATTATTATTTTTTAAAGAAGGATTTTTCTATCCATGATGCTCATGAACACTAAAAAAATAATTACTGAAATCGGTTAGAAACAACAGTAATCCAGAAAGAAATAAGACACTACAGGAGCCTAAAAAAAGAAAGCTGAATTTTCTATAATAAGGAATTCTGCCAAAGCTAAACACTGGGAAGCAAAATACGTATGATTAAACGATCAATAAAATGAATAATTTTATATAAAAAAAATTAATCGAACTCAAAATTGATAAAATTCGATTCCCAAAACGCTGATATCGGCTTTTCTGGGGAAGTGCAATGTAAAATATAAAATAAAAATAATGCTAGTGAAAAATATTAGCACACTTCAGCCCATTAACCTTTGTTAGAATTTAGCATAGTAAATGAAATTTGAAGTTTGCGGTCTTACTTTATCTACATAATATTCAGGAATATTCAAATTAAGACTAATAATCAAAATCGGATTGAAATAAATGGTGATTTAGTAACACAGAAAGAAAAATGCATTTCCAAATACAAAATAAGAAAAAAAAATACTGAATATAAAAAAAAGAAAGAACCATATTCGTGTTTATATACACCTTTGGGATTGCTCACATTCGATACTCGCGCATATTAAACAAATAAAAATAAAATCAGAAGCCAAAACAAGATGGCTAGGTACGAAAAGAACGTTACTGTTATTTTTAGATAACTCTTATGTAAAAAGATTATATGTCTGAAATTTGATTAACAATAGAATTTGTGATCATGCGTGCTATACGGAGTATCCATAATAATCATGTCCCAATAGATAATTTTTAAACTTCTAGACATAAATATGTGCTCGAAAAATGTTCTTAATAACAAAAAAATTCTGTTACAATCAATAAATGTAGTGTTTTAAATATATGAAGTCTAAATTTTTATTCAGTCCCCCTCTCCTGTTTGTCATATTTAGTAAAATATTCTCAATACATTAACATTGTTAAGAAAAAAATTCCACTCTTCTACGATCAAAATTGACTGGATGGTTTAGAAGCTTTGAAGCTCTTTGTTTTTCATCAAACAATAGATATCCAAAAGTCTTCTACTCCCTTGAGGAGTACACTGTAATGATCTAAAATAGTCATTATTCAAAGCTTCACAGTCCCATCAGTTTGATCATAGAAGAGTTGACTTTTTGTTGTTTAATATATTTAAGAGTCAATCATATTTTACAAAATACAGTTAATTGGATCAGATGGTCTGTATAAAAATTTAAACATCATAATTTTTTTAGAATTATATTTATTGGTTGAAACAATATAAAATGTAATTCGTCACATCACTTACAACATTTTTTTGTCTGGAAATATTGGCCTATTGCTAAAAGTCTTTGGGCTTCACGTTTATGGTTATGATTGGACACCCTGTTTATTAAATCATAAAAATTAATTGCAAAACCGAGAGTATTTCGATTTGACAACCAATTTTATTAATTCAATATTTAAATTTTATCTATTAAATAAACAAATGAATTTTTCTAAAAATAATCTTCTTGTCGTGGTTATAAGATAGCTTTTTCTTTAGTAAATATAATTCTATCAAAAAATCATTGAAAAGACATACGAAAATAAGTATCATTAAACTGTTAAGAAACAATTGTTACTGAAACCAAGGAAAAAAATGTATATGTAGGGTACTTTAGAACTAGACATAAAAATTTTCTGCAGACAAAACGAAAAGAGTATTTAGAAGGATAGATTAGATGAATCGCCATTCGAGGTCATTTCCCGAACCTCAGAAATAGAAATTAGTGTTAAACTTTCTAAAAATCTGTATCTATGATTCTGAATCATACTGCATGAATTCTTTTAGATGAAATTCACTTTAATTGTATTCATTTTCAAATATGAAAGTAGGTTATTTACATTTCACAATTTAATTACAGCCACGTTTTTGAAAGTAAATGAAACGTGAAATTTCAAATATCTGCAAACATTTAATAGATTTCATTTTCTTTCATTTTTTTAAAATATGTATTCCTCAGTGATGTGACAAATGACCGTTAATCACGAACTGACTACTCCAACCAGCCGGAAGGCAGGCGGAAAAACTTAAATGACTGAATCGCTGCAACAGTCACACAGGCGGGAACTGTGACTGAGTCCTAAGGGCCGTCATCGGCCACTCTACAACCCTCCCCAAAGGAAGTACGTTCCGTTATCGGTGGGAAGAACTAGACCTTCTTTTCGTGTACCCTCCACGGTGGCGAGAACCAATGTCGGAAGCTTTTCATTCTCAATTAGGAGGTGCCCCCCCCCCGTGATACACAAATGAACATAAAATTAAATTTTATTAAAATGTTCGGTAAATTAAACATTTTTTATTCTTTAATTATTTTCTAAGTTTTCTTACATGGAACAATCATAAAAATTAAAAAAATTGCAACATTAAATTAAAAATTTCATACATCTAAAAGCTTTCAATGACAAGTTAAGAATACAAGAATTTAAGTTTTGAATTCCTATAATGCATCGCTTTATAATTATGGATAAAAAAAGTCATAAGTTGAAATATACCATTACATGCTACA
This sequence comes from Argiope bruennichi, assembly GCF_947563725.1. Lineage (NCBI taxonomy): Eukaryota > Metazoa > Arthropoda > Arachnida > Araneae > Araneidae > Argiope > Argiope bruennichi. The sequence continues at coordinate 78,407,628 of NC_079152.1, forward strand.
TTTTGGCAGATTTTTAGTAGGAATATAAAGCGATTCAGTAAAGAATAACTAAAATACAGTGAGGGCTTATGAAGACAGGCCATCTGATATATTCACAGATTTTATGTACGATAATGAATGATAGGAAGATGTAACAGCAAAAAAATAATGTAATCCTACGTTCCTATTGCAAATTAATATTATTTTCTTTCAACTTAATTATTTGCTTAATAAAATTTGTAATATTATATTCATACAAACAAAACACTTCAAGATTTAGGATGAATCTCCATGTTATAAATCTCTCAGATTTCGACCCCCACCCCATTTTAGAAATTTTTTCAGTAGATGAATACGGCAACTCTAAAGAGGTTAGTTAGTTAGGCAAATAAAACTTGGAATGTCACTTTAGCGCAAATTTACAGTTCTATTTCATTTTCTTTGCTAAAATCCACTAAAGGCATTTTGTTATTCATTTGTCTCCAGCTGAACACGACAGCGTAAAAGTGATAAAAGACAAATAAAATTTGAAATATGGTTTCTATGATCAAAATTACAGATTTGTGTTCCATGTTGAGGCAACATCCCTCCCCCCTCCCCCCCCAAAATGACTATCTATCATCTGTATATGATTCGATAATTCAAAAATTCAGCAAATTAGATGAATCAAATTAGGTTTATGATCTTTACATTAAAATTGTAAATCTGTGTCAAATTTTGAATTCTGTTAGCCAATGAAAACATGCCTAAATGCATATTTGATTTTTTTCCTCAGAACTATAAAATTTACCACTTTGTGTAAATATTTAAAAAAAAAATGTCTAAGAAAGAGCATACTTTTCGTAATGCATTTTCTTATCTAGTCATTTAAGTTCAAAATATTTGACCCAAGTTATTTTTAAAACGTTATCAATTTACTATAAGTTAATTTCTGAAGCTTATTGATTTTCTGTCATCCCCAGAAAAACATTAAGAGATAACGACAGTGCTTTGATTCATAGTTCAAAATCCATTCACTTTCTTTTTTTTTTCCTTATCGAGAATTTTATAAAACATTGCCCTTTTATCTGACTTAAAATCTTTATATAGTTAAAAATAAATTTGCATTATCTAAGTATATTTTTATCATACGAGGCAATACTGAATTAGGTCATGCTAACGAACTTATTAAGTAACAGTTATATTTTTGTCAATACACTTAAGATAAATCCATTTAAAAAGTTAAATTTCTTAAAACCCGGGTTTTATGGTTTAAGCAAAATCAGCTATATGAGCTATATTTTAACACTTTTATAGGATTTTTAATTTGGTTTTTTTTTTATCATTTAAAGGCAGAAGCAGAAGTATAGACTTATAGCAGAAATTGTTTTGACAATGAAATTTCTAGAGTACTATTTTGTGGGATTGAAAGTTAAATTCATATATAACAATTCTGATTTTTGATACCAAATAAATCAGAATCAAGAAAATCAATTATTCTCCTTTAATGCAGAAAATTAAAAAAAACATGAAAGCATTAATGAAAAGCATTTCCATGAAAGCATTAATTTTTAACAAAAAATTAACAGATTTAACAGAAGACGATAAAACTAAAATCGCAGAATTTCATATTTTGATTTGTGATATGAGGTTTTAAGAAAAAAGAAATAAGAAAATAAGTAGCTTTAAAAAAAACTTGTGAATTAAAATTTTAAAGAATTAACAATTTAAAATATACATTGCAATCAAGATTTGAATCGTAACGATAAAAAAAATTACTTGGATTTGATCGACTTAAGTCTTGGTTAACGGCAGATGCCTATGTTAAAAGCTGAAAATGCCCTTAATTTGATTCTTGTCAGATGATTGAAACCGAATAAAGCTTAGGCAATGGGTAAGTTGCGATCGAGTTTAATACTCTAAGTCATAATTTGATCTTTGTTTACTTTCCGTCTAGGTTTGTTTGGGAAAGTATCGGTCCCCAGGCATCCGGCACTTAACATGTTAACGATATATTGGGTTGGTAATTTCAAAAATGAAGAATGCATCAAAAGGCATCATGAATATAGAGATGGCGTGATTGCAATAGTCTTAAAATATTTAACAGCAGTGTTGAGATGGGAGAAAGGTTTGAATCTGTTGTATGTGATTGATATCTCAAATAATGATTTCGACAATTAGAAATGAGTGCTGAGGATAGATTTATACATTGATATTCATTATTAGCAAATATGTCTAGGGACATTTAAATGAAAAGATAGAACTTCTTGTTATTTCCCAAATCCACAATTTGTATTTCTGAAGGAATTTACTAGTACTATATTGAAATTTAAAAATATCTTTATATAAAAAAATGTTAATATGAGATATAAATACTGAAAGCAGTGAATTTACTTTTTTTAAATGTGGGATGAATAGTGCTACAGATTTAAATCGATTCTTAGCATTTTCATTTTGATGTAATTTCGAGATCTATTAAAAATGGAATGATTAACAGCGGAAACCAACCGCTGTCATAAAATGTTTATTTAAATGTTTTAACTTTATTGTGAAACCATTAATAATTTTAGATCAATGCAGTAAGTAGAAAGCGGATTCTTTAATGATATAAGAAATAAGAATTTAATGCTTGGATTCTAACGCGTCCGTCATTTCCTTCAATGCTTTCAATGATTTGAATAGTTTCTTTCTCGATATTTTTGAATCGAGCGTCTTTTAAACTTAGTAGCACTGGCATTTAATTAAGGGGAAAGCATTACAAAATTATTTGCAAGACGTTTATAGTAATATTTGCGATCCAAATCCCTTTGTTCCAGCTCATGACGTAGTTATTTCATGGAATTTAAATTAAAACTTAGCTAGAATAACAAAGATCAATAAGATTCTTAGTTACAAGATACTTTTTTATCTTCTCAAAACTTTGTGAAAACACCATCATATTGTGGTTTCAACATGACGGTGCCCCTGCAGACAAGCCAGCTAGAACGTGAAAGTTTCTCAAAGATTGTTTTGGACTATAAATTATCGAGTAAGGTAGCAGAGTTGAATGTCCTCCATGATCACTTGACCTTATTCCGTTGATTTCTTCCTGTGGGGTTACAGAAAAATAAGGTTTATGCAACTCTACTTATAAGTCTGCTGGATCTACGTCGTCTCATTACAGGTGCCTGCAATGGTATGACATCTTCCATGCTGAGAAATGTGGTTGTAGAATTACTCTCATGAATACAAACGTGTATCGTGAACAATGACAAACTTTTCCAACATTCTAAACATTAACTTTTTATCACTGCAAAACAGTTTGTCTTTTCTAAGTGATGTTATCAAAATGAATTGACGTAAGTACATATTTCTGCAATAAATTGTGCATATTTCTTCATACTTCTGACTATTCCTTTCAAAACGTTGGCGCAAAATGAAGTGCGTCAATTTCAGACATTTTGGGAAATACAAGCGACAATTTATCTTATCAGTGTAAACCAAATGCCGTTTCATTCTAAGTAATTGATGCTCTAAAACTTTCTGATTGTAAATTTTCCTCTATATCTTTTCGTTTTCGATTTGCAATGGCTATCTTCCAAATTTCGCCACTAGGGGCTTTGCTGTCGTTTGCATTAGGTCGGGCGTCGTCGGTTTACTACACTGTTACCTCAGTTGCATAGTTGTAGCTTTCTTAGGTTAAAGGAATTTTCCTTTGCACCCAGTTGTTATGGAAATAATAAAGCCTGGGGAAAGCAGAAACATACTCGGCCAATTTACAAACTTTTGAGAAATTTGTGTCCAAACATTTATTTAGACTGAAGCTGTTTTAGAAACATTCAAATGCAAAATAATTGATGATCAATGGATAAAGAATGTAGTTAAATGTAGTTTTAATGTAGTAGGAGGTAATATGTAATAGAATGTAAGAATGTAGTTTATTACGTAGTAGGAGCGTCTTTTTTATTCTTTCTAAATAGGAACTATTTTATGGCGAAAAATAAACCCTTGCAATGTAGTATGCCATCCGACTTCCGGCAGTTGTTCAATTTAGACGCCAAAAATTAATTTAATAAAAATATTTTATTGTACTATATTGCTAAGTATACATTAAGTATTACTAAGTATACATACATTTAAAAAGAAATTTTAAATTCAAATTCACTACTTAGTTTAAATTATATTGGACTATAAGTCAAAATATGCTTCTATGTTTGCAATGTATTTGATGAGATATAACAGAAAAATAAGTGATATTTATTAATTAAAATTTTGTTCTTGTTCACAAAAGCTCAAGAATTTTCATAAACTCTCTACGCTCTAACTGAGTATTGCTGCAAAAAATGATAAATTGAATTATAATAGATTTTAATATTCTGTCACTGATGTATTTTTCTAAAAGTAATTATTTAATCGTACAAGGTAAACACAAATTGACACAGGAATTAAAATTAGACGAAGGAAAAAAAATTAATCCTAGAATAGATTTTCTTCGCTTTCCTTATGTTATACCAACACGAATCACCATGGCAACTCTATTCTTTGCAGATGTTATTCTTCCTATTGAAAGAATATCGAAATAAGTTTTGAATCATTCTTCTAGGTTACCTTACTCCTTTAATTACTTCTTACGTAAGGTGATTAGTTTCCCTAGAACATTTATTGATTTCTAGTATGAAAGCAGAAGAGTTGATACAGTTTCATCTGAACAAGAGTATTTTTTCAGCTAAGGAATTTTCAACAAGAATTGCGAGCTTTCTTGTACGCATTAGATATATAGGCTGATTACCTTTACAGTAAAGAATGGACTTCCAGTTGTGATAATTACCGTGAAAAGTAAATACGCTTTTAAATATTTTTAAAGTATATTTTAAAAACTGTAGCTTTTAACTTTTCTGATATGTTATAGGTAGGAAATTTCAGAAAAAAAACTTTTCTAAATTGTATTCACAACAATTAAAACAATTTTGAAGATAAGGAAAAAAGAATATTTGTAACAACAGTTTTTGTTTCTCTTTAAATAAAGAGAATTTTTTAATGAACTTTATTAATTGTAATCTATACTGCTTATTTTTATAAAGAAATTTCACTAATTCTGTCATTAACAAATACTTCAATCTGTAATAAGAGATTAAAAAAAGTGTTCTTAAGGAATTCCTAGTTTCCATCTGAAAATTCTAGAATAAGTTAAGTTGAATTAATATATATATATATATATATATATATATATATATATATATATATATATATATATATATATATATATATATATATATATATTTTGGAAAAAATAATTTATATCCGGTTCTAAAAATATTCTCGAAGCTTTCATAAAAATAGCCCACAATTTCCTCTCTACACATGCATATTTTATTAAGACCCAAATTTTTTGTTTTACATAATTTATCCAGAAAAATATCTAATAGCTTTTAATCAAAACAATCTAATATCTAATAGCTTTTGCAATCAAATAAAATAAATTATTGATAAGCTCACTCAATTAGAGTGTTTTGAGACGTAGATTTGTAACTGAATTATGTTGATTTTTTTTATAATTTGAGGCAACAGAAACAAATAATATTTTTAAAAAAAATCTAACTTAGAAATTTTCAAATATTGAAATTTAATCAGAATGATTAGATTGATTTATGAAAATACAAATCTTACATATGTATATACCATTTAGAAAATACTGTAATAATATTATGAATTTACTAGAAGATGATTTCAAATTTAGAATAATTTATCTTTGCATTATAGATTTAGATTGAAAATGGACGACAGAGCAATAGACGGAATATTTTTAGGTTGTTTGGATAACTTACCTCCAGTGAGTTCGAAGATTGTAAGAATCTTCACAAGTTCAACGTTCACAGGTATGTATTTTGAAAAAAAATGATGAGACACATACATAATTAATTAAAAAGCAATGTTTCATCATTCAAATAAAATGATAATTGGCACAATACTTATTAATGATTTAAAATTTTATGTAATTTTCTTTTAATTCTTTTTTTAACTAATTAAAAAATGCAGATGCTCAAATTGATAGAAAGCTATAAAAATTGTTTTCATCATAATCTGAACGTAAAATAAAAATTGACTGAAAATGAAGACTGATTAACGAAATATTATAATTCCTTTTTCTGAAAAAATGTGAAATTTGATTTTTTTTTAGATTGTTTTGAATGTGATAGAATATGAAGCTTTCGAAAATTAAAAATCTTTGCGTCATTGCATCGATTATATAACAGTATTAAGGCATTTTTTCATTTTAAAGCCATTGCTTTAAAAATTCTTTTCTTGTAAAGGCAGTAGATAGCTGAAATAATGAAATTTTCAAAATAATTTTTGGATCTACAAAATAAAAAATTCTGTAAATTTAAATGTCTTTCTAACATTAAAAAATTTGATCAATTCGAAAAGTAACTTTTTATTACTCAAATTATACATATTTATTATAAGCTTACAAAAAATTTGGTTTATCAGATTATTGTATAGTTCATTAATCTTTTCAAATGTATAAAAAATAATGATTATATTAAAAAGTAAAATTGTAAATGCAGAAATTTTAATGCATTCTTTTAATATTGCTACATTTTCATAAACATGTAAATGCGCCTTTTTTCTTAAAATACGCTTCAGTATGAAAAAAAAAAAGAATTACTCGATGTTTGGCTATAAAATTTATGGATGCAAAATTAACTCTTCAAATAAATGAAAAATGGTTCGAATTGATAAAACGAATCCAAAATATAAACAACAATTATGAAAGAGGAATCAATTTTAAGATCTATATAAAAATATTATCGGAGTGTTCATTTTATATGTATTTATTTTTTTAAACAAATTAATACTGAATTTTGAACCTTTGTACAGGATAATTGATTATGGCATTTAAAATTTAAAATTGAATTTATTTTACAGAGATAAATAACTATTTCATTGTATTATGTTTTAGACTATTATTGTTTTTTATTTTTATAATTAAATGGAATTTTTCAATAAAACATTAATTAGTCTCATTAATTATATAATAATCAAACATTCTTATTATAATAAAAATGATAAACTATATAGAATGCGTCCTTTTTATCATTAACTTAATTTATCCTTAGAAAGAAGATTATTGATGAATGTAGAAAACCGATATATATATATATATATATATATATATATATATATATATATATATATATATATATATATATATATATATATATATATATATATATATATATATATATAAATTGGGAATATATTACATCTCTCTTTACTCCTAACATTACTTTAAATTGTGAAGGAAGAGTATTGTTGAATGTAAGCATGCAATGAGAATAATTTATAAATATTTATAAAGATTATATCTAGAGAATGAAACTACAATGAAATTAAATGCATCCTTCGCTTTAATGGTGTTTTGAATTTTATTAGATATGTCTATGGAAAGAAATGCATTAATGGAAGAAGTATATCCTAGGATCAAAGATTTTTGTCGAGAGAAACATGGTCTTGAATTTCAGGTAAAACAGTTAAAGGAATATGATCATAATTTTTATAATAATTTGTATAAAATGATTACTTAGGGAAAAATTTTCACTTAAAAATTATATTTTAAATGTATTTCTGGTATTTTATTTTACTTTAGATTCCTTTGCCTTGTATTATCAGTTTTCAATGATTTTTGAAACATATTAATTAGTCAAATTTAAACAACATATTTTCTATTTTAATAATGATTCTGTTTGTAAAATATTTTATTTTTCACAAAAACTACTTTGTTTTTTAGAAATGAAGCTGACAATTGATAATAATCTCATATGATATTAATTTTACAAATGGCTTTCAATTATGTATAATGCTCTCTCACATAATCTGATTGATTAATAAGAATCTTAAATATAATGCTTTATCTGAAATAAGATGAGAACTAAACATCTTATCCAGTATTTTATGTAACAAATTCTTGAAAATTTATGAGTTTCTTGAGAATTTGAAGAGCAGCTTATATATAAAAAAGTTTAAGCATAGACGTGAAAGTTATATTATGCACGTGAACGTAAATATAAATGACAATGCTCTATATTAAATGATGAAATTTCATTCTTAAGATGAAATTTCTTCTTAAAGATGAAATTTCAATTATTTAGATAATAAAATCCTCATAAATGCATTATATTTGAAACTACAGGAAATTTCATATTTGAGGAGAAAAAGAAAAAGAAAAAATTAATACGAATAAAAAATATTATTAATCGGTAATATGAAGTTGGTTATGTTCATTTATTCTCATTTTAGAAGAAAATTCTTCTCTCATTTTAGAAATTTTCAAAGTCAACGAATATTGCTTTCTTTTGTATAAAATCAGATGCTTAATGACTTTAGTTAAGTTAAGGTAAAGTAAGGCTAGTTTTTGTTTAATTATAATGGTGCAATTCAACGAATCTTGAATTGGTTTATAATGCAATAAGCAATATTATTTTTCTTACATTAAGTAACATAATATGAAACGGTATATTAAATAATATAAAAGGAAATAAAGAGCAGTTTATAATATTTCAATATAATAATAAATTTCTACTAATTTTAAAGAAAAAAAATCAAACATAAAAATAAATTCAAGTATACAAAGATTTCCATTTAAAAAGCACAATCCACAACTCAAATAGTTTGATGATTTTCGTCTTTAAATGTAACTGTTTATTTTAAAATAAATAAATTAATATTGAATATTCTACATTTCATTTAGAAAGAAAACACTTATTTTCATGCTGTGTAATTCTGAAATAAATGTATTTAAGGATTTTAGTCAATTTTTTTTTTAATTAAAAGTATTCTTTTTGACTTCATATACTCTCATGTGTTTCCTCAGAAATATGTTACTTCATAACATTCGGTCCCAACTGAATGAGTCTGTTACGAGCCACATATTTTTGGCTAATTTCTATGAAAATTATTTAGAAATGATGTTTCCATTGATGATGAGATAATATCATTTTCAATACGTCATGTTTTCTCACATTAAACCCAAATATTATTATCTAGGGAAAAGATTGTTTATGTCATCTTGACATTAAAAATAAAACTATCTAATAAAGGACGAAAATCAGTTATCACGATTTTTTTTCACCGTTTTAAAGATTTTATATATAATTAAGATAAATTACTTACAAATTTAAATCAATTTTACTTAGAAGTAAATCGCTAATAATAACATTACATGTTTCAATTATGTACAAGATAATAAAAGTGTTTGACATTTCGGCATTATGTATGTAAATAAAAGCAACATCGCTATGATAGGTTTATTGAACATGGATGACAACACTCAAATAAATAAATATAGTCATTTAAGATGGTTGCAGTATTCAATTTTATTTAAATAATACCCGCATGTTACAAAATGTTTGTAAATATGTTCATTTTCATGCTGCCTCTCAGTATAATATATGTGTTTTTTGAAAAAATATCTTCTCCAGTGATGATTTTGATTCAAAGTTTCATATAGATCTACAATTTTGATAAAAGGATCACATGAAAAGTTTCATTTGTCTTGCTTTCTGCTTTTTTTAATCATGTTCGCATGCATATAATCTTACAGACAAAACTAATTCTAAAATTGATTTTTATCTTTAAAGAGATTTAAAAGTCAAAATCCGTTAAAATATCGAGATCAAATTTTTAAAAAGATTGCAATATTTTTTTTTTTTTTTTTTTTTTTTTTTTTTTTGCATTTTACACTTTAAGAAAGTAGAAATTCAAGGAAAGCGAAATTGTGTATTTTTATTTAATAGGTTGTTGATATGCGTTGGGGTGTTCGAGACGAAGCGACAGACGATCACATGACGACAGATCTTTGCATGAGAGAGATTGAAAATTGTCAGAGATTATCAATGGGGCCTAATTTTGTGGTGAGTTGTTCTGTAAATTTTACAGTTCTAAAAAAATGTATTTTGTGGGGAGTTGTTTTGTAAATTTTACAGTTCTAAAGGAATGTATTTTGTGGGGAGTTGTTTTGTAAATTTTACAGTTCTAAAGGAATGTATTTTGTGGGGAGTTGTTTTGTAAATTTTACAGTTCTAAAGAAATGTATATCCCTTCAAAGAAAATCTTTATGGACGTATTTCTGTAGAGATTCTTGAATGAAACGAAACATACACATATAAAAATATATTTTAAATAGAAAACTTTGAAATTGATTGAATTTGAAATTGAATGTTAATGTAGAATATCATGATTTTCTGTATTCATATTTTTAGTTTACAATTTATAGTGAACTAATAAATTGTAAACTTCAGAGCCTTATTTTCCCTCTTTCCATATGAGATATAAATTTCTAATGGCATATATCTATTTTTTTTTGTTTCATATGAATATTTTAGTTCGATAAATTTTGAAAGGCGAAGGCAAGGTCATATTTAATCTATAAATGTTGAAATATTTCTCGCATTTATTTTACTTCAATGAGTGCATTTCTCTCCTATAAATTATGATTTATTATATTTACTTAATAGTGAAGGTTCGACAAAATGAAGAAAAGAGCTTCAACGCACTCGGGAATAAAACGATACTTTACTGTGAATTCCTTCCATTTTAAGTGTTTGCACTTTCTGAAGAGTTTAGTGAAGAAGTGAAAAGTTAAATCAAATAATGTATTTTCGTGGAGATTTCCTTTTCCATCCAAAGAAATTAAATGAAACGTTTTATCATTTTCATCGTTAACAAAAAAAAAAAAAAAAAAGACAAAATTTAATTAACTGAAAATATTTGTACATCAATTAATGCAATAATATAATTAGGCAATAGAACAAAACTAAATTTTAAATTGGAAATTATTAATCTACAATATATATTTCTGGCACATAAATTTAATTGTTTATGTTTAAGGAATAAACTTGCGATATGATTATTAGTTAATTTTCTTCATTTGTATATTATTATTTTTCTATTTATGCAGACATTTTTGGGCCAGAAATATGGCTACCGCCCTATACCAACGATCATTGATGGAAAAGAATTCAGAATGATTCATGATACATTAGGACTCATGTCTCAAGATACCTCTCTTCTTGACAGATGGTACAGAGAAGACACAAATGCTGTTCCTTCAGTTTTCGTGCTCCAGCCCATTAGTTCTATATTAGTAAATTTTAATAACAAAGTAAGCATGATTTATTTTTGTAACCTATTAAAATGATGGCGGTTCTAGAATTTCATTATTTTAATCATACGGTCGAAATATGTAGTTTATCGCAATGTTCAATAGTACGTCATTTTGAAGCGAATAGAGGAGTTTTGAAAGAAGAATAGAGGAGTTTTTACTGCATATAAATTTATTAATAATTCATTTTCAAGATTAGAATTTAAAAAAGAATTCAGAACCTGCATGTGTAATAAAATTCAGAAGCTAGATATTTTTAATTGCCTTCTCAATCACTATTGCTCTTGGCCATGTCATGGAGTGATGTCATTCCATGTCATTCCACTTTTTTGCCATCCATTCAATCTTTCATTCACGAACACTCCACGCCAGATTCACTTCAACTCTTTGTGTGGACGCCTTATTGGAATACACTGTGGTGAATAGCATATAAGCCAGTTAACAGCTACGCTGCACGAGCAATTGCTTTTGCATAATGGTTAAGTTACTGGATTGCAAACCACAAGGTCCCAGGTTCTATCCTTGCTCATCCCAAACCGCTAAAACACCACAAACCTTTCCTCCAGATACACGTTTATTAAACGCCTATTCCAAATGGTGCGAAAGAAATGGATTGTTGGAAGTCAGGAGGGAATGAATATATATATATATATATGATTTCCCATTGCCCACCATAACAATTCAAATAGGTTTCATATTGAAGATCGATTTGGAAAAGCCATTCCTCCATTGGCGTGACATGGAATGATCTTTTTTAAATTTATGGTTCCAGCGTTCTTTTAGTGTGGTGTTGAAGACGTAGTGATGTGTTTTTTTTATACATCAAGCAATGTGTCAAAATTATGAGATCTGCTCCGAAATAGCTCTTGTATAGCAATGAATCCAGGCATTAATTTTACTAAAATTTTCAAACGCAAGATATTGCTAATGCTTAGAAAAACCATCTATGTTTAATATAGAAATACAAAGAGAAAGTGACTAAATACTCTCATGATTCGTTTTACCGGAACATTTTTTTTCTATATGGTACGAAGAAATTTTATTCTTTTGGCTCTTTTTCGAATGATAAAAATGGTTGTTTTGTATATAATAAAATTCTGTTAGTAATGCCGTAGAATAACATTGAATAGCTTAGTATACAAATGAAAAATTCGATGTTTAAAAAATACATCGACGGCGGAAAACAATTATGACCACCGCTATATCGTTCGTTGCCTTATACGTAATGGCAAAAAGAAACAAAAGTATATTTCATTAAAAAGCTGGATTTTCGAGTATGCCACTTAAAGAACAGTGTGAAAGGAAAGTGAAATAAAAAGTTTTCAAGGCACGTGATTAACACATCATCAATTATATAATTATGCGGGCTCTTCAATCTGATAAAGCTACCGACACAGAAAAGACTTCTGTTCTAGTTTCTGGATGCACAAGGACTTTTAACTTCTACATATACATTGAATATCAAGAACAATCTTTTGCAGATATACATGGATATTTATTTTTTTAACAGTTTTTCATCTTTTGATAATTCTTTCTTTATTTCTATCTAAAACAGTATTTTAGTTAAGAAAATGAAATATAATATTTTAGTTTTAAAAATTACGGAAATAAAGCTGAAAATTGCTGAGACTAAAATGAAAAAATTTATCATGAGAAATAAATAGAACCCTTTCATGACAGAAGAAATTATAAAAACATTTTATTATAATTGCAAATTTTATAACCAGGTCTAATGCTTTTATAAATTTAATATTTATTGATGTTCTTTGATATAAGGATAACAATTTTATCTTTAGAGCTAGATTGTGATTTTAACACTAACAATATTTTACTTTTTTCGACTAGGTAATCAGTTATATACTCGAATAATAAACAATCCTGAATGGATAAATATATGGATTATATTATTGGTTATTAATGTTTAATAAATTATGATGAATTTAGGAATTTATTTTTAGTTGAATCGTATGTTTTGTATTCATAAAAAAGATCTTTGCAGTTATAATATTTATAAATACATTCTCTCATTATGAGCCAAATGCATTTGTTAAAATTATAACACGTTAAATATGACAGGAAAAAAATAATAACAACAAATAACAAAAAAAAAAGCTTATAAACAATTTTATTATTTGCTGTATAAATGTCTGTTCCATGTTGTACAAAAAATGGTATCATTGGCTCAACATATAAATGACAGAATGGTAATTCATAATTTTGATATTAAACTATATGAACATAAATAATATATCATACAAAATTAACAGTATAGAAATTCATCAATTATGTTATAAGTTATTATTCTCAAGAGGTAATTATAACATTATTTTATTAACAAATCTATATTTATAGTATTGTTTTATGAACAGATCTATAACTTTTGCATTACTTTATTAACAGACTATAACATTACGGAATATTAACAGATATGCATTATAACTATTAAATATGCATTAATTGCAGAACGGGAAGCATTTAAGTCATCATGATTACCTGTATTATGAGAAAGTCTAGAGTATATTAAATACTTAAATTTGGAAAATAAATTATTTAATATTTTATGATAATTAATAAATTTGAAGTTTGTAATTATTATCTTCATATTTTCATAGTGTACATCAAATTTACAGTTTTCAGACCGCATCTATTCTGTATTTTTCAGCTTATCTAACCAAATATCCACTATATTCTGATTTAAAAATGGCTGAACATGTTTCGGGGGGATAAATTATATTATCCAATTAAATGTCAAAACTTGAAAAATATTCTTACAAAATTAATACTTTTTTTTTTTCAATTTCTTTTTCTTTCTAAAAAATGTCATTTTTAAAAAAAAAATTGTTTAAAATATTAACATTTCTTTCAGAAATTTCTCTCGGGAAACTTTTAAAATTAAATACAAATGAGTTGGAATGAAGTCCTATTTTAATAATTAGAAGTGCAATTTTTGGGATTTTTATTTTTTTAATTTTTTTAATCAGAGAGCTCCCAAACTTCAAGCAGCTGACCAAGCAACGTGGTGGGACACCCTGGACAAATTACAGAAAATGTTGAGAAAAGCAGCTAATACTCTTTATATATCAAAAAGGATTGATCATGATGCAATGCATAATTATATGATGTCTGGTGAGAAAAACTGAATGAAATTCCTCTCATATGTTTCATTAATTTAAATAAATATTTAAAAAGTGAATTTATGTTAATTTATATTGTATTTTGTATAAAATATTACTTTTTTTATTAGACAAAAAATGTCAAATTTTTGACATGTTTTCGGTTTTACTTTAAATAAACTTCATGTGGTTTTAAAAATCACATTTCCTTTATTAAACTTAATTAAATATCTGAGATATTTATTTAGGTATCTAGATGTTTAAAAGTAAATTGAGATTAATTTTTCTATAAAGTTACGTGATTTCAGTATTTCAAGAATGCAAGTAACGATTATTACTAGAATTTTGAAAAGAAAATCACAAAAGGCCATGCTTTTATTCACTTTCATTCTATGCTTTTATAACTTTTTGAAATTATGATTACAATAACTTTAAATTTGCACTTCTATGTTCATAAATAATGAAGTCTAGAACATAAATTTTCTTATAAAAAAGTGTACCACTTTTAGACAACTGTAAGATTTAAGAAAATATAAAATTAAAAACTTTATTGATAAATCATATAAAAGAAAGGAAATGAAGATAAATATTTTTATGACATATTTTGCTGTGAATGCTTTCATGCTTATTGAAAAGTAACTAAACAAACTTAATAAGCATGCATTATAAGATTAAATTAATCAAAACATTTTTTCCGGCAAACAATTAATATGAATTTGATAAAACATGATACTTACTTTCCCAAATCCCAATTTGTATAATTTAGATTTGGAAACACTTTTAAGCATCATTAAAAAAATACTTTTAGAACTAGAACTAATATCTTTGAACTTAAGCTATGACTATGATATTTCATAAAGAACATCTTTAAAGAAATGCCTTGCAAATTTACATATAGGAGATTATTAACGTATTTAGAATTTTCATGAAAACGATAACGCACACACTCTATAGTTAAGCATTTTTTTTTTTTTTTTTTTTTTTTTTTTTTGCAAAACAATGCTAATAATCAATTTTATCTAAAGAAATCTAAAATAAGGCCAGTAAAGCTTTTGTTATAACAACTGAGTACATCTTTTGATTTATTTAAATTTTTATCGACTTATTATGGGAAGTGCATACGTGAAACAAGTAATTTAACATTTTCAATAATTTAGTTTAATTTTTAAAAATAATATTTAACCAGATCAGTACACTCCTGATTGGTTACAGATTGAAAACTTTATAAGCGCAAAATAAAGTACAATATCCCTATTGTTCGATATTCTGATTGCCATACAATATCATAAAGATGTGGAAATAATATCGAAGGACATTTTATGCTATTGAGGAATAAATAAATTTTAAATATCGCTAATCATGATGTGTTATTATTTGTTTTCTATGACTTTAGTTGTTGCAATTTGTGCTCATCTTTTCATGCTGCCATCTAGTGACGGAACGAGAAGTCATAAATGGAATCCTTAACGTTCCAAATACCAGAAATCACTGCCTAGCATATATTCGACAGATCAATGCAGTGGACATGACGAATTTAAAAGAAGTCAGCAAATTCATCGATACTTTAGGAAGAACAGTCGACATTGAAGCTCAGAAACTTCTAACAGATCTCAGAGACGTTAGATTACCTCAGAAAATCGAGCTTTCTAATTCAGTGAAGTAAGAAATTTAATGCAGGCACAAAAGGAAGTACATTTTTTTTTTAAATTTCATATTGAGTTTTATTCTAAGCAAATTTTTTTAATGAATTGAAATTACTCATTTACAGTACAATTTTTGTTGATGTTTTGATTCTTCGAAACTGTAAGATAAAAACACTGTTACAGATTTTACATATATAAAAATAAACTTCAGATTTCAAGTTATTTCTTTGCATAAAATCACAACCTATTTTCATTCGTTATTGAAATTCAGTACAGGCAAATAGATCTTAATAAATTTGCATTAAAGATAATTTTACTTAAAAATTTGAATATCGGAGTATCCAATTGCAATTTATTAAATGATCGATAAATCAAAAGAAATCAAAAGTTATTGAAAAATCACGCAACCGAAATTTACGAAAGAGGTGAAATTTCCAAAATGGATAGTCATTTTAAATTGCTTCAATAAATGAAATTTCTAAGTTGCTTTCAGTTTTACATTGCTTAAAAATTGAAGTCTGCGAAAAATGGACATGAATATTTCCCATGCAGAATGAATATTTGTGATAGCATTTTTTTATTGCAACCCTATTCCTCCACATAATATATTTTTACAGAAGCCAGTATAGCATGTAAAGCCGCAATAGCTTACGAAAAGGCTTTAGATTAATCAAAAATAGGTGTTCTGAATTTTCAGAATTCCTCATAATGATTTTATCAAGAAAAAGTAATTTGCTATATAACTAATGAGACGATATTTCTCACATATTTCCTTTTATGGTGTAATTTAACTGCATATATTAGGCGAACATTCCAGGCTGTATATAAAATCCTAAAGATGGAATTTTTTTCAAAAAAAGCATTGTTATGCTAAGAAAAGTACTCTTAAATTTGGGAAAAAGTGTTGGCCGGTTATCAAGAAATAGGGTTACATTTTGAATAGATATTGCAATATTCAATGCTTCACTATTTTTTTTTTGGTTCTCATGATAGTAGATACCTTAAAAAAATTAGTTTAATTTAGAATATGATTCATTTTATACAATGTATCCATTCTAAATATGGCCCAATAGTAAGTATCTGAACCTTTAGATGTAGGCAAGTTTTACCAAATGAAGAAAAGTCTCTAAATATCGAAAAGAATTAATTTATATTGTTTGAGACAGATAGTTTAATAGTTTATATTGTTTTAGTATATAAATGTAATGTCGTAAAAATCACGAAGTATAATTTCTATATTGTTTCCCGATTCTATTAATCATATATAGTGAAATATTTTGATAACATTTTAAACAAAAGTAACTCCACCATTTTGTTACTACAGCTGCAGAGCTTTGGATTATTTTAGGCCAATCAACGTCCGCTTCGAAAAAACCGATAGGTTAATTGACGAATCTTCTTAGAAGAGATCATTGAACTTATCTAAATTCTTCTAAGATCTCGATATTCAATGCTTGGTAACCGGATCAGTTTCTGTCATAAGATTGTGAGAGCGGTTTTTGTTTGTTTGTTTTAGATGCTAATAGGTTAAGAATACCTTATTAAATATGATTGCCAGACCAGTTATTATGGTGTTTGAAAATTTTGTCATCATAATTTTTTTAGAATTATATTAATTTATTTAAACACGAAACTATTATTTTTAAAGTCATTAAAAGCATTTTTTCAAGGGGCATTCAGTATATATTTGTACTAAAATACTTTTGCAAGGATTGCGTGACTTTTATATCTTCCTACGCAATTATTTAAAGTTAATTCGGAAAATTTATCATAGTTTTAGAAAAAAGTATCCAGAATGTAAATATTCAACTTCCACTTTTTGATTGCCCAGATAATTTAATTCATCATTTTAAATCCATTGTAAGCATGATTTTTCAAGGATATGCGAATTGGTTTCTCCGAGTTGTTAAGGATTATAAAAAATAAAATCACAACCATAGACAGAAATATGGGACATTTTTACCTTTTTTTTTATTATTAAGAAATGTTGTTGCAGTAGCAGATTCTTGTTAGAAAAAGAAATGATAGAATTCTTAGGAAAATATTAGCATAGAAGTTTTAAAAAATTTAGATTCTTAAACGGGAAACGATAAAAAGTAAGAATTGAGTAGTGAAGCTTATTTAATCATTCTAAAATTAAAATATGTTTAATTTTCATCCATTGTTCAGACTACATAAAACCTTAAAACGACCTATTTACTGAAATAGTGATGAATTTGGGAAGATGCTGAAATATGAAACATTTAAATTCTGTGATCTAAAAAAAAAGAAAGAATAAAGAACCAAACTGTTAATATAACTTATTCAAAATATAACTAACACATGTTCCTTGTGTATTGTGTATTCACCGTGAATCAATATGCATTATTACATAATAGTCTGTAGTTAAGAAGATATGATGTCACCTTCGTACTTTACAGTTTGTGAAAGATCTTTATAAAAACAAAATTTCAATGGATTTTTCAATTACATGTTATCTCTCTTTTGTATATCATTTTGTTTTAAATATTAAAAAAATCAATGGCTTGACATTTAAATGACCATTTTAAGAAGAAGTTTTTGGAAAATATTGTTTTTGAACTAAAATATTCCCAACGAAATGATTAAAAGATTGGCAGTGATTATAAATATGCTTACGCATATCTCGCTCTTAATATCTTATAAAAAAAATTTTTCTCTGTTCAAAATTATTTATGATTATTACTGTCACTTGTTTTAGTCACTTCATTCAAATCAATAGATTACAAGGCAATCATTTCTTATTTGAAAAGTATTTACTTTTTTAATTCTCATTTTATAAAAATAAATACTGATTCAATATCAACATTTCTTAAAAACTGAAAAATATCTTTAATTTAATATAAAGATAATTTCTTTTTGTTTAGATATACAATAAACTGGTGCGGAAAGGAAGGTTTATCTGTGAAATATCATCAAGACTATCTGAAAGAATTTACAGCTCATTTCTATAAACACATTACTCGCTTAGTTGATCGTGCAATGCGAAAAGAAGATCTGAGTAGCCAAGGACACATTGTGACGGAAATTCTGCAACATCTACAGGCAGGAAAAAATTCAGTGTCAACTTTTCAAGGGAGAGAATATGAATTGGACAGAATTAAAAATTATATCATGTCGAGTTCAATTCAGCCATTTGTTCTTCATGGGAAAGGTGGCTGCGGCAAAACATCTCTTTTAGCAAAAGCTTCTAGCATGATGGTTGAATGGAGTCCTAAAGGAACCAAACCCATATTGACTCTAAGATTTCTTGGTACTACACCAGATAGTTCCAGTGTTGTACCTATGCTTACAAGTGTCTGTCAACAGATTATGTATAATTACATGATGCCTTGGGAAGGCATACCGGATGATTTAATCCCTTTAATTGCTTTCACAAAACGATTGCTTACAAAAATAACTTACGAACAGCCTTTGTTTATATTTTTGGATTCTGTGGATCAATTATCAGGACCAAGTGATGCCAACAAATTGACATGGTTACCAACCAGACTTCCTGAAAATGTAAAAATCGTGATTTCAACTGCTTCTGAAGGTGATGCCAAGGAATATCATTTGCTTCGAAAAATGCTAAGCAATGAAAACCAGTTTGTTGAAGTGCATCCTCTTGGTGAAGAACTGGCAGAACAGACAGTTAAATGTTGGCTAGAAATGAATGGTCGAGACTTAAACAAATATCAGTGGAATGTGGTTAAGAAGGCAATATCAAAGTGTACTTTACCTATTTTTATCAAACTGATATTTGCTGATGTTATGCGTTGGCGATCTTACTCAAAAGCCAGCGAAACTATTTTGGCATATACCGTAATGGATAGTATAATGAAACTTTTTGATCGGATTGAAAAACAACATGGAAGACTGCTCGTAGCTCACGCATTGTCATACATTACAGCTTCGCGAAGTGGGCTAAGTGAAACTGAATTAGAAGATCTGATTTCTCTGGATGATATTGTTTTAGATGATGTTTACCAATACCATATGCCACCAGTTCGAAGAATTCCCCCTCTTTTGTGGACAAGAATTCGCAGAGACTTGCCTAATTATCTTTCTGAAAGAGAAGCTGACGGCGTGAGTGTTTTAAATTGGTATCATAGACAATTTCGAGATGCAGCAATCGAACGGTATTTTGTAAAACGGGAACAAATAGAATATTTTCATTCATCCATTGCCGAGTATTTTTTAGGAACTTGGGGAGGAGGTAAACCTAAGCCGTTCAAGTATACAGAAATACAAAGATACAGGTTCGGCCTAAAGGATCAAGAAGGAACAGCCGACAGAAAAGTTCCTTTACAACCTTTGGTGTTTCACACGAAGGATGGTCGAGTTTCAGGATACAACAAGCGAAAATTTGGTGAACTGCCATTCCATCTAGTGCGATCACACCGTTTCGAAGATCTTTTTGAAAATGTACTTTTCAACTACTTATGGCTACACTCTAAAGTGAGCTGTTGTCCATTACAAGCAATATTAGCTGATTTTGAAGATATGGTTCAACATCTTACTGATAATGAATTAATTAAACAACTAAATATAGTCGCCGATGGTATGAGACTAGGAGGAGTTATTTTAGCTCAACACCCAGACATGCTGGCATCTCAAATTATTGGAAGGCTATTACCTGTGAAAGACATTTATCCAAGAGTTAAAGGTTTAATAGAACAATGCGACAAATTGGGTACTCAGCATTGCGCTCTAATACCCTCATTTCATATCTTACACACTCCAGGGGGTCCTCTGAAATATTCTTTGGAAGGGCATCCTTTTGCAGTATTTGGATTCTGCCTTACTTCAGATCAGAGATTTATCCTTACTATTTCCAATAAATTTTTGATGTTCGATCTAATGACAGGTGAAATATCATGTGATATCAATCCTGAAATTCCTGGAATTATGCAAGCTTTAGATTTGAATTCTGATGATAAATACGCTGTTGCCTACACAAATCATAATGAAATAATCATATTAAATGCTTTATCTGGAGATATTGAAAAAGTAAATAACTTACTTGAATCTTTGCCCATTACTGGTATTGCTATCGGCGATGATGTGGCATTAGCATGGAGCCCCAAGCAGTGGGTAACTTTTTCTGTACCTAATGGTGCAAAACTGTCTTCACATTTCATTGAAGATAATGAATACTTCATTTCCCATATTCACTACAAGAGTTCTACGGATTATTCCATAGCTATTTCAAGTTTGAGGAAAAGTGCAGAAAATCTTAGAGCCTATCATATCTTGAGAACCAGATTGAATGACTGCGACGTTAGTGAATTGCATATTGATAGTGCATTGCATTTTGTGGATGATGGCAGCATATATGCTACATTACAAAACGAAGACACTTATGAAGTCGCTCATTTTAAAATATCTACAGATGGCTGGAAAAAACAAACCACTGTAGGAGAAACACCTATGCGGATTATGGCACTAGAGGTGTCTTCAGACAATTTGTTTCTCGTTGGAACTGTACCAACAGGATTTTTGTTGTGGAATTTAGAAAATTTTAAAGATACATATTTTTTCCTTCCCAATAATGTTAAAAATATCTCAACCAAACCTTTTTACTCCCAGAGTTCTTTGGCATTGACGAAACACAATCAGTATGGCGTAGGGGGAGTTAGAAAATCGTTATACATTTGGAATGTGAGAGATGGACAACTTCTGAAAGAAGTAGATGCTCATATAGCTAGAATCATGAAGATAAAGTCATTATATATTGAAGATTTCAATGGAATAGTTTCATCCTCAATAGACAAAACAATTAAGGTAAATACTTTTACATTTTTGATATTTGTAAATGCTTTGCTGTAGAATTATACAATTCATAAAGAATTATTAGAAGTAACAAATACCAATTTTATTTTTACTTAGATTATGCTATCTTCTTATAGCAAATATTTTAATCAGATTTTTTTAAAACAAAATATTCCTTTAAACCAGTAAATTTTAAGTGAATGACAGAAAATTTATTTAAAAAATTTCTTTCCCCCTGCAATCCAATAAGGATTTACAATATCTTTTTGAAATGTGCGTTATAATGGACAAATATTACAATTCATTTTTGCAATTAAATCTTTTCAATTCCAGAAGATGTTTTTATTTAAAAAAATAAAATATACGATTTTTTTTTTACGAAAGAACTTGTTTTAAGAATTGAAGGTACTAAACAAAAAGCAAAACGACATGAAGAAGCAAATGCACTTTTCGTATAAAGTTCACATAGTATCTATTTTATTTTTAACCTTTTTTTAAATATCTTTATTTTCCTTATCTCATGTTTGTTAGGATGGAATTTTGCAACTAATTTTTCACTCATCTTCTGATATGCCAGATTGTTGAAATTTCGTATGCTTTTATATTACATTAACACCACTTACACTTCCATTTTTAGAAACAAAAGACCCATTCCCGTTTTGGATAAATGAAGATGAATTTTGTTTTTTAAAGACAAATAAAAATAACTAGAACAAAGTACAAAGTAAAAGATGCTACTACAGAACCTGTATAAATAAATATATGTGAGGATGAAGTTTCGAACCCCAGGCATTTTCATCACTTTAATATATTTAAAATAGAATTTTCCATTATTCTATTAATTAAGTTAAATTTTGATTTCAACTTATGGCGACACATAGTATTTAATTTTAAAAAATTCCATTCATGATAACAATGATAAATTAAAGACTAATAAGTAGAAAATAATTAAATTAAAATAATTCCACTTCTTAATAAGCTATTAAATGTGTATTTTTAAAAATTAATTTCTTTAATTTTATCTAATGTTAAGGTAAAAAAGAATGTTTAGTATTCAAATTTTTATTAAATGTAAAGGTGTTAAAATGCTATTCACAAGAATTTATAGGAAATATCATTTAAAAAAAATTCTTATTTCTGAAATAACATGTCCGAATTTTAACACTGTAAAAATATTGAAACAATGATTTATGTTCATTTTAGTTTTTTTTTTTTTTTTTTTTTTTTAATTTTTTCTGTATGAAAGAAAAGGTAGTATTTTCTTCTTCTATCTTTAGGAATTGTTTTTTTATTCCAATAGTGAGTGTTCTCTCTGAGATTTTAATTTTAAAAATGACATTTACTTTTATTTCTTTTTAAAATATCTGTATGCTATACAATGTTTTTAAGTTGAACACATTAGTTAAATCCTTATTTCTGATTCAATTATATCTGTTATGTTAAATTTTTTTCACACATTTTTATTAAAAACCCTGTTTGTTCCGTCTGTTTGTTAAATGCAAATTTTGCAAGCGATTTTAAAATAACTTCTTGATGAATTAGAGACTCGAAACATTAAATATAGCTCAATACTGCAGGACAATTCAAAATAAATTCCTCTTTTTGTCTGTCTGTCTCTTGGTTTATTTGGCACAAATTTTCCAATCAATTAAAAACTTTCATTACCGACAGATGTCGCTCTGTTACCGCAGATGTTATATCACTTTGTCTGTTTTTGAAAAGTTTAACTAACAAACTCTAAAAGGCATAAAAAAAAATTGGCTAGAATTCTACAGCAAATTAAATTTTTTAAAGAAAGACTGCTTTTTAGTTCCTATGTGCAGTATGTGAACATAACTCAATAGTACAGCAAGCCAGATCAGTGAAATGTAAAGTTGAACTGTTTTATTACCGGAATTGTACGATTTTAAAATATCATTCAACTGCTTGATTAGCTGCCTATTCTTGAGCACAAAAATGTAACAAAAAAAGAATCCAAGAAATCACGTAAATAAAATCTAATGCGTGGATTCTACACTTAAATGATTAAACTTTGGACTCATTTGATCAAAGGCAGAAAGTCTTTAGACTACACATTGAAGTCAAGCCCGAATACACAGATGAAAGACATTCCATTTAGTTTCTGAGTTAAATTTCTAAATTCAAATAAGTAAATGCATTCAGATTACTGATTTTTTTTCCATAAAATCACTCTGTAACATATATCTCCTGCTTTGCAACTCTTTTGCATTTCACACAAACTTCACCCTGATCATTGATATGTTTTTGGATTTTAATAAAGTAATTAATACTATATAAGTAAAGTTTATTTTTGGCCTGTAGGTATGGAATGTGAAAAATATCTTCGAGAAAGTCTATACGATTGACCGCATGGAGATGGCCATTGAATCTGTGTCGCTGTCAGGAGATGATGAATTGGCAGTCACAGTTACAAGAAGTAGTGTTGGTGTTTGGAGTGTGTCAACTGGCAAACTGTGGAGCAAGTTAGTGGATTCACCTGTCGGTGCTATAGTAACCCATGCTGTAATCACAGCAGATGGTCGTTATGTACTTACTTCTGAGTCTGGAAATTTACTTGTATGGAATATAAAAAAGGTAAGTTGGAACTGAGAGTCATTTATTAGAAAGAAGCCTTCCTTTTAAACCAACTTCTTGAATAATATTGGTATATTTATCCAGAGAATTAACCGCAAAATTAATTGATTACTTTTTAAATTAAAAAACAGTTAATCTACTTTGCTCCAATATCATAATGGTATATTATTTCATATCAAAAGCTTTCAATTAAGAATTTTTCTAGGTAAGTAAAATCTAATATATACCATTTATACGTAAATAATCAAACATTGGATTTAGTTGGTTAACAGAAGAAGGTTTCTGCACCAAACAGCTAAGACAAAGCTAAATAGAAAAACACTGAGGTTCTAAGTTAAATTTCTAAAGATTAAAGGTTAAATGTACTTTACTTAAGAACAAGAAATTGAAATAGTTACCTTTTATACGCTATTAAATGTATAATGAACGCTCCTAAGGAACGATAATAAGAAAGATTGAGTTATTTTTTACTTCATATATCATTTATCAGATTGTAATGTAATAAACCTGACTTATTTTAGAATATTATACATTTTTATCAGAATAATTGTTTTCTGTTCAAAAATTGTCAAAACCAAAACATGGTAAATATTTTGTCAAAAAAAGTAAATGAAATTATCCATTGAAAAACCAGCTAAAGAGGGATTAAAAATCTTTCCTTTCATTTAAGTTGGAGGTAATTTATCAATAAGAGTGGCAACAGTTATTAATTTTTTTAGTTGATCTCAATTATAATCCGTAAATCTTATACTGGATAAATTATATAAGAATAGTTTGCTCCAAATTTCATGTTTCTAACGGAATTTATTGTACTAAATCATTGAAATTCCTGGAAAAAGGTTACGGCGATTAATTATATCTAAATAACAAGAAGCGAGAGATGCAAATAATTTATAGTGGATAGAGGAATTGTTGAAGATATGTATACTTCCTGTCGGTCTTTAGCATCATCAACTGAAGAAAATATAAATAAAATAAAAAATATCATGGTGTAATATCTTCAGGCAAGCTTGACAGAAAGGTCTCTGGATATGGACAAATGCCACACAAAAACGCTCTATTGATTTAACTGATATTTGGAGTAAAAAATACATTGCGAGGAGACGTGGTTCCAAAGAACTGACATTTCTCCTTGAAGAACATTGCAAACAAGTGCCTATAAAAAGTGTTTCGATTACTTGAATAATTAATAGCATACATCTTTTGTATCAAATAGAACCCACTATGAAGTTGAAAAATAAATAATAGGTTTAAATGAATATTTTTTTGTTCTTAATTCCAGATGCTTTTTAAACAAAATGTATATACTTCATTGATATTCTCAGTGTCATATTTTTCATGAAGAACTATTTTTTGAGCATGTTAATTAACATTTATCACCAACTTTAGAGTTTCCAAATTTTTTTTAATACCTAAAATTTTTGTAATACCTGTTTTATTTAGAAAATCTATCTTTGATGTGGATCAAATAAATTATAAGCATCTTTTATTTGCAATTAATATATTTTTAATCCCAGTATTTACAAAGATTTCTCTCACTTTTTTTAATGATTTTTTAGGGTTGTGTGACCTTTCGTGAAAGGCATCCTCACATAAAACAACTTCTACTTGGAGTGGATGATAAGGTCATTGTAGTAGTAACTTCTGAAGCAGAAAAGAAATCGAAATGTACAGTTCGACAAGTGCCATCTGGAGACTTTTTGTATGATTTTACTTTTCCTTGCGAGGTATCTAATCCTGCTGTTATTACAATAAATAATTTGTATTTGTGTTTAATGAGCATGGAGTCGAATCAGAAAGTTATACTTGTCCACAGTTGTAAAAAAGGTGGTTTCCTGTTCAAAATACCTTTAGTAAGCGTTCAGATGTTAGGATTTAGTGCAATTTCACCTTTTCCTGGAAGAGCTTCAGCTGTTGTTATTGTGAGTTCAGATTCTTCTTGGATAATTGACGTAGAAACTAAGAGAATAGTTCGAGGAATCAAACGGTGGAATGGTGCTTGTACCAGCGATGGTAAATATGGCTTGGTGGCACCTAATCAAGGAGGTCTGGAAGTAATAGAGCTACGTAGTGGAAAAACTGTGAAAGTTCTTATACCACCTGTTAGTGAAGGCGTTTTTGCGGTTACTGCTAAATTCAATAGCACGGACGACTATGTTTTGTATTACCACAGTGGGAGACAGACAATACGTTTGTTTCGCATGTCCAATGGAAAGATGATCGGTAATTTCAAACTCGCAGCAGAAGCAACTGATTTCAGGACCACTCATGATGGCTTATCTGCTGTAGTTGGTGGGGTAGACGGAAGCTTCGTCGTTCTGGCCATTTCTGATCCTGAAAATCAAGAATCGCAACTTAAACTTCAGAAGTTGCCGAGCAGATTAGATGGAAATATTCATTCGATGAAAACGACTGTGAGTTTCAAGACAATGGCCAAAGTAACTGCTTCTGCAGCATATACTAAACGACAGTCAGCTTGCGAAGAAAGCCAGACTTCTAATATTTGTAATATCTCTTAGAAGAAAGATAAACGATTTTTCCAAGGCATTAATATATTAGTCTAATAGACGAAGAAATGATTTTGTTAAAATTCTGTATATCCCCTGTGTTTTGTTCAAAAACCTTGATGTAATTAGTTATATATATATGTATCACTTGACAAAAATATTTTATTACATTTTAAAAACTATAGTCATTTTTTTTTGACTTCGTAATTATATTAAAGATTTATAGAACTATGTGGAGAAAGAAAAAGTGTGTTGTCGTTTCTTTTGTATGTATAAGAGATGTATACTTAGTTATAGCTATCCAAATTTACTTATTCCATTTTTAATTAAATAACTCTTTAAATAATAAAAGTTAATTAAAAGGCTTCATTATTCTTAATTATTTATTTATTATATTTGAATATTCATATAAAGTGAAAGAATAGTTATAATCTGAACAATTAATAATGCGTATAAATAAAAGTCTCAAACCTTAACTTGCAATAAGTTCATTTGTTGAAGCCTATTTAGTTTTACAAGGAAAGAAAAATAAATGAATAAGCAGTCTGATAAAACATTAATTGTGAATGACAAAATGAAGCTAACAAAATTTTGAAGAAAGGGAAATAAGTTTTATTAACTGATTAATGAATAGACATTTTGAACTACGG
Organism: Argiope bruennichi; assembly: GCF_947563725.1. Taxonomy (NCBI): domain Eukaryota; kingdom Metazoa; phylum Arthropoda; class Arachnida; order Araneae; family Araneidae; genus Argiope; species Argiope bruennichi. The sequence goes on from NC_079152.1 coordinate 78,435,006, forward strand.
AATATGCCTTCAAGGAGGGAAAAGTTCTGAACGCAAGCATTTTTTCTTTTGCTGCCTCATAGACATTTTTTGAAACTTTAAATGCAAATGTAGTAACTGAATATTTAAAATAATAATTTTTTCAGAAATATTAAAAGTGAATTGATTTTTAAATAATTAATGTGTTAAATGAAACATCATTAATTTATTAAAAGAATCAAAAGAAATGTTGTAAAAAAATTAAATTCTTTTGAAGAGCTTTTCAGAATTCAATTAAAAAATTGCAATATGATATAATAATATATTTTTTCTTTCTGCGTTTTACAAAATGTTTCAAAAACAAACAAAAATTCAATAGATTTTTTTTTTCAGTTTCAAAAATAATTTTTTTTCTAATCCAAAAATAAATTTACATCATAAATATGGATATCATATAATATCAAAATTTATGAAGTGACGCTATTTCAAACTATTGTATTTTGAAATGATTTTCATAAAATTATAGTATTTTTGAAATATAATATTTAAAAATATTAATTTTAGCGTCATAGTTAAAAAAAAAAGTATTTTTTTTTAGTTAAAAAAAGCAGTTTTAACGTTATTAGCGCGGCTGTTTCAAATGCCTTATTTTAAAATAAAATGTAACAACGCACATATAACTTTTTATTTTTAATAAGAGAAGCACAAATTACCATTCATCGCATGAATTCATCCATAGCAGGTCACCCATTTTGTAAATTTTATCTCGATTTATTGCATTACCATATGAAAACGAATATGGAATATGTCTTTTCCAAAATTCAATTAATAAGCATAATTTCTTTTGGAAAACATTGCCTTTTACAAAACTGTTAACATATTTATTGATATTCAACATATTCAATGAAAATAAGAGGATTTCTAAATAATTCTGACGATTTCTATGGATCTAGTTCTTGCATGATTTGATATGTTTTTTTTTTAATCCAAAGGATATTTTCAAATTGCGTAAATTTTTATAAAATTCATTCAGAATTGAAAATTAAACAAATTTTAAAATCTATTAAATCTTAGGGAAAATTGTTTTTAAAAGGTTTGAAATGAAATATATAGTTTATTTTAAAGTATATAATTTATGTTAGAGTAAATAATTTTTTTATAAATATTCGAAATTACGAAATTAGGGAATAGCATATAAAACATATAATAAATGACATTTTTAATGATTTTGAATTATTTCCTTTGATTAGAATGCATAACCATATTCAATTAAAAGGGGATAAAAGTGAATAAAAAGCAATCTAAAACGTCAGTTTTGTATTTTTGATTTCAAATAAAACTGAATTTCTTTTGAGAAGCATAATTTTAACTAATATTTTAATCGTTAGATGGCGACACAGGAGAGATGAGGTTTGTTCAAATCTTGATTTGAAAATAATATGAAATCTGTTCAACTGGATATGATGAAGTAGTACTCTTTACTAAAGTAGTAGTATTACATTATTGCGACCTTTTTCAATTCGTAAATATTAATATACATAACGAAAAAATATTAAATTTAAATAGAAGAAAGATTTCTTGACAATATTTTATGAAAACGGTTTGTACGCCTTACTATTATTTTTTAAAACTCTAATCGCGCATTAAAATAAGTATTCTCATTCGTATTGAGTAAAGCTAAATCCAAATTAAAACGTTGCATCACGAGGTACATCTGTGCTTCTCCATCGAACTTTTAAGTTGCGAGAAAGGTCATTGCATGCATTGTTGGGTTCATGCGCATTAAAATATTTAATACGACAGGAAAAATGAAAAAAGTAAAGAAAAAACATTGGAAATTAAAAAATGATTGAACTGAATCTTATATGGTGATTGCAGACAGAATAAAATCCCCTGTTTCTTTAAAGTTTGATAAAAAATTTCTAATTTGATAACAAAAATAGTCAAATGTAGAAATGTATTTTTAAAAAAATAAACTTAAAGAATTTGAAAACAATTGTCAAGAGGTAAAAATAAATAAATAAATAAAATAAAATAAAAAAAGAAGTAGTAGAAGAAGAAGAAGTAGTAAAGTAATAAACTTCAACATGAAATGAACTTATGTAATGGCATATTTTTAAAACAGATAAAATAAAGCAATAATACAACAACTGAAAGTTTTGTTATTTCCTAAATAATTGTAATGTTGAAAATGTCGTTTGAGAATGGCGATTATATGAATGTTTAATTAAAATGTCTGAATATCTTTTTCTTTTTAATTTTAAAAAGAAAAATAAGTGCTAACATAAAAGTTATTCTCTGCATTGTCTGTCAAGATGGTCAAAGACAGAATTCGAATGGCGGAATTCTTAATTAGTCAGCAGGTACAGATTAAAGTTCTCATTTCAGCAACAGAATGTAACAACGATGCTCAATATATTGCATAGATTATACTTATTTTTATATATATTAACTCTGATGGACCTCAAAAATGATTGATTCATATACTGTTACATTAAAAAAACAAAGCAAAAAAAAAAAAAACCATAGAATTTACTGGCAAAACTCTTGTTGAGGGTATTGAATGTGATGCTACCAATCGTTTGGAAACCAAGAATATTTATATAAATAAAATAGTATCAATTTTAACTGATGAAACACAGGTATGAAAAGTTAAAAGAAAAATTTTATATGTAGCTTTTTTTTCACACTCTAACAGATATAATTATCAGTAGAATGGATGAATCTAGTAATAAATATAAAAATCAGTAGACTGGATGAATCTAGTAATAAATATAAAAATCAGTAGACTGGATGAATCTAGTAATATAAAAATCAGTAGAATGGATGAATCTAGTAATAAATATAAAAATCAGTAGACTGGATGAATCTATTATTCACTACAAATTCTCTGAAATTGGGGAATCAAACTGAGCACAGTTATCTTCCTTTCTTCCTGACACTAATTTTTGACCGATATTTTGATTTTAAGAGAATAAATAAATAATAATAATAATAAAAAACCTTGAGTCACACAAAGATAAGAAGTAACATTTCTTTGATCTTTAGCACTAATGAAAATTATATAATGTCCCCAGACTCCAAACTGATCATTTAGAATAACTGCCTAAAAGCATTTGTGATTCTTAAGGATCACAATCTGAGATATCCAAGTTACAATTTTCTTATTATTTCAAATACGAAAAATTAGCTTATAACTGATATATATTTAAATGATTAAATATTTCTTTTTTAGTACTAACTTAGAAGTCTTAACTACTTTCTTAGTACTAAGATAAGGGTTTTTAATGTCTCTGTAGGTCACGTCCTCAGGCATTCTATCAAATGCGAAAAAATCTGGACAGATGGTAAGAAAAAGAATCTGTCCTCGATTCTATCCCACAATCTTTTATCACTAAATATTCATAGGCATTTCTTACTCGGTCAATAAATGTCTGCTCCCTCCTTCCACTTAGCATCGTCCACCCCTACCTGGATGATGTATGTCACGTGGTAATAAATGCTGGGCAGTGATTAGGGATTCGCGTGCATCGGGGACCGCGCCAGAAAATCACCAATGGAGGTGACGCCCCGTCTCTCTCCGTTGCGCGCCTTCACCTCTTCCTGTGGTTGATCACGGCCGCTTTAAGATTTTCCCATGTCACAATGGAAGAGGAAAGACTGACCCAGTAGCAACTCGCACGCTATCCACTAAGTAAGGGAAGGAATGAAAGTGATCCCTCTTGAGGCAGAAAAAAAGGCGTTTAGTTCGAAGCCGATGGGAAAATAGAGGCATTTTTCGAAAGAAATGGAAGAAAATGAAATAATTGGTGGCTAAAATTGAGTTGTGCGGTATTTTGTGATGTAAAATATTGGCACTATAGAAACATTCCAGTGTTCGACGATATACAGGAAAACAAACTGAAAAATAAAATAAGCCATTGAAAATAAAGGGACAGATCTATCTCTATAAATTTGAATGTCTGTTTATTTGAATCATATGAAATTTCATATTTCTTTACGAATTCGAACAAAATTTGGAGCATATGTTCCTTCATGCTTTAAAAATTAATTACTCTTTTAATACGTTTTAAAGGGATGAAATAGAGGTAAAATGATTTAATATTTTTCCATCACCATTAGGGTATTTACTAACAATTTTTTTTACACCGTCTTAAAATGCTATAAATTAGCTTTTTAATATATTAATCCGATTTTCATACAGTTTTCTCTGATTTTCATAAAAAGTTAATAAAAAAGTGAATCAATTCCTTTTATTTTTTGTCAAAATATTGAACTCTGATCTGTGTTCACACAGTTGAATCATGTCTGTTATTTGATACTTTTGCCATTCCTATAGTTAAGATGTTTTCATCAGAAATTTTCATTATCGCCTTTATATGATTATTGGCAAAATAAAAGTAAATGAGAAACAATTTACCATTGCCTTTTAAAATCGTTATAATTTATTTAAGTGTTGAACAAAATTTAATGACTATAGCTTTAGTCGCAGAAGAATGGAACCTTTTTGTTAAAAATATTATTGTCAAAAACATTTTAATGAATATGATCAGTACTATCAAGGGACTTCAAAAATTAAGATTTTTTAATTTTTTTCAATAGCTCTTCATCGAAATGACATAAAATACAATCTTTATGCTATTGAAAGTAGTGTTTTCTATTGGAAATGTTTGCATGTCTTTAATGGTTAGAAATCAACCATTGGGATATGATTAAAATGGACACCTGATACAGTGATATCTAAATACCACTTTAAGACAAAATTTTCATTACCCGTCATTAGCAACTCACAAGACTTAGGATAATGAATTAAATTGCGAAAAACTGCAATATTTTAATATCAAAAGGCAAAAACTGAGTGAGGCCAAAAGGCCATTGAGTGAAGTGAATAATTGGATAATATATTAACAACCCGTTTTGAAGATATTTGAGGGCTATTTTGGGCATCCATCGAAGTTTCAAACCGTGGATTAAGTATCATAGTAGAAAAAATACATAGTGCATCATAGTAGAAAAAAACAACAACTCTGGACTGAAGTCACGTTTGTAAAATAAGTAACATTACTATCTCCATCAGATAAACTTATTAATGTGATATTCTTTCTGTTTATAGGTTTTTCTTGTCAGATTCAAAGATTTAGTAGAAAATGAGGTAAGTATGAGTTTACATTCCTATTTTATTTGATATAAATATGTTCATAGATTCTAATGAACATATTTATATCAAACCGCTATAGTAGCAAATGTATTATAGCAAGATTTTATGCAAAAAATTTTACGTTTTATGAATTTAAATTATTTGTAAAAGCAATGGTATGCAAAATTTATTTTCATATTGGATTTCAGAGGGTAAATTAGTCCTTTCTATGTCCTTTGAGAATGATGTTTACTGGGTAGAATTTTTCATTTGGTATTTTGATAAACAGAACTCTTATTTCAAGGACGTTAATACTTTTTTTACTATTTATTGATTAAATACTATTCAATAAATTTTAGACTTAAGAGGATGGTGTGTTATGCTTAAGATTGAGAAAGTTGTGCAAATGACTAAATTAACCTTCTGCAATCTTTAGTTTGTCATTTAGTGTTCTACATTTGCTGAGATTTTGAAGGATAAGTTTTATCGGTTTAAGTTTTGCAGAATTCATTCATATTTCGAGTGAATTTCTGAGTGTAGCACAATTCTAAAAGTAAACAAGAGGTTCTATGTTTGGAGGCTAAAGAATTATAGAATTTTTTTATAGCATCTTCTATAAATGTTATATATTTCAACTTTTTCTTTACATTGAATTCTTAACCGTGATGAAATTCTTTTTGTTTCACCTTCATTTCACTTTCAATTAATGTAGAAATTTCCAAATGCAAAATTTTTATTTCTATTTTTCTAATTCTTCGGCATTCAAATGAAATTTGGTGAATATTTCTACAGATCGAAAAAAATAAATAATGGCTTATAATTTTAATAACAATACTGTGAGCATTATGAGGTCTTTTCTTTGATAAATTGGTCAATTTCGATTCATATTCAAACACATTTGAAATTTAATTAACATAAGAATGTTTTTTTAAAGTAAATTTTATATATTTTTGTAATTTTGCGAAAATATGTCTTTATTTACTTATCTATCCTCTGTGACTCATAACTGTGCAGATCCGCATTTATTCACAATATGTATTAAGAAGACGATCAGGGATTATTGCAATAACTAATCGAACGTAATGGAACACATAAGAAATGAACCAGTTATACTTGAAAAACTTAATGTTATTCTAATATTTAATAATCTATAAAATTGTAATTTTAACATATTTACTTATTTCAAAATTAGGCTAATAACTTTTGTTTTTTACCAATCTACGTGCAACTTTCTCTGCCAACTAGGCAGCTATCTAGTCTACCGCAAAAAAACTCTTAATTTCCAATTTTCTGCCGGTAGTTGGAAATCCACCACTCTGAAGGGTATTTTGGGAAGGATATTTTTTTCTAAGGATTTCTAAAATAAGTTGAAAAATTTTAAGATATTATTATTTAGTTCTGAAGTTATTCAAAATTTGCAACAATAAGACGATTATAATCTCCAAAAGCCTTTAAAAATCTCTACAAAAATTTCAAAAGATTTGAGCTCCGTAAAGCTCGCATGCTGTCAAGAGCGAAAAACAAATTTGATATCATTTTTACATCAGCCTTCAGACGGATTCTGCATATACATATTAAGAAATAATTACAAATTTCACTCTTGTTTTCACATAGCTTAATATTGTTATGTGTACAGTCATAACTGGACTTAGAGCAATCAAATTGAATATTTTAATAGCTTTATTGTTGTTAAATAAAGCCAAAAAGAACAATTTGCAACAGCTAGTAACTTTTTAACTTATATTCATGCATACGAAGTGCAGATAGTGAAAATGCTGTAATCATCAAATACTTCGAAATTAGGACTTTTCTTCGCTTTTTAGACTTCCCTGAGAGCAATAAAGCATTTCTGAAATAATGTTCCGTTTTATTGTTTGTGAATATGATAAGAAATAAACGAAATGAGTTAGACAAATGAAATCTGGCATGAAGATTTTCTTTACATCAAATCAAAGTTGTGCAAAATATATCCTAGTAATATTGCAACAGTGTAAATCTGCATCTTGTTGATTTATAAATTTGTATTCGGTCAAAATTCGTCAATTGGTAATCTTCGTGTCTGACCGTGCTCGTGCATGCGAACATTGTAGTTCAAAAAAAGGCAATGAGATCGATGATATTAAATCGATAGATTAATGACAAAATTCATGATTTCAACAACAAATGTGTTGACGTGCATCGAATTTTGAACTAAATGTATCTCTTTTGATACATTTAGTTCAAAAGTACAAATCGATACTCATTTCTTTTTGCTGTAAGACAAAGCTAAACAATACATACGATACTATGATAATATTCGAGGCATTTAAGAGAGGGGGAGGACTCCCTTGGTTTATTATAATAAACTAAACAAGAAAAAAGAATCATTTGCATCAATGTCAATATTGGTCTCCATAATGAATGAACTGAGTTTTTTTTATAAGTTAAACAGTTTTCACGCTACGATTGCTATTAAAAGCCATTTCATGCGTATCTTTCGCGTGTTATGATTTGACGCAAGCCAGATCACTAATATGATCAATATAATTGTTTTTACACAATTCTTAAGCGTGGAGGAATCCCCATTCGCGGAAACGAACTTCGCCATGCCACGACTTAATGACCCGCGGCAGGAAGCATCCGAACGGAAGGTCACGGTTGCTACATACACGTCGGTTGACGTAGATTTCATTCTTACGGCAAAACGTAAGAAAAGCGAGTATAGTGAACTTTTTCTGACAAGAGCCCTTTTGTAGAAAGGAATATTTACTACCTGATCACGTGATAGGGGTGTGGCACCCACAGGTTGGCACGCGAACCGGTGTTGGTAAACCTTCGGCCGCACCCACCGTCGATAGCAGCAATTACCAACTCTAACAGATTTTTCGGGGGTTTATTTTTAAATACTCCAATAACCATTTCTGATGTTGTAATATAGAAAATGATTTATTTTAAGGTGAGACAGACTGATTTTTTATGTAAATAAATCGAAAACTTGTTCTGTAAATATGCAGAAATTACTTCATAAGATATGATTTCATGAGCAGATAAATAATACAGATTCGAAGAATGAAGTCATCTGAAAATATGTCTAATGGAGTGATTATTAATGCATAATGCAAACTATCTTTATATTTATAGCTTTGAATTTAAAATTGGGAGGAACAATTTATTTATAAGAATGACTTAGTAAATATTCTTAAATATTTCTGAAGAAATATGGGTTAAATAACTTCAGTTAAGAAAAATCTGAGATAATCTTCTAAGGCAGAGATTTCAGCGATTTGGTTCCCATCCTTAAGAAAAGACTGAATGATAAAATTATATTAAATTTATACTGCTTGTAATTATATATTCCTATATCATCCATCTTTAAATTTATTGTTCATGTAATGACACAAGTGATCCTTAAGTATCATATCTTGATACTTAATCTTATCCATAGGTCATGTCTTGAGAAGAGATAGCAAGTGTGCAGTCCCGAAATATTAATGCCACGAGATGGGCGAATCCTAACAGTGGTATAGCGACTGAGAAAAAAGGCGAATAATTGTCCCTGTAGCTAATCTTGGGTGCCACCATATGGACCGAATATTAGTGATTTAACGTTATTTTTCAAAAGATAAACATCATGAGGGCGAAGGCTGAAATAATGCTATGGCCAGACCCGCTTACCCTTGCTACTCCACTACACCACTGGAATTCCAATGAATTCCAGTGGTATCTTTACAGCATATATATTTGTCAGTACAAAAGGCAGAAAGATCTGATCAGTCCGCCTGGGAAGGGAACTACATCATTGTTCTACTTTATTACAGTTAATAATAGATTCTGCGTTTAGTTTTATAATCAAATAATGATTTCATAAAATTTGCTTTTTCCATCGACTTTCCTTTCTCATATCTTCATTCTACTTCAATGTAATTATAAATATTTGCATTTTTTTATAATAAAATAATAATTTTATAAATCTAATCTTGCTTCTTCCATCCACTTTCTTTCTTTCATTTTTCAGATGATGAACTTCAAACTCAAACGATATCGACATTTCAAAATTATTATTAAACATCAATTACAAGAAATTAACAGACTTCAATTGACATTTGTTTCTGGGGATAAAAATCTAATTCTTAAAGAAACACACCCAGGCTTAGTGTTCTTTTGAAACGGAACCTTGGACATATAGCAGGAGCACGTGACCAGCCAATTCAGTAGCTGAGATTTTTCGCCCCACCATTGTATGGATATTTAAATCTGAACGACATTTTAACATGCTCCAGACATTCGCGGAAATGGATTCTCGAATCAGCCACACTGAGATTATGGCATCAAAACACTGCGATAACTTATTTTAAATGGAACATAAATAACCTTTTTATATTAATAAATTAACAGTTTTTGGCTCTGAATAGTTCAGAATAATATGTGTTTTATTATTTTTTTAGTAGCTGGCGTTGGTGATCAGTTGATTCTGGTCTGGTTGTTCTCAATTTCTATCAAATCTCTTTTACATGACTCCATGATTCTCTTAACAAAGGATTTAAAAAAATTAGCTTGCGATGTATATTAAAGCCATATTATTTAATAGTCTTACAACTATTCTGTTTATTATGGAAACTATTCTGTTTACATGAACTTTTCTAATATCTTCAAATCGTATAGTATTATAGTAACCATTAAATATGTGGCATTTCGGGTAATTCATCTTCTATCTGCATGTTGCTTTTCAAGGTACTGTAACTACTTTTTCTTATTTTTCTTATAAACAGCAGAAACAATTAGGAGAATCCTTTTTTCTTTTGTTTTCAGCAATGAGAGAAAATCACACAAATAGATAATTCACGAAACTGAGAAAAAAATTCGAGTTTCATTGCAACACTAAACTATATTGTAGAAAATTAGGCAAAGAATATTTTTATAAAACTGTCAAAAGTCAGAAAAAAATATGGATTCTTATAACTAAATTTTTTTTTTAAATTTTAAAATGGTGTAAAAATAATTCTTGTGCAGTAGTATTTTTAAAAGTAAAAAAATATCAAAATATTGCTTAAATTTTAATTAATTTAAAAAATAAGCAGAATCGCTCGGCAATGCACAATTTCTCCCTAAATTGCACTAAATTTGTTTGATTTAGGTCAAATGCTCTGCCATATAAGAAAACAAATTCTTACATACATTCGTTTTTGTAATATCAAAAATGACAACACATTCCGTTTAGCATAAAAATTCTGCGCATAGGACAAATATACGAAATTAATCAAATTTTATGGAATGATTTCTTGTTGGTTATTTGGTCTGAATTTATGCAAAGTGTCCGAGAAATTTTGTAGTATAAAAGAAAGAAGAAGAATAAACAACAATAAAATTATAAAACTTAAGGTTGCTATTTTTTTTTTATTCTAAAAACTACAACACGCAGAACAAGTTTATTACAGAAACAATTTATGAGTATTGCTCCAAAACGAAACGGAGAGACTTCTGAGCTCTTAGCTGGAAGCGTATCCATGGAATATAAATAATTACATATACGCATAGTTTTAAATAACGATGATTCACTCTCACATAATCATTATATCTATTTAATCTATAAAATGAATGAAAGTTTGGTTAGCAGGTAATAAAGTTCACATTGATTTTTTTTTTACCTGCATCAATTTTTAAATACTATTATCCTGAAATGTGGATTGATGTATCTATAGTTCGTATTCCAAGATACTTATGGTCACCTGATATTTTTAAAACACAAATCGTACAATTCTTCCTCCCAACAATTGGGGGGAGTTTAGTCACTTGGCTGCCATGTACTTCTAATCCGAATTCATATAATTTCTGGTAGTTGGTGCACCAAGTATCAATTGAATCAACAATAATTTCTTCTAGAGAATCTTTATTGCCGACAAGGTAACTACAACTTCAAAAATGTATCAATATGTGGGACAATCATTCGTTCAGAAATCTTGAACGAAATCTTCAATTCATTTGGTGGAAAATGCATTGTTCAATACATTAGACAATGATGTTTAAATTATAAAATATCAAAAAATGCAAGCAAGTTTCTATTTTCTTCTTATTCCATAAAAAAATTATGTAGTTAATTTTATAAATTCTATGACAAATATTTTTTTTTTGGCGTCGTTACTCTTCTTTTTTTATTACAAGAGCTCATTACATTTTTAAGCATATTTTCTGAACTACTTTTCGAAGTTTTCTTTATGAATATGCAAACTTAGAAACCTATTAGCATCTGGAAAAAAATAGATATTTAACACCTAATGAGCACATCTGTATTTAACCCTTTCTAGGGCCATGGGAAGTATGCTTCCCACCAAATTTATCAATCTTTGTATGAAATTATGTAGGTTGGCATAAGTTCTGACAAATTTTTTTAGAAAGACAGAAACTTAGATGCTTCAGTTCTTTATCTCACACAAAATAATATGCCTTGATTTGTTGCTGAATTATTAATTAACCAAATTAATTAATTAATCAAACTAAATTCATCCAATAAGCTAAATGAATCCCTTTCATTATTCTAATTTCAAGCCTAAAAATATTTTAACATAATATGACTAAAAAAAAAAAAGGCCCTTTAAAGGGTTAACCAAGATTTCTCAATTTCATTATCACGAAGATAAGGGAGATAAGAGGGAGGTAGGAAGATACCCAGAGCACCAGGCTTAGGCAGCATAAGAAAAAAGCAGTAAAGCATTTATATCATATTTTATAACCAAATACGATGATTCATTTACTACTAGTATGCCATTGTTAAGATTCTTTGGTACTTTTTAAAATTATTCTTGCTACATTTCATTAAAGCTTTTTCCTAGTAATATATAAAAGTAAAAAACTAAAGAACCTTACATATATATCAATTTATTACTGCATAATTATTTTGTTTATATATAGAGAGATTTATGTAGTACATAACTATTATCAAAATATTTTAATAATAGAATTATGTATTTTATTAATAAATTAACAGACCTACTAACATTAAGCAAATCTTTAAAAATATTTAATTCTGCAATTCTATTACTATCTTACGTTTGTTTATTCATGGTATACTAGCACAGCATATTCAAAAGTGACCTTATCAAACATTCAGAGCAAAAGCCAATCAACAATGAGAAAAAAATTAAACAATTTTGAATTTAAAAATTTTATACTTATAAAAATATATACTTTTACACTTATAAAAATTTTGTATTCGAAATTTTTTTCTTTAGTATATGAACGCAAATTGCATTTTCAGATCCGCCAAGATTTTAAATTTTATTAAAATTAACATAATACTAAGCGAAGTTAAAATGAAAGTATTCAGATTTGAGAAACATCTGATTTCTAGACGAATATTCTGATTTTTCTAAAAAAATTTCATTGAATAAACAAAATATTTTCTCAAAGGTAAAATTATATCTTTAAAAATATTGAAAATATCTAAATAATCTAAATATTTAAATAATTAAAAGTAATCCAGTGTATGCAAAACTAAAAAAAAAAAAAAAGATGTTATGAAGCTTACATGAAACTATTCTTGCAAGGCGTCTAAGAAATATAGATTTTTCGAATCTTTCATCTTTAAAATTGAACATTTAAAAAAAATATACCTTCTGATAATAGCAAGCATTCCTTTCGCGCAATTTATCATACGTTTATAATACGTTCCAAAATATCATGATTTCCCTCAAAACTGCAGGAAAATATGTTTTGGGATGGATTAGCTTCCAGGAATTAAAACGTATTTCCTAGTTTTTAAATAGATATATTACTGAGCAACTCAATATTCGGTTTGAGACTAGAAGATTTTGGGCGTGGATAGCTGGGTGGAAAACATCCCCGCAGATAACGCCGTCTTTTTTCGAACAGTTTCCGCTGAAATATTTGGCCAGGCGGATGTCCGAAGACCGCCATCGAAATCGGAGATCTCTTATCACTTTGGCGAGCGTTCTGCTGTTATAGATAATGCCGGGAGCTGCCGATGGCCAGTTATGGGAGGAAGATGATACAAATAAGATAAATCTTTGAAACTTGAGTCTATTCTTGAATATCCGCTTTGTCTCTCTTTTTCTGATAATCAGCATGGATATCGGGAAGGAATGATTCGTATACAGTTCTAAGGAAATTTTTACTGGGTCACAGAGTGGTGGAAGTTAGGTTTCTGTGATTTAGGAATATTCCATTCCGCATTCTTATCATTTTGTTAAAGTGAGGAAAATAATTTTAAAAATGAACTTTGAGTACTTCAAAGGTAAAATAAAAAGATAGTATAAGTTATAGTAAAAAAATTCATTCTTATTTTACAAAAGGCGTTTAAACTAAACGCATTGAGAGTTGAGTGTAACATTTTGCAGGTTGTAAAATGAGATTTTCTGTTTAAAAGAGACCTGTTTAAAAGTAAAAATGCGGAGATTTTTCTGATATAATAAGACCAATTGATTACTTTCAAACAATTTAATATCTCTGAAAATAAGAATTCTGAAGGCTGAATAGTAATTAAATTGAAATTGATTATTGTAGCATTTATTTAACTGCTGTATATTTTGCGAATATTGATTTTGAGCAGAAATATGAAAATACATTTACAATTTAAATATAATTTTTTGGCATTTTTGCAATAAAAGAAAGAAAGAAAAAATTCTTTAAAAATTAATAGATTGTTATATTTTTTATAAAGGGTTTTTAAAAAGATAGTTTTTAGTATTAATAGTTTCAACTAAAAATTATCTCCAGTTAAAATTTAGAATTACAACTGAAGGCAGAAGCTGAGATTTAGATACATACAGAATGCTGAGCTTTAGATACATATGGAATGTTTTTGTTTTTCATCATGAACACAAAGATCTGTGAACATGTTTTCATGAAATTTAACTTTATAATTTGCATTCTTTACATGAAAAGATTATTTCACTCGAAATCTACGATTGATAATGTATTAATTAATATTAATGTTATATATTTACATTTTAAGCCCATATTGCTCCACAGATTTGAAAATTTAAATTTGCGAAATCAAATATTTGACTTAAAATATTACAAATATCATAAGTGAATCATGCATTTTCGATTTGGTAATAAACCAATAGTTAGTAATAATAACCAGCTGTATAAACTGTTTCCCTTAATTAGGAATGAGTTTTATAAATATTTCCCGAGATCAGGAACATTTAAAATTGTGAAGATCTCCAAATTATCTTCAAAATCTTTAAGGCTAGGATCCAGATCTTTCAATAGCATAAAATGGATTTAGACATAAAGAAAGAACTTAATCATAATTCCGAAGTACCTTGAAACAAACAAAAACAACCCAAACTGAAGCAAAGCTTCACAAATTACGAAATAAACCATCATTCAAGCTTCGTGAAGAGTTATCCACTTTCCGACTGTCAACAGCGTGTCGCCAGGTTGTTAAATTAATTAGATGCGTTTAGAAAACAGATAACGCAATTTTGCGAGCTGTGTCCTGAATTAAAAATGAAAGCAAAAGAGCTTTTGTTTGAGATTCCTAGTACACTATTTTGATTGAGGAAAACGAATAAAATATGATAGAGGATCATGATTATTTACAGACAGAATTAATTTACTGATAACTTCTCTTTTATTTTCTGTTTCACTAAGTTGTGTTATTTAAAAGGAAGTGAATATTATGGGATAATCTCATTGTTCTGAATAACTTGGACGTTTAAAATTGCAAGGAAGTTATTAGAATTCTGTAAAAAAAAAAAAAAAAAAAAAAAAAAAAGAACGTGCATAGAAAAGAATAGAATAGAAATTGAACTTCTATTGAGTTTTTTTCCCTTTAAAAAATAACATGTTTTATTTTTTTATTAGTATCAAGCTCGTCTTAAGATATTTGAGTCCCCTAGTGAAGAGTAATAAGCTACCGTAAGAATCATAATTAGCAGTTTAGACACCCTTGTTTTTTAATATTGATTTGTGAAGTATGATTTAAGAATTAAATAGATATACACATCTCTATGATGCTAGGCTTCAGCGTGCAGCTACTTACTTAAATAATGCAAGAAATTTCTATAATAATAGAATAATTTCTAATAATAATTATTCCAAATAATTATTATTCTGTTATTTTTTATCTCTCTCCATATTTTTTTCAAACAGATATGCATGTTTATTTAACGTTAGAGTATTTATAGTTGTGTAATTACAAACTTTAATAATATCTTTATTATTAACACATTTAAAATCCTAATTAAATAATTTTTTTTTAAGTTGAGAGTTAAAATAAAATGATTATTATAACTTATATCAATGGTGCCTCTGGACTCTGAACAATACAATGAAAACATTCCGTACATTTAATATTGCCTTTACTAAAATCTTATGATTATTTATTATATTTAACCAATATTAGAATTAATTTTTTTATTATAGTAAATACATTATTATTTAAGTAATAGAAACTAAGTTGCAGCTAGAAATTAGACAACAATCAAAATTTATTAATAAATTGTTATTAAAATTTATTAATATTCAATTATTATTAACAAAATATTTCATCTTTTTATGCTAAAACGACTATTCTAGAAATTGAAAAAAAAAAATTCCTAAGAAAAATATTTGAGAAAGCATTTAATATAAATAATTTAAATAAAATAAATATCTAGAGCAATTAACTAATTTTTCCTAATCCTTGTACTTTTAGTTGTCAGATTACAAAAGCATAAAATAACTGTATATATTAGGTGATAATTAAGAAAATAAATTTCAAATAATTAATAATAAATCAAATGAGTTGGAAAGTCATTTTTTATATGAATATGAAAGATGAAGTCAACATGAAAAATGAAACGAAAGGATTGATTTAAATGAGACAATCTACATTTAGCTATCAAAACTGTGAAGTAATTAGGTAAAGTGAGCAAGTGATGTTGGGACAAAAGTTCAAAACTGAACAAACTTTGTTTACGGGAATTGCTGGTCTTTTCATCTTGACAGTAATGATGATCGTCCAATTTAATACATTAAGAAGTTGAATAATGTTCGAAAGAATTGTTATAATGCAATAAAATAGAACGGCTATATTCTAAATAGAATAAGAGTTGAAAAGCAATATTACTCTTAGATCGAATTCATCTAAAGCCTTTCTTTTATCGTTTGTAGAGACTGAAAAAAGTTAAAAGTGCAGTGTGACTTCATTTAACGAGCATAATCCGTTCCCGAATCTTACTCGTAAATACGAAACACACGTAAAATGACACCATTTTTTCCCCAGGAATCCATGTAAAATAGATAAATGCGTTGTATTTCTGAAAAAAAAATTTCAAACAAATTTTAATAACGTAATTTATTATTTATAATTCATGTTATTTTTTTACAAGAAAATTGTTAAAAATCATTTGTCTTTGGTTCTACTTTAAAATTTGGCGAAAATGAGACACAATATTTCGTTAAACGAATTTGTAGAATGCATATTCACTGTCTTATTAGGGTGATGCTTTTCAACATACGAAGCAAAAGTTTCTGATGTTTTCAGAACTTCCCTTATTTTACTGAAAGACTGTTTATCTATTGAGTCTATTATTTCTTTCTCTTTCCAAATCTCCTTTGCTGTGACAAAGAATGCAGTTCCCTAAGTTCTTTGGTAGCTCTGTCAATGTTCTTCCATCAACTCTTCGATGTCGTTACTATTCACCTCTAGAACTACAATCGTGGCTAGAGACACAATCTCTTTGTTCTACAAGCTGAAAGTTTCACAGGTTCAACTTTTGGAATCACATTCGACGACGTTATCCGTTCAAAATTTCTTCCACTCTCTTCAAACAAGCATTTAACTTAGACCGACACAAGCCAATTCTACATGCGAAGTCACGATGGATGCTCGGCACTCTTCTGCAAAACATCGTTCGTTAAACGAATTATGTTTTTTTACGTTTTGTTTCATTAGTTATTGTACTTATTAAGCGAAGTTTGGCTGTACTTGCCTAAAAGCTTTGTTTTATCAAATTTTGAAGAATGGTTATTTTGATAGAAAAAAAAAAGAAAAGAAAAGGTAAATATGTTTTACATTAAAAAACAATATTCACGGTTATAGCGTAGAAATTTCAAAACAAATTCATTTCAAGAATGAAAATTGTGCAATTTTTGCAACAGTAGATATTTTATAGTAATACAGGGTGGCCATGAAATAATAAAAATTTTCCCTGTTTGAGTGCATCTATGATTGAAACAAATGTACGGAAGGAAATCATATTCCATATACAGATTGTGCATATGGAATTGTGGAAGGAAATCATATTCCATATATAGATTGTGCATATGGAATTGTGGAAGGAAATCATATTCCATATACAGATTGTGCATATGGAATTGTGGAAGGAAATCATATTCCATATACAGATTGTATAAGGCGTTGAGAGTCGCAATCAGTAAAAAAAGTCACGCCAGAAGTTGTTAACGAAAAATTTTGAATAGTAAGCGCATTGAAAATGTTGCACATGGACAAGGGGATTCTAATATTGATTAATAAAGGATCATTTGTGAGTTTCGTAATATATATCTTTCATTTCTATATGTTTATTTTTTATCATTCGGGAATTTGAGGATCAAATTATTGGTAATCCATCTTTCCATAAACTCATGACCACCTGGGGGCACTTCCAAATGAGGATGAGATGCTTCCGCCATGGTGGAACAAATAGGTGACGGATATGGCTCCTCCCATCGATGACGGGACATACCTCCTTCGGGGAGGCTTGTACCGTGGCCGGTGATCACCCTTAGAATTCAACCACAGTTCTCGACAGTGTTGCTGTTTCGGTGGTCCGGTCATTCCGGTCATTTTTCCATGTGCTTTCTTGGAGGGTTTGAGGTCAGATGTATGACTTTCCATAAACCCATTTTTTTATGCAATTCATTATGATCTATCTTCGCTCTTACAAAGACAAAATCTCTGTTTTCGATGATTTTTATTATCCAAGTTTTTGCCAAATTCTTTTTACTATACTTTCTACAGTCTGCATGTGGAATTTGGTTTTATTATATTTATTAATTTTCCCAGCAGATTGCTCCAAATTGCTATTTTATAGTCACCCAGATTTATAATGGAAAAGACAAAAATAATAGTTATTTAAGTTCAATTAATATAACTGAACATGCCGAATTAACTAGGGTAGGCCAAATTTTTCATTCTTTACTTAGAATTAGTAAAACACCCGTTATATTCTCACATCCGCCACTTTCGAATTTTCATGTTTTTCTTTATTTTTATGAAATATTTCTTATAATTTTTAAAAAACAGTTAATCTGATTCAATTTTCAAAAGTTTGCTTCTGAAAAATTTTTCGTCTACGTTTTTGATAAGAATAGAATGTTACAATCGAAAAACCGGCCACTGAGTGTACAGCGAGAAATCCAACAAGTTCTATAACGGGTAACGATTCCTCAGGAAAATTTTCATTTCCACATATTTATTACACAAGAAAACACAAAATACGGGTAATAAAACACTTTCGAAGAATACACAAAGACACACTTATAGAAATCATTAACCCACCTGTAGACAATAAATCGCTTATAAAAGAATAGCATGGCGCAAAGCTCTAAACATAAAACAGTAGGACATCTTGCTCCGAGATTTAGACACCAAAAATAGAATTTTATTTGACTGACTCCATTTGAGTTAGACTTGCTCTTATATAGCATTGCACAGTTTATAAGAATCCCCAAATCCCTAATTCCAATTGAAATATCCTCTTAATTCATGTATTTTCGAGACCTTTCACGTTTGTCGCCAAAGTCGTTGAATCCGTCGCAAATTCACGAAATTTGTCACCAAGATCAAGGATCATTTATCTGGCATCCATCTAACATCTATTAAAATATCTACAAAATTCTTCCATGTAATGTGACAAGCTTCGCAAGGAAGAGATATAATAATTTCGTAAAAATATCGAAGTGAATAATTTTAGTTAACTATTGTATTTTTGAAATTTTTATTAAATTTAGTTTTTAAGATTTTATCGTTATTGTAAATGATTAGTCATTAAATGTCTCTCTTTAAGTAGGAAAGCACTGTTTTCCGGCTTATAGTCCTGTTTTGATATTTGGTTCTGGCTTCTTCTTCTAGAGTAATCAAGATTGAAATTAAAGAAAAAATCATCAACAAAAAAACTTAAAGAATTTAGGATATCAAATATTAAAAAGCTATATTTTGAGTCAATTAATTAACATACAAAGTTATTCAAAGGAATCACATAAATTAGAAATCTACGCAATTTTATTGTAAACAAATATAAGATGAAAAAATAGGAATATATACATGGAAACTTTAAGTTTTATTTGGGTACATCATTCCAAATGACTTCCTTGGATAGTATGGAAAACAACTCAGTATATTCCATTTAATTACTAATGTGAAGCCTCCTTTATGCTTTGCTAAAGTTCGTTCACTCGTTCATGCAAAGGAGACATTAAAACATAGTTTACGACACATCCCGCAGAAATGAAGATACGAAAGATAACTTCAATTCATTTAAATAAACACATGCAGAACATAACTGTTACGAATCTGTAAAATTATATCCCTATGTAGTTAGACTTCTGGTAAGGAAAATAATTTAACTAATATAGTAATGGCTGTTGAATGGAATAAATTTCAACGATCTCCCAACATTTACGATTATTTGGCAACTTTCGCGAACGAATGAAGGATCCAGAACATACGAGAATCTTGATGATGGCTTCATTAGGATTCAATTTCTAGTGTTTGTTCTAGAACATTCGATGGCTGTCTCGGAGGGTGTGGAGTTGAGCTCAAGCAAGTATTCGAATGAAATCTCTTTGAACACTTTGTGCTGCTATGGTTGTTGAATCGCGATTTTCTGCTTGTGTGCAGGAAATTCTGTTCTTGTATACGCTTAGACTGTGTTTTGTTACCTTTCTTTCATATCTTTGTGCAGAATAAAGCGTTTCTTTTGCCGAGTCTATTGGTTTTAACATCATGAAATTTCTTGAATGGATTTTGGACTTTTTGTAATAGTATATGCGGCTATCAAACATACATAATTGTTTATGAACACGCCCGACCTTGTCTGGAATGAAATGAAATAAAACATGTATGTTATCTATGTGACCAAAGGAAGTCACATAGGATTTCCTTTAATTACTCACATAAACCTAATTTTTTTCGTATTATGTTCAAAAGTTTTCTTTCTTGCTGCTGTTTATTAAAAAAAGCTAATTGAAATCGATGCAATTATTTTGATAAACCTGCATTATTTCTTACAGAAAATGCCTCATAATCTTATTGGCAAAGAAAGAGAGGATTTTTCAAGAATTTTGTTATCAATTTCTATCAAGAAAATGATGAAATGTTTTCGAAGCGGAGATAAGCGATAAGATGTGATCAAAATATGAAAGTCGTTAAAACAATATTTGCTCAGACGGGAATATATTAATTCCTATTCAACCGTGTCAGATTGCGCAGTGTGAGAGTTCTAGTTTATCAAACATAAAATCCTTGTTTAGTAGCATTTTTATTCGTATTTTCTAGATCTAGTTGCACATGTTATCATTTCCTACGACCACGAATAAAGCCTTTTATGTTTCTTGCATGCATAGCTCCTTTTGTCTCAATCTTTAATCTTTTTTTTTTGTTTAGTGAGTATAGAAATCGAATTAGTTCAGGTGGATTATATAATATACTGATGAAAGCAGAGTCTTGATTCTATTTGGCTAATGAAAATTATACTATCCTTTTTTTTAGGTTAAATCAACATCTAATTAAGAAAAACAAAAGAATGGTTGTTACACAAATTATTGAATTTTATTACAGCATAAAAATTATATTACTTAATCAGGCTTAAAAGACGAGACAATAGTGTTATGATTTTAGTATAAAAAATATATTCCTTAATCAGGCTGTTGTGAAAAATATTTTTTAAAGAATATTAATAAAATAAGCATGTCAACTAAAGAAGTTATGAAAGCATAATATTATAAGATATTTATTTATGTGCCTTAAGTTATTTTACGATAAAACGAAAAAGAATTTTTATATACAAGGATTATTGAATACAAATGAAAAATTAGTTATTCAAAATATCCAAGTAAAGCATTTTTTTCTTTTTAAGAAGAAGCAAGTACAGAGGTTTTTTTAAATTATTATTATTATTATTTTTTTTTTGTTCTTACAGAAGGAATTAAATTTCTTATTCTTTATTAAGATTTCTGTGAAAGAGTCACGACAAGTGGGAGACATAATCCGAAGGAAAAGACGGAAATCAGGAAAAAGAGACTGCGAGCAAGTATTTTGAACATATATATATTTAGAAGGGAATTTGCTGGTATAGCAATTTGGATCCAGCAAGTTTTAGAATTATATTGGAAAAATAAAAACCCATATATCTCAGAAAATTATGAATGATTAGACAAGATTATTCCTTGAACAAGAATAAATTGAAATTACCTCTGTCACAATGCGCTAAATAAAAGAATTAAAATTTTCAATAAATATGAAACTTAGATTCATAGGGTTATAGAGTCTGTACATACTCCATTCTTTATTTATATTTATTTTTTTCCGACTAAACAACTTCAAGCAATTTTGTACTCAAATAAAAATAGTTCAAAGCTCATTTATGCATATTCTATATATTTGACCCAGAAAAATTATTTATTCAATCAATTACTTAATTGATTAAAATGACGAAAAACAGAACAATATTTTCCATGTTTTTTGTAAAATCAAGAATAATTACGTGAGAGCAACGTAGTATACAAATAAATAGAAAAATATGTTCAAGGTATGCTTTTTTGAGTTAAAATTAAGAAATAAGCTCTAAAGCATTCATCACTTTTACTGAAAATTCATAAATGATGCAATTTTGATATCTTGGTATGCAAGTAAAAATTAAATTATCCATATTTGAGTCATAGAATAATAATGTATTAATAGATAATGCATCATTTGAAATATCTTAGTTTTAGTTTTTCGTTACGCAAATTTTGAACTCGATTACCATCGGAGCCATTTTAAATTCGAATTAAACAAGTAATAAAACCTTATGTAAATAATTCCATAATAGTAAAACAGGGAATCCCGTATCTATTTGGGTCACTAACATCTTCAAGTACTCGCAATTAATCAGGCACTTTATGGAACTCTAATTATGGGATGCTATTTTTTGTTGTTAATGCAGCTCCTTTGCCATACTTCCGTCTTCACAAGGACGATTTCGCAACGATACATCAACATATGAATATTTGTTAAGAAAGTTGGATATATGGAGCTTTTGAAAGTAAGTCAAACGAATTTTATCCATTATTTTAATGCGATTTGATTTAGAATAATGTAAAATTATATACCGGTAAATTGAAATACATTCAGTGTTTTAAAATTTAAATTCGTTATTTATTCGAATTTTAACTTTTGTTTATTAAATATCCTGATATCATAATGCTAAAGTATAGCTTGTAATTAAAACTTATATTAGTTTATTCGAATTCCTATTTAAATGTACTGGAAAAAATTGCTATTATATTGTTAGTTTAATATGTTTGTTTTGGTTAGTTTAGTAAGCCTGTATCTTATGTTTGTTTTCTTTTACATATGAATATACTTAATTTCGAAAAAATCTAACAAAATCCTCACTTCTAAAAATATTTTGAATAATTAGATATTAGATTAGCCATTTTATTTTAAATTTATATTGCAGTCATAATCTTATATAAGGTTTGTGCATTGAAATTATCTGCTCATTTATAAATATTATGTTTTTTTAATTAGTAAAGCTTTTATTATGATAATCGTCAGTTTATTTATTAAAATTATTTAATGTTGATATTTTGTATTATTTATTAAAGATGCTGTAAAAGGAAAATGAAATCTTTACTGCAACTTTTTAGTTAACATTTTAATTTTCTTTTGGTGTTCCTCTTAATCCGAGTTTTTGAAAATATCAAATATTTATTATGATCTCGTCACCTGCTAGGTGTCCCAAAATAAAGCGCTTTGATTATTTATAAAACGTTTACTAAATATCATTAAATATACCTTTAACATTTCTGAAGATATATACTTATGAATATTCATACTTTGCATATATTTCTAAACTGATGAACATTTTTATTTGTGCGACGCTGTCATCGTAAAGTTATACATTTTTTTAAAAAATCATACATTTTTTTAAAATAATTCTTTCGGAATTGTAGCACATTCCATTTCAATGCCTATCTTCTATTCATCAACAGTTGCAAGTTTCTTACCATACATTTCATTTTTAAAAAGATTCTACAAGTAAAAATGCGTGATCTTCATCGCTTCTATTAATTGTCATTAAAATTCCTTGTTTTTTTTGCTGCCAAATAGTCAAATACCATTTACAAAATTCCTTGTAGTATGCGGAACATTTGTATTGGGAACATTTATTGAATGTTGGTATGCAACTTTTCCTCTCAAATCGCTTCAGAATATGGTGGAAAATACATTGGGAATCATTGCTTCATGGACATTGGTGAAAAGAGGATTTTGATTGTATGCAGTGTATTTCAGACAAATATCTTGCCTTCTAAATTTACTTTACTCGATAATTTTGTGTATGGTGAACAATATCTTAGGAATTATCACTTCATGGACATTGGTGAAAGGATGTTTTGATTGCAGACAGTGCATTTCCAACAAACATCCTTTCTTTCAAATTTGCTTTACGCGATAATTTTGATCTTTCAAAATGTTATCAATAAACATTTTGAACAGATCTGTCTGCTTCATCACTGTTTCGTGCTATGGAAGAAGCAGATCAGTGCGAAGTTCTTTCCAAAGTCATTTTTGCTCTTCTTTCACATTTTCGTACATTCAGTTGCACTTTAACTCAAACTTCCTCTCTTCAAAACTGAATTTGGATTGGACCATCATTTGTGAATTGTTAAATCTGCAGCAAAAATAAAATTCACCGGTTTATTAGCTAAGAAAGTATAGTGACGCTTTTTTGCAGCTAATAAAGTATAGTAAAAATATTTTATGCGACACTTTATGTACATTAAAATCCAGCAATAAGTTTAGAAGCAACGGCTAGCAGAATAAAAATAAAACTAACTTTAAATGAAAATATTACAATTTAAATACAAAATAATAAACAGTTAGCTGTAATTTAAATTTTAATACTTATTTATTTTTAATCTAATACTTTCATTTTATTTTAATCTGAAAATCCAGATTGTTAAAAATGGTTAGACAATTTACAATTAAAATATATGGAATGGTTTGAAGATTTGAAAAAAAATATTAGAGACTTAACCTCTTAATTGTTTTAATTTCTTTACAATCTAATAAGATGACACCTTCTATTTTGGGAATATTTTTTCACTTTGATTCAAATGGAAATCCATTGAATACTTGACTTATCTATGTATTCGAAGTGATTTTAATATTGAATTATAATCGTTATGAATGATTTATTTTTTGCTTACAACTATCAAAATTCGATAAATCGATCCACGCGTGGCATACGGGCAAAACAGTTAAGGGGTTAACAGTAGTATGGGGTTTATTTGAAGACGAATTTTGTGATAAAAGTCTTTGAACTATTTATTGTTATGATCAGTAGCTAAGTTTAAGGTAGCCGACTACGTTCGAAGCAATATTTTTGAAAAATTGGATTTTTTAAAAACTATTTATGGTTTTTAGATGTATTGTCAATTATAAACACTATATATACAAAAAAATTATTTGGAAATATAATATATTTTGAGAAATAGGAAAATTTGTAGTAAATTTTAATGAAATTTAACCTAAACGGTTAACACTCTACACAAAATTGTAATGCAGCAATCCTATTTTTCTTTGTACAGAAGTTATAGAATATAATGATGAATGAAATGATCCACAATCTAAGAAACATTTTGAGATGCAAAGAAATTATGGGTAAAAACGTACGTATATATACATTTTTTCCATAAATTTACAACTTAATTTTTCTAAAAACACCTATAAATGGAAAAGTATTTCACCAACAATAAAACTTTTGGTTTATCTCATTACCCATATTATTTAAAACACACGCTAAAATTTTTATGTAAATACCTCAATTAGTTTTTGAGATATCATGTTAACGGTGGATAATTTTTATGAAAATTAAAGTTTGAGAAAATTGAAGTTAAAGAAATATTTTAGCTAAAAAATTGTTTAAAATTCTCCTGAATGATAGGTCAGACCTTCTTTTTCCTAGAAAATACTATTTTGGAAAGAGGAAAGCCTGAACTATAAGAAATAATAATAAAAGAAGAATTCGCCAATGTGGTCGAAAACCAGTGTTTTTAACGTAGTCGGATACCTTAATTTGCAGATAGATTTAAGAAACGCAACTTGGATTTGACAACGGAAATAAAATATATTTTACATTATTAAACTGATTTGTGTACTCTGCCCAGTAAAAAAATTAATTTTAAAGAATTCATTACATGATTTATTAAAAAAATTAGAATCAATAAGTTATTTATTTTCATGTTTAAATGGTAATCAGTAATTATTATTTAAAAATTAAGAAAAAAATTGAATAAAAAATTTTCTATTAAAATGCTGTAAATTAATGTAATGTAAAATTTTAAATAGATTTTAATATTAGCAAATTTTTAAATACTACCTAGTTTAAATTTGATTCAGAGAGCTTAATATTTTTATCTCCCGCTATATCTAATACCATTAAGACAAATCTGATCAACCTTATAATATTTTCAAACATAATTTAAAGAATCTGAAATTCAAAAATAATTCTTGATTAATTTTTTTTACTTGTATAATTATAAACGTGAAATGATTAACAAGATTTTGATTAACAAGAAATTCTTGTTAATCAAAATTTAATTATGAGTATAGTGAAATTATTGCTGCTTAATAATATTTTGTAAATTAAATAATAGGAACTCTTTTGAGATTTCCGAGAAACAATTATTAAAAGTAATTAATTTATTAAATTAATTACATTGATTATAAATTATTAAAGTAATTCAATTTATTAAAAATGTATTAAATTAATTACATTGATTATAAATTATTAAATTAATTACATTGATTATAAATTATTAAATTAATTACATTGATTATAAATTATTAAATTAATTACAATGATTATAAATTATTTAATTAATTCAATTTATTAACATTTATTAAATTAAAATTATTAAAAATTAAATAATAAAGAATTGCTGAAATTCAGTTAGAATGAATCGATTTTTGTAAAAAGATAACTTGCTTTGAATACATTAACTTTTATTTTCACTGATTTATATTTTGGAATGGTCTTGTATCGAATCTTTAACATATAAAAACAAAGAAAATTGACAGAAATTTTCAATTATCATTTTTTGGGGGATGAAGGAATTATTTTGCTGCTAGCAAAAAGTGCTGGTAGTCAAAATTTTCAAAAATCGGAACCTGCAAATCATAACATTAAATTAATGATTATATTTAATATTCATAAAGCTCATATCAAAAGTGCATTTTATTAAAAGAATAAAAATTTACTGAATATGTTTTATTATTACTTAGTATATATGACTATTCTAAATTCTAATGATCATATAAGATATTTATTCTGTTTATTAATACCCTGAGAAGATAAGTGTGTTAGTCGAAACTAACGTAAATGGATCCAACTATGGGAAGGTATAATTGACTCGGTGAATCATTAATGGATTGAATATACGAGATTTTAAACACCAGCTTAAAACTGCCAGAACTATTAACTAATTTATAAGTTTTCCCAATGAATTTTTATCTATCAATCACAGACAATTATTCATCCTTTATCAAAATCAATGCCATGAAAACAACTACTTCAATTTGCACCACTCTTTTTTTTTTTTTTGCTTTTTTTTCTTGGAAATTGAGTTTTTTATATTTTTGAGTTTTTATATGGGACATGATCAGAGTATTAATAATTTATAACATTAGAAGTATACTTAAATAAAATGATCATAGATTAAGGTCAATTTGGATAGACGATGTTCTAAGTATGCTAGATGACAATTTATAATTTGTTTCTATACGTCTTTTTTTTCTGAAATGGAGATTCTCACTCTAAAAGAGATGTGTCCTATCTCCAGACAGCCACGGCTGGAGATAATATACATTTTTAAGGAAGAGTTTTATAATTTTTTTCGTTTGACCGAACAATTAATTTTGTAAATAGAGTGAATTAAATTATTGTGAAAACTGGAATCCTGTATTATTTAGTCTGACACTACATCTTATATATACCATTTCAGTAAAAATGATACTTTAACATTTTTTAAAGCTCAACATAATAATAAATTATACGAACAAGAACACTGATTTGCAAAAAATTTAGATAAAAGAAATTGCTAATTATTTTCAAAAGTACGTTTTAGGTGCATTACTCATCATCCATATTTGAAAAAAAAAGCTGTTGTTGGCAATAAATGTTTTCTTAGATTCCATTTTTGCGAATGGCTACGTTTATAGATTTGTACAGGCAGTTCTTGCTGAGTTCCTGAATAATTCAAGAATTGTATCATTTAATAAATAAATATGTATGATAGATAAAATGGCCTTTTTCATGTTAGGTAATGTATAAACAGGCATCTGTCTGACTCACACCCTACATTCGCTGGAGTGTTTTGGGCACCAATAGTATGAGTTTGAGTCTACAGTATGTTTAGACAGATGAGGAAACAAACAGAATGCATATGTATTCACTATATTTTCCACATGCACTGTCTACAAGGAAATTGGTTCCTTGAGATGAAAAATAACAAAAAAAAAAAAAAATATCAAATAAACTTTTCGAAATAAAGATTCTTAGATAAATGAGATAATATTTGGTTAAGTGTTTTGATATCTGCGACCTGATATAAATTGTATATTAATCTGTTTTAACCCGAAGTTAATTGATCGAAAATGTTATTTTGTGGCACACATTGTTTTATTCCCTATATTTACCGCATTATAAAGAAAATGTCTTCCTTGGTAAAATAGTTATAATTAAAAAATGATACGCATTCTAAACAAAGATTTTGATAATATTTGGCCAGATCCTTTAATATAAGTGATCTGATGTAGCATTAATAAGCTGTGTTAGCCAGATGTTAATTGGTTGAAGTATTACTTTGTGATATAACATATTCCAGCCTCCATATTTTCTACCTTTATTAATGAAAAATTTGGCTCTTTGGAAGAAGTGTAATAACAATAAAAATGCTAAAAATACTTTTCGAAATAAAGATTCTTAAATGAATGAGGTAATATTTGGTTTGGTTCTTACATACTAATTTGAAGGAAGATTTTATATAAAATGATTAAAAGTTTCCGTTAATCTCAAGTTGAATAGAAATGTGTTACTTTGTGGTACAAAATAATTCTAGTTTGGTTGCGCATGGTTTTAAGTTTTGATTCCGAGTAATTCTACTTTGGTTGGTGTGAATTTACATTGAAGCTCTATTGAATTCAGTCGGTGATTTCTTTCTGAAATATGTCTGTCCCAGTACCTTAAACTTATTATGTAAAAGGATTTAAGAATTTATGTCCGACTTTAATACACTTCACTTTTATGGAGAACATAATCATGATAGCAATCTTTATATTACTTGTTTGTTTCTATTTCTATTAGTGCTAAAGAACATAATGAATATCTGTTTGTTGGAGCACTACAAGCCAGACATTTGACCCGGAGCTCTCAGAATTGACATAAATATCATTTGGAAAGTGGATATGTGTATTTAGAAGATATATATTTTTTTTAAAGTTTTAACTACTTAAAAATAGATTGTTATTTTTACTCTTTTATGTGAAATGCATGGAAAATATTATAGCAATGAAAGGAATTTTACATCCTTTTAAAATATGAAATATTGTTTTCATATTGCTGCCAATTTAGTTCTCATGCAGTTATATTTTGAATTTTGACAATTTTTTAAAATATTTTTGTATCATTACAATATTGGTGCAAGAAAATTCATAGTATTTTCATTGTTTCATCAAATATTTTAATTCGTGGTTTTCCTCCATTATTACAAATTACATAAGATAGACTCTGCTTGCAACAATTCTTGCAGCACTTTTGACATAATCAGTAACAGTATACAAGTAAAATTTTAGGCAATTTAAATACTAATTTAGAAATATTCGATGCAGATCATCTCAATTTTATTCATTAGAATTATTCATTCATTCGATGACGTTATTGTATTTTGTTGTAAGATTCAATAGTCTGAATATTATATTTTAATTGTGAATGACAAAAGTGTAATCTAATGTTTTTTTGTTTTTTTTTGTTCTAACTCTTTTCTTATCGTGAGTATACCCAAAGAGTATTTAAACAGTTATCCTTTAGCAATAAAAATACTCATGGTGAAAAATTAATAATTCATAATAAATTTTAATTTAGCCTGATTAAAGTTATGTAAAATAAGCGTTACATTTCCATAACGAACTAATTAGAAAGTTATTTTAACTAGTTTGACTGAATCATTATCTGAATTTGGTTCAAACTCACATGCTTCAATATGCCGCAATGAAATGACTCTAAATAATTAGCAAGTAATCTTTTTCGTCAGTTGTAAAAATAAATTACAGGTAGTTTTATATTGTTAAACCATTAATATACTAAGATTTTCTTTAAATAAATAAAGAAAAAAAAAAAGAAGCGAAGTTAAATATGAGATTCTTTTCAAAATATACTACTGTTTTTTTAAGGTCATAATTTTTTTTTTATTTGAAGATACATTCAAATTCTCTTGACAGCTGTTAGGACCGATCTTTTTAATTTAAAAATTTATTAAGTTTAACATCTGTAAAATCTAATTTATTTGTTATATTTTACAAATAGAAAAGAATTTTTTTAAAGCCCTTGCCTATTGGCTGCATACCATATTTTAAAAAGAAGCTTCATGTTAAAATTATATATATATATATATATTTTGGGGATATCATGATATATTTATCTCCAAATTATAAAAAGTAACCTCCTAATTGATTCAAAGAAAGTTCGGGAGAAAAGACCTCATGTTACACAGACAAATTTCATTTTGTGCAGCTGCTTAATTCATACATATTTACATTTTTTCAACATCCTTCCTAGTTTCACCCCCTCCCTCCTCTCCCCCGCACTATAAGTAGCCCAATCTGTTCAAATGTTAGAAAGTCTCTTTTTAAATGCAAACTAATAAAGTAGTTTCAATAAAACATTTCTAAAGGGATTCAACAGCACGTGGGTTGCCCATGGTGCAAAATACTAAAAATAAATCTTGAAAAGTTAGATTATTCTCTCTGGAAAGAAATGATAAGAAAAATCACTGACTGCACCAGAAAAAGCTCACGATAGTCTACCTCAATTAAAACGAAGTCACTTTTTGTGCGTCTGTTCAGACATCACGATATCACGTTGCACCGTTGCAGATGGCAAAGTAAACATACATCAAATGAATGTACACACTTTGCATAAAGCTGGGAAAACAACACCATCGGCAACGTGGACTCAATGAACTAGGATTCGAGTCGTTGTAAAAAAAAAGAAGGAATAACATTTCCTTGAAGCAACGTGTCAAATAAAGCTATGATTTTTATGTGACTTCAAGCATGCGTTACAGGACTGGATGTGAATCTCAAGCTTAACGAACCTTACCAGACAATTAAAAAAATACCGCGGTTATGTCACAGCTTTCAGGCATTCATCAATACATTTTTGCCTTCTCATATAAGAAGTTCGCAAACAGAAAATACGTTAATATTTAATTATTTTGGTCTCGAGAACGTTGATGAATTTTCACCTTTTCGACCTTTCTGAGTTTTTTTTTACCTTACTTTTCCATATTCTTTGAATTGTACCTTTCAGTCTTTTGTAACTAATATGATTTTTAAAAGAAACAATACAAGGATTCCGAACGCTTTTTTCATTTTTGAAACTATATTTACCAAAATAGTATTTACGGAGTCACAAGTCAATAACTTGGATTAAAGAAGTATACATTTTTAAAAACTGAGTCCAAAGTGAGTTTTTTAAAAAGGAATTTAGCTTTGAATTTGATAAAGGCACTGAAAAAGAGGTTATTATGCGAGACAGTTTTAAATTAAAAATTTAATTTTAAAGATTCTTGTATAAAAATTATATTTTGTTTCTTCAAGCAGTTTTTTGAAATTTCATATATTTTATATTGCGTTTAACTTGCAAGAAAAATAAAATTAAAAAATCTATATATTCCATAAAACGATAGAAACAATATACGGTTTTTAATGAGATTTCTATTGCTAAATTTCATTTTCATTTGATTCTGGAACGCTCTAAGATATTATTAGCATCTAGACAGCTACATTATCTAGTCTATAAAAGACAAAATTGTTTGTAAAACACATTATATTGTGGAAATATTCGAAAACGTTGAGGGGGAAATCTTTATAGTTTGTAAACCAATAATTCTTAACTTGTTCAAAGCAATAATTCTTAACATGTTCAAAGCAATAATTCTTAACTTGTTTTGAGCAAAGATAACATTAACGAAAGAAAAAAAACAATAATATCAAAAGAAAAGCTGTTAAAACGAGAATATGAAAATGCATATTTTGATAATACATTGATAAAATCTAACTTTCGAAATTAACCAATTTCCAGTTAACACAAAAGAAGTTTTAAACTTATACACAGGAAGCCTTAATTTTTGAAAATAATTAATTAAAAGTTAATTATTTAAATTTCAAAAATTAATTCTTGAAATTTCATTGAGGTGGAGAAGAAGAAAAAGTGAAAATGACTAAAGGAGTGTTGCTGCAAAAAATAAATAAATGAACAGACATTTAAGTTAGAACCACAGCATTAGATGTCTCTTCCTTCATTTTTGTTTTGTTCAAAATATAATTAATGATTTATTGCTAAGAATTTTATCATAAGTAGTTATTTACTCATAATTAAAATAAAAAAATATTTAAACAAACAAGGACTATAATTTGATTTTATAATTTCCTTTTGACGAAAATAGAAATAATAGCATACTGTAGTTTTCTATAATTCAAATTTATAATCGCTTATAATTTATTTAACAGTTGATATCAATTATTTTATGATATGTTTCTTTAGTTAAAATAATAAGCAGTGTACTTTATTTGTATAGTAAGCAAAGGATTTCTTTGTGTTATTGTACTTTAATTGCTTAGTGTATAAAGTCCAATTATTTCCGACTTACTAAGAATTGTGCTTTTCAGCAAGACCGAAGATGGCAGGAGTAAATACAAATCAATTTTATTAGACAAGATGGGCAAGTAAAAATTGATGTTCTAAACTCTAGAAGAAGAATTGAAGTAAAAAATAATTCGAATTTTGGACATGTGTTAATGAATGCATGTCCCCAAAATAATAAATAGCGTAAACAGTACAATAATAATAAAAACTGATTACTATTGTTTAAAAATAATAAATATTATTCTAAATTTTTAATGAAAAACAAGCAAAATATGAATATTGAATTTCATTGTTCGAAAACAAATAAAAATAGTCATTTCATGGATTTTTAATTCTTTCGTATAAAGCAAAAATCCTAGCCGTGTTTCTTATGCAATTGAAATTTACTCGTTTGGAAGTTAATCTATAATCTATATACGATACAATTAGATTTTAAATAGTTTCCCATTATTTTGCATTATTTATTTCTATCCATTTATGTTAATACGGATATCTAATAATATTAACATGTGGCAATTTGTACTTATTAACATGTATTAAAATATTAACATGTAGTACCTTTTGTAGCAATAATATTTTTATTGAATCAAAAGACCTAAATCCACTATTGAGTTTAGGTGATCAGTGACATATCTATAGAAATTAAAATGAAGCCTCCTTAATTCGAAATGACCCCAAAACTATTTAAAATCATAACATAGTTGATTAATTAAGTATATGTTTTGAAATATGTTTAGAATTTATGGTTATATATAATTTTAAAATTAGTTAAATAATTCAAAATTGCGATTTTTATCTTCAAGGTGTTTATGGAACCTATAAATAAGACATTTTTTTCAAATCTGTCTTATCACATTGAAAAGGGATTAAAAACGAAAACAGATTGCATACTATTATAGACTATTTAATAGAATATAATAGACTATTTAATAGAAATTATAATCAAATTAGGCTACATCATATATCTATGATCAAAAAACTTCTTGTAAAAAAAGGAACACCGCAAGAACTAAATATCTAATGCTTATTTAGCATCATCTTTTACTTTCTCCTATACGAAGACTACAGATAATATTTTAATCATCAAAAAATTCGAACACCAGACTTTGAAAGCTCAACGGTTCAGCCCCCCCCTCCAAGTTTAAAAATAACATTTTTGACATCAAACCAGTCTGTCCGTTTATCCATCTGGCTGTAAACACTATAATCCAAAAGCGCTTTAATCTGGTTAATTGAAACACGACAAAATTTGTAGATTTCTATGAAATTTTGAGCGAAATCTTTTCATAGGAAATCTGTCCGTTTGGCTGTTAAAGTATAAGTAAATTCAATAACTACAAAACGTAAAGAATGAAATAGTTAAAAATCTAGTACACAAGTTTAATATCTTAAATGTAGATTCTTATCAAATTTTGAACTCAATCTGTAAAAGGGTTGACCGTTTATTAGTCCGTACTTTCACATGATGTAAGCGCAATAACTCCTAAACGCAATGACTTAAATTTGTAGATTTCTATGAAATTTTGAACGAAATCTTTTCATAGGAAATCTGTCTATTTGACTGTTCAAGTATAAGTAAATTCAATAACTACAAAACGTAAAGAATAAAACAGTTCAAATCTGGTGCACAAGTTTAATATCTTAAATGTAGACTCTTATCAAATTTTGAACTCAATCTGTCAAAGGGTTGACCGTTTATTAGTCCGTACTTTCACATGATGTAAGCGCAATAACTCCTAAACGCAATGACTTAAATCAAGCAAATAAGATATGTGATTTTATGACAAAAAGTTAAGCAGTCCCGTGTTAAATTTTGATATCAATCGTTTGGAAAAAAAGGAAGGTGCCCAAATTTATATTTTTGGACGATGGATTCGGTAAAAATGCTAGATTTAAAGCAAAGATCGATATTTCGTAACTATTGCTCACATTCCAATTCCAGTTTCATTTGGAGTGAAGGAAGCTCTCAAGACCTTTATTGGGGCCTATGCGAGAAAATTTCGGATTGATCAATCCTACTAGGCTGATTTATTCAGAAACTTAAAACTTAAACTTATCAACAGAAATTAACTTAAACTTAACTTAACTTTAACTTAAACTTAAACTTATAAACAGAATGATTATTGAAAAAAACCAGATCGCTTCAACTATAATGTATCTTTCATTATGTAATTTGGATAGAAATTTAATAATAGCACTGATTATTCTCTCATATTCTTGAATCCATGAAAGTGAAAAGTGGTTAGTAAAAATATGGAATTCAATGTTTTAATTTTAAAAGTAAAAAAAAAAAGATGATTTTGTACCTAAATTGCAATATTTTATTTAAAATAATGTATGGCTGTTTCTTTAAAATAAGAATTTTCAACTCTAAAGTTGTATTTAACTTTTTTTTTTTTACATACAAACTTTAAACAAAAACTTACATTCATTAGAGCATTGTTTGGTTACAAGAACTAATGATTTATATTTTATATTTTAGTTTAGCATGCAATAGATTTAACTGTTACAGAAAATGTTCAATAAATATACTTAAAGCTATTATTTGCGAAAATTGAGTAGAAAAATTTCATTTGTGGAGATAAAAACACTAATTTATAAAAGTATTTCAATATTGCTCATTTCAATACTCCAATCTAAATAACATTAGAAAGTTCAATAACATTTGAGAAAAGTTCAAGTTACAAGCACAAAGAGAAATTTTCACGATTAACTAACATAAAAATAAATTCCAAGACAATAATCTCACGGTGAAATTATTATTTACGTGTAAAGTGAGTTTTCTTTAAAAGTTTGTTCTCTCATTTTTCACAAAATTTAAAAAAAGAAAGTCTTAAGTTGCTTCATATTTTTCTTCCAAAAGTTTTGATGAACTTCAGCCTTGCGTCTGAAAACGTTTGAAATCCTCAAATAAATACGCTATTTCTATTTTTAAATGTATTGTTATTTAGTTTCCACAGAAAATAGTTAAAATATTTTTCAGGAATTAAATTTCATTTAAATCTAAATACTTATAATGGTTTTTGGTTTTTCATGAACAGGAAATTTGTAGAACTTTTTGAATATCAGAATTTTATAATAATGATATATTACTGTGTTTTGTATTCAGGTCATCTGTAATATGGTTAATTTATCCTGTACTTTTTTAATATCCTGTTGTAGAAAGGATAATGAAATTCAACGTTGTATATGAATTGTTATTTTTTAACTACTTTAGAACATGAATGAATCATGTTGTATAGGAATCATTATTTTTTCATTATATTTACTGGGAATTTTTATTTTCACTCAGTGTCGTATCGGAATCACTATTTTTTAAATATGGTGTGTGGATATCACTATATCTAATTTTTTTTTTTTTTTTTTTTTTTGTATAGGAGCCTCTATTTTCCCGCCACGTTGAATGAAAATCGTTATTTTTACAGTGCGCTGCGCTATTTTTTTCTCTGCAATACGTGAAAATCATGCTTTTAGAATACCTATATATTTCTTGAAATTATGAAGGAAATAGTCTTAAATGTAAAATAAACTTGTGTTTCATTATCATTTCAGTTATTCCGTAATAACTATCTACATCACAGCAATGACCTACAAACCATTAAGCTTTCAGTATAATATTCTACATTGCCTAAAAACGTACCAAAATAAGCATGCAATAAAATAACAGCAGATTCGTACATTAAGCCAAATTAACTAAGTTTAACTCCGTTATTTATACTTTAATGCAAAAGAATTGGAATATTAAGTGAACCGGACCATGTTTTTTCGAAAGATTTAAATAAGAAATGGAGAAATAAAAAACTGTAATAAATCAGCTGTTTACTTATTGATTTGAAAGAGTACTAGTTTTAGCGTCCCCATTACAGAATTATGTTTTTATTTTACTATTTAACTGCCTAGCAATAGATAAATCATACAATAACTAGATCTTTTAAGAATAACAGGTCCATGCAAAACTGTCAATTTATTATTTACTGAACTAACATTATCCATATATCATGAAAAATATAGATATTTATAAATTAAATGATATGCTATATAGTTGTACATATTTTATTTTCATAATATGTAAAAAAAGGGTGTCCCAAAATTAACGCAGATTTGAACTTGCCACCATTCGTGCAATAAAGTTTTGGCAACCCTATTAAAAAAGCCATTTGGCAGCGGATAGTTTAGGGTTAGTAAAAATGGATCATTACACGATAGAACTAAGTGTTTTCATGACTAAAAAATACTTCAAAAACAATAAATAAAACATTCGAAAATTCGACCACAACTCGAAAATTTGAGAATTGGCCCCTGGATCGTGTGATTTAATACCATTGGATTTTTTATGGGGTTGTTTGAAGTCAGGTATATTCCAACAACCCCACAAGCATGCGTGCATTGAAGAAGGAAATTCATTGTTGCATCAACGAAATTCAACAACATTTATGCAAAATAGTCATGGAAAATTTCGACAAAAGAGTGCGTAAAAGCAATTAAAGCCGTAGAGGCCATTTGCCCTGTGTGTTATTCCGTACATAACCCTATCTTGTGTACTTTGCGATTCAATAAAAATATAACAATTTAAAGAAAAAAAAGCCAGCAGTTTTTTTCATTTAATTCAAAACTTATGTTAACACGTTCTATCATGTAATGCTCCATTTTTATTAACCCTAATCTATCAGCTGTCAAATGGTTTTCTTTGATAGGATTGGCAACACTTTACTAAATAAATGGTGGCGAATTCAAACCTTGCGTTAATTTTGAAACACCCTGCATAAACATTTTTTAATGCAAAAAACATGAATTCGATATTTCGAAGAATCATTAGTAGAGATCAAGCCACATACAATAAAATAACGGCTAAACAGCTGCAAAGCAAATTAAGCTTTTCTTCTTTTACATTTCCTGATGTAAGGAATTTCTTTGACATACAAAATAGAAGCTAATATAGACTTTATGATACAAGTGTATTTGAGCAGCTGTAAAAGGATGAAATATTATAAAAAACAGTTAAAACATTGAATTTAACTAACTGCATTTGGTTACAAAGTATAACATTATATATTTGTTATCCACATACCGAGCCTTCTATAAAAATAATCTCTGCACAAATTAAAATAAATGTACATGTGCGTAGGTGCGTTGGCGTTCTATAAGGCAGAACATTTGACTGAGAGCTACAAAATTCGGTACAAATATACTTTACAGGTGTACATCTCAAGAATGATTTAAAAAAAATGTTCATTCGAAATTTAGTGAAATAAAAATGAAGTTTGATTTTGGTATTTTTTCGTACTAATTTCAGTGAATATAATTGCTCAAAAGTAATTTGTACATCGTTTTAAAATTAAATTAAAAACTTTTTAACGATGCCAACAATTTTGTAGCATAATTATTTTTTTTAAATGCTGGCCATTATTTAAAAAATTTGCATGATTTTTTATAATACATTTCAGAATAGCAATGAAATAGTTTTTTGAAAGTTAAAGAAAATGTCTATCTATAATCAACATTATGTTTCTCTATCTATTTACTAATTTAACTTACTAATACTGATACTAATTTAATTTTCAAGCAATTTTATAAAATTTTGTTAGTTTTTAAAAATATTTTTTGTATAATGTTCAACAATAGCTTTCCTTGTCATATCAGATATTTAATCTCTTGATTTCTCTTCATTATTGAAAGCCGAAGAAGAAAGTTTACAGCTTATTATCTGAGCAGTTTATGTGAGAAATAACAAAATGTATTAAGTAGAATTTAAAGATAGATTGTACGGATTAATAACGCTATGAAATTATGGGTCTTGATTTTATTAGAAGCACTCATAAACTGAATATACAATATACTGAGCACACAATAAACTGAATATAGGTAAATCTATTAGTTAATTGCTATCATAATTTTATACTGAAAAATATTTTGGCGTTGGAATCCTGAGCAACAATTTCTGAAAAAGAGATTTAATTGAAACTAATTATTCATGACGGTCCAACTGATAAAACAAATAAAAAAATTAATAAAAAAAACCAAAACATATTTATGAACTAAATAATTTTCACCAAAATATCCGTTGAAATTTCAGAATTTGTGACTTGATCTAAATAGATCAGCATAACGTTTTGAAAATGCTTCCTTCCTTTAATGAACCTCATCTCATCATCAATTTAATTTTTCACCCTAACAAGTTAATATTTACCTTTGACATTGAGTTAACCATTTTCAAGTCTGCGCACAAGGTAGATTTTTGATGGACTAACACCAAGTTACCAAGGCCCCCAAAAGATATTTTTAATAATTTAGTATTTAAATTTTATTCATGAAGTTCATTTTTGCTTGCTGTTACTCATTTGTGAGAAACGGAATAGCAACAAATGAATGAATAGTGAAATATCTGAATTAATTCAATCTGAATGATTCAAATTCTGTATTCAGGTTATATTTGTGCAAAAATTACGTAGTGTAAGGTTTCTGAAGAATTTTTAAAATCGTTATCAGAGAAATGATACCAGAACAAATAATTCACAATGGCCATTTTAATAAGCGAATACTTTTAAGTATCCATTAAAAATTCTTTAATGAGCGAACATTTTTCAAATAGAACAGTTTGCTAAGATATTTGAAAAGTTGTCGCTTTTTCTTATTCATATCAACGAAATATATTAATATAATTTCTTAAATGCTCTTTTCAGATTTAATTCTAAACAAGTTTTTGTTGTGAATTTTCTAATTTAAATGCTAAACAAGAATTGAGTAAAGCTTAATTTCTAAAGTTAAAGCTTAAACTTTCATTCTTACATATTAAATACAACGGCACCATTTATTAGAAAAAGACTTAAAAAATAAATCATGCATTCTTAATGGTGCAAATATGCTTTATAAATCTTACTTTTAAATTTGTATTCTATTTTTTTTAAAGATAATTTGTACATGCAAAAATAAAATGGAATTTAAACTTGATTAGTTGATATTTATACCAATTCATCAATAATAGTTTTAGGAGTCACATTTAACTATTATATCACTGAGTTTACTTATTTGTTCCAACATTTTTAATCTCAAATCTAAAAAATTAATCTATTCTAAAAAAAAATAAGTTCACATATCTTTATAGTAAGAATAATTTTATGTAAAAAAAAAAATAAAGATATATGTAAACATATCTTATAAGTCAAATTTAACCATGAAAATTTGTTAATAAAAAGTCTAAGTACGATTTCGTTAATGTAAAATGGCATGTTTCATGTTAGTAAATATCTGCCAAAAGATCAAGTTGTAATACGTTAAAATTTCTTCTTAAAACAAGCTGGAGTGGTTTTGCCAAAACTTTTTCACATACTCTTTAATAAACTTGTCATATTAGAGAATGCCTTGCAATATCGTACAATGTTTACGAAAGTTATAATTCAAATTAACTTTTTGAAGTGAATTTAGAATTTTTACTGAATCTATTGTCTTATCTTTGGCATTTTTTTTTGGCAATTAATCCCAAGCATGCGTTAATAGTATCCAAAAATCGAATTTGAGTTTTAGATTTCTCAGCCGATTAAAATAAAATTTGACACAAAACTGCAGATTTAGTCCAAAAATCCCATACCAAATATGATATATTTAAGTCATTGTATTTTTTAATTATCGTGTTTACATGCATGTGAAAGTACAAAGTGACAGACGGTCAAGCCATAGTTGGGTTTGATCCACAATTTCACAGGTATCTACATTATGGATGTTAAATCTGAGTACCGAATTTTATCTATCTAGCTCCCTTCGTTTTGTAATTATCGTGCAAACTTAAATTCGAATAGCCGGACAGATGGACTTCCTTTGCACAGTTTACTCAAAATTTGATAGAAATCTGAAAATTTGGCTTAAAAACCGTATATCAAACTTCAACTCTCTAGCACAAAACGTTTTTGATTTATCCTTGTCAGTGACAAACAGACGGAAGGACATTTTCTATAAATGCGTTTTTCGAACTCAGGGAGATGTAAAACGTCGAAATTCGTCAAAATATCAACTTATTATTATTATATCGATGACAATTATTACACTTTCTTTATAATACGTACACGAGAAAATAAATAGAGAAGAAATAATTCTCTAGAAAACAAATTACAATGCTCTGTATTTCTTTGTTTTAAGCCTATAGTAATGCTTATCTTTTTCTTTTGTTTGTTAATGACTTGAGACAATATCATCGAGTTTGCCTCTAGAGTAAGGATAATTTTACAAAGAAATATTTTATGTAATAGAAGATTGCAAAATAAATTATTCTAAAGAACCTGCATCTGTTTTTCAATAATTATGGACTCTCCTTTATTATTTTCTTAATTTCATGAAATCTTAAGCTAATTTAAAAGATTACTATAAAAATGTAGATGCATGATAAATTAACTTAGTCCACGAGTTTTAAACATTATTCCATATTTTTTTTCGTTACCTCCTAGCTTTCGGCGATTAAAAGTAAATACTCATAGTATAGTAATTTTTCTTTTTTCCCTCATAAAAAATTAGTAATGGGGAAAAAAATTTAAGAATGCAACTTACAAATCTGATATATATATTTATTGTATCTAACTAAACTAGATTCAAAAACTAAAAATTTAATTCAGTTTCACATATATTTTAAAATTAACTTCTGTATGAACTATATATATTTCTATCTATATCTATAATTTTTTTATCTGTATCTATAATTTCTATAACTTTCAAAATATAACCTTTAAAAGTAAAACTAAAAAAATCCCAGCTTGGTTTTTTTAATAAAAAAATTGTCTTTTTAAATTGCAAATACTTTATCAAGGCAATTAGTCTACGTATAGGAAATAGAAATAAAAATGTGAAATTCAATACAGTTCTTCTTGATTAAAATAGAATTAAATACATCGATTTTGAAAGGTATTTTTAAAAATATATCTAGTATGTTGAATATAATAAAGGGAATAATTATGAGGCGGTTTCCAAAGCCTGAATAATTATTAAATTTTAAAACCAATATACGCTGGAAAAGCATTTCTTTAAATATACATATATATATAATAAGAAAAAATATGAGAATAGGATTTCAAAATCTGAATTAATTTTTATGTTTCAAAATCAAGGTCTCAGTTATATTTCACTAAAATCATTCTTCAGAATGAACACAATTGTAGTAATTTGTTTCATTATCGGAAGAAATATTAAAACTTATTTTCTTACCATCCTTGTACCAAAAGGAATAAAATATTTTTTTACCATAGAAGGGGTTAACAAATTAGTTGGAATTATCAATAAAGACACTTTAAAAAAATCCTGTTTTCTAAATACTAACAAAAATGCTAAGAATCCAGCAAATGCCGAATCATCAATAAATGTTTGCTATTATTGATATTAATTTGCTATTTCCGCATTCTGCTATTGTCTTCCTGTTTAACACAACTAATAAACAAAGTCATTTTGTTAATATTGGGAAACCGCATCGAGTCCCACAATTCTGAATTGCTACGATGCACAAATGATTTTTCTAAATACTTTTAATATTTAATTAAATGTTATGAATACAAAGAGAACAAAAGAATTATTTGTTCACTCACATACATTAAGTAAAAATGTTGTATTTTCTAACCCTCTTTGGTTTGTACTATTATGTGTTATTAACTTATAGGGAACGCAATTATGGTAAGTGAATACTGATTTTAAATCACAAATTATTTTTGAATTTAAGTTTGGGTTCTTAACTTTGTTTCCCCTCTTTCATATTACTTTAATATATCAAAGTTTTCCAAAGAAATAATTTTATCATTAAATTTCTATGAAAATTTTATTACAAACTGTATTTTTTATGAGTAAAAATTAATTTTTAAGTGTGCAGTTATAGATACTTAGTTAGCAGCTCATTTGGTAACTACTTATGTTCAATGTAAAATTTAAAAAAAACATATTGATAAAAATAATTTTAAAATATAATGGTGATTTTTTTTTTCCATTTAATAATATTCAAATATTGGTTGCTTGGTTAAAATATTAAAAAAATTAATATGTTTTTACACTTTTACAGATGCATAATATTTAAAATACTCGAACAAGAAAAAGATATTGACCTCTCTCGCAGCAGCAGACTGATAGCATTTCATATTCCTTCGTCTGACTTATAATGAGACAGTTATTCAATATTACATAATTCGACTTCAGTTATTATGTGTCTGTACACACACGCACTCGAGGCGCATGTGTTTGAAACAGGAAGAAATTGCAAAATTTTTGATTACGACTTCAGCAAAAAATGGTATTTATTGAAATATTAGCATATCAAATTTTAATTAAAAACAACTGATAAATATATATATTTGTATGTTAGTTAATCTTTCGTAAAAAAGAGGCAACTAATTAACAAAACTTTTAAAGAAGAAAATTTATAAAGATAAAATTTAAGAGCAAAACATTTAAAGTAACTTATTATAATGCATAAAAAAATGAAACTAAATGCTTGAAACGATGAGTCATAAATAAAATATAATATTTATTATTTAAAGACTTAAAAATATTAGATTAAGTTATTTTATCCTATATAAGTAAAACACGACCGCAATTAAAAAAATAGTTTATTTATTTTAAAGGCACCAGCAACAGTCTTTAATATTAAAGTAAGTAATAAATATTTCATAAATCCCTGATTTACTTTGCAGTTTCGGAGAGAAGATTATCGTAATTAATTCAGAATCATTATGTAAATGTCTTCTCTACGTATCCATGGATAATATGTTATATCTGAAACCATATAACTGACTTTCGCTTTATAGTTCATAATTTAAGCATTTTTCCAGGATATTTTTGATTTTCAAATAAACCCAGTAGTCGTATGGTAATAATTACGTCAACTTTAAGAATAAACACACATCTCCGATGCTTCATCAAGCGTTTCATAATTTTCATCAAGAATATTGAAGCTCTCATCATCAACAAAATATGAGCTCTTCGAATCAGAATGCTTTCTTTTTTCCTAATTTTATGCCATGCTTTTATTATGTTTTTTTTTAAAAAAAACATCAGTATTTTTTTTATCAATGATATCTTGAGCTTCCTTTGCTTGTAAGCCCTTTTTCCAACCTTACTCTTTCAATTTCTTCTTCCTCTTTCTTTGAATTTTTTTCCTTAAATATTATTAGTTCAATGATGATGAAAGGCAACGAAATGTAAAGATTGAGATGCACAGATTGCATTAATTTTGTAATGCATAGTAACTGGATAACAGATAGGATAAGTGCGTACATAGTGCAGTTGTGGCCCCTCCCTTCGACACCAACCTAAATCAATTTTGGAAAAGGAATTACCAGACATCTGTTTATAAAAATTTTATTACTTAAAGAAATTAAGAAAATTGAAATTAAAATTAATTCAATGTAATCCTTAAAGTGCAGCAAACAGTAAGTATTTCTCAACAGCAGATGTGGTCTGAGACTTTTATGATGAATTATCAATTTATTTACACATTCCAATATAATTTTATCTTAATAAGAAGGGACGAATTATTTATTTTAGGTTAATTTCCTTACTTTAATAACTTCGTCAAAATTATTTATTATGACTCTTAACTGTTGGGCTTCCACGATTATATTGAATAAGCAGAAGTTCGTGTTTACTAACATTGTAGTGGCAAAATGAATGCATTGAAATAGATATGAAACTGAACTACTATGCTGGGTGAAATGTTAATATTTATCGGATAATCTAAAATTAGTAGAATGTGAATTATTTACAAATTTAATTATTTGGTAGTAAAACCGATAACCTAATTTAATTAATATATCTGGAAACCCCTTCAGACCTTCGATTCAAAGCAGTTATCTAGTCGGGTATCCGCTACTGCTCATGAAGTCAGTTTGAATCGAGTTGTGTCTCAAGTTGCAAGCATTACATTATCTTTCAGTACCTACATCCCTTTTGTACAGCAAATAGTTTCTCTAGTGGTTTAGATGAATTTTATTTTTTAAAGGGAAAAGGCGAATAACGAGGGCACGTTGCAAAATGAGAGATCT
This sequence comes from Argiope bruennichi, assembly GCF_947563725.1. Taxonomy (NCBI): domain Eukaryota; kingdom Metazoa; phylum Arthropoda; class Arachnida; order Araneae; family Araneidae; genus Argiope; species Argiope bruennichi. The sequence continues at coordinate 78,479,225 of NC_079152.1, forward strand.
AAGATAAAACGCAAGCAAACAAGCTAACGGTATAGGAAGCAAAGAAATGATAAAAAAAAAAAACAATAGAAAAGGGAAAATACACCATCGATAATAAAATAAAAATGTGAGAATTTTGGATTACTGGATTTAAAAGTCTGTTTAAAAGAATTCACGATCTTTGGTGAAGGAGAGACTGTTCTCATTTTACCGAAACCTGCCTTATATCCTGCCCTTATTAAAATATTTATACAATAAAAAGTTGTTTTAATTGTTTGTGCTCAATTCAATTTGCAATTTCAGGTATTTCGCAAAACCTTACCAAAAATAATTCCGAAAATGTATTGTTGGATTATGAATAGTTTGTTATGCAACGAATTGCCGTTATTTCAATTTTTCATTATGAATACACACAAAAAGGTATAGCTTCAAGAATGCAGTTTTTTCTAGAATGCATAGCAACTTTAAGTTTATTTTTAGCTCGTAACTTATATTTTTTTATGTTTACGTTTGGAATCTCGGAAATCTTTAACTCTTTAAAATCAAAATAAATAAAAAGACCTCCGTTCAAAATAAATTGAACTTTGAGACAATTAGCTTACATTTGTCTGTTACCAAGATTTTTGCATAAAGGCCTTGCAAGCATTTTACAGTTTTTTCTAGAATGTATAACAACACTAAGTTTATTTTCAGCTTGTAACTTATATTTTTCTATATTTACTTTTGAAATCTCGGAAACCTTTAACTCTCCAGAATCAAAATCAATAAAAAGAACTTTCTTCAAAATAAATTGAACTTTCAGACTTAATATTTGAGACAGCTTAATATTTGATATAATCAGCTTAATATTTGAGACAATCAGCTTATATTTGTCTTTTACTAAGCTTTTTATATAAAGGCCTTGCTAGCATTTTATAAGCGCAGAATCAAAGCAGAAACCTTTCTCCGATTTTACACAATCATAACTGCAGATACTTAACACCATTTGGATTAAATCTGTTCTTCCTGAAGCACCATGTTTCTCAAGCCATGAACAGATTTTTCCAAGTGTAGAAGTAATGCGTCTATTAAGGATCGCATTAAACAGAACGCGAGTGGAAAAATCGTGAATGCCAATGAATGTCAGCAATTAATGCAATGATGACTCTCATAAAATGTGAGAGGAGAAATTCTCTCGTAACGATGCCGGTTCTTCGAAGAAGGCCTTCCCTGCCCATCATTTATTCCAACTCTTTTTATCTGTCATGCCAGACATAACAGGAGTGGACAGATCTCAACTCTTTCTCTCGCAAAGAGGGATAACGGCAGAAGAAAGAAAAAGAGGAGGGAGATCTGAAGTGAAATCAGTCAAGGGGAGAGAAAAGAGTCGTCAGGAATTATGAAAGCTTCACCTGCCATGATAAATGAAAGATACCCCGTGGGTGTGTCCAGAGCACGTGCCACTCTGACGTCACAATCGTATACGCCCTTCCTCTAGGGAAGGCCTAGTCCTGAAATTCCGGTATACATACATACAAGATCTATGTGGCATTAGACAGTTATCTGGCCGAGATGTGCGCTGGCCGCTTCTGCGAGAAAGGTCTAATGGGTCGCGGGTCGTCTAATGCTTGGGAGAAAGTGGCCTGAAAAAAAAAGGTAAAAATCTCTATTGTTGACGGCTATTATTAAGGTTGTAGATCGTTTAAACTTTTGGTACTGAGAAATGTAATGACTCTTTTTTTTACATATAAAACATGTTTTCCTATTAAAAATATAATAAGCATTCTGAATGTCTTAAAAAAGATGTATAGTTTTTTGCTGCTGGAACTTTAATGCCTTGAATATTTTGTTTATTGAAGTAAATTTAATGAAATAATTTACTTAAATAAGAATTATTTTTAAAATATTGAATAGATTATTTTTTAGCCGATTAATAATATTCTCTTGTTTTTTAATTTATCTAGAGAAAAGTAAGTAATTTTTTTTTAATTTTGTCTAATTTGCTTTAAATACTTAATTTGTTGTTATTTTGGACGAACATTTAAAATGCATTTGTAAAAGAAATAGTATTTTTATGAATTCGATCTCAGTTTGATTAGATCATTTTTCCTTTTCTAGAAAATAATATGTTCGCAAAATTCAAAACGATATTACTTCGGTACAATATTAACCATTTAATTCGACCATATTTGTTCGAATTTATGTATTCTCCAGATTTAAAATTAAATGTTTATATTTTTAAAATTAAAAGAGAATTTTTAAATTTAATAGGGAATTCATAAATTTTTCAGTGATTTTTATCAATTACTGCTATATTTGTAGTTCATTAAGAAACAAATAAGAAAATAATCTCGAAATTTTACATTTCATTGAAGGCCAAGTAAATATTTACAGTACAAATAATTAATAATTCTTTCCGCTCATTTCTAAAAGCAATTAAAAATTCGTTAAAAAGCAATTTAAAGATTCATTAAGAGTTCATTCTAACAAGGCAATTTTCTTTGAATTCTGTGAAATACGAATTTGCACCTATCAAAAGTTTAAAATAGCACTTTGCATGAAATATGTAAACAACTATTTAATTTATTTTAGTTCGATTAAGACCTTGCTTTGGTGCGTGACGAGAGTTATTTTGGAACGCGTTTCGTAATAAAGAAATGTGATCAAACGATGGAATAGTAGTTTTATATTTTTCTTTTAAACAAATAAAAATATAAAGAAAAATTAACAAATAAATAAATCTCAAAATATGTAATCAGTTTTTTTCCAGTTTAAAACATTGAGAGAGTAAGAATTTGATTACACGAAATTTTTCGTAATATAAAGTTTTAAAGGCTAAATTAATTATATTTTCTGCTCTTCAAAATGTCCCATTTCCCAAGAATTCAACTTAATACGTCATTTTAAACCCGAACGAGTTATTAAGTATACCATATACCAAATGATTCCTGGCGAAACATTTTTTCATTTTAAAATAAATAAATAATAAGTAAATAAATCGCATAATTTTTGCTCACTGGTCATCGAAATATATAAATTGTAACACCAAACTTTTCTTTAAAAAAAATTAGTTGTCGAACGTTAAGAATAAAGTAATAATCTTCGCATTCTAAAAAAATACGGTTACGATTGTTAAATATAAAATACATTTCTCCTCAACTGCTAGAATCTGGCTCTTAAGTAAAAGATAAATTTTTTGCTGTATTTTATCCAGAATATATATATATATATATATATATATATATGTTTTTAAATCTTGCTCGTTGGATGTAATTGAGGAAAACCTGTATAATACAGTATATTATACTATTGCAAATATATTGAGAAAACGTCCTTAAGATAGGCGAAAATATTCGGCATTATTACCTAAATAATCATTATACGATTATTATCATTAATTCTATAGATATGATTCTACTGTTTTTTGTATCAGATGCTAATCATTTAATAGAAAATAATGTCGTTTCGTTAGACGAACAAAGATTGTTAACGAATGAAATGCGTTAGGAAAAAATATGTAATGATGCATTTCTAGAATTATAAAGACCAGCATCTATAGTTTGCAAAATTCATTCATGTGCAAGTGACTATAAATTAACTTAAAAAATTCTCTATTGCAGGTTCAATGACCTCGGATAACGCCGTCTTCGATTACTGATCTTTGTTACTCTACAAGACTATACTAGATGTAGGCCGCTTCTATTATCTTTTAGTAAAGGTAAATGATTAATATTATGATTATTATTTAATTTCCATAAAAGTGTAATAATAATTTCAATAAAATTTATTATTTATTAATTATATCGAGATCAACTTAATTTTAAATAATATTATTTGACTTTTTATGAAGAAGTAGATTATTAAAAGAGTTTAATTGTATTTTTAATAAATAAATTAAGTACAATTTTTAAAAGAAATTTTTAAAAAAATGTTTTCAAGATTTTATTTTATAGTCCATTATTTTAAATAATAAGGATTCTTGAATCAATTTCATTGAAATGGCCTATCAAGGGGTGCCACTGCTTGCATGAAATCGGTTTTTAACAGAATTAATCGATTTTTTGATAAATTCTAATTACGTTAAAGAATATCATCATCGACGACATATAAATGCACAACATTTAAGCTCTGGCATATAATAAAAAATCAATTATAAAATTTAATTCTTTAAACATGAAAAAAATTGAAATAAATATATTAAAAATAATTTTTATTTAGTGGAGTGCTCAGTGCAAGAAAGCTTGGAAACTTGAAGTGAAAGTAAAGTAGCATGTTAGAGAACATAAAAACAGTATTTTTTAATATTAGATTTGAATATAAAAAAAATATCCAGATTTTGTTGAACATTAGTGTGAATGAATAAATTATCCTGTAAGTAAAAGTAGAATTAAAAAAGTAGAAATGAATGCAAAATTTCTATTTCCAAAATTTAAATGCAAACATTGCATTTACGACTGCAACAAATTTGAGAATTTTTCTCTGTTTCGAATATATGTGTTCCCCCTAAATTATTGTGAATCACTATGCGTATTTTCAAGCAGCTTCTTGTTGTAGTAATTAAAATAGCACTTTTTTATTTTAATAAGCATTTTGACATTTTTCTATTTAGTATTAAATTTTAAAAAAAGGAAGAATAGTTCAAAAGATGCCTATATCCAATAAAGCAACTGTTTTTCTCTTTTATCGTACATTCAGATAATGATAGCATGTATTTTAATAGTAAATGTGCTTTACAAATAAACATTATTCATTATTCAGCAGAAGTGTTTCTTAAATTTCTTCCATTAAAAATCTCATTTTAATTTGTTCTAAAACATTCCCCGACATCATCGATGACAGTAATACACCTTGGGACACATGTATACATGATTGCGGCTACGAAATTAGGAGAGAAATAATTAATTGATGCAGAATACAAATAAATTTAATTAACTCTATTGATTTGCAAGATAATAAAAAAATAACTCTTCTTAACGACGTTTCTTATAAATACTAAAGAATCTGATCGATTGAAAGATGTTATTTTTCAATCCCTGCATACTATGGTATTACGGATTTAGAATTATAGTTTTACAGAAGGGGGAAAAACCTTAATTGATATAATAGTGTAAACCCATTTTACTTTGAAATTTCTCTTTATCAATCAAGCAATGGCGGAATGAGACAGTTTGAGGTTCCATGTAGGCTGAATTATGTGGCTCTTTTCTTAATAGTCCGGTGAATTTTGTTTCTCTCTTTAATTTGATCGAAATGTTAACGAGTTGTTTAGATTAGTCTTTTATTTCTACAATTTTGTGTAAATTTATATGTTTTAATTAATTTATTTATTGACAGGTCATAATATGGTAATTTTGTATAAAATTATTTCTAAGTGAACACTTAATGTTTAAAAATGTTGCGGTAACTAAATGAACGTAACGATATGAAACTACTCAAACATATGAGTAATGAAGTGATATTAAACTGCTCAAATATCACTATTATTCTAATACTTTATGATTCATAAAATCTTTATTTTTTATAAATATATTTAATTGTAATTAGGCTAATAATATTTCTTTTTTAATCGACCTGCCTATAGCTCCCTTCTGCTCTATGGCCCTAGGCACCTGCTTATTCGTAAATCCGTCAGTGGAAGTAGATTAAAAAATAAAATTCTACTTCAAATGCAAATAATTTGAGATATTTCATTGCTTTTAATTCTTCTTGCAGCATATTAATGAACAAACGAAGACATTTTTCTCGTATAGTTACACATTACGATGTTAAGTTTCTTAGTATATTGCAATGAATCTAATAAAAATTTTTCACCTCTTTCCGTTGATTGATTCCAAAATTTGACATAGATCTACAAATTTTGTCTCAATAAACCGTATTTCCTGTACCTTATATTTGTGCTTTTGTGTTAAGTGAGTGAGTTTTTAAATCTTGAACCTTTGAGTCCGTGTTCACTTACACATTAATGGGTTGATAAACAAATAAATAATTTAACTTCTTTTTAGTTTAAAGTTATATAATTTTCAAATTCAATCGCTTAAGAGATTTAATGATCCTTAATCCTAATAAATAATAAATTAATTACTACTCTCAAGCTTTGAAATAAATGACAGTTTAATTTCTTCTATTGGCAGGCACATAATAAAGCAATAACAAACTTATCAAGTAAAATAAAATCTTATTCAGTGAACTCAAGCCAAAACACAGAAGAGATAGATTATATACCAAGTGGAAGCATTAACAATTTTAAAAGTGTTAAAATATGAGACAAAATTAGGTCAGGCAGCAATTAACAACAGTTAAAAAAAACCAGTGTTTAATTATTAGGTGTGCATATTAAAATTTTTGCTTTTACTCCATGTATCAGAAATAAAAAAATTTGAAAAATAGGAAAAATTTCAAATTAACTCTAACATAGGCAAAAGTGTACAAATGATATATATGATTAAACAATGAAATAAGTTTAATATTTCTCTAAAATTATTGAATTTAAGAATTATATTTAAATTAAATTTGAAACAAAGTTATTAAAAACCCGCTCAAAATAATGCGATAAGGAAATTTATATCATTATACAATTAATTTTTTAAAATTTTAATATGGTTTAAAAATTATTTTGTGCGGTTATTTGTTCAAAAATTATGGCGTCAAAACAGAGAATATTTTAATTCATCAAAATCTCAAAGCTGAATTTTTTTTTGATAGTTGCAATTCTTTTACGTTGAATAATTCGCAACGAAAAAGAAAAAAAAAAGATATTGCATAATTTCAATAAACAAACTTCCATGCAAACATTATGGCAATTAGTATGATTGTTTGTACAGTTTCCAGATGGCTAAAATCTTGCAATTAATCTGCTGAAAGTAACATTTAGAAATGAATAGAAACATGTTAGCAAAACCTCATTATTCTAATATTCTCAAACTAAAAAAATCAGAATTAAAAAAATGGATTCTCACAATATAAGATTATGAAATTTTCTAGATATCCGTTTTTCTTAATAAACAAAGATGAAAGAAAAGGAATAAAGCTGAATTAATTTCTTATTAAAGTGATTGCGTAAGTTACTTTTGGCTATTCCTATTGCTCATTTTTTTTCTCTTGAGCATGTCAAATAAATATTTCAGAGTTACCTTTATAAATCTAAAGTAGATGATTTATTCAGACATTTAAGTATTATTTGTTCTCAGAATTCGGACTTAACATTATAGCTTTTAATAAAACACGTATATCTGAAAGCAGGTGAAATTATTTTTCCATTCGTACGTCTAAGAATTTTCTATTGAATGAATTGCATTTTTTAATTTGTTCAGAAGAAAGTTATTCCATGAACCGTTTTTTTAATAAGATGTAAGAAAAGGAATAAAGTTGAATTAATTTCGTATTAAAGTGATTGCGCAAGTTACTTTTGGCTATTCCTAATGCTCATTTTTTTTTTCTTGAACATCAGTCAAATAAATATTTCAGTTACCTTTATAAATTTAAAGAAGATGATTCATTGAGACATTTAAGTATTATTTGTTCTCAGATTTTGGACTTAACATTATAGCTATTACTAAATATTCGTATTAACTAACTATTCACTAAACGTATTATATATAAACGTATATTTGAAAGCACATGAAATTATTTTTTCATTCATACGTCTAAGAATTTCCTATTGAATGAATTGCATTTTTTAATTTGTCAGATGAAAGTCTGGTTTCTTTTCCGCTCACTGTTAGAATTGAGTAAAATCAAAAGTAGGTAAGATTTTTTCCATTTAATTATATCTTTCAAATTATTAATGAAACCATTAGCGATGACGTTTAATTCGTTGATAAAATATTTCTTAAACAAAATTTATATCTCTAATTCAGGATTAAAATACATTTTATATCTGACTTTAGACGCTATTTGCAAAGCAAAATGTTTCTCAACGAATGTCGAAATTTTATAAATATTATAAATATGTCATTAAATGACTTTTAGAATAATGATGCTAGTTAATTTTATTTAATTTCTAAATTTTGCGACTTGAAAAGGATATCAGATCTGATTTTGAGATTCGATCCATTATTAAATTTGAAATTAAATTCTATGAATTGTTAGGTTTTCTAACTGAATCTGAATATTAAATTTTTGATTTCTGTTTATTGTTCCATTTAATTTTTTAAATGAAACTGCCGATGGATATTTTTATGAAAGCTTATGATTAGAATTCGTTGTGCGTTCACTAAATTGGTTTACAAAAATCTAATTTAGTTGGCACTTTTTGGATAATAGAGTATTCAGTGTATCCGCCGTAAAATTTAAAATCATATTTTCAGTTGTGAATTAGAAAATGCTTTTATCATTGTTGATTGCTTTTAGGGATTAACAAAATTTTTATTTAATTTTTATAAAACAATTATACTTGGACTTCAGATTCTAGAATTATTCTTTTAAATATGTAAATATTTTGTTAATGATGCGAAAATTCTTCAATCTGGCATTCAAAATTTCATTCAACTTCTATAAAAGTTTAATTTCTTAATAATAAATAAATAAATATTGTTCATTTAAAAGCTTAATTTATTTATTATAATCATAATTAAATTAATCAAAAACGTTGAATTACTTTTTGCAGCAAATTAATCTTTTTCAGTCATGTAGACACTACATGACTTGAAAAGAAATTGAATTTCACATATTTAAATATATAAAAATGGTACTGAAGAAATGTAATTTAATTACACGTTTTACATTTTAAGAATATTTTAATAAATGCGATATTTATTTATATCATTAAAACTGCCATTCAAAATTTATCAGTTTATAATAAGTCAAACCCACTATCTTGCAAAAAATGTTTGCCAGATATGGTACTTTATGTACTTTTTATACAGTAGTTTTTCTATTCAAATTAAAGTAATATCCAATTTTAGACAGAAGGGCGTTACTTTTGTAAAATAAAATTTCTTCATTTTCTGCAAGTATATCATTACATTTTCTAGTATATCATTATTTCTCAGAAAGATCTTAAAACTAAAGAATTATTGTTCCAATTTTTCTAATTAATTTTTAAATATTATATATAATAATTTTTAAATAGGAAATAGAAATAAAAATATTTCTAATTAATTTTTATATATATTTAATGCATAGTATAAATTTTAAAATTTATATATAAAACATCTTTCTAATTAATATATAAATTTTCTAATTATTTTTTAAGTATTAATTTTTAAATATAAATTAAATATTAAATATAATAATATATCTACGCCTGTTTAGGTAAAAAATGATTCTGCGAATTAAATGTCTATTCAGGACATGTAATCTTAGCTTTTTTCTCACCTTCATTTTAGATTAAATAGAAAACGCAATTTGTTCAAGTTATTTTTTAAAATTTTATATCGATTTTGATTCGCAAAAAAATCGATAGATAATTTCTGAGCAATAATTACTGGGCTTTTTTTTTGTGTGTGTGTATGTAGCATATTCACTATAAATGCTGTATTTAATGCTTGTGACTTCCAAATTATTTGTTAAATTAAATTATTTGTATTTTAATTAAAATGTTGTTAATCTTTCGATCAAAATCTCTAATTAGAAAACATTAGACTTTAAGTTATCTTTACAGATAAACAGTAATTCACGAATCAGAAAATATAATTACTTATTATAAGAATATACTATAAGGAGAAATGATACTGTATAAAATTGATATTGTATAAAATCCAACTTGTTATTTATTATGAATTTATGTTTCAGTTAATCCAATATTTTCATAAACACTCACATGTGGCATTAGAAACTTTTAGATTAATTTGGAAATTTAATTTTTTTTCAGAAAAACTACGGTCGTAGTAACCTTTTCTAATAAAAAATTAATTATTAATAAAAAATTTCTCATTATTTTTTTTGCATTTTAAAAATATTGATCTAGTTCACAATACACAATATTTGTTTGTCTAATTGAGAGTTTTTATTAACCGAGAGAAACAGTAGTAAAGAAAATAACCTAAATATGTTGATATGAAATTTGACTGAATATGGATAGGAAGGAAAACAAATTTCTGAATTTTTTAAAACTGCGCATATTCATAGCAGCTCTATATCATAAACAATCTTGTAGACTTGGTATAAAGGGCAAGTCTTTATGCTAAAATAATTTTATTTCAGTAAAAATATACATAAAAAATTATGAATGCTGAAAAGATATAAATAAGAACATACCTTTTTGGAACCAAACATTTCTAATTCGAAGAAAAAAAATTGCTGTTATCATTAACACTAATACAAATAAAACAAAATTAAATCAAATTAGTTGCAGCATACTAGTGATGACAGGAAATAAAATATTCAGTTTAAACCAATTAAAAGTAAAAGTTATTAAAATCAAGAAATTTAAATATATAGAAGCACAATTAAATAAAATTAATAAAACATCTCTAACTTTCGTAGGAAATTTGTAAATACATTAATTACCATCTAAAATAATTAGAGTTATGGCTTAAATGAAACCCCATTATAGTAAAATTCTAGTTAAAACATGATTAAGGTGAAAAGAAGCAATAAGTTTCTTTTATAATCGATAGATTTTTCACCTCTGAATTCTTTTTATGAATATAGCGGATATGTATTTTTATAACTCTTGTACAATTGTAATTTTATGACAGCCAATAAAAGAGAATATATAGAAATGCCGATTTGGGAAATCCGATGTCTGTCCTTAATTAGATAAGTAATAATTTTTAAATGCGAATATATTAGGATAACTTCTGTTCAATGATTTAACAAATGCAATAAACACAGACAAATTCATTCTAGAATGTGCATTCAATGTTCCAGTTATATAAATAACTGGTCGCATTTGGTGAGCACATAATTTGCTAAAATTATCGGCTGTGCGTTTTTTTTTTCTTCATTAATTCTGTTTTACATAACATGGTGTTTGTGATTTCTTCCTTCCCAATGGAGTTTTAAATATCACATTTGGTAGACATTAATGCCATGTTATTGAAATAACATACATTTGTTCCATTTATTACATTCTTAATGGAGTCGAGTCCCATTACATCATTAAAAGGCTGTCCTATGACATCATAGTGTCAATAAAAGTGTAAGGGTTGTGGCAGTTTATTCTAATTGCACGCTGTCTTTCGTGGTATTTTAATTTCTTTTTTTTAATTCTTCATACGAAGTAATGCAGATAATAAGCATAATCTTCTTTTCTAATCATTCAACAATTACAGAAAATCCCACAGTTAAATGTTTAAGAAAACTATGAAAAGGTCTTAAATTTCGTTGCAATATTGAAATGCATTATTAAAAATTATTTTAAAAGTTTAAGCAATTGCCAAAGTTTAGAGGAAAATATACAACAATTAAATCGATTTCATTCGACAATCTTTTTGAATTTTAAAATTGTATTATTTTGCATTTCTACCATAATATCTTTTTGGAAGACGTTTGGAAAAACTGAAAATTTTATTTTAGTTTTTAATTAATAAAAATTTTAATCGAGACTTCCAAAAATTTGTTCAAAGGATGCACCATCTAAAGCTTATTTGAATAAAATTTGGTAGACATGTGAAACGGTCTAGTCTGTAGAGCTGGGTATACAGTGCGCACGCATATAGACACATACTTACACATATTCCTTTATTATTAGTAAAGATTATAATTTTGATGATCGAACAGCACGTTACTGAATGTTTATGGTTTATACGGCATGTTTCATAATTAAAGCGTTTTCTTACAAAAATTAAATTTCGATAAATGGGAAATCTATAAATGGGAAAATATATAAAATATAGTAATTTTTATAGCATGAATTTAAAGTTTTAAAAATATTTATACATACAGTTCTTCTATTTGCAAGCTCTTAAATTTCCGTTGCGATTAATATGTTCATCCTAGATAATATATTGTTTACAGAAAGGAAGACGCTGTGTCTAGTCCTGATTTAAATTTAGGTAAGTGTAAAAATTTCATCTATATAAAAATTCTTATATGAAATTACTTCTTGAAAACATAATCTGCAGATAGATATAAAGCAGGAAAGGTCATGATATTAGCATTTAAGAAAACTTAAAAATGTGAAATTTCTTTTATAAAAATCATTCATCTTTATTCAAATTAAATTTGTAATCATATATATTTATTAGATTGCATCCAAATAATAAAATTTATTTCTTTTTGTTATGTAGATAGATATTGACATTATTAAGTATTGTAAATGCATCATTCAAAAGTGTGTCTAGCCCACGATAAATGAAAGAAAAAATGAACTTGTCATTTGAAAAAAAAAAATAATTTTCTATAGATTATATACTTTAACGGTTTAAAGTAAATTTCAGAAAGAGATTATTTCAATCCTCCTTATCTCATAAAACATTAAAATTCATTTCTTCATTATTCCATACTATTTAGCGAGCGGCGGTATATAAAGGCGGTGTTTTATATAAAGCACTAACACACGCGTAATTTCAAAAGTATATAGACTTATCAGTAGGCTTTACATATAAATAAAATTTGGTTTCTTTTTACAGATAAAACTATTTTGTGAAAGAAAAAGTTTCTAATAACAGGAAAATTCAAAAGTGACGCTATGTTGGAGAAACTAATAATTTGTATAAAGTTTGATTTTTTTTTTACAATCAAGTAATATGAAACTCCTTTTTTGTAAGAAATAATATACATTAATTTTTTCTCCTTATATCTCGGAAGGATTCAATTTCCATTAAATTTTGTTACATTTAATAAATAAAAATTTATCTTCAAATGAAAAAAAAATTCTCTAATAGTTTTGTCGGAAATCTGAATATGTTTAGAATATAGCTGCCCCATTCGCGTTTTAAAGAAATAAAAAAAAATATTTCGAATTTTTAGCAAATAATAAACATATTTGTTATTATTTTGTTAGTATTTCTTTCTATATCAATAGCTAAAGTTTTAATTTACCATAAAAATTTTTTATTGTTGAAAATAATTTCTATGCAAACAATGATTGATACTACTCTAAAAGAATGGAATCCTTTTGTATAGATTTTGGATTTCCTCTGCGTATTTTTATTGCTTTTAGTGAACTTCTATATAAATAAGAAATTCAAGACATTCGCTTTTTTTTTCTTGTTAAAACCTGTCTTTTTTGTCGCAACGCCCATTGAAGTCATGACAGATGTTTGAAATAATTGTACCGAATTTCACTGAAGGTCATACATTTGGTAAATGAATAGTGAATTTGCAAATTTCGCAGTGGAGTTTTCTGAAAAGCTTCCCTTTTCAAAAGTTGTAAAAGAAGTTACTTTTTATATTTAAAAAAGTGAATTACTAAAATAATTAATTAAATCGGATGTAAATATTGCATTAAATATGAAAAGTAATAAAATAATCTGACTACGCTTTTAATATAATTTTTTTAAATTGATTGTTAATAGTTGAATATCTTGTTTTTGAAAATGAAATTATATAAATGTCTCATAATTTCTATTCTGAAACGGAGTTTTAAAAATAAATTAAACTCATTAAAATTATTGATTTTTAAGGAAAAGGCTTACTTACATTTTCAAGTATATAAATATTCAAAAAATGTCGTTAACTTTTATAATTGGATCTTTTTGAATATGGATTCCTTAGAGAAAACAAATTTCGAATGAATTTTTCCAATACTGTCTTTTAAGTTTTTTTATATAAAAACTCGGACGTCTCAGTACTAATATTTGAAATAATCGAATTCATTCCTGCTATTTTGGGCCGGTTCAAAACAATTTATTATGAATTAATTTGAAATACAAATTGTTATTTTATTCACACTCGTCTTCGAGTTCTTATGTAGATATTTCATACTAACGTTCTAAATTCATTCTAACTAATAACTGAATTCCATATTAACATTCTAAAAGGTTTTTATTGAAGATTTTTAAATTCTTTATAAATTTATAAAAAGACGAAAAAACCATTATTCACTGAATTTAAATATTTATCGCAGGCAAAAGGCAAAATGCCTTTAAATTATGTTTAATATTTACGAACTGATTGAGTTTAATTAAAAGCTTCAAGAGAAAACAAGTTAATTAACTTTTAACCTAAATTATAGACAAACCAGATTTTTATTACTATTACTTAAAATTCAAATAAATTTTCTTATAAAATAACAAATTTATTGAAATAAATATTTATTGTAACAGAAGAAAGCAAAATATAGTAAAATAGAATACATTGTGTTATTTTTTTGTTATACGTTACTGATTTAAATGAATAAATAACTTTCCTATGATGTATATTGCGTTATAAGGCGGGATAACTTTTAAATTGATATTATTGCAATGTTCTTGTTGAAGCTGTAAAAAGCAATAATATTTCTAATGAATAAAAAAATAACTTCGCATTGATAAAAATTATTTTTTCTTTTATTGTGAGATTAACCTAGTATTTCAAATAAAAAACAGCAGCGTTCACATTAATTTTAAATAATAGGATGATTTTGCATTAATGATTGTTTCTTGTTTTATTATGTAGCTAACCGTCAGCCTAAAATGCGGTATTTTTGCAATGAATCAGAGACAGCTTTCACTTTAATTTTTCCTTTTAATTTCAGATTATATGATTTCTTTTAGATCAACATTTCATCTAAAAGGAAACAGCGCTTATATTTTGTGATGAATAGGAAAAATGGTATTTTTTTTTGTAGAGATTTTTTAAAAAACAGTTTAATATTTTTTAGAGTGTTAATTGTTTTTTTTACGAGATAATAGACACATTCCATTTTATCGTTAGCTGCTGTTTTGTTTATAACATTCTTTTGTAGTTGCTCAGTAATTTGGTCAGCAATTTTTTTTAATAATATTTGATAGCATGTTACAACCAATGAATTTTTGATTGATATCTTTCCATATGTATATATGGAGAGATTTAAAATAATACACAAGCAAAAAAGGAAACATTGAAGTACAAAATATAACAAAAAATAACAAATAAAAGCATAATTTTTGAAGCAGAAGGCAGTTATGAAGACAGTGAAGAGACTTTCGATTTTTTTTAAACTTTGTATTATTTGTATTAAACTTTGTAATTAGATTTTAAAATATCATAATATATACAATGTTGGCCAAAATTGTGGACACTTTTGAAAATTTTAATGTTTTCTAATTTTGTATGCTCATAGAAAATATAATGTTTTACAAAATGCAAACTATTATATATCATTTTAAAGAGAATTTAATGCTAATTTCAATACAAAAACAAACATTGAAATATTTGCAATACAAAAAAAGTTGAGCGGCAATAATTGTCGAGATACATTAGATGCTGATGGACTGCAGTGAGTTATCAGTACTTAGAAGGGTAACCTTTATTTTTTATTACAACTTCACACTGATATTTCATTGAGATGACTAGATTTTTAGCTCTTCCTTAGTTATTGCATGATGCCAAGAAACAATTATAGCCTCAATTAATTCTCTTTTATTTGATAAACGCTTCATATGTACAAGAGTTTTCAAACAGTGCCATAAGTTCTCAATAATTTTGTGGTCAGGACTCTTTCCTGGCTATGATAACAATTCAATGCTCTTTGTACTAAACCACGCTTTCGATATTTTTGCTGTGTGGCAAGGAACTGAATCCCGCTGAAAAATAAATGATGTGTTGTTAGGAAAGAGATCACTGATGGAAGGTGCATGGCTTGGCTCTAGAATAGTGTCAATGTATTTTTTTTGCATTTAATGTCCCATCGATAACATGAAGGAGCCCAATGCCTTCTGCTGACATGCATGGCCAAACCAGAACACTAACTGAGTTCTTCATAGTTGCCTGAATGCAGTCAGGATGTAGCTCTTCGCCTATTCTATGTCTTACATATTTTCGCTCATCACTACCGAATAACAATATCTTTGTTTCATCACTCCGTATAACTTGTGACCATTGATAATCTGTTCAATTAACGCGTTCCTTTGCCTATTGTAATCTTTTTATATGCTGCTGTAAATTGAGATAAGGATTTTTTCGTTGAATTCTACCTCTTAGTCCAACATTTAATAATCTTCTCCTGATTGTTCTTGAATTGATATAAATACCAGCATCATTCAATTGACTTCTGATGGCCGCTGATGACAATCTTCTATCTTGAAGACATAGTCTTTTTATTCTTCTGTCATCAACAGATGTGGTGCATCTTTTTCAGCTATTTCCTGCTTTGTGTTTTATTGAATCTGCCTCTTGATATCATAAAAAAGCGTTCAGTCTCCAGATGTAGTCACTGAACCATCCACATCTCTTGCAATTTTAGCATTGGAAAACCACAATCATGTAACACGATAATCTTAGTTCTCTTTCTAGGTGTTCAACCTTTTCTTTTATTTGATGTCATTGCTTATTGGCTAAATATTAGAAATATTTATAAAAATACCAATTATATATTAAAATGTTTAACAAAATTTCTAACTTCCAATTTGATTACATAAAAAAACAATCTTCCTTCTATAGAAAAAAGCACAATAATGACTTGTTCCAACTTTAAATATGATGACAACTTCTGCTAACATTTATTAACATTTGATTGGCTTCCAGAACAAGAACAATGATTTGTCAGGAAAGTTAGAAATTACAATCCACTTCCTCACTGTGTTTATTATTCAGATTAAAGTAAGTATAAATTTTTTGTATTTCAAATATATGCATTTTGTTTTTTGTATTAAAATCAGCATTAAATTCTCTTTAAAATGATATGCAAGATTTTGCATTTTATGAAATGTAACATTTTCTATAAGCATACAAAGTTAAAAAACATAACGATTTTCAAAAGTGTCCACAATTTTGGCCACCACTGTATATATTCTGCTACCATCCTTTCTCCACAACATCATCTGAAATTATTTCATAATTATTCTTGGATAAAGAATCTCATCTAGTCGCATGTGTAAAAGATTTATGAAGTATTTTCGAAGAAAAAAGTTCTAGTTGTATACGAAGTAATTATTCGTAGTTTGAATTATATGTAATATGAAATGAATGAAGAAAAGGCAATTATTTTAATAATTTATTTGGTGATAATTTAATAATTTATTTTGGTTATGGCTGTAGAAATATAGCTATCCTGCAATTATTCGCTGTTAACTGAAATTAAATCATTGCAGGTCTGATTCATATTTGATATTATTCTATTTAGCATTTATTTAATTTCATTTGGCAATCATTTAAAGAATTACTATGAAATAAATATTTAGAGTAAAAGAAAAAAACGTTTAATTGAAGTAATTAGTAATTGTATTGATATAATTATTTTATTTAGGGTTTTATGAATTAGATAAGAGACATTAAATAATTTTTTGCAATATCCCACTCATAGTGCATACATAGCTTTCTTTAAAAAGATCTTTTTTGTTGTCTATATTGTTGATCTAGTTTCTACATGTGTTAATTTTGGTATACCACATGTACAGAAAATGCTATAATCTTAAAAAGTTAAAAATGCGACTTCGGGATTATAATAAATTTTGAGATTCTAGAATACACTGAATTCATAAAAAAATACATGTTGTATATGTCTTTTCCTCAGGTGTAGCTTAGTAACAGCATGCACGTCTATTCCAATGCATATAAACATAACTAAAAATGCAGAGTTAGATAGATAAAATTTTGCCTGTTATCTTTACTTTACAGATCTATATCAATTTCTAGACCAAATCTTTCAACATTAAGATATAAGTTTTTCAATATATATATATATATATATATATATATATATATATATATATATATATATATATATATATATATATATATATATATATATATATTCATATTGAATACATATATATATACTATATATATTGTTTTATAAAATTACTGAATAAAAGCATTATATTAACAATGGTATTTTTAAAATACCTTTTATGATTCGTCTTGAATGAAAACAATATTTATATGTCTGAACGTTGTATACATGTTTAGACAATATATGCATTTTCAGTAATTGAGTTCTTTTCACAAAAGGATTGAAAATATCAAATATATACATCGAAGCTAGGATTGAAAAAAATTTTTAAGTTATCTTGAAAATAAATAAAGAGAAAAATAGGTAAAGAATTAAAAATTTCATTTTAAGTAGCATAAAGAATTTTTCAAATAAAAATATTCGACGTTATTTTTTTTTATATCTGCAAGTTGCGATTGATGATGATGTCCGTGATGCTTTCTTATACAAATTGAAAGTATTGTAATTATTGTAATCGACAAAACATTTCAACTCGATATTTTGACGACTCTCCATGCTTCAGATCTCCCGGGTTCCAAAAAACACATTTTTGGATTTATATCTGTTTATCACTCTGTCTATCTGTGAACATCATTATTCAAAGACGCTTTCAGCTAGGCGAATGAAATTTGGATATGAACTTAACTGAGATGAATTTAACTAATGAACTTAAATCTGTAGATTTCTATCGAATTTTGAGCGAAATCCGTTTGAAGAAGAGACTTTCCGAGGACAAATGATCATAATGGCCACAAACCGTAATGTACTAGATAGATAAAATTTGGTCTGCAATGTAGTTTTTCAAAAAAAATTGAATCAAATCCATCAAGGACATGACCGTCTGTCGGTCTGTATTTCCGTATGCATATGAATGAAAAATAATTAAATAAAAGAAATTTGATATGTGATCTTGCGGCTACAATTATGGCTGTGTGTCAAATTCTAATTTCAATCGGTTAGTAAAAAAACTCCGAAATAGGTATTTGATTTTCTGACATTTGTGTATGATGGGCATGTCAGCGATTAAATATTACTTTTTCTACAAAAACAAACAAACAAAGATTGCAAGAGGGATTCACGTCAGAGATTGACATTTCATAACTTCTCTTCATCGATGCCATACAATTAATATACAAGTCTCGATTTTCTTTATCCATACTCTTGTGTGCGGGACAGTCAAAATAAAAATATGAGTACTCATGGCATTCATTACCAACCGAAGATCCCCATTTTTATGCAAGAAGGAAGGGTTAAGTATAGAGTACGCTAGAAAGTTTTGGGAAGACTTTTCCAACTGGATATTTTTTATTCCGTTCTTTATTACTTATACGTTTGTACTCTGCCCTGCTAAAATTTTTGATACATTACTTTGCATGCAAATTATATGAGTTGTAATAAGGAATTAGGTTTCTTAAAAACTGTGTGGAGAAGAGGAAAATAGTATAGTAGCGCATAAACATCATACAAAAAAACAATAATTTTTAAATTTATCGCTTGTAAACATTGAAATCACGAAATCAAAATCAATAGCTATAAACCTACAATAAAAAAAACGATTTTGGGTAATTTTAGAGAATTTTTATCTTTTTCGATCGGATTTTGTATAACACAAAAGTCAAACAATTTTCTTTATTTTACACGAGAGGAGATATCGGTATTTGAGAATATGTAAGAACTCAGAATCGGGGTTCTTTTTTAATTTTTTAATTTTAAAGGCTCTGGTGTCATTGCACAGCTAATCCCTTGGCAAACATGAAATTTACTGATATACTAATTCTACAATTATTTGTTTGCCAATTTTTGCTTGCATTTTAATAAAAAATCGGCATTATTCTGCCTAGAGGAATGAAAAGCACGTGTCTCGTCTTTATGGTGATCTAGTGTACATTCGGACTTTCAGGAAGAGCGATTTATGGGTTACAGAAAGAAACCGGAACGGAATGAGATAGCTGGCTCTGGAATAGTACAAAATATGACAGATCGGAAACACGTGATCTGTTGGGCGTCGGGTATATATAGGGTTAGGATAGGAAACAAAAACAAGCAGACTATAAGTAGAGCCATTTGCAGACTCATTTGAAGAGCCTGAAACGGACGTTTATGCATGGAATTTAAAATTAAATGCATTTAAATTTTGGAAAGTGGATTATTAAATGTGTTTTGTTTATGTGATGAAATCTGTGTCAAGTTATTACGCTCAAGTGAAAAGGCATCTTTTAGTAAATATTGCTGGCATTGCATTTTGGATTTTAAAGTCTGTCATGATAGTTAAGTTAATTTTATTTATTTATTTTTCTATATTTTAAAAAAATAGGGTTAGTAACTGATAGAAAACTGTTATAAATTGTTTTGTAAGTAAAATAAATAGCTTCGAGTAACATTTCATTAATATCTAAAGAAATCTTTCTAACGTTCTTGTAAAGCAAATTCTTACCAAGAAAGATTTTACCAATTTTCAAAAGTCATTAATGAAAACATTTCTTTTTTCATATGTACAAAAATACAAGAAAGTAACTGATAATATCTGATATAACTGATATAATTTTTTTATTTGTACGTAAAACTAATTAAATAAGTATTATTTAATGACTATTAATTTAAATATAGTGTTACATATTATTTTCAAAATAGTATGACAATAATTTCTAATATTTCTGGTAAAAATTTATTTCTATTCTTACAGTTGTTCAATGGTTTAGAAATGATAGAACTTAAGTTACAGTATCTGAATTTCATAAATTTTTTAAGAAATGTATTTTAAGTATAAAATATGGAATGAAAAAGAAAATTTATTAACAATTTTGATGACTTCTTTTAGTATTTTAAAATTATAAAAGCATTTGTTTATGCGAAATTAATATATTTTAATTTTATACTTACATTTTTATATTAATTTCTCCTATAAATTTATCAGTTTTTTTATCCAGTGAAATATTTAGAAATACTTCTCTTCGCTGTAGAAATTTTTTTGGTGGGGAGGGTAATTAATAATTAGAAAGTTAATAGCCAAATATATTCGAAATGAAAGTATTCGCATTAATCTCTTATGTAAAATAAATTATTCAATATTATGAAATTCGTTTACTTAAATCAAGTTCATAAATCATATAAACGAAGAATGTTAGTCAAACAAATAAAGGCTCAAATTAAACTTATGGAATACGGTGAGTTTATTCAATTAATGTTATTATCTGTCTATATCTACATCTCTCTCTCTCTCTCTCTCTCTCTCTCTCTCTCTCTCTATATATATATATATATATATATATATATATATATATATATATATATATATATATATATATATATATATATATAAACCAAAAAATAAATAAAAAAATTTATTTTTTAATTAATCATTCAGTATATCTATTACATGCAAAGAAAATTTCTGGCCATTTTAAAATGCGCAACATACTGATATTCTACTTCTTATACAACACATAAAGAAGATTAGATATTTGTGTTAAAGATGTTTATAGATTTATAAAGACGTTATAAAGATGATTATATGCCCATATATTTCTTCTTGAAAGATTTATTATTAAATTTGTAAAAAGTATAAAAAGATCAAATTTGCATTTAAATCTCCATTACATTTTCTCTAAATAATTAAGAATCAAGCAATAAGAATTATTTTATTATTTGTGAGTGTTTAAAAATAAATATTTTCTTGTGATAAATCAGTCAGAATAAAGAATAATTTAGCAACTTCAAGATGGAATTCATATTTAGATATTATTCAAAAAACCCATTTGAATTGTATATATTTTCTAAGAGACCTGAAACACCTCTGTAAAAATTCATTAAATTCAGTCATTGTTAGTTTAAAAATTCATTGATTATGGATTGGTTATTATAATTCAGAAAATACATTTCTCAAAATGTGTGAAACATTCGATCAAACAATATGATTTTATTATATGCGATGCAAATTTATAAGTAAAACTTGAAAAAAGAGTAGCAATACATTAATGACACTTCTAAGTGAAATAAATACGACCTACATGAACTGAGCGGAAAATGTTGCAAAAATATTACAATTATAATTACACAATAAAAAAAGAAATCATTAATGAATTTCCAAAATTATTATTATTATTTTAATCTTGGCCGAGATGATTATTTTTTAAGCTGTTCTTAAAAGTTATGAATGTATTCAAAGACAATTTTAAATTTTTAATGTAATTTTCATTTTTAAAATTTAGCTAACAACGTTATTTATGTATAATTTATTGAATTCTAATATATTATTATAAATATAGAGTTCAGTGTGAATAATATATTTAAAAAAGTTAAATTATAAATAAAACTGAAATCATTGCATTATTTTCTAAGACAAATAAACTTTTTTACGACAGTAATTTTAGGACATTAAATGAATCAATGAATTCAATAACCTAAGGTATTTTAGAGAATATCACAAAACGAATAGAATTTCCAAATTTTAACTTGGAATTTAGCTTGGTTCAGTATAATATTATAATAAAAAAGTTATTGTTTACGAAAAATAAGAAGTATTTATTATAGAGAAAATATATAATTTTAACAAAAAAAAAATCTTGGGGGGAAAAAAATTTCGAGTATGTATAATTTGAGATTTATTTAATTTAGAGAGAGTAAGTAATTTTATACTTTTCTAAGCTATAAAAAGGAGCATAATGAATATTAAATACTGATACTAAATACCAAAATTATTCAAAAAACATTATGCATAATGCATGTTAACTATTAATTAGATGCAAACTAGCAAAGCTTTTTAAATTACATTTAATGATTTAGCAGTTTCGCATTATTTTACTATTGCACAACTGTTTAACAAACAATATGATGACGTATTGTTTTAAAGTTAATTGAGTTTTAGGTGTTTATCGTCTGTTAAAAGCCTTAATTTTGCCAGTTCATACTCTAATGATGAATAACAAATGAACTGTAAAAAATGCAACTTTGAAATCATTTACAGATCTTTCTGAGAAAGCGTTTTAGCACAATGTAGGATAAAATGCTGTTGAATATCGAATTCTGTGTTTTGTTACGTTTGCTATTTAAATTACCTCCACTAAAAAAATGTCATTTTTTTTTTTTTTTTTTTTTTTTTTTTTTGCTATTCCGTGAGTAATAGAATTCTTTAATGGTATAGTTCTTTTTCTAATACGGATCATCGGCTAATTTTTCTCACAGTAAATTTTTAATTTAAAAATGTACCTCATTTTATATTTCATTGATTGATTGATTGAAAATAAAAGCTAATGGAAATAAAATATTCAAAGTTTTAATTTAATTGTTCTTTAATTTTATGGAATTGTATTCATTTTGTTCCTGGTTTCATTTATGGGTTATGTATACATAATTCAACTGTAATTTATACTTTTATTTAGATATTTTTTATATTCTATTACTTTCTTGATAATTAGTTTTGAAATATATTTTTTTAGAAGCAGAATTGACATCTCTGTGTGTGAAATATTTCAAGACAGACTTGAGGTGAAAGACTGAAGATGTAAAGAAAAGCATGAATTTAAGTCTGCCGACTGACTCGAATCCTCCGAACAAAGCTTCCTTGAACGTTTTGTTCGTTCGGCTCGAGTTAGAATGCTGACAATGAAACCAACAGATATTTTCAGCCTTGAAACGAAACCCTTTGTCACCAAATTTACAGATTTGTTATTCTGAACAGCGATGTGCCTTCAACCTGAATAAAGCTGTGGTTTCATTCCAGTATGAGACATCTTTACAGGTATGCTCTTTTATATTTAGCAGTAGATTTGATTATTCTTTTTTGTTTCAAAAGTAAGATCTTGTCAATAAATTCATACATATTATATTAATAAAATGTCTGTATATTTTATTCTGACAATGTTTACAGAGGGGTCGGACAATCAAAAATGCTTTTTTAAGTGTAACCTCCATGAAATTTATTTCAACGCTGTTGCCATGGCAATATAATTAAAAGGCTCCCTCACTCCACCAAAAACATACCACATATCGAACATCTCTTGTTGCAAAATATATATAGGTTTTACTTTTTGAAGTATACTATAACCTTCAGTATTAATTTAAATTCAAGATACATTTGATTTGCATTCATTAGTATATTTTATAAATCAGAAAACTGAATGAAAACGGGATGAAAAGCAAACTCCAATCTTAGCTATGTGACGACTACTAAATAAGTTGTTGTTTCTTGTGGCACTTGCCACAGACAAGCCCGCTGTTACGAAGACAGCCATTTAAGCCGGAGAGAGAGCGTCTCTTGTTTTTATAGTAGTGCCAGTTAGGGCCAAAAGAACGACTTTGTTATTCACGCATCACTCATTCGCTTGCACAACCCCTTTTTACAGGAGACCACATTCACACATCTCACAGAAGAACAACCATGCCCAAACCGGAACTCGAACTCGGGAAGTCCAGACCACGGGAAAGACGCGCTACCCCTCTGTCAGGACGCCGACACATCTAAATATGATTAACAATATTAATAAACCAATATATACAAAAATATAGTATTTTTGAGTGAAATTATAGATTTCGCCTTTTCTCGAATACTTAGCACTGTTCTCGCTTTGTGTTTTTCAACAATAGCAAAATAATCAATGTTGAAATGGGTTCATTTTATATGATTTACAAATCGATTTCGACGCACGATTATCTGGCTGATTCTGCTATCCTTTCAGTGATAATGTTTCATAATTAAAGCCTGTCTTATAATAATGCAAAATAAGTAAAAATATGTTCATGATTATTATTTCGTTCATGAATAATGTTAAATGTTCATGTTCATGATTTTTTTTAATTCGTAATTTTCGTAATTCTCTACACACACGCACATTATATATATATAGTAATTATAAAAGCTATCCCGATATATGAGACCCGTTCACAATAAAAGAATAAAAATTTGGTTCAAGGTAAATGCGCTCAAGAATCATATGGAAAACAACATTTAAGCTCTAAGTTATAGTAAATATCAAAATTTCAAAATTTTCAAATGACAACGCCAGCTTTTTTTTTATTGGAATATGTTTTCCATAACAAAACACAATAAAATACGTTGGAACGGTACCTGTTGCACGAAAATCACTAGCATTGACAGACTAAAAAGAAAAGAGAAAATAACCAATAACAACAGAGAAATAGAAAAAAAAACTCTCTTTGCATTTTATTGTGTTTCACAAATTTTCTGTTTAATCTACTTCAACCGCGATGACATCTTTCATGCGGCAGATGTGCCTAGAACCAAAGTACGTGCCATGCTGAAAATTCTGTTAAGCTTCACATCTCTGTTAAGCCCACAACGGTTTTTTTTTTTTTTTTACATGGATACATCCCAATAAAAAAATTACTGTTACTATTTGAAAATTCCGGAATTTTGTCATAGTTATCGTAACTGTTAGAGCTTAACTGTTGTTTTTCACATGATTCTTTTTCATATGATGCATACCTCAAAATACCTAAAACCAAAATTTTATTTCGTTCCTGTGAATGGTATGATAGTTGTAGTCTCATATATCGGTACAGTTTTTTTTCTTTTATCATCATCCTGAACGTTTTTTTTTTTTTTACTTAGTGTTTTAAAAGAAATTGCAGTCGTTGAAAAAGAAACATAATTCAAGTTTTTGTTAATCTGAATGATTAAAGCTAAAAGTTAAATGTATTTTTCGATATTATTATCATCAAGTTCGTACCATGACCGTTGGAGAGAAATGCGGTACGGCTTCATCGCTAGAAATATGAGGCAAAAATAGTACGAAAAAAAATTGCAACTTTTTACCTGTTCAGGAAAAGAACTTCCCTTTTTCGGAGTGATGCTAAAATCTAAGCCGAAGAATTGCATGTGCATTAGTTTAAAACAATGAAAGTTACCGTTATGATATGTTTATAGGCGTGAAAAATCTGCTCAATTCAAAAGTTAAAATGTTTTGAATTTTGAATTTTATTGAATTAAAAAATTTTTATGAAGTACTTTAAATAACACGCACGCACGCACACACACGCGCACGCACACACACGCGCACGCACACACATACACACAATGTATATCTCGGATTTGAAAGTTTTTTTATCGGATGAATGGATATATTTGCAAGAAAGATCAGATCAATTAAATCTTCCCGAAGGAAGTCTTAATTTGCTCATTCTGTCACATGTACTCGCTGATATCGAATTGTTTGAATATCCACTCCGGGTGACCGATGAATATATGCAAAACTATTTC
Source organism: Argiope bruennichi (assembly GCF_947563725.1). Lineage (NCBI taxonomy): Eukaryota > Metazoa > Arthropoda > Arachnida > Araneae > Araneidae > Argiope > Argiope bruennichi. Next base: position 78,505,117 of record NC_079152.1, read on the forward strand.
AATTAACAGTTCTTTAATACAATATTAGCATTGCTGCGAAAACTTCATCCAATTTTTTTCTAAAAATTATGACAAGAATTTAAAAAAAAAAGGCTTTTAAATTGGTTTTATATTGATATTGGTTATATATTTTTTGACAAAATACTACTTAAATCTACAATAACTGCATTATTTTGAACCTTTTTTTGCAAGAATAAAATTAGTTACGAAAACCAGAAGTTGCGTTTTTTCCTTTGATTGCACATTTTGAAACAGCCCTTTTAAAACGACTGTTGTCATACTTATTCTCACGCATCAATTTTTGATTTATAACAGTACGCAAGAGCAGAACAGTTTATAATATGATATCACAATTATTTAAGCTTTTCTAAGACCATAGGAAACATGCTAACTTCCAAATTCATCAATTTTTGAATGGGATTATTTGGGTTGGCATAATTACCGCAACGTTTTGAACAAGACAGAATTCTAAAGGCTTCAGCTTTTTTTATTTCACACAAAATGATGTGCCTTGATTTGTTACTTAGTTATTAATTGACCAAATTAATTAATGAATCAAATTAAATTTTCCTTATAAGCTGAATGAATCACTTTCCTTAAGCCGATTTTAATTCTATAAATATATTAATATACCATGACTGGAAAAAAATGACATATTAAAGGGTTAAATTGAAATTATTTTTAGAAATCTAAATTTTACCCATTTTTTCCTTAGAAATACCCCACTATAAGGTCAAAACTGAAATAAACTCCTTAAGAATTTCTGGAGCCTCTTTTCCTCTCCTCAGCTTTCTGAACGGAATTAATTGACTAAATAAGACGAAATAAATTGCATGCTTATAAATATAATAATATCCTCCAAGTATATCAATAACAAACTAAGCTTCTTTTATTAGAAAACTGTTGTATTCTATAAAGATATACCTAGTTTGAATCGTAATTCTGTCAAAGGATTTGTGACTAAATCTTTAAGTAGAATTTTTGTACTGAATACTTAAATATAATTTATTACCAAAAAAATTTATACCATTTTTAAAGTAATTTTTTGTTCCTTTTTAAATGATTAAAAAGCGTTTTTAAGATAGATTACAAATTTATTCAATTTTTTGCCAGAGGCTAGTTTATTTGCTGCTTTATCAAGAACTGGAAGAGTGAATGTATTCAGTCTGGCCCAGAAAGATTCTGTAAAGCAGGAACTTTGGTTTTTTTTTAAACAACTCAGATTTCCTGCCGATTTTCTATATTCTGATAAAGCTTTTACTATCTTTTATAAATACCGTTTTATACTGATACAAATAAATGGCAATTTGAAGCAGAAGCATTTATTGCTTGTAGTGTTTGGGACAGCATGATCCAGCGAAGGGCATTTAAAGATCCTTGACTGGTTTTGCACCTCTGGGTTTGGTTTGGTTTGGTTATATTAACGTCCCGTTTGAAGCAACACAAGGGCTATTTTGGGACGGACCTCGTAATTTTGAACCACGGTCAGATGACGAGGACGACACCTGAGCTGGCACCTCCCTCTCCACACCACACCACACCAACGGGAGGACGTTTGGCATGACGGATTTAACGTGCAACAGACCCCCTTACACGACGGTTCTTCGGTGGAATCGGGTCACGAACCTGAAACCCTCTGGTTCCGAATCCGAGACCTTACCACCGGGCCACCGCGGCCCTCTTGCACCTCTGGGATAAGTATTTTCATGTCAGTAGATAAGACTATGTTAATGATTCTGATAAGAACTTGGTAATAATCGACAGTAATTTTTACTTTTAGTGATATCAAATTGAAATAGGAATAATTTGAGGTAAAGCATTCATCAGGGGACATATAACTATAAAAAAAACTCATCATCATCTTCTTCATTTCGAATCTTTTTGAGAGATTTTTTGTGAGATTTGAAAACATTATTTTTAACCAATTGAAATTCTTTTATGCAATTTATATTTGATGATTCACGGTAAATTTCCAATAACAAATAATTCATTTTTCCTTCAGTATATTTTATAATAAAGCAATGACCTAAAATTTGTCGCAGTGGCATAAACTATTCGACAATCTTTGACACGAATTTCGACATTTTCAACCATGTAAAAAATGTTAGTTAATAATAATACATTATTTTTATTTATATTTGGCATTTTTGAAAAGATGTCATATGCAAATTATAAAAAGTTGCTACTAAATATTTTAAATTCAAGTTCTCCCTGTTAAGATTCGCACATGAAGTTTTTTAACTGCACCTAATAATCATATTTATATACCCAATAAATATATAAAAAAAATTTAGGTTTTCAAAAAAGCATATTTCTTGAGTCAAAATTATCATTTCTCATACTACATTTTAAATTTAGAAAGAGATTTAGGCAATTCAAGAATATGAATTTTACTGTTATGAAAGGAAACAACTAATGTGATTGGTTGGTTTCTGCATAATGAACCAGATCTGATGATTCATTATGGATTCGTTTGGATAGTTGGTTATGAAATATGCTTTTGTCAGAAGAAAAGCAAAAATTTCATGCTATAAGAGTCATGAATGTGAAATATTCATTTAATAAGAAGTACATATCTTAAGATGTAATTTTACACACGATGATAGTTAATGTTTTTAAACTTAGTGTGAGAGTCCGCTTTTGCATATTGGAATGCATCGTATTAAAAGAGTAAGGCCTTTATAAATATTTGAATGAAGTATAATAAGTTTGTAATTCCAGAGTTATATATATATATATATATATATATATATATATATATATATATATATATATATATATATATATATATATATAAGTATTAGAATCAAGTTAATAGGAAAAACAAAAACCAAATAAAAATTAAACCAAAAAAATTATTAAAAAATATTAAAAAAGAATCCGGCCTGAAGACTTTTTCAAGGGTCACCCTCAGGCAGGGATTCAAATAAAGGGATTTTTTCTGTGAGGACATACAGACATTAAGTCTAATAATGATTCCTCGTGACCCGAAAATCCCCCGAAATTATGCTCAAGAGATATACCATTTTAACAGAAAGGAAATACAAAATAACAAATTATAAAAAAACCACAAAGTAAAAATACAATAAAAACAATAACAATAAAAACAAAAACAGCATTAAAATTAAAATTAAAATTAAAAACGAAAAGGCCAAGACATACCATCCAACAGTGAACGAAACTTTAAACAATCGATTGTGATTTCCTGTTTTTGAAAGTTAACGGTAAATTATGTAAACAGAGGTAGGCACCCAGCGCCATCTATTGAGTGATCCAATATGCAAGTAAATTTCTATTTTTATTTAAGCCAAAAGATTAATCCCAAACCATACCTTGTTTAATTAAAAAATTGACATTACAGTAATTTCTAGGAAAATCATTTTTAATTAAATTTTTAAGGAGGATATTTGATGCTTCAATATAAGAATTTTTATTATTGCAAACCCTTTTGATCCTGTTAACTTGTGAGAAAATAAGATTTTTGAAAATTTTAGAGTTTAGATTGGAATGGTAGTTACATAGTTTTGTTATTTTAAAGTTGAAATCATCCCTTTTATCGTATATACCAACTATTGTTTTATCATTAGCAATTTCGATTTTTAAATCTAGAAAGGTAGCCTCAAGTTGATTTATATTTGTATCTTTTAGAATTAAATCTTTTGGATAGCAATTAGTAATAATATTAGTATTGTCGAAGTTAATCAAAAGTAGGTCATCAATATATCTCCACCCGTTTATTAAATTATATTTAATTATTTTTTTCTCATAGTAATGCAGGAAAATATTAGCTAAAGCACTTGAGAAAGCTGTCCCCATTGGAATGCCCTTGACTTGTTTATAAAAATTAATACCATTAAACACGTAATATTACTGAAAATTACGTGTTTAATGGTATTAATTTTTATAAACAAGTCAAGGGCATTCCAATGGGGACAGCTTTCTCAAGTGCTTTAGCTAATATTTTCCTGCATTACTATGAGAAAAAAATAATTAAATATAATTTAATAAACGGGTGGAGATATATTGATGACCTACTTTTGATTAACTTCGACAATACTAATATTATTACTAATTGCTATCCAAAAGATTTAATTCTAAAAGATACAAATATAAATCAACTTGAGGCTACCTTTCTAGATTTAAAAATCGAAATTGCTAATGATAAAACAATAGTTGGTATATACGATAAAAGGGATGATTTCAACTTTAAAATAACAAAACTATGTAACTACCATTCCAATCTAAACTCTAAAATTTTCAAAAATCTTATTTTCTCACAAGTTAACAGGATCAAAAGGGTTTGCAATAATAAAAATTCTTATATTGAAGCATCAAATATCCTCCTTAAAAATTTAATTAAAAATGATTTTCCTAGAAATTACTGTAATGTCAATTTTTTAATTAAACAAGGTATGGTTTGGGATTAATCTTTTGGCTTAAATAAAAATAGAAATTTACTTGCATATTGGATCACTCAATAGATGGCGCTGGGTGCCTACCTCTGTTTACATAATTTACCGTTAACTTTCAAAAACAGGAAATCACAATCGATTGTTTAAAGTTTCGTTCACTGTTGGATGGTATGTCTTGGCCTTTTCGTTTTTAATTTTAATTTTAATTTTAATGCTGTTTTTGTTTTTATTGTTATTGTTTTTATTGTATTTTTACTTTGTGGTTTTTTTCTAATTTGTTATTTTGTATTTCCTTTCTGTTAAAATGGTATATCTCTTGAGCATAATTTCGGGGGATGTCTGTATGTCCTCACAGAAAAAATCCCTTTATTTGAATCCCTGCCTGAGGGTGACCCTTGAAAAAGTCTTCAGGCCGGATTCTTTTTTAATATTTTTTAATAATTTTTTTGGTTTAATTTTTATTTGGTTTTTGTTTTTCCTATTTACTTGATTCTAATACTTTTGTATCAATTCATCTGTGTTTTAGAAGTAGCTGCAATTGCGCTCTCTAAATACTATGAAGTTCCTTTTTGGTTTTAGTTTAAATAGGTAATAAATTTTAGTTGCGATTTCGAAACTGTTTTGTTTCGTTTTCATTTTAGTTTCGTTTTCAAACTTTTTCTTACTTTAGATTGGTTATATATATATATATATATATATGTATATATATATATATATATATATATATATATATATATATATATATATATATATATATATATATATATATATATATATATATATATATATATATATATATATATATATATATATATATATATATATATATATATATATATATATATAATAACTGCGCCTGCGTCCTTTGGCGAGTTTGGCGAGAAAGAGAGTGGAGAGCAAGAAAGTGAGGAGCTGAGAGGAGGTAGAAGGCTCCCGTGCTGTAATTGTCAATATATATTTTACTACTATGATTCTATGTGCCAGTGTTTTCATGTTTGAGCTTGTAAATGTTATCCTTGTGTGTGTTCGAAATAAAAAAAATTTAAAGATAAATTAATTTAATTTAAATTATTTATTTTCAAATGTATTTTAGTTTCATTGGTTCTATTATTTATATTTTATGTGTATTTTCTATATACAGTCATGCATCATTGTGTTTCTTATTTAGGTTTTACATATTATTTTCTAGCCTCATTAGCTAATTTGGCAGGATTAATGCTCCCTAAAATTTTCAATGAAATATTTTATGTAACTTGGTCTCTTATTAGTTTCTTCAGCAAAATGTTTTTAAGCTTCATATTTTGATAGTCATGTAACTCATACTATTATAGAAGCCTTACGATATTTTGTTAATTGTAAATTTATCTCTTTAATTTTCAGTCAGGTTCATAAAATTTGAATGTGAAACAGAAGTGAAAAAGACAAAACATAAATAAATATAGAAAAATTTTTTACATACTTTAAAAAAATGTGAATACAGAAAATCGGATTCTTCCACATTGATATTTTATGTGTATTAAAGAATATTTTTTTAGGATTTATGCAATATCGTACAGAATTATTCAATAAAAATTTCTTTGATTCAACATAAAATTCAATTTTCAATTTTACTTCCAAAATGATTTAAATGACACAAATAATATTTTATCTTATTTCAATCAATTAGCATATTTCTGAAAACATTTAAGAAGCTTTAATTTTATACAGTCTTCCGATTCTATGAACCATATTCAATTCTAACAGATCCTATGAATCATAAAATAATCTTGACAATCTAATGTTTCAATAAAAAAAATTCTATCTTTTGCGATTAAATCTAGCCGAGTTATACAGTTTTAATGTTACCGATGTTCTATTGTTATGACTGATTGTATGTTGATAAGGAGACACCTTTCAATAGTTATCCAAACATCGAGTTCACTTAGAGGTGAATTTTTCAAATCAGATGTAAGTATATATATATAAATATATGTAAGGTACATGGTTATGGTAACCCCTATTAAGTTTCAATCACAATACATGAGAGCACATAACAACCATGAACTTGCTTGTCTTTCAATTATCAACTATATTGTTTTTAAACGAATTATTTGTATTTTGTATAACTGTTTTTCATCTATGTATGCCTTAATATCCAATTTCATTTTATCGAATTTCTCTTTATTCTACCTTAGTGGATTTTTGAACTTTTATGGTGACAAAAATTGCAGAATCGGAAAACTCAAGGTTTCGCTCATATCTAAGATTGCGCGGCTTTTGACAACAAGAGGAAATGAAAAGTTTACAGAAAGGTTTCTTTCTATAAATGTTTGGAAAAAAAAGAATACTTTCCAATAAAAAGTTTTGCTGTTTTATTTCAGAAAAACATATATTTAGTTTATCGTTTTACTGAACAATTCTTGTTGAGCATTCTGTGAGCCTGTAATTTCTCATTTAGTAAATGAAGCAAGGGAAGAGTGAGAAATCAAAAAGCAATTTTCTTTATCTTGCAGTCACTATTAAACCTGATTTTTTTTTTTATCGATTTGTGTAGGAGTTGGATTTTTCGCCATAACTTCTTTATTATTCAAGTCAGAAGGCGAATTGCATTCCCTTCCGCTCTCTTTCGTCTTATCTAAATTCCCTTTGAAATTAGAAGAGAAAGATTAAATTTTCTTTACCTTATGTCTTCGGATGAAAAGAATCCATCATTGCCCTCTAGCCTAGCGGCAGAATTTTTTTGAAGTATCTTGCATAAATATGAATTTAGTTTTTGAAATATTAATACTTAAATAAAAGGAGAAAAAACGTAAATTTTGAAAAATATATTTAGTATTTCACTAAATCAAAAATGAATCACAGTAAAAGAGTTTTTCAAAGAGAAAGTTTTATTAAATATGTTTTTCTGAATTTTCAATTGCCATAAAGTAACATTATAACAACAATAACAGAGTAAGATATCAATATTGAAGCTTGACTATTAGGAATGAAGAACTGCAACAAATACTGGAAATTATTTTTTAATGTTGCATTTCCGTTTTTCTTCTAATTTACTTACACTTCCATTCAGAGAATTCGATGCTCAGTGCTTACTGTTTTACTCTTAGAGTCCCATAATAAACAAAAAAGGAAAAAATAGTAAAAACATGAAGTCAGAAGATCAACCAAAAAGCAAGAGTAGCGCAGAGAAGAGCTGGATTTCCATCATTTCATGAAAATGAGCATCCACAGTGCACACAAATGATTGATTGATTTGGAGACTAAAGCAATTTTTTCACCTTTAGTGAAAGTATATAGAGTTAACGGAACAGAAATGCACCCAGAGCCTGATTGAAGACCAGGTAATCAATTTTTTATTTTGCACTTTCACCCTCACTTTCACTCTGTCACTGTTTTTCATTCTTTTTTTCCTTCTACTTTCTCTCATCACTTGTTTATAAGAATCGGTTTCTTTTCTATAAAAGCATGTTTGGTTTATTGTTCATTTTTTTATTAGAAGTCACTCTTCAAAAACATGCAGGTAAATAATTTTCCAAACTCCTACTATTCAGATAGAAATTTTTATCAAGAGGAATTAAATGCTATTAATTATTACACGTAAAAAAGGATGAAAGTTGCAAATTTTCAAAAAAATGTATTTCCACAACATCTGCTGAGAGAAACATTGAATATAAAAATTGCAGATCTCTCTCTCTCTCTTTATGCAGATTTGAATATTGTTCAAAAGTCTTCAACAGCGAGACCCGGTATCAGCAGATATTTCGCAGAGAAGTTTATTCTAAGCATGGTTGGTTAGATGGCTGTAAAGAAAGAAATTTATTATTTTGTTTTAACATGTTTACTTTGTGATGAAAATGAAGATGAACGTATGAACTACTGATGGTGTGATTGCGTCATATTCTAGAAAAATAAATAAAAAAAAACACGAAAATTCTGAAAAAACTCTTAAGAAATGTATTAGATATAGCAAAGTTCGGTTACAATAAATTTCACATCTGGTTTTGAAATTCAAAAATTTAGACTACTTATGGATAAAGTAGCATTTTTTAAAAAAGAATACAGCTTTAGATAAATATTTTTTGCATCACTGCTAGTTCCTGAGGCAATGAACCGCTACGATAAGGTAATTTTAAGAATCATTGTCTTTTAAGTCAACCCTTCATGATAAATGAATTTCTAAGTAATTAATTTATTTTAATCTAATATGTATCAACCTCATATTTTATTCTTTGAAATGAGTCCATAAATGCTAATAATTTTCATGAGTTCTGTTTCAAAAGAATATTAACCTAGTCTTTCTTTCAAGAATAAAATAATGATTTTCGCATGGATTTTTTTCATGGATTCTTAATGATTTTCTCATGGAATCGTTTTATGACTTAAAATATTGTCGAAAAAATGAAAGGACTATCTATTAGCACAGCATATATTAATGCCAGATGATATCTTCCCGATGCTGTTTGATATTTTGAATGCTTAATATTATTGTAAGGACATAGTTACAATTTGAAAGGGTATTTTATGTTAATTAAATTCACAAATAAATATCAGTCCAATCATTGATTTGCAAACACTGCCGGAAGGTGTGAGATGGTTTTCAAGAAAATATGTAATATTGGGACGGAAAAGCAATAAAATTTCCTTTTCTTGCTAATTAGTCATATTGTCTTAAAAATTGTGCAAAGAATAGTACGCCTTCTTAATATTTATCAATTTAGGCAGGTCTTGGTATTCCGATGTTAGAAAGATAATTTATACCAATTCTGCATTAGAAGAAACAAGAATTTTTTAAACATGGTCTTTTAGGAAACTCTATATGGGTGGGGGTGGGGGCACCCAACTCAATAAATAATTAAAAAATTAAAAAAACCCCACCCTTTTGAGTTACTTAGTGAGTTTTTATAACTTACATCTGAATTGCTGCTTTATTTTTAAAAAAAATTAATTAGAACTACACCGTCTGTATTTATCAAAAAATGATGAACAATTAAATATATTTACGGAGTTGATCAGTTTTCCTTTCTGAAATTTATTTTAAAAAACTTGTTGCATAAACGTAATTGAATATCTTCTAAATCCATGTCTTCTTTCTTTTTTTTGAAAAACACAATACTTTTATTTACTTACGAATAATTCAACTATTTTTAACAGAATCTGAAACTCACTATTCAGAGATAACGTGGGAAATTTGAATCCAAAGGGACTTTTATAAACTTGGTATCAAGTGCTTAAGGAATTTGTTGAAAATTTAATTATAAGGGTATATTTAAATTTCCACAAATAATTTTATTAATGATAATGCCCATGATGCCTGTTAAAGCAGAACCTGTAAAATTGCGCATTTCATAACATCTAAATTTTTAGTCTGAAAGTTCCCAACAGCAGGAGATTGTGCTGCCATCTATGGACAAGATTCGAAAAAATATGTTTTTCTTCATTAAGTCGATTTATCATTTGGATTAAATATTAAATATTTCGTTGTACTAATGCAAAATATCGCTTGTTTTATGTAAAAATATAAACTGTCATAAGGAATAGCATAAAATGAAAATAAACAAACAGATTAAAAAAGTAATTTTAAGTTAACAGCGAATTAATTTTTTGAATTGTTCTTAAATTTGATGAGTAGATATTAAAAAAAAATCTTGATTTTTATTTCATTTTAAAAGAATTTGAAATTTCATTTTAGGGGGCCCTCTCATTTTATTTTTATAGAATATTTTAACACATTTCGTTATATTTTTTAAAGTTAAATTTTAATAATTTACTATTTTTTTAAAAATATTCCTCTTGATATAATGAGTATAAAGTAAGATATATTTGAAATTTAATAACAATTAAGTTAAATGTTTGATGTTTTTTTGAATTAATAATTTATTCGTCAATATTCAAAAGTTGATCCACTAAATTATTTTATAATATAAAATTATATATAATGACATTTTATAATATATAATGATATTTTAAAATCTAAATTAAACCCTAATTAATTTCCAAAATTGTTATCTTAACTTAACCCACGTTAACTTCACTCTAAAATGTTCTCTTATTTCCTGATCAAATTCCACTTTTTTTTTATTTAATTAATTCAACACGAGTTCTAAATGGGCTTAATATGCACTTTCACACGCTTCGAGTAAAGGGATAAAAATCTGTTAACCTAAACAATTTCTTTTGAAAGATATCTAAATTTCCCTTTCCTAAATTGGCAAGTGTAAAGAAATTCCTATTAGAATCTCATAGTATATAATGGCAGGGAAAAATATTAAATATTTCTGCCTCCTTTTACACTCATTTCACTCTTCTGCTCTTGTATCGCTAATGAACGTACGTCAGTTTGCATCTTGTACATAAATTATGCCTCCCTGGAAGGAATAAAGCGAAGTTTCAAAAATTCATATATATATATATATATATATATATATATATATATATATATATATATATATATATATATATATATAAGAAAGCTGCAGAGCTAGTGATTAAATGCGCTGTGTTATTGCGATTGGTTGGCGATATTTGTTGACTGATACACGTTAAAACAAAGAGCTATATTTTTGCATGATACTGTTTACTGGATTGCCTCCAAATACACCCGCAAGGAAAATTTTGTAACAATATATATATATATATATATATATATATATATATATATATATATATATATATATATATATATATATATATATATATATATATATATATATATATATAACTTTCATGTTATTTCAAGATATTTACTTCCAAAAATATTTTGATTTCATAGCCATACTGATCCTATATTTATTGTATATGATAAATAACACCATTTTTTTTCATTTTTGAAAATTTAAATTATTTGTTTCAATAAAATACATTTGATTTCCTTTAAATATTTGATTCTTTTATAAATCTATTGACTTTTCTTTATTTGAAAGTATAAAGGCCTGAGGAGTTATATGTCCAAAATTGAGAAGCCCATCTTAAAATAGTCCTGGCTTATCTTCGAAAAAGTGCATTCATTCGTGTAAGACAATGAAAAAAAGATCAAAATCGATAAATGACTTCCCAAATCTCAAATATCACACATCGAAAAAATTGACATTATAATATTGTTTAATATCTAGGAATTGTAAAATGGTAATAGTTTTTCATATCTTAATCGGTCCACTTCGCATGATTATGATTGAACCTTTGCTCGATGATTTTAATTATACTAATAACATCACATTATGATATATATTATATATAGCTATATAAAATAGGCGAGATAAGGGCTAGTTTCACAGGGGAAATTGTAACAAACACTTTGTACAGTGATTTTTAAATTTTTGACCAGAAATTTTACTTAGCATTATTTTTATGACTGAATCTATTAAATAAGCACAATTAATATCCTGCCAAAACGGGTAGTGTGTCCACGTTCTTCGTTTTAGCTCGTTAACGAAACAATTTTTTTCTTCTTCATAATGACAAATGAGCTGATCTTGTAAAACGTTTTTACTTAATATTTTTTTTCTATGTATCAGTTAAAAAATAGAATTTTAAATTTTTTAATAAGTGTAATATTAATTTATAAATAAATAAAAAAATCCGAAGTCATACGTTGGTAGAAATTGTAACAATATTTTGGGATAAGTTGCAAAACCCGTTTCCAACATGTTGCAATTTCCGTATTTAGATTTCTGGTTTAATTGAATAATGTCAATTTTTTTATTCTTGTTAAAGTAATTCATCAGAAATTGATGATCGAAAGTAAGAAAAATAAATTAGTATTTGCAGATAAATAACAGAGTGGAAAGAGAACACACAAGTAAAGCAAATACTAGTGTTTTAATGTTATAAAACAGATCACATTAAAATGTGCCAGACCGAAGTACATAGCTGCACTACTCATCGGAGAAAGTAACAAAAGAAATGAAAATGATTATAGAACAAGTTATAAATCTGAAAGATCCTATCTAGTTATTTTTTTTCTTTGGAATGAGGAACGATAAAATTACATCTGGACGGACTTCAAAAAGTGGAGACGTGTATGAATTAGCCCAAGAGTGGGTCATGTTACAACAATTGATTTCTTTTTCAAAAAAATATTTATTATTAATTATATTTTAACTCATTACAATTACCGATTTTTTTGCATATAAATAAATAATTATGCTTTAAAAAAGCAATTTTTAGTGAGAAATGTTTAATATTTAAAAAGTCGAAACATGTTTCCAAATATCGTTACAACTAGCCCAAAGTGCATGCAGAAATGCACTTAAACGTTTGTGAAAACAATCGTGGATTTCTTAAACGCCTTTCTATTCTTCGCAATAATTTCAAAGAAGTAGTCCAATGCTTATATAATATTAAGATTCTTTGTCCAAGGCATGGCGAGAGTAATACAGCTAACGAATAGGAAAGCAGAAAGTATGAAAGACAGAGCACGAGAAAGAATTTGAAACATAGTTTTAAAAAGGAATTTATCAACACTGTGTTTTGGTTTCATATAAATAAATAACAGTATGAACAATTCAGTAGCTAAAGTTACAATGAAGTCGGAATGAACTGGAAATGATATCTATATGTATGTGAGCGTGTGTGTTAAGGAATAAGAATATACAGCATTATATGTATGAACATAGATGTTGGTAGACAGTCTATTCGTGCTGCCATCTATCAGAGTATTATGAAACTAAAAATTAAGATATTAAGGTTGTGATAATGAACGTAATAGATATTTCAATATAAAATTATTTTTAATCCTTTCATTCAGTATTTCATGAATCAAAAATTAAACTATCGAATTTCATTCCTTTTAAAATTTATTGGGTTTTTGATGTTTTTACTTTGATGATTTTTTTTGTGTGGATTATTATTCGGAAAAACTAGTTATCAATGAAGTTTAATAAAAATTTGTTATCCATAAAATTTGGAATACATGAAATAATTTGCTTGTACACTTTAATTAAAACGCATACACACAAAACTTCATAATTTTGCTACTTTCAAGACATAAGGGGAAAAAAAGAGAGAGAGAGAGAGAGAACGAAGGTCGTGTCGTAATTTAAAGTTTACATGTTTCGTACGATAATTAAACATGAAAAAAATTTATAATAAAATAAGTTTTTTTTAATTAAAAAAGTAAACTATTTAATTTTTCATGATAACATAAACTTAAAATGAAGAACGGTTTAATAATCGAGTTTGTTTGTCCATTAATCGTTTAAATACAATATATGAAAATGTGACAATTTTATAAAACCACACATAATCAATAATCTGTGTTAAACGCAGAAAAGCGATTAAGATTTTGTCGTATGGTGATTTATTTTGAAAGGTGTAATCAGTTTGAAATACTTAATTGTATTATTTTTAAATTAAAAGTATAGTTTTTCTCTTACAAATTGTGCACACATTCTTGAGAAAACTTGATCTCTGAACATAATCCATATTGCTTGTTTCATAAAGTTATCCACTTCGTCGTAAAACTCAAAAATAATTTGCAAAGGCCTATCATATACTATACATAACAATTAATAATAGATAGAGTCGACGATAAAAGTAAACAATCAAATTTTTTAATGGAAATATTATACATAACAATAGATTTTTGATTAATCCTTTTCTTAGTATGTATAAAGAAAATTGAATTTCCTTTTTAATTTCATCTTATAATTTATTGTGTTTTCCGTTTAAGGTATCAATTTATATTTAAAAGGCAGTTTTTTGGTAAAAATTCAGATTGTTTTTATCGTTTTATTTTAAAACCTATTTATTTGGGTTTCCGAATCTGTGTATGTTTTAATTATACGATAAATAGAAATCGAGATATGGGATTTTTTGATAAACAACTGAATGTTTTTCAACATTTTATCAAATACATCTCTCTCTGAATTATAATTTCATTTATAATAGGTTCTAACAGCAAGCCACGCGTATCAGAATGTGTTTTGAGTAGTTTTTATGCCGAAACATTGGCAATTACATCTGCTTTTAAACATTGCTTATGTATACAACGCATTTTTAGTACAAGATAAATGAAAACTTTAAATGAACAACTATTAACAGAGAGAGAGAGTCCTATTCTTTCATTCAATGGAATTTAAATATGTTACTTTTCTTTCAGAAAGCCAATTCAGCTGTCTTTGCAATAACAGAGTTTTTAAAAGTATATTGTATGTATCCTCTCATCACATGTAAGTGTACAAAAATATGGATATAAAAACCTTAGGTATAAGGCAGAGAGCATTTCTATAAAAAAGATAGGAAGAGAAATAAATAGTATATATATATATAGGAAGATTATATATATATAGGATAAAGAGGAATTATAATAATTTAAATAAAACTGAATAATTCTATTTTTATATTTATTGAATAAATTTAATTAAATACAGTTTTTAAAACATATTTACATGTGTATTAAGGAACAGGTTTTTTTTTATTTTATAATATTTGACCTTTTAATTTTGGAACGTTTATTGCTTTTCGAATAAAATTTCTAAATGACATTCATTAGACAGGATGAAAAATCAAATTAATTAATGATTAACTAATAATTAAGTACATAAAATATTAAAATAGATCAGGTGTATATAAACAAACAAAATTTTTAAAACTCTAATTTATGAGTAATAAAGTGAAAAATTTATTACCAAATTCTATCATTATAAATAGAAAACAAGTCAAATTGAAAAAAATATTTGAGAATGTCTGAATAATTCACAAAATCAGAAACAACGTTATAAAATTAACATTTATTCACGAGGTATTCTATTGCCAAAAGACGATTATGAGTTGTATATCTGTCTTTATGATTATTATAAAAAATTATGACTGAAAAAGTGCGATAGATTATGACTGCTCTGTTAGTTACAAAAAATATCGCTCTAATTCTGAAATATTATAATTTTTATAAAATAAAATAAATATTTTATTTATTGAACTCCAGGAATTTCAGGCATTGGACAGGATTATATGTTCGTATTTTTTGTTTCAGATATGAAACTTTGATATATATGTTGATATATTTTTTGATATATTTTTTTGTAATATTTATTACAAATGAGTTCATAACTGAGCCATTCTGTAAATATAAAAACTGAAGTATACAATTGCTTTAGATGTATAATTGGATTTCACTACTTGATTATTCGTAATTTTTTTCTATAACTGAATATAATTGTACGTCTGTTGAGATTCTTAAGATGGAAGATTCTACTAGTTTTATTTTCATACTTAAATTAAGGCTTTTGTTTCCTCATATGAGACATACAATGCATAATTATGGTATCCCATTATGATATGTGCATAGTATCATAGCATATTCTGAAATATATGATCTAAAATTTAGTAATTCTTAGTCATTATAATTCGATATAAAATGACAGATAATCCATAAAATCTCACGTTTAGTACAGACTTTTAGCTGTACTGATACATTTCCAAATTTAAAAAAATTATACAATAATACAATAATTTTCTAATTTAAAAAAACACATATAAGGAATTAAAATCAATTTTTTAATTATTAATATACACTTATTTCCGTTTTTTATACCCTGCTTATAAGAATCTTTACAAATGCTGTAGCTAACAATATTATAAATTTCGAACACGGTAATGAAAGACATTTTATTGAAGATTCAAATTTAAGATAAATTCTCTAAATTATTTTTTAATTTCCTTCTGCTATAAAGTTTAGCGCTTTTCTGAAATTTTTCTTTACTGCCCCAATATTTATTCATTTATTTGTCAAATATTTCTGAAACAAAATTTTATCGAAGAGAAATCTAAGAAAAAAAATACTATGCAATCGAATCGGATCGAATAATGTCTAAGTAAAATTTCACAAAATACAAATGGGGGCAAATTTTTAAAGAAAAAAAGATTTGGACATTTAATTAGTTGTATTTTGACAATAGTTTTAAAAAAAGTCTACACTCATATTGAAAAAAAAAATCTAATATCGTTTTGATTTTGTAATTCAGTTGCAAAAAATACAATATGAGAATTAATAAATTTATATTTGATGATTATTTTAACCGAAACTTTCAAGTGAAAAATATTTTTTTTGCACTGAGATTGTTCTATTTTTTTTTTTTTTTTCTCTTCTTCCTTTTTTTTTTTCACTGTTTTGTAGAAAGATAGAATTTGAAATCAAGGAAAACTAGAAAGGAACAACATTTCATAAAATTGATTTCATGTAGTTTAAATATTTAATCGTTTTTGAAATTTTATACATTTTTCCCCCGGTATAAACTACAAATAATCTTCTGTCTAGAATATACCGATGATGACAATTATTGATAATTGTAATATATTCCATGTTTTTTTTTTATAAAGGCTTAAGGATACCGAAAAAAAAAACAGTTGCTTGAACGAAAGATAAAACATACTGTAATCAAAATATGTCAAATATAGCTTTGTAACAATTTTTAAATTCATTAACATAGCAGTTTATTAGAACCACTTCAAGAAGGCTAAGAAACATAGAAAAAAATGAAGAGAAAAATTCTTTAATGTGTATTTTTCATTCCAGAAAATTCTTCCTCTGTTTATAATGAACCAGAGCGACCTTGCCAGCAATTCTAAATTCTAAGAAAATGACGTCAGATTATTCTAGGCTTCATTAGGACGAAACCATTAAGGATTTGAATCACGATGCATTTATTGAATGAATAATGCTTAGTTGTCTCAAAACAAGTATAATTAGAACGGACTGTCTCTCACTTGGCCTAGACAGAATGCACGTGGTTGCTACCAGTAGCTAAAAACTACAGTTGCGCTAGGAAAGGAAATAATTTAATAAATGTTCTTATTGTGCTTCATTATATTAGCCAATTGTTATGAAACACTCAATATTTTTTTACCAACAGCGCACAAGCTTGGAAAATTTCAAACTTCCGATTATTGTACATTAGTGATCATACACCGTTCACTCATAATATGTAGAATATTAAAGGATTTTCTTTCTAATAATTTCTAGAACTTTAAAATAATTTTTGTGTTCGTTATTTCCTAAGTTTTTTAAGAAATTAGATAATAGGTGATAATAAATAAATAAAAAGTAGATAACAGGCGATATCTTTTTATTATATATTGTGCTAAATTGAGTAAGTTACGGATTTTGATAAGAAGGTTTTGTTGCAGAATAAGATGTAAGAAGAGAAATTCATTTTCACTTGCAGATAGTACTTTTAATTTAATATTTCTAATACTGGACTTTTTTGAGTACGCTTAGAGGCCCTTCATTTCTTTACGATAGTTTTCAATGATTTATTTTCAAATTCCAAAAGAACTCTAGTTCGCACAAAATTCGAGCTTTGCTTCTTAATTTTTGAATATGCTTTCGTATTTAGCTCTAGTGTTTCTGAAGAATATTGTATCTTAAGCTCAAATGATTTTCTTTTTAAAAGTATTCCGAATATACTTCAATATAAAAAGTAATTTCTCTTGCTGTATAAAGAGCTTTTAAATCTATATTTTAGGAAAATGTTTATTTTTTTATTTATAAATACAAAAAAAAAAGTTTTATCTATAATGGCTCGATGCATAGATATCTGCATATTTAGAAATGGTATATTAAAAGACATCCAGCAAAATATATTAATCTGTGGTTCCGTTTTGTAACAATAGTACTAATTATTCTTATTTCACTTGAGTGAAAATAAACCTTTTCATAGATCACTGAAGATATAGCAACACAAAGGGAACAAATTATCTAAAGAGTGATTAGAAGAAAGTTTGTTTAATTACACAAGCAAGTGAAATCTTAAGTCAAAGGGGTATAGTATTAATTTGTAAAAAAAGAACATTTTTAAAGTACAACGCGAATATTGTTATGAAAATAAAATAGTATAAATACTATTTGAAATCCTTACCTTTGAAGGATTTTCTATTTTTATAATCATTGTACCTATATATTGTAATTTTTAAGAATCTTATATTTTTAATTGATAAATAGTTTCTGTTTATCAATTTTCATATAAAATAAAAAGGGATACCTATTGGAGTTAAAAAGTGACAATGATTATCTTTCAAAAGAAGAAATAAAAATTTAAAAAGTTCTTCACACATTCTTATTGCATTAAAAAAGCTAGGACTAATCGAAGAAGTTTACGAAAATGTAAATAATAATAATAATAATAAATAGATAAATAAAAATAAACCTGCAAGCGAATCATATGTTATTCTTAACTTTTATTCTAAGAATCCATTAGCTTGAAAATATATTTTATGCCTTAAATTCAGTTTAGCTTTAGATTTTCTTGTAGTGAATTGCCTCTAAACAGAAATCATTAACTGTTAAAGAGACTTTCATTTCATAAAAAATATATGAAGGAAAACAGAAAATAGACAGGAGATAAAAATAAAAATCAAATTCCAATAAGTATGATACAAAGAAACTAGAAAAAATTGTTATTGTTTGTACATTTCTTACAATTAATTTCTTTAATAGTTTAATTCTTTTATGTATTTTTAACCTAAAAATTTACCAATAAATACTTGTTTGTTTTGTAAAAAAATGATGAAAAATTTACAATATTTATTTTTGTGTATTGGAATTTCTATATATCGGAGAATTTGTCGATAACCATCAAGTTACCCTTAGGGAAACGAACGTATGTGCATTCAAGACGAGTCAAAGTGCACATAAATTAGAAAATTATTAAAAAATATAAACGAATTAATAAAAAATTACTCGCTTTTTAAAATTCAATTTAAAATTTCTCTTTAAAATAATATTATTCTTTAATTGTTTAACTTTCCAATTATGGTATGTGCCTTTTACAAAACATTTACACAAAGACAAACGTATATAATTTTTCATTAAATTATTTACTATTTGCATCATTATAAGCACAACAAACATCACAACTGCTTTATGAAATGAAGCTTTATTTATAATTTACAATAAGGTATTTTGCTTGAACTGCAACAATATGTGCCATAACTTGGAATGACTGCATATTAAACGAAAGAATCTTCATTTAACATTTGGAATGGAAAGAAAAAGAGACATTGTAAAATTTTAAACACGAATTAAATATTTTACATTTTGTTAATCTCAAAAAAATTTGATGTAATATCGTTACAAAATAATCACTTTTAAATCAAATTAGAAAAGAAATGCTCAAAACGGAGGAAAATTCTTATTTTAGTTTTAAAGAAATCATAAATTTTGTAGGATGATACAGAAACACAAACGAAGCATTACTAATGAGTCATTCTTTATAGAGTTATCCCTTTTGTACTCTTTAAAGTCCGCATTTGTGACAGGCACAAGCTTCAGGTTCTTTCAAATGAATGACCATCGTTCCTTGTTGTCCAAAAATCCTCTTACCGTCCTGTGTATAGCAGTCTGTCAGAAGAATTTCTCGCTGTCTCATCCATGTTTCCCTGCAACAGTGGCAATCCTAAAATAAACAACAACAAAATGTTCAATATTGATACAAACATAAGCAATAAATGTCTTTGATAATAAACAAAACATGAATATCCATTATATAGGATAATCATAAAATAACTTTCCATAATTAGTAATGTATGCAGCTAAAACTGATGGAGGAAATAAAACCAAATTTCATACACATTTTGGAGGATATGGAATGAGGATTTCAGAGAAAATAAATACATCGGCTTACTTTCACAGTTATTCTTATAATTTGCTCTATATTTAAAAAATCCTCTGATCCCGAAAAGGCGTATTCAAATGTATCAAAAATCATTTATTTTCTGTAATTATTATATCGTTTAATGTAATCAATTTTGAAGTAGAGAAATGATATATCCTTCATCTTCAACCAATATTAGCGATTGACGTTTCTGTAATTAACGCATTTGTAAGGAAACATCTGGAAGGCATTTCTTTTTCATAGAATAGGATACACAATTTTTTATCTGGACCAGAGTGGTTTGGATTGGTTTAGAGGAAGAGATACGCTGCCAGGTCTGGCTAAAAATTTGTTACACCATTGAAGGCTGTAATTGAATTATGAAAGCAAAATAGGTAAAAAAAAATCTATGTTACAGACAAAATTGAAATTCTGGATAGATATCAAAGTTTACCAAAAAGAATCCTCACAATACTGTGGTACAGATGAAAATTTCAAAGTCTTTGAAAATTTCAAATCTTGGAAAATCGTGAGTCTCTTTGTGATCAAGACCAAGAAATAAATGTTGGTGATTCTGACGGGGGCTAATGGGATGAAGAAAAACCCTCCAAAAATGCCGAAATGGATGAAGTACTTTATATTTTAAAATGTGATTTACAATATCATTCAAAATATTTAAAAAAAACAACTAAGTATGAACAGTATATAAAAGCAGTAAATACAGCACAGAAATAATTATTAAGCAACAATTGATGAATTTTTAATTGTTGTTTTTGAAATAAATTATGGATAGACCTGAAGTAAATATTTCTCCCTTTTCCCTTGATGTGATCAAAATATTTTTAATTTTACCCAATTCGGTATTTTATAAACTGGTTAATGTTATCAAAATTCTTAAATTCCGAAATGATCACATTAAGACCCAGCTACTGTATTAACGAAATTGACAGATAGGTGAGATCTTTCACTGTCGGTGCCAAAAACAGATCACTAATTACAAGAAATGCACTGAAGATGATTTATTTAAAATTTCAATAATATTCTATTAATAAAAAGTGCATATACAATATGAAATTCACAAAAAATATTTTATGAGTTAACATTAACGTTAACACCCCGTGCTACATTTCCAATGAGCTTATTTTTCCCTCGGGTAAAATATTGCCGCAGTGACTTTTGGAATTCGCACTGATTTTCTTTCACATGCTTTTCACAACCTTTTTAATGAAATTTGGTTTCATTCTAGTCATTTTTTTTAGTTGTACATGGTTTTATCTTTTTCTTATGCCCACTCTATCGCTAAATCTATGAAAAAAAGAAAGAATATTAGGAAAGATTACTTCATTTTTATGTTCGGAATATTCACATTAAAAACATTATTAAAGAAAAACGGTAATCTTTAATGGATCTATAGTAATTTTTTCACATTTGTGAATAAGGAATTTGAAAAGGAATTTTTCACACCATTCATGCATTTATATACTGAGGATCAAATTTTATTTTGTCGCTCTTGTGTTTGCTACTGCAATGCAAAATTTTAATAATTTTTAAAAATAGTATTTGTTTTATTCTTAAAATCAATTCAATTAGATAAAATGTAAAAAAAAACTGTTTTATTGTGAAGGGTATTTCAGCTATTTAAATTGATTATGTTCATATCTGGGGAATTGCATGAAAAAATGAAATTATATTTTATTGAATGCTTATTTGAATTCAGTATTGATCGTTTCCTACTCTCACAGTTTCCCTGTTGGTATTAATCTTATATATTCAGGATTTGTAAATAAAAGAACAAAATAACCAGCATACTTTACTATTTCATAGATATTATATTATTAATACCTATTTATTAACTTCTTAATTTTTGTGAGTAATAATTTTTGAAATACCATTGAGAAGAAAATTGCTCTACCATTGTGATACCCTTAAAGAATGTTAATGTGCATGTATATTTTTTAAAGAATGTCGTTTAATTCATACTGAGTGCTGACTATTACTAGAGTCACGGTTTTAAATATAACTTGTCATATATAATTCGATGTTTTTTCTTTCATTTTACATTATCCGCAGAGTATGTTGATTGACTGATATGGAATAGTTCTGTTGACAATGAATAAATTTATACAATCTTCTAATAAATTGGAAGGCTACTGGTCAAAGTATGAAGTTTCTTTTTTTAGATAATAACATTGAGATATAATCCAGAAAACGAGAATTTCTTTAAAAAGCTCCATAGAAGGCATTTAAATCACATGTTAAATATTTGACTGAAAGCAAAATAATGTGAAGATTCATTGAGATGTTTTCAGTGATAAACATCTATTAGTGTGTCTTGTTAGAAATTTAATTTATATCATGATTAAAGATAAACTTCATGGAATTATATATTATTAAAATCTTCTACAGTAGCCGAAAATTAAAGAGGAATTTGATCCAGGTAATATTAGGCACAAGATTGTTAATTAACAAGTTTGCATAGAACTGATTAATTTGAACTTTTAACATTGCTTTTTAAAATTAAATAATAGAATTTAGAAATAAATTTCTTACTGCTCATATTTTGAAAATTTAGTCCCATTTGGTTTTGTTTATTATACTGAGCCAGACTAAATGGTAAAGTTAAGATAAAATCAAATATTATTATGCCGTTTAAATAATGAAGCTTTCAATGAAAACTGAATAATGTTTGAATTAAAGAGCAGAACTCTATTCATTTCAAAAATTAAAAAAAACATAAAAGGAACATAAAGATTTTTCCCGAATAATTCATATAATGAAATTGTAGTTGATTAAAAAATATAAGCATTGGGAATTAAATTTCGAATATCTGACAATACGTGGTAAACAGCCAAAATACAATTGCATTCTGAACAACACACTAGTGTTTATTCTCAAAGCAACAGATGGTAATTTGTAAATGTATTCTATACGTAATCTAGTTAAAAGAATGTCAACTTTCTGTTAGTTAAAGTAAGCTAGGATTTTAGAGAATGTTTGATGGTGTGGAGTTCGTTTCCGATTTCCAATTTCTATAGCACCTGCCATTTAGAATAAAACACATTTCCTTAAATTTCTTTTCATATTTTCAGGGATAGCACTTGTTATAGAAATATATGATGATTTGATAGCCATGCCAGTTCATTATCAGCAATTTTGAAAATTTAATTGCATAGTTGTATTATTTTTAGTGAAACAATTGGAGATTTTCTTATTAAGAAACGGTTTAATACATTTAATATAATTCAAAAGATTGCCATTTCCTATTTAAACGTAATTTCAAAAAAAAAAATGTTATTAAATTTTCACATTTTATTAGAGTATTTATTGTCGGCAAAGATATTCAGAAAGATATCGTGAATGAAATTTAAAATGATGATCCTATTCAAATTCATAAAGCTAACTTTTTTGCGTAGTTGCTTAAATTAGAACTTTATTTCCATACAGGAAATGAAATAAGTTGGAATTTAAATACACAATTTTTAAATGATTTTTTTTCAGCCAGATTTTATACTAAATTTCTATGTGTATTTATGCTCTTATAAGTGGATTTTTCTTCTCTTGAAATTCATTTATCTATTAGATATTAGGATTGAAAATTTTTCAATTTATTTTATATAGTGTAGATGTAAAAGCTTGAATTGATTCCATTCATCATTTAATTGCTTTGCTTTAATGTTACATAATTAAATGACATCTTTTGTTTAGAGAATGCGTTGTTATTCCTATTGAAAAAAAAATGAAAGAATATTTGAAATATTTTGTATTCCACATAATTTTTTAATTAGATTGAATGCTGAAAAAAAGCATAATTTTAAAATATGATTGCTTGATGCATGCACGATGTGCTGATAAAACGTTACATTGTTAAAAAGAATAAATACAGTTTTTATTTCTAAATACATTAATGTCTAAAATTTATGTTGTAAACATAATTTTTTCGCTATTTCTAAGAATAACCTTCATTTATATTGAAAAATTGATGTTGTATGTAAGTTGAAGAGTGGTCAAAGTACCGTAGGGCTCTACATTATATTGGATGACTTTTTAACTTTTTAGAAAGCAAAGTTTTTCGAGGATTGTGAAACAGACTGATTTTCCTATTTGGGATTTTTGTCTACAGAAGTGTTGTTTTTAGTAGAAAAATCTTGCCAGTTTTTGCTTATAGAAAAAACAAGTTTCCAGAATTATTTAAATGATGGATTAATATAGTGGACGGCTATACTTGAAACTGGCCAGTCTCAAAAAGGACGTCGCTCAGTGATTAAAAAAGTGGAGCAATAATGTCACGGCAGAAAAGTTTTTAATATCTTGCCTCCAGTCAATCTTAATCCCACTAACTGGATCAGAGATTATTTTCTTCTCAGAACAGGGCTCTTTTCCTGCCTACCTCAAAAGGTTCAATCTGTCTGAGAGTGATCAGTGCAGTCGTGGTGGGATTGGCACAGCACTTCATTATGTTACGGAATGCCTCCTTACAATCTCCTGGCATATGAAAAACCATCACCAAGCCATGAACAGGAATGGCTGAAAAGAGTCGCCAGCAACTTCCTTTTTAGGCAAAAAATCCACAGTATAATCAAATTTATAAGTGAAAGTAGAGACCTATTCTTGCCTCCATAGCTCTCAACATCAAGTCTCATACCAAAAAAGACTTAGGGAAAAAACAAACACCGTAGTCTCTTGTCATACATTTCAATCAAACAGAGATTCTCTTCCTTCTCATTTACCAAATTATTTTCCATCTGTTTTTTTAACTGCATCCTGATCTACTATATCATAAAAATAAGTGAACACAGAATATATGTATATTTTTACACATTTTATCTTTCAGCATTATATTTCTAAGTTTATCACTACAAATTATATTTCTAAGTTGAAGAATTTTTGCAAACGGTTTCATCTTAATACAAAATCTTATATGCTTGTCAATTCTATAAATAGTTATTTTTGTTTCGTTTTTTCTACTGTAAATATCTTGCTACTTAAATAAAATTCCCGTAACATGCCCACCAAACCGTTTAGTGACCAGAATGGTCACGGATACGGGGGTCTGAGACGGTGTTCTGTTCAGTGATTAAAGATCTCTCGAATGGTTGTATCTAAGTTTTGAAATCGATTCCAAATTACAGGTATCATTATCGGAAATGTTACCCAAAGTTGTACAAAAACTAAACACTGTAAATGATAAGTGCGTGACATTACACGCCCTGTACCTGTAGAAAACTAATGGGTGGAAAACTCTCTTGAGGTCTTTCTGCAATAAATAGAACAATAGTATCTAGGCAAACTATCTATAGAGGCCCAGAAGAGTACGGAGATCGATGGTATGAATTTCCCTCAACACATCTCATTAGAAAATCCATTTTTTCTGTAAATTCAGGAATATTATTTTCAGGCGCAGTATAATAGGACCACGTCCTCCTCACTGATGAGTCATGATTTAGTGTACAGATTGAATACACACAAAACATCATTTAGAGAATGATTAATACCCATTGCTGTTCTCCCAAAATAAGGGAAATCAGTCACTTTGGAAGGAGTGGAATTCTTCTGTGGTATTCTACTCTTCTATTCTCTTGTGTGGTATTCCGCCCGTACCCTTCTACTATTTGTGCAGGTTCTGCGGATTTTTGAAACTTACATAGTGTTTTATCGGAAGCGAATAGCGACAATTTTATTTTTATTAGTAAAAACGAGAATTCACACAGAGCTTAGTTTGTAAATGATTTTCTGAAGAAAGCGAATGTTCACTGAACTGTGTGATCAAACATATCACCAGCTAACAATTTTTTAAAATATATTTGATGTTGTCTAGGAAGAACGATTGTACAGGTCATCTCTCAAAGAGCCTTATAGATTTAAAGAGCCAAAGGTTTAAAAAAATTGCTGTTAAAAGAATAGGATTCATTGTCATAAGTTTTGAGAAGCAACCTTATTTATAGCATGAAGGTTTACTGTAGGATTTGTCAATAATAGCGGAATGTTAAGACTTTTTATTAGCCGAACAACTTGTATGACATCAAGTGTCATGATGTCATAGTTTCTAATATTTGAAATTGCTTTTACCATGTCATTTTATTTTTATATTTAATAAATATTCAAAATTTCATTTCAATTATTATTCGAGATATAAGATATTGGAATTGAAAATTAACTTTTAAATAATAATTAGAGTGAAACATAGTTACCTTTAAAAATCCAGTAGGGGTCACAACACTTGGTTGTATCTGTGAAGTGCACGTACCTTCGCATTTGGTTACCCCAATGGTACCTTCACAAGATCTGACTACATTTCCAAGGTCATCATATTCTTCTTTGGTTACCTGAATGGTAGAAGGCAAAGTTTCGCAGGCATCTTTCATAGCAGCTACTACTTCAGCAACTTCAACTTCATTTTGTTCTCGACTGCAAACTTGGTTAATTAGAAGAAAAATGTACCATGTGATCAAAAGGCAGTTGGCAAAATTTGAAGTCATCTGAAAAATATTAGTGTATAACATAAAGAAAAATAAATTCTAAAATATCTAATTCTTCTAAAAGACCATAGGGACCGTAATAGAAGCTTTGGTTTCGGAGTTTGAAATTTGAGAAATACATAAAATAAACAATGTATTTATACACTTTGTGGAAATGAAATCTAACTTCTTTCATTAATTAATTTTCTTATCGGACATATGAATGCCAAATAAAAAACAATCAAAGCTGATTATAGACTCTGCTTTAATAGCTTTTATTTCAAATGAAACTTTTGTTATTGTTAAAAAATAGAGAAGTGAAACTGAAAAAAAAAAACCCGCTTGTAAAGATCAACTGATTTTTTCTTTCCCTAAAAAAATTGTTAATTTCTTAATTGAAAGGTTTTCTGTAAAAATTATACTTAGAAACTATGTTTTAATGATATTTTTTATAGAAATTTGTTAGTTTGAAACAAAAAAAAAATGCTCGCATTAAATGCTTGTAGTTATTCTACCAGCGTTAAAAGTGGTAATATACCTCTAATAATAAAATAAAGAGATAATGATTTTTATTTTTCTTTGTAAAAATCAGAATTCTTACAAACATTGAGTACAGATAATAAAACTGAACAAACATAACTGAAAAATAGAAGGGATACCTGCTTTTAAAAAACCAAATTCGTTACATATGTATGTGAATACAATTTTTATAAAGTTTGACAAATAAAGAAAAGATATTTTATTCAAATAAGTAACGGAAGAAAAAATGATAAATTCTGATTTAACAATGAAGTTATACACAAATATTATGTAAAACAGACGTGAAACGCATTACAAGGGGAAAATACCTTACGAAGCATATTTTATTGTATTAATTATGTAAAAGAGCTTAATAGATTTTTAAATTAAGAGAGAATTTTTTTTTCAATTTCCGTTTGGGAACCAGATGTATATTTATCTTTGATAGAAAGCTTTGAACAATATCACAAATAGCTCTGAAATACAAATTTAGATTTAAAATATTATTTGGCCTCTGAAAGGTACCGACGTAGATTTTGTTACATTTTATATATGAGGCTGAAACACTCTTTTAAAGAATGACGCAATGGCAAAAACGATGTTACACCCATACGTTTTTAAGGAAAAATTATAAAAATTCTTACATACATTCTTCAAAATTTCTTTTCAAAGTATTATTAACCAAACTTAAATTTCCTATATAAATGCATATTTGCTGGTTATTACCGCAATTTATTACATTTATAGAATGCTTTTTAAAAGGAAAATATTTTTCTATAATAAACTTGGAATTAAAAAGTAAGAACAGGAAAAAATGATTTTACAGCCTAAAATTTTTCTATTTATTATGATAACTAAACAACTTTTAATTTTTGAATTGAATCGAAAAAATTTCAAAAAATGTAGCTTTCTATTAATTTTCAAAAAATTTCTTCTGTTTTGTATTATATAGAAATTATTAAAAGTATATCATACAAAATATAATAACTCAACTAACCCTAAAGTGAAGTATTGTTCTTGAAAGTTTTTTTTTATACACATTAATCTACATGCATTTGATCTAGTCACCGTCTGGTTTTAACTTCTCATTTCTTCCTCCTAGGTAACCATTTTAATAACGTATATAAAACCGTTTGTTATAAACAGAAAAAAGTGAAAAAATAAAATCTGAATCAAAATCAGTTTTTATATTGGATATCATTTTAACATCTTGCAAATAAACATAAACAGGATTTGAAATTCAACTTTACGGTACATTACTCAACTTCTTTTGTAAATAAACTTCGATGACTGGGAAAAATGGGATGCATTGATTGATCAATGCTATGCTTGGTAATGATTGACTACACTTATCGGAGCTAATTATTTCAAGAAGAAATGAGTATTCCTTACATTTAAATATCTTTAAATAATGATCATTAGTTCTTCGAATGTTCCATATTTCGAGTTTATAGCACTACATTTCACTTTTTCCAAAGTTCCTTTTAGAATAATTTAATGATACACTAGCAAAATTATTTATTAACTTATAATATATATATACATTATAAAAAAATATTTATTTATCGATAATTATTTAATTTTAAGAATTAAATGATTATCGATGAGCTAATTAAAATTAATTTATTAATTAAAAATTAAATTCAAAATCAATTTTAGTATATTTAATTCAATTTATTTTTCTGTATTGTTCAACATATAAGAAAATATTTTTATACTAATCATAAATTTTATAATAAAAATTAAATGCAAATATTTGTTTTAGTGGAGATATAAGATGGAGTAGTACGATTTTAAAATTTAATTGCATTGGAATCAAAGAAATATGTGCAATTATCTTCTTTAAGATAATTCATATTTAGAAATCAAAATATAATGTGAATCAATATGCGCAAAGTTCAAAATCTTAAATTATTTATTCAATTTTCTATATTTTTTTGGAATTAATTGAATTAAAATTATTTCAGAAAAACAATTATTTATTCTATTTATCTTGCAACTGTTTTTATTCAGTTTTAAATATTTTTTTCTAAAAGATTCTTTTAAGGATTAGTAAGAAAAATTAGTAAATAAAAAAAAGATTTATTAACCACCACGTTAGTTAAAAATGAGTGGAATTAATAGTCGCGTGAAAAACAATTCCTACCATAACTAAGATTATAAAAATTAGTTTTCGCTTCTTTATTAATAATTTTATTACCAAAAAAGAAAAATTGAGTAAATTACATTATTAATTAAAAAATAAGCAGGAAATACATAGTTAACTAAAATGCGACTAATTTATTTTAATTAAACATATTCTAGAATAACAATCAGCATAAAAAACAACTAATTCGATAGTTAAAAGTATACCATTAAAATTTCTTTAAAATTAATTTCATTGTATTAGAAAGAAATTTAGCAAGTTATGTCTAATTCATTAGTTAGCTGATCAATAAAAACTCATTTTTATATTAAAGGGTATTAATATATCCTTAATTAGAAACTATGTGCTAGAATACAGCACATAAAATGCAAATTCCATTAACAGAAATTTTACCGTTAAGCTATGGAGGAAAAGCAACTTACCTTTTTCGGCATCACAGCAAAGACTTGCATCTAAAGCAGAATAAAAAGCTAGCCAAGCTGTCCTTGTCTTTCTGCTCTTTCAAGAGTAATTTGAAGTTGTAGGCAAAGTCCCATAAAATCAAGTTGGAGGGCGTAGATGCAAGTCTTCTAAATGCTTGGATCAGAGAGGACTTTGCACTGAAAGGGTAGAAAATGACATTCGCAGCGGGAATTTTGAATGGAACTGTAACCCTTGCTGTGAAGAAAGCATTAAATCGAAGCACTTTAGATTGCTCTTTTTTTAGGGTTTTATCCTCTCTTGAAATCAGCAAGGGTTCCTTAGAATAACAAGCTTGCATTTTTGAAAAAATATAGGAAGTAGCGTACTGAGTTGTTGTTTTTTTAATGCAAGTTTATCAAAGAATAATGACAAAAAAGAATTGTTATAAAAATTTGAATACACTTTTATAAGCAAAATATTTAAACTATTCGTTATAAATATATGCCTCCTGATAAGTTATATATCATGTTTATGGTTTAAAAAATGGTTGTTTCATGTTTTAAATAGTGTAAAAAAATTGAAATTTTTAAAAATAAATCTATAGATTAAATTGAATATCGTTTTATGTTTCACATTATGATTTTTTATAATTAGAATATATATATATATATATATATATATATATATATATATATATATATATATATATATATATATATATATATATATATATATATATATATATATATATATATATATATATATATATATATATATATATATATATAGCTTTAAAATACAAGAAAACCAAATTTAAAACTTTCTTTTAATGTAGGAATTTTGACAAAGAGAGATGAAAATATCTTCTTCCTTCCTTACCTTTAAATGAAGGAAGGAGATGTTCAAAGTCCTGTAGATATTGTTCCATTGAGGCGCCGGTAGTATAACTGATCTGCTCATTACATATACTATCTTGAATTCAAGTAAATCAACTTGTTCGAAATTCACATATATAAATGTTTTTATTTGTTGGAAATATATTTAAAATATTGGTTAGTTAAATAAAATTATTTCAAAATATTTGATTTCACAAATACACTATCTACCAATAAGTATTTGGACACCAATGCAAATATCTGCGGTCCTGATCTCCGTCACACCTGTAAAATATCGTGTAAGAAACAGCATTAGCATTAGCCCCATGCAAGGTGCCATGAAATTCATGCAAGATTCCATGAGCTGTCTGACTTCGAGTAAGGTGTAATTGTTGAATATCATAGAAAGGCCGAATCATCTGGATAGGAACCTTGATCCCAATTCATGCTAAGCTCAGCGCCGACTCCGGATCCACTATTCTAGACAACAATGTGCTTCCTACGCTGTGTCAATTTTACAGCATAGATCATTGTTATTTTCAGGATGACAACGCCACTTATCATGTTGCGAGGTCCACCAAGGATTGGTATGATGACAATAGGGTGAACTGCCTCACCTGCCCAGAGTCTAGACTTAAATCCTATAGAAATTGATGAAACAACTTGCATGGCTTTTACAAACCGACTGAAAGAAAATAGCACTGTCCATCATCTAAACACTTGTGGAAAGCATGCACAGGAGGGATAAGGTTCTAATTGCCTCAGATGGAGGCTCTACCAACTATTAAATATGAATAAATTGTGTTTATATCTTTTATCACAGGTGTCCAATTACTTATTATTAGAAAGTGTATCTTTAATATCAAACATATCTTTTAATATCATATCCCTGAAGAATTAGAATTTATATCTAATGAACCAGTTTTTACTTTATATACCACTAGAAGAAAAAAAAAATCACATTCCAATGAAATATAAGCTAAAGTAGTATAATATTTTATTTTTTTTATTTTACACCACAGATTATTGATTTTGCATTTAAACATCAAAAAGTAAATGAAATTCATTTTCTTATTTTTTATGGCAAATTTGATGCTTCGTTTTTCAAATGTCAAAGTATTATCTTTCATTTCAATTTTTAGTTATTGTTTAAATTGTTTTTAGTTTATTAACTATGTCAGCATGAGAAATTACCAAATATCGTGAGCTTTGTTGTTGACACAGCATAGGCATTAGCAAAGCACACCGGAACGAATAAACCTTAAAACCCCAACAGCTACCAATCACTCCTTTTTATAAAATACTAAATAGGAAATGTTTTATACATCGTATTATCTAAATGGAAAAACTTTCTTCTTTCCATTAAATGTATGAAAATATTTAAATAACATTTGAAAAGTCTTTTTCTTGTAATATTTTTATATCCATCTTTATTTTTGTTATTATAAATTGCATTTTTTTATGAAATATGAATTAATATATCTTATCAGAAAAATGAGTAATTTTTTTACAGTAAGTATTAACCAATTACACAAAAATTTGTAATAATATGATAGATTGCTGAAAGATTTGAAATATTCTGTTTAACATTTGGTAATTTTGTGATTAATTTTTTTATCAGAAATGTAAATAATTTTGATTTTAAGACGACTTTCATTACTCTTTTACATTTAAAATATATTTGGAAATTTATACATCGTTTACATTTAAAATATATTTGGAAATTTGAGAGCTAACTTCATATTAATATTTTTCATTTGGGATGCAAGACTCGATGTTATGAAAATTGCAATTGTTCTATATTCTTTATATTCATGAATATTGTTTGTTCAAGTGAAGCATCTATGTATACAAACATAAAATTTTTTTACAATTATCTATTTAAATAAATAAAAAGAAATCGATAAATCATTTATAAAAAATACTTTATTACTTAATTTGAATAAAATTAGTAAATAAGAACTTTTAAATAAGTGAAATGATACATAGGTGATCAGTTAAATAATATGAACAAAGAAAAAATATGGCTAATATGAACAAAACTGTTTAAAACTTATATAAAAGAGTAGGCAATATTCTTCGGTTTTAAAATAAAAAATAAGAGTACAGATCTGGAAAGGAAAAAATTAAAAGTCCGTGATTTTTCCTTTGATTTTTTTAAAGATCAGAAAACTTACCCTTTAAAAAACAGGCTTTAACATCTTATCAAAAGAAATTGATTCAGGATGTAAATTTAAAATTAATACCAAAAATTTATTTCAATGACAAAAATCGGAATATGAATCGTAAATAAATATAAGAGCCATAGATGTCCTTTTATATAATACAAAGATGGATCTCTACAATATGACATAATTGAATGATTTCGATTTTTTTCCTTCTGGGTTTTTCAAGTTCATAAATATATAAATAAATTTCCACTAAATGCATTTAATTCTATAATAATGACCTAGACAATTTGAGACGGTGAAAAGTTACTGGTGAGGAAGACATTTCGTTGTTAAGGGTTTATATAATATCTGGTATCAGTCTTTTTCTTGGTTCTATGAAGTTTTGAAATATATTTGATGAATATGATCGTAGATTAATTTAGACATAACTTACAATTTTAAAAATTTGCATATTAAATGGATGCATATTTGGAGGAAACTATGTTTGAAAGAGCGTGTTCATATATAGGAGAACGGAAAGAGTAGGGAATAGATTAATTAAGGATTAAGTTACGAGCTGAAATCCTCTAAAGAACTCTTGCTCAAACAATTGTATTGTAAGAATAATATGTATTTCCGAACATAAGAATGATGTAGGGAAAAAAAAAGTTTAAAGACTTTAGAACCGTTTTGTTCTATCATTCGTCCACTGATAATTCGTATTTATTATTCTTCATAAAAGTGACTGGATTATTAAAGGCAAAAATCGAATCATGCCTATGTTAGAGAACGTTACAATATCTCTTCCTGTAGTTCATTTCTAGAACTTGTTTTTGATCACTCTATTTCTCTCATGTTCTGAAATACATTTCTTCTTAATTTCCTGCTCTTATGATCGATAACTGAGAGCATAATCAACTTTACAAGCTGACATATTATCTGAAAGTCACGCAAAGCGACTTCCATGATTCAGAATTATATTCAAAATGCTCTCTAGAGCAAACGGATGGACCTATAAATATACAATTTCATAAGTCGATACTTTTTGTGAACTAAGTACTTACTAAAAGAGAGATTAAAATGCTTTAAATTTAAAACGTAATTAGATTTTTAATCAAAATTAATCGAATTTTTAGGCTTTCTTTAATATATTTGAAGAAATACTATTTTTTCATGGCAATTTTATTTCTGTACATTTTTCTTTAATTTTGTGATAAATTAAAAAAGAAATATTTTTTTGTGTTTTGAAAAATTGCTTTTATTGTTTTGATTACTGCAATTACATCCACTCGCATTAAGTCAATATTGATTATATTCTTTGTATGGCGGTATTACTGCTATATAATTAAAAGTAAATGTAAAGAATAAAATAATGGTAAGAGAATCTTACCTAAAGTATTATCGTGCAACGATAGTTTGGACTAGAAGTTCAACTCACCCTTGATTTTTCTCTACATTGCACCGATTAATTCTAATCATTCAAAGGATTTTTTGTAGTAAATTCATATTTTAAGCTTTTTGTTTTGTAATTTTGGCAAACAGAGTTTGAACAAGTTCCTTTTGCTCTACCATCTTTCAGTAAGATTCTTACTTTAGTTATAGCAACGTCTCATTTTAAAGTAACATTAGAGATACTTTGCGATCGATCTCGTTAATTTTTAACATCGTTTAGACGACAAGAACGATGCCAGAGCTTTGACCACCCTCTTCAAGCTTTTGCACTAAACAATAACGGATTAAGGAGAGAAAAGAACTCAAGGTGCAATGGTGAATTTCCAAACCAGGCACGAACGTCAGCTGCCTAGGCTGAGAAGGAGACGCAGCAAGTCAAATGAAAAATTTTATTTTCCTTGTTTCCAAATAAATAAATTTGTGAAAGATACATATTTTATGAATTGTAAAATATTAGAATAATATTAATACTTAATTAAATGTACTTAGTGAGGTTCTTATCTATTTTATAACATTCATTTCATTATTATGATATATATTAAATATTGAGCATTTGTTTCAATGATATTGTATACCAACGTGTTATGTTGGGCAGTCTGGAATCATAAGAGATAAATAAAAACAAATTTATTTTTACAAAGCTGACAATTTTTTTTAAAAAAACAAATTAAAAATGTCTTAAATATGAAAAAAATTTGCTAATTCATTGAAGTCCTCATAATGCACATTGCCTAGAGCCGCAAAATACATAAATCTGCTATTTCTATGATGTTAATTTGAGAGAAGACACTATGAAGACAAAATGCTTGAACATTTATTTACATTTCCTGTACAAAAACCTTAAAACATGATTGAAAAAACCATTACTATATCTCTCTACTAATATTATTTAGTTTGATAAATTAGAGTAGCAGCATAATTTTATTTTCTCTTTTGAACGATACCTATACGATTTAATTTATTAAAAGGTTATTCCCTCAGATATTTAAAACATGAATCAGATTAAATGCTCTGTTTACTACTAAACTTGATATTTATTTAATTTTCAAAAAAAAAAATAATGTGTTTACAAATAGTTTGACATTAGAAATAATTTGAATAATTTCAAAACCAAAGGAATTTTATGCATGACTGTTCTCATTAAAAGAATAATTTGAAAATTAATTTTAAATTTATTATTTAGTAAATGGATATCTATAAAAATATGCATGCTACAAAAGCCAGAAGAGCAAAAAAATTTAAATTTTATATTTAGCACTATTCTTTAAGTTATAAAAAATACTCAAAAGAATATGCACTTTGAATAATAATGCTGCTCCCTGCGAAGTCTGACGTAACTCGATAAATCCATTATTCCCACAGGGTTAAAATCAAACCAATCAACCTTTGAAATCGAAACCTTAGCAGGAGTCCAAAATAATAACACATGCAAACAAAAACACAAATATTTTCATTCCTTCTTCTTAACTTCACTTGCAGCTTTTAGCTTTTTATGGGTGGCAACATAAGAACTTCGAAGCGACACACAGTTTCTTATTGGATCTGCAATCACATTGAGAAGCGCAGGTAATTCTTAACTCCTGTTCATTTTTATTGTTATATATCTAATACATTTAGCATTATTTTATTAAAATCGCTGTATTATTATTAATTATTGATGAAAATAGAGAACTTTTTAAAATTTTCGCTATTAATTTGATAAACAGAATTTGAGTAGTATTAATCAGTGAAAATTTTGTTTTGTTCCATTAAACGAACTTTCTTAATTGATCTCCATATTTAAATCGAAAAAAAAATAGATTCCATAAATTTTCAAAAACGCTTTTGTATTTAAAAAAACCCATATAAAATAGGAAGTAAATAAATTACATCCGCTAATTTTTAAATAATCAGTATTATTGAAAGTGGTAAAGAATAGTTTATTATTAAGAATTAGTTATAGAATGTCAGTATCTTTATTATTGATATTTAAAAAGCATAATATTTATAATTAATATATTTTGTTCTTTTAAAACTGGTAGCATTACTTTTTTTACATTAATTATTGTCACTGTCAAAAACAGATTTTTGAGTTTATTGGATTATTATGTAAAGAAGAATTTGCCGCGAAAAGCTATAAATACCAACGTAATTACTCTAGGTCATTTCACTCAAGTTTGTTCAGATTGACTTTTCTATTACTTTTGTCCTTGTCTTCTTACATGCCTAAGTACAAATAGTATAACAAATTTTACAATTAGTAATACAATACATGAGAACAAATAGAAATAGTATAATAGCAGAAATAATAACTAATTACTAATAATTAGTTATTACAAATAGTATATGGTAAAAAGAACCTGTAGAAACTAAAAATGGCGAGATCACTTAGATAGTCTGTTTATTAAAAAAATGTCGCACAAACATTGGTAAATACATATAGAATTTTTAAAACGATCAAACATATGACCCGAGAATAAAGTAATGAACATTTGATCTTTACTAAAGAGACACATTTTTTGGAGCAAAAGTGCAACTTACAAATCTCTATTTTATATGAAACATTTCTTATAAAATGCGCTTACCATAGAACAAAATGAGAATATTGCGTTATTGTTATCGGAAATATTGTATTAAAAGGAGAAATAATTTTATTTCTCATTTGCTGTGAATATTTTTATTGCTTATCATTATATGCATAGAAAATAACCTTTTTTGTATTTTGAAAATGTGTTTCTTAAATAGAAAAAAATTAGTTTATAAAGTCTAAGACAGATCAGAAAGTTTTTTTTTATTTTCATATATTCTAATTATTATGATTCAAGTGTTGTCAGAATTTAAACGGTGAAACAATCTTTAAATTTTAATAGTTATTATTTTTTATTTTCTACAAATAGAGCTGAGAGATATCACGAAATATCTTAAATTGTGATTTAAAGTTCCATAAAATGATTAAAACTTACAGTTTTTTTCTAACTTTTGCTCTTATTTCTCTTTTATATTTTTTATGCGCAAAATATTAATTGGAATTTAAAACATTTAATGCTTTATATATCACCATTTTATAGAATCTCTAATTAACTTTTTTTTGTACAATTTATATTATTTTTATGCTTTTTT
This sequence comes from Argiope bruennichi, assembly GCF_947563725.1. Lineage (NCBI taxonomy): Eukaryota > Metazoa > Arthropoda > Arachnida > Araneae > Araneidae > Argiope > Argiope bruennichi. The sequence continues at coordinate 78,542,193 of NC_079152.1, forward strand.
CAGAGCGAATTTAACATCATTTAATTAAATTTTGTTGTTAAAGTAAAAGAAAAGATTACTTCCCTTTTTAATTTTAAGCTTAAATATTCTCGAAAAAGTTATTTTAATGTGGAAAAAAATTAACATTAAATTGTTCGTATTTTTTGAATTATATATTTAATTACTAATTCGTTTCAATTTAAATTATTTTTATTGCAGTAAAAGAAACTGAAAGCAATTGCCGATTATATTTTTAAATGGAAATAGATCTCCCGTAATCCTCAAAGGCATTCGTGACACAATTGAGGATTAGTGTTTCTATAGTTTTCATTGAGATAAAAATATATCTTTAAATTTATGAATAAATTATTTTTTTTTATTTTACAACTTTACATTTACTAAAAATAAAAATAATAAAAATAAACATACGATTATTTTTCTAAATAAGCCGTGAGTAGACAATCTAGCCTCTGAATTTAAAATTTTTGATCAAAAGTTTAGAGTTGTAAATATAGATAATTTTTAAGAAAAGACTTCCCGTCATTCTTTTTAAAATTGGAATATTTAACTGAGTTTTAATTTCTATTCAAATCCATGATAAAAATATATTTCGATTTTAATATAATAGAAGAATTTAAAAGAAATGTGATGTTTAAGCAACATAAATAATAATTTTTTTAAAAACATTTCTGCAATATTTTCGGTAATGACAATTTATAAACCATCATTTTTAACATTTTTGAATGTTTGAAACTATCTTACATGTTACATATATTATATTACCTTACATGCTGTAAGTTTCTAAAATTTTAAATTACACAATACTTTATTTAACAAATGTAATAAAACAATAATTAAACTTCATAATAAACAATGCGCCTAATATTTTTTTGCCCTTATTTATTATCTTTATTGATTACATATATTATTATTTTTCGAGCATTTTCAAAATTGTTTTTATATTATCATTTATTACTTTATAAATTATTTCCAAAGTTGGTGACTGCTACATTCCGCAATGGGCTTCAAATTCGGACAACTGCTTTTGGACAATTGCTTTTTCATCTGCTTGCTTTCTTTCTTTTGGTGTACAACATTTGTACCCATTGTCAATGGTCGTGGAGAAGAATGCCATTTGCGTCCAGTAATTCATGTTCTTCAGCAGCCAGGGTGCATTCCGAAGCCTATACCTTCTTTCGCCTGCCAGGGAAGTTGTTCATCGTACGTTCAGGTATGGAAGACAAGAATTCGTGAGACATTCGTTTTTAACATTTTCAAATCTTTGATATTTCGATTGTATATATTCCTTGTGGGTGAGGATTTTGATAATTTTTAATGATATTTAAAAAAATATATATAGAGAAAATCTAGATCTAACCAATTTTACTTCTTAGAAAATTCAAACTGTTTTTATTCATTATGAAGAAAATGTTTAAATATTGGAAAAAGTATCATTTCATGAGAAATAATTGAAATTATACTATTTTAAAAAAAAAGCTCTGGAAAAAAACCTGATTTTACTGTCAAAAAATATTCAAATAAAGTAATAAAAATATAATGACATCGAACGATCTGCATTTGATAAATCTAAAATCATTTCTGATTCATCGTCAAAAAGTTATTCCGATTTGAGCTTTATTTCTGTATCATTTTATAAATGTTCATCAGTTTTATGCAATCATATGTAATTTTTTTATAACTAAAAAAACTCTTAAATAATATCTACTAGAATTGCGAACGCATATAATTGGAAATTTTATATCTCCGAGAGGCAAAAATTAAACCCAAAAAATTATCGGAGTTAATCTACTTGATCGACAACGGCACCCTGTATGGTACTTGGCTTGGATCTTAAAATGTCAGAATACCGAAGTGACGAAGATATCAGAATGATATTTTTTCATTTGTTTTCATACCAAGAACATATTTTATAATAATTTATGAAATGCGTGAGAAAAATTAACAAATTTCGTATACTCACTTCAATTGAAAGCCTTTCATCTTTCTATTTTATCAAAAGCAGTAAACATCGTTAAAATTTTCAGTTAAATAGTTTATATAATTTTCTTTTAATGTCATTCTCAGAAAAGTATTTTTAAACATTACATTTTGATAGATATATAGCTCATAACATTTTTAAAAAAATTGCACAAGCCTTTTTATTGTGTTATGCATCTTTCTAATTTTATATCATCGCAAATAAAATTTTAACTTTAAATTGAAATGGAAGTAATCAAATATCAACAAATAAAATAACATTCTGACTGAAATTAAGTATATCGAATAAAAATGTAAGAATACAAAGTAGAAACATTTAGTTTGAAATTTGTCTGTATTACAGATTATGTTTCATAATTTGCGTCATACTTCAGAGAAATATTTAATGAAAATTCCTCTGATTCAATCGAAATCCAATGTACTAAAATAAAAAGAAAGAAAATTTCAAGTTAAAATAACGATAATTTATTTTTAAGATTATATTTTCTCATTATTATTCAAAATTAAACTCATTATTATTCCTTCATTATTATTATTATTATTATTCAAAATTAAACTCATTTTGAAAATATCAAATACTGAGATTCAATAACAAAAAGGGAGATAGCTTATAAATGTTTAATAAAAATTTTGTTATTTTTTAAAACTTTTTTTTTATCTCATGCCCTTTTGTTTACTTTCTTTTTTATCCATTTTTCGATTAGAAAAATTGACGTAAATTTCACCTTTACTTTTACTCCTATCTTTTTACTTGAAGGCTAGAATTTGGTTTCTGTGCTGATATGCCATGCTTGATTAATCAGCATTTCATCTTATGAAGTTCTATTATAAATCCAATTTTGTGAATTTCATGTATCTTATATAATAATATTATTTGAGTTTCACTTATTTTCTTCATAGGTTTTCTGGATCAAAATTCTTATTTTTATCAAGTCATGTATTTGTATAAAATGATATGACTTGAGTTCACTTATTTTCTTCATAGATTTTCTGGATCAAAATTCTTATTTTGATCAAGTCATGCATCTGCATATAATGATATGAATAGAGTTTTACTTATTTTCTTTATAGGTTTCTGGATCAAAATTCTGGCAAGTGGAGAGATCTTGTATGTGTTGTCAGGAAATGGGAGAGAGAGAAGCTAGCATTGGAATTTTCTGCCCTAAGGCTTCTCCAAGATTCCGAAAGATAGTTACACGAGCCCCTGTAGAGTGCATGTGTCGCCCTTGCACAGCGGTAGATGAGTCTGCGATACAGCCCCAAGAAATGCAGCTTCTTATTGCAGATCCTCAAGCTGATTTCCCCAAAGGAATGCCCTTGATGGAAGACTATCATCTCATCAATGAGTTGAAGAATGGAAAAGACATACCTGTAGTATGATGACGGCATTAAAAAAAATAACGCAAATGACGCTTTGTTTCAGATTCAGTTAAATATTCTGAATTTTTATTAATTTTTGTTAGCTTCAGACAGTGTATTAGCATTATATAAAGTATGTATGGTGTTTGTGACAGCGATAACTGATTAAGTGGTGCAATATTATACAAATATATTGTCCCAATCTGTGAAGTGGCGCAAGCAAGAAATAAGTAAATCAATTTCATATTGAAAAGGCAAATATAATAACTGAATCTGTGGAATGTAGCATGCAGTTGTTCAAAAATAAAATTACATAATAAAAAGCATGGATTAATAAAAGTAGCTGTCTGGAACTATATATTGTTAGATTTATATGATAAATTCTTTTTGTTATTTTTCAATTAATTACAATATTATCTGAAAGTTAAAAAAAGAAAGTAAATATCACAAAGTGACAACATAAGAATAAATTTAATTATTATTTTCATTTTGCATTGATTCTTATTATTTAATTCATTCAAGATAATTTATGTACAAAACACGGAAATTAAGTAAATCAAATAACTAGTTATCAAAATGTTGTAAATATACTAATATTAAAAAGATATTTTGAAACATAAATAATATATATATTTTTTGAAAATTTGCTAAATTCCGTAACCGTAACTACTTTTCGGTGATGTAGTAAATGCTTCAAAGATTTTATCAAGTTTTTTTCTATCTTTAAATAGAAAAATAAAATATCCGATAAAGAAGATAAATTATAATTCCAGTAAATGAAGCATTTTATGTGTGATATGATACTATAGTTTTTTAAAATTTAAAATTTGCATTTCTGTTGAAGTAATAAAAAAAAATAAGAATAAGACTAAATGATTCTTAATATGAAATTATCTTTTGATTCGTAATGTGCTTGTTTCATTTGCTCATTGATAAATGATATTAAAGAATAAAAAGCTTATCATTATTTTGAAACAATGGAAATCGTTTTCAGGAAAATCTTAATACTGAAGGTTTCTTATTATCTGGAAGGAAAACTCTGAATGCAGTTATTCAATAAGGAACAGAATATCAGTAAATCTGAAATTGGAAATTTTCAATGACTAGAATGATGGAATGCTGAAATAAAAAATGATGAAGGATTTTTGGTTCTTATAAAATTATATAACTTCCCATAATCAATATAACAAAAAAAAAATTCGTGACATATTGTTACCCAATAATATTTATTGTACATAGTGCAAGTATATTAATGTATTTTTCTGCAATTCAGATGTTGCTAGTAAATTTGCGTCGCATTGTTTCATTTGCTTGTTGCTAATAAACTTGTGTTCTGTTGATTTGCTTATATTTGAAATTTTTACTGCAAAAATGTTTCGCTAGACATGAATTTCACATCATACATATTTCCTAATTAAGTAGTCATTAATTAATGTAAGTATTATTTGAAAAATGGCAAAAAATTTTCTTAAGATGAAATTTAAGGATATTTACTGTACGAGAAACATTTCTATATAATGAAGCCAAGTGGCACGTTAAATTATTACTTAAGTGACAGATAAGCCACAAATATCGAAGTTTAAACAAATACATATAAACAAGCAAAATAAACAAGTACTTTATTTAAAAATATGTTCTAATATAGATGCGAAATATTCTAATAAACGCATGCATCTAAATTTCAGAAGCAAACCTAGTTTAGCTGTTCTAAATGATGAATAAATTTTACTTTTTTAATTACATTTTTCTATTAATCGATGAAGCATTTTGAGATTTCAAACAATATTAACGAGTAAATTTTCGATTAAAAATGACATTATGAAATAAAATGAATGGCATAGACTTTTAGATGTATATTGGTCGAAAATCGAAAATAAAGTTAATGGTTCTAGCACTTGTACGATTAGAAGTGTACGAGGTGTTGTGATTTAGAAGCCAATAATTCATGACTATAGAAAATATATCAATAGAAAAAAATATAATAATATAACGAATTAAAAAATTATATGATAATGTTTATGCAGAATTCAGTGAGTCAAAATTTAGACATTTTATTACACATTTTTATTTATTAAAAGGATATCTTAAGATTAAAAAAATGCCTACATAGTTTTTGTTAAACAAAGATTTCGGAGAAAGAAATTTGATATTTTGATGTAACCATTGTCAGCAATTGGTAAGCTCAAATAAACCTGCAACGGTATTTGTGGTTCACGATATCTTGTGTTCAAATATAGACTTATAATTACTAAATTAATAAAATGAGTATATTGAAACTAAAACATAAATAATTAAGTAGGAAAGGCAACTCAATTCATTACTATAAACTTAAAATTAATAATCATCTCCACAATATTTATATAACCGACTTCATTAGCAGCTTTAAATTAATTAAAGTGGAAAAATCTTGATGTAACCATTTTTTAAATATAAAGGTACGTTCTAATAAGCCCACAACGGCTGACAATATTTGTTGTTCATGTCAGCTTGTGTTCAAATACAAAGGAATTATAATTATTAAGTTATTAAAATGAATATATTGAAACCAAAAGTATAGGAATTCAGCAAAAAAAAAACCCATAAATACAATGCAATATTATAAGCTGAAAATTAATCATCATCTCTGCAAATTTTAAATAACCGTCTTCATCAGCAATCTTAAACTATTTAAAATTAGAGAGAAATTGTCTATTTTTAATAAAAAGAAAAATATCTTAAATCAAAAATTTGCAATTCTATATTCTGAATCTCAAAAATCCATTAAATGATATATCATATTTTCGCATACCCACAATAGCATTTTTTTAAACATTTTAAAACGTGCGATTAAAACAGCCTTTAAATATATTTTATCATTAAAACAAAGTCTAAAAATATTTAAAATAAAGAATCGAAAGCTGTGACAAAAAATTAATTTCATAGCTGGAAAAACATTTCACTAATAACGAAATAAAAGAAACTTTATAAAGAATAAGAAAATAAAATACTTCACAGCATTTTTTGGTAAAAGAAGCTCATTAACTTTTCTTTATGAAATTCGTTCATCATTAATAACAAAGAAAAGCTTTTAAAAATTTATTTTTATATTTAAGGAACTTTTAAGAACAAATTAAAATGGATAACAAATTTATTTCACCAATCAATTAATTAATGGTTAAGTTAATTAAAATTACTTATAAAATTTATTGCATTAATACTTTTTCCTAGCAAAAAGTGTTCGTTCTTCCGTAAAGTAAAAACTATATATTTCTATGGTAAGTAAGAAACCGATGAGACATTAAAAACATATAAGAATATATAAATGTAAGTGTCTTAATACTTGACTATATTAAGCTAGGTACTTTCTTGTAAGCGTATAACGAAAGCATTACAATCATACATAAAATAAAATCAAACTCTAGAATATGATGAATTTTTAAGTTTCAGATTTTCCCAAGCTCGAAAGACCCATTTTTAACATTATATCTGCTTATGAACAAGATAGCTCAAAAATGCCTTGAGCAAGAAATTTGAAATTTGGTATATGGTATATATATAACACTTAATAGTAGATTTCTATTAAATTTTGACGGAAACCCATTCAAAGTAATCTTGCTTGATTACAAGTGAACTCAATAATTACAAAATGTAAAGAACTGCAAAGATAAAAATTTGATATACAGGTATAGCATCTAAAATGACTGCTGGCTTCAACCAGCGAGATCGCAACATTTTCGACGCTGGAAGACGAGATTTTTTTTTCTTCGTCCTCTACCTGTAAGAATGTCAAGTTGCCCAGTTTTTTCAAATTTCTGCATCATCTTGCGTAGGGCACCTGGTGACTTTGGACGATTCATACGACGAAATTCCTTTAGGGCTGCAACGGAATTTTGTTGGCTCTGATAGAACAATTTCTCCAGTAGCGCTTTTTCTTGCAGCATAGGCATGACGAACAGAGAAGAAACTAATGTTCGTGCAGAATCCGCCTTCTTTTTATCCAAAGAAAAATGGCAATAGACATGCGCTGTAACACAAATTATTTTTCACATTTTCAATATATGCAAATAAATGCCCTTTGTGTTTCAGCACCATCTATTGGTGAATTTTTGTACTATTTTTTATTAATAAATGTTAAGAGCATCATTTAAATAATCTGCAGTTCAAATTTTATCTTACTTGGACCAATAGAAACCATTTTAGAGTCCTCTGAAATGGGTAACTTATTTCTTGCTAATCCTGTACCTCTCCAAGAATTTTTTTTTAATTGTAAAGGCTAATACAAGTAATTTGAATATGGTTGGAAAGTTTGGTATTCCGTAAATATAATTATGATAGAATATTTATAATACTTTCTGGTTCAATAATTATACTTGTTATCAACTCTCTTTGGTAATTAATTTTCAAAAATGTTGTCATTTATTTTCCATCTAACTAAGAACTAAACAAAAAGAGAAATAACCATCAATATTTATTTCCATTATGATATTTAACAGTAAGAAAAAGACAAAGCACATAAAATTGCAAAGATCAGAAATTATGAAATACAATTTAAGAAACAGAATTGAAAAGAAAAGATTATATTAATTAAATTAAAATAAAATAAGGGGTTGTTGAAATTGCATGGAAACCCGTTTATTCATAATTCAGCTTGGTTTAAAAAATGGTAATATCATTTTTATACATTTTTTAAGTTTCTGTGATGTCGAAATTTGAGCCTGTTTAATATGCAGTTAAAAGAAAGAATAATCCTTTCATGTTTGTTTAAAAATGTTGCGCGAATAAAGGTAAGCCGATAATGCTCTGTTAAAGCATATAATTAAAATCCATTGTTTTACATAGATTTTGTAGTCTGATGATTTATTTCAATGTATGAACCAAACAAAAGAAAAACAAACTTTTGTTAATTTTAAGTCATATTTTACATGTCACATAATGTATTTTTGATCATAGAATATAATTAACATTCATAAAATATCACTTTTATTATAAAATGTATTTGAACAAGCAAGAGTATTGAGCACTATGAATACCGCGATCACTTGCACATATGCCACAAATAAGATTGTATTTCTTAACTTCAAATAGATCAATTCATGTTTATAAAGTGGATTTGAAAGCCTTGAACCAGTTTAATTTTGCTAATCGTACAGAAATAAAAAAGACGTGATATCATAGCATAGTTTTAGCCATTGTAGACTTGCATAGCAGATGACATGCGTAGTTGAGTGTATCACAGGATAGTGACGTCAAATGAATCTACTCACTTTATTATTAAATGAAAAACTAGCTTGCGAAACGTTTTAAAATAAATTATCACAAAAGATGTAGAAAAATAGCCGTAGAACAAGTGTGTGCGCAACAATATTAATCATATTAATCACGATAATGTTGCTTAATATATGACATAAGTAACTAGATGAGCAAATGAACTTAATCACTAAATGAGTGAATGTTTATTCAAACAATATTTGGAAGCATTTAGCTAAATTAAAAAGCTTTCTCTAGTTCGTCATAGATGGCGTTACTGTATTTAAAAGCTTTGGAAGTTCATTTTTAATCTCGATATCAAAGCATTGATATGAATAGAAAGTATTTTATATTTATATATGTAAAATTTGGTTAAATTTAACTTATAAGATACATATTAATATTGTACATTTATAACAAAATTAAGTATAAATTATTTGTATTAACATAAAGGAATAGATCCCAGAATTATGTTGGATAAAATTTCTATTTATTGTATTTTATTTGCCTTGAAAAGAATGCATTACAATGATATGTAAAGTTCAAATAATTCTTCAAAATAGATTCATTTTTAAAGCATTTATGTGCAATATGTTTTTAGGTAAATAAAAGTAATTAGTTTCAAATTGTTAGTCATGTGTTATGCTGACAGTGAATCATGTTAGTCATGTGTGTGTTATTTATAGAAAAAAATGCAAAATACCCTTGAAATAAAACTGTCACATTTTCACGCTTTTAAATAAATTTATCTTTAAGATTTCTCTTAAAAATATCTTACTTTCATAATATTTTCCTTTGTTTTTTGTCTACTACTGTTTAGTAGTTAATCAATGTTAAAAACTGGAAAAAGGCGCCGTTGTAAAATTCGCATATCAAAAGATATGTTGTTTACTGAATATCAAGTAACCAAATGAATATTTAATAAACATTTTGAAAAGAATACTAATTTATCTCCTTTAAAGTAGTCATGTAGTGAATCAAAAATTTAAGGAATCTGTTTTCAAAAATCATGATTATAAATTGAAAAATTTGTCGGCCTTTCTTTATAATATTGCTATTTTTCATAGCTTTCTCAATGTAGCAGCAGAAGATGACAACACTTACGTCTTTAATTAAAGTTGTATGCTCTCAAGAATTTAAACCCATTTTAAACATTTATTTCACGTCATAATTTTGGAAGTTTTAACCAGAAAAAAAAGTTTTATTAATTCATTATTTCAGCTTTGATGCACTGTAAAATGAATTTCATTAAAAGTTATTTAAAAAGTCTCAAATTTTATGAAAATTTAATATTTTTTGTACCTTTAATTTTTTTAAATGTTATCAGAGAATTGTCATAAATAAGTTTTATCTGCTAATAAGCAATATCAATAAGCATTTTCAAGTTTAATTTTTTCTTTTTAGAAAAAAAAAGTTTTTAGTTCTTTGTCGATAATTCCACTGGCACGAAATAAGTGCCCCAATGTACTAAATAATCGGAACAGATTGATAAGCACGAAGTAATTTTTTAAGCGTTAAACCAATAAAAAACATTTTAAACTAAACTCTAAGCATGTATTTTAAACATTGTACTGAATACCGATAAGAAAAAATATTTTTTTTTCTCCATCGTAGTTAAGATAATAAATTATTCATCTATCTAAAATAATATAGGAAATTTTTTTTATCTGTTTAAAAATTTGCATGAATAAATTACATATTATTTAACAATTAATTCTCACCAAATTAAAATCACTTGCAATTTGGTATTAGAAATATTCTTGGAATAGTTTAATACAAACACTGTATGGATTTGAGAAGCATTGCTTTTGATAATCTCACTAACCGCCACTTCTGCTGCCACCGTATTGTGGTTGAAATCTGATATTAAATTGAAATTACATCCGATATATCTCACTCATTATTATTAATTATCTTTTTGTGTAGAGTTTGAGTTTTTTTTTGTTGTTGTTGTTGTGTAATAATTTAAAAACACACAGACTTTCTTTACTTAAAATTGACAACAGAACGTTCAACGAACTCTGCCTTAGTTTTTTTAGGTTTATCTTTATCGAATATGTTGAAATATTCAAGTAAATACATACTATTCATATTTATCCTTTTTATTTTCTACTATTATTTTATTAGCAACGAGCTAGTTTGTCAAGTGTAATTCACATAAAAAGATAACATACTTTACATGTTTGATTTCATTATATAATATGATTCTCTTTAACGTTTTTCTTTTCTTTCTCTTTTTGTTCTGTATTGCTATGCTTGCTAGTATCCACAAGTCACTCGGAATTTGATGAAGCATGACTGTTTCAGATATTGAATATTTATCATCAATTCAAAGCAAAAAGTTATTTTGTGGTAATCGCATTAGATTCAACGATTACATAACCATTTCCGAATGAAGAAAATCAAAGAAATTCTTTAATCCAAGTAAATAGGTTTAAAATATTCGATCGAGAATTTTTGTTTAAGAGTCAATGCTCCATACGAAATAAAAAACACTTATCTTCTACTTCATATTTTTCCAGATCTCCTTAAATTAAACTGCAAGTTGCATTGAATTTTTTAAAAATTAATTTCTCTTTCAGTACTTATTAGTTTTAACTTATAAGTACTTATTAGTACTTATTAGTTCAGTACTTATTAAAGATAAATGTTCTTTTCCTAAGCAATTTATGAAGTATACTCGAATATATACAATAGGGCTAATCAATAGTTTTTACAAATTATAATTTAGCATGGATATGATTGAGTGAGGTCTTTTGCTCTCACCTCCATTTTTTTTATATATTTTGTAAGCTAAAAAGTTGCAGTTAGGAATGATCTTTAAAAATTTCAATTAAAATTATAAATTTAAATAATGTAATTTTTTTAATATTGTGATTGGTAAGTACCGAAGAAATTTTTGTATAAATGCTGTTTTTTACACCATAACGTAATTCCAAAAAAGCAATTGTTTTAATAATTCCCATTAGACTGTGTTCTCATTCTTTTCCTTTCATCAGCAAATTACAAGTATATTTAATAACGTTTTTAAACTTCAATTCGATTCTAATTACTTCTATCATTCCCATTTTTTTTTGTTTAGAATTACATATGCGTTATTTATTTATTCTGAATTGACTTGAAAACAATTCCTGATGCTTTTCGTTTTGAAACGTTGTTTATTTGTATTCTTGTCATCATTTAGGATTTAGTCTTTGTTTTAATCAAGCTTATAAAATCTACATTTCTTTAATATACTGACACTATGAAAATTTCTCCTCTTTTTATTCATTTTACATTGTTGATATGACTAGCATTTGGATCTGCTAATTACTTATTTTACTTTAATTATTTAAAGCCCAGGAAATGGATATCGATCTTATAACATTTTAAATTTATTCCAATTTTGAATGTTTTTGTTAGTTATAATTTCCTTTTTAAAACTATTGCTATTTAGATTCTTATTGTACAGACTTTCCCTTGCAATTTTTCTAATTCTTGCTCGTTTTGATGAGAAAATTAAGTTTAATTATGTAGTCAACAGAGGCTCAATTGCCCAAATCATTGCAGTAGATGAACCTTCTAGTCTCACATTTACAAACCACAAACTGGCTACTCCGACTCGGCGGAAGGCACACGAAAAAATTTGAATGACGGGACCGCCGCCGTAACAGCAACACTGGCAGGAACTGTGGTTGAGTCCTAAGGACCTTCACCGGCCACAGTACAACACTTCCCTTGGGAAGTATGTCCCGTTATACATGGAAGGAGCCAGACCCCCACAAGGGTGGTGAGAACCAGCCACCATTCTGAAAGTTTCTCCTCCTCAGTTACAAGGCGCCCCTCCCTTAGGACATCATATTTACAAATAAAATAATGATGAATATTTATTTTTTTATTTAATTAATATTTTTCTGTTTTATTAGCTAGAGGGACACTGACTTCTTACTCAGCAATTGTATTTCAAATACTTTACATTGATTTGTTATCCGGCATTTATTTAATTTAAACTTTTTCAAAACATTTAGATGCGAGCTGGAAAATATTCAGTTGTACAAGATCTGAATATGCTTTCATAATACTTCTATTCATTTATTTGTTGTTTTTTTCACTACGATTAATTCCAGTCGATATAAAATTATTTTCAATATTTTCTGTCAGTACAGTAATCAGATATTTCGCTTCTGAGCTTACAAAGCTAGCTATATTTTTGTACTTTTTTAAATACTATTTTGCAAGAGTTTTGTTCCTGTCAGTCATTACCTTTCTGAGTATTGAATTCTACCAATAAGTGGCTATTGATTCTACCAACAAGTGGTTGTAATGTGTGTTGAAAAATTACTGTTCGAGATTTTTTTTTTTTTTTTTTTTTTTTTTTTTTTTTTATGGATTATATGCTCTTTGGAAAATAAGCGCTTCTTTCCTTCGGGAGAAATTTTTCTGAATCTTTTTTGTAAAATTATTTGAGGCCATTCTCTTTTTCTATGCATTATATTGTTTCCTTTCTAAACTAATCCTTCTTCAGATACTCTTTTGTGATTAGTGATCTTGCACTGCAGAAAAGATATAAGCAGTATTGTCAATGAGAAAATTGAAAATTGCTTTCATACATATTTAACATAATACAAAAGAGGTGGAGGCAGAAACTTTGTATACCCAGCAATCTTGATTTAATAGATATAATTTTTTGAATATATGTTTAAATTCAAATGCAAATAAATAATTTTTGAATCAAAAGGACCTATTATATTAACAGGCAGAATTCCAATATATGTATTTTAATTTATCTTTCATTAGAGAAATTGTGGTGGTCTGGCATCAAAGCTTGACTTCACTGCTAAATGTCATGGCATAACCTCCCCGATTCCGCTGTGTATAGAAACCTCTCCGCCCTCCCCTGGTCATATGATTACAATAAAAGTGTATTACAAATTAGTAATTTCAAAATTAGTAAATTAGTAAATTTAAAAATTAGTAAATTAAATTAGTAATTTCAAGGCTTAATCTAATAAGATAAAATTACCTAAACTCGTCCTTAATAGAGATCGATATTTAACAACAGCTAAACAGAAATAAAACAAACCAATTATAATAAAACAACCGATAATTATAAACAAACCAATAAGCTTTATTTTTCAAAATTTTCTTCTCTATTATATGTTGTTTTGTAGAATGTCTTGTTTTAGAGATTAAAGAATTAGACATAAATATCATTGGATTATTGTAACAAACAATCAACTGGCAACCATGGACAGATAAGTTAATAATATATTTGAATAATGTATATATATATAACTATTTGTTAATGTTTTAGGAGAAGGATATCGAATTTAGAGCTATTTGGTACATATATTATAGGAAAAGTAACTTAGTACTGTAATTATATATAACTATTAGTTAATGTTTTTGGAGGAGGAAATATAATTTATAGCTAGTTGATACAATATTATGTGAAAAGTGACACACTACTGTAATTATTGCGAAAATGTAAAGAATTGTTCGTTTTCTTCAAAATCAAATAAATTGTTTAAGAATTTTAGTCTTCGGTGGAAATTCAGGGGATTTTTAGTTTTAAAACATTTACCTCAAGAAAGTGATTTGAGAAGTTTATGAATCTCTCTTTTAAATAATAATGATTTGATTTTTTTTTTTCATCTACAAATATCTTAAATTTATTGTTGGGAATAATTTGATGAAATATCTTTTGATGATACAAAAAATTTGGAAGAATTTCTTTTATCTTCTTTTGTTTTCAACCTTATTTATATTTGATGTCAATTCGAAATCAACGTATAGTGGGAACTACAGAAATCTGAAGCTAAAATTTTTAATAAGTATCGATAGATGAATAAAATATTTTAAATTTATTTTTCATTGTATTCACAATAAATCCCTTAAAAATTATTATTTTGTTTTTGATAAAAAAAAAATGGATAACTATTTTTATAGAATAGATTATTTTAAAATGTTATGAAACCAAAATTCCAAAATTTCAATTTTTATTTTTCTGGCTTGAATTGTTGATTCTAATTTGAAATATTGGTTCACAAAAATCTGAGGTGCGCATAAATCTGTCTATAAAAAGAATATTAAATTAATTCCATTCCATAGTTTCCATGAAATAAAGGTACACTTTTTGGTCTGAATGATATATGATCTGAATGATATATAATTCTATTGCATTTGCTGTAGCAATTTAATCAAAACGACAGAGTACATAAGAAAAGGAATACAAAACAATGTTCTAAATTCTACATCCCAATTATTTTTGAATTATATTATTTTTACTTTGGGAATCTAGTGATTATTTGAATTAAAATATAATTGTAGCAGTTTAGTGTAATTTTTTTAATTTATCATCATTATAATGCATTGGTAATTTTAAGTTTTTATAATAATTAATATTTCGCAATAATATTAAAAGCACAATGTTGTTTCTCAGTAAACATTTAAATTTTTTTAATACATTTAATCTTCTCTAATCTTGATTTCCATAATTTTAGAAGTATCATAAACGAATGATATTCAGGAAATAAAATTATTGATCAGAATATCTTCGTTATTTTTAAAATTTTTAATGGTCATAAAGTGCCAACATTAGAGAGATAGATTTTGAATTATCCAATACACTTACTTTATTTTTCTATACATCTCAATTAGTATTTAAATTTTTAAATAATCTTATCAGAATGCTTCTGTGTGCTTGCATATATATAGCTTTAAATTAAGTGATTTAAAATAAATGAGCAGAGATGAACAGTGTCGTTATGCTTTGCTCTGCTTTTCATATGGCAAATTTTTTTTTGGTGAATTAATTTGTAAATTTTTGAGAATTTAGACATTTGTATAATAATGATTTTTTAAAGCAACTTCTACTTAAAGCCTTCCTGTGAAAATGTGAGTTCAATCCATATTTGTGAGCTGTAAAAATAAATTCATTTTGATCAGATTGTAAAGTGAAAAAAACATTGCATGACGCATTGAAAAAGTTGCTTCTTTTCTTTTCTGTAATTTTTTTTGAGATGGCCTCACAACAGAGAAAAGAAAGAAAATGACAGCTGCAGGTCAAAATCTGCACCCTCAGAAATCCAGAAGGCTCAAAAAGAAGAAGAAGAAGAAGAAGAAAAAAAAAAAAAAACGGTCAAAGACCTTCAACTGACTTGCTCCACCAGATTTTACGTCAGATGCTCGGTCATCCTACATTTCACTTTCAATTCCGGTGGGGCATTAGAAGGAACTTTCCGGTAATTACGTCAGTTGACTGTGCCCATGAGCTCTGTTCTGGACTTTTATCCCTGCTTTTCGAAATCTTGATAACTTTGCGGTTCTGGGGAGGAAGGTCGTCTGGGTTCTCAATAGTTCAGTTGTGGGTTGGTAGAGCACTTTTCACAGCTGCACATGTTTGCTTCAAGGACTTCAATAAATAGTTATGTGCTTTCTAATCAGCAGATGTCGTCTATTGGTCTTATGTGGAAGAAATATTATAATGTTTAGTAAATACAGTTTCCCCTCCCCCTGAATTATTTGGATAGTGCCATCCAAATATATTCCAATAGTGCTTCGCTCATTACCAGTTTTTATTCCAAAAATAAAGGCTCAATAAAACAGCAACCAAGAGACGATCAAAGTATAGTAGTGTCTAAAAAAAGATCGGTGTCAGATAGTTTTAGTCGTTTTATAATTCAATGTAATTAGTCTGGTTAGAGATTGAAAGAGCCGGCGTCCTGGCATAGAGGTAGCGTGTCTTCCCCGTGATCTGGGCGTCCTAGGTTCGTGTCCCGGTTTGGGCATGGTTGTTCTTCCGTTGTTTTGTCTGTACGATGTGTGAATGTGCCCTCCTGTAAAAAGGGGTTGTGCAAGCGAATGAGTGATGTGTGAGTAGGAAAGTCGTTCTCTTGGCCCTTGTTTTCGCTACTATAAAAACAAGAGACGCTCCCCCACCGGCTTAAAATCGCTATCTTCGTAACAGCGGGCTTGTCCGTGGCAAGTGCCATAAGAAGCAACAACAATATATTGTAAGAGCCATGGCTTTCACGATATCTCATAAATTAATAAATATAAAAGATTTTCAATAGAATGCTTTTCAGAAATAAATATACATTCTTCATTTGTTGATTTGCTAACAGATTTAAATAAAATAATAAATATCACTAGAAAAATTAATTTATAGTTCTTCTAAATAATGGAGAATTTAATTTGATCTCAAATCATTCAAAATCAACTCGTGTTATTTATGTGCTTCCAGTATAAATTTATTTTTTTGCTTTACTGCTGCAGACGACATATCGTGTAGGTATTTTTGATTAACTCTGGATTTCATGTATTAAGGTAAATTTAAATCTTTAATACTGTGAGCGTTACTTCGTTTTATTCTCCTATAGTATATATTTATTTACGCGATAGAGTTTAAATATTGGATTCTATCCATAAATTGCGATTCAAATATCATTCAATATTCTTACAAAAAGGAAGAATTAAAAAATTAATTAGATTTTTAATTAAAAATAATCAAAGTTTTAAAATTGTTCTTTTCCAATAATTTCGTGTTATATTGTACGAAAAACGTACACAAATTGTATGTACAGCACACAAACCATTTTTCACCACTTCAAATTATGAAAAATTTGCTTATCATTAATGCACCCACATTTTTTTCTGATTTCAATAAAATTTTTGAACATTTTTAAAGATATTTTTGAAAAAATAATCAGTAAAAATAATCAGCTGCAGTAATATATATATATATATATATATATATATATATATATATATATATATATATATATATATATATATATATATATATATATATATATATATCGTAACTATAACAAAGAGGTTTGTTTTTCAAATAATGCAAAGCTGAAAAAAAATGAATAGACCTTCCTGAATAAATAATTTTTAAAATCTTAATAAAACAAAATATATTTGTTAAACTGAGAAAGCTTTGAAGTTGGCATTCTTTCTGTAAATTTTGCGATATAAAAAATGCCACGCGCAAGATTATGATCGGAAAACTACGACTCAAGCAATTAAGCAAGATAGATAAAAGATTCAAACATAAACAGCAAGCATTTTGCTGTTTTTCTGATTAGAGATTTGAGTCTGCTTCAAAAAGCATCTTAATCAAAGCATGTGTTTTTTTTTCTTTTTATATAATTTTGCAGCTTATTTTCCTTATAGTATATTCATCCATTAAGTATTCTTTATTTTTTTATTTTATATGTCACTTAATAATAGTTTAACTGCACTTATATACCTTATATAATATACATGAATTATCGATCGTGGTATGATGTGTTATTCTTGAGTTTAAGTCTGAATCCATACAGGAAGAATTCTATAAGTCAAACAGGAAGAAAAGCCAGTTACTTTTCTGAAAACAAAAACAAGAAATACAAATCAACTATTTCTCCGATAATAATTGTTATTCATTACTTCGTTCAGAATTTCAGCTTTCTGAAAATTGTAACAAAGTACAAGGCGTTTCCTCCAGCGCCTCTTCTTCTTTTTTTTTCTGTTAGGTAACTTAAAAGAGGCCATAGAAAGAGGTTAGAATGATAGCAAAAGAGAACCTGCGATCAGTTTCAACCAATGAATATTAAATCATCTGTGCACCTACATCGGCTCGATCAGGATTTAATTATGACCTTAGGACTCTATATGAAAAATGGATATAGGTGATAGGTAGCATAGAGTAAAAGTTAACCATAGATTTTAATTGCTGTATTAATATTTTTTTCTGTTTATTTTCAGTTTCTCGTATAAATAAATGATATATAAAAAAGAAGTTTTATCACAACCATAAAAATTCGTCCTCAAGGTTTTGAGAACAACTTTTAAACGTTTTTGAGTTACATGACTTAGAAAAAAAAAGTTGTTTCTGGTATTAAATTTGCATGCCAGGCCATCAACACAATACAAACAATTAGATAGATGCGATTTAATATAAGATCTATGCACCAAAAATGTAGGTGTTTTTTTTTTTTTTTTTGCCAAATTTTTGAGGAATTTTATGAGTAGTATTTTTGTCTGTTCTTCAATACACACGTATATGTGATTATTCGAAAATGCAATGATACATGAGGAATGTTATATGATCTTAGTTTCAGAGTTTTAAATCCTAATCAAATTTTGAGCCAAATTCGACAGCTGGTTGATTATTTGTTTTCCTGTCTGTTCATTCGTGCATAAACACAATAACTAAAAAACACAACACGATAGATATGTAGCTTTTAATAAATATGATTTTTGACTAAATCTATAAACGACTAATCAGTGTATATACAAAGATGATACTCGAAATTGTAACACGAATGCAGTTGTAAATATATAATACTATAACATATAATATTATATACATTGAAATTGTAAATATATAAAATATTTTCGATCCAACTGCATAGCAGGAAGGTATTTATAAAGTATATTTGACTCTTTTCTCATCACACACGCAAAAAAAGCTAAAGAATGTGCCGTTTAATGTAAATGTACAGGATAAGTCAAGAGCAGAATACCTGCATTGGAATACTTACAGCCGAAGTCTATGTTAGAAGAAATATGTAAATGCAGAAGTCTCACAATACTAATAATCGTTAGTTTTTCTAATAGGTGCTATTAATTTTCACATTTTGTCTTATATAATCATATATTTTGTGTCCATATTTTTAAAAATATTTATTATGAAACATATTAAGAAAAACAGAAAAAGAAATCAAACTATCTTATGTTTAATTATTTAATTAATATTTAATTAAATTATTTAATTTAATTAAAAAAATTTAGAGAAAAGCATTTGTATATATGAATTTTTTACTCAATAGTTAATTATCATGAGAAGAAACAAAAAGTAGCAACCTCCAAGCAACAAGTTTAGTTTTAGTTTAGTTATATTAACGTGCCTTTGTAACGCACTACTAGGACTATTTTGGGACGGACTTCGTAAATTTGAACCGCGGTCAGATGACGCGAACGTCATCTGACTCCATCAGCCAGACAGACAGATTTCCCCTGAATGAAGTTTATTCACAATTTGGTAGAAATGTACAAATGTAATCAATCTACATTCAATATACCTAATTTCATACATTTAACTCAAAGCGTTTTTGAGTTAGCGTGTTCACAAACAAGAAGACATAGTTCCAAAAATATGTTTTTCGGTTTGAAGCATAGAATTTCGTCAAAATCTTGTATTTGAATTTTTTGAAGATTATAATATTTTCTCTATAAAAAAAATTAAAAGCAAAGTTTCTTATTTTGAAATGTTTTGTTTACTATAATATGGATAAAAAAAGTAATATGCTGGATGAAATATACGCAGTTAACGTATAAAATTTCTTCATTAGTTTTTCGTATGTTTAGGTTATAAAACATAAAGCTACGTAATTAGAAATAAACGTAGATAAAGAAAATTTATTGACACGTTATAGACAATGCAACACAAGTTAAATATTCGGAAGAACCTTTGAATACAAGGATCATTGGCCTTCTTTGCTTGTCATTCATACTTATCCATTTTCTTCTTTGGCGTCATAGTGACGTCATTGCATGTGAAATAACCTCTAAGAAACAGAGTTCAGAAACTCTCATGTGTGTTGAATGGGAGGCGTGATTTACATTTAATTTTAACGTCCATCTAGCAGACTTTGATAAATGACCTTCAAAATGCACCTTTAAAGTTTTGCTAATCATGGTCTAAAATATGACGTAAGAAGATTTGTCTTTAATGACGTGTTTTGAGAACATCCAATAATCTTTGTAGCTTTTTCAGTAAGGAGCTTAACTTATTAAAGCCTTTAATCGTCACAAAAAATTTAAAAAAATGAAAATTAAGAAATTATTTTTTCATTCACTATATTTGATTAATAGGAAGAGTAATAATAAGAACGTACCTAAAACATGCATATTTGAAAATTAATCATATATGAATTTTGATACTTTCCATGTGTGTAGTAATAATATGAATTCATTTTCTTATGCTATAACGATTTTTAAATTTTTTTATTGAAAGTGAAAAGTTGAAATTATTTCTATTTTTATTTCATTATATTAATTCTAGATTGTTCTTATCGATGTTCTTACTGACTGGATGCAATTATACAATGGAAAAACTATTACAATTGGTCAGAGTTCAAAATCAATGTTGCTTACTGCGTGTTCAAGTTCTCTAAAATAGAAACGACTGTAACTTTTTGCACAACAGACTACTCAAAACACAACAATCAATTTTCGAAAAAAAAATTAACATTAAAGGTTTTCTGAATCTTATGTGAGAACAACTGTATCTAAAAATGTAAATTTTTAAGAAAATTTCCATTTTTGACGGAGCGAAATATGTTATAAACTAAAGAAAAGCGTTCTGAGAACATTAGGTACTACAAAATTAAGTGTTTGAATATAAGAAGAAGAAAAAAGAAACGCATATTTTTTTTCATTTCACTTTTTGAGTTAAAAAACATTTAATCACATAAAGAAATTCAGAAATATTTCAAATTAAAATAAATAGTAATTTTTTTATAATAATACATTTTTAATTAAAATAAATAAATCATAACACATGAACAGAATAACACAATAAACATAACACATAACACAATAAATAAATCCTAACATGTGTGTGTTTTATTCAAACACACATATATGCATGCCCGTATATTTATACACACACATGCATGCCCACACATGCATACACATGCACATTTTTGCAATATGAGTTTGAATATTAAGTTATTCACAAAATTGGTATCTTTATAACAATAGATTTTAATGGTATTTTCCATATGAAGTTAATGTCTAATTTTTTTAAATAAGTCATATCGTAAGAATTATGTCGTGGAAAAACTATATAATACTCTCATAATATATTAAAGATTAATATTCCAAAATATAAATATTTCATAAATGACTTATTAAAGTTTATCATTGATTTAAAAACTGAACAAGGTATTATAATAAGGTAACAATAATCTTGATTTCTTCAGTAACAAGATTTGATGCTATTTTCAGAGTGTCAAAAATGTTGGATTTGAAAGTGGCTACTGAAACCTAGAAGTAGAACAAAGTTTCAAAATCGGAGGGTATCAAGTTTAAAATAAAATTCGTTAAGTCTTTAGAACAATTTATACTTGTTGAGGTTAAATGCCCATCTGGTAATGCGATACCAAAGAGCAAAGTATGAGTTCCGTTATCATGCTCATTTTCAGATTGCGGTTCTAAAAAAACATAGAATTTATTCCAAAGTTCTTGTTAAAACAGCTCCTTATCATTTCGAGTCGGGACACATATATCTAAAAACATAACTCGAATGAAATTAAATGAGTTTTAGAATTTTTTAAAAAGGATATTCTAGTAATACAGGCAATAATTTTACAATGTTTTAATTTCTCAATCACATTTTCAAATAATTTTTTAAAATCTTAATAAATATTCCCTCCTCATTGCTTAAAAAGCAAATCCAATACCTTCCATTTCCTGTTTTGTATCCTTTTATTTGAAAAATAATCAATAAGCTTTTATTCAATAAAGGATAGTAAATAAATAAAGGATATATGTTCTCGCATCTATATGAAATGAAATATATGAATGTTAAAAAATATTCACATAAAAAAATGATTTGTTAATTAGTATTTAAAAGTAATTTTCATTGTGTCTTGTCTTTTTGAACTCTATTTTTGCAATGATACAAACAGAAAGATCAAATGACCCTTTCTTTTAAATTGAAGCTGTCAGAAATATGACTAATTTTCTTGATAATGTGTGAAATTTAAGATTACAAAGAGAAATTTAAAATGCGCGAAATAGCTCATCTGTAATAGTATTAAAAGCGAATGAATGCTTGTCTACGTTTCAATCAGTTTGTTTGTTCTCTGCAAGACAGATAGTCAGACATGATTTGAAAGATGGAAATATTCATTATCATTTCTTTTGAAACTTCAATCAATTAAAAATTTATTCAAGCCGAATTTTGATATTTTTATTTCGATAATTTTGGTACAATGTTGAAATTCAAAACAAAACTTCTTTATTTCAAGCTTTAGTTATGTTGTCTTTTTCCACTTTGTTTTGACTAATTTAAAAATAAAACATTTATATACACAATTGGCAACAATATTTTTCATTTACTTCATTAAAATTCAAACCATTTTCATTATTTTATCAAATATTTTTATCACGTGTTTGTCTTCCATTGTTAAAAATGAAAGTATTACACCCCAAATAAAATACTATTAGATATGCTCAACTAAAATGAGTCAAATTATAATGATATAGGAATCAACTTCGTTTTATGTTTGAAGAAAAAGAAATATGAGATAAGGCATTGCATAGATGGAGGGATAGTTTCGTTTTTCTTGCTAATATAAAATCATGTCGCACAGCTCCTTTAAAGAGATTGTTGCACCCAATGAATAGAGCAGGTGTAAGGTGTTTATTAAATTTTAAACTTAAAAATACGCTGTTGAAGTCATGGAAGATACAAGGGGGATACTGATCCTTCTTAACCTTAAACAATACTGTATTGTCTAGAAGAAATGTTACCATGAGTGTGAACACATTTGAGCAGCTGATTGGGCTTTATATGATTATTTCATTAAAAAAACCCTTTGATCAAAACAAATTAGGATAAAAGAATTAAATAAAGAGATTTGTTTTTATAATCCATCTTTTTGAAACCTTATATATCCCGCCTTCTTAAAAATATCAACAACAAAAAAATCGTTGATGGATAGTCAATTTGTCGTTCCTGTAAATTCCTGTAAATGCCCTGTTATAAACATTAAATATAATACAGGGTGATTCACATTAAATGGGACAAAATGAATAGCATAATAAGAATTTTGTAATTAATTTATTTAGTCATAATAAATTTATTCTGAAACTATAATTACACGAATTTTATCTGGCAACAGCGAAAATTCTTCCAGTAACGAAATCGCCGGTAGGAGAAAAAATTCACCGTCATTCTTATCAAAATGACGCCGTCGATGTCCAAGAAAGCATTTTTTAGAATATGCCGAAGAATTTTCGTTTATCGTCGTTCAAAGACAATTTCTCATGACATTTGGTAAAGAACCAATGCATCGTCATTGCATCAACGGTCGGTTAAGTTATTTAAAAAAACAGACATCTTATGTAAGACATCACCGGATCCAATCTGCTGCGATTTTTTACAATCGTATTTTGAGACAAAATATTCGTTCTTACACTTTCCTAGGATTTAAAGCAATTGATTCAGCAGATAATTAATGTGTTGGAGTCATTAACAGATGATATTCTACTGCGAATGTGGCAGGAATAGGAACATGCCATACAATTCAGCCGTGTCGTTTGAGGAATATACATTGAACATTATAGGAACTTGGATTATTGTAGCTTCACAATAAGTTTAAAGTGTCAAAATAAATTTATTACAACATTCATAAGTATGCTTTAATTTTGTCCCATACAACGCGAATCACCCCGTATATAGGCAAGACAAGACTTTTAATATATAACATACAGTACAAATTTTTACTTCTTACAAAATTAATTCAGTAAAGTTTGATCTTGGTCTGCCCCGCGACGACCCTTCAACTCGAAAGGATTTAAGACCTTGAAGGTCGCAGAAGAAAATTTATAAAAATTTGAAAAAAAGAACTGCTTTAATTTCAAAATTAAAATAAAATTACATGGCATATAGTGGCACAGTTTAATTCTTTTCATTTAATGATTATATTAACCCAAACTGTTCCAGAAAATTTCCTTATCCAAGATTATATTCTTGAGTATACCCCCCCCGCCTTCTAAAAAATATCCATACCTGGTTGAAATAACAGTGGATATCGTTATATTTAAAGAATTTAATTGAAATTAAGCACATCCAATATTCTTTTTTAAACAAAAAGTTGACTAATAGAAGTAATTAGACTTAAAATTTCAGACATTTATCTTTCCCAGAAGCAGAAATATATTTATTTGAAACTATCAAAATCCTTTTATTTAAAAAAATACATTTTATTGATTTTTATGTGTGTTTCACGCAACAGAAACAGACTTAAATACACAAAGGGCAACGAAAGCTCTTCGATCCTAATTTGTAGTACTACAGAGAGGTTTCCAATAGCAACTAAACCTTGACATAAGCTGTAACAGTTTATTAAATATGCGATTTTTCAATTGATTTGCTATTTCAAGCTTGAAATCAATATAAAAATCTCCTCGATGGTCTGCTGATATTTGCATCATATGCTTTAAAAACTGTTATATTTTACTAATGTATTTAAAGAATCGAAAGTTAGGGTAAACACAAAGATTTGATTGATTAATTATGATTTATACGAAGTTTTATCTTCAGTCTTGTATTTGATAAAAGAAGAATTCTGAATGGATTGAAAAAATCTTATATTAATTAGAATAAATTTAACAAAAATAAATTCTGAAGGCATGTTTTCATTAGTGCTTTAAAATTTGAATTTATGAAACTTTTACTTTTTAAACAATAATTTATATTTCATTACAATAAATAATAAGGAATTTGGAATTTTTAAAATCAAACTATGCACTAAGTGGCACCAATCGTGTACAATCAAAATTTAATTAAATAAGTCATTTGATTTATTATTAAATCTGAAAGTATTAGAATAATGTATTGTCATCATGAATACACAAATTTCAAAAATTTAGCTCGTTGCGAATATCCATCTATGCAAGAATTAAACAAGTCAAGCTAAATAAAAATAGATTCAAAAGGATTCACTGGTGCTTAATTATATTCACTGCGAAGTGTACTTTTTGCAAATTATATCGATTTGAAAATAATAAATTTCCTTTTTGAAGTTTTGTATACACAAATAGACTTTTTTTTTTTAAATTACAGACCAGGATGTAATATCTCATACTAATGATTTCGCACACCAACTTTTGTCTCTCATGATTCAACAAATAATCTCACTATCCAACCCATTGAAATTATCCCATGTATGAAGCCTGAATTATTATTCTTATTCAGAAGGTCTAAAAATTGCCAGCTTCCTGACATAGGGATAGCGCGACTTCCCCATAATCTAAGTGTCCTGTTCTTTTTCTGTGTTCTATCTGTGAGATGTGTGAATGTTCACCCCTTAAAAAGGGGTTGTGCAAACGAATGTGACGCATGGAGTAGTTAAGTTGTACTCTTGGCCCTAGTTGGCGCTGCTGAAAAAACATGAGAAGCTAACTCGGCTTAAATCGCTGACAGATCTGTCAGCGGGCTTGTAAAGTGTCATAAGTAACAACAACGACAGCAGATATAAAATTTAAATTTACTTCAACTTTAACCCAGAAAAAAACTTTGCCGTTTTTGAGATAGAATCCCATGTTTAGGGAACATTCAAAGATTTCACCATTCAAAATCTATAAAGTAATGAAAGTAATTTTTATGATTTTGTTTTAAAAACTGCTTTCAAAAATTTTTTCTTTATCCATTATAAGATAATGAAACTGAAACTAATTTCGTGAAATTAAAATTTGTTTAACAATAGTTCCTATAAATTATTGTCATATCATTGGAACTCTTAGGTTAGGATGCATATTAAATTGAAAATTGTTAGTTTGGGAAAACATATTAGTTTCTTAGGGGAAAAAAAACAATAGAATGCGTACAGTTTACTCCTCTGTTTAAAATGAATGCCTCGTGACTGAAGTGAAGTGAAGCTACCTCAGGACACAGACAGTTAACAGATTAAATTCATTATACGTCATGCTGAGTGATACAATGTCCTATTTATTCACAGTACTCAATATACAAAATAATTTGACTCTCCATACTTGATGATGCGCACCTTCTATTTTTATTCTTTTTCCACCTTGTGAATGAAAATTTATATTACTCATTAAGCAATGATTTTAATAGATGTTTAAAAATATTTTTAAGATTGAGAGATATGGAAATTTCTAAGGTTTTATTAATTCCATTAGGAAAATGTTAGAGATATTAATTTATAACTACAATCCGAATGCAAACAGACTTATTAAGTTGTTGGAAGTTATGTACTTGCTGAGACTTCGTAAAAGCAATTATTACTAGCTCTATTAAATCTGACTTTACTGTTTTGATTAAAAAGCTTTGAATGTCTTTCAAGTGGAATATCAAGGTTTTCAGGCTATTATATGATTTGGCAAAAAAGAGATATTGTTTATCGGAGCATTTCGGAGCAATTAGATTAAACAATTAGGAGCAAACAATAAGATTTTGTGATTTTAATCGTCTGGTTTGAGAATACTATGGTAGAGATAAGCTATATATTTTCTCAGTGCAGCTACTGGAACTAAGAACTTTTATGTAAAAATATTTAAGTCCTTAAACGTAAGTGTTTTCCCTTTATGATCAAGAAGCCATAAAAAATATACTTTTAAAATTTACTATATTCTGTACATTCTGTTAAAACAAAAATGATATATTAGCCTGAAAAAGAAATAAATACACACATGCATGTAGCAAAGATGATATTTATTGGTTAGAATTTAGGATCACAAAATCCATTGGCAGGGGTGGTATTAAAAATAGTGCAATATGGAAGGAGCAAAGGGATAGATATAAAAATAAGACGTTGCTTTGATAAAAGGTTACTTTGATTTTTGCTTTCTCGTATACGAAATATAAAAGAGAAAGTATTGCTTTCATCATAAAATTCAAATCCAAGATTTTGGAGAATATCCACGTTCCAGACCTCCTTGAGGTGTACGCACACACTTGAAGATTTTTTTTTTAAATTTTAACTTCAAAAGTCCAGTTTTTTACAGTAGGTTATTAATATATGTTTAAACTAATTTCAGTGAGAAAAAACAATATTACACTAACTATTAATGAATTAAATAATATTTAGTGAGCTAATTAGCCTATTTTTTGAAACATGATATCTTAAATTCTAATTTGTACAGACACACAATTCTATTTGGAAATGATGCCTAATATTAGTCTTCATGTTGTCTGCCTCAATCAAGTTATAAAAATATATAGTTTTTTTTGTTACAATTTTTTTGCCAACAATGAATAGAAAAGGGGAGATTTTTTTCTGTAATTTTAAATTTTAAACAGCTGTCAAAAATTTATTTCTATAAATATAACTTTGATCGAGACAAAACATCCGCTATTTCATACAGATTATTTTGATATATAAATAACTGTATTTGGTTAATTTCTTGTTGTTATGATTGTTGGAATGAAGCAACATAGTGGAAAAATATCATTCTTCATAAAATGAGTTTTAAAAACATCGTAACTAGAGTTTTCAATGAAAGCACCCCAAGAAAAATAATTATACACCACAAAAATATTTTTAACTTTTTAAAGGCAGTTCAGTTTTTTATTTGCATTTAATACTTTTTGACATTAATAATTATTTTTTACTATGCAACACCTAATTCTCTTTTCAAAATCATTATTCATATTGTAATTCTAAAATTTTACATTGAGAGTACGTGTAAAAAGTTTTATT
Organism: Argiope bruennichi; assembly: GCF_947563725.1. Taxonomy (NCBI): domain Eukaryota; kingdom Metazoa; phylum Arthropoda; class Arachnida; order Araneae; family Araneidae; genus Argiope; species Argiope bruennichi. The sequence goes on from NC_079152.1 coordinate 78,570,185, forward strand.
ATTATTTAGAATTTTTATTCTTCTAATAAGTCTATTTTAATATGGCCTGATGTCCAACCATATGCTTGGCGCAGTATGGCCAAAGATGGCTCTTGCGCCATAAAACCAAACCAAACCAACCAACCAAACCAATGAAAGCACCCCAAGAAAAATAATTATAACTCGAGAAATATTTGGAATATTGGCAACATCTTGGTATCGTTTGAAAGCTAAAGAATCAGAGAACGTTATTAAGCAATAAAAAAATTCGATATTTTGAAAGAATTTCGAAGTTTTAAGTGTGTACATACACCTTGAGTCCATAAAGCACATTTTTGGAATCAATTTTGTCTCTCAGTTTGTGGATATAACTCAAAAATACTTCGAACTAGAATGTTGAAATATAACTTAATAGTCTTTACGCTATTCTCATAGATTTCTATCAAATTTGAACGAAATCCATTCAGGGAAAATCTATTTGACCGGCTATTTGCTATATCGAATACAGAGGAACATTATAAATTCAGATTGTAAAGAGCTAGATAAATAGAATTTGGTACATAGATTTAGCATTTAAAATGCAATTTGTGGCAAATTTGGAACAAACTTTCGTAAAGAGATTTATTTTCAGTCGGTTTGTGCTTTCGCGTGCATGTACACGTGAAACTTCCAAACGCAATGATACAAATAAATGAAATTTTATTTGTGATCTTTTGACTACAATTGTAATTCTATGTCAAATTTTGGTTTCAATCAAAATACATTCTCGATTTTCCAGTTTTTATTATAACTGTATAAGTGATTATTCGCCAAAAATTATCCTCAAAGATCATACACTAGATTCAGTAAAAATGCTGGATTCACGTCAAAGATACTCAATACCATGCAATCAGTACAACCATTTTCTCTACAACATACTAGGCACGCAACTCTCCTGAGTGTTGGATTCTGAAAATAAAAAATCTTAGATCTAGAAATATCATTTCTCTGCTCAGGGTCCACAAATTTATGTGATGAAGGTGACAGCACCTATATTAAATAGAATACGAGAAAGTTTTGATGCGACCACTTATATTGGTTTAAAATATAAAGTTATTAGTTATTCGTAGTTAAGGATACTATATGAAATCTACATTAGATACACTTTTTTATGGGTTAATGAAAACTAATTCTTAGGTTAAAGGTTTCGGTTAAAAGATTAACGCTCCTTGGTTTTTATTATTCCAATGTTAATTTCTGGAAGACCAAACCTTTTTAACCAAACCTTCTACTCTAAATGCTTGTTTTTATCAAATCATATTAAATATTATATCTGTTCAGGAAAAAAAAATATGTAAAAATGTGTTATGTTTTTATTTTATAGCTTTACTTATTCTCAATTTTCTCCATAATATTATAATACTAATATTAAAAATATTATTTATGTATTGAATTTTATTTATATATTGAATGAATTTTAATGAATTTTATTTATATATAATGATGAATGAATTTTATTTATATATTAATAAATTTTAATTATATATTAATAAATTTTAATTATATATTGAATGAATTTTAATGAATTTTATTTATATATAATGATGAATGAATTTTATTTATATATTGAATTGCAAATTACATATTAAAAATGAAGCTTCGCTTTCGAGTTGAAGTAGAATTGGATATCATTGCTCAACAACATTCAATTCTACACGAGAAGTGATTGTGGTTATAAAAGTGTCATTTAATATAACTTGTGAATCAATATCCCTTTTTTTGTACTTCCGTTTTCAGACAAACGCAGATGCAACGCCTCAAAGGAAGGATGTGGGTAAACTGTTGCTGGATGCCAAAACAGAATGGATTAGATTTTATTATTTAAGTGTCTGGGACTCGGAGGAAGAAATCTTCAGGTAAGTTACCATTAAATTAACTTTTGATTCATCCGGTTTCTAAGGATGTTATAAGGAACCAATCAAAACGAATAATTCTTTTAATCAATATTTTGTCAATATGAGGGAAGAAATCCTGGAAATGCGAAGCTTGGCTTTTCTATCGTTGCTTTAAATTTAAGTCGAAGTGTTTCTATGCTTCAAAACATTTGTTTATTCATTCCAACATTTTATTTTTGTTATAAATGTTTAAGATGGATTACAAAAATAAGAATATTGTCTCTTTGTAGAAAAAAGGTAATATTTCGAGAATTCATTTGTCTGTAATTTCTATTTTTTTTTTTGTAATTGTTTTTCTTTAACTTTCAGATTATTTATAAATACTTAAAAAATTATTGATATTTTTAAATGCACTGCTCTCATTATATATGAAAATAAAATAGTTATATGCATGGCAATAAATAAAAGAAACTACGATTCAACGTTATCGACCATTTAGTTTATGGATAAGAGATAAACAAACACTTTGTCCATATAAAAAGAAAATGAAAGGAAACTTTGGGGTTAAATGATCTTTTTACATTTCGAATACAAATTTATTTAAATTTTAATCAGACGTGCTTCGCATAACCGTTTGAATTTCTAAATCATTAATGTACGAAAAAGCAGAATTTATTCATACAAACTTTAAGTGAATGTGCATGATCTTTTTGAAAGTATTTTTTCATTATAATTTTAACTTAAAATAAAATTATAAAGATTAAAAATTAACAATTCATTTATAATTCATTTTCCATGCCTTTAATATTTTAAATTTTATGATTAAAACTAATTTATTTATTTTTGAAACCACAATTGATTATGGATGTTTAACATTTCGAAACATCTTTTTAAGTATTTATGTTATCATTTTAATCTAATTAAATTGTATACAAATGAAACAAGTTTTTTTATATCTATTGTAATTCAAAAATTAAACTTTTTTTTCTTAAAAGGATAGTTTGAATTATATTTCACTCTATCAATTTCAATATGTTTTATCAATTTTTTTTCTGTATATACATACTTGATGACACAATTATTAAAATTAATACTGACAATATGTGACAAATATAAGTAATAAACAAGTAAATATCTTACTTTTCATAATATATTTAAAATATTAGAGCAAATCTATAGAAATTTTTATAATTACGAGGAGAATTTTTAATGAAGCAGGAGTAAGTTATTTATTCAAAATAAAGAAATGTTTAAACTTTTATTATTTGAAAATGAAATCAATCTTTGCTCGTAAATTAAAGCAGCCTATTGCCTGTAAATTACCCAATCGAATCCTCCCAGTAAAATTATTATTATTTCCCAGGCTTTTTATTATATGTTAGAATTATTTAGCATACTATTAAGAATAATAAATAGCAGATCGCTTTTCAATCTTACAGTGAAAAATAGGGATGGAATAAGGTCTGAAAAATATTTTTCTGAAACACTTTCTCATATTATATTCGCTTAGTAGAAACAGAATTATATTATGCTTTGAAATTTACAGTTATTTTTTTCAGTTTATTTTCAAATTATTCTTAACATTTAATATTGATTCATTCATTTTAACATACGAATTTTAGTAAATATTAATTAATTTAATTTTTGCGAAAACTATTATAGAGAATAAAAGATAATTTTCATTATACTATATATAAAATGTTAATCTAATTTTTAAAAATATTATTGGAGAAGCTCTAATTTTTCAAGTAAATTTCTTTAAAAATATGTAAAAATTTATTCTCTTTATATTAATATTAAATAACAACACAAACGATGATTTATCCAAAGAAGCTTTCACTCCCACGAAATTTTACTTTTATGTTTGTTAAGAAAGTCCGCTTAAATTTCCGTTGTGCATTTCTTCATTATTATTCTCAATCAGAATTGAAAACATTTTTAAAAATGGGTTTACCTGAGGATATTTTTGAAATTTTCTCCTCAGAAACAAAAGCATTCTATTTTTCTATTTCATTCCAAATAAAATATTATTATTGCTTTCATTCTACTTAATCATAAATTCCTCCCTAAAAACTTCATAGTTTTTCAACAATATAAAAATGGAAATAATGAAAGTGGGGTAAGAGAAAACGTAATTAAAGGTTGATATAAATAATGAAAATAAATTCTTTTATTTTGAACTACACACACTTTTTTTAGCAGTACTTGTGAAATCAGATTTTTTAAAATAAATAACAAAAGGGATCTAAGGTTTGCCTTCATTTTGTTGACACCGCAAAACAAGTGCAAAAAACAGTTCGCCTTTGCTTGACAACAAACCCACTCACTAAAGAAGAAACAACGTTCATTCCTTCAATGCCAAATCAAGACATGACATTGCTGGGGAGCTCTGAATCATCTGATTCACGACGCACTATTAATCAAAAGCAGAGACCTTAATTATTTGAGGGAGAGCGGAAGACATGCGTAGAACAAGACACAAGGCATGGCCTAGAAAGAGAGATTAGCTCGGAGACCCCAGTGACGTGAATTCGTTCACTGGCGTGACACTTAAATATTGTTTCTGTGTTTCAAATGAAGAAGGCTGCTCCACAGCGAATTTCTGTCCTTGACGTTGGGAAGCATAATAAGTACCCGCTCAGTTGTTTCCAGTGATGGGAATGATAAGTGCTTCCCCAGTACGAGAAAAATTTAAACTGAGAGTTCCATTGTTTGGCTCGTCTGTCAAGAAAACTAATTGGATCAATTGGACCTTGTGAAAATGTAAATTGAAACACTGGTTCAACAAATCAAATCCCCTTGGATTCTTGAACAAATATTGGATTTTCAATCAAGGAAATAATGGTAAAACAAATAACTAACGCTGCTTTAAAATTGGATAAATGTTATAAAAAAGATAAATACAAGTAAGTTAATATTTATTCTTTTAATTCTTGAACAAAATGTGGTTATAGATTTTAAACACATGCATACAAGGATTGGAATAAATATAAAGAAGAAAGCTAAGAAGTTCTCTTTTAAACTTTCTTCGCTTCGCAGCTTAGAAGTATGGCATTTTAATAGATAAAATAACTTGAAAAAAGTTATTTTCTATTAAAATGTTCTATCAAAATTTATAACAGAATATTAAGTCAAAAACACAAACACGGTTTTAAAATACTGTAGGAAAACTGTGGTAAAAACTACGCTATTTTTTGTAATAGATTTCAATTTTAAAACAGCAAATCATCGATATTTAATTTAACCGATATTTATAATTTTTACCTTTACACAGTAGATAGCAGTGAAAAACAAAAATTGCATGTTTTATTGATTTGATGTTATCATGTAGGTAAAATAAAATCATTTACGCTACAGCAAGTTTAAAATTAAGTATAATTTACTTCCACAATAACAATAAAAATTTTCAAAGGAAAACTTTAAAAAAAAGGCTTCCTAAAACCACTTTTATGAAATACAAAATTAGATGCAAATCTGCTTTGTACCTAATTAACTATATTTATGCGATAAATGGACCATTATTTAGATTTAGATATGTTTTCTTTAAAATAACGAAGCGTTTCAGAAGTAGATAGCAAACAAGAAGTGCAGCAGTTGATAAATGACAAAATATTCTGAAAATACTTCTAACTTTTTTTGAAATGAACATTTCAAATCAAATTATTTATGTTTTTTTAAATCACTATTTTATGGGAAACAACTGTATTCAATCGTGATTATACTTGTCTAATTGAAAACATTTTTTTTTCGAATTTCCGATTGCAATAGATATAATTCTGGAATTTTGAATGCGGTTTTAATTAAATTGCAATAAATGTAAAGTTCAAGCATTTTCAAATTTGTGTACTAAATTTTTATCAATTAACTTTAGTCTGAATCTTTTTTTATATAAACTTCAAAAATTAAGTATATGCGTAAAAAAATAAATTCTCTTAATTAAAAATCCTCCAATAAAATTTGGTTACAAAAATTATTAAATTAGAAAAAAATGATAAATTTGATTTAACATATTTATTTTGTATTAGAAACTCATTCTGGATATTGAACTTGTTTTCAGAATATTATATTTGCAAATTATCTATAAAGTTTTTCTTTGAAATATATTTTACATATTTTTCATGAAAATAGTTCATCACATAATAATCCATTTATCAGTCAAGCAGTTTCTTTTTTATATATTTAGATTACTTTAAAGTTATATTGAAATATCGCTTTAAAATCAAGAATAAATGTTATACCAGGAGAATTTTTTTTTCGAAATATCATTTACCATTTTAAAAAGTAATATATCTTCCGACAACAAACAACTGGCTTTGACATCCAAAATAAAGTTCAGGAGTAAACGATAAACTTTTTTTTTCAGTAATAAATGAATCTCTAGTATTTCATTTCTTTCTTCTTTTTTTAAAAATCTATTTTGTTTTTCCACTGCTCTCCCTTTTGTTCTCATATTTCTTTTATTTATGAGTGGCATTTCCGGTATTTGAAGCCACACAATGAACTTTATGTAAAGCATCTCGGATTATATTTATAACTGAGACATGTTTTTGACCAGTATTTTGTTAACTTTTTCTAAATGAAATGAATGGAATAAAAGGTTCATATCACATATTTTGATTTGAATGTCTTTTATGACATTTTAATAGATGGAGTCAATTCATCTGATGTTAGAATAACATGTCAAACATGCATGTGCATAACATCTAACATTCATATACAAATTGCTTTACAACGTCCTATGGCGTCACATCTTTTTTGTCCAACTCTAAAAGGCGCAAATCTCAAAATTAAATTGACATGTTACCATCCATCAGAGAACTGCTTTCCCAACAAATGATAGTTGGTTATTTATAGAAGATAATTATTTAGCATACTTCATATACAGATAAGTTTAAAAATCGTTTTTCTTTAAAAGTCAAATTAATATAATTAAAGTAACGAAATTTTACATTCACAAGAGTCGAAAGGATGAAAAGGAAAATGACAAGTTTTGAAACTACTGCTCTTGTAATAAAAAGAATAAAAAAAATTGTTCTGCATTCTAAATGATTCAACGTAAAGGTTTAAATTTCTAAAAACTTATTCAACATGACAAGGCTAACTTTTTTTCATTCAAAAAATTTTTTCTGACTTTTTTTTTTCTTCATAATTTTGTGCATAATGTTGTATTTGTTTATTCGATGATGAAAAATAATTTCGAATTTTTTTGTCTTCAGAATTTTTGATATAATGTTTATTTGTCTATTCCATGATGAAAAATAATTTTCAGATCAATAGAATTTATTTTTGTAATAGAATTCATTATCTATAAAATTCATACTTCTTCAATTTCTTCCTATCTTCTCTTTACAAACCCAATTATCTTTGACTTTCGATTAAACTTTCTTCCATTTGTCTTTAATTTAACATAGTAATGTTTATAGGCTGTAATACTATCTATAAACTGTACTATTGCTGATACAAAAAGCTAAACTGAACATAACTGAAACATTAAAAAGAAAAACTGAAAAAGGAAATTAATACTTAAAAAGTTGCTATAAGATAGACAGAAAAACATGCAGAAATATTATTTTTTTACCAGGAGTCGGACATTAACATCGTTGTATGCGTCCGAATTCGGAACCATGATGATTCTTTCGAGCGGATCAGCAAGATTTTAAATAGACAGAAGGAGAACAGATGAATATCGCGATATAAAATTATTGAAAATATCACTGGCATTTTTGCATTAAGGCCAGACAATCACAAGGAACAGAATCAGGTTTAAAACATTATCATCAAACGGTATTTCTAACTAAAAAGTTGAACTCATTTTTTTCGAATACATTTACTATAAGGCACCACTTATAAAAGGTTGCAGAAAACAATTTTTCCATGCCTTACGAAAGCATATGTATTCGAATGGCATTTATAAAAATTATCTAAAATTATTTGAAATCACACATTTACGAATGCGAGTTTGTTGCTGTTGCCCTTAGATTTTATATTTTTGATGTTTCTGGAGTGATATAATTTCATCAAATATTTCCGAAGAAATTTATTTCTATAAAACTTTGAAATTATTATATATTCAAAGGTGTTTGACTTGAGAGCTGTCTTATATTTTCTTTTAAAGTGGGTTGTTTTAATTATAATAACAATACCTTGCACGAAAGTAAATAAATTTAATCTCTACTCATAATAAAGATGACTTACAGCTACCAAATTTGTCATAGATATATGCAATGATATTTTAAAATCTAATTTAAATCTTATTTAATTTCCTAATTTCTATCTTAATTTAGGCTATATTAACTTCGTTCTGAAATGTTCTCTTATTTCCTGATCCAATTTTTACTTTTTATATTTAATTAATGCACATTTTATTTAATTAATGCTGTAAAATTACTTTAATCAGCACTTTAACACCCTCCAAGTGAAGGGATAAAAATCTGTCATCCTAAGCGAATTCTCTTAAAAGATTCCTATATTTCTCTTTCTTCAATTTACACGTAACAAAGAATCCCTATCAAACCTCACAGTATAAAATCACTTGAATTTCTTGAATTTTGATACTTTAAAAAATATTGTTTGCTTAATTTCCAACAATATTATTGCATTCTTGCCCTGAAATTGAAACAGTTATCCTTGTTCCATCAAATATTTCTTTTGTTGAAAGCTACAGGAAAGGGGAACTTTTAATTAGTTACGTAGTTACAAGGCGAATAAGAAATGAAGGTACAATACGTCGAATTTTAGAAGACATATGGACATTCAAGTTTTTAATAGCGTTATAATGATATGTAATTTGGTTCCCATTACATTTGTACAATAAATAGAACATATGTAAAGCAGTTACAATAATAAAGTTTTAATATTTGACAATTTAAGGAAGTTATTGATATGGAGTTGTATCTAAACGATTGAAATGGAATTTGGTAGTACTAATATCACCAGCAAAACAGCTGGTCGCCTAAGACAATTAGTATATTTTAATATATAAATGTTCGATTCTCTCGGTTTTATACAATTACAAGTGGGAACATTCATGTGAATAAGCAGAGTAATAAATAACGTTTATAATATATTCTACAGAAGTGTCTACCAGCTTGCAAAAGAATTAATGTAAAGCTGTAAATAATATAAGGAAAATAAAAATATTAACACTATCTTCATTTAAACTAAATAACAACGTGCTCCTGAGCCTTTTTGCATAATAAAAAATAAATATGTGCTTAGGTTAAGTAAACCATCTTGTAAACAGATTTGGCCAAAAGATTGATACAAATATCCAATTCCTGTGTAAACATAAATTCCAAATGTTATTGTTCTAAATAATCAGTTATTAATTATCCTTGGTTCCTTTATTATTTTTGGAATAATTAAATATTCTGTCAGGATATCAATGACTATAAATACAAACATATAAATAATTAAAAATAGCTTTATAAAAATTGGGAACATCTAGGTTAATTTCAGTTAAAGTTAAAATGAGCCAAACAAATATCATAATCGAGGCTGTCTTAGATTAAAAAAATATTTTGAAGGCTTCATGACATACGCATGGCAGACAGATAAAAATCAAAAAAGCTTCTTTAAATTTAATGAAAGAATCTGTGCGAAATCTAAAATATCAATATTCATCAAAATCTTGAGATCTGATTTTGTGATGATTGCAATACATTTTTTAAATTTATAATTCGTACACAAGGAAATAAGAGAAGATACATTAATATCTGTTTTTTTGCAGCTTTAATGAAATTATAATTCTTTTTCTAAACAAGAATAAAATGTTTTATTAATGAATTTATAAAACGGCATATTGAAATTTGTGAGTCTTAAATTAATTTGAGAAAAAAAGATAAAAAGAAATGAGCTTAGTGCAACAGAAGCAAGCAAATACAAATTAACATTTTTTGCTGCTGTGTCCAATATTTTGCTAACAACAATTGGATGCAAATTTCAGATCTTTCTAAATTCGAATGGAAACGAATTTCTCTTCATGCAATTAGCACTAGTATGCATTCTATGTCGTTATAGACCGACCGAAATTACTGAAGCTGCTTTAGAAACGTTGAACAGACGATTCACAGGGCAAAGTCTTGACAGGGGAGTTTGGAAATTTGATCTTGTCATTTTACAGAATTGTATTATCTTCTACAATAGCTATAATATAGTTCCAAAAAGGAGAAGTCAATTTAACACACTCATCCTTTAAATAGTTTGTAGTGATTTCACAAATATTTACATATGAAGAAAAATGAAACTTTATTTGTGATATAAAATAAAAATTAGATTAAAAAATATAGTTGTTCAAATTGAATACTTATTTTTGTGTTTCGAAAACAAAAATTTAATTATATCAAAGTGTTCTTGCAAATAATATAGGTATAAAAACTATCTGTTTTTATTTTGCAGACTATTCTTTCTGAAAGCAATCTGTCATTAAGTCTTGCAATAAATGTTTGCAAACGATGTATATAGATAGTTTATTCTTCGTTTGAGAAAATTAATTTTTCAAGAATAAATTTTTGATTTGAACTATTTGTAATTTTTTAAGCTGTTATTTGCGACAAAGAATTAATTTTTAAGAAATAATTTTTTCGTTGAAAATTTCATTAATTCTTCTTAAAAGTTTTGGAAAAAGTAAAGAAAGTTAATTTTTTTCCCTCTATAAAAATAAGTTTTCTTCCTAGAATTTTGATTTATTAGAATATTGTCTTGTAAGCTTTTATGTTGATACAATCTTTCTAATTTTCACAATTGTTAGTTTGTCTTCAACATAATTTCGTAAAACTTTATCTTTTTCCTCCATTATATTGTTTCCCCTTATCTGTTCCTTCATTATATTTTAAATTATTCTGACTCTCTTTGACCTTTTTTATAAATTTCAATAAAATTGATTTGAGAATATTATACACAAATCTAAAAGAAAATGGAAATCAGCTGGGACGAAATGAAATTTTTATGCATAAAATAGTCTTCCTAACACACAGCGCACTAAATAAAATTTGAATAAATGGATTAGTTTCTAATTGGTTCACTTTTGATTTAAAAGCCATTTGGTTATTGACTACTTTGGAGTCATTTGTGTATAATTTTTTAAAATAATTATTGTAAGATGGTTAATTATGTTGCATTTTATACTGAAACTCTCTTATCTAATTCTAGAGAAATATGCATTAAGTTGAAATATTTTTGTAATCTATTCTAAATTTCGTCGTTACTAATTTTAATCTCTTACTAAAATTATTTATTAAATATTTGTATTTAATCAATTATTTTTCTACTAAAACACTCTAGAGAAAGCACATACATTTAGTTAAAGAAATATAACTGGATAAAGAGATGAAAGGAGACTCTATAAGTTTTAAAAATCATTCTGAATATTTATATTAGTGTCTACAGCATTTTCGACGGAGAATTAATCACTAATTTATATGTCTTTGCCATTTTATTCTTATAATCTGATGCATTTTATTTACATTCTTAATCCTTTCTTTAAGGTTAGCATTAATAGAATGTTCAAATTACGAATGCTGTTACACATATTACACCATTAAATAAAAATAATTTTACTTTTTCCAACCAGATAAGTCCATCGGCCCTTTAAAGAGTAGATAAATTTACTCTTCTGTTTTAATGGATCACTCAAATGTAGTTATAGTATTTACTTTATTAAGAAAAATTAAAAATAGTAGTGTTACAGATGGTAAAAAATAAGTGTCTATCTTAAAATTCAAAGTTGCTCCAGTTTTTTGACTAAATCTCAAGGCATATCTTGAAGTGATGTTATTATTATTTAATGTCATCGTTTTCAAGATATATCTTGAGATTTCCTCATTCTTTTTACTTAAACTCTAAATTTTAAATTTATATTTCAGGTTCTATTAGATATAATATATTCTTCGTTAAAAATATCATATGAGTAAAAGTTGAGCTTATTTAGTTAGATCTCTTCAGAACTTACTGGTATTTATATATATCAATTGAAAATAATGTAACATAAGAAATTGTAAAATTATTGTGCATTAAATGTAACTCTGGTAAAACTTATTTAAAATGCATTTTCGAAGTAATTATTTAAAATACAGCATTTAATTTTAAATAATTATTACGAAAATGTATTTTCAGAATAATTATTTTGAACCTCAATAAATGTTGCATTTATTTTAAAGTGCACAATTTATTGAGGTTTGCAAAGTTGTTTGATGATGATTCAAAATTTCTGAAGGTATCTGTTATAAGATCGAAGATATTAGAAAGAAAATACTATATTTTTTTCGTCCCTTCAGTTGGAAACTAGCATATTTATTTCTAGTATCAAACTCTAAAATAATCAAAATATTGATGATTTTAGAGTTATTCTTCTTTTCAATTAGAAACGAATGTATTCATTTCTAGTAGCAAACTATAAAATCATCAATATTTTGATTGTCAAAATCTTGCGACAATCGGTTCAAATTCATTGAATTCGATTATGTAAAATTAAAACAAAGAATCAGGCAACACCACTCTTATGTACATAAGGCTTCCAAAGGAAATCTGATTATTTTTTATGTGTAAATATTTCGTTTGTGCAGTTTAAGGAAATAATATTGGAATGCTATTTTAACAGCAGGAAATTAACTCTTAACTATATGAAAAATCTTACATTAAATGATTTTCCTTATTCATATTCATATAGAGTTAATATTAACTTTCACATGCCTATTCTGAACAAATCCGATTAATCCGCAACCGATAAGAGGATTAAAGTTTTTTTTAATATTTATGAAAAATATTTTATGTATGAAACTGAAATTTAAATTAATTCGATGAAAACGAAGCTATACAAAAGCAAATTTATTTTTCAAGGAATACTTGGCATTAATGTCAAGGTCAATCCATTATTCTTATGACAGATAAACGAAATTGCTAATATCACGTTGCATAAATCAAAGTAACTAATATATACAAAAGCACAGATGTTGAATAATTTCACTTTATAAATTATTACTTCATTCAAAATTAATTTCGGGATGCAGGCCTTAAAAATAAAATTGGGAGGAAAGATGAGCTATCAGGAAGGAAAGTACAATCTATATTTCATTATTTTCTTGTTAGAAAGTTTGTTTACATAAAAAAAATCATGTAACGTATATGTTAATTTTAAAAAATATTGAAATGAAAAAAAAATTAGTGGAAAATTTTTGTTGAATTATTTATGCTGTAAACTTCCTCAATTTTTAACGAGCCTAATTTTTTTTTCCTTTCTGAAACAAGTATCATTACTGTTTTAGTCTTTTGTACAGAGATTATACAATACAAAAACATATTATTTTTGTAATTTTTTTGAAAAAAAATGGAAAAGAGATATAAAAATATTTTATAAAAATGATGGAACATAAGATGATTTTTTAAAACTTTTTTTAAATCCAAAGCCATTCTATACAGGAGGCCTAAGGTGAATTTCAACATAGCCGAAACTTGGTTGACAGCAATCACTAAGATCAATCAAAATGGTAAAAAAAACTCGTAAATTAACTCGGTTTTATATAATGTTAATATGATTTTCTGGATAATTAATCTTAGATTATGTTTCTTCAGTTGATAGAATAATTCTCACAAGGTAAAGACTTTGAATCTGCTTTCTATTCAACAGAGCTCTATTGCCCAAGTCAACATTCGTGCTAAGATTTCTAATTAGTAACTAGTAAATATTTTAATACAAAAAATAAATTTAAATATATTTTAAGCTTTTATTTATAGTCAAATTCATATAGAATCCGCTTTGCAGCATTTTCACGACGATGTTCATTCCATCGGTAGACCTAATAAAAAAATTCTTCTTGGCAAGATAGTAAGCAAAGGTAAATAAATTCCTTTATATCTAAGATACTATCTGACAATATAAATTATTGATGTTAGAAACAGTCAAAATTAGAGTGTGAAAATCATTTTTCAGCCTCTAACTTCCTGCAGTTATCGAAACACTTTAAATACTAAAGTTGATTGTCTTAATGAGGCGCTAATTTGGCTGATTGGATTTATTTTTCTATCTTCAATATTAAGAAAGTTATAGTGAAATTAAAATTTCAATAACCCACCATTTCTAACCCATTTGATCAAGATTGGCCATCTACGAACTCGTCCCAGATTATTACATTTCTAAAAACATATTCCAAGTCATTTAAATTCTAAACAAAATTAAAATCCAATCCAACGAAGGATGGTTTGGGTTTTAGAAACCATGATAGGTGAAGAACTGAAGAAATTCCCTCGAAGTCGTCATGAGAACCATTGCAATTGGTTTTTTTTTTTTTTATAAGAATCTGCCTAAAAATTGTCCAGCAGTTCATTCAGCTATATATATTTTTTAATTGTAATAGCATGGATCAAATGGATCTAACGTTGCCAAATTTATCTACTAAGTGGATGAGAGTAAATGATTAGCATAAGCAAAAATTTGTAGGGTTTTTTTTACTTATTAGATATTATACAAATCTTCAAAACTCAATTATAAAATGCTCTATATAAGTAATGGCCGTAAATATGGATTGCTCGTTATGTTCACCGGAATAGACAAAAAGTGATTCAACGATATTTAAGCTCGCTAATGGGATGGCTGAAGCAGATTCTTCCATCACTTGCTTTCGTTTCGTGATCCAAAAGAAGATCGACTTCATACTTTACATACCTATACAAACCTAGTATGAGAATTTTTGTCCTGGAAAACGGATTATCTGCAGAAAAGCTCTATTTGTACCATACATTGCAACTGTTAGATTAAATAGTCTACATAATCAGTCACAATTAAATAGTTTTCTAAAAATATGACTAGACTTCTAGATCATGACAAAAATGCTCCTTTTATTAATAATTAGATCAATAGTTCCTAAACTTTTCTGGACCACCATTCCTTTACAAGAAAATAAAATTCCAATGCCTCATCTTCTATAATACCAAATGTTATTTTTTATATATACCATTTTTTAATCACTCTTAATTTAAAAATAAATAAAAAATCTATTATAAAGAAAGAAGAGTTAATTGAAGCTAACTTTAACTTTTTGTTAATATAGGATTCTAGTTAAGTAATTATATGTTTCAAATTCAGCTAGTTGTCAACATCCAATGATCAGAATTTTCTTCCTTTTCTTTCACAGTAAATAAGTACTGAACTGAATCCATGCTCAGCCAAATACGATACAGGAAAGCAACTAAAATTTTTTGAACTCATGTCCACAATTAAGGATGGACTGCTGGCATTGATTTATAAATTCAAAATTCTTTACGCCCATTTCTGAATTTTACTTTTATTTCTTCGTTAGTTATATGGTCTACGAGTTTTTATTCTAAATTTGATGATTCTGCTGTATCTGCATTTGCGAAAATGTCTAAAATCTAGCATAATGTATTCAGATTTAAAATATTCTGAAGAACATCCAAATGTTAACAACGAATAAGTAAATCTTCCTGCTTTGCAAAGACTGCTGATTTATTATGAAATACTTTCATTTCCATATTTGCAAAGTTTTTCGTACTTTATTCTATTATAAAGCGAAACATTGAATCTTTTGTACTATGTGTCTCAAAAGTATTTGGATAGGCTATTTTTTGAAATAACAAATAAAAAAACAATGCACGAAACAATAATCACGAAAATTAATTAGCATATGGAATTATAATATAAATTAATTACAATACAGAAATATTATGCTTATATCACTGATTGTTTGTAACAAAATGAAATTCAAAATAAGTTGTTCCAAAAATATATGGACAATGAAAAGAATCGCTTTTATTTCCACTGTGTAAAATAATTTGCATACTCTGCGTTTTGTGCATGTGGCATAACAACTTCAAAATATAAAATCACTGCTGAAAAAATAAAATTCATCATAATCAAGATGTTATAAAATATCTCTACGTGCTCGACATTCCGAATGCTATACAATACCCTGAAGATTTTATCGCTGTATCATAGAGGATTGTGTTATAATAGGATTAAGCCTAAAAAAAAATCATGAAATTTTTTAAGATGTCAATTTGATTAAGTGATTTTCAAAATACATCAATTCGAATTAAAATTGAGAAATATCGGAAGCTTTGAATCAGTTAGAAAAATTTAGGCCTAAAGTAGAGTCTATGCTATTTGTTCAACAGCAATAAAAATATAAAGAGAATACATAAATTTCATTCTATCATATAAGATGTCAATCTTCTGTGCACTTAAAATCTGAGTAACCTTGAAAATGAAAATATTTCAATTCAATCAATTAGAAAACTTGTTTTGACACTTCTGTCACATCTCAAATGAGTTACAGAAAATTGCTATAATTTTCACTTGTTTTACATGAATGTAAATAAGTAAATTACTTTATCAATTGAATTATTATTAGAAAATCTTTTTGCTCGAAAACAAGTATTTCAATAAACCAATATTATATAAATTATTCATGCTTTATTCACTACATGACACGATTTCAGGTGCTTACAATCCGCTCAAAGGTGATGTTCATTTCTCGAATAGCTTGCCAACCAATCTTTAGTTTATGACACATATTTCTGAAAAATAGAATATTTCATTTCATAGATTCAAAAAATAAGTTTATTGTTCATAGTTGAAGCTCGAAATTCTACAATGTGCACATTGCCTCTTTAATCTGCAGATCATCTTCTTTAATTCATTAATTTGATGATTGTCTTAATCATTAAAGTACAAAATCATCTATAAATTGTGAATTTTCCATATTTTAACGACGTATTGAGCATCTTAACATATTGTGATTCGTTGAAATACAAAACTTTCTTTCCCTTTCTTTTCGTTTTACCTCTCTTTTTCTTTGCATTTCCTAAACATCATTCACCAACCCATTTTTATTTTAGCGTTGTTTATTTTACTATCACATATCCATAGTTGATGTCCGCTGCAAACTCTTAAAATTTTTACTGTTCCTAGTGTTTTTTGGTTTTACTTACTCTCATCCCTCAGTAAATAAATATTATTTTATTTCAACAGCTATCAATATATATTTTTTATAAATTGTCTTATAATTTTAAGGAATTAAAGAATGAGATATTTTTCAATTAGTAGTATTTGTCCGTATACCAATTTAAACAAACAAAACCATTGCTAAGATCTAACATAGTAAAGTGGAGAAGGCGTTCAATATATAGTAATAATCTGATTTTCATTTTAACAAACGCCAAATAGATAATATGTAGATTAAGTATTGTAGGTAATGCGGTAACGGATAGTGTGGTAATTATGTTTAATGTGGTGAAACAGATCAACCAGTTCATCTGCAGACTATCTAGATAATAATTATATTGTTTTAATTCATACAGTTAAGCGAAAACGTAATATTTTCTGTTTATTTTAATGAAATAAGATAATTTTTACTACTTTTATTGATATTTAATAACTATAATACTCAACTGCTGCTTTGTTTTTATGCTGAACTCCTTTCTTGACACTTTACTGCTTGGGGACGGTTTTGCCTTCTTTTTTTACTAACTGAACATCTAAATATTTATTAAATCATCCGTATATATATTCTAGAATAAATTTTAAAAAAATCATTATTTAACCATTCAGAGTAAAACAATACAGATTGACTGTTTCCGCTTCTCCTAAAAAATGTTATATTAAAAAAAATTTTAAACTCCACTTTTGGTAAAACATTTTACAAGGAGGATATCATTTAATTGGTTCCCCAAATTTGAAAAAATTCTTTTCCTCAGAACTTTTTCATTTAATACAAAATGCGTAAGTGTACACATAATTCATTAGTAAGTTTTGATACAGATAAAATAATCGTATCATTATTTTTTACTTCAAAGCTTGACAATAGGACAATTTAGTAAGCATCAAATTCATGAAAGATATGCAGACGAAAAATAAAAATGAGAAAAAAAAAGAAAATGTAAAGATTTTAACCTCATATTTCATCGATAATTATTAAAAAAAAGGAATAAATGATTAATCAGAAAAATTTTCCGTAATTAAAAGGGGAAAACTGAAAAATATAAATCATTGGTTATTAAATAATTCAAAGACAAAAAAATGTTTTGTCAATGAAGTGATTTTCAGTCTGTGGAACATGTTCCATTCCGAGAACGGGAAATGGTAGAAAGGACGATGGGAAGTAACTACTGTGTTGAAATTCTCTAGAAATTTCATTAAATTGAAAGACAAAATAATTTAAATACTAAATTAAATGATTGAGATAAAAAAGAAATATTTTGGAGACAGACACAATAATACAGTGATTTTCGACTGTGAAACATGATTCCTCAAAAGGATATAATTATAAGGATATAACCATGAAAAAACAAAGATTTCAAGAAGGTTAATTAATAATTCACAGACAAAAATGCTGTTATGATTGGCTTGAGCTTGAACCCAAAAAGAATTAGAGACAATATTATATAATTGATATTACTAATATTCAAATGTTAAATATTACGAAAAAATTGAATTCCATATTAAAGTAATTTTCAGCCTACAAAACATTCTTGTTAGAAATA
The DNA here is from genome assembly GCF_947563725.1 of Argiope bruennichi. Taxonomy (NCBI): domain Eukaryota; kingdom Metazoa; phylum Arthropoda; class Arachnida; order Araneae; family Araneidae; genus Argiope; species Argiope bruennichi. The sequence goes on from NC_079152.1 coordinate 78,588,532, forward strand.
TAAAAAGGAAGATGCTATGTAATTATGGAAAAAAAGAAGAATTCGAAATGATTAGTTAGTAATTATTAGATATAAATGTATTCATCATTGGAATAATTTTTAATAGTTAATTGGAATAATAGGAGGATAGGACAAACAACTGAAGATTGGAAATAGCATTATAAAAATAAAATATTCAAGATATTTAAATTTCGATGTTTGAATTTCAATATAAGAAAAAATATGTTTATTTTAAAATGTGATTAATAAATATCTATATCAATTAAATATAATAGTATATCAAAATATAATAATTTTGCAATAATTCTTATATTCCTGTAACTTTCTGCTCTTTCAACTTTTCAATCAAAAGAAATATTTATTTAAAATTTTTCAAATATAATATTTATGATAACTTGATATTAATTAAAGAAAGTTGAATACTAATTGCTAAAGAGTTGAAAAACTTGCATATATGTTTAAAAAAATGGGAAGCTGTATTTTATGACGTATGCCTCTTTTTATTCATAAGAATATAGATATTTTTTTAGGAAACATTTTATAAGTTTACATACATGATTAAATTCATATATCTAATAATTATCAGACAGTTGTATGAAAAAATGAGTATAATTATGAAGATTCTTCTAAAAAATAAAATCCTTTTTTCCTTTTCAAAATGTAATATGAAATTTTGAAATGTATGTTTTTCCTTTTCAAAATGTAATATGAAATTTTGAAAGGGATTTTTCCCAAGAAAGAACATTAATATTTAATAACGACAGAGTACAATAACACTTCATCATACTGACATTTTAATTAGTGATGCGTGTTAAAGATGCGTCATTCTTTCTTAAAAGGAAGTTTGCACAAGGGTTCTTCCTCTTTTATGAACCACGTGACACCTCAATACGCAATATTTTTAGGTGCCAACGCATTCTTTCAGAGAAAAAATAAAGAGAGGCATCCGCATGTCCTCTGCGGCTTCTTAGAAATCTTTTTTTTAAAACCTATGAATATTTTTTAAATACTCTGAAAATTAACTTTAAAATTATTAAACATTGTAATAAAATATTTTATTGCTCTTGTAATGGATTTCAAAGGAAATTTAGAATTTAAATTTTAAAAAGAGTTAATGCCATTTTTGAGTTTCTGAGAACTGCTAAACCATGCCAGTCGAAATCACTTTTATTAAATAAGAAAAATAGTAAAAATAAAATATTATTTCATCACAGCAAAATGTTGAATAATAAAATCATCTTTCTTTTAATGTTTTTCCTTCATGATCAGTAAGAATTATTTAACGTAAAATTGTGCTTACTAAATAACATGAAATTTGATTAAAATTTAAACAAATAGTTATTGAAACAAAAATAACTATATATTATTACAAGGAATTTTTAAGTCAATTTCCTAATTATCCATGGATTTCCATATTAATACATGATACTATAGCGATAATATTATAGAGATTATTCCTTTAAAGAGAAGATCTGAAAAAAAGTGATGTGAAACCAAGCAGGGAAAATAATATGATTTTATAAATATTCCCGAGATGTTTTTCCTATCTACGTTTTTCATTAAATTCTTTGCTCCTATGTCTATATTTATTTATTTTTAAGAATGACAGGAAATTTTGTATGTAAATATGTTTTAAATGATTAAAATGAAATTTGAATAAAATTTAAATAAGTATTTATTTAAAAAATGAGTTTTTCTGCATGGGTTCTTTAAAATAATATCATATAAATATATTGTTTGCACATTTATATTATTATTAACAAAAGAATTATATTTTATATTTTTGAAAAACAAAAACGCCTGAAGAATAGAGGCCGAAGGCTTTGCAAGGGAACATAATGTGATTTCGTATTTTCCGTATTTTTTAAGTTATTACACATTAGAAAAATGTAAAAGAATGTTTTTCGTAATAATTCTGTAAATACATTAAAGTAAAGATTATGATTTATTCCTGTATCTATTTTTATGTATTTGTGATTAATATAAGTAAAGATTATTATTTATTTCTGTATCTATTTTATGTATTTATGATTAATATAATTTTTATGTAAACAGGCTTTTACTGATTAAAATGAAATAATATTAAAATTTGAATAAGTATTTATTAAACATTTGAGTTTTGGTACATTGATTCTTTAAATCAGTCTCATAATAATACATGGGTTTGAATATTACAGCATAATTCCATAACAACAGAATTATAATTTCTTTTTAAAAAGTGAAGGCTTGATAAATAGTGGTCTAAAGATTGTGTAAGACGCATCATGTGAATTCGTATAATCTGTTTATGCCCTGATGTTTTTTTTTCATTAAATCGTTTGCATAAATGTCCAAATAATTACATAGAAAAATGTAAAAATGCATTTCGTAATAATTCAGAAACTGTAGGCAATTAAAGATTATTATTTTGTTATCAAAAGTTTTAATTTAATTGTTAAATGGCTTTAGATAGTGAAGGTAATTAGCAAAGAAACAAAACCGAATTGTTAAAGGTTTAATAGAAATACTCCGAGTGAATAACTTAAGGATTTGATGATATGGTTGATAGATATATCTCATATTTTTATCATTTATTGATATAAGAGAAAATCATTTAAATTTTTAATCTTTTCTTGCCATTTACAATTGACTAAAATATCTATATCGTTCTACCATTAGTTTGTTTCAAAAATATCTCTACTGAGTTCCATTTTATGACATTATAAACTATTACAGTAGGAGATTAGCTGATTGCAACAGAAATAAATAAAGTCTAGAAAAAAAATTTCCGTTGTTTTTATTTATTTATTTATTTTGAAAACACTGAGAATAATTGATCGCTAAGAGAACTTAACGTAAACTTTAACAATCTATTTCATCTTGGTGTAATCCTTAATAAACGTAAATATGTACCACTAACTATAAATAATAGTTAACATTTTTTAAGAAATTAAATTTATAAAAACCCACTTTTATTAGAATATTAAAAAGTAGAATCAATTTCTACTTTTAATATTAACACTTAATATTTCTACTTATGAGTTAATTTTTTTCTACTTTTCGGTCTTTAATTTATAATTAAATATTATAAATATTTAATCATAAGCTCATTTTTTTAAAATTCACTATCAGATGGCGTCCCTCTTATGGAATCAAAATTTAATTCGGTTAAAGAATTCGGTTAAGTTCTGAAAGTAGCAAATATGCCAAGTTAAATAAAAGTGTATAAATTTAACAATTTTATTTTCAGGAACGTAAATCTTGCCGCAAGTATAATTGCAATTCGAATTCATTGATGCGTTTAGGCATATGTACAAATTTCGTAGCAGCAACACTGAATTGTATATATGCTGAAACTCTGGAGAACTGAATATTTAAAAATGTACACAGTTTAAATTTTTATTATTTCTACGTCATGTTTTATTTAAAGGCAATTTGAGATATATTTAGATAAATTTAAGACATTTTTAGATAGATAGATAGATAGATTTGGATATTAGATAACGGATTTTCAAATATTTTAAATCTATATCAAAGTATTTACAAGCATATTGTCCATCCAATACACATTAATAATAATGTATTTTGGAATGCGTAATGTTTTAAGAAGAAAACTACCATTAACCTACACAATGAAGGAATAAATGAATAATGTAGTACCAAGCATCAAAGTGATTATATAGGGTGAACCTTTTTTCAACGTTTTGACCTCAGTTTTCTAAAAAATATTGCTCATCTGCAAGCTAATTTTCGGGTTTTACCCTCTAATTTTAGTGTCTTTTGTTAATGCAGTTTTAATGACCATGATGCGTTTAATGCCTTTCTCTTATATTATGTATAAGTTGAAGGGTTTTTTATGATTATAAATGAATATATATATATATATATATATATATATATATATATTATTATTATTATATATGTATGCGTGTACCAGATGTGATGTCAGCGAAACAAATCGAAATAGCAACAATTAATTAATTAATTAATACATGAGCTGGAGTGGTAATGAATACGTTAAGGTTAATACGTTGAAATAGGTGAAATTAATTACGTTACGTGAAATTAATACGTTGAAATAGGTGAAAAAGAATAATAGGAGAAAGTGGCGCGCTTGCCCTATCATTTTCAAACTACCTTAATTATTTCTTAGTATACGAAATACAGTGGAAATAATTTAATAGCCCAAAAATTCAAATAAAAATTCAAATTCGAGGAGTTTTGACGAATTTTCACATTTCAGAACTCCCTGTGTCAGTGAAACATATTTTTGGCCCTATATCTGTCTGACTGTGAACACGATAACTCTCAACTGCTTTCAGCTGGATGGATGAAATTTAGTATATAGATTTATGACCAAATTTGTAGATTTCTATTAAACTTTGAACGAAATTCGTTCACAATTATTCTATTTGCCTGGCTGTTCGAAACTCGATAACTACAAATCCCAAAGAGCTTGATATATAAAGTTTGGTACACAGGTTTAGAATATAAAATATAAAATAAAATAAAGAATAGAATATAAAATAAAATAAATAATTTTACATCAAATCTGTCGGAATTACATCTGAAATTCGATATGTTATTTTGTAACTAAAACTGCAGCTCTGTGCCAATTTTTTCTTTCAATCGGCCGGCAAAAATTTGTTCAAAATACATATCAAATAGTGTCATATATTATCAGGATAGATTCAGAAAATGCTAAATACACATCAAAGATATACATTTATCAATGCTATGCAGGTATAAGGTCCACAATTTTATACGGCGGTAAGGGAATGAAAAGAAAAAAAATGGAGGGTATGCGAGAAAGCTTTGGGAAGACCTACCCCACGGCTTTTTAAATGTTTCTTTTTTGTCTGTTTTGGTTGGATAGGCACATAATTAACATTAATTCCAATTTTATTGTTTAAAGAGACAATGACTTAATTTAGTTTAGTTATATTAACGTCCCGTTGTAATGCAACACTAGGGCTATTTTGGGACGGACCTCGTAATTTTTAACCTAGGTCAGATGACGAGAACGACACCTGAGCTGGCACCCTCTCTCCACACCAACAGGAGGACATTTGGCCTGACATATTTAACGTGCAACAGACCCCTTTACACAACGGTTCTTCGGTGGAATTGGGTCTCGCACCTGAAACCCTACGGCTCACAAGCCGAGACCTTACTACCAGGCCACCGCTTCCCAAAAGGATAATAACATGAACTACTTTGGCATATTTTATAATATGAGTTAGTGCTCCACCTTTCTATAAGTATCCTGTTAATTAATCTAGTTAATATTACTATTCTTATCATGCATCCAAACTACAGTAACTTTTATATCACCTTATGTAGAAGTTGATATTAACTGCATTAGCTTATATTAAATGCAACTTAAGAAATTAATTGTTTCACTAAAATTCGCTTAAAATAATGCAGAATATATGCACGTAAAGCGGAAAATGAAGTTAGAAATCTGGTTGATCATTGATTGAACCTTTGATTAAAAGTTTTCAGATTAAATATATCAACAAATGGGTAAGTTTCATAAGAAGAAAACATTCGGGTTTATTTGGAGTTAATAATAGATTATTTTAAAATTAAAGTATGTGTTTCATTGAGTCATACACTATTACTTAACAAATTTCACCCATTCCGTTTACATGCAGATAAAACGGATAATTTGGAATAATAGATAAATAGTTAGCTGGGTAATTCCCTAGAACATTTAAAAAAAATTCTGGTATGATATGAACAAATGAAAATTTGATAGATCTAATATTCTCTATACATGGATAAGCGTATCATCCGCTGCGGAAATGAATTAGGATAAATATAAGTGTCTTTCATAAACGGTATACTTTTATCATTGATTAATGGTTTCGAAATTTCAGATATCCCTAAAAAATGGTACGTTTGGAATAATTGCAACCCATTAAATGTAGAAAATTATTGATAATTTAAATATTAGAAAATTTGAGGAACTACTTATTTTAAAATTTTAATGCTGTAATAGGTTCTAATGATTTTTAAGCAAAAAAAATTACTATATTAAAAACAATGGAAGGGAAATATTTTACTATTGTTTTAGCTCACATGAATCTGCCATTTAATGTATTATTCTTCAAGGTAAATAAGCTATTAATATCAATTAAAAGATTAAAATATTATTAGGTTATTTAGACTATAGCAAATTTCCTTACTGGAGAATTCGCATAATCATAGACTCGATTGACTTTCTTCATGGAATTTTAAGTTAGAAATTTATGCAATTGTTGTATTTCCTGATTTTTTTTAAAGATATTTGTTTAATCGTGCATGTAAAATTTTAGTTCGCATTATATATTTTTTAATATTTATTTGAATGAACTTTATTGTTAATCTTTATTTTTAAACTCTGAAAATTTATTTTTTATTGTTAAGCTCTCAAATTTTTTTTAAAAACTCTGAAACGAAAAATAGACAATTCTTTTTTTTCCTATAATAAATGAAAGAGCAAATGAGATAGCAAAAAATAACCTTCTTCTATTTATGCTTTATACACATCTTGAATTAATTTAAGACCAGACGCTTTTTTACAATATAATCTGCCTTATTCCGTGCAACAAATATTTTTTTGATTGAAATTGACATCATAAGTGATACAATTTGAATTAAAGGAATATTTTTGAAATCCCAACAATCGTTAAGAGAAAATTGTTAATTAATTGTTCAAAAAATCAAACAACCATAATCATTTGATAACTGGGTTACAAGCATTCTTCTTACATTGTTATTACAAATAGTTATTTATATTGTTATTACAAATATTGTTACTTATATTATTCTTAAACATAGCTACTATAAATATTGTTATTTATATTGTTATTATATATTGTTAATACAAATATTGTTGTTTTGTATTTTTATTATGTATTGTCATTATAAATATTGTTACTTATATTGTTATTACATTGTTATTATATATTCTTATTACAAATGCTTCACTATTTATTAATGATTTCTGTAAAAAATTATAATTTCCATAGAATTCACACAAAAACAATTTTTAATAAATATAGATTACGTTTGTCTAATTTCTGAGTTCATTAAATGCATTCTTATTTCCAAAATGGGCTGTCATAGAGCAAGAATCACATTGACTCATGTTTTCTTTGAAGGACCATTGCAATGACCTTTTCATTCCAAGAATGAACACATTGTTATTTAGATGCATGATGACATATCTAAATCATGCGATAACAATTTTTTTACAAACCATTTTTGTGAGCCAAATTAATTTTAGAAGATATTTCTCAAAATATATGCAGGGTTATATGTTAAATACAAATAAATTCCACAGTGCACGTGCGTATGGATTGTGACACAGTTTTGTTTAGTAGATTGCAACTGCGCAAGAAAATGCTAAAGCAATTTGAGCAAACAAATTTGTGTAAATATATTTCAGAATTCAGACAAACTTATAAAAGATTTCTGCAAGGTTTGTCTAACTGATTACTATACATATGCTCATAATGCAGAATTTGCTTTAGCCATTCGCATTTTTAAAGCACCCATCTCAACAGATTTTCTAGCTGAACACTTAATTGTGAAATTCGCATTTTTAAAGCACCCATCTCAACAGATTTTCTAGCTGAACACTTAATTGCGAAACCTGTTCTTAAGATAAGGTCTAAGTGTGTGGATAATTTATATATATATTTTATAGTCTTAGCAAACAAAACCAAGTATAAAAAAAAACAGAGAAAAATTCAATGATTTAATTAAGTTTTTACAGCAACATGAATGAACATAATATTAATTTGATGATTTTTAAGAAGAAAAAAGTCTTTCCGATGAGTATTAAAAGTCTTTTATAGTAGTTTCCGTATAATTTTTTAAAAATAAATTATATTAAGTTAAATATTTTAATAATCTTTTAGAAATTTTCAGTCCATGATCATTTTGGAATGTTGGACGTGAAACTGTATGTATCTGCAATGAATGCCATATTGTATGAAGAGGAAATGAATGATTTTACATTAAATTAATATTTCAACAATTTTTTGAAAATGAATATTTTATTCGTTTATTTATTTTAATTCATGTCTATTGATCATCCACGTTTACACCCCATAAAATAGGAGCTTGGATTTTATAAACATTATAATTATCAAGTAAACATAATGAATACATAGTAATCTGACAAGTTTTAGTTGACGAAATTTTAATGTTATTCTAATTATTTATAATTTATAGGGATAATATTTTTTACATTTTTATATTTGACAATTAAGCCAATGACACCTTTTTATCGATCCACCTGGATATCCCTTAGTCCAGCGGCCATAGTATACTAATTAGTTTATCTTGACAGCTGAGCTTTAAATAATTTTACTGGATAATTAAAATCAAATTGTATACGTATTTAGAGCAGATAAAAAAGAAAGATAGTAACCATCATGATGGTATTGAATTTCAGCATACTTCGATGGTATACATTTTATAGAGTAGGGAAAAAAAAGGTTTAAAAAATTATCGTTTTTAAAATATGTAAATACTTTTGTATTACTTTACTTAGATGCTACAAATTAACTATAATTTGAGTATTCATGACAAATAATATATCCCTTTGCTGGGCAGTGTTCCACTACATAAAACACCTAACTTCGCTCGCTTAAAAAAAACAATAAATTTAAATATAAATTAAAAAAGATTAAGATTCACTTTTAACTTTCTTTTTTAATAATAGGTGATTATTTAAATCAAGCTGATCCGTAATTTTCAGCTATAGCGCGTTTTGTAAATGTCTAGTCTTTTACGGAATTTTGTTAATTTTTTTCTAGTAAAAAATAATTGTCAGAAAAATAACTTCAATGCTATTTTGTTGGCTTTATCTTAAACTATTTATTCCATATATTTTTAAATATATTATAGAGAAAACATACATATAATCGTTGGGTAAAATTAGAGTTTCATTAGCCGGAACACTGCGCCGATTGAGTTACTTAGAGGGATGCTGTGAGACAGAATTCTTGGAAATAACCGACTCTTACTCTTGGTCTGAAATTTTGTTGTTTTATTTATTTATTTGTTGATCTTTATCAATAGTTTTGGTTATCTTTATTTAAATCCATTCTTTACTCTGATTTTCACTAATGTTCATTTTAAATAATAGGGTAAATGTTTTTTTAAATTATATATATATATATATATATATATATATATATATATTATTTTTGTGAAGTAGAATGCAGTTTGAAGACAATGAAGATACTTTTAATTTCGTGACGTCGTTTTATTTCATTTTGAAGAAGCAAGCATATGTACAAGCGACGAGCACACAGAGCGACACAGAAACGGAATGAGGGAAGAGCTCTTGGACATTTTATCCCTGGTCTTATATAACCTATGATTTTGATAGGGAAAATATTTCTTTACAGTGCTAATGTATTAGGAGATTTAGATAGGGATTTTCATTACACGGATGGACAAGGTAGGGGAAACACAGGGAGATTTTAAAAAAGAATTTGCTTGATCAGCGGTATGTTATCTCTTCACGCGTAGTGTGGGAAAGTTAGATTTTAGCTGATTCAACAATTTAACAAAGCTTCTCTTGAATTAATTAAGTAGAGACAGTGGAATTGGATCACGAAATAAGAGAATATTTTAGAATGAAGTTACTATGGGCTAAATTAAGATGAAGTTACTATGAAAATTAATTAAATTGAAATTAGAGTTAAAATATCATTACACATATATATATATATATATGTGTGTGTGTGTGTGTGTGTGTGTGTGTGTGTGTGTGTGTTTATATATATATAACTGTTATAACTGTTTTTTTAGTTTAAATAGTTTAAATATAATTGCACATTTTTATTGCAAATTAATTGCACTGAAAATGACACAGAGAGATGAACTATGTCTTTCCGAAATACCAGAAATGCTGCAAGCATTGCCCTCCAACAGCGAATCTGAACATGCCTCCTTATGATGCACCTTGGATCATACTAAATATGTTAAATATGTATAAAGTAATCTTATATTCAAATGCATGAGATTTTACTCATTTCCGCGCTTTACTGCAATGCTTGCTTAGTCGTACTTTTCAGAGCAATAGCGGCGCAGTGTTCCAGCAGATGGAACACCCCCAAAATCAAAACGATAAGTACGATCTTCACGGAATTTGCCCTGTGTACTCCTATAGGCCTAATAGGTCATTCTCAAACATTTTTCTTTGAATTTAAAATTTAAGAGGGGATATAATGTACTCTTATACTGCTTTCAGCATGTAATTAGTATGCATCAGGACATAATTGAATTTTTACGGGATGACGCTGTCTTATGCTTGTAACTAAGACTGTAGTCCGGGCTGGTGGTGACGATGGACATGAGGGTGCATGTGATTTGGCGTTGTTGCAAACACTTTTTTTTATATTGCTTCGATTTGCTATTTATTGTTTTACTGTTTTTCTTTAAAATATATTGAATGTTAAGCATAAATATGAAAAAGTTTAAGGCATCATAACAAATTGGTAATCAGAGTTATCCCAGTTAATGATAAAGTTCTTACCAACTGGAGTTATCTTACTTTTTACTTTATTTTTATAGTTTTACAGAATTACTTTTAACTTTCGAATGGCAAATAAATTCGTTAAAGGAATTAAAAAATATGACTGTACATATTTAAATGAAAGCCGTAATAATTTAAAGCCTGAAGTCTAATTGAAAAGTTAAATATTTGGTCACGTTGCGTTACATGTGACCAAAATTTCAATAAATAAATAAAATAAAATAAAGTAATGACTTTGAATTATTTTTTGAAACTAAGCTTAACATTTAAATGTAATGATATAAAAACAAAAATTATAAATCTAAAAATTTCATTAACCAGATGTATTCAACATCATTTCCCTATCTACTTTTTGAAGTTAACGTAGCATTTCCTTGTTTTTAATTAGAAAGTTCAAGATCTCAGTTGAAAAGGAAATGAAATAAAAATGGCAAGATGTCTGTTTATAACAGAAGAAAATAAAAGTCAAAATTCGTGAAGCAAAGGTAGTAATCCTCAGGAACGGTAATAACAGTTTGTGACTGATTGTGAAAGAATTTGACGAGTTTTCAATGGCGATGGAAAAAATACAAAGTAAAACTTTTTTTCAATATAATTACGCGATCACGTGTATCAAATTGAGTATTGTTACGAACCAAAAACTTCTTCACGAAAAATAATTTCAATACAATTTTATGTCAAGGTTATTAAGAACTAAACATTTAAAATGAAACTGTAGTTACAAGCGATTGTTTCCATCTTTTATAACTTCATAACTCTTCGTTGATGATAAAATAAATTGAGAATGTTTGTATAAGTTCTTCTATCTCGCTATTAGGCTGTTAGAATCAAGTATGCGATGCATTGGAATTAAATATTTTTCTTCTTGGGATTATTGCTAGTGAAAACAGCCAATTCTTTATTGCAAGAATTATAGTTTTAAAAGAAGGCCCATAAAGTATTAAAAAAATGACCTTGATTATAATTCCATTTGTTTAAAAAAAAAACTAGATTACTCCAAAAATCAGTCAAAGTACTTAGAAATCAATTTTGACTCTAATTTGTCGTTTATACCTCATTTAAGCGAAATGTTACTTAAAAAAGGGAAATTAAATGAAAATATAAGAAGGCTGACTAAGGCTAATTGGTGTCTTACTCTCTTTACAATTAAAGAACTATATAAAAATGAAAAAATTATAGCATATGGGTGTGTTATTTGGTTTACTGTAAATGTCAGGTAAATAAATAAACTTCAACAGCTTCAAAGTATTCCGTTATTCGCTATAACTAAAGCCTTAGCACGGCTTCCACAGACACACTTCAAATTCTCAATGGCTGTCCCCCTATCGATATAATTATTAAAAGAGAAAAGGAGGCGGCTAAGTTAATTAGAGAAGCAAAGAATGTAGAATATTCAGACAATATAGCCAACCTTGATTTTGAAGTATCTATCACATCATGGAAAGTCAAAGGAATTACATGGAGCTTGTATGTGAGTTTGCGCTTGTATGGTGCGAAAATGGATCTAGAAAATTTAGATTGAATGGCAATGCAACTGTCTTTATGGCAGAAGTGGTGGCAACCAGAAATGCTCTGGAGTTTGTCGCTCAACGCAGTGTAAAAGGAGCAAATATAATTTTTGATTCAAAATCGGCTTTAATGGCCATAGATTACATTGGTGAAACAAAAAAAAATAATATTGGATATAAAAGAAAAAGCTGCTGAACTTGGTGTTGAAATGATCTGGATCAGAGGTATATTGAAAATGAAAAAGCAGATACACTAGCCAAGGAAGCTTTAAACTTAGAAACCCAAGAAATATATTTCCATGAATTCAAATTCTAACTCAGAAATGAGACTAAAAAACTAATAATTAAGTGATGGAAGGAGACATGGAATAATTCAATCAAGGGACGAACAATTCATCAATATTTTAAAAAGGTTTCGGGTAACCGAATTGAGGGTGATTTTTAGCTTAACCATGGTGTATTTTCTATGCATCAAAGTCGTTTCTTTGGCCAAAGCTTGACTTGTCAGTGTGGAAAGGAAGAAGGATCTATAAATCACATGATCAAAGCCTGTGCACTATGGCGAGAATTCAGACCAGCTTCATATGGCCAAGAAATTGGGTGTCTCTTAAAGTCGAAGAACTCATAAAATTTCCAGTCATTAAATCTTCTATTAGGGACATTTTGTCAATTCTTTTATATTTAGTTCTGTCCTAATGTAAAAAGTTAACACTCATTTAATGTATTTTATGCATTTTTAATGTTTCACAACTTAATATGTAATGTAAAATGTAATTTTTTTTCTATTCGTTATCTGTACCAATATGCGTCTTCTCTATTGTTAGCAAGGATCAAATGTTATCTAGTTCGTTCCTTCGTGCTAAGTGGGGTTGCTCTTCAGCGGCTCCATCAAGTTTCCCGTATGGTCTCTGACTAAGTCGGGTATCGCACAGTATTACACCAAAAGTCAGGGATTCGAGATAAAGGGAAAACACGCCGTTTTCTTTAGTCAGTGCGATTTTGGCACACCAAAAATAATTAATGCAATCAATACAAGTCTAACTTATCTCGAATACATAGGAGGGGGGGGGGTAAATGGGCCATATCTGCTATTCAATTCGACAAAATCTCCACCACCAATTTATCGGCTGGAACGAGAAAATTCTTGTTAACTCTCAAGTGATCTGCCTGCTTGTTTTTAAATCATTCTAGAATACAGAACTGATATCCTTCTTCTAATGAATTTTTTCAGCCATGACCTTAGGTCTTTGTCTGCTTCTTATGTAATTATGTATATATTCCCTCAAAGTCTCAAAAGATTCAAATATCTGAAGCAAGTAGTTTTTCCTTAAAATTGCTAACGATGATTTATATTATAGTAATTCCAATACTTATGATTTTTATCAATTGAAAATTTATTTATTATTTTCATTGAAGAAAAATTTCTTTTAGCTTGTATGAAAGTTTTTGAGATTTGTTTATTCTTTGAATAGCACATAAAAGAGCAAAGAATTTTAGAACAATACAAATCGATCATGCAGAAATCAGGAGGAGTCTGTAAGAAAATCAATATAGTTTCAGTTTAGAGCAAACAATAATCTGATTGAAAATTGGAATATTCAATATTAATCATATTGGAATTCGCGCATTAATATTTTTAGAAGGATTAGCTTTTTATAGAAATTTTAAGAGAATGAGCAACATTTTAAAGATAATCAATCAAATGCATTTTACGAAATGTAGAAAACAAGAATTAAATGATTGAAACTTTAAACATGATTCAACATCCGTCGAAATGCTTTGTTTTCATGATGTCGTCGATGCTCATTTATTAAAAATAAACATCTGAGCAAAAATATTTAAAACAATGAACAGTATTTTTATAAAAAAGGGAAATGGCTGTTACGAAACTTTTATTAATTTTCTGTTTAAGGAAGAAATATATTTCCGTTTAACAAATATATTTCAATGACATGTAATTTGACTTAAAAATTACTTATTAGACCATATATTGGTAAGTAAATTTTTTAAGGTAACTTTTATTTCAAGTGCACGAAGGAAGTAAGAAAAAAGAAAGAATAGAGACAAATAGCATAACTTTTTTTTAGCTGACCTTTCCTATCTATTCGTATTAATAATACTTTAAAAGCTTTTAATAAGATTTTTTCTTTGATAGAACAAATAGAATCGATCCATAGATACATTAAATTTTCGAAGTAATTTCGAAATTTGGGTCTGTCAGAGAAAAATTAAAGATTTCTAAAATTATTGTACATATATAAATAATCCCAAAAAGAAACAAAAAAGCGTAAATGTTTTGGCATATTTTGGAGAATGTCTAATGGATTATTTTTTTTATTTATAAGTGTTTGTTAAATTGCATCGTTGAAGACTAATTGGGAAAATAACTTATGGAATTATATTTATTTAATGCATTGCTCATAAAGATGTGTTAATTGCAATTATTAAAAAATGATTTTGAATATAGCTATTGGAATGCTGTTAGTTTATCTCATTGTTTATGTATGTCGTTGTTTCTTCGCTATAGTCATTTAATTTTTCAGTCTTTCACTATTTAACATGAATAATAATTATTTTGTCGATACTTTGAATTTGATAAATGCAAACATTACAATAATGACTTAATTCACGCAGTCTTAAAAAAATTATTTTGAACTACATTCTACATTTCCTCTATTAAGCTGCAGACATTGAAATTTTAATAGGAACTATCATCAATCCCTGAGATATGCTTGTAAATACAATAATTAACGGTCTCTATAAATAAAGCCAAATAAAATAAAGGTAAATAAAGTCGTGTGTAGAAATGAATTTTATGTATGTATGTATAAAAATGTATTGTAAAAATTTAAGTATGTATTTTAAAAATTGTGTTGGTTATAGCCTTCAGAATCGCTGGAGATGCTCTTACAATTTCATTTACGATGCTTATTGGTATATATTAATAATATTTTTTTTCTTTCCGTTTATTACGTTGCCAAGATTCCTTAAAAATATTTTGAATAGAACAGGAACATGTTTATTTTCAAAAAGTTGTGCTACAATTTTTAATGTTTATTACTGGAGAATAAATTTTTTTCTCTTTGGAAATTCATCGATATGTCACGAAAAATGTTCCGATCCCACGCTTTATGGTATTTATTAATTATTTTTTAAGAAACAATTCCATGTTGGAATTATCTATTTTGGTTATGCTGAATTTTTAAACTTCAATGCACTCCATTAATGTATACATCATATATGTTGCATGTCATCATATTCATTTAAATACAATATTTTTCAATACTCTGCAATCTAACACCTTTTTTAAATTTCTTTATATTATATTTCATAAAACCTAAATGGAAATCTTATCATACTTTTTATATATAAATTTGCGCAAGAGCTATAGAGATTAAATATACTTTTTATAAACATAAAAGTGATATTATGCATTGAAAAGTGCTGAAAATATCTCCATTGTAATTATCATAACCTGCAGGTAGGGATTGCAATACCGGTATACCGGGATACCGAATACCGGTATTTCGAGTCATTTTACAATTTTGTAATACAAGTTTAAATACCGGTTTTTCGGTATTTACTAGAATTTTTTTAAATTGTCTACACTACAGGTTCAGGGATCGCCAACATAGCAAAATAGTATACGTTTTTGTTTTTATGCCTTCCTAACGGGCGAAATTAATTAGCTAATTAATGGCTTAATTAATTGCTTAAATCTAAATTAGTGAAACATGGATTATCCCTGAAAGAAGATATTGTATCCATAACGACTAATGGAGCAACAGTTATGAAAAAAGTTGGAAAGTTGATTGGTGCAAATCAGCAATTGTGCTATGCTCATGGAATTAAATTAGGAGTAATTGATGTATTATACCAAAAAAATAAAGAACAGAAGAATCCAAATACTGTGGATATAGAAACTTCGGATTCCGACATTGAAGCCAGTAAGAGTGAGAGTGATATTGACAATGAAGATAATGAACAATGTAATTGTTGAAGAAGATATTGCTAATGAAGATGAAATATTAACCCAACAAGAATTGCTTCCTATAATTTATAAAGTTCGAAAAATTGTTAATATATTTAAACTTTCCCCTACAAAAAATGCCATATTACAAAAATATATACTAACTGAAAATAAAACAGAATATATGTTAATAATAGATTCTAAGATACGTTGGAACAGTTTACTCCTAATGATGGAACGATTTTTAAAATTTAGAAATCCAATCCAAAAAGCAATAATCGACTTAAACCTGTAAATTAATTTTTCAGATAATGAATTCGACTTAATATCCAGAAATATATCAGCTCTACTTCCAATAAAACTGACTATAGAGGCATTGTGTCGGAGAGATTTTAATTTATTAACAGCTAATGCAACAATAAATTTCATGTTGCAATCATGAAAGAACAACACACATCACCAAAATACAATACAGAAATCAGCTATATCCAAAGCCATCCGACGAGAAATTGATTTATTTGAAGATGAGGGATTTAGAGGTAAATACTTGGAAAAAGTATATCGCGTATTGTTAACAGTATCACCAACTAGCATAGATGCCGAAAGAGCGTTTTCGACAGCTGGTCATTTTTACACAAAATTACTTTTCATTCTTAATGACAGTACAATTGATGCATTATGTTTTTTAAGATCACATTTCAAAAATTTGAAATAGTACCACAGACTGAATAGTGATATTTACACTTATTTTGTGATTTAAATAAATAAGTTGTTCTTTTACTTTTTTGTAATTCTTTATATACTGTTGTAATTTATAAGTTACATATTATTTTTTGTGATATTTACACTCTCTTATAAAACTGGCAAATGAAACAAAGAAACACCTTGTTTTCTTTCTTTTTCTAAAATTTCTAATACCAGTATTAAAACCAGTATCCCGGTATTAAGATCTTAAAAATACCGAATACCGGTATTGCAATCCTACAGGGTCTTAAAAAAGTGAAACAGCCTTTTAATTCTTTAAATTTGCCTTAAACGTGTATTTAAAGTAATCAAGTTTCATTAAATCAGATAGTCAATTGTGTGAATGGACTTTAAATTCTGTATAGGCGATAATGAAAAAATATTTTTTTATACGGCAGATGATAAAAAAATATTTATTTTTCTTATATTCATCTATGCACATACCGAATCTCATGCTTCTATCGATAAAAATGTGCAAAGTATTAATTTTAAAATATATATATACTTTTTTTTATAGAAGCGTTTACAAATTTACAATGAAAATTTTTTAATACTTACACGAAGTGGCGCTCTTTTAACAATACTTGCATTACGATTACGAATACTGATTACTTGAATTGATCCTTCATACTGAAATATATTAATTTTTTTGAAAAAGCTAAATACCTTGCACATATTTGGAACAAAGGGTTTGTTTTTTCTTTCTTCTTAATTGCATTGCTTCTCCGAGCAACTTTATGTATTTAACAAATTTCTTTCGAGTCGTTATAGTTGAACTATATACTATTAGATAAGTATTTACTTGTGATAGATTTTATGCATTGAATAAATTTGCATTTCTAAAATAATGGTTTAAATCTAAATTTATAAGCCTCCTCAAAATTTAGAAGAAACTCAAAATCTTTATTTCAACAAATTTTGAGGATAGCACCGTGAAATTTTGTGTGAGAATATATCAGTGTACTTGAACCATTTTATGGACTCTACTTTTATACCATGATTGTAATTATTTTAAATTAGTATCTACAAAAGTTATATAAAATATTTTCACACAATTTCCTACATTATTTAATGAAACTTTCTGATTGTAAGTATTTATCTTGGTGCAATATTTGGAGATACAAGCGCTTGTCCCACTTTTGGGGGGCACCCTTTATAAAAGATTTTTACATTTATTGAGGCCCAATAATTGCTTTTTAATCCGTTAAAGATAGATATATTGTTCCAATTGAAAAATGCTTTAAATGTCTGAAAGAATTATATTTTCTTTTCTTTGAGTCTGTAGTTATATTTTGAGAAGGTTATGAATTTTAACTTTTTATGCGTTCTCCGAGTCCTATGTTTAGAAAAAAAAATCTGCTCACATCCTAAAACAAAATGCCAATGATTTTATCTTTAAAAAATTTCCTTATTCATGCTTAAAACAGACTGAGTCACAGTTGTTTAACTTAAATGGGAATCATATACAAATATTTTGAAGAAACAATTAGAAAAAGTAAAATTGTTTCTTTTAATTGGATGAAAATTGAAAATGTCATTGCATTTTTTATTAACTTATATATTCAATAGAAAAGTATAAAATAGTTGTTCATCTTGCGTAAAAAAGAATAGAAATATAACAAAGTTTGTTGGAAAGATGATGAAAAGGCTAAACCATTTTTATTTCAAAATAAAGGAGTACTAACATTTAAAATACGATCAATGGTTTTTTAAAAACTTGAAATAAGTCACCTTACTGTTAGATTTTAAAAGTTTTTACATTCAAAACGACCGAAGTTCTGCAATTAATTTTTGGACTTGTAAATAACAACAACAAAAAAGTTAACACCCAAATGTTTTTTTTTTAATTCAAAACAATTACTGAAATAAAAAAAATATTTCTCACATAAATGAAAATATATAAAGAAATTACGAAATATATATTTTTACAAGCAGCTGAAATTTCGTGTCACACAGGAAAGCTTTAAATTTTCGTCTGCCCGTCGACAGCTGGTTTGTGATATATGAGAAATAATTGTTGTTTACATTTAGAAACAAACAGTTTCTCTTCTTCCCCTTTGTTTATAGTTGAGATTCCCGAATTTCTCTGTTTGATATTAAATGTTACATAGAAATCAATTATGTACGCAGCTGTTTTCGGTAATAAAAAGCGCGGGAAATGATTTTGGACCACCTGCTGTCATAGCGGAATGGATATTTGTTAGAATAAGCTTCCTCATCTTCCAATTTCTCATTTTTATTAGAATATTCTAGGATATTGATAGCAAATCAACGTTTTCATTATAATCTCGAATCTCGAGTTTTTTAATAAGCAATAATCTTTTTATAAGCAATGAAAA
This sequence comes from Argiope bruennichi, assembly GCF_947563725.1. Taxonomy (NCBI): domain Eukaryota; kingdom Metazoa; phylum Arthropoda; class Arachnida; order Araneae; family Araneidae; genus Argiope; species Argiope bruennichi. The sequence continues at coordinate 78,607,615 of NC_079152.1, forward strand.
CAATTTTAAATATTACAAGATCAAGCGTTTTATTCAATACAATAGACCATTTTTTTAGTCAATTGTACGAATTTTCATTGAAACAATGTATATTGAATGAATAAATTCTATGTTAGGTAATTCTTTGCAATACGACAATTTCGGAGAGGTATTACCTCCTACTAAAATTCCTTTTACCTAATGAATACCTCGATTATTTTTAGATGACTGGCTATTAATCATAAAGTACCAATTAAAGAAGAATCTTAGATTGAGGCTGAATTAAAAGCTGTTTTATAGGGCAGACCAAACATCTAGGATTTAGGAATCTTCTGGGCACCTAAATATTCCTAATGCGAAAAAAATGTCTACATTCTAATCATTCGGAAAGTCACTTTAAAAATCAATTTTGTGGGCATTTGAACGTTGGTGTACATTTTTGATGAACTAAAATAATTCTATTTAAATAAATAGACAAAAATAGACTTATTGATATGATTGGCATTATTTCTTAAGCGCATTCTGTCCATATTATTAAAAAAATCGAGAAGCATACACGTATCGGCGATTTTGATTAAGAGAATGTCAAAAACTTGTTTGAAAATTTACAAGCAATTCTTGAAAATTACTGATTGATCAACAATGTAGACAAAATCGATTTACAATGTAGACTAAACCGAATAATAAGGATGAAAAATGCTTACGAAAGCCTACTTTCTTTTCCTTAGATTCAGAAGTATGGTCTATAATTTCAATGTTGTAGGACTAAGCTTTGAAGTTAGTGTAAAGATGTTAAGGAGATTAATTACATAATTTGCATCGGTGGAACGCATAAAGATTGTTGCGGGTGTGAAAGTGATGTGAACTTCAATTTTGTTATATTTGTTTAATAATGTTCGTTATTAAAATAATGTGCTTTTTATTTTAATAAAATATTCTTATTTTAGATCAAATTTGTTTAATATTTAGATTTATGTTTATGGAGTTCATAAAAAAGAAAGAATTTACTCTTAATTTACAAAATTTCAGCTCAAAGCCATATACGTGGTATTCTCTTCTCTCTGAAAGTAATTATGTGCTATAGGAGATAAAGCGCACAGTTGAACTTTTAGGAAATTGATTGTTTTAGAAAAAAGTAAACTGGACAAAAGGAAATACTACAGTTTTCAACAATTTAAAATTTTTCCACTTGGAAAAACATTTTAAAATTCTGTTTGTAACGTTCCTGATGTTGCAGTTTTCTACAATTCTTCCTCCAGCTTAAAAGATGTTAGGAAAAGTTTGCGACCTATAAATACGCATGCGCAACAAAAGGAATTCGACAATGAAGAAAAATGCAGTATATTACACATTTTCTTTTACCTGAAGCAAAAAGACATAATATTGAGCCAATGAAGAAATAAAGCAGGGAAAGTCTTTTTCCTTCATTTTTCTATGCTAACTTCATTTCATATTATGCGGTATTTATGTATTTATTTGAAAAAATAAATTTTACATTGTATGAAAGAAAAAACAAACAAACCTAAACAGGAAAAAATGCAAATATCGGTTATCAGCTATTCAAAATTCAAAGCTAAACCTTAATATTATATAATCATAAAATAAAATATGATTTTCTTATTAATATTCGACTTCTAAGAATAGAGTAAAAACGACGAAGGAACACATTCTAAAAAAAATGTCCGATGACATGCAGGTCAGTGGAATGCTACACATTTATATTCTTACATTTCTAGTTATATATCATTTTGTTTAAGTTGGTATTATAAAAAGATAATCCACATTCATAAAAAATGCATTGATATAAAAAAAAGAAACATATCACGCGATATTCCCATTACCTTATTAGTACCTACTATATCAAGCTAGTAGTTCTTATACTTCGTAGTATTCAATGAAAGTAATGGTTGCAGTTTTATATTACATGAGATATTTTATTTAAAAAAAATTATATAAAGCTTATTCAAGAATTTAGGGAAATATTGATTGTGTGGTTATTTTTAAATATTAAACAGTGTTAAGATTTATTAATATACTCTACATTCTAAAGTTTTTTTTCATATTCAATAAAATTCAACTAGGAAATCTGAATAAATGAAAATAGTCTGAATAAATTATATAAATTTCTAAGACTTGAATATATACTTACTCCTTTATTCTCTTACAACCATCAAAGAAACGAATGGCATCAGCTTTTGTTTGAAACGTTAAATTTTGTTTATAGAAAATTCATTTATGTATAATTGAAAACGATTTCGTTTAAATGTATATAATTAGTAAACTGTGCAATCAATTCATTCAATTTACTGTAAATTTTTTAATTAAGATAGAATTGTCAGAAATTTCAAAATGTTCGATCAAACAACTTTATTTACCTACATTTTTTCATCTTCAGTTATGAGCAAAGAATTATATTCATTATTATTATCTATTATTATGATTTATTATTATTACTGTTTTATTGTGTGTTTGTCTGATCATGAACATATGCATCAAAAATTCATGTTCAATGTTTTCATTTCAATGTTCATATGTTTCATTGAAATGTGAAAATTTCGCAAGGATTTTTATGTCAAAAATTCCGACTTCAGTGAAATTTTGGTCCACTATTAAATTGAGAAGATGTCCAAAATAAACTCACGCTTCTCGCTCTATATTACGAGAATAGACATAAAAAGCTTGGTATTAAGCATGCAAAAAAAGCATAAGAGTCAAAATTCCTACAGGTTATCATAATAAATGCAATTTGATAGGTTTCCTCGAAGTATGGTGATTGTATCACTAATGGCGCATTACTTAAGGGACTCACTCCCTACAGCTGGCCTGCATATCATGTTACTCCTTGTTAAGAGAAAACTCCAAGCACACATGCTTATTGCAAGAGGTATTTACAGAAGTAAGCAATGTACGAGAAAGAATATGCAATATATATAAATGAATGTGAACACACACAGCGCCACCTATACCTTAGATATTGTAAATCTAGCAATTATTTTGAATGGCACGTTTTTTGACAAAAAGTTTAACTGAATGTTCAAAATAAATGTAAAATGGTGTTTTTTTAATATTTTATTTTAATATTTATTATTTAAATACATTTTATATTGAAGATATTTATACTAATTTATACTTATTTTATATTTAATTTTCCTATTTTTTTTCAAAAGTTTTAATTAAAACTGAATTTTAGTTTAAAATGCTTTCACAGTCCTAAACGTGCTTTTTTGTTCTTATTTATATGATGTGAAATTTAAAAAGTTTTGTAACACCTTCAATATGTAGTGTTATTAAAATCTTTTGAATTTATAATTCTTTCAAATCCTGTTTATAACCTTGATGAACGTCAAAAATTCATTAGGAATGAAAAAATAATAATCAACTATACTCATTATCCTTGTAGTTGTTTGTTACTTGATATTATTTACCGTAAATGTTAGTGACAAATTCAACGATTATAGTTATTGCTCCACGTAACCCTGCCGGCCAAATAAATAACCTCGCAATTATCGGTCAATCGAATTTTTTATTTTATTTCAGTTTGATTTTTCTGTTGACAATTAATTTTGAGTAGCGAAGACGGAACAAAAATTCTTATAAGAGATAAGACATTGACGTCATCCCCCAGGAAAATTCAAGAAGCCACTTTTTTTCATTTTAGTTGCAACATCTTTTAAAACCCTTTCTTGTTACCTGTGACGGTTAACCACAAATTTCACTTTCACCAGCAAAAAGTCATGCCTTCGAGCTAATTTTTTTTCCTTCGAGAAGTCCACACAATAATATGTCAACATTTTTGGGGTTGATTGCTCTAAAATGAAAACATCTCTAAGAATTAGGTCAAGAACGAAATTCTCTTGAAGAATCGGTGTAAACTTTCACCTCATATTTACGAGGTAAAAATAAAATAGTCTCGAAACGTGATGTTAGTTGTTTTTTTTCTCACAAAGAAAACAGTCCTTTGTTTACTTGGTGTATGCATCATAAAAATATTGTTTTTTCTTTACATGCAATCTAGTTTTAAAACTGTATTTTGCTTCTGAAAAAATATAATAAAGTACTTTCTCTTTTTATAAAGAAGGTGACTTAAGAATTCATTTTACCCGCTCTGTGGAAAAGCAAAATAGCTACATTTAATATTGATTTTAAAATAAAATTAATAATATCGAGGAACCAATAAATAATAATCCGAGGATAATATTGGATTCATTTTGAAATACATTTTTTAATTAAGATCTAAAAGGTACTTTTCGGGTTTACCTGATTTACAAAATTTATCACTCGTCTAATTCTGTTTTATATAACTTTCAAGGAAATATTAAAAATGTTATTTCTATTTAAAAATCATTAAATGTTTTGTTTTAAATAAAATTTTGAACATTTATTTAAATTTATTAAGCTTATTTGTTTGAAAAAATAAGCAGCGATTGAAAAGAAAGTTCTGAAATAATCAATAACAAAAAGACGTAATTCAATAACGGAATTAAGTCTTTTGTGAGATATTTTTAATGAAACAATAGTCTTCTATATAAGGAGCTATAGTTTTCAATTTCAAGCAATAAGATAAAACAAGAAAACCCAGTTCTTTTAGTTGTTTTTAGGATTGAGAAAAAGTTCGTATCCATATTAAAAACATCACCAGCATTCAGTCAAAGTTATGCAGGCAGAAGAGGTTTGCCCAGGTCCACTTCTTCCAAGTTAAAAAACCTGAATAATTATTAGCAACAAATATATATTTCTATCGTTTATTACATATTCTATGTTCTGTAAATGTAATAAATTTAAATGATTTGAAAAAGGTTTAGAGCTAGTTGTTGTCATAAATTTTACATTTAAGCAATTAATGTAATTCAAAATGCTGAATTTACTTTTATAATCTTAATAATTTCAGAGGATCGTAATTTAGTGATTTTTTGAAGTTCCTGTTCCTCCAGTTTTTAACACGATGTCTGCCAAGGCAAACTGCTGGTTTCCTGTCCAGATTTTATTTTATTCAATCACATTAAATAATTCTTAATTTAAAATATGGTACAGATAAATCACAAGCATCGCTAGAAAAAGTTTAGAAAGTATATTTAGTAATGTTTTTGCCTGCAGTTAGCATAAACTGCAATCAGTGTCTCAGACACCGATTACAAGACATCAACTATGAGTTATTTCAAATTTGAACAGTCAATGTATTAATAAAAGTATATTTAATAATTATGTTCTGCTACTGTAATGATTAATTACGAGTGATTGCGACTTATAAGACTTATAAAAGGAAATTATAGAGAACTTTCATACACACAATGTCGATATGAAATGTTGATATAAAATTATTAATTTCTTTAGGAAATTTCTTTTCATTTTTCAGTGAAAAATTGCTCTCTTACTGCTCCAAAACGCGACTTTAATATAACTAAATACATCATTAACATTTTGATGAGAAATACCCCTGAACTCCACATTTAAATATAATCTCAGGAAAGGAATAGCAGATAATGGAATTTCTTACTAGGCTAAAAAATTTTGAGCTAAAAAAAATCATATTTTTTTATAATCTGGGATATTATTCCATTATACATGTACCTTCAAACATTATTTAATATTCAATCCGTTGTAGCCACAGGATTTCCGAGAAAATCCGTGTGATTTCTACATAACAAAAAGTGTCACTATTTTAAAATAATTGCATCATAAAAGAAAATGTACTTGACTGGAATCTTGATTAGGTGCGATACACCCAAAAAAATGTGAGAGAAAGGGTGCAAATTCCTTTTCTTCAGAAATTACCTGAACAATGACCATGAAGAGAATAATAATGAATGTGACATTGTCTCGCTCATATGTTATGTGACTTTATTTAAAAGAGTTTTGCACTTTTATCTTAAATACTCACAATTCACTTTTAAGATTGGAATAATTCACTCATTCAATTGTTTGTTGATGTATTGATTTTTTAAACAATATAATGATTTCAATAAATATTGTATTAGTCTTATTAGAAAATATAAAAAAAAGATGCATATACCTTTGAATATCTCATAAAGAATGTCTAAATAACGGTATGAGATTTTCTACTCTAATTGTAGACCAACATCTAGTTTCTAAGTTGTCTGAGAAATGCAGAAAGCTACAAATGGAAAATTGTTTAAATAAAATGATAATACGATTTATGTTTCTTTGTTTTTTGAGTCAATAAATTAAATATCAAAGTAACTGCGAAATCTATATTTCTATACTATCCTTGGTTTTATTAGTCATATTTAGTAAAATATACTTGGCATTAATATTTAAAATAAAGCAAGTCTCACTTTTCTGAGATTAAAACTGATCAAGCAAATAAATCAATTTCATCTATTGATTCATCAGTCTTATAGATTGAAATGGTCTAAAATAGTGTAAACTAAGTTTCACAATTCAGTCAATTTTATTTGTCGAAGAGTGATCCCCCCCCCTCCCCTATAAAACAGTAGTGTAACAAGAATATTTTCTAAATACGACTCATAAGATTTGAGATAATTTTAAAATCTTAGATATCGCAATTTTTTCAGCATTGTGTTTGCTGACTCAAATAATATAAAATAAAACAATTCATTCAATTTGAAGTAATTTTCCACCTGAAATTGTATGTCTATTTTTAATGCTTTATAAATTTGTTATTGATTTATGACCAAACTGTGCAACTTGTAGAGTAATAATAATACTTTCATGAAATTCGCAAAAATGTAAACTTCTTATTATGCTTAAAAAAATTCTACATTTTTTTCCCTTTGATCTATGTATAAAAATTTCTATGCTTATCGTTTTAATATGGTTACTTGTGATAATTACTTGTAGCAAGCAGTACATGATAAGACATTAGATTTGAAAATTTTCATAAATAACTTACTATAATAGGTTTGAAAAAAAGTTACTATAATATGTCGATTTTTTTTCTATTCTAGTAATCGTAATATTATTTAATTTGATCATTTTCCCATTTATAGTGCACCCATAGATTCATTAAAAAATTTTAAAGGATCTGGAAATTAGTTATGTAGCTTATTATGGGATTTATAAAATGGATGACATTGGGCGGTTAAAAAAATTGTAGTGGTATGTACAATGTGCATTGTTCATATTCATTAAGATAGCATTGTAGGAGGTACAATGCATAAAATTTTCAAAGAGAGAGCGAGAGAGAAATAGAGAATCCTTACTTGTTAAAGAAGATTTATATTATGTTTATTCAATAAAGATGCAAAAATGCTTTTGGTAAAACTGTTTAAAAAAATGATCTCTGATATATAGGAAAAGATATTATCTGCAAAGTTGTTTGCTGTCGTGTATGCATTTATCGTTATGTTTTTATGAATGTCTGAAAACCTAAAATAATAGTAAGGTTTTATTTCCATCTCTTCTTTAACCCACAATAATTTTAAAATGTTGTTTTCATTGTAACGTGACTTTTTTGACTAAAAAGTGAATCAAACTGAAATGAAATTTAAAGTGAATTCTTAACTCTGATAACGATACTCGGATAAAATAGTGATCCTTGAATGTTTACAGAATTACGAACTTTTTAATAGGACGCTTTCAACAATATATATTTTTTCAGTTTTTTTTTCATTGCTTGGAAATTAAATTATTTTTTTTCATTATTACTTAGTATAACTAGATTAATATAATATAACATTTACTGTATTTTTTATGTAGCATAATATCTAATTAAGGGAGTGTTTTTTATTCGACCTATTTGTATTTATTTTGCCACTCATATTATGTTAGTGTCTTTGTTTTTCAGGCAGTACATCACTATTTATTATCTTTTTGTGGATTAGAACCTAGAATTATTGAGAAAATCGACGTATAATGGCTGTTATGAAGTCTTATGAAATTAAAATTCGTTCCTATTTCGTGCCCGTAGAATTGATTAAAAATCATAGTAGGCACAAATATTCTGAATCAACAGTTTAAAGATTCATAAATTGTGCCTATTTTGCCCATGATAACATTTGCTTTTTCCTAGCAAAAAACTAGTCTTGGTCCTGGGATCTTCTTAGCATTTCCTTTGCTTTAATACTTACAGATTTTTCAGAAAAATGCAGATTTTTTTTAGTTTATTTTCGCAAATCCATATATTTCAAAGTAATAACACACATACATGTTTCACTGTTTAAGACGAAGGGAGACCTCAATAGTAATTTTCCCATGAAACGAGTCACGTTGATCAAGATCGGTTATTCAAATAATACATTCTTTCCCTGGACGAGTAATAAATAATTTGGAATTACATTCAGACATACACAGAAGCCAATTATATTGACAACACATAGAAGTATTGCATTGTTGTCGCAAAAAAAGGTGTCAGCATGACATTACAAAATTTTGCTATTAAGAATACAGAAAAAGATGCGATCTAGACATGTCAATTTGTTATTTATGTGATAAAGAGACCGAATATTACAGCTATTGTGACTTGTGTCGAGCATTTTGTTTTGCTAGCTTTCGTGACGTCAATTGGCTTCATAAAATTTCCAAAGAATTATAAAAATCATGCATTTTATTAGACTGAATTAAAAAAATACCCACTTACATGAAATATGAAAATAAATTTACTAAAAAAACTCAAATTTTTGTGAAATCTGATTTTTGTTTCCCTAAATTTGAAAATCTTATCAGTATCTTTATGAAATTGAATTGAAATAATTAAAGGGCCAGAAACATTTCACTTCAAAATATTCTTTGAAAAAAATATGGAATATGTTTTATTTCTAATGCCTTATACACAAAATGTCTTTTTATTTTTAACTCAATGACCGTCCACTATCCAGTATCTAAATCTTCACAAAACTATCTTTATCCTCTAAAAAGAAAGTACTGATGATTTTATATACTAGAACGGTTTTACGCCAATTTTCAGTAAACTACTTTCTACATTTCAGTTGGCTTTAGGTTAATAATCTAAGAACGACTTTCTATGTTCGAGCCGTTATAAGAAGGACACATTGGGATGACTTTCTATATTAGGTAGTTCATTTTGGTATAATAAAATAGGTAATTCACTTTGATAAATAGGTAATAAAAAATAGGTAATTCATTTTGTATCAGAATCGGTTGGGATGGTGATAATTAAATCAGAATTTTACTCTAATATTTTCATACGAATCATATTACATCTGAATAAATTTGAAAGTAAATAAATAAAGCAACCAAGTGAACTCTTCACTTTTCAACGCTAGTTTTTAGTTATGGATTCTGCAACAATGAATGTACGTATCATAGAATCTGATATATGCATTATCAGATCTGTTCAGATCCGTGAAATAAGATCTGCACATTTTGCACATATAATACTTTCGCGATAAATGAAGTTTGTGTATTAAACGCACATTATTTACTGTAAGCAATTTGAGAACAGATAAATGGAAAGTATTACCTGAGATTATATCATTTCTGCATCAATCGTTGGACATCTATAGCTTGTTCTGAGAGTATTCATATGAAATTGGTCATGAATGATTTACATTTTTTGAAAGTATTAAACATTGAAAGGACTAAAGTGATTTTCATTTCAAGAACTACCTCAAAACAATAAGGCAGGACGTTTTTCAGCATTCCGTGAGTCACATTTGAGTCCCAAAATGTGATGCATCAATTGAAATTTGAAGAATAAATATTGTTTTGTTTGTAATGCTTTTCATAAAAGCCGATTTTGTTTCGAATTTAATTTCAGGTTTATAATAATGTGCTTGCGAACCCTTAATACTGTGAAATTCATAGGCCAATACAAATCAAATAGCAAGACCTAAGTAAGCCAAAAAAAGTTTTCTATTTTATCAAAAGCTTAGTTTGAAAATTATTTCAAAATTTATTTTATAAAAAGATAATACAATTATAAAATTTTAAAAGTATATATATTTGCATCTGATTTTGAAAAATACTATAGCTATTTAATGTTTGTAAAATTAACGAAAAATCCTTTCCTCCTTCTGAATTTTATAACAGACTTATTTCTTCTATAATTTTAAATTCTTTCATCAATAAATATTTTAAAACATAAAAATAATTTTTATAGTAGTTCTTAATTACTTTCATATTTGTGTGAAAAATATTTATAAATTCATGCAAACCAACTGCACTAAATTTGGTTTCGAATTGTAAAAATACTAGATCTTAATACATATGATTAGGTAGCCGATTTGCATTTATCAAAAAAAAAAAAAAAATTCGAAACTTTGTAACTTAAGTTCGTACGTTTAAACTTAAAGTAAATTTAAGATCGTAAAGTTTAAAATAACCTTCAGATACAAAGGCATTGTCTGAGTCAAAAAAACATTTATCTTGGACGGCAAATTTCAGATTTACAGTACAACAATTGTTTTTTTGAAGTAATCAAAGTAAGAAACTCAACAAGTTTTATTGGATTTAAAGAATGAATAATAAAAGTATGCAAGAAGTCAATAAACTTTTACACAAGTTTTTGAACGTGTTAGTTAATAAGTTTATGTTGCGTCAATGTCATGACGCATACTTATTTTCTACTCAACAAAGTGTCTTATTATTAAGTGAAGCATGACGTGCTGCATCTGCGTAGAATGCTTCACCAAGAAGATTAATTTCACGCACCAAAATAAAGAGCAGACAGATTCCTTAATGATATTAGAAATAAATCGAAAGACTAATAGAAGCTTTCTTTCAATTTTCAAAAATAATTTTATTGGTTAAAATTAGATTAATTTGATTGATGTTGAAAAAAGAGCAATGTAGATATTATAAAATAGAAGGAAAAATCACATGGCTTGAATTGAAGTTTTGGTCAATTGATGGATCTGTTAAAATGGTGCTGATGTGAGTGACATTATTTGTCAATTATTGAATAAATTACTTTGATAAATAAATTTCCGAAATATAGGATAAAAGAGAAAAAATAAAATAATAGTATTTAAATGATAATAAAATTATAATTTTTTTATTATCATTTGATATTTTTAATCAAGTGAATTAAAAATTTTCTACTTTCATCTATAAATCGTCCTTTACTAGACGTCATTTCTTTCGAATTTCCAACTATTAGAACATGAGGGGGAAATAATAATAATAAAAAAATGTTTCTTCCTTTCGTAAGATTTGGAAAATTGAGATCGTTGGTGTTGTTTATGAAATGAGGTAATACTATTTATTTTTTAACTTAAATGCTTGGTAAAATATTTTTAAAAAGATAAGAAGCAGCAAAGATTGAGAGCTAAAGAGTGAGTCATTTTACAAATCTTAAAATCAAAAATATCGGGCAAATAAACTTTAATTATATACAAAAAATTGCATAGCGAGGATAAATGATGCTCGAACTACATTATTTCGTTTCTCTCAATCTTATTATTCAATTTTTTTCTTTGAAAAATATAAAATATTCTGAAAAATGTTGGCTTTGTAGTGCTCACCTTAACCTCATTTAACCGTACAGTTCATCAACATTATCGTTTCCGATCCTTGATATATATTATGTTGAAGAACTTAATAATTTAAACATAACAAACAAATTTTGTGCTTCACTTGGTGAAGCACTAAAACTTTGTGAAATATTGTAATGCTCATCCACCTTCTATTTATATCCACATCGATTTTGGTAACTTTATATGTCCATGACTTATATGTTTCAAGAGAAAAAATATGTTTCATCTGTAGTAATTTTTTTAAAATTATATAAAAAAGCTCATGCACTTATTCAAATTAAGCAATATATATTTCAGAATAAAACTAAGAAGAAAGTGCTTTTACAATATCTTCACATCCTTCATTATTATTTTTCCAAATAACCTCTGGTTTGTATTATTTCTCAGTCAGTTTAGATTCCAATGCTGAACAATAATACCATATTGTAAACAAACTTGTCTTCCAACTCTTCGAATAAAATGCTTTAAAAATATTAAATCCCACTTAATATTTTCAAGCAGTTCCGGAAGTAAAAGTTAGGCCTAATGAATTCAAGACGAACTTCAAAGTCCCATTCGAAGGTCTTTGTGTGGGATGCCGAGTAGATAAAGCGATACATAGAGTTTCTGTTTTGACTGTTTTAAATGTTATGACGGGTCGTTATCTTTTCAGAAAAAGTCCTTCGCTAAAAATGCTTCATTAATATTTGTTTGTATTTATCCTCATATACATTAATCAATCTCTTTGCGACAATGACTTCTATCTCTTTATCTGAAGCATGTGGTTTACATAGGAGGCTAAACGAACAATTTTCTAAATTTGAAGGCAGAATTTCTTTTATCATGCTTTAACAATGATGAAATAAAAAATATTGTTACCAATGGAAATAGATTTCAATAGAAATAGATTTTTACATTCATTAATAATACACGGATATTCATAAATTTAAGGACTAACACAAAACACTAATTTTCGTACACAAACAGAAACTACTAGTGATTAATACAATTGCCATAAGAAACAGATGTTACTGATTGGTAACAATGAATATATAAATATTTTGAACCGCGTGAGAGGCACGTAGTTTAAAAGAGTAGGCAAAAGTTAAAGCTTAACATGAAAAAAAATGTATTATGTGCTTTGTATATAATTTACATTTTTTTCTTCATATAACAAATGCCATGAATAAATAAAAACACATGTATTTATCATTGGAAAATATGTAGGTACGTTCGAAGACATGAGTCAGACAAAGAGGTTGATAATGAATTTCCAAAATTGCTATTGGATGTCCATGAAGAAAATATTATAAAGTTGTAACAGTTGACAAGACAGGTCAAAATACCGCAACTAAGTATTGTTATATACAAAAAAAAAAAAAAAGACATAAGAAGTTGTCGAATGACTACGGTCAAACTGGCAGAAGGGTCTGTAGGGTCTGTAATAATACACCAGATGATTACAATCGTCTAGTTTCAAAACTAATTAGGTATATTTCATTAAGAATCTCCAGAATTTGATAATATTTATACTAAAACTACATTATTTGTGTAATTATATCACATATATGTCAGCGGTATGCAGTTAAAAATTATCAATCTAAAAGAAAAATGAGTTAACGTTTTCTAATTATTTACAAATGTCATCTCTGTAACATGAAAAATGACACATGCCAGTAGATCATCAGTAAACAACATCTGCTCAAATTTCTTATTTCAGAGATCATATTTTCAATCCAACTGCGCCCATTAACTCATTTTTTTGCTTTTGATTCAGTTTCTTTTAGCTATATATTGAAAATATAATCAATCATTCACATATTATAGTTTCAAAATCTGAATATTTTAAATAAGCTTAAAATTAAAACATTCTAACTGGAAATATAAATATTTTTTTAATAAAGCATTCTTTTAATCTCAAAAGCTTTATTTAATTGCTACGAAAGACGTATTTCATGATTACATTGAAACTTCATGAGTTTATGGATTAAAAATGAAAAGTGTGTGATGCTTGGGTATTCATATTTAACTAGGAAGAAATACTTGCACACCGCAAATTTCGTTAAAAATATTAAAAATTTCAGTGACAATAAAATGCAAACTGAGAAAAATTCAGACTTCTGGCTTCATAGCAAAAGATAAACTCTAAATTATACTTTAAGGACAAAGCTAGCGGCTAATTTTGCGTTAGTTGCAGAAGTTGGAAAACCAGATTCATATTTGGTATATTTCTAATATTTTTACTATTTTATTTCAGTCACGTGAAAAATAATTATCTTTCTAGTCGCGTCTGTTTTTGTATTCTTTGTCCTTTAGGCAATTTGCAACATTTAGTTGTGGTCAAAACTGCTTGAAGTCCCCTATTATTGCCATTTTTTTTTATTTGTGAAGAAGCGAACGGCAGTTTCAGGCCAAATGACCTCAATAGGATTTTGAGATAGGATTCTTTTTTTCGGTTTTCAAAAGCAAGTGTAGAAAGTATAAATGGATGTTAGTAGAGTGCCACTTAGTTGAATATTTCTAAACTGAAAGGACTAAGGATTATCCAGTTTTTTTCTTTGTTACGTAGTTCTCTAACGTCATTAAGTTTATTTGATTTCATAGTTCGTGGGTTTTTCTTTAATTGAGCACCTGATCATATATTTTTGAGTTGCGCAAATTTTAGTAACATCTGTTGAGTAAATATCATTCCTTTTTCTTTTTCTTTTACTTGCATCGGAGATTTTGTCATTAAAAGAAAGGAGTTTTGTTGTTGTTGTTGTTGTTTGCAACTTGTTTGTTATGCGGTGATGAAATGAATAAATTTTTAGAAGGAAAGAAACAAAGAAAACTTTTGAAATTAAAATAATAATCATAATTTTAGAAGTCATAATAGTTAATGGATTGTCTGGAACAGCAAAATGATTTATTTCTATTGAGGATATGCGATGAAAATAATGACTGAATTTTTTTTTCTTAATCTTTTAAGTATAGAATCTCTAATTCGGTTATTATGTTAATGTTTTGAAGTCTTAGTTTTAGACTTCTAAACTTCTGTTGCTGAAATCTTCAGGACACTTTTATTTTTTACGAAAAGCATTTGTAAGATAAAAATTATGTGTATTTATGCATAGTTAAAGACTTGAGGTCTTGTATCCAAAAATTTAATGTGTATGAAACACAGATTTCTCCAGATAGCTAGAAAATATTTTTTTCCAAGCCTTAAAGTTTTAGATGCAAATAAATATTTTACTAAATTTGCTGAAGAACGAAAAATTATTTAATTAACGTTAGAAAAAAAAGTAAAAGAAGTCTCTAACATTATTAAAGATGAATGTGTGTGTGCGTGGGGGGGGAGTATTAGGACTCTATAGATCGAACCCTTTGATCTAGAACTACCAAATTTATCCACATATTTTTATCCCTCCCTTTGAATGATGGGAATGTGTTCTTCAGACTGAGAATAAATTGGATCATGTAAAGTTCTAAAATAGTAATCTTTACATGCCTATTAAATTTGAATTTTAAATTATTTGTTAAAAAATTCATTAAAGCCAAACATTAAAAAAAATTATTAAAATCTTAGGAAGTATTAAATTCGATGAAACCAACGGGTCGTCAAAATCAGCTAGTATTATATGAAATGGAATTTTTTTTTGCATATAAAGTATCATATATGTATAATCATTTTGCATATAAAGTATCATATATATCAGATATGTTATATGATAATTTGAACTTTGTTATTAGTTCATAAATTTTGTTCACAAATCTTGAGGAATAAAAAATATTTTAATAAAAGTTCGAGCCAATTATTAAATAACTAATATTTCATTAGTATAGGGACATATAAATTATTTAATTCCAGTTACATTGGATATGTCACCTAGCAATAAATAATACTGAAATGAATTCATTTTCGTAAAAGTATTTAAAAGAAAAAATAAATTCAGAAAATACTGCTGTTGAAGTTCAGTCGCTAAGTGTTATTCTCATACTATTCAACTGCTTCGGAAGTCCTAATATCAAAAATCTCTAATACCTTTTACACAAGTACAAAGATGCCCTGCTGAATAAGAAGATATGTAAATGAATGAATAAGTAAAGAATAATAAATATGATGAAATAAGAATATCTGACCTGAAGTAACTGAGTGATAAAAGAAATTACATATTTACTTCCGGAAGTTCGAAATTAATATCTGCACCGAAATCGCCATGTTGTATTAAGTTTGAAATGAAAAAGGTGCAGTAGTTTTCACTTGTGCCATTAGTATTTTCTGCCCTTGCAGGTTGAAGACATGAGTCATACAAGTATGATTGTAAACAAGTTTTTCATATTTAATAGAAAATTAATGAAAACTTGAAGACAGAACAGTGTTTCGGCCTTGATGAAACCGACGTGGTGCTTTGTATTCCACGTCTTTTCTTAAATGTAGAGTGTGTTGAGTGTTTATAATATATACATTAGATTGACTGAATCAATTCAAATTGGGAATACAATGGGAATTTTGGTGGAAATTTAAACGCAATATTGCTATTTAAGTAGAAATGAAATGAATATGGATGCAGGCGTCTTAGTTGTTCTTTGCAAAAAAAAAAAAAAACTCTAATGATTTAATAGTATTTATTGTTAATGTTACTATAGGAGATTACGACCAAAACAGTCGTAAAGCCCGAGTGATCAGATGGTCAGTCTTACTGACCCTGATGACTTGTTTCAATGCTTAATTGGCAACTTTCACAGTAGTTCCTACATATTTTTGGGATAGATCAGGTTGTTGTTGTAATACCACATCGTAGATATGGAGAATTTTTTTGAGGGACATATGGTAGAAGCAGAAATTAGAGGCAAAATAGATGGCAAAAGCAAGCTATCTCTTATTGTCCGAATATATTGGACAGCTTAAAGCTACTATTAATTTTATCTTTGAAAAATTTTTTAAGGCCCCGATTTTTTTTTATTATTATTATTCAGGGCTTTTTATGGGAATAGTCGGTTCTATTTCTAGGCCATAAAGCCAGTTTCATAAAGCCAGTTATTCAAATATAGATTATAGTCAACTTTAATCAGTGAGTGAATAAAATTTCAGCTGTATAAGTCCGATTGTATATTCACGCAATGTATTAACACACAATGATTGTGTAATAATACATTGTGATGCAATGATTGTGTATTCAATAAATTACATAAAGAATAAATTGATTAATAAATATGAACAGTTTATTCGTCAAATATTTAATATTTGTAATAGTTCTTTATTAGTCCTATGTAATAGTTTTTTATTAATCCTTTGGGAGAAAAATTACCATTTTCATTAGTTAATCTTATAACTCCTATATGGGACATCCTTTAAAAAATCTTATATTTTCGCAAGAAGTAATTATCATTGTTCTTCTTTTAAAGGGATACTGTTTACTAATGACTTTACAAACAAAATTTAAAATATCATTCAGTTTTATATAATTTTATTATGTGTTATATTTAAACTTGGCATTTAGAGAAAAAAAACAAATATTGATAGAAAAGATTTTCATGTGAAAATTCACGTTACATTAACTTAAATATTTTTAAATTAATATAAAGCAAATATAAATGTGACAAGTTTAATATTCACAAAAATGAAAATTTATTTTCATTTTAATGAAAATTATGAAATGTAATTTATTAGTACTTGAATAATTCAATCATTTAAAAAAAATGTGAGTCTTATTATCACCATTAATTTTTTCAATGTGCTTTGAACTTCCGTTTTATTTCGAACTTATATTCCATTAAATTTTAAATTTTACCTAGTATTTTTTAAAACTTTTTATGAAATTTATTGAAAATTGAAAAAAAAGAGAGAGAAATTACATTCAAAATATATAAAAAAACGAATAATTTTTAATTCAAGAAAATGAAGATGATTATTTCAAATCCTGTTATATGATTTTTGCTATAGTCTCAAAGAAAGGCTTTTAAAATATGAAGCGAACCAATTGTTTTCTCCAAAATTTTAGATAATCAATAAAATTTAGTAAATCAAATGTTTGCTAATACAAATTTTCATATTTTTAAATATAAGACGCTTCGAAACTTAATTTGTTAGTTTTGAATCTTTCAACTTAATACCAGATTCGCCTAATAAACTGCCGATATATCCCAGTTTTTCAAATTCGAGAGGTTTCCTTTACGCTCGTGCCCCCTCCCCCTTTCACAGAATGTTACAAATGCGGTTCTGTAGTGCATAAATTCCAAGTTCCTTTCTAATGTATTCTCGTTAAAGTCAGGTTACACATACATTATCTACAATAAAAGAATCACTATGGCAGTAAATTAGGGAACTACCCCAATATTTCTCATCTATTCGTTTCCTTAGACTACCACACAAGTAATTCCAAATGTAGATCTCATTAAAAAAAAGAGGTTAATCTCTTTTATCGGATGAATCTCTCTAAAACACATTCAACCGCGCCATCTGGAGGTGCAGAAATCTATAAAATAGTGCTTTCATAGCTAGAAAAATGAGCTATTCGAATTTAATTAGCGCAGCTTTACTTTTTGACATTTTCTGTAATCACCAACTAGCAGATGAAAATTTAGCGATTATGTTAGTTTTAAACAGTTTGCGTTAATATCGTAATTGGCCATTAAGAGAATATTTGCCTTTTTCCTGCATTTTGTTGCAATTCTAAATATTTTTTAATAAAGGATATATTCAAAAAAAGATCCAACAAATGTAAAATTATTACTTTCAATCCGTCTAAGAAACACAAAAAGATAAATTATTTTGTAATTATTGCAAGAAGGGTATTTGTAGATAGCATATTTTTACCACTTTCCTATTTTTAGTGGAAAAATTAGCGATTTTTAATAATTCAATAATTTTAGAGTCGTTAATTAGTAATTAATTTATGAATTTAACTTTTAAAAGATTCCACAGTCATCTAAATTTACATTGATAAATATTAACTTTTTGATTCCAGAATATTTGTTACTTTGATTATGAAATGCATTAGAATTTAAAAAGTATAAAGTAATGCAAATAAAAGGATTTTGACAGCACTTTATTGGAGTAGTGAAAGATAGGAAAGAATATTTTTTATCGAAAATAAAATAATATAAGAAACTAAGAAAATATGTAATTATAAGAAGGAAATTTGTAGATACTCAAAGTTAAAATGCATTATAAATTTTACTTAAATTCTAATTTCGGAGATTTCTACCAATATCATATGCTTTCTAGTTTTGTTTCGACATCGATATTTTTGATGAAAAAAGTGTAATTAACGTAAGAAATTAACAATAGTATAAAAAATAAGAGTTAAAAAAATTATTCTTAGAATAAGAATAATGCAAAAGTGAATTAAAATATTTATTGTTTTCGTAGAGTAAAAAATTATTATATACAAATGTTAATATTTATTTTTAGTATTCTTTAACATTAACAGAAGAACATTTTTTTTCGAGAAGAAATTTTAAAAGACTATTTAGAATACGGATGAAACTTTTATAAAACCGGATCGACTCGTTATTTAGGTTTTGGTTCTTTACGGTGTTGCATGGCTAAGATCACCATGTTGAATTCCAGGGTATGGATTAGTTGTTTTATACCATTTTTTTATGCCACGCATAATGCAATAAGAAAAAATGATAAATATTAAAACTTTTTATCAGTTTATTAAAAAGAAGAAATGTTTTTCATCAAAAAATGGAGGTCAAAACAAAAGTAATAAGAGAAGAATATAAAATCGCAATAAAAACATCTTAAAAATTTATTATAGAAAAATGTTAATGCAGAACGCAATGCGATAAACTATAATGCAATAAACTATAAAACTACCTTTTTACGTCTTATAATGTTCCATTTTTGTTTTGATTTCCAACGTTTTGATTTTAAAAATTATTTTCCTTTTTTCGATACACAAATAAAATGAATTTTAAAAGTTTTTATAGTTTTTAAATTTTTCTGAGAACCTGTGCCATTTTGAATTAAAAATTTATTTCAACAACTTTGCACCGAAAAGTTAATCAGTTATTGAAGTCAAAATGTGAACATTTTTTTCCAATTTGTTTTATATTTATAAAATTGAATTTCAACTTTATTTTTATATTTATAAAACTCAAAATTTCTGCATAATTTAGCCGACGATTTCAACAATGTAAATCAGAATTTCGAGTAAATCTCTTATAAAAGACTACTCGTTCTGCATATAATTGCATGCCTTTTCTAAAAAAATTGTTAATTAATAATTATTATCAACAGAAGAGGAATATTTTTGTCTGTATATATATTTTTGGATATGTATTTTTTCTTTTTTTGCTATGTATGTTGTGAAAGATGTATTTTATTATATTTTTAAAGTAAAAAAAAATAATGCTTTAGATTGATCGCATTTTAATTACTTAATTTTAATTCTCAAATTATAGGAAATTAAGATGATATATAATTACTTTTGATGATGGAGAAAAATATGTGTGCCTGTTAAGGTGTATACATTTTTCAACTTTTCCCCATATAATAAAAATACATATATTCCTTATTATTTCTATGATAGAAATAAAATTGATTTTGTTAATTTTTTGTGGTTTCTTGCATTAATAGTATTTAATGAACAAAACATTTAATTAATACCGTTCACTTTCTGGGTTTAAAACTTGTTAGTGATTATTTCTTCTTTTAGCATTATAAATTCCTAAAAATATTATTTTTATTTTTATATCGAATTATTAATATCTCATTCATTATTGAAAGCAGTAAGAAGATCAATTGTAGTGCCATAAGATAAATGAAAGAGATAAATTAATAAATGAAATAAATATCTGGAATCTTATAGAACAAATACTAGTATCGTTAAATTTAAAAAAAGCATTATTTTTTGAAAAACAAAATAGTGCTTTTGCAAATACATATAGTTTAAGTTCAAAGTATATAGATAAATATAATTTACCTTTAATCTTTCACAGAAAAAAAACAGAGAGAGCAGTTAAACATTAAAGAATGCGCACCAAATATAACCTTCACAAAAATTTGTAATGTCACATAAGATATCTATAAAAAAGTCATTCTGATGCAGGTAAGGAGCCAAAAATTCAATGAATGATAAGGATAATTTTCTTGTTGTCACAGAATAGGTTTTCTTAATCATGGATACTATATCACGCAATTCCTTCTAGTTAATAACATTTTCGCACGCAATTATAGCTTTTGAATGGTTCTGTAAAGGATTGTAATTTCAGAAATACTAATACATTTTCACATTAATTTTTCAAATTTTACTTAATTGTTTAAATTTTCTATTAGTAATCCAAAAATTTACGTATAATACTGATTTAAATTTTAAAAAATACAGAATATAAATATGGTTATTTTCAAAAGTACCATGTATAAACTTTTGAAAGAAGATTTATTTTTCAATAATAATGCAAAATAAAAGATATTTACTCTAACTGCGGCCTAGTACTTATATATATTTCTCTATTATACATTAAAAAAAATTATAGAAACATTGCGTTTTATTCGCTTTATGATATTCTCATCGTGAGACTTTGAGTTTTGAATCTGCAAATGTATGTTGCCATCATGGAAAGATTAAGCTTCCAACATTGAACGAATGGCCAGTAGATAGCTAGTCACCTGATCCATAACATTTGAGTTTCGTTTTGCAGTTACAGTTTCAAATATTTAATGAAAATTATTATTACCTCATAGTAAGTATTTATATTGCACTTGATGAAGAAATGGTGACAAAGAAAGGAAATGTAAAGTATTAATTAACAAAAAAATTAACAGCAAATGAGTTTAAAACAATCCTGTTTTTAGACGCACAGTTTGAAGCAATATTAACAAATAGCTTTCCGGTTAGTTTACTTTATTCGAGTAACGGAAATTCTTCGTCTCTAGACTACCAATCGTCTGAATACAAGCAACACACATGTTAATCTTGCAGTGTTTTTTCAATAGTAATAGAGCGTACAGAGATATCAGATGAAGAAAAAATACGAAGAAAGACTGTGAGAATCTGCCAATTTGAAAATGAAAGCTGTTGGATATCGGAGATATGAGCAAAGAATATTCTCATCGTGAGACTTTGAGTTTTGAATCTGCAAATGTATGTTACCATCATAGAAAGATTAAGCTTCCAACATTGAACGAATGGCCAGTAGAGTTTAAAAACATGGTAACTGGACCTGACAAAAAAATGGCCACAGTATCGAATAACATAAGGAGCATGGGGCAAAACCTCCTTATATATATATATATATATATATATATATATATATATATATATATATATTGCGTTTTATTTTAAACATTTTTTGTTTTTGTTTCTCCCAGGTAATTCTTTTGCAAAGTAGAGATTCTCCCCCCCCCCCCACAAAAAAAAACAACGAAAATTATATTGTTTTGGATTTTAAAAATTT
Organism: Argiope bruennichi; assembly: GCF_947563725.1. Classification (NCBI taxonomy): domain Eukaryota; kingdom Metazoa; phylum Arthropoda; class Arachnida; order Araneae; family Araneidae; genus Argiope; species Argiope bruennichi. The sequence continues at coordinate 78,629,373 of NC_079152.1, forward strand.
CTGTTAAACAATTTTTAAGTTATGAATTTTAAAATTAATAATAATTCTAAGTTCTGCAAAACAGTAAGCAACATAAGGCAATTTAATGCGCATTTGAGCTGTTTTATTGTCATTTTCTTGTAATGTTCAAAGACTTCCTAAAAAGAGTTGCCTTGTTCTTCGTCACTAAACGTTTTTTATCCCTTTATTTCTTATTTCAGGACTGTTATTCATAAATTTTTTGTTTAATTAATTTTTTCATCAAAAGCAGATTGTCAGTGCTATTTGAAATTTTAAAATGTTTTTCGTTCTTCCATAATGAACACCCTTAGTCTTTTACTTGGTATCTTACTTTATGCTTGCTTATTTTAAGTTGCAGAAAAATCTGTCTAATATTTATTAAATCATGAACTGGAAATGGTAGCAAAGTTATTGATGAGCTTGCTTTTATTTTATTAATGAGCATAATCCGGCTTGGATTGGGGTGAATTGTTAAGATTTTTTAGCATGTCGACAATTTGTCTTTTCCCGCTCCAATTACAGATTGGACATTTAATTTCTTAAAGCATTGTATAATAATTAAAATCAAATTAAATTGCATATATAATTTTTATAGAGTTTCGGATATTCGGTAAGTTCTATGAAATTTCTGATCTAATTATTCGAATATTTATATTTTTATTTAGTTAAATAAATGAAACAATTCCTTGCAGTGCAACTGGATATATATAAAAAACATGTTAAATATTTAGTAAAATATTTAAAAAATTATAAGAAATTTATATGTGAAATTTTTGTGCAAAGAGAGGACAAAAATGAAAAAAAAAAAAAAAAAAAAAAAAAACAATATTATCTTTTATTGTCGCAAAATGAAGGTTACATAATGACAGTTTTAATTACTTCATGGAATAAATAATTTTGATCAATTATGGAAATAATGCATTATAATGCATGATATTAAAATTTTCATTTTTTATACCAAATAATGAAATCAAATTATAGAATCGGTCATATACAAGCTTTATTTACACCATAAAATTTTACAGTCTATTCTACACCGAAATACCTCTCTTTATAAATGTGCTCAGAAGAGACTTTATGGATCAAGACATGGAATAGCTTGGGCAAACATGGTGATATCTCCTTTATCAGCCTCTAAACAAGCAATATGTAAAAACGATCTGGCGAAATGCTCATGTTGGTTTCTGAGGCTTATTTGGATTTCATCCAAACTGAATCACAAGTGTTTGGTTATTTCCCCTAAATGTCCTTTAAAAGAGAAACTATCCCATGTACTGTAGTTTCATTCATGTTTCTTCTTGATATGCACCTTAGATTCTTTGCTCAGTTTGACCTTAGATGATGTCTAATTTCGGTTTTATTATGATTATTCAACTTGTGGACTTTTTAGATACACGATAAACAAAGTGGGAATCGAATATTTTTTTGCTTGCGTTCTTCAGTCAAGCTTTTTTTGCAACATAATTCACACATCCTAAACTAATCACCATTTGGTGATCAATTTAGAATCTTTTAAGAAGATTCAGCATAGGAAGAGACTTTCTATATTAAAATAAGTCATACGCCATTGTGCCTGACCACCATATAGTAGTGTTCCGAATAGCCTAACAATACAAGAAAATTAGGCCAAACAAATGCAATAGTACTTTAGATAATGAATTTCTCAATATTTAAATATTTTATAATGCTGCATATTACAAAATATGGAAATTACAAATACATTTCAGAAACAACATTTATGAAAATTTTCCGAACCCATTAAGTATCGAAGAAACAGCATAAATGTTTTCTCTTCGACTTTTTTGTGTACTAATATAATAAAGCGCAATTTGTGCTTTGTAGTACAGTGAAACAAAACTGGGAATTCATTTTAACTTCATTTCTATTTTCTGATATAGTAATAATATTTACTCATGACTACAAGTGTTTTCCTTTTTGTTAAGATTGTGAACCAAATTAATTTTTGTAATTAGTTGGTATTCTTAATTTGTAAGGTACAAGAAAAAGAAGATCGACAGTTAGTTAGAATTTTGGTGGGTTTATTATAAAATCTATCTGCAAATTTAGTGATAAGACAATTTGACAAATAATACCATCTTAGCTTGATGTATTTCTGGATTGTCAAGTTCATAGAAACATGAACAGACTTTTCATACACAGATTTCATACCGGCATATCACATTTTGGATCTCTGTAGCGTGTTCCATTTCTGAATTATCGTATTCAGATAGACGAAATGATTCCAAAAATAGTTTCTTTGTTAGTTAGGTTTTTTTTTTTTTTTTTTTTTTTTTTTTTTCAAATTTAGAAAATATTTAAAATTGCAGGGATTTTTGTTTCCAATTTTAGGATTTCTTTTAAATATAGAGAATTATCAAAATCTTAAAATTGAATTTTTTTAATGATTGCAGTACCTTCTTCTTGAATATCAGAAAATAAAATATTGTGCATCTTCTTTATCGAAAAAAAGTGTTCATATTTATACTAAAATCTGCTGTAAAATAAAAAAAACGTTGCCAAATATTTTAAATAATAATGGTTTTATTTAAATAATCAGTAATAAATTAATTTACTAACTGTTAAAATCTTTCCAAGATGAGATCAAAGCAAGACATCGGAATTATTCTTTAAAATATGGTGGCCATGCACTTTAGCACTTTCCAAACTAGTGGCCCTTAGCTTTGATTATGAATACTTGTTTTCATCAGAATTTTTTTTCATTAAAAATTTTAAAAAAAACATTTTAAAGATGCTTCCTAATTTTTTTAATAGCATGTGATGAAAAAAATTGACATTTTAAAATAAGGTGAATGTAGTTGAAAAATATAATGCTTTGTAACTTAAATCATTATTTTTCAAAATATTGAATAACTTCTTTTCAATCTTAAATATTTTTAAGATATATGTTTTCATCGAATTTTCTCTCTATAGTTTTTAGTCCTATTCAAATTAAAAACAATGTGTCAAATAATTAGTTAAGTAAATAAAATTAATTAGTTAATTTCTATTAAAATCCTTTATTATTTCTATTACTTATTTCCACAAATTTTTGCTCAAAATGTTCAAGAATGAAATATGCATAAATAATGGTTGTCCTCAAGGAATAATATACAAATATTGTTTACAATCATTGTAAAAAAACTTTTATATTTTTGCAAATAAAAGTGTTGTCTTTAAGTAACCTAAAATTTTAAGAATTCCCAAACTTTGCAACTTATTTGTCATTCCATCATTCATATTAGAATTTATAGTAAATCTAGTGTTTTCTTTTCGATGCTTAGAAAATTATGTTTGTATTTTTTATTAATAACTAAATCGGGCCCATATTTCAAGGTCTTTTAAACATCTTCCCATGAAAAACAAGTTTTAATGACCTTATATGTCATTATTTTTGGCGTTTGTGAGATGTGTTGCACATTTTGATGCAATCTATACAGAATAATGGTATAGAATTCCAGACCATTCTGCTATAAACCAACAATCTGCAGTTTGACAGAACTTGCCTAGAGCAAAAGAACAAACAATGCTGTGATAAGAGACCACAGCTAATCTCCAAGTGATAATGTCCTTGAAAATTCGAAACAGCCACGAATTCATAATAATATGGTTCGTGCTGTAAATTCAAACATTCAATTACCTTTTAAAATGTAACTATTACAATAGCAGAAAACTTGCCAAATACATTTAGAAGAAATTGTGTTACGTCACAGTAAATCAATCCAACTGAGGCTGTACTGTTTAATGAGCATCTAGTCTTGTAGAGGATATAATCATTTTCTGTTCATCCTTCCAATTCTTGTATTAGGTATATGCAAATATGCATTTTAAGTTTGTTATATATTGTTCTAGTTCTCTGCTCAAATTTTGGTTCTTCTTCTTTGAGATGAGCTATACATCCTAAAATTTTAATAAAAACATTCAGAAAAAACCCTTGGGAAAATAATTTTCTGCTATTTTGGGTTACTGAGTGTGTGAGAAAAAGAAAGACAACTGGCGTGTTTACATTGCCTTACATATAACATGCATACAAATTATAAATTGTACAAATATTTGCTTACGTATTCCGACTCTACATAAATAATGAGAAAAAAACAGTGATCCTTAACTTGTATATCTGTTTTCTTTATTCCATAAGATTACTAAAAATAAATTGTATGTATCACAATCATGTTTGCACGTCATTTTCACTTCATGCAAGTCCGAAGAAAGAGGGAAATTTTAGAAATCGTAGAAGCTTCTATTTATATCACCTTTATAAAAAAAAGAAGCGATGACGTTAGAAGACTCCAAAAAACTCTCCTTTTGAGCCCTAGTTTTACCAAACTTTTCAAGAAACATTCTTAACAGACTCTTTAGAAGTACGGAGTGTATGATGGATTTATATATCTATTTTTTAATCTATTTATATACACTTTCTTATTTTTATACGTTATGATTTCCTATTATTTTCTTCTGTATTATTATTAATTTTTAAGTTAATATTCTATATTAATTTTTGTTTTTGTCGTTAGTCTTGTCATAAATTTTTTTCAATATTTTCTAAATTTCTCTAAATATGGGCATACATGTAGCATATTTTAATTTCATGATGCCAGGGTTTTAATGAACTGTAACAACATGCTGTAACAATCTGCCTGGCTTTTATGCGCAAAATTTTGGATAAGTAGGTGGAGCTGATGAGGATTAAATAAATGTAAACCTTTAAAAATTAATATTTTTTCACGCATTATTGAAAAATAAAATAGTTTTTTAAATCTTCGTTCAATGTTTTATATATTTAGAAATAGAATTTTTATATTTATATTTAGAATTTCGTTTATTTGTTTCGTTATACTTAGAATTTAGAGAATTATTATATTTAGAATTTTTATATCATAGTTAGCTAAAATTAATAATGATAATAATTATTTTTGCAAGAATAATTTTGTAAATTGATCAGAATATTCATTTAAACTTTTTAAAGTTTTAAAATATTAATAACTTAATAAACTCATTTTTCTGATTACTGATATATTTATAATCCAAAAATAGATTTATCACTGTTTTTTTTTGACTCATCAAAATATTCATATATTTAATTACTTTATTTTTTTAATCATTTTTATTTTTTTTAAACTTCAAATATCTAACCTATAACAATAAAATCAAATGTGATGTGACGGAACGAAATAAAATATTTAGACTAAAATGTTTAACTTAAAAAAATATAACTGACCTAGAACTGAAGTAAATGAGGATCATGTATCAACTTAATCCGATTATTCTACTGATGTATGTACACGATCATAATAAAAGACTTCTTCCATGTGAAACTAGCTACATTGGCCTTGCCCATTGTCCGTTATCAGAAAAGGGCAAGGCTATCTGCGCGTATCTACAAACGTCTCAATCCTTCCTTTTATAGTATCAAAAATTTTAAATATTCCAAACTTTTTATTAAGTGTATTCGGAAAAGAGCTCATTAGATTTATTTACTCATTATAATTACAAATATTTATAAGAAATCGCCTGCAATGAATGTCATGCATAATATGTGACAGAATAAATGATATATTTTAAAAAAATGTTATATCCATACACAGCAGATTTGAAATGTTAAAATAAAACACGCATTGACTGATACGTTATCTACGAAAATAACAGTGTTTGTCTCTCAAAATCTTTCAGTACTTTAAATCCCTAATATTTTGATTTCAGAAAATATGCCTAAAATGCTATTCTTTCTCTCATCATAAAAATTATTCATAAAAAATTATTTCTCTAATAATTTTTCATATTTTTAAGAATATTTTTTTATTTATTACAAGATTAATTGCAGAAAACAAGACCGTTGTGTATTTTGCAACTGTTTGTACAAGATGTACAAATTTAGGCTGTAGCTTAGGCGAATTTTCAATTTTTATCCTTACAAAATCGAATCTGTACATCTACTGCAGAATATACCTCAGAGCTTAGTATAAGTTCTGCACTTCATTTCGTTGTTGGAATTGTGGTTGGCATTTACTTGACCATAGAACGTTCTGTGAAGTAGACAAGTTAACCCCCACAACTGCTGAATTTGACTGCGGAAATCCTCATGTTATCCAGAAACATCCCTGAGAAAGTGGCAGTAGGGTGGGGTTTGATTGTTACTTTTGCCATCGGAACATTGAAGATGCTGTTTTCAAGAGATAATTGCAAATGGAATCCAAGTCTGCTTTGTCACAGGACAACAGTACAGTGATATGTTGAGGATTTTGTAATCCCACAATTTCAACAGCATGGATGTCTTCAGGACATCAGTATCATTTAAGACGATGAATCTATTCACATTGATTGTCGTATAAAGCAATTGCTAAGACAATACAAAGATACACGGCTGATCAGCCGTCATTTTCCAATGGCACGGCCTCCTCGTTCTTTGGATATTATCCCCTGCGACTTTCAATTGTTAGGTTTCCTGAAGGACATTAACTGCCATCAAAGACTAGCACATGCGACAGATTTGAAAGAGAGAATACGGCTCCACATTCATTCGGTGATTAGATCACATTTTTGAACATAAAAGGGACGTACTATAGCACCACCTATCGGCAAAATATTGTCCTTTTTTTTTAAGTGTCAAAAATAATATTTGAATTATGTGTAGTTCAAATTTTATCTCATTTGGACCGATGAAACACATTGCAAGTTCCTCGAAGAGGAAAATATATTTTTTTAATAACCTTATACAAAATTAACACACAATATAATGAAATGTAACGGAAAGCATTTTATCGGTTAAACCTACAGTTATCCAGAACACCAAATCAACTGAAATTAAAATTAAAAGGTCTATTATTTTTTAAAATAAATATTTCTAGAGATATTCCATCCAAATAATTTATATAAAAAATTCATAACATATTTAATATATTAGTTAGTTAACTGTCATATTCATTTCTGATATCGGAAGTAAAATGAAAAATCAAATTTGATTTTATTTATTTACCTTTATTTATTTTTCTTAACATATTGAATAATAAGTGAATGCAAGTGAAATGCATATATTTACTTTGAATTAGTATTTGATTAAAATGCCATCTTTTCCTTTAATTAGTTTCTTAATTATATTTTTTAAACATTGTGCAAAAAAAAGCAAATTGTGATCTACATGAATGGTATTTAAATCAAGTCTAATAACTACCCACCAATTAACTCTAATTATCTTGATACTACAATAGAGAGATGCTCAATATTCAGTATTTCCTTTTTAGCTTGATTTTTAAATTATTAATAAGCAATAATTAAGATTGTCTCATAACAGTAAATTTTAAATTTTAATTTTTCAATTGTTTATTTCTCTTTTCTATATTGCAAACTTAGCAAAAATAACATGTGCTATAGATTTCAAAGACATTAATACCATATACATTTCTTAATCTCTAAAATGTTCGATTGCCACAATAAATTAACTGTCACGATCTCACAAATTACAAACCTTCAGTAACCGCAGCACGTTCATTAACAGTTAATGATATATCTTCATTTCTTATTCATTCTTATCGTCCTTTCTATATTAGTGATCAGACAGCGAAGAGAATTGCAACCAAAATGAACCTCAACAACCTCTGCGATAGATAAAAAAACGTCTTTGAGAAGGGTCAATGCTAAATACTAACATTTGTGTTCTTTTCTTGACCAACCTTGCGCAACGTCTGATTCTGTAAATCATGAGATGAAGAAAGTATTGTATTCAGTGTCATTCTTTAAAAGGATAAAAGAAGAGAAGACCTCATTTGAAAGTGCATTTAAAAGTCAATTAAGTAAATTACTTCAGTGGAAGAGTCTCAATTACTTCTTTTATTTGAATCTCGTATTTTATAAAGTCTGATTTTTGTTTTTAAAAAAATGAGATAAGAAAGGAATTAACTGTCTGGAAAATTCGTCTTTATTTATGTAAAACGTGTATGAAATTTTTTGGCATTGTAACTGAGTTTCTAACAATGATCAAACATACATCATTTTAAAAGGTACTTTTACAGTTTTTATTTAAAATAGCAATATGTTAAAGTGGGCTTGAAATACGCATGCCATCTTTTTTTTTGTATTTAAATATTGCCTTTTGAGACACCTGAAATATTTTAATCTGTGAAAATCCTAAATTTACAAACGGGACAATGCTATTACAAATTCATTTTGCTTGTTCATAAGAATATTTCCAATGTACTAAAATGTTCGATTCATTATGGCATCTTTTATGCACTTTATCATTATACTTAATATCATTATATAGCAAAAAGTAAATCCCATATTCATAATATGTATTTGAATTTTAAAAGATCGGAGTATTAAATTTTCTAATCATATTTTCTTCAAAAAAAAATAATGATTGTTATCATTTAAATTTCATAGACATGATCTTTAGATGTATTGTGCATCATGATTTAAGATCTATTAGACATTTAAGGTACGCGTATTTATTTCATTTTCTCAAAAAATATAGCAGGAGAGGCAAATCAGAAGGCAAAGAAGCAGGAGAGGCTATAAGAAAGGCAAACTTTCGGGAATGTGATTATAACCGCATACGTTGTTGTTGGGTTTATTGGAGCAAGAGTCATTCTTGGCTATACTGCGCATAACCATATATGGATTTTTTAAAATTTTAATCAGAAGTGAATTAAGCTACGCATGAAAGTTTATATAACGTGATTGTTTATAATAAATTTTTTTGAATCAATCTTCATAAAAATTTTATTATTTTTTTGAAGTTTTTTTTTATTTATTTTTTTAAACAAAATGGAATAAATAATTTGGATTTCACTTCAGATATTGTAAACAAATGAAAAAAGGGGTATTTTCAATCCTTAAGAGCATTCGAGTTTTAAGATTTAAATGCCCATATTTTATAATAAAAGTCTAAATTTTTTTGGCTTTATTTTTGTAGTTTTTATTCTTTTCTATTGGTTTCGTTGATTTTCTTATTTTAATAGCGTTATATGAAAAACAAAATAATGCTGTGAAAAATAAAGTATTCAGCATCTTATATTTCAGCTCTGTGATTATTATCGTTAAGTTGTTCAATTGTTCGCCTATTTTTTATGAGTTATACCCAAATACACTCTTCAAAGCAAAAAACGCATTTTTTTTAACTGCGCACTTTCGATAGAGCTGAGAAAATATCTTAAAGAGAGCCGGAAGTCCTTAAGTATTAATTGGTCGCCAAAGCATGTACATTTTGTCTCCATTTATGATCCATTGTTTTTTTCAACTTGAGAACAGGAAAAATCAACAATGCATTATCAGTACTGAATATATGTCTTAGTAATGTTTCTTTGACACTTAATTACTTCTGTATGTTATTCTTTTGTTTAGTTATGATCCAAGTCTTTTAGACCATGTGTTCTTCAAATATCAGTGAATAAATCCTCTTCATATGCTATTCTATTGAACTCTTGGAAAGACTTCATTTTCGTTTTAAAACCATAGTTCTTGTTTCTAATTAATGACAGAGAATAGATTATTTCGCAGTATCGTTTGTTAATTAATTCTAGTTAAAAAATGTAACTATCTTTATCAGCGCTTGTTTACCATTTCGAAAATAAAATTTGAAAAGTGTACAAGTTTTGTTAAACGTTAAAATTTTATTATAAGAATATTTTTTTCTTTAGTTCTAAATCACAGAAATGTTTTTTTTTTAATTTTTTTTCCCTGTTTTCTGAGAAAACAATGAGGTTTTGCTTTTTTTTCACCCTTAACACTTTCTTTCAATTGTTATATGCATATCAAAAGAATAATTATTGTTTAATTAAATTTTTTTTTTGAAATTCAAATATCTTAAATATTTTTCCAATTATTTTCAAATTGAAATGACGAATGATCTTATTTGCATTCGTGGAACACAATAGAACAGTTATCAATTATCAGTCTATCCGTTGAGATTAGACAAATAGATTGATTAATAAGTAGCATTGGATCAGCTTCGAACACAATGCATTTCATTAAAAGTAATGGCAACAGATATAATTCTGTATTTATGAATGAAAAGTTGGATATCTTACTACTCGCAAATTATTCTATATGAGAAGTTATTGCTGTATCTTATCACAAAGTTCCACAGTGGTTCTAGCTGTTAAATAAAATTTTTAACTTTTGTGGTGAGAGTGGCTTTACAAAACTGATGTTTTGATAAAATAGAAACAATGTCTCAGAAATTCAAAAAGGAAAAAAAAAAAAAAAAAAAAAAACTTGAATGAAATTTCTTCTGAAGAATGTCTAGTTATATTTTTATTGCCTTATATATTTCAGTTTAAAATCTGGACACTCAACTAGGATATACTGGATCGATGGCATCATCAATTCAAAGTGTTCCCAGTAATTAGGAGGCCATTCATTTGTTTGTTTGTCTGTTTTTTTTTGTTTTTGTTTTTTTTTTTTACTCTTGAGTGAAAGCAGCATTTCAAAATTTATTTTATTTCTAAGCGTTGAAATGTATAAATATTAAATTAATGATATTTATCTAAAATAGATATATCGTACAAAAAAATTAATTGAGAAATGAAAATGTTGATATGGAATTACTATGCGAAAACACAATTATCATTTCAATAGTTTGACGCTGTACATTTGTTATTAATTTTATTCGCATAATTTCAATCAAATAAAAATATTTAACCTTTTATGGCTAGTCCAATGCGATTCAAACAAACATTATTAAGGATTGGGCCAAATCTGAATAATGTTCTTATTTTCCGGACGGAATCAACCAATGAATAAAACTGAATATATGTCGAAATCTTTTGTGTCCGCCATATTGTTTTAATATGTATCAATTCACTACAAAATAGATAACCAAAAAATAATCCGAAGTTAAGAGCAACGATTTTCCTGGAAAACAATTTTTTTTATCATTTTCAAAAACTCGTGTCACGGACACATTTGTCTTTTGATATGAGCTATAGATAATTTGCATAGCACGAATTGCCTAACAATGAACAGAAATCCCGTCAGTGCACATATGACGGAAGCAATAACAGAAATGGACTTTTGTGACTATTCTCCCTACTATAGGCCCCTCCCGGTGACCTCTACCAGGAAATGATCTTGGGGGAAAGAATTGAGCAAGAGGCCAAAAAGGGCGTCGTGAGTGAAAGTGAAATGCTTAAGCCCACATGTATACAATATTCAGCTGAATAAGCTTCGCATTTTTCGTTAAAATCTGTTCCTGTTTTTTTATTTTCGGTTAGGTCGTATTTCGTAATCCACAGAGGGATCTCAGGGGAATCCCGGTCTGCGGTTAGACAAAAGAGGCCATCCTAAGGGAAGGTACGCACGATGAGATTTCTCAATTTCGGTGATTAAATGGCCTTGATGTAATTACTAGGAATTTGATCCCAATTCGAATGCTTGCCTTGAACCAGCGTTGTAGATATAGGATGTCTTGAGAAATTCAATCCGCAGAAAGGCAAAAGAGGAATTAGGCTGGCATTTTTCAAAAGAATAGATATTCATAGCCCATTTTCATTTTTAATAATGATTGTGAAAATTATTTTTCTAATTTCCTTGTGGCAACAGTTAACACGTCATCCACGTGTGTATTTGCACGTGTATTCTAGCTATCTACAGAAATAATTTTTCTTAAATTTGTAAATAAAATAACTTTTAGATTTATTTGCTGGAACTTCTTCAGATTTATTATTATTTTATTTATACTAAATGAAAAGATGTATATAATACTTTTGAAAATCATTTGTGTGTGTGTGTGTGTGTGTGTGTGTGTGTGTGTGTGTGTGTGTGTGTGTGTGTGTGTGTGTGTGTGTGTGTGTGTGTGTGTGTGTGTGTGTGTGTGTTTAAAGAACTTATAAATTGGAGACTTTATTTTCTTATTTGCTAAATAAATTAATAATTAGAAACGTTTTCGCTTTTTTTAAAAATAGAGTTAATACAGAGTTTGAAAATATTATAACACTAACAACATTTGGTAACCAACTGATTTATTAGGATCGATGGTCGCTAAAATTTTAACCTAATAAATGTAGCCTAATTAAAACGATGTAAATTTAGCATAATTAAACGATATATTTTGATATTTTTCTTCATGTTAATAGAATTTTAAATATAAATTTAGATCTTTTATAAATTCTCCTGAAAGTCAAGTAATTATATAGTTTGCTTTCCTGAAATATGATTCCAATAAAGATGTGTGTTAAGGAGAAAAGTTTAATTTTACTATTTTGCATGTTACATTGTTTTTTGTAAAAATATCGATAATATTGCTGATTATAAAACAAAAAAGAAAAACTACCTGCAACTTTAACTTAACAGAAACTTCGGTTTTCTTCCAAAAATTTTATGATTTTGTATTATCGCTCGTATGAGTTAAAAACTTTTTTAATAATTCTTAGGAATCTTTATATTCTTATCAGAAAATATGCTGAAAATATTTTTTAAAAGATTGATTAAAAATAAAAGAAACTATACGGCACAAAGTTGGTGCTATTGAAGAGACAGTTTGGGAATTTTAAGATGATGTAGAGGTCATTTTTGCATTGTTATACTTTTAGAACTTATTGAGAAAATAACAAAATTTCGCTTAATTTTTAATTAATTGCAATTTAAAAAAAAATCGCTCCAAAATGCACATTAACATCTCCAAAGTATGTATCTGCCAGGTTTGGTAGCTCAAGATAACACGCACACACACACACACACACACACACACACACACACACACACACACACACACACACACACACACACACACACACACACACACACATATATATATATATATATATATATATAATATTAAATATATATATTATATATATATTAAAGTGTCAGCACAATTATCACAAGCATCAAACTCATTATGTAAAAATTTATTCCTTTTAAAGAATTATTTCCACGCTATAAAAAATAATTTATAATGTGTTCATCAATCAATAATATGTTCTGTGAATACAAAGCAAGTAACTTAAATAATAATCAATTCAAAAGAATAGTAATACAAAGTAAGTAATAGAAAGTACCATAATACAGCAAATATAAAGTAAATGCAATCTACAATATTTTTGAACTAATAAAATATCCATAAATTTTTACAAAAAATATTTATAATAAATCCGTTTCAAATTCAGTTAAACATTCACTACAAATTTAAATACTAACAATTAGTCATTACACAATCAAATGCATTAATATAAGCATTCTTTCAGTACAGTTTAAATACCTATTGTCATTTTATATCCTAACAATAAATTATAACAACAATAGTAAATCATTGCACCATTGCAATCATGCATATTTCTCTATATGTAATATTTCCAATTTATATTTTTAGGAATCTTTGGTGGTGTGTTTTCAATATTTGATGTTTTCGAGATGGCAATAGTTAAATTTCTTCCCTTTTTAAAAGTTAAGCATGTATTTTTAATTGTAATGGAATTGTTACTTCGTCTTATTAATATTATTTAGGACAGAAATTAGTTTAAAAAAATATTCATTTAAAAATTTACGTGTTTATAGCAAACAAAGATATTTTTCTGAATAGACACTACTAATATGTATAGGGTAAATCCTCATTAAAATGGAAGTGTTAAACAAAACTGAATGTTAAAATCATAAAAATTACATATATAAATTTAAAAAATCTTTAAAAAATTTTTTAATGAAGTTGAAGCCATTTTTTTTTAATTAGACTAAACTTTACAATTCATTTAAACTCCATTTAATGTTTCTTTCACAGCTGTAATTTTATTAGATTAAAATTAAAATTTTAGACTTTTTTATTTATTTATTTATTTTTATTGCTTACATATTTTATTAGTTTTTTTTTTCCTTTGTCAGCTTCATTAAATCCTTATTGTCCTTCAGTTATACACACTCCTTTCTACTAATATTTCTAAATGATTAGCAAAAATCAAAACATAGTCAAATTTCTCCAAAAATAAATTAATTTTAGTAATGATAATAAAATTATTTATTATAATTTAAATCTTAGCATTTCTCAATACTAATAATTAATTTGTAAAACATAATAAGGTCTCTTCGATATCAAATATTGATGCTTTTTAGTTCATTAATAAAACTGGTTTTTTTTTCTGCACGCTTTGATTTGCAAATATTTTTTTAAATAATGAAGTATTCTAAAGTACATAAAATAGAAAAGGGGATAGAGGGAGAATTTCAGGTAAGATAGAGGCTTTGTAATATTAAATTTAGTAATTGATTTTCGCTGAATAATTTATTATATTTATTAAGTGCAATCATTCAGTGCAAAGTGAAAGCAGTTCATTTTTGTTTACATTTTAACAAATAATTAACCTTCTAAAAGGTATATTTGAGCGGTATGGTGGGTATCTCGAGCACTGAGTGGGGGAATTCTGGGAATACGCCTTTTAACTGAAGTTTTATGAATTAAGAGTAAAAGCATTGTTTCTTATGATCTTTATAAACATAAATGGAAGTATTAATCCAGTTTTATTTAAAATTTGCCATAATGTATTAAAATAAAAAAATTATTAAAAAAAACGAGTTTTATTAAACAAATTTTAGATACAAAGTTAAAATTCACACTACAAACTTTTTGAGTCTTATCAAATTTAATTGAGTAACTAAATGTATTACTAGTTTTCAAAGCTGAGATTCTGCTAACATTGAAAGCATAAACTTTTGTGACATTATTGATAATTTCCCAGGATTCTGAGGCTTTGTTATTTATTTGCCCCTATACTTTCACAAGTTTTATTTTGTTGTGGTTATAGGTGTTCTTCTAAATTGTTGATTCATTTTTCGATTGATGTGCACTTTTCAAAAATTGCTTGTGCACTTTTAAAGTGGTTTTTGACTTCCTCCGTGTTTTGACTTCCTTCGTGTTTGGTTTTTGAATTCCACCGAGATTCATTTTTCGATTGATGTGTACTTTTCAAAAATTGCTTGTGCACTTTTAAAGTGGTTTTTGATTTCCTCCGTGTTTTAATCAGCAACTCGGTTTGGATAATATAGATAATCTCTTTTGATAATATAGATCCATTATAAAAATTCCTTTTAAATGTATCGCATATAATTTCGATACATCTATAAAATTTTCAAAACACTTAAGAAAAACTTTTTTTTGTGCGCATGGAGTAATACCCCGTTTCTATTTCAAACCTGCGCGCAATTACCCAGTCAGAATTTATTCATTCAACTTATCTCATTTCCGTTAAATATTGATAAATTACCGCAAAAAACGAGGTAATTTTCTGTTTTAATAAAATTTCAATTCTATTTAATTTCTTCATTTACATGCTAATGAAAAATGTCTGGTCTGACAATATTTGCAGATTCAAATTGCTTTTATAGCTTTGAAAGAGTTTTACCTTAAATACTGGAGCTACGAAATTAAAAAGGAAACTTTGATTTCTTTCAGTATCCAATAATGCTCTAATAAAAATGAGATATTTAAAGGTAACGAGGTTTATTCTGATACAAACCTCTTCCTATATATAAGCATATGATCCAAGACCATTTTCTGTGCTTTTTACTACCGAAAATAGCTGAGCACGTAATTGCCCACTGCGCGATATTACCCCACTTTCCCCTATCGAATTAAAATGCTTCCTTTTTAAGATTTTCCATTATTTTCTTTATTAGTTTTCATAACTGTATGTTGTTTTGATATAATTCAACTATATCTTCTCTTTAGGTGATTTTTTGTTGAAAATAGATTCTTTTCTGTAGCTATTAACCGTATTTTATGATTAATCTGCATTCTACTAAAAATTATCTATACACATTGATACTGATTAGAATTATTAAACATTCGGTCCTTATATGAGATATATTAATTTCGGTAAAAGTTGTAAAATACTCTATAATGGTAATTAGTCTTTGCAGCTGATAGAAAGGCAGCCTTGTCAATGCTGCAGGATCTCTGCATTTCTTAGTGATAAGTAAGCCTCGATGAATTTTTATTTTTGCACTTGACCAGTATTGCATTGTACCACGGTTAAACTAATCTGTTAACCTGCATATTGTTTACATTCATTAACATTTTAGCAATATATTAATTCAAATCATCAAATTCAATAAAATCTAAATTAATTCAATAAAAAAAATTTAAGAGTAAATAAAGTTCGTATATACAAAAAAATAGTTGAAAGGAAACAAACGATACTTTGGATATCATCTGCCCTCAAAAAATTATTATTATTTTGGGATATTCAAGTTAGAGGATTTGAGAAAATACTGTGTAAGAATAGCTGGATAAAAGTTTCATTATATTGAACATTACTGAAAGCAATTGAGACTTTCTTTTTATAGAAAAACGCGGCTACATCTAAAAAAGTAAATTCATTAACTACTTATCCTTAATTAATTTTTACCTATGAAATAGTTTTCCTAACTTAAATTATTTTTTTAAATGATGCTTCGAGTAATGATTTTTTACAAGTATTAAAGATGGATCATTAAGTTAGAAAGGAAAAATGACAACCTGTAAGATTATGTATGTTACATTGAAGTATATTTGTTTTTATGAATAAAAATTTCAAAATATGTATAAAAGTAAAAGTTTTTCGAAAATAAATTTTTAAAAATTATTTCTACTCATCTTTTTTATTCTGCCCGTGTTTCTAAATTTTTTTAACCTTGCAAAAACTACTGAAAAATTAATTTGGATGCAGTACCCACTATAACGAAATTTGCTGAAAGAATGTCTAATTAATTACCTGACTTTCAACAAGAGCAAATAAAAGCAAAACTTATTTCATTAATCTTATCGATAAAATTAAAAAAAGATAGTTTTTAACTTCCATTTCAGAAACCAGAAATCTGTTTATGTTCTCTTAATTCTATTAATTAATCATGTCTTTGATGAAATTGATTTTCTGAATTCATTTAATTACACCTTACTTTAAATTCGGTATAAATAAATAATTTGCATGACTGTCATTATAAACATTTTAAGGTTAGAAGATGTTTTAATCTAATATGAGTAGAATTAGTTTCTGCTAGTATTTTTTTTTCCTTACAAAGTTTTGAATCAAATTTAAATTTTCATTTTCATTTTTTCATTGTCATTTTTATCAGAATAAGAAAAAATTTTTTATATATTTTGAATAGCTGAATGTTTTTCCTTATACCGTGAAAACTATTTGAAAGCTTATGCGACTTTTTCTTTATCATAAATCTGATGTTTAAAATGGCAATATAATATTTAAAATTATTCTGAAAAAATAACACAAACAGGCAAAAAAAAAAAAAAAAAATCTAGCTTTACTTTAAAAATATAACGTCACTGCGGTCAGCAGAAATTATACAATTTCAGATGCAAATATATTTTTAGCAATTTAGCAATTATATTTTTTTACTGGTCAAATCAATTGGAAGAAGTATTAGCTATAGCTAAATAGAACATATATTAATGAATAATTCTTGTTATTAATCAAATCTTTAATTGCAATAATTAAATTCATGTGCAACTTTAAGTATAAAATCAGATAAAATTAATATTGAACTAATGTGACAGATTGCAGTGAACATAAAGTACGCCAACGTATTAAAAAGAAAGAATCAGATTACAACGGTAGTTAGAAGTAAATAGTCTTGAACTTAATGTCTGTTATTGCTATTTCTAGATGTGCACTGGTTGAACTTAAAAGCAATTTAAATTGTAAATTTGATTTTTTATTTATATCTTTAATGATATGTAGAAATATCTTTCGTAAGTAAATGAAAGATAATTGGGAAAACATGATTTCCTTGAAGAACACATTTCGTATCGTGTGACTCAATCACAGTGAAATGGTTTCAATCAGGTTTTAAAGAGGGAAACATCTTACAGGAATTTCTTAATGACTAACTGAAACTTTAAATGTGTATATTTAATTTTCTTTCATAACAATAATAATAGTTTGAGAATTGCCTACGCGAATCATTGTTTAATTTTATTACTAAATAATAATCACATATAACGATTAGAAAACTCTCAAGTGAAGATTTCTTTCTATAAGAATAAATATATTTAACTTAAATATAAAATTATAAAATTCGAATATTTTTTGAAATTCTCTTAAGTTTGTTGGAAATAGAAAAAAAAACTAAGCTTTGAAGGTTAAAAGTTATAGAAAAATGTGAAAATAAATGCTTGCGAATAAAAAAGTATTGTAAGATGGATTTTTTTTGTGGAAAATTAAATCCTTAATTTACTTATTGATATTTTTAAGCATCAGAAAGAAAGATTCATTACAAGCATCAGAAAGAAAAGAACAAAATTATTTTTATTGCTTCAATAATTTCATTATTAAAAATGAATTTTATTAATAATTCGTGATTTTTTTTCTTATTGTGTTTTTAATTATATTTAATAAATAAATAAGTCAATGATTAAAGGTTTAAAAAATTCTATGATTAGAGATTTTTGCTCAAACCTCTAATTTTATGTTTTGAATTTGTTTAACAAAACTTATTGTTCATTAGAAGTTTTTGATTAGTCGCTGACTAGTTATGTGACTCAAGGATAGCCAGTATTTGAAAACCAGGAACTGTTATGACATTTTGATGATGAATAATTTTAAATCAAATTTTTATCAACGTGATGTATGCTAAAAGATGATTGAGCTTTTTTAATTCTTACTTTTGCTGGAAACTTTTTGCCTGGTGAATGTTCCCTGAAGTAAATTAAAATACTTATTTTTCCACAAAATCGCAAGAAATTTTTTATATTAAATACTCCGCTTGATATATAAATTTTTCATATTTAGTTAATCAAGATATTTAATGTTTTGCGAATGCAGATCCAGTATCGAATTTTTATTTACAATCGAATACCTGTTCGGGAAAATATTTTACTATTCACATTTGCTGAAAAATTATAAAATCTACGTTAGCGACGAAATGAAAATTCCCTGAAATGAGTTTATTTTTTTTTTCTATTTCATTTAATTTTTAGAGATTTATTCTTCGTCCAACTCAACTTTTATTCTGAATGTTTAGCATTTTAGAATGTTTCACACATTTCCTGATATTAAAACTTTTTTTATTATATTTAAAGTCGATTTGTATGGTTTCAGTTTGCAGATGTTTTTAAATTACTTTAGTTAGATAAATGCAGTTGTCTTAAGATTTTAGATTCTGCTGGACATTTTAAATTGGTTTACTCAATATTTGATTTGCATTTTACGTTTTGATCAAGACTTTGGTTAAAATGCCAAATATGAAGAATTTGCCTTTGTAAAGATATTAATTTATACAACTGATTAATCACAGTAATTTAATCCATAAATAAACGAAATTTTCAACTTACATACAAAGATGTGGAAATAATATTTTCTGGAAATTAAAGGAGTTAAAAAACGTTGATATTTCTCAGAACTTTGTACCAATAAAAAGATCCTATCAAATTATTAGTTATCATTGCTTAAAGACTAAATAATATAGTCTGACATTTAAAGGTCTCAGTTCTTAAATAACAGATTAACCATCTAATAAATTAACTAAATTTTTCGTTTTTTAACTTCAATTAATTAACAGAACTAAATTTTTTCGTTTTTTTAATGCATATAATTC
Organism: Argiope bruennichi; assembly: GCF_947563725.1. Lineage (NCBI taxonomy): Eukaryota > Metazoa > Arthropoda > Arachnida > Araneae > Araneidae > Argiope > Argiope bruennichi. The sequence continues at coordinate 78,648,882 of NC_079152.1, forward strand.
AGATTTATGTATTATTTTCTTAAAATTATTCGGTTAAAGATTGTTCTCACGAATTTTGAGATTAGATAAATATATATTAATATGTAAATCTGGATTTATCCAATTTAAAGGCTACTTTTTCAGATTAAAAAATATATCAGAATGTTTGGGCATACAGAGGTTTTTAATTAACTACCTTTATGAACTTCAAATGCTTCAAATGTATTAGCAGTTTTTGAATATTATATCTTTACGATCATTTGTAACCAAACTTAAGTCAGCATATCTTTTAAATAATGATTAATTATCTTGTTTACTAGGTATAAACTTGAAAATTTTATATTCTTAAAATATCTACGATATGGTAAAATATATATTTTTTTTTCGTACAATTTTTTAAAAACAGATTATTTTTTCAGTTTTAGTATTATATAGATATAAGTAACTTGAAAATATTTTTCAATAAAACTGTAATTTTGTGGTTTAGATACAAGGTTGCTTGTGAAATAAGCAATAAAGCGTTTTGAAATACATTTTTAGAAAGATTACCAAACCTTCCATTTCACTTTATTATGTATAATTTAGTAGTTTGACTCCGTAAATGATTATCCAGACACCATTCCTTCAAGCAGCTGCATAATTAGGCAGTAGTGTTTAGTCTCCCCATAAGTCTGGTACTTTTAGATGAATATTCACAGTATTGTTTTAAACTTATTGATAGCATGCTGTAAATTTTTGAATCTTCTTTTTCTCGTACAGTTAAAGGTGGAAAAATTCCTGAAGTAAGTATAAACAGGCTTTCTCTTTATATTTTTGTATTTAAAATATGATAACCATCCAGCATACGCTTGAATTTCCATTTATGATATTTTAAACAGATACAACAGTTATTCGTTATTTTCCATTCTTTTTGAAATGAAGGTGTTTGATTTTTTTCTGATTTTAGAATTTCAATTAAAAATTTTTTATTACATATAAAAACACTTATTTCAGATTTCAAAGACATTTTCTTAGTACATATATATATTTAATCACTTCACTAATGTAGAACTTAGAAACAAAAAATCCTGTTTAAGTTGAATTGAAATACCCCGTATTTATGACTAAATAAATGGATTGCAACCCAGACTGCATATTTTAATATTATTCGTATCATTGTGCTCAACCTTCCCTCCAGGTTTGTACCATGAATTTTGAATTATCCTGTAAATACAATAATAAAAAAAATGACTGCAGTTTTTTCCTTAAATATGAATGTCCCACACAGAGAAATAAACAAAATTATGAATAATATCTTTTTAAGGAATGCCAATTAGGATGTTAAAAAAACCCTTCCTGAATCTGATTCTTTTATGAGTAATTTTAAAAAAAACAATTAAGAGGTTTTTGATTGATTTTTTTATGAAAAAACACCTTTTTCCTTTAATGGATTAGACACAATTTTTCCTGAAAGCTACAAGCTTTTATTTAATAAATATATGTTAAATTTCATGAGACAAGTTTGCTTCAATTTTGCGCTGTCATACTCAAATACTCATAAAAATAAAATTCAAAAGATTTTCTTCTAGAGTATAGTTATGTCTAAGTTTTAGAAATGCATTAAAATCTTAGAAAATGAATTTTTCTCCTATATTCAGATTTTTTTTATGAATATAATCATTTGATTTCTATTTCCATCTTAAAATTTTCAGTTTCACACTTTATTCTATTCATTTTTATGGAATGAAGTGTAAAACTGAAATATCCACTAAAATGTTTATATCCAAATGTTTTATATCCACAAAAATGTTTAATTTCTTATTATATAAACATAGTAAAATTTATATAAAGCTTTCATAAATATTAAAATCTTATAACCCCATTATCTTTATTTAAATATCTTTAATTAACTTTTTTATTTTAATCTTTAAAATTGTAAATTACTCTTTATGTCTTGCTTGACAAAAAAAGTAGATAAAAGCCATTCTTAAACCAGAATTACAGGCTCTTCTTTGTTTTTTAGATTTATTAAAATTGCAGTTTTGCTTCTTAAGTATATTATGCATGATCCAGAAAGGGATATTTCAAGAAATTATGAAATTTATTCCCTTTTTTTTTTTCTTTTTTTTTCTCTCTTTACAGTTTTAGAACTCAGATAAGGTAAACCACTTCAAAGCATAGACGATGCAAACGTCTTTTCTAAATACATTGAGCCTTCAATGTATTTACGCAGCCTAGTAAATAGAAATTTCAAGGCTTTTGCGAAATTCTTTCCTTAAGCAAAAGACCTTCAGTTTTTCAGTCAGAATATCTTCGCATTTAAATACCAAGCGGTCAATTCTCTTTCTTGATATCTTACAAATTAGTTTTTGGAATAACTTTCATAATAAAAAAACAGTCATTTGAGCACGGAAAGTTTTACTGTAAATGCAATGTCCAATGTAACTTATGTAAATTTTCCTGCACTTTTGATTGAGGAATTCTGTTATTATTAATCTTCTATTCCTTCGGAGTTTTTAGCTAACAGGAAATCTTCAATGCCGTATCAATAACAAATGCTTTAAATTACAAATAATAAAAAAAAATTATAAATAATCTGAAATGGATAAATAACATGTTATTTTGAAGAAGGAAATTAATGTTTTATGTTTTAAGAAATTTATAATTTCGAAACACGTGGTAGAATGTAAAATAAAGATGAACAACTTCTGTATCTTTTAAAAATCAAAATCATGAAAAGTAAAGATAAATAGCTTTAAGCTGTTATTAACATAAGGAAAATAATTGCATCCATCAGTTGTCATTTCAGAAGTCTATTTATTTAAATTAAAAGATGTAAATGCTTTCTGTGAACATGATTTTTAATTCAAGTAATAATAGACTTCTGAAAAAAATCCTAAATTGCAAGGAGAAAAAATTAGTGGCATTACATAAATAATTTGGTGACATCAAAAAATATTTGCAGTTTTTTTTTTAAAAAAATCCACCCAATGATCCTTTAAAAATTTTCCTTTTTTTTAAAAAAGTTCATGCCAAAAACTGATGAATTCTAAATAAAATATATCGTTAATAAGTAATGAATTATAGCCTTACTCAAGTTATGATTTTTTTTATATATGAATTTATACTTTCCAAATAATAATCAATGAATGTCTAATATTAGATTATTTTTAATCGTTATTCAGATTCAGTACTTGATTATACTTACAGAGATTCAGTACTTACTATTTCAGTAAAGTTAATTGTTATTTATATTCAAAGCAATAAAAGAACGATGCAGTTAAACATATTTATAGCATAATGCAATGCAGTGCTAGAAACGCTTTTTAAATAAAATCATATGAGATTACAGACATGGAATTAATACGTTTCCCGAGGCAAGAGAGTTAATAATTACTATAACATAAAAAATGAAGTTCGTTATATAATCAGTGAATGTTATAAATAGATGAGAATATAATATTTTCAGATATCAAGACTTCTGAAATGTATGGATTTATTCTCTAGAAAAAAATTATAATATGTATTCCTGTATACGAATTCTCTATTACAAAAATAAATAAATGATTAATTAGATTTTTTAAAGTTATTTTCAATAAATTATTGAATTATTTCAGTTTTCAATAAAGCTATTGCTGATTCGAAAATTTGGTTTATATACCTGTTTAGGCCAATACTTCTGAAACTTTACACTAATCTAATCTAATAGAGCAGATCTAAAATCTTTTATTTTTAATGAATCTTTTTGAAGTAGATAATTAGATAAATTAGATAATTTTTTTGAATTATTTTCAGTAAATTATTGTATAATTACAGTTTACAATAAAGATATTGCTGATTCAAAAATTTGGTTTATATACCTGTTTAGGCCAACTTTTGTTACCCATACTTTCGAAACTTTACACCAATCTAAACTAACATAGCGGATCTAATTTTTTTTTTATTGCGATCTTTTTAAAGTTATATGACACAGCTCCCATATAGCAGTCGGGATAATCAACTCGTAAAGAATGCTAATCATTCTTATCAACAGTCTGGAGTGACGCATGATAAAAACGTGACTTTAAGCCACTGTCCAACTGTTACATTTAATTTGTTTATTTCAAGACTACTTCCCCTACCCTTAAAATTTTGCTTCTCATAAAGCAGTTTGGCAACAATCAGGAAGGTACTTAAAATGCATCGCAGGTGCAGGTTTGACGTCAAAAATGCAACTACTAGTCATCAAATGGCATGCAATTTGGTAGACGAAAACGTCATTCACAAGATCAAAGCTTGTGACAACCTGCAAGAATAGAATTTCCCATTCTTAAAAGTCAATGGCACATTCTAGAAGCAACTTTTAAGTGACCAATCCAGTTTGGCCATCACTTTAAGAATTCTAGAAGATATTTAATTCCGAGTTGCACGAAGAATGTGGCTAAATTTTATTTCAACAGATGGAACATTAAAGCTTTTCTATTAAGTCAATTTCCAAAACCTTTTACAAATTTTGAGATGAATTACAGAAAAGATAATTTTATTGATTGAAGCTGTGGTTTCTTAATTTGTAATGTTTTTAAATTCAAATCTTTAGTTCTAAAATTTGTAATAGATATTATAAATCTACTTAGAATAGAAGTCCGACAGATAAAACTGAACTAGGAAAATTGTCAACTCAACAGAAATGTGATTAATTTCGAAATTTCTTCTTTCGAACTTTTTGTATTGCAATCCAATCATTTTGCATAATTTTATGAGCTGTCGTGCAACATTCTTCAGTTGCTTTCATAAATAAAATTGGATTTCAGGTGAGGTAATGAACTTGAAAATATTCTGATAATTCCTGGATTACGTTATTTTATTTGTCTAGACTTCCAAATACGTCAAGTAATGTTTAGTATAATTCTCTTTATCGTTTTATAGAAAGATATAACACTGATTAAAATGTTACACTTAGCATGTATGTACTATAGTTCTAATCAATTTTAGTCTAATTATAGAATTTTAAAATATGATATCCTGAATTATATTGACAGAATTTCATTAATTTGTTATAACTTTGCAGAATGGTTGCCAAATATATGAAATATAAGGTACCTTTTTAAACAGGTAAATGATATATAAAATTAAAATTTTTATATGAAATTAAAAAGGAACGTGCATGTTGACAGGTTAAAGAAGACAAGCTATAAAGAATTTTTAAAAAACTTTTTGCCTGAAGGGGACTGAATTGGAATTAAAGCAAAACAATGTACTATCGAAAAGCAGATACTAACCAACGATATACTGAAGTGATTTTTGCATTACAGAAAACATTTTTACTTGTAACAAAAATTTATTTTTAAAAGAATTTCAAGGCTAAAATTTATCTCTCTATATATTTTTTAAAAATTTTTGTTTAGACTAAAAGTAACTCATTTTGCACAAGGACGGATAACCATGGATTCACTAGATTAGAAAATGTAGAATTCTATTTCTTTTATTTTTTGTCTAGATGAATAGATATAGAATTTCTAATAACATAAGATGAATAAAGATATTGCCTTTATTTTTCAGTCCCTCCCTTCTACTTCATTTATTGAATTCTGGTTTTTAAAAAAATAAATACAAAAAAATTATCCTCGGCTCTCTCCAAGATCTGGCATCTGGAGCATATATACACCCTTACCCTCCTTTTGATGCGCCACTGGCGATTTTATTTTGATGATTTTTTCTTGTGATGGTTTAATCTTCCTTGGACAATAGTATTAGATTTAGCGCATACAATCAAAGTACAAGCTATTTTTCTTTTGCAGATGCTATGGGTGAAATGTTGTTTCGAAAAATAAATAATTTATTCATAGGTTATAAAATTAAATTTCTATTTAAAATTTAGGCAAGTCAAATTTTTTAGTCCTTTTTATGAATTCTATCAATCATATAAGATAACATAATTATACATTGAAACAGTCATGTACTAAAAACTGTATGCAAAATGATCATGTCTGAACTATTGAATAAACTATTTTAAAATTATTTTCATGGCATTAATGGTGTAAAACTTTATGAAAATTTCTTTAGCATAATAAACTTTTGGCAATTAATGTTATTTGTTAAAAAAAATCTATGGATATCTAATAAATAAGCATGACATTATTTAAATAATATATTGTAGTTAATATGATCATTGTTTTTTGTTTTTATTAATATCAAACTTAGATTATTTCAAAAATTAAAACTTCAAGCAAAATAAAGCTTCATGCTTTTATATATTAAAGAGAATGACATACTATTTTATATAAAAACTAATAAATTCTATTATTATTTAATAACGTTTCAGAATGCCAATCAAATGTGACAATTAAAACATGACATTTTAGACTGAAATATTTATACAATATAAATTCATAGACTTTGAAAAATTTAGCATAACATATTTGATACATTTAGCATATTTGAACATCATTTATAAATAATTAAAAGCATGTCGTAACACACATAACACAAAGTCACGTTAATACGACATATAATTCTAGTCACGCCACTTTGTATCTCTTTTGTTCATAATGGTGAAATGCGAAGTTTGTAAACAAAGGTATTATTTATTATGTAAAAGTATTTTATTAGAGTCAAAAGCTTTTTTTTAAATGGTTTGACAAAATAATCACTTTTCATATATTATTGCTATATTTTATACAAAAAATTCCAATTAGCTTTATTAATTCGAAAACTTTTATAGCGAATGAAACAACTAAAATTTAGTTTAATTTTTTTTTACTTATTTGTTCCTGTTTGAAACATAAAAATCTCGAATAGAAAAATTTAAATTAGATACTGTTTAATTTTATTTTATTTTTCTGCGCAAAAATATATAAAAACTGATTATATAATGATAGATTTTAAAAGCTTTTTTTCCTCTTATTATATTTTTTTCCCAGAAATATATTAAAGATATCTTTTATCAGTTTTATTTGCTACAAACATTTCATTAATACCATTGCATTTAAACAAGATAATTATAATACACTGCAGAAGAATTCTTTTTGGTTTGTTTGGTTGTTTAAATATTTTAAGAATAAAAAAAATAATTTAGTACCATTATTTTGTTTAAATTATATTCTTATTTTATATTAATGGTCTGATGAACGATTTTTATAAATGTGAAGTAAAATAACAATTTAAAATGAAAGAAAAAGTAAACGCATGTAAAAAACAAAAAAAAAAAAAAAAAAATGGTGCTAAAAATTATGAAGTAAAATCTTTCTATTTCATTTTTTTTTTTTTTTGCACCTTCTGGGTGACTCTTGAATATTTTACAAAAATAAGCAAGGAAAATGTGGATTTATATAGGTACCCAGAAAAATTCCGGGCTATCTATGTAGAAGCATTCTAATAAATCGAAGCACAAGGTTGTCTTGTGAGATGGCGACCTGCAATCTTGATAAGGTAGTTTTTTTTTACATTATGATTATCATATTTAACATCAGAAGTAGCGGTTATGTGATCGCATACTAACAAAAATATATATTTTTGTTAAAATCACATCGCTAAAATCACATTATATCAGTCAGTGGGATAGTGACTAGCAGACAAAAGTGTATAGATGCTCAGTTGTAAATCGTATGGGACGCCATGGGGACAAACCTTTAGCGCATTTGTAACATCTTTTGAATTAAAAAGATCATGAAGGAATGAAAATAACATCTATATCTATTTAACTACTGATGATGATTGAAGGCTAAAATATTATACTATGCCCCGTGTGCCTGTTACCCTCGCTATGCCAATGGCAACACTGAATAATTATTTTGGGACAATCTAAGTATATATATATCTAACAATAAGGACCTAAGGTCTGAAATTCTAAGTGCTTGCAACGGTATTATGATAAAGTACCGACTTCGAGACAGGAGGGTTCCAGGCTTGAAAACCATTTCTGCTTAATATCTGTCGTGTGTGTGGGTTGTTGCACGCTAAATCCGACGTCATGGGACTGATGCCCCTCTCCCTGAGGCAACGCTTAATATCGAAAATGGCATTGTTAACGCAAGCATCGCTTCAGCCATCTGACCGCGCTCAAAACATGAAGTACTTACAAAATAGTCTTCGTATTGCTTCCAAATAACATGTTAATATTAGTGGTATTAAGTATTCTGAAAGTCTACATGTCCCTTAAAATAACAAATTAATTAGATAAAATTGTATAAGTCAGATTTACTTCTGTATTTCTGTAAACTGTTGCAGAAATGCAAAAAAAAAAAAAAAAAAAGACTTTGAAGCTGTATACGAAATTGCATTAAAACGATCATCATAATACTATATTGGAGAATATAAAATTAGAATCACCACATTTTAAATCATAAATTAATTTAGTAAAAGTATAATATTTAGGGATGCAAATACCACCATTAAAGAATCTAAAATCAACGTTCAAGAATAAACAGCACTATAAAGCATTTTACTCCTTATGAATGTTTATGTTTTTGATATTTAATCTGATAAAAACATAATAAATTTAATAATTGAGTAAACTGAATTTTTTGAAGTTTTAAATGAAAATAACGTTTGCAAGAATTGTCTTTCTTAAATTTCACCCCATTCCTTCCTAATGATTAAAATTCGGACTCTTTGAAACTGCCTCTAATTTAACTCCAAAATTATATAAGATACCATTTCGAAGTGACCTTATATAATTTTTGCTGACTAAATACACAGTTACAGTTGAGAAGAAAAATAATTTTATATGCTTCTTTATCAGCATGTAATAAATATAACTTCTCTCATACTATTTTCATATATAGCCTGTAACAGCGGTATTTATACTATGTGTTTTCTTTCAGTTTTTCTCGAATTGCGTGCATTGACGTATGTGGTAACTTTTTCTAGTAGCACATTTCAGTGTAAACGGGAAAGTCCTTTCTTTCATGAAAAACCATTAACTCTGCGCTAAGCAACTTTTTCTTTTAATTAATGGTTATTTATGCACAGACGGTGATGTGGTTAAACCACTCATCTTGCTGTTCGAATACGAGACAACTTTGCAAAGCATCATTCTGCTGTACAATTTGACCTACTTAGGAGTGATATTTCAGGCACGAAACTTGAGTACATTGAGTTAGAAAAAAAAAATTTTTTAATCAAGCTTCATGTAGGCTCTTGTGGATTACCTTGGTGTCAGTGCGACCGGACAAGGAAACCACGTGATCGTACGCTTTCTGACCTTGGCAAGCTGACCATCAACCGCATTTTCGGTGGCTCGTTTTGAATTGTTAGTAGAATAAGTCGCTATATTTCCGGAAAAAAGTTTTATCCTTATTTTTTGGCGACCATTTCTTTTTTCCTCAAGTTAAAGGTAAATTCGTTTTTATCCGTCTTCGTAAAAACACGTCAATTTCTTTTATTTAGAATGCTGAAAGGAAAGGAACAACAAAGAAATATATTCAATTTTAAATTATGATTGGAAGATTTTGTAAGTCATTCTGTCGTCAGTTTTTTTTTTTTTCATCATATTCTTCGCTTTGTGTATTGCAGCAAACTTAATTATTATCCACTGAACTTCCTTACAACAAATGTTCAGTTTTCTAATAAATTTAATCAATACCAGATTTTAAAAAAGTATTATTCAAGGGGGAAAAAATGTTTGCTGATAAAAAATATATTTATTTCGTTAAGAAAGGAAATATGAGTGCAGTGGGTATTGATGAATTATTCTTTTAACGCAATATTAAATTGTTACGTGAAGTTTAAAATCATCAATGTGATTTTAAATTGGTATCTAGATCACAATTTCATGCATTTACATCACTCAGTTTGATATTCAGTGTCGTTAAAATAAAAAGAAAATGATGGATCCTGAAACATCATTAAAATATAAGCTTAAGAGATTAATCAATGAGATGTGTGATATGGATGCAGTTCTCAATTACTTTTCGTTTCAGTATCCTGAGACTACCTCTTTTCGACGATTGTATCTCACTAAAGGGTGAGACACGGAATGACGAGCTCCTTTCCGAAATTTTTCGTCATTCTTTGGCTTAATTTCCGCCCAATTAGATATTTTGTCGGGTTTTTTTTTCCATATATTTGTAACTGTTGTGTTGCTTTTGACCATGTTATTTTGTTTAACTCTAAATTTATTTATTTTATTTCATCGAGTAATCCGAGTTTACTATATTTTAAATGCACACATCTCTTCTTTTCACCTTTCCTTTCACCCCTAATTTGACGAATTAAACCCATCCTAACGCATGAGCAAATACGCGGAGGGATTTAGAATATATTGGCAAACAATAAATTACATTTAAACCAGATTCAACAGTCAAATTCATTCGAATGCGAACGCAACCATTTATGTCTATTTCTAGTTTGCATAAATACATGAACATTGTGACATATCATGGATAAAAACACTGAATGAAACACAGTTGCCAAACAGTTGCTGTAAATACAGTTGCCCCATTTGCCAGTCATAAATAAATTCTAGAAAAACATTAAAAGTAAAGTTTAAAAGCAGACAATTAATAATTTCTGCCAGGATATTTTTTCATGCAAAATTTTGTATTCAGATTGATTGAAGTTTAATTTCCTTTCCATATGTGTTCGATTTAAAATATTCTAGCGTGTGTCATTCTTGTCAACGGTTTGCAATTCTAAATTAAAAAGATCCTTCCTAAAATAACCATAGCGTTGCTTCTAAATTCACTAGAAAATTCACAAAAATTCATGTAAAGGATATTTTATGAATTCGATACCGGCTTTTTAAGTTAGGATCTGGGTATCTTAATAATAAATTAAGGTAAAACAATTGTGATAAAGAAGACGCATGTATTTGACAAACAAAAGCTTTAAAGATTTGAACAGGGAATTTAAAAATGGAAGAACACTTTTAGGGCTTTTGAAGTTTAATTATATTAATATCCAGCTTTTTAAATTGAACTAATGGTTAGTTAGAGTAGTTGACTACAAATACAATTTGGAAGTGGACTTTTCAATTGAATAGAAGATGTTATTGGCTCCACTCTCTCCAAACTTCCGAGCATTACCAGCAGAAATCTTTAATTTTTAGATTCAGCATTCACCAGACCCGCGCACATGGTGGATCTTAGCTTGAATCGAATTTCGATTGTACAATCTTCCCGATCCAAAAATGTTATCTTGCAATAAGGCCACTGCACATGTGAATCAGCTCTAGGAAAAAAAATAGTATTAATTTATCCATAAGGACCGTCATCTTTGGCTGTCAAATTGTGATTGTGCAAATCATCGAACTGTAGCTCATCGGTGCCAGATATATTTCTTTTGACTGTATAAAATCAAAAACAGTGGATCTTCTATTGTCCTTGTCTCTTTGTTTGTCACCACTTTAAAAAATAAATTTGCATTTAAATGAACACATGTGAGTAAAGCAGATTTTTTTAACCTTAATTCTTTGCTTTAATATTATAAAGGCATAATCATTAAAATGTTCGAGAGGATACGTGTTAGGATATTCAATTCAAGGCGACATTTGACATAATGGCGCATACTTTCAGAATGCCCACTCTTTTAAATATTAAAGCATAATAGCTAGCGTTTTCTGATAAATAATCCATAAACTTTCGCCATAGCTTTTATACTAATAAGTTGGCATTGTTGATCTGTGGAGAAAGAGAATAGACGCCAATCTTTTATGAGGCTTGCCAAATAGTTATTCAACTTCCCTTCCAAGCAGTCAAGAAACGATCCTGAAGAGTTTTGAATTAATCATTTTAAATGAACTTTTAAGAATAATTTAGCGGAATATTAATTATTCATAGAATAATCGCTCATTCATATGATATTTAAATTAAAATTTCATTTTTAATTGAATAATAAGTAAAATTTTACTGGTGATAAATAACTAACTATTCATGCCTTCATAACGAAAAGAAATCCGCGTGATTGTAAATTTCTGATGGGTTTTTTTTTTTGCTGTATTTTTTAATTCTTTACAGAAACTAAAATTAAAATTATAATAGAAATATTGGAAACAAAAAAGTGCTTTGACACCTTGCACAGCTAATGGTGACTATACGTTCATAAAATAGCCGTTTATTTAAAGACATTTATTGGGAAACAATTCTGAAATTTTGAAGCATTTGCTTAGATATTTAATAAATTAATAGCTATTCTCTAAATATAAGGCTCTGGTTAGGACTTTTAGTTCATGATGACACCAGGTATATTACCAGGATGTCTTTAAGACATTCGTTGATTAAAATATTAAAGTGCAATAGTTAGCCAATTCTTTAACTATTGGCATTTCAGAATTTTTTGGCATAACTTATACTTGTAAATTGGCTTTAGAAGCTTAAGCTATCTTGGATTTCTTGTACCACTGTTAAAGAAGGATTTTCCAAGTGGAATAATAATATATCCCCTTTTGTTTCTTATCTGAACTAATTCTTCCCAAATTTGGACTTGTCGGAGTCATATGGGATTTCATTACAAAGAAAAGCGGACTTTCTATTGATTATACTTTGTTACATACCATTTTTCATTCCTTTTAGTACTTCAAGTGTTAAAGTTTTATTATTATTATTATTATTTTACAATAGAAAACTTTAGATTGGACTCTTCCATTGCCAAAGAATTGACTAAAGAATAGAGTAACTAATAGAGAATAGGATAGAGTAATTGATGTACTGTTAAACGTGGACAGTATCTTGAGAATATAAGAAGAGAAAAAAAATGCAAAAAGAATTCTTTTATCCAGCCTTTTGTTTCTGAGCATGGACTCTACCTAAGACTGAGCCAATGCATATATTATTTTTTCTTGCTTAATTTTCTTTCTTTTTTTATTTATTTATTTTTCTCTTTTCTCTAAAATTCTTTTATTTTCTTTCTATTTATTTTTCTGTTTACTAAAATGAAGTTGTCTATCTTTGGTAAATTTCATTATTTACTAATTATGTTTAAATGATACTGTTGCTGTGAAATATTATGTAGCTCTGCTGTTTGAGCCATTCAGACTTCCACCACGTTTTGTTTATGTTTGCCGGCTTATTTTTTGTTCTGGTATTTTTTAAATTATTATTTTTACTTTCTTTGTCTGTCTTTAGCTTCTTTTGTATCAAGCACGCAAACGTATGAAAGATTTTTTTTGAACGGTAAATTCTTTGACAGCCTTTTAAATTCCATTTTTTAATTTTAATTATGAGCTTTTTACCGGTGTATTGCCTCTTTTGATACACACCTAATCATCTTCAGAATACTTGTATATTGTTCCTTCTGGTCAGCGCGAAACATAATGGATGGTGGCGCAGTTATCTGCCATCCAGCTGGTAAAAGGTTTGAATGTTATTTATTTATCTTTATGAATAAATAGCTTAAAATTAAATTTATAAGTATTTTTATAAAATTATTAATGTTTCTTATCCATGAAATAACTGTGCATTCACATGATAAATAAATCACAATCAAAATGTGATTTTAAATAGTTAAATAATAAGAAAAATAACACTAATGTTGATAAATAATTATGAATATTATCATGAAGAAGTCATGAAAGTTTTTAAATTATTAAATTAAAATAAGTATAAAATTTCTTTTTAAAATTAGAGAAATGATTGAAATCATACATCAATCAAATGGAAAAATGGTTAGTAAAAATTAAGCTTAAGCAAAGAAGATATATCATTATTTAATTTCAAAGGTAATTTGTAAAAGCCTTCAGTTTATGTTTCGATAGTTAATACTTTGTTTGAAATTCCAAGCAATTTATTAGTTTTTTGTGCTTTAATTGATGCTATCTGTTGTTGTGACTTAAGGCACTTTACATGCCCGCTGACAGTTATCTGTCAGCGATTTAATCCGAGGGAGCGTCTCTTGTTTTTTCAGTAGCACCAGCTAAGGACAAGAATACGATTTAGCTACTTCATGCGTCACATTCGCTTGCACAACCCCTTTTTACAGAGAGGCACATTCGCACACCTCACAGATAGAAAAAAGAGGAAGAACAACCATACCCGAACTGGGACTCGATCACGGGACGCCCAGATCACGGGGAAGACGCGCACCCCTTATGCTAAGACGCCGGCGTTGATGCTATCTGTTGCTTGCATCATTAAACAAACTTAACAAACTAAGTTAAGATAGTAAAACTGCTTCAAAAAACAAGTTTCGGAAATAAAAAAAAATATATTAAAGATTTGTCGAAGTTTACCTTAACCTTGATGATTTGGTTGGTTTAGTAGAAGCTTATTGACTGCAGGTGTTGGGAGTTTAATTTATTGTGAGTTCTGAAATGTTACTGGAAATGTTAATTATATCATGAAGGCAATTTATTTTATTAAAAGATAGAAATAATTTTATCTTTTAAGCGAAAATTCCGCATAGTATTAATTAACTTTAAAATTGTTTTTAATGCTTTTTTTTAAGTTTTTATAAATTTCTCTGTTACGACGGTTGTTAAAAAAAAATAGGAGTCGCAGTTACTCTGACTTAATGACCTGCCGTTACATAATATTGTAAATAACAAATCTTTTCATTCTTGCTCTCTAGTATATAAAATATGGGCAGTTCTTTTCTGACTACCGAATTTTTTTTTTTAATTCTATCATTACTAGGGATTGCAATACCGGTATACCGGGATACCGATACCGGTATTTCGAGCCATTTTACAATTTCGTAATACCGGTATTTACAAGTTTAAATACCGGTTTTTCGGTATTTACTAGAAATATTTTAAATTGTCTCCACAGGGATCGCCAACATAGCAAAATAGTATACGTTTTTGTTTTTATGTCTCCCCAACTGACGAAATTAATTAGTTAATTAATGGCTTAATTAATTGCTTAAATCTAAATTAGCGAAACATGCATTATCCCTGAAAGAAGATATTGTATCTATAACGACTCATGGAGCAACAGTTATGAAAAAATTTGGAAAGTTGATGGGTGCAAATCAGCAATTGTGCTTTGCTCATGGATTTCAATTAGGAGTAAATACCAAATATACCAAAAAAATAAAGAATAGAAGAATCCAAATATTGTGGATATAGAAACTTCGGATTCCGACATTGAAGAGAGTAAGAGTGAGAGTGATATTGACAATGAAGATAATGACAATGTAATTGTGGAAGAAGATATTGCTAATGAGGATGAAATATTAACCCATCAAGAATTGCTTCCTATAATTTATAAAGTTCGAAAAATTGTTAAGATATTTAAACTTTCCCCTACAAAAAACTTCATATTAAAAATATATATACTAACTGAAAATAAAACAGAATATATGTCAATAATATATTCTAAGACACGTTGGAACAGTTTACTCCTAATGATGGAACGGTTTTTGAAATTTAGAAATCCAATCCAAAAAGCAATAATCAACTTAAACCTGCAAATTAATTTTTTCAGACAGTGAATTCGTCTTAATATCCAGAACTATGCCAGTTCTACTTCCAATAAAACTGACTATAGAGGCATTATGTCGGAGAGATTTTAATTTATTATCAGCTAATGCAACAATAAATTTCATGTTGCAATCATGAAAGAACAGCACAAATCACTATCTGAAGAATGTAGACGTAGATGCCGAGAGAGCGTTTACGACAGCTGGTAATTTTTACACAAAATTACTTTTCAGCTTTAATGACAGTACAACTGATGCATTATGTTTTTTAAGATCATATTTCAAAAATTTGTATTAGTACCACAGACTTAATAGTGATATTTACAATTTTTTTTTTTTTTTGTGATTTAAATAAATAAGATGTTTTTTTACTTTTTTGTGATTCTTTATATACTGTTATAATTTATAAGTTACAAATTATTTTTGTGATATTTACACTCTCTAACAAAACTGGTAAATAAAACAAAGAAACACCTGTGTTTTCTTTCTTTTTCTAAAATTTCTAATACCGGTATTAAAACCGGTATCCCGGTATTAAGATCTATAAAATACCGAATACCGGTATTGAAATTTTGGTCCGGTATTGCAATCCCTAATCATTACTATCTGGCTATTTTTAAAGGCTGTATAATCTTGTTGTTCGGAAAACTACATGCATATCTCAACTTATGTATATTAGGTAAGCGTCAATATCATAGGCTTTTATTGTCAACATGAAATTATCCATTTCGACCAATTATATCTATCGTAACAAGATAAGTTTGTTTGTTTTTTTCATTTTAAACAACGTTTGTTCATTATACAACTGTTTGTTAGCTTTCAGTGATACAAATTGGAAGAAAAAAAATTGCATACTTTGAAATTCCATCACATTTAAATATGCTTTAATATATTTTATTCGTATTGTTTTATGCTTTATTCGTATTGTTTTTTATTATTAGCTCATACATGAAGCATAGAAAGATATCTTAACACAACTAGCTAGATAAACGAAATTTAAAAGATGATCTTAAAACTCCAATCGTAGGTTTGTATTAAATCCTGAACCAAACCAATCTAAGGTTTCTTCGCAATTGGTCATAGTGAAGAAATTCAAAATGCATATTCGTTGTGTTTTCACTGAACAATAAAATTTAACACAAAAGCGCCAAATTTTGAAGTATACTAGTTCATTATTGAATACATAAATTCATTGAAATTATACTAATTCATAATTCAACATTATTTAAAAACCATTATTATGCAGTGTTTATAAAATTATCAATCAAGGTCAAATTTAATCATTTCTTACTTCCACCAACCAAAGATGTAGTGGAGAATACTCGTTAAAAATGTGCCTGGTATATTATTGTACGTAGGTATAACAATGACTTGATAAATAGTTATTTCATAACTAATGATAGTGGATAGGTAGGCAACTATCATTAGTTAGGAAATGAGAGTTGTCTAGCGATCTACCACCCCAACAACAACAAAAAAAAATTAGTACTTGGAAGAGTTCTAACACAGTTACATACAGTAAACACCATAACTCTGTATTCTGTCGCTATGTGAATGAGTGAAAAATGTGATGAGAGAAAGTTGACATGTTGTAGCAAATGTTTCGCAAACAGCTCTCATCTGCTTGCAGAATCGTCACTAATAGTACTTATCTAAAAGAAGAACAGTTTCAACTTGATTAAATAGTGGGACAACATTCAGAGACGTTTAAATGATAATCACTTTGAACCTAATTTTAAGCATTACCTGTTTCTGGCTAGGCATGGAAAATCCAAAACGCTTTCATTTGTCTACTGTTCCGACTACAGTAGTGAAGTCCAGTATGCCAAGCATTTGATACTTGGAAGGACCAAATTTACTCCTGAAAGACGTACATTTATGAATTGTCTACAAAGGAACCATATAGCATTACCTCCTCCATTCTCTGTCTTTGTTCGGAGCAAATCATCCTCTACATCATTTTGTACATATATTAATAGTACTTTTCCAGCATAATTTAGACTTTATTTTTAAGTGTTTGCTTACATATAAATATTATTACGCTATATGTCTTTGTATTTTGAATATCTTATTTTGATCTTGCTTCCGAACTTTACTCATCGTACGATCTTAATTGCTGAATGTTTCCGTTGGCATGTGAATTTTTTTTAATGTTTTTATTTGTGTATATTTTTATTTTTACCCATTTTGATTTGAATTTGTTCTTGTATCTTTTCCATTTGAAATGTCCTTCCAATATCGGTTGAGTATTGATTTACTTTGTATTACATTTGTTGCAACACAAGGAGTTTATAATTAAAGCCTAAAAAAAGTGTAAATATCTGTTAAGTTTAATAATGAACAAGTGATATTTTGGCTTCCTTTATTTTTATGTTGATATATATAGAATGTTTTATTGGAAAAATACTATAGTTTAAAGCTAATATTTTAGCAAAAAGCGTTTTAATCAAAAAAATAATTAATATTTTCACCCATTTGTTGGAATTCTATACGTTTTCATCCTCTTCTATCTTCAAAACTATTGATTCCTCAAAAAATGCAGAACTATATAATGCATGTAAAGTGTAGAAAAAAAATGGCGAGTTATTTTTCTAAAGAAATTTAATATAATTTAATTTTCTTTCTAAAAATGTTTAACAGAATCCACAGTTTTTGAGATATTCAAGAAAAAACGAAAAGAATTATCTTTAAGCATTCTGTAATACCCTGATTAACCTATAGCCCCACCCCTCTAGAACTTTCATCTCATCCATGGAGCCATTTAATACATCACTTAGAGCACTATCCCAAAGAATCATTCAAAATTTCAAAAAAACTCGATTTGTTTTTCTATTTTTCTTCTGTTTAGTGAAATATTTAATATTTGATACTACGTGCAGTTATTTTTAGTATGTGATTGAAACATTAATAAAGCAGCCAATTGGTTTCATTAATAAAATAACAGTGTACTTGGAATACATTAGTGGAAAACCAGTTCATGAGGTTTCTTTCAGATTTACTCGTTTTATATATTAGTTTTGAGTATATAGCGGCATAGACTTCAATTTATAACATAGTTTATTCGAAACTGAAGATGAAATCGTGTAAGTTATTAATCTTATTGCACATTATCTAAAGAAAGGCTTCGGAAAAAGTAATTTGTCTGAAAAATTGCATTGAAAAATGTTTGTGAAATTTATTGCCACAGCTAAAATTTGTGTTCGTCACGCATTCTGGAAAAACAGTTTGTATAAAATTTTGACGACTTAGTGGAAGTAATTATATCAGTAATTAACGGATAACGGACAGGTGAAGGACAGAATATTTCAACGAAGCCATCATTGATTGAATTTTATTGAAGATAAATTACTATTGCCACTTTTTAATTAGTCGATGTTTGGAAATTTTAATCTCAGGACTTAACGATTAACAAGCTTTTTATTTATTATAATTCTGAATACAGTTTCACAGTTGATGAAAAATAATTAATGATTTCGTACAAGGTTTTATGACAATTTTTAAAACTTTCTAGTCTTAATCGTCAATGAAAAAATTATTTAATTTGTGACAAAAATTGTTCTCCATGTATTTTTATATATTATAAATAGAAATAGTACTTAAGTTAATTCTGAAAAAAAAAAAAAAACAATTTTTTTAAAGAGCCGGTTTTTAAAAAAGTTCAAAAATTGTCACTGAATAAGCGTATAAAGATAACATTTCAATTTTGAAAAATGGTCTCGAATTTTGTTTGTTAGTTATTTTAAAGAAAATATTACATGTTCTTAATGTATGACTTCAGGCTTTGGACTAAACAAGTTTTACAGAAGAATAAATAAGGACCAATACAGAAAAAGCACTAAGCTTAGAATTGCTTTTTAATGATACTTTCCGCTGTGCTTTGCAAAAAAAAAAAAAAAAAAAATTGACAAGTACATGAAATAAAATTCATTTAATATATATATATATATATATATATATATATATATATATATATATATATATATATATATATATAAATATATATATATATACATAACGTATTCGCTTCATATTTTTACATATATTTGGAATCTGGCCATTTTCGAAATATTGCTTATTTTCTTACCTTTTATAATTATAAAAAATTCTGATACAAATTTTGTTTTTTATTTGCAAATTCAAAATAAGGCTATTTCATTTTAATCATTTATTATACCAGAAATATGGATTTTGTTATGTTTCTTGTTATTGGAATTTTAGCGTCAACAAATGTAAAAGTAATCCAATCTTCAATAAAAAGTATATCATTTTTCTTTAAAACAATTTTTGATTAAAAATTTTATCTCGATTTATTTAAAGTATATGGAGTCTTTTATCCATATTTTATTGTCAGTGAATCTGGATTTAATTCCTCTTGGCAAAATTATACCTTTTTGTAAATCATGTACAACGTATCTAAAATCATATTATTATAAATAAAATTATTATATAGTTCTGCTTAAATTTTCCATAACATTCTTAATAGCTTGAAAACTGGCTTTTGATTAGAACACCAATGGATAAATTGAATTATCTAATTATACTGCTTTTAAATTACTTTTTATTTATAATAAGTATTTTATTTTAGTTGTTATTATTTACATTGTAGAAATAATTTCCTTGATAAATGTTCTTATTTTTATCCAAATATTAATTTTTAATTTTTATTATCAAAAGAACATTCTTAATGCTCAAAGCATTTAATAATTTTTAATTCTTTTAATCAAAACTATCTAATCTCTAGCAAATCGATAAGATGAAACGCAATGACTACAAAAAATTGATAAAAGCGAATTGCGTTATTTAACTGGCTGCAAAGAATTATCTATACCGCCCAAATAAAATTTATATTCCTGTAGAAGCAAAATACACCGCTCAGGGATACAATTTCCAAGCGGAGGGCAAAATTTATAAAAATAAATAGCAGGATGTATTCTTTCTTTAAGAGACAACATGGTTCAATAATGATTATGAAAAATAATAGTTTTTAAGTTAAATTGCTAAAGATAAAATTCATAGGACTAAAATGATAAAAAGATAATTAATAATTAAGTCTTTTAAGTCTGTTTTGTTGGGTTCTTTTTTTATCAGTCACTTTCACAGTTATTTTGAAACGTATTTGAATTTTATGTACGGATTTTAAATAATTGGATCAATAGGAAGTTATAATATAGAATAAATAAATTTTAATTCTTAAACATAAATCGGAAAAGAAATATGAAAAAAAAAAATAGATAATTGTTCTTATATTCTACGTATTTGCTTTCAGTTTCATGTCCAATAGAATCAACTGATGCAATCTTCTCCTTTAAAAAGACCTGGAAATATAAAATACCAGGTACAGTGCGCAACATGTATTAAGAACAGCATGAATCTATTTGAAGTTTAAGCTTACGCCATCTATTTAACAAATACGGCTTCTTTTATGGTTTACTTCTGACATTCAAATAAATTCAACAAAAGATTGCAAGCGTTTCTCGAATATCTTTAAGAAACGTTCATTACGCTAATAAGAGATTTGTTAAATAAGAAGAAAAACATGTTATCCAGTACTTATGTAACACTCAGCATGAATTTATTTTCCTTAAGGTTGTTCCACGCTGTAGTATTTTTTTTTTTTTACTGTTAATTCTTCTTTATATAAAAAGCCCTAATTATAAGAAATATGTGATATATCTTCAATAATTTAAATGTGGCTAAAGCTGGCACTGTTAAAATATATGTGGTTTAAAAAAAAACATTATATATTTTTAGAATTTCGATTGAATTTATTGTTTCCGTTTTATAGAAATGGAAGCCAGATTAGATGAAAAAATTAATTATAATAATAAAATATTAATTATAATTAACTAATAATAATTATTTTCTGTAGTTTGCAAAGTTATTCTGTATATTGGTCGATTTTTATTAAAAATGTGATTTATTGTTTTAAATATTTATTATTTTCTGAGATCATAATTGCATCATCGCAATTCTAGACTCCCATTAAGTTATTAAACTTTTCATTAATCAAGAACTTTCATCAACTTAAAATTTTTAAAATCAATATTAAAACAGACGCTAATCCACGAGATGAATAATTCATTAATTAAAAAGTAATTTATTTAAAATTTCATTTTATATAATTGAATAATACTTATATTAAAAATAAAATGATTAAAGAATCATAATTAACTGAATAAACTAATTCTATTTTACCCGAATTCAACTAAATTAGTTATGACTTTAAATATTTTATATTCTAATAATAAATGAATATCGTAACGAAATGGAAAGTAAACTAAACCAAATTAATCTATAATCTAATTTAAAATTATCTAAAAATACATATTTCAAGCAACGTATCGATTGTAACTTTTTTTCTACATGTAAAACAATTAGACTAATTATTTTCCTTTCTGAGTTAGGGTTTTCGAAAACTGAGGACATTACAATATGCGTTTAAATTAACATTAAACCTTAAATTCATTACTCATAGAAATCTTGTAACTGATCATCTATATTACAATCTCGGTTAACAATATTAACTGGCATATAAAAAAACTGGAGGAAGACTGATATAGTTAAAACAAAACTGATATAGTTAAACATAGTGTGGATATATCACAAAAATAAAAATTTCACATGGTATTCCTTGCAGAAATGATCAATAAGAATTACTGAAATATCGTTTTATTTTATCTCTGATTGATGTCGATGACTTTGTAAAATTTTACTCCAACTTTTTTCTGATTCAAAATCTCTTCATAGCAAATTAATATAATTTACGTTGGCTGAAAAACGCTCAAGCGAATTGTCCTTTAAATAACATTTTTATTCCTTTTTTTTTTCTTTGTTCGGCAAAAAGTGCACCTTTTAGATAATTTTAAATTTCTTTGAAGATCAGTATAACCAGGAACCTAAGTAACGTGCTTTCAGTATTTGTCTAAAACAGATAAAAGAAGCCTGGGAAAGCGTTCAGCATTTTTATAAGTTAGAAAAAGAACTTTATTCGAAAAAACAGATGAGCCAGCAACTCTTTTTTTGGCATGCTATTTTCAGGTGATATGGCAATTCAAAGTCAAATATTTAAAGTTACAGAAAAAAAATAGACCTCGAAAATCATGGAAAAACCCAGAATTCTGCGAACTTCAGGAGTTAAAGCAGCAATATGTTTGCTGATATATATATATAAATTAGAAACTTCAAGAGAGAATATATTATCTTTACAATTTATTACCTGTTTAAAAGATCGGGAATAAATTAATATCCTGTTGAGAAAAAATGCTTCAAAATAGAGCTGATTCGTATACTATTAATATAAAGCTCTTTGTGATATATGAATTTCTTGAAAAATTATATAAATATCGTGACTGGTTTTCCAAAATCATATCAATCTAGAAACAAATGTAAATGTTAAGGTTTAATGTGATTAATCGATTATTATTAATAATCGACAATAATAATAATTGGCAAATGTAATTAATCGATTCATTATAGTGATCAGTCAGTTATTAATAATAATCGGCGGTTATTATAATTAATGAGTAATTATTCACTTTGACCGTAATATATATAATTACTTCAAATATTCTTGTTTCATGTTAATTGAAAGAAATCGATCAGCATATTACGAATTATTAACCACTGTCCTAATTTGTCAGCAAAATTCTAGATAAGATACTGTTATTGCATGTTGACAGTTAATTTCAGTAATAAAATATCTAGATGGCATGTTAAATTAATGTTTTTCCGATCAGTTAGATATTTTTATTATACTTTGTATCTTTTACGTATTTGATTATTAAAAAAATATTGCTTAATTTGTTTTTCCAACTTCTGATAACTTGTCTTAAATTTAAATACATTGAAAAATAAGCTCATTCAGGAGAAGAATATCAATCTGCATCATAAATCTCTTGGACATTATTTAATAACTTTTTTCAATAGAAAATCATCAGCGACATAAATTTTTCTTGGGATAAAGAGAATTTTCGTCAAGACTTTGTTTCTTATCTTTTAATTTTATATATTTTATCTGCGAATTACAGATACGATTTCTGGTCCTCATTCTTTTAGTTTTCCTTTTCTTGTTAAAACAAATAAAAAACAATATGTTATTTGAAGTACATATGGGCTTTCAAAAACTTCATAAACTAAGCGAATGCTTCCTGTTTTTAGGAAACAATTCCAAAATACAAATAATGCTAGAACTTTTAGAATTCATGAAGTCATTCAATTGCATCTGCCAAAAATAATTCTTTCTAATCTTCAATCAGCGTATCACCGCATCCATCATATTATTTCTTAACTTAATGTCCTTTCTTCAATTAAAAAAAAAATTCAGTTGTTTTCTATTCGTGTACTTTCTCTCTTTATAATATACACTGCTAATGCATTTTCTGTCAAACATTTCTGATCATTCGACATCATGTATACGCCAGAAGGTAATCTCTGGCAAAAATACTAAGCCCCAAACATGTTCTTGAATTCAAAAATTTTATTCTCGTATTTTCTTCAAATAATACGAAAATGACTTGCAACTCAGTGTTCAACAGATTAAACAACTAAAAATAATCCATATTTATGTCATTTAATTATAATACATGAAGTCAAATAACCTTTTTTTATAATGTAATATGATAAATTTTCTCATTTCTTAACTTGAATTTTGAAAACTAATATGAAATTATTTCAACAATAAAATTAAATTTTCAGTATTAATATTTGGTTTTATATTTATTACACTGTTTTTAGAGAGTTTTAAATAAGTCCATCTTTTTTTCATTTACTACATGAATTTTTAATCCAAAATGTCATTAAAATAAATGAAAGGAAATATAGTCGAAATTCCCATAGTATAATAAAAATGTTATTTGGCGATACTTAAATGAATTAAATAAATGCCCAGCGCCATGAGAAAAAATTAAAATATAAATAGATTTAAAACCGTAATGGCTTCGCATTTAAATGGTGTATAACTTGAATAGAATTTTAAACATCATATGATATCATTGTACTTAACAACATTGTAACTGTATGATAAATTTCTTCTTAAAGACGATAGGTGCAAGAAAAATTCAAATCATTAAAATTTAACCATAAGAAAGCTATAAAAATATGCATCTATTTACTTTTGCATTAAATATCTTTACTCGTTAACGCTGAAGAAAACATATAATCATTCTATAAATTAAATTTATATGCTAATTATTCTATTTGTTTAATTTACATTTTACTTTTACTTTTGAGTCAAGAAAAAGCTAAAATGTGCTAAAATAGTTGGAACATTAATACCTTGTTCATAAATGAAAAATTTAACACATCTTATTCATTAGTTTATGAAAAGTTTTGTGCAACTTACAGAATTTCCATATTGTATCACAAAGCAAATTTATTACTTTTATCAATAATATGACGAACTCAAGTTAATTCAAAATGTGCTCATAGTCTTTTAAGGAGAATAAAAAATATTGATAACCAAGCTGTTATAAAAATTCTAAAATATACTCGTATCATAAATCATCAAAATTGCTATCTACATCCTGTATTAGAAACAAAAATTGCTATTTACATCCTGTATTAGAAATAGGAAAACAAAAATTTTGTCCCGATATTCTTACATAAAAGCATTTAAGATCCTATCACTTGTTGAAATGACTACATAGCATTTCTAAACGTTATTCTAAAATTCAAATTAATATATACAATTTACCACGCATATTGTCGTCTTGAAGAAATGACCTTAGATTTTTAGTGATAACGATTTCAATCTATCCTTATTCTGGACCAATGTGTTTCTGTTTTGATTGTCCGCACCTGATTATTAAATCAGTCGTTGGAAATGAATGGGACTTCCAATATTACCCTCATTGTTCGTAAGAGAAAAAATAACCTTGATTTGGACTCCTTTAAACTTCTCTACCCACCTTTAGAGATTTTTTTCTTTATTTACTTCAACCATTCTTCGGAGAACCGAGTCTCGTGACGTAACCAAAGCGAAACCGGTTGCGACCACTTTCACGTGTGATGCCGTGAGGAAAACCAGGGGACCGAAGGAAAATGATGAAGGGGGGGGGGAGGTGAAAGTTGTTATCCATGGCGGTTGACGACGAAAGAGTTACACAGCAAAGGAGGTTCCACTTCACATTTGTTAGTGTTGGTTCACAGTCGTCCGCTTAAAGCCAAGCTAACTTGTAGGATCGGGAACAGGCTTCGCGAAGCGTGCAACAAGTGAAAGCGATTTCCAAGTTCAGTCCAGACATCGCCTTTGTTTACGTTTATCCCTAGCGCGAGCCCCAAAGGCTTGCGAAGAGGGTGCAGCCATCCCGAAATCGATGCTGGCTTTGGAAGATCTGTCATCTGTGATCAACATGACATGAGTGCCTTCTAGAAAGAAAAAAGATTATTAGAACATTCTACTTCCGCGGAATCCAATTGAATTCATCTTATTTTTTGTTATTATTTTTCTCCTTTTCCAAAAGTCAAGATGCCGACCGGAACAGGTAAGCTGTTTACTTCCTCCTACGAATTTGTTCTCTTTTTCAGTTTTGTTGACCATTCTAGTTTGATTGTCTTTTTTTCACCTACTTACGAGCGGATGACTTTCACTTCCGATGGTCTGTTTTTCTAGTTGCCCCGAAACCTTTTCCCAATCCGCATTCAGTTCCCAGATAGGCTAGTGAAAGGAAAAGTATACGGTAATCGATTTTTGCGAGCATTTTTTGTTTCTATTTGTTTTCTCGGTTGGCCTAATGTAAACTTACAGTTCGATAATTTTGCGTGAGGAACTTTGAAATTCACGGTATAATGTTTTGTTTATGCTTTTTTCCATGAATGACGTCAGGTTGCTGATCACTACAGGAACGAACTTTGGTCGCTTGAGACCGGTGAATTATAAACTTGTGCTCTGTTGGATCGCTGCGTTTCAAAAGTGATTTATATCACACGGCTAAGTATGGTAACATTTCTTCTAAGTTATGACAAAAACAACCCTTTCTGTGAAAACCTTCGATTTGGATTATACAGTGCCCTTTTATTGATTGGAAAAAATTCTAAATATTCCAAATGTGGTCCCATCAGAAGTTGGCACAAGGTAAGGTTATTTTTTCAAAACTTCTGTATTGCTTATACGTAAATTATGGAATATTTATTGAAATAAGGTAATTAAACTAGAATATTAGAAGTTCGAATATCCAAATGCTTTGAAAAAATATAAAATTTGATTACGTGTTTCCTGCAGCTATCATAAACATCAGAGGAAAAATTGTGAAAAATAACTTATTTCCCAGCTCTGAGATTTTTGAAAAATAAAGGGATTTTGCGTTTGAAACAAAGGAAGTTTGATTTGTTTAGTAAAGTCTTTACCAATGTTTAGTAAAGTCTTTTCAAAAACTTTTCTAATGTTTTGATTAAAATATTATTTATATTCTATTATATATTCTTTCAGTCATGTTTACTATTGAACGCTCATAAAAATTTATCATTTCAGTCTCAATACCAACCTTGACATTTAATATTTGATTTAAAGAAATTTTGCATTTTATTCATCTATTATCCATCCATTTGTTTACTCTTTTCAGAAGAATCGCCTATTCTTTTTTACCAAAAAGAAAAAAGAAAACTAAAATTGCTGTAGATAATCAATTGTTTCATTTTTAAGATATACAAAGCAAATATATTTCATTTCTAACTTCTTTTTTCATTTCTTTGATTTTTTGACTTTGATCTTCGGAACTTTCACTAACTGACATCTTTAACTTTACAGTGAATTTAAAATAATTTCTTTATTTTCAGTCTTTTTAAATTGCCCATAAAATCTGAAAAAAAGATTAGTATCTCCTAAAATTCATAGCTAATGCTTAAATATATTTGAAATATTGTTTTAGATTAGTTAATAATTAGTCTTTTGTCTTCTTCTGACATTTTCAAAGCATGCTTTATTATTTAAACCTTTTAATATTTTCTTCTAATTTATAAAAGACTTTACTAAACCATTTCTGAACTTCCTTTATATGGTAAGAAACCTTTGAAGCAATGAAATACAATTTCATTTTTTATTAAAGCAAATTATATTCTATTTCAAACTACTAAAATGGTGTAGTAATTATTTTTATTATTTTAATTATTAAAATTTGTTGTCTTACAAATAAATACGTTCACAGAAAAAACTAAATATTAAAATTAATACTTTCTATCTAAAAAAATTTTTAAAAAGTTATACAATAAAATGAATTTATCTACTTAATATATGCACATTTATATTCCTAACATTACAGATTCAATAAACCAAGAAATAATAATATGAAATTAATAATGAATTGAGCAATCGCATTATCCTATTTTATAATAAAAAACATTGTTTACTGTCAATGATATTTAAAATAGTCTTTACTAAATATGCTCTAAACGTTTGATAAAAGATCAAAATATCAGTTGTTATGAAAAGTAGTTCATAATGAAACCTCTTTTTTTTATAATGCTTCATCTTGTATTCGATAATTTTGATCCAATTTTGATCTTATTTTATGAAAAACCGATTTGATATTCAAACAAAGCATCTTCCATTTTAATGTCATCTTGAATCGCTTCTTCCGGGTAATTTTGTAACCATTTGATCTCAGATAATCCTTGACAAACTCAATATTCTATGTCCATTATTTGAAAGACAAAGAAGTGCATCGGATGCACGATCTCGCAATTTGAAGACGTGTGTTGATTCGCGTATTCTGTGACAAACGCGTGTCGGGGAAGAAACTTGACTTCCAAGTAGTACATCCATGATGAGTACTACCGATGAGTAGTAGTCATACAACTTTACTTTCTCTGTAGGAACGGAAATGAAACTTTCGCTGCAAATAAAAGTTGTTAGATTATGTTTATTTATCGTAAAGTGATCACAGAAATTTGTACTTTTATTGTAATTTTGCAATAAAAAAAAGACTGTATTTATCTAGAAAAATGTTTGTTGTTCATTCTTCAGAAGTATGAAGCGTTGAGCGATGCTTCAGACAATGGATTCAAGTCTGTCTAATTCATATTAATTTTTAAAATTTATCTTCTGATAAAGCCTTCTTTTTAAAGTTTCTCTAAGCATGTAATATGATCACTCTTTTTTGAATGGATAATCTAGATTCAATATTGCAGTTCTTAATATTTTTAAATATGTTAAGCGCTTTACAAATTTATAGCTTTACTTTCTATAAAAAATAATTTTTTAGAATTCTTATTTGCAGTCCTTTTGTTGCAATTTAATTAATTAATTGCTTCATTAAATTAAATTGCCAATTATTAATGTTGAATATATTTCTAGTTACACTGTTAAAAATTATCTAATAATTAATTCGTTAATATTTAGAAATCTAGATCTCGCTTTTTTTTAAATAAAAGAATAGTAAATTTTGCTATTAAAAATGATCGATATGTCCCTTTAATCATAAAAAAAATCTAATTGAACTGAACATCAAATCATAATGTAGAAGCTTCTTATTATTATTATTATGATTATGATTCGTGATTGCTAAAAATGTATCTTGTATGTCATTGTTATTTAAACAACAAATATCATAAATAAATAAATGAATATCTTATAAATATCATAACATTAAGTTGCATAAATAAAATCATAGAAATCTGACTAATTATACTTGATGATATTTTCATGTTATGAACTGGAATTGTTCAGATTATCCTAATATTTTAAATTCATCGAAATTTTATCTTTTATAAACTTATATACTTGGCAAACTAGTTTAATGACACCTGTTTAAACGGACCTTCTGCAGTTCCCTCTGCCTAAAGGCCACAACCGCTGTCTAATATGCTTAATCGGGCCTAATACACTCCTGCATATTAAATTTTGTAGAGGTTCGCAGCGATCTCTCAACCTGGTTCACAATTCCAAGAACCTGAATCGAGGTTCTCACAGAGTATATGGATTCAGGTTGCATCCTTATTATCTGATCGCTGTTCAAAATTACGAACGTTAAGTGCAAATATTTCTTTTTATCTTTAAAAGAGTGACAAATAAACTAAAATAAACTGTGGTTATTAGGAAGAAGACTAAATTTATATTTTTCAATAAATAGAAATGCAAATTAACCAGTTAATCATTTCGACCTCTTCGGAAAATGCGTATCTAAATTATCATAAGCAAATACACATTATATAGATATAATAATTGAACAATTATTATATAAATATAATGTCATTGAATAAACTCGTCATAACACAAAATATTGCATTTTTTCCGTGACGAGTACACTCGTCAAAAACAATTAACAAATTAATATAGTTTCCTATACTAAAAAAAGAGTGATTTTTGTTAGTATTGAAAATGATTTTTGATTTAAAAAAAGATTAATTTAAAAATATATAAAGAAACGAATAAAAATAGCTGCATATAATTTCACAACAAGCGTTTAAAATGGATCTATTAGGAGAACTCACAAGATTATAACTTATTTCCTCATCAAACGATTTAAAATATTTAAAATATGTTGCCCCAAGATATGCAACAACTTAATGTGATTGAGAACTAATTAGGTTTTGAATAAATCGTTGCTTTAACCTATAACCGCATATTTTCACCTTGAAACATATTTTTTTTGTTGCATTATTTACTTAAAAATTTCCGAAATAAGATATTGGTTGAGATTAGAGGGGCTCAAGAAATGATTCTCCGTTATGAGAAAATTATAGTTCGAGTAAAACGGAAACTTTCATTATCAAAATAATAATAAAGAATCTAAAATTTCGAATTAGTTTAACAGGTGAAAAATGGTTTTCTCATAGCAAAATATATAAATATTTTAATATTTATTACAAATGCTCATTTCCCCAGAAAATGTAGTTTTAGAAAAAAATAAATAAAAGTCTAAAAAAAAACACTTGTACGTACAGAGACGTGTGATTTAACAGTCACAATCTCTATTCTACTGCTCAAAATTACATATTATAATGACATAGAGCCAGACTAAGGCATCTGTATAATAACAATTTCAGAATAGAGTAGTTTTCGCATTATAGTTGAATGTCAAAATCATTCAAATCATATCGCTGTTAATGAAATTTTTTTATCGCTTTAATATATAATTTAATTTATAATGCTTAAATGTATTAGAGGAAAATTCTTATTTAAAAATTATAAAATAATCAATATTTTATATCCAAAATTATTAAATAATCGATATTTTAAATCGATTAAAATTATTTAAAAAATTCTACAGTATTGGAAATAAAATTTTAGTCACATTTCTGTCGTAGTGAAAATTATTAATCGAATATCTGATTTTGATATGGAATTTTTAAGTCTTTTTTTTTTAGTTACTAAAATTGAAAAAAATAATTTTAAATTTATTGTTAAATTTTTCGTTTTGTTTTCTCTTCATTTTCCATAGTTTATTTAATAATACATATGTTTGCAGTAAAAGTTGCTATCTTTAAAAATTTTGATTGTTCAAGAATAAAAATTTGATTGTTCAAGAATTTTTATCCAATATTATGTAAGAAATAGAAAGATAAAAGTTTTTTTTTTTATTTTAAAGATCATTATAACATGATACATATATATAATTTTTTAACTTTTTGAATGAGGATTGTTTATTTCAGCAATTGGATTTTCGATCTTTTTATCTGAAATACATAATTTGATTTTCATTACAGATAATTCCGCGCTTGAACATGTAGAGCAAACTCATTTTCAATCCAATATTTAATTGCTTCAATTAAAATTCCCTTTAAATTTATAAATAATAATTTTAAATTCTGAAATATTAAAACTTACATGTTGATTTTAGAAAACTATTTATTTGTCTGTTGTGAAAGCATGTAAATAACATATAAATTAATAATTTTTTTTTGATAACCTTAAATTTTATTCCACTCTGATTTCAATTTCCAAAGTGAAATGAGAATTATTTAAATTCACAAGAATCGAATACATTACTCAAAATCTGAATTAACTGTTGTCAGAAATCCAAAATTTCTGTTTTCAGAGGAAGGGGGGGGGGATATTTTTAAACTTTTGCTAAATTCATACAGGCATCATAACAAAAGTAATACAATTAATCATTATTTTCAACTTTGGAATGTATTCGAGTTCACAAAATTTAAATAAAGCTATCTCTACTTGGAATAGGCCATCTTTCAAAAATCCAGCTACATCTTGGATTTAACTTTTGAATTTCACGAAAATTCACAATTCATATAGTTTACGAACACATAATTTCATGAATATCCTCATAATTTAATTATATTTTCTTCGGGTAGTATTTATCAACGGCATATGTAAAGAAAACATCAATCATATTAATCAGAGGCGGATTTTGGCATTCCACTTCCCTAAGCAGTGCACATTATGAGCTTTACAATTATCGCAATCGATATTTTTTTATTAAATATGTTTATTTTAACTTAATACGTTATTGAATTACTTTATATCATATTTATTATTTTTGTAACTTTGTGAAAAAAGAATAGTATTTTTTTATTATGGCTCATTTTAACGTGTCATCTGCATTTGTACAGATTATTATTTCAGCAGACACTGAGAGTTTATAAATACTGTAATGACAAAGTGAATGTGGTGAAATAGATAGGTGGCCGGCCAATAATGCTTGATGAAATATAAATATTATTCTAATATTTTATAATTTATACCATTTGTATTTTTATGCAATTTATTCGAAAACTTAAAGAGTTTACCTGTGGTCTTCTTGAGGCAAGCGATCCTAGGCAGCTGCCTAGTCTTCCTAGTTCGAAAATCTACCACTGATCCTAAGAGAAAATACGCTTGAAATTGAAAATTTTCAATATACAATAAAAAAAATTATTTATATTCTAAAATTTCCCTTTTTTTTTATGTAGAGGCTTCTAAAACCATAATCCTTCATAGATCTAATTCACAAAAGTGAAAAAGAATGAAGAATTATAATCCCTAATCCATTTTCCAATATTCGAAAAAATTAACAATTACATTGATTAATCTCATATCAATTAAAGTTGTTTTTCTCGACTCGAATATGTCTACTACAAATTGTGCAACCTATCATTATTCATTGTTTTCCTTAAAAAAGCATGATAATTTTAATATTTTTTCTTACAAACATTAAATAAACTCGCATGAATTTTTTTTTGAAAACTTACAAAATAAAAGTACAATTTTATTGTACTTTTATTGATTACTTAATTGATTATCTATATATTTGAGATTTTTCATTAAATAATTAATAGGAAAATCGTTATTAAAATTTTCAATTGGAACTGATTATATTAATTGTAGACAATAGTATCCTCATAAATTAATCATTTTTAGTTAATTCTTTTGCTCTAATACAATAATCTAAATTGTACCTTCATTTATTGAAACTTCTATCAGTTCCTTTAATTTAAAAATGCAGTCGCCATACAGAATGATGTCAGAATATTGATTGCATATAATTGGTCTATCGTGTAACAATAGAATGCTTTTCGTAGATTCGTAATTGAGAAACTTAGCAATCTGAATTTGTACTAATGTATTTAACCTTCGCTTACGTTTACCAGGAAAACTAGAATATTAAAATGCTCGTAAAAATTGTATATAATTGAACTTACAGAATTTCCTGATTCGAGATATGAACGTCATTGTTTTATATTTATTTATTAAAAATTTCTGTAGTAATAATGTATTGAAAGTTTTTAGAATTGAATGTAGTGATTGTAATTGATCATTTTAATTCACGTTTGTTTCAAACAATTCTTGAAATTTTTTCTTTGATTCTTCGTATCGATTACATTGTGGTACACACTTCCTTTTAAACTTAGTTTCTGGCATAATATTTACTTTCCGTTTTAATCTAAAAAATATGAACGATATTTAAAAAGTATCATAAGTACGAATATGAATAAGTATGATATATTATAACAGCTCTATCCCTATTAATAAATTATATTGTACGATATATCTGCAATGGCTTTCTATATATTGAATGTCTATTAATATCTTGCAATAGTGGGAAAATTATGTGAAGAATTGAAGATATCGGATGAGAATAGGAAAACACTAAACACATTGGGACATTGTTATCGAGCACTTTATATTAAAAGTTGTAGCAAATTTTCAATGTAATTCTTCTTAGGGTTGACAGGTTTGTCGGTATGTATATTTGCATATATGTTAATGCAATATTTCAAAAATGTAGCATCTTAGATAAACGAAGATATTGAGATATTTTTATCCAAATTGTAGTTCTGTTTCATATTTTGGTTTCAATCACTTGAAAAAAGAGTCATTCAAAATGCATAGTCACTTTTCATCACTATTTTAGAAAGTAGTATAAAATTCTCGCTAGCCAAACTAAAAATTAGAAAATAGGTACTCGTGGGGTTTAGGGCCTTGGCCAAGGTCCCTACGTTTTATCTGGGATAATACCTTTAACATTTTGGTCAGACTGCGCCCTATAGTTTAATTTTAATATTTTAATTTTCGTAAATTTTAACCATTCCATTTTTAATTACCTTTAAAGCACTTTATATGATATACAGAACGAGTCATATTGAAAGGTACAGAAAAGAATAACATAGTATAAATCTGTAATTTATTTATTTATATAAAATAAATTTACTATGAAATACAAGTTTTTCTAGAAACAACAAAAATTCTCCCAGTAATGAAATCGCCGACGACGTTATAAAAATAGCTCCATCCCTGCAGCAGAAAGTGTTTTGCGTTTGGAATACACCAATTTTCGTTTATCGTCGTTCAAGGACATCACACAACATTTGGTAAAGAACCACCGCATCATCACCACGGTTAGTGAAGCTATTTCAGGATACGGTTAGTGAAGCTATTTCAGGACACAGACTGCTTATATAAGAGATTGCTAGATCCATCTTGAGATTTTTTCCAGTGTTTTTTGTGAAAGACAAAGTATTTATGCATTCACTAATCCAGAACGTACAGTAACTGAAGCAGCAGATAATTGACGTACTGGACGCATTAATAGGAGGGTATTCTGTTACTACAGCCACATGAACTAGAATACTTCATAGACCTTGTCACCGGGGAGACAGCTATAGAAATATGGATTACTTTAGTTTCACGGTAAATTTGATTTAGCAAAATAAAATTAATTACGGCGTTTACAGGTATGTTGTAATTTTGTCTGATTAATGTGAATTACCCAGTAGTTCTAGATTCTATCAACAAGTTACTGTAAGCAGCGAACATCTACAATTCGAGGTGGGAAAAAGTAAAGAAATAAACTGTCTTCCGTTTGGGATTCTTAATGATTGACATCGAAAGCTGAAATCTGCCGTGGTAACCTTGAATATTCTTTGCGTCATAAATTAATCTTTCGACCTGCATCTAGTCTATACTTATAATAAAGCTCAATGTGTGTGTGTGTGTGTGTATGTGTGTTGGCGCTCTACAGGCCAGGTCATCATTAATAAAAAAAAGGGAAAGAATTCACGCTTTTTCTTTATAGATATGCGCATAAATGTCAAAAATTTTCAAATTATGATGTAATCGAATCTTCGGTATAACTAAATACTGATTATAGCTTACATTCTTTGTCTGTGCCTCGCTTCAGAGAATTCCATGAGTTTTATATCCAAGTCACATCAATCATATTTTTTTCAAAATTGGAGTCTGTTTTAATTAGGAATTAGGGGTTCAATCCTTATTACATCCCTGGAATTATAATATGAAAATGAAATAAATTTGCATCCTATTACAATCATAATAATTGTACTTCGTCATTATATATGAAATTTTCACATATTTCTCTTTTAGCTACTTCGTATCAATTTGTTTGTTTCTTTTATTTAGTCGCATTAAATTTCTGTTTGAAGTATATCAACAGTTTTTCACGGTTTTATTTTATCAGACAATTCTCTGTCATAATTATTTAAAACAATTATTTTTTGAATGAACATTCTTATTTGACTTGTAGTTATACGAAAATTGCCGAATCCTCTTGGAATCACCATTTGTTAAATTTGTCATATTTTGTAATTAACCATTATATACTATATACAATTAAAAAATTCTAATCATATACAGCTATATTTTGTTTTTCACCTTCATTACTTTATTAAAGTTTCCAGTTTTTTAATTTACGGAAAAGTCACGAAAAATATGAATCTTTTTATATCTCAAAAGTCGCCGTGAGTTTAATATACGGAGATGAAATAAAATCATTTGTTTGTACAATTGCTGTAATATAATCTGTAGTATCATAATTATATTTTAGCATGAAACCTATTTTCAACTCGGATGAGTCACAATTTCTCAAATAGTGCATTTTGCGTTCAAATCAGCGGGAATGGTCTACTCGAAACTATCTCGCATATTCTCTGATAAATATATATTGTTAACTGCATACCATTGGTGAATAAAAAGTACGGAAGAATATAATAGCATGATATCTTTATCGGTTTTTTTTTAGTTATTAATACCTGGGATACTTTTAATACTCAACTATCAGAAAACCGAATATATGTTTTGAAGCCTTTTTCCCCACCGATTGAAATTAAAGTTTGACACAATTGAAGAAAATGAAACTACAATTGAAGTCACAAGACCACATACAGAATTTCAAATATTTAAGTCATTAAGTTTTGAGTTGTCGCGTTTACATGCTTGTGAAAATACAGACCGAACAGATGATCAGACAGAGTTCAAACCCTTGTACAGATCCTTGGTGGATTTGATTCCAAATTTTATCAGATATATTCTCTAGATGTTATATCTGTGTACTAAATTTCACCTATCTAGTTCTTTTTTTCGTTTTATAATTATCGTGTTAACTTGTATTAGGGTAGCAAAACAAACGGATTTTCTCAGAATAAATTTCATTGAAAATTTGACAGAAATCTACAAATTTGGCATAAAGGCCATGTATCAAATTTCATTTATTTAATTCAAAGCCTTTTTTGAGTTACGGACAGACAAATATAATTCCAAAAATGTGTTGTTCGGACTCAAGAAGATTCGAAATGTGGAAATTCGTTAAAATCTTGAGAAATCGATTTTTTTTAACGATACAACACTATGTATACCTCATATAGGAGAAAGTATAAAAGATCTAAAATTATAGATAAGTAATAATGATAATTGATAATGTTATTGTAAAATATATACGAAGTTATAAACCATGCAATATTATAGGCTTAGTTCTAAATATTTTGCAGTATTTCACATGATTATGAATTGGCACAAAACTTGCAACTTTTGGGCATATTTTGAAAGTGTAGAAAATCTTAATATCTCTTAAGAAGCTCTAAATAATAGCCTGTCATGAGTGATAGTTTTCTAAAATATTCAGTTTCAAAAGTAATCTTGAATGTCTGATAAGTTTTTCCTCTTCATTTATGTACATAAAACTGTTATTACTGTTGTTGGTCTTGTGGCTTAGTACAGAATCTTAACTAAAGTTTGTTAAAAATAATAACAAAATAAATTAAAAATTGTTTTGTCTTATCTCAGAATAATTTAACGTTTAATCCATACTATATTTAAAAGGAGATAGCGCATAGCTTTTTATTGGAACAATCATTATAAAATAATTTCAAATTAATGCAATAAATCTAGTTGATTTTAATGAAAAATATACTACAAATTAAATTACTTACAACAATCTAAAATCAAATAATAAACTTTAAGAAGCAAGAACTAAGTTTCACTGTGCTATCTCTGTCTATAAACAACATTTGTCCATGAAAAAGTGCTTTCTTTAGGTTAATAACCTAAACAATGCGTTCTTTTTCATGACCAATGAATATTTGAATTTTAAGGTGTAAAATTGCATAAATGTTTATGTTATGTATTTCATATAGATGTTTGCGCTAATATATGACAAGGTAAAAATGTCATTGTGATGAGTTGAACTTATGCGTGTAAAATATATTAAAAACATTTTATTATTTTATAATTTTAACTTGATGAAAATCCTACTAGTTATCCTATACATAGTTTAATTTACTTAATCTTTGAAAAAACGTAAAATTTCTATTTTGCTATCGTTTTTGAAAAACCTTTTTTTTCAATAAATTTTGATTATAGTATAATAAAAAATTTTTTTTGAAATTCATAAAATTTCGAAAATTATTCTTTGTTTTTCTTTAGAATAATAGTTTATATATTTATTTCACAAAAATATTTATTAAAAATTTGCATTGCATTTTACAGGCATAAATTTTTTTTTAATGGCAACATTTTTTAAATTTTACATGTTCATTTCTGAAAAAGTATATGTGAAATTGTCGCGTTTAATGCAGCAAATATTACTAATCTCAAATACTTAATATTATCTCAAATCTTAAAATATATTAAATATTTTAAGTATATTTTATTAAATAATGGATGATGAAATTTAATTAAATATCAAATTTATAAATATGTTTATGGTCTATTTATATTTATTGTGAACTATTTATTTTGGATGCACTTTCTACATTATTCTACTTTAATAACATTACACTAATTAGAAATTTCATTTTTTTTATTTGCTACTACTGTATATGTCTTGTCTTTCTGAGAAAAGATGAATCCATAAAAAATATTGTAAAGTCTGTTTTTTAATCGTTTTAAGTTCAGATGAAAATGTTTTTCTTTCAACGGTCTACCAACTCTTAAGTGGTTGTCATAGCAACAATTGAGTACAGAGTTATTGAGTTTCGCTATTAGAGTAACAGCTATTTACTCAATCAACTTAGTTGCTTTAGTCACGATAGAGATGATATATCACGAAATAATTAACATTTCTTGGAACACTTCCGTAAAAGAGTATAAGTAAGATGTTTCAATAAACATATATAGGAAAAATATCATCTTAATTTTGTTAATAATTTTAAGTTTACAGGCAAAAGTAAAATAGCAAACTTTAAAAAGTTGGAAGTACTTAATTTTCTTTTAAATTGATCAATTTTTCTTTGTTACCAAAATATGTTCTTTATATATAATAACTTTGTCTACTTATTTATAACTGATAACTTACCAGGTCTGTGTTGCCAAAACATCAATACTAATAAGGTTTATAACTTTTTCTGTCTATTTCATTGGAAAAAAACTAGCGATATGTATAGGTAGTATTGTGAAGAAAATATGCGGAAACGAAACGGATTTGTTATAATCTAGATAGTTATAATCCTTACTCTGCAGCATTTTGAAAGGATTTAAGTTAAAGAATGAGAAACGCGCGATTTTAAAATGTAATTGATCATAAAAATGGAAACCGAATCCAGAAATTCTGTTATAAAAGTAAGTAATAATTTTTTGAAGTTAACTAGATGAAAATAAATCAGTTACCACTACTTCAGATTTTAATTTTTCATTCATAAAACTAGATAATTTATTTATAAAATGAAATTTTCTCTGTATCAAAATTCACTACTGTTTGTATTCACTTTAAAATTTCTATGTATTGTTAATATCAGTTAAAATGCTTAAATAAATGGAAATAAAAAAAATATATACTATTTTCTTTTTTAGAATCAATAAATTTTCTGATGCCAGAATTTTCCATCCAAAGAATGCATAATTTGAGAAAATTGATTCATGGATCCTTTAAGTCTTTTTGTTAATTTTATCATAATATATTGTTTCATTCATTTATTTACTGCATGCATATATTTATTTTCATTTGTATATTCATTTATTAGCATTACAGACGTTTGCGCTAACTATATTATTTATACTTAAAAGGTTAGCAAAAAAAAATATTTTACATATTAATAATTTCGAAAACTTAGCTATAAATTTTTTTATTTTTATTCATTTCCATCCTAAAGTTAAAAGTTATTCGATGTACACAAGCAGAACCTTTCACCTTATATTAGAAATATTTTTACCTTTTGCAGATAAAAGCTATGTTGTTTAGTTTTTAGTTTTTTTTTGCATAGAAATATTTATATATATTTCAAAGAATGTGAAATGAAATATGCATTTGGTGATTTTTTTTTCCTTCGTTTCAAATGCGATAAAATTGCAGTTACAAAATTAACGAAAAACATGTTAAATAAAGAATTAGAATTAAAAGCATCTTTATTTGCATTTGACAATTATTAATGATAAAATTTATTTACATATTTAATTATTTTCATGCTTTCTTTGCGAAAGTACAAATGTTACCTTAGCAGACTATAAGAATTATGCATTTATCATAAAAATTCATTACAATGATTTTGTATGATAATCATTCCTATGCTAAACTATCTGTAGAAACTCTTCACTCTGTTAAATTTGACACTTCTTTATTACATTAGATTGCTACCCGTTCAATGAATATTTTTATCTTTAATAGGATCAGGCAAGAAAAGTAAGTCCATGGGGCTTCGAACGAGATCATAGATTTTATCTCGTATTGTCCTTGCGCAAAAAGGATGAGAAAACATATTCTTATCTCTTTGCTAGAATCATCGTTTTCAGCGAATATTGGTGATTTATCTATTCCGTAACTAAAGGTTAATTATTAAATTTTCATCAATTTCAGCGCAAGGTAGAAGGTATTAAATATTTATCTGAAAAAGGTAATTTTGTAAAAAGAAATGCTAAAATAATCAGAATTATATACTTGATCACATTGAGCGTTATTGATTTTTTAAGCAACGCGATATTTTGAATTATTGCAATTAATCAAAGAACTGAATTTTTTATTTTCAATGACATAAGAAATTACTAAATGTGTTTTAAAGATATAAGGAATTATTATATATCCCTTCCAGTGATCAATGACTTGTTAAACAAAGACTGAAATTCTTTCAAATCAGTTTAAAAAATTTTTTCTTTTCTGAATATAGCATTTGCCTAGAAGAAGTAATTAAATTTATTAATAAATTTTTATATATCAATTTAATACTAAACATGGTAAATCAATTATTTTCTCAAAGTAAAATAGATATTAATAAAATTTGATTTATTATATCATCATCATAAATAAAAAGTATTGGAAAGTTTTTACGTCTCCATATCTTGCTAAAAACCCAGAAACAGATAGTTAATAAATTAAATTCGAGTCTAATATTTAATTAATCACCAAAAATGGCTGAATGAAATTGCTTGCCAAGTCATTGAGCTTTTCAATTATTTTTTTTTTCTTTATTAATGTTCCACGGTTTGTGAAATAAACTGCCTGTTATCGTGAACTCTGATAATAAAAAAACTGTTTTGTTTATAAACATTGGAATTATCTGAAGTAGTATTTTTAATTATATGTCAATGATAAGATCAAATTGCTTTCTAATTTGATCTTAATAAGTAATAAAGTTTCTATTATCTAGGTAATAAAGTTACTATTATCCACTGCTGTAAATGTTATCAATAATTTTTAGCAAAATGAAATAAATTGTAATTTGATTTTATTCCTGTTAGATCCTTAATTTTAAATCAGTTGAAGTTTTTACGGTTGCATTTAGTTTCAAAAAATTCTGACTTTTTTTTTATTTATAAACTTAGCGAAATATATAAAATTATAATAACTTGCATCGTCTTTTATATAATTGCCTTCCAGAAATAATAATTACAAAAAATTAATTTTGATTTTCGGGAATTGCTTGTTTATTTCTTCTACCTACTTTCTTTTCATCGAATTTCATTAAAATCTCAGTATGTTTATTTGCATGAATCATAAATTACCAATTGTTTGGCTGAAAAAAATGCTTTCTATTTTATTTGTAAAAACGATCGCTTTTTGCTATTTATTTTATAATAGCAGAATTATTATTTACTGTTTCTTTGGTCTAAAAATAGAACGTTTACAAATATTATTATTTTTTTTCGTAATAACAATAACAGTTGCTATTTATCTTCCAACAACAGTGGAAAGACTGGATAAATAATTCAGTATTTTTTATGGACTTCTAAAAACGAAATTTTCAGCATTTTATGATTTATTATATTTGTAAAACTAATTTTTATTGTAACATCTTTTTGAAACAATTTCTGGTAAGAATTTTTACATGTTTCGTTAATTCTACACGTCAGAGTAATCTATGTATAATTACATATTTGTATCACCACTATTTTTCTTTTTTTTTTTTTTTCAAATAATTTAACTTAGCTAATAATGAACTTTAAAATATTATTTAATTAAAATTACTATAATTAATTTTTATTATAACTTTCAAAACTAAATATTTTATTTATTTTTTGACATCTTTTTATCTATTTACATAAATTTATACAATATTTATTTAAAAAATTGTACTATGATGGATCAAATTTATTGAAAATTCTATAACAGGTAGAGTAATTACTAACTAAAAGTTCACATGAAGTAAACACAGAGATATTATTATTATCTCATGGGCACTTTTTTCCAGATCACAATTTTTGTGCCAATTAGCTTTGTTTTCACCCTTAATTTCAATTTTAGTATTTTTTTTTCAGCAATCCAGAATTAAAAAGAGGATGATTCGAAATTATCATTAACATATAAGTTTAAATATACATATGGAAATATTTTTTTGATTTAATAACTGTAGAGATTGAAACTTTTAAGTAAGAAATTTTCAAAACTTTATTTCATAAAATTTATACTGAAAGATGTAAGTTTTACAGGTATATTGATCAAGTGTCCGAACAATGTAAGCGAAGCATGTAACTGTAATATATTAGGAACGGTAACAACTGTAATATAGTAGGAACGGTAACAACTGTAATATAGTAGGAACGGTAACTGTAATATTGTAGGAATGGTAACTTTAATATAGTAGGAATAGTAACTGTAATATAGTAGCAACGGTAACTGTAATATAGTAGGACCGGTAACTTTAATATAGTAGGAACGGTAATTGTAATAAAGTAGAAATGCATATTTAATACAGTCTTTTAATCAAATATAAGAAGCAAAACTGATGCTCATTAGAAATCAAGAAACAAAATATTATATTCTTTACAAAATTTTCTCTTATTTACTATTGAATTTCATCATTTTCTTAGTTGATTCTTTGTGAATTTAATTCAAAAACATTGAGTTTTCGTTAGGGCTTCTACTTTGAAGAATCTTACCAGCATGAATTAGAAAATAAGCTTTCATTTCTGTAATACATCAGTAACTGCAGAAATTAACATTTTTTTTAAAAGATCATTTCCAACATTGTTGTTTCTGTTTATGACTTCTAAAATGGTTACAGTTTTGTAACGTATCGATTTTCTATATGAAATAGTCTTTTACTTTATTTTTGCTATACATACCCCTTTGTGTGTAACTTGTGTATAATGTCAATGTTTTTTACAAATTTTAATAATTACTTTACCCCTTAAACATTTCTTGAAACAAAGTCAAACGAAACGTTCAAGAAGCACTTTGCTGCAGTAACGTGCGGCCTGTTTTCAAATGGTGTCAAACTCGAGTTTCGTGTGTTAAATCCCTGAAGCGTACCAAGGCTCCTCCCCTTTTTTTCCTATCAGCTGTGTGCAATTCCGCTCTCCAACACAATTCCTTGTCAATGGATTTGGTAAAAGTAAAACGGCTGTTTTACATGGTCTCTGAACTCTCTCTTTTCTCTCCTTCCCCCTCCCCAAGGTTGGAAAATAGAACAGCCGAATGAGAAAGAAAACATCGATGATGGCATAACAAGTGACGAATGAGTGGCCTTTCAATGGCAATAGTCACATGTTTAATCGTCGATTGAGGAGGTGGGGAAACTTTTCGATGAAGCAAATCTCACGCTGTAGTGAGTCTCAAATTGATGATATGAAAAACAAAATATTTATTTAAAAAGTTTGGATAGAAAAATATGAATCATTAGAAGTTACGTTACAAGACTTACAAATGGCTGCGGTATGCTTGATGGACATTAGTTTCTTCCCAGTTTCAAGGCATTTTAAGAAGCAATCATTCATAGAGTTTTGGAGTTATAACTGAAATGTCTTCGTTTAAATTTAAAAAAAAATCATTAAATATTTTAAGAAATGTTCATTTATATATTTTGGAGTTATACATGAAATGTCTTCGTTTAAAATTTAAAAAAAAAAAAAACAAAAAAACCCGACATATTTTAAGAAGCCGTCATTCAGAGATTTTGGATTTATATATGAAATGTCTTCGCTTAAACTAAAAAGACATGCAGTATTGTAGCTAAATTCTGTACCTTTTGGGTGGAATGCGGGGTATCTTTACAGTCAAGAAAAAAAATGAGGCATTGAGCAAAAGTTAAGATATTAAATTAATATTAAAATTGATTAATATATTGAATGTCTTGAATTCTTGTTACATTTTTACCATATTCTTGTTTTCATATCATTCAAGCCTATTAACTATAGTTGATGAAAAGTGTATTATCGTCAGAGAATAAGTTTTCAAAGTTAAAAGAAATAAAACATTCAGAAATTAAAAAAATCTTCAAAAATTTCTTTAAAAAAAATGCAAAAATTAAACACTATTTATTGATTGTAATATTCGCTCCGTATTGAAAATTAGTAAAGTGATCAAATATTTCATTTCATGAATTTTTCTTGAAATTTACTGTATGAATTAGTTAACATACGTATTTAATCAAATATGAGGAAAATAAAATCATAAAAATTTGAAAAGTATATTGTTATGATTTTCAGCTACAAAGTCTATTTTTAATCTTGTAATATAACCGTGGCTTATTGAAGGTGAAATTAAGCTACTTTTTTCCTATATTCGTTTTGAAAGTCCTCTTATATATGTCTTATATATGAGTTTCATTAAATATGATTTATAGAAACTCTAAATATGAATATGATTAAATTCCAACTATGATTATAATTATTTTTTTAACATTTTACTGAGATTTTTTAACATTTACTTATTAAATCCATCTCAAGAGAAAATGTAAAATTAACCGATAGGAGAATCCTTTAAAAAATATTTGTTTTTTATCCCTTATATATTCTACGAAAAAGTAGTTTTGATGCGAATTGACTACGATAAAAGTAGATTAATAAATTTTGTACTGATATCATTGATAAAGCCTTAAACTTCATATTGATTAATCCGTCCGCCGTTTAATGTGGAATATTCTAATGCCTCTTTGTTCAGCAGCGTTGTCTGAATTTGCTTTTATTTGCTATTTTTATCATTTAATTTAATTTATCATATAATTTAACTAAAATCGCTTACAATATGTGAACATTTTCTGCCAGCATACGGCAGTGATATACCACATACAACAATTTTTGAGCAGACGTAGACTATA
This sequence comes from Argiope bruennichi, assembly GCF_947563725.1. Lineage (NCBI taxonomy): Eukaryota > Metazoa > Arthropoda > Arachnida > Araneae > Araneidae > Argiope > Argiope bruennichi. The sequence continues at coordinate 78,693,300 of NC_079152.1, forward strand.
CAGATGTTTTACAAATTTGACGTATAATATTTTAATTTAAAAGTGATGATATGAGATCATAAAAAATAGCTGAATAAAATAATCATATATATGTATACTAATTTCAATTTAGCTGTGTTCTTAAAATTAATCAGCTAATTCTATCTCAGCTGAATTTCTACGTGGCAAACAACATCATTTTAGTTTTCTGAATTGATATTCGAATATTTTGAGTCAATTTAAAAGCAGCTTATTCTTTGTAAGTAAAAAAAAGGCCTTTTGGTTACCTTAAAATGGTAAGTCTTTATTCAGGAAAAGTTTTTCAAACAAATACATGAAAAATAAATTTTTAAGTTCATCACCCCCAATAAAGTAGCAGAGTTACTTAACAGACTATTGCATGTCTAATTCTTCCGTTATCTACTTCAAATAGTGACATAAATTCCTCTCATGAATTTTAAATTTTAGATCAGTGGGAAGTGCAGTTCAGAAAACAACAGGAGTCCAAATACGCAATATTTTTTACGTTTTACCGAGTCTCTTACATTATGCGCACGTGCGGCCTTTCCCTTCCGTTCTCTTCAAGGTTGTAACTTGATACATCCCAGAAGTGTATATTTAGTAATGTAAACAAAGACAGTATTCATGGCATTAGACTTCAGTGTTTATTTCACTAAATAAATCAGTCGCGTATATGTGTACTAATTAAATTTAAAAGCGCACTGTTCCTAATAAGAATTTATTTCATTATACTGAGCTTTTTTCCTCCTTTTAATGAAACTCGGTCATTTTTCAGTTGTCATTGTTCAGTTGTCCTGTAAGATGTCTGCTTAATGGAGACGATTAATTTTCATTAAATTCAGCAAAATTTCAGTACGAATATAATCAAATTAGATTATTTTTGTATAGTAAAAAGATCGTATAAACGTTCATTCTCTTCAGAAAACCTGTATTGTGGGAAGAAAAAATTTTAAATGATTAATTTAGTAATTCCATGATTGATCACTATATCTATTTTGCTATTAATAAAAATTTTAACTGTTTCTATTCAAAATTTTAGGATAGGAATCATAATTAAGCATTTCAGTCTTATTCAAGTGATGTTTGCAAATATATACCAAACTTGCTTTAGGTAATAACTCATTGGTTATGTACAACGATATAAACTAAAGACTTTTTGCTCCAGTGCTTGTTTTCTCATGGCTTTTCTATACTTTCCAACTAGTTTGAACTAAAACAAAAATTCTGAAATGTCACCGCAATCTGGTCGTATTTGTAATACCGGCTTGAAGTGATTAAACTCATTTGCGTGCCCAGTGGGCCACTCGGAAAAAAAATTCTTATTCTTCTCACGCATACTCTGAAATTATTACTTGAATACTAATAAGGCCTAGAAATGATTTTCGACAAAAATGACAAAATTACATTCTCCTCGTTATTCGCTTAAAATGACTCTTGCAAGTCTGCGACGAACTTGTCACATAGCTTTTTATCGCCCAAAGAATGGCGATGTTGTTGAGAACCATAGAATTCAACAAAATTGTATCATTTTTTTGTTGTTGTTCAGATTAAAAGTCACATTTTTCGTGATATAAATGCGTTTCTCACATTTGCATAAGAACTGTGTTAAATTCAAAAATTCTATTTTTCAAGAGAACTCGATCAAAAATTTATTTTCCAGATATAGTGTATCCAGAATACTTTTTAAGGAAAAAAAGGACATATTATCACTCAAAGAATACGAAATCAGCAAAATCCTGATTCAAATATGCCTAGGATGGATGCTATTTTAAATGCTCTTAAGTGTAATTGCTGTAATCTGATTCGATATAATTTGTAAGTGCCGTTAAATCTAATTACTGGGTTCTCATCCAATTCTGCTTTTTATAAGCATTGTTAAATGCATTTGCTGGATTCTGATTCAAATCCTCTATTTATGTACTGTTAAATGTTGTTACTGGATTCTGATTCAGCTCTGTTATGTAAAATACTACTAAAATTCAACTGATATATTCTGTTCCATCTGCTATTTAAAGAACTTTTTAAGTGTAATTATTGTGAGTTTTTGACATTTCAAGTCATCACTTTGCTCATTTTGTCTTTATTTTTACAGATCCTCAGTTCCAAGAGCCTAAGAAGCCCCACAAGCACACCATGAAGTGCGATTGTGTGGACCGTCTAGTCTCGTACATGTTTCGGCAACTAGGATGGATGGTTGGACGGAAACCTGGGTACTTTATCATAGTTCCTGTTCTCATTTCTGCCCTTCTTGCAACTGGTATGCAAAGGATAAGGTATGAAGCCGATCCAGAGTACCTTTTCAGTCCTACAGACGGTCCGGCCAAACATGAGAGAGAGGTTATAGAAACACTTTTTCCAATGAATCTCTCCAAAGATTTCGATGTAGGTAGGATGACTCGAATCAGTCCCTTCGCCAGGATAATGATAGAAGCCAAACATGGAAAAAGTATTTTCGACAAAGAAGTGTTTGGTGACTTGATAAAGATAGACAAAATGGTGAATAATATAACTATATGGCATAACCATCGCCTGTGGAAGTATAAAAATATGTGCGCGAAGAAGAACAGAAAATGCTTTGAGAATACGATTCTTGAATTTGCTGATCGACTGGATGATATGGCGAAGGGGAAGTATTCTATAGATTACCCTCTCATGATTAATGAAGTGACGTTTAAAGTGTTTTTTAGTGCTGCTTTCTTGGGTGGCGTTAAAACGGACGAGTTCAACATGATAGAATCTGCCAGAGCGGTTAATTTATTGTATTTTTTGGAAACAGGACCTATAAAAACTGAAAGGGCTAACGTCTGGGAAGCAGCGTTCTTGCAGTTGATGGAGGAGAGTGAATTCGAGCATCTCAACATCGCTTACTACACATCCCTGACATTGTCGGCTGAACTTGAGAAAAATACCATATCGGTTCTGCCTTTGTTTAGTGTGACGGTCGTTATTATGCTTGCTTTTTCTGTGTCTACGTGCATGATGTTGGATTGGGTAAAAAGCAAGCCATGGCTTGGAGTCCTTGGATGCTTTTCATCAGCAGTGGCAGTAGCAGCAGCTTTCGGTTTAACGGTATACTGTGGATTGGAATTTATTGGGCTTAACTTAGCTGCGCCTTTCTTGATGCTTGGTAAGTAATGTAATACTTTGTTCGTATAATTTATGATAACTCACATTCACATATTAGTTAAATCTACTCGTGACATCATTATAACTTTCTTTCAAATACATATCCAGCTACTTGTGTGGGCTAAAATATGCAGTTTAAGAGGTTTTAACATTTCTTATATATAACAATCACTACATTTCAAAAGTATGCGAACGCATTTGCATTAGTCCAAATCGTGCATTGAAATTAGGATAAAATATATTTCGATGCCGGGGTACTAAAAAGCTATGAAAAAAATCCGAAAAATATATAAATAAAACAAATATATTTGATTGTCATATATCGACAGTAGGTATAGAAAATCATATTTATCGTTCTAAGAAGCATTGAAATCTTTATTATGTTACCTCTTTTAGTGTTCAGCTTATTGGGAAATTAAATTATCAATGACCTGAGCCAATTAATTTTAATTAAATTATAACTAGACTTTGCTCTTCATGTAAGTGAATATCTGAAAGCTTATTTTGGATTAAACAGCAATACATGTTATGAAAATGTTTGTTCCTGCTAATAACATGACGCATAATTCCTGTTCAACTTTTCTGACCTTGGCAAGAATTTATTTCCCTTTATTAAAATAACTAATTTCCTGTACAGGAACTTAGACTTTTTCTTGATTTCTGCTATTGCTACTTCCTGTGACATGCCAATATTTGCAGAAATAATTATACTTCACTTAATTTACTCTTTTGTCACTTTGTATTGAATAATATTAGATTCCAGGCTTCATAATTAGTATATAGCTTTCATGAAAAAGAATGTGCATGAATTGCATACTGTAAATAATGATAGAATTTAATAATCTTAACAAAAAGCGTAATTGTTCCTTTTATTGGAAGACTGAACGTACCTTGCAACACATTATTGACATTTATATTTATGGATTTAAGGAATCTGCCTGTCCAGTCCAATCATAATATAATAATTAACTTTAGGGAAGTGTGGAGTTTTTTTCTGCGTTTTACCAGAACAACCGCATTTCAGTGTAATTGGAAAATGATACCCTATTACATGCTTTTATACATATTACGAATCACCCCATAACCTAAGTGCCTATGTTCTTTAAAATTAATATTCATAACTCTAATGGAACTTCACGTAAGACCAATCTTGATTACTTTTATTAATTAAAAATTAATCGATATATCCTTACCTTTTACAAACCACCACTGCATTAGTTTTCAAACGTTAGTAACTACAGTGACAAGCCAGCCAGTAGCTAGTAAAAAATAGTTACGGTTCTAGTTTTTCGTCACTAATATATTTTCAGGTCTTGAGATAAGAAGTAAAAGTTCTTCCTTCGTTTGAATTCATTGAACTAAATGAAATTTTACCTTTTTCATGAAGAATATTGATTTGCTGATAATTCTTTTCCCTTGATTTTGATGTCTAGTTTCAGCTTGAGCATATTAAATTATATGTCAGAGGAATAACAAATCGCGAAAGTAATGAAAAGCGAATGGCAAAACAAATCGAGTTCGTCCACTTGCTTCCTGGTTGAGAAACGACCCTGAAGGCCATTGGAGAAAGGCGGTTTGGAGAACCTCAAACTGGTTTTGGAAATGCTACCAATTCATGATGGAATTCGTTGAATATTAGAATTATTAACTTACCTATAATTAATTAATCGCGTCTATGAAATATGAATGAATTTTTTTTATGTTGTTCTCTATCTGCCAATCTTAAATATAGAAAACATAACATTTTCATCACACCGCTTGACTCTTAGAGTCTGAATTCTTCTCAAATTGTAATTTTAGAAACATATAAGTAATTAAATAAAAATAAATTATTTGTTTGAATTTAAAAAATAGGAAAATTAATATAAAAATTGTAATATTTTTTATGCAATATGAAAAATAATTAAATACGTTATACAAATTTGTAGTAATTAAGACAGTTTCATTCTTCCTCTAACATCATTTGAATATTAATATTTATTTTTCTTCATAACAATATTTTGGAGAAGATCTTACAGAATGGCAATAAATAAATAAAATCTCAAATGTGTTAATTACAAATTCAAAATATCCTCTGAGCTGAAAACGATTATTTTTAATTTTGTTTCACTGAAACTTCCAACTGTTAAGTTTTTTGCACTCGAAAGTTGTGTCTAATTTGCCATCCTGAACGATGCATCGTTTTCACATTCTGGTTAGATAATGACTACTATAAAAAATTATATGAGAATGTAAATTTTCAAATTAATTTTTAGGAAATAAAGCAAATTAATCACTACATTTTTTTCATAATCTAAAATAAAAACAAATCCTTACATTCACACCTGTATAATGATATATATTTTATAAATTTTCTGTGCGCAAAGGCTTAATTAAATGTGATTATTATGCTTCTCGATATTTGTCAACTGTAAATCCGTTTTGACAAAAACATATGCAGTGAATTGCAAATGTATTTCATATCATGATCTTCCTTGATAATTGCCATGGGATTGGTTAAGTGCTGAAAAGTCTCTTCTCAGATTTATAAAATTGAAAAAAAAAATTATAAATGAATATTCAAAGGATTTTTTTTCATTGTGATAGAAACATATTTTATCATTTGTTAGCGGTTCTTGGCATTCTTTTGAGAAAATCTTGCATTCCCTAGAATACTTTTCATACATTCTCATCATTGCAGTATCTAGAATACTATTCATACTATCTCATCATTGCAGTTCCTGGAATACTTTTCATACACTCTCATCATTGTATTTCCTGGAATACTTTTCATACACTCTCATCATTGCAGTTCCTGGAATACTTTTCATACATTCTCATCATTGCAGTATCTAGAATACTATTCATACTATCTCATCATTGCAGTACCAGGAATACTTTTCATACACTCTCATCATTGCAGTTCTAGATGTTATGATTTCTGTTTATTTTTCAAAACTGATGAGATATTATATTGAATTACATTTTATTACCATTCTACTAAAAAAAATGCTTCCTAAAATCTATCATTATAGCTTCTTAACATAACTTTCTGTTTTTTTTTTTTTTTTAATCATAAAAAGGTCTCAATGTTTATTTGCTAAATTTTTCATTTGTCTTAGCTAAATATTATCTCACCAACATTTAAAAAAATTAAACAAAATGTCCATGCTTCCGCCGTGAAACATTTTATGGATATAATTATTATAACAATTATTTACATTACACAATAGCTGGTATAGTGTTCTGAGTGATTGTTTCTGAACATTGTATGGCACCATTCTGTACAACGACTGCGTTATTAAATTGTATCGAGCAACGCCGAACAACGTTTCCGAGCCAATCGAACTTCCAACAACGAAAACATAGAGACATTCCCTTTAATACATACTTCCCCTTATTCAGGTCATCTTTACCTACTTTTACTCTCAACACAGCTTCCGAAACTAAGTCGATCTTACTCCCAAGTGCGTAACAACCTACAACTCAAAAAAATGTGGGTCATAATCGAAAGTGTGTCTCATCACGTGATTCAAAATGAGGCACGTGACGGCAGTGTTGCGTCTTTTCCGCTGCCGCCCGTCATGCTGAGTTGATGAAACGTCCTTAGGTTCTTTTTTTCCGCATGCCTGGCGTATACAGATTTCAATGGCGAGAGGAAGTGATCGTCCTTTCGTAAACAATTATCGTGGGCTAAAGGAAACACTCACCAATATCATATCATTAAAAAACGGTCACAAGACGTTGTTTATGACCATTTCTTTTGAGGAATCAATCATGTGGTAGTGATCTCATTTGGGTATTTTTTAATATAGTAATTGATAACGCCTGATTTTGACTCTTCCGTTAAAAGAAAATGCCAGTTTGGTAAATAGTGATAGTAATAGAGAAGTCATAGAATATTAAATCTTTAAAATGAACTGAAAGATAATCACAGTTTCTCAAAATGTTGAGACATGTATTTAAGCAATGGCGGATTAAGCTGGGAGGGGAAAAGGAGGCGGGGGCTGGCAGTCTGTTAAAAGAATGCTATTAGCCTGCTATCTAATAAATAAATTTGTAAAAAATATGCAACTTTATGATAATGTTAATAATTTTTCAAGTTAATTAAAATAGTATTTCATTTTTTCTTATTCTTATCTCCGAATTAGTATAAAATGTCTAATAATATTGTTGACATACCTTCTCGATATCGGAGACATTGAAAATATCGAAAACCTTTATGGATATATCGTTCAATAACTTGTGCTAATAGGGCTGTTTCATTTTCACTTTTTATTGCAGCAATTATAAATTATTTTTTTCAAATAATATTATACAAAATCCTTTATATTGCACAATTATAATAATAATAAAAAAATACAAACATATACATTTTCACAAAGCCTTTAATATAAAAATTGAATTTAAACTAAATCGTTAACATGTTGATTAAATTAATGTGTTTGAATGTGAACATTGAACAAGAGGGGTCTCATAATGTGCTTTGTTTAGGGCCGCCAAACGCCTGAATCTTCCGCAGTATTTAAATTGATGAATATTATTTTTTAAAAAAGCTCAAACATTTATTTTAAACTAGAGTGCTACTTTTATCTTCCTATGAAACTATCGAGAAGTTATTTTTAAAACATGCGTAGTATCAGCTTTCAAATATTAAAAAATATTACAATTGTGTAAGTCATACTATTATATTTTTCAACACATTTCGATATCATCATTTATATTCTCTTAAAAGATTTTTTAAACTTTATCTGGATTGGATCCTTTACCTTCATGTTCCGATGAATATATTCCCAGCTATATATTTAATCTTTAAGATTTGTCACAATTCCTAGATTATTCAGAGGACAGCAAATTATTCAGATTTGAAACCAAAAAAAAAAAAAAATAGTGTAACTCACACAAAATACTATTTTCAAAACACTTACTTTCATATAGGCTTATGAATACTAAACTATCCTATTTACACTAGCTTAATATTGCTGTTACTACCAATCCATGAATTGAGTGTTTTAGTTTCGAATGCATTGATTCATAAATGTGTCCCTACATTCAGCATTTCTCATTATTCTTGAATCTGAAATGGATAAGACTTACCAGTGTAGATTATTTTTAGTTTGATTCTTTGATAAAGCTCTCTGTGGCCTGTAAAATACATTGATAGTTGTCTTCAACCTAGATCAGGAATGGCGAACCACTGGCACGTGTGCTATTGATGGCACGGGACACAATATTTTGGGCACGCCGCCGATCAAAACGGTTTTCATTTTAGTTCAAAGTAGCAAAGTTCACTATGAAGCATTACAAACAAACGCGAGTGTTCCCATTCTCTTTAAAAAAAGGGCACAGATATTTGTGCGGCTGTTAAAAATTCGCTTGCTGAGAAAGAGATTGATTCGAAAAGAATTATTTCAGTAATTGATGGTGCTCCAAATATGGTGGGCAAAAAAATGGTTTCATTATTTTATTTCAACAGACATAGGACATTCGATTCTTGAACTCCCCTTCACCAAGCCTTGTGTTCTAAGAGTGGTTAAACCTCTCTTGATAATGTAATGGCGTTAGTCACAAAAATAGAAAACCTCATATCGTCGGAGGCTTTAAATAAGCGAAAGTTTGAGGCTTTGTTGGATGAAGTCAACTCGGTGTTTAATGGCTTACTAATGTATAATAATGTTTGCTGGTTGAACTGCGGGAACGCACTTCAAAGATTTGTTGACTGCTTGGAAGAAATCAGACTGTTTCTGCAAAATATGGGGGAAATTGAACAATATCCACAGTTGGTAGATGTTATGTGGCTCTCAAAATTGATGTTTTTTACAGACATGTGCCAACATTTCAATGAAGTGAACATAAAGCTTCAAGGCACAAATAAAACAATTATCGTCATGGTGGATCGCATTCGTGCTTTTGACGCTGGATTGCATGTTTTAAGTTGGTTGGTTGATGGAGTTTATTGGTGCAAGAACCATTTTTGATTAAACTGCGCCACACATACGGTAAGAACGGTTTTAGGAACGTTATTATTAAAAAAACTACAAGTACTTTCTAAATTTGGAAAAATATATGTATCAAATATTTAGATGCACATGAGAAACCAGACGAAGAAAAAGTCACCGAAGAATTTATTTCCGTAATTGATTCGTCAAGCAAGGAATTTTCAGCCAGATTTTCTCAGTTCAAAAAAATTATCGTAAACGCTCAAGTTTATTATGTACCCTGATATAATTTCATTCATTTCTTGTCCCAATTCGATTAGTTGCAAATTGAAGAATTTGGAATGCAACTGATTGATTTTCAATCTAATTCAATATGGATTCAAAAATTTATTGAAACAAGGAAAAAGTTAGAATTGATTGAAACAGGAAAATTAATTGTACACGTTAAATGCCAGTAACAAAAAATGCCAGCAACAAAATTTTTGAAACATGGAATTCGATTTCAGACATATTTAACTGTTTGGAGAAGCTGGTTCATGCTATTTTAACCATATTTTCATTTACCTATGCCTGTGAGTCATTATTTTCAGAAATGAATAAAATTAAAGACTCTTTTAGAAACCGCTTGTCAGATGATTCCAATTCAGCATGCATTCTGCCAAAAATAATAACTTGCAATCCTAATCTAAGTTATTTGTCATCTAATCTGCAACATAATAAATATTTACGCATAATTTGATGTTCATGACTCCATCAAAAGTATTTGCAGTCACCAAATTGTTATAGATATAAAACCGTGTTATTTAATGTCTTTAAACATGTTCTATTTATTGTACTTATGAACCTATCTACTAGCTTCAAGTCCCATGACATCATAGAGCCATTAAAAATCTTCCTTTATTCGATCTTCTAACTGTGCTTTTTTTTATCGCGATACTGTAAATTCACTTGCTTATTATTTTTATTTAATGCTTATTTATTATTATTAATGAAGGAAAGTTAAATGTTTCAGCATTTGATAAACAATGTAAAGGATTTAAAGTTCATGAAAACAGTGTAATTTATTGTTGAAAATTATGCAGAAATATATTGTTAAAAGTGTCAAAGTTCAAGAAACTATTGTAGGGTAATTAAATTTACATCATTAAAAGGTAATTTTTTTAAAAATTCCAGAATCTATACATTTCCGGTAATTCTGAATATTTTCTAAATTTATTGCCGAAAAACATCAAAATATCATTAAGCTATTGATTAATTAATTTTTTAAAAATTACTCGGAATATTCATTTTTATCTTTCAAAATATATATGCATTAAATTAGGTGGCTCTTGGTCAAACGATCTGGCCTGTAGAACAGCAACACACACACGCATTTTCTTATTGTTATCTGTAGAACTAGAGATTTATCCGCTTGGAGTTTCTTTCTTTCCAAGAAGGCTGTTTGACCTGGATTCATAAATTTTCTTTTTGTTTCCCTCGATTGAACTTCATTTATGTCATGGCTGTCATTTGGTTTTCATTAAATTTCGAATTGTTGAATTGCAGGAATTGTTTCTGCAATTAATTGCAGCAGTAAAATTTTGCTAGTTTCGATAAGTATTACACTCACTAAACTAGTTTTAAGAAAATGCCTCGAAGAAGAAAATTCCTGCAATTCATAGAATTGACAGTCAGCTTGTAGAAGAATGAAAGTAAAACGCGAATTATTTTATCTAGAATAAAATAATAAATAAATAATTTTATATAAATAAATTGATGATCTAACTATTATTTAATTATATTTTTGCTTTTTTTAAAATACGTAAAAAAAACAATAGTGATAATAATAAACTCTATAAGTAATTTTATTCTATTTGTCTCTATATTTAACAAATAAAACAATTTTTATTAAGTACATCTTATAACAATAAAAAAAAGTATTATTTTAAATTATACTCGCATAATAAGCATAAATAATTCTTATTGGCTTTATGTTGCGTAGGGAATTAATTGTCTAAATTAATCCGGGGAGTACGGGGTATTAGAGGAATGACTGACAATATTTTTGGGAATCATGAGTTGATTGGAAATAAAAATTAGTAAAGTTGATACAATGGTTGTGATCGGGGAAATATGCCGAAATTACAAATCATATAAAATATAAAATGAAATAGCATTTTTTTAGGTTTCTCTTGAAATTGAAGGGTGCCGGATATAACTCATGATACATCAAGCGGTCGTGAAATTTCGTTGAAACAGCACCCGGAAATCGGTTCTGTAGTTGTGTCTGTAGGGCTGGTTCTGTGTTTTGCTAAGTATTTTAAATTTATGGATTATCGCACTTGAGACGTATTCATGTTGACATGTTGACTATGACATTATTGATTTACATTATTGTACTGGGTTTATATGTGTGTTTCAAAAGCTTCAAAATTTTATTATTACAAGAATTAGTCTTTGTTTCACATAAATTTCCTTATCAAAAGAATTCGTTGATGAAAAATATTTTCCTGCATGGCATTATATCAGGAGGGCTTTTAGTTCTTATACACCAAATTTCGTTCTTAGATTTCTACATGTATATACATGTACAGTGCAATCAAAATGAAGAAGCAATTATAATATTTCATTATTTCACTTTTGCAGAAATTTGCGTTATACCGATGAGAAAAATATTCTTTATTTAATGAGAACTTCTATTATAAATGAAATATTACAAATGTTATTTATCATTCGTAACATCTAACTGTTAAAAAATCGAACTTTCCAACTTTTACGTTATTTGTTGAATTATATTCAATTTTTAGATTACAGTATAAGAAAAATTTCAAACGATGTATAGCTTTGTATCTTATTGCTATTTTCTGCTCCACATCAGTCGGCTACTAATAAAAATACACATTCACTAGGAAGTGTTCAATAAAATAAGTTTTATAAATTATACATCCGTACACCCCCTGAACAAGATCAGACGGAGAGGGGTGCGGTCGATGTTAACAGTACAATGCCCGCGCCAGTGACTGATTTTGCAACTGGAAAATGTTTCTGTTTCTTATTTTGTTTAATCAGACACATGCATCTGAATAAGATCCATCAATTTTAACACATTTTGCATCTAACAATCTTAGGTGCTTATTTTCACTATCCTTGCAAATAAGAAGCCTTGATTAAGTAGCATTAATTTTAATCGAAACTGTCATTATTATTTTTAAGAAAAAGCTTTTTTATGAACAAAAAATTATTATTTTCAAATCATTTTAACAGGACACATTGAGTAATTTAATCTATACATGAAATTCATTTCAATGACCGGATTCCTTATTTTTATATATATATATATACACATTTAAAGTAATATCGAGTGAAGTAATTTAAGGTTAGTGAGATACTATGACAGATGACAAATTTCATGATTTTTTTTTTTAGTGTCTTCATGAGTGAATGAAATGTGTTTCTCTAATAAATAAAAATAAAATAAATACATGATGAAATAATACATAATATAATATAAAAGGTAATAAATAAATTGCTTATTTATAACGAAGTCGTTTCTGATACTAATCAGAAAAAATGATATTTTCTTAATTATTTCGATGAATGTATTTCGTTTTTACTCATTATTTATATTTATTAGATATTAATTTAATTATTATCGTTATTTAATAGGTATTAATTAATGTTAATTAATCTTTGCAATGCATTATTTATTCAAAGTCCGTGTTCAAGCTTTATTTTTAATACAATAATATGTATACAAAGAAATCATATTTAAGTATCTTGACTGCAAAGTGACCTTAAAAATAATTTGTTTATATTACTTTACAATAACATTTATTTACATTTCACTTTATATACAAAGGAGTGTTGTAATGTTTGACCAGGACTGGAGTTTCCTTCTTTCGCGCATTTTTTAAAGATTTTTTTTCTAATATGAATGAGCTGGCTGATATTTTTTCTCTTTCCATTCATTTTAAAAGAGCGAGTTGTGAAAATAAATTGCTTTGTCTTGACGAAACGACTCTTGGTGATATGTCTCAAACAGGCGGAGGCAATGGGGTTTCTTTAAATAACAAGATAAGTATGATGTGTCTGAGGATAAAATGTTTTGCCCTCTTCTTAAACAGCTTCACGTGACGAGAATTTTCCTATTCTGAGGGGGAAATATTAATTTCAAGGTTACACTTGGCTACTGTCTAAACAGGAAAGTGCGCAATCATCTGAATTGGAAGAAGGAAAGTTTGTCCAGTTCTCCTCCTTTTGAGGAGTTGCGGACACAAGGAAAAAATACATCATACAGCACGTGTCCCTGGGCTTTTCAGAAAAAGAAAGATTTTACACATTACTTTGAATTGAAACACATGCATGAATCATTAGAATTGAATCAATGTGCAGTGCGCGTCAGACAGTCGTTTTTAGAGTTATTTAGATGCTTTTTTTTTTTTTTTTTTTTCCTCTTTCCCTTTGAAGATTTTGAAAGAATTCCAATTATTTGGATTAGAATGAAAAAGACAGGAATAGGGTTTTAATTTACAGCCTACTAATAATCAATATCTTCCGTCATCATTTGATGATTTAATACAAAAAAGATTAATTACCATAAGATAAACGACTAGTTTCCTGAATAAGGTGAAATGTTTTTCAGATATTTTATTGGATTCTCAATCAAAATTAGAAGTAAAATGTAATCTTCTTTATCATAATATCAGGTTATTTTCCTTATCTTGAGCCAACAATCACTTTGACTTCTGTAAGCATCAATTCAGAGGCAATTCTATATTATGAGAGTAAGTATTATTATGTATGAGAATGGACTATATACTCAGAATGCTAATATATGCTAATTGTTACAGTTCTGAAATCCTTACCTTTAAGCAGGAAAAAGAAATCTCATTACTATCCAATGTCTCTAAATGTTATTGGCTAGGGTGAAATATATACCTTGTAAAACAGTCTAACATTGAATTTACCGTCAAAAATATAAAATATTTTATGCGTGTTCTGTTTTTTAAAATGCCATAGCAATCCAACGTATTTCACAGGATATTTCACTGTTGTTTATTGAGCAATGAATCAGCACATTGGTCTCAAGTATTATGTGAGGCCCTTTTCCTTTCTAATATTGTGCTTGAATTCATTGACTGAAAAAAATTCTTTTAGATTACTACTTTTTTATGATGAAACCTGAGTTTTAATAGGGAATAGCTACTTCATATATTTAAAAGAGATTAACTTTCCATTATATCATTGATGCTTGTTTTTACTTGTGTTTACTTCAAAACTCAATGTTATTTATATCAATATATTCAAAAAAGAATGATAAAATTTTGTTTTAAAACTTTGTTAGTAATTTTTATAGCGTGTAACCTCGCTTAAATGGTTTAACTTCACTTAAATGGAGCATAAATGGTTCCCACATCTTACACATAAAATGAAACACTAATTAACCGAATTTCTTCTATAGGAATAAATATAAAGACTATAAACACCGATTTATAATATATAGGTATAAATATAATTTATAGGAATAAATATAAATACATTCCGTAAAGACTTACTCATACAAATGTATAATAGTGTAATTTATTATTTAATTTATGTTTTTTTAAATGAAAGTTGTCTACAAAGAATTTGTTTTTTTTTTCTAAAATTTGGCAAAAATTAGACACGGCATTAAATAAATCATTAAATGAATTTGTAGCTCGCACAGCTATTGCCTTATTAAGAACCATGCTTCTTATCTGTTTTATTTCACTATAAGGTTGCTGCTCTGTTGAGTCTATTATTTCCATTTCTTCTGACCAAATCTCTTCCGCAAGTGTTTTAACCAAAAGTAGCTTAATAAATTCCTCAGTAGTTTTGACTATGTTCTTTCACTAGTCTTGTTATTCATTTTATCTTCATAATCTTGGCTATAGGTACAATGTAATCAATCAAGCTCCCATAGTCACTTGTTCAAATGCCTCGGAGTCGCATTCGGCAACGCTCTCCGGTTAAACCTTTCTCCATGTAGATATAATAGTTATCCTTAAACAAGCATTTAATACAGACTGATATCGGTCAATCCAATATGTGAGGACACGATATCTCTTCGAACTCGTTTTGCGAAACATCTCTCGCTAAGTGATTCACTTTTTTACATTCGATTTTTCTCGCTATGCGAATGATTTGTTATAAATGGGTGTTCAAACTAGATTTGGCTGCATTACAAAAACTGCACTGCACTTAACTGACCGCGTATTATTTACATAAATGATTCTATTTGAAACATCTCAGATGCATATCTAAAATATACGCTTTACGACAATTTGCATCGCTAATATAATAAATTATTAGTATGTTTTTTTTTTTGTTGCTAAAAATTATACAGTCGTATAGTCAAACTAATTTTATATTTCATTTAAATCTTTTCAAATTAAGTGACAAAGGATGTAAACGAGTGTCAAGTTCGTGCAATTATAGCAAATTTGACATAAAAGATCACATATATAATTTTAATCTGCAGAAATCGTTTGCTATATGCCCTGATTCTCCCCGCACTTATTGTAATTCTGAAAATCGATTATTATCAAAAAATGAAAATAATATGATCATTCTACTCTATTTCTCAACAAATCTGACACATTATGTCAGCAAAGTCAAACGCACAAACCAGCAGTCATGTAAACACAACTTCCGCCTGCAGCTGGTGTGAAGCGATAATGTTTTCATTGAGTAAATAAACAAAAAACCGATGAACCAGAATGCTAACTATGCGTGTCTAATTCTCCTTGTTTCAACTACTCATGTGAAATCAAAACAAAATTGATATTATTTGCTGGATGATGTTAGCATTGTTTATTCTCCCCGCCAGCGATTTCAATTGTTTATATTTATGTAATATTAGCTCTAAATTTTAAATGTTCAATAAAAAAAATGATACGCTTTATTTCTTAAAGTTTGATGCTATTTTTTTAAAAGTCATCTGCATTTTTTTACACTATTTCAAACAACCCTTTTTCTATATCAATATGCTTTACATAGTGTTTATACAAAAACTTTTTGGAACTTCCATATTCTTTCAGCAAATTAACTATTAAGAAATGTTGCATTAATTATTATAAGAAATGTTGCATTAATTATTATAAGAAATGTTGTTTAGATTATGTTAAATCTTATCTTAGCTTAAATGGTTCCATGATAGCGATGGTGATATTTCATGAATAGCATGGTATGAAATAAAAGACCTTATAGAATATATACAGTATCCAAAATGTCGTTGCTGAACTTTTAAGGTAGATAAAGCTTACAAAAACAATAAGACTCTAAAACTCAAACTTAGTCCGCTACCAGGAGGATAAACTGTTCAAAGAAAAAGAGCTCTGTGTCAATGCATTAAATAATAGAAAATGAGATACGGATAAATATATATAAAGCGTAAAATGAAGATTTAATGGAATACAAAATTACAATAGCTCAAACATAGTATCGATATCGGGATACATCGCTTATTGGAAGGGTCATATCGTAGCTGGTGATGGTCATTCGTATTCTACCATTGTTCCTTTCAGATGTTGTCATTTCGATGATGGACATTCAGTTTAACCCCGATACTCTGGAAGAATAATTATAGTATAATTTTCTACTTGCATTAATTTATGCGCGCATAAGTTTGTTATATACATTTAAGTAGGTTTTGAATGTCTCACGTTGAAATATGCGTTGAATTCGCTGAACTAAGCTGAAATACGCATTGAATACATCGAAATATACTTTGTAAATAAATTTCACATTTTCCAGAATGTTGAAAACTTTTTAATTTGTATATTTAATATAAGCCTTGAAAAAAATTAAAAGAAGAAATACTTGAACGTGTTTTTTAATTTTATCCATTAATTTTAAATAAATCTTCATTTGTATTTTTAAAAAAGGCATTATGTCATCGAGGTTTTAAATCCAAAATTGGAAGGAAAGAAGCAATAAAAACATTACAATATTCATTGCAGTACTTTTTCATCGATAAAATAAAATTCTTATATACATATATAAACAAAGTAAAATTATAACTCATATTAACCTCTTCAGGATATCACTACTCAAATTACAATAATAGTCCACTTTATTTCGTAACATTTTAAGTTTTTATATGAATTAGGCACATGCCTCAAATTATTTCCATTATGATAAATAGTTCCAGGAATCCAAGTTATTAGTATCGGACCTACTCATTTTTTCTTTGTTTTCCTTCGTCTCTATTGAATGGTCGAAAGAATCTTCTGGATCAACAAATGTTTTTTTTTTTTTTTTTTTTTTTTTGTCCGATTTGCCCGTTTTTCTTTATGGATCACCGACCGGAAAGAAACAGGTTTCAAGTGATGGAACACAGGTTGGCCTTCCGAGCGGATGTTCTGGAAGGTGATGGTAGGCTCTCTTGGCCTGTGCCCTTCAACTAGGAGGTTTGCACGTATGAGGTCGCTTATCATGGTCATCCAACTCTCCCAAAAAAATAATTGAAGCAGAGATTATTTTTGGCCGGAGTCAACAAAGGGGAAAACCATTGACGTACTAATATTTTTTATGATGGGTTCAACCATATGCCTAGGGGTTTCTTGTGGTATAGAAACTTCGTGTGAAATTGTTTTCAAGCAATTATTTTTTTCCAAATTGTTGATGTAACGTTTCTTTTTTCTTCAATAGATTAATTTGATAACAAAATAGTTTTCATTTTCATTAGAAATACACTATATTATAATTAGATACTCTAGAATCACAACGAGCGATTTTTATAACGTTTTTAATAATTGTTTACAACATTTTTGACCGAAGACAACGAAGGTAAAAAACCATTGAAATACTAATATTTTTTATGATGGGTTTAACCATATGCCTAGGGGTTTCTTGTGATGTGGAAACTTCGTGTGAAATTGTTTTCTGGGAATTATTTTTTCCAAATTCTTAATATAATTTTTTTTCAATAGATTAATTTGATAACAAAATAGTTTTCCTTTTCATTAGAAATTCACTATGTTATAGTTAGAAATTCAACTTATATTTTTTTTATTAGGAGAAGGCATATTTCTTAAGAATGATTTCAGATATATATAGCTCTTGATTTGTTAATCATATTATAAAAGAAGCACGAACATTAATTAGGTTAGTTTTGTAATAAAAAAAAACATAAATTATACCATTATTTATGAAAGATTTAAAACTTATAACGAGTTGAAAAGAAAGGAAAAAATCAATAGATTTAATTTCTTCTTCTGACAATATTGATATTGTAGATGCTGATAATCATATTTCTTCCTATTGTTTAAAAAAAAAAGAACCCTCAGATATTTTTAGCTCATATGCTAAAATCGTCTTTTTTTTAGTATTTGATATGCATTTTATCCGGAAAAATAAAATTCAAAGCAAATCAATTTAATGTATGTAAAATATATCCTTAACATTCTTTATGCATAAATGTAATTCTGAAATTCATTTATCAATTATAAGAATCAAATTTGAAATATATATAAATCTGAAAAGATATGAAGTTATTTTAACAATAATAGAAAGAAATATGATTATCAGCATCTACAATATAAATATTGTCAGAAGAAGAAATTAAATCTATTGATTTTTTTCAGATATTATACTATAAACCGATATTATATTTTTTTAAAAATTTGGCGTCTCTGATTCACTTGGCTTAGCAAATCTAGTTAATCGACTTAATTATGTCACCAATTATGATAAAAAGAAGTGTAAAATCTTTTGCTGATCAAAGCAATTTTAAAATTTCTAATGAATTCTGACTTCGGTATACTTCTGGAAGATATATTGTTCCCTGGAAGATTTATTCGAAAAAAATAGATAAACAGCCAGCTTGACTGCAAAGAGCAATTCACTGCTATAGCTGTTTGGTCTTGTTTTAAATAATTCTGATTGCAAAATCAGAGAATATAGCTCATAATCCTCTTCCTGAAATCCAGGCTTCTGATACAGGACATGCTTTGGCTCAATATATCAGTTATTTCAATCCAGCTTGCTTTAATACACGATTTATCTGTACTACATATAATTACTTATAATCAAATCTATCTTTACTACAAAATATTTTAAGTAAATAATATTGTAATTTTTATTTCTCTAATTCATTATCAATCAAAATCAGAAACTATGAATATATATTTATATAGATCTATTGATAGATAATATAGATGTATACAGTGTTTTAATATAAAATATTTGAACTCTAATTAATATTAAATATTTCATATTAAAATTCTTTGATCGAAATTATTTTCAAAGAAAGAATAATTACATATAAAAAATATCCCTTTTGATGTGTGTTTATGTGTAATTTTATTACACATTCAATGAATATTAGACTTTTATGACTATATATATAGCTTTCCAATAAAATTTTTAATTAATTTGTGCTCAAAGACCAACAATATTATCTGACGATCAATATTTTCATATTTTTAAATCATAATATATAAAATCTGAATACTCATACAAAAAATTGCTTCAATTAAGTATTTTTCTAAAAATTAAATTTGATTTCTTTGAATACTTCCTTCCTGCCAATTGATTTTGATAGGGAGTATCAAAATCAATTGACCATAAGCGCACACTGTTTCATATTATTTTTATTTAAGCAACGTCTGGTGATTAAACTGAAAGTTTAACTGTAGATAAAAATAACTTTCAAATTACTTGTATTTTGCGATAAATTCTAAGGAATGAATTGTTTATTTTTTTTTTTCATTGTTTCGATTTCAAATGTATATAACTTTACAATGGATTATTATTATGAAAAAATTCCTTAGGAAGGATTTATAAATAACAAATATATTTTAAATTTACATAGATATGTATAAATAATTTGAAAAAAATGTTAGATATCGAGTTTGGAAAAAGAGGATTAAAAAAAAATCACATATCTAAGAAAATCTAAGACAAATGAAAAAAGTTTTTTAATAGTTCACCAAGAAGGAAAAGAAAAAAAAATCCTCAACTCCTCCCAGTTTTATAGACAATTCCTTGTATTTTTGCAGAATAATTCAATGTTTTATCTTAAAATAACTGAAATATTTTCATTATCGTGTTCTTGACCTTAATGAGTGTTTGTCGGGGTCAACAAGATTCGATTAATCTAAATTGAATACTTTTTTAGTCAATTCGCGTGTCAATACATATTAGTTGGTCCGGAGCTATTCTTCTAGATTGAAGAGGGTAACTGAAGAAACAATAAATTTTATTCGTGTTTTTATTATTAATAATTACAATGAAAATAGAAAATGAATATTTAACAATGATTGAATATTAAATTTGTAGCAGGGGCCCGAATAACATCGAAATTCTTTTCAAAAACTTTTTCAAAATATTATCAAAGGGAATGAAATAGAAGTAAACAATCTACAGTGAAAAATTTAAACTAAAACATTGAAATTACTTTCTTGTGCCCTAGTTAACAATTTCATTTTCAATGAAGCTTTAATCAAGCGTACCTCTAAACATCTGAAGAGAAAATCAAAAACATTTTTTCGGAAATTAAATAAATAGGCATGTAGACGAGAATTTTAAAAAAAAATGTGGTGCTCAATGTTATCTTAAAACATTAAAAAAAAATTATCATCAGCACATAACTAATATAATTTCTTTAAATAATATTTTTATTTTGAAGAAAAATATTTTTTTAAATATTCAGTATAATAAACTAGACTCTGCAATTGAGATAGTGCATTTCAATTATTGTTTGCCATAAGTTATAGATGCATTATACTAATGCATAGTAACAAACAAATTTAATATAAGCGCTTGCTGACATTTCTTTTTTGCACATTCAATTGTTGCCCTGATTTTATATAAAATATATTAAAAACCTTTTAATTAATGTTTAAGATTTGTTTAATTTATTTGCAACATTTACCATTTTCTAATATATTTTTTTTATATTTCAGTATAACTTTCATTTATGTTAACACAATGCATGGAAAATTCTTAATCGAATTCTTTATATCCCCTTGAATTCCTTTCCTGTTATTTGTTTTATTACTCTGAAAAATGTACAGCTAAATAATAAAGTAAACTCGAATTCTAAAGAATAAAAATCCTGTTTAATTAAAAGTTATAAACAGAAATCCATTGCTATTCATTTATATTTTTTAATTTACCATAATATGAAATAAAATTTTAATGTTCTCCATTCTCAATTGATTTGAAAAAATGTATTTTAATTGAAGATTACATAATAACCTAAAATACATGCTTTTCTCTTCCTTTCTTTGAAGTACTTTTCTTTAAAATAAAAAATATATTCTGCCATTATAATTAACCAATTATTTACCAAAAACGCTTAATATTTCAATATCTAATTTAATCAATTAATATCATTTTTATTTATTTTTTGTGAAATTTAAAAAAATATAGCTATTATTTTGCCTTTAAGAATTTTTTTAATATACTTAATAATAAATGATTCAAATATTTTGATATCAAAAATTCATTGCATTTCCAACCGCATTCAAAAGTCTTACTATCTTTGAATTAAAAAAGATATTATGGGCATATCGTACTTAATTAGGGCTGAACAAATCTAATTTGCCTCAATACTCTTCAATTATGAATTTTAGGATTAATAGTTTGATAAATTTGTCTGAACTTAAATTTTGGAAAAATAAATTTGGAATAATTTGATGAAACAAAAGACAATGCTTCTAAAATAAAGTTGTTAAGAAATGCCTTTTGGGGGATTATTACTGTATCATTATGAATAGCTAGTTAATTTTTGATTCAAATATAACAAAATAAGCACTCAACGCTTAGAATGATTTTTAGAAACTGTTATGTAATATCAAATTAATAATATATTTTGACTTTAGTAGTAAGTAAGCTTTGTCTTGAAAATGAATAAAACAAATTTCCAACAGAAATGTGTATTAATAAATACAATAATCTGTTCAGTATTGTATTTTATTCATTTCTAAATATTTTTGTAAAATTTAAACAGAAAATTTTACTCAAAGCTTATCCTGGTTTAAAATTATATACTAAAAATATTTTTCTCGCTTTTTTTAGCTGCAGACATTTATTTATTTATACGTTGGAATAATTAAAAGATTTTATTAAATATAATATTTTTATCGGTTTTATATAAAAAAAATCATGATTTTTAAAAAAAATGAGAAATTATTATTTTCAAGTTTCCAAATTTTACTTTCCACCCTTGAATGCCCGTAAAGGTCGAAATAATTATTGTCTTTCATCTCTTCCTAAAGTCCATTAAGAAACAATTCTTAGAATTACAAATCAAGCAATGCCATCAATCAAATAACGTTTTTAATAGGAAAAAAAAGCATAACTGACAGGAAATATTTTTTTAATTATTTTTAATACAATGAATGCGCAAGGAATTTCTGTATACCAAAGCTACCATTTATAATGATTTAGAATCATTACTATTCAAAAAATAAAGAAACATGTGATCAAATCCTATCTATTGTCATTATTAAATAATAAGCTTGATTCATCCTCTTCCTTAAAGAAAATTGTTGAAATTTCCTTTAATATTAATCTATCCTTAGGAAAATGATTACGCTAAATTTTTACAACGTATTAAATATCAACAAATATATTTTAAATGTTTTGGATTCTGTATTTTATTTAAATCTTTCTTGCATTGTGTGACCCTAAATAGTGCGTATTATAAGCCACTTTTTTCATACACTAGTCAATTTCATATCATATTTCAGTGGATTTTTAATCTAATCAATATTTTAAGGAACTATTTTAGGTTATCATTTTCTAATTTAATAAGTTTTAAAATGTACATAGTTTTATTTATTTATTATGATTATATGGGAGAAAAACTATTTAAGCAGAAATTCGGTGTTTATAAACCCTACAATAATTGACTGAACATGGTAAAACACATATATAAAATTGATGTATAATGCTTAACAAAGTATTAATACTGTCCCTACATTTTATAATACATAGAATTATATTTTTCAAATTTATTCAATTAACAACTAAGTTAATAATATTTTTAATTCACCTGTGAGCGATTACTTCTCAGCTTAACGGACCTAGGCAGCTGCCTTGTTGGAAATCCGCCATTAAAGCAAAAGGTGGACAAGAGGCATATAACAGACCTAAGGTTTCCTTAACAAGAATTTAACAAGTTTCAAAAGAAACTGCAATTAAAATAAATAAAAAATTATAACATATTATTTACTATTAATATTATTATTAACAATTAACATTATTAATGATAATAATGGTTCTTTATTTAGATTGATAAACTGTAGAAGTTTTCACTGAGCTAATGAGGGAGTCGGTCACATCAGTGTGTACACACAATGCATGGTGTAGGAAAAAGAAATAAACAAATATTGCATACTCACCCTCTATATGGATAAAAATTAATAAGAAATCTCTAAAATATCTTGCTTTTTCTCTCAATATTTAAGGAACAAACTTTGCAGTACTGCTAAAAGAAATAATAGGATGTATGATCTTGTAGTAAAGTTTTTGCCTCAGAACCAGAGAACTCCACTTCAAAGTCCTATTCGATCCAAAAAAAAAAAAAAAACATCCTGTATATTATTTGGAGTTCAAATCTGACTTAGATATTTCACTAGTATAGTATAGAAATTTGATGAGAGTATTGTCGACCCAAGTGTCATTCTCATCATCTGACCAATGTTTAGACACGCGAAATCTATTTGTTCCAAAATAGCTCTAATGTTTATTAAAAAACTTAAGGAATTAATATAATTAAATTAAATTAAAGTACAAAAAGCAAATTAACGCATAAGGTTACACAATTTGTTTCATGCTCATATTATTAACACCTGTAAAAAACCAAAAATTTACTATTTTTAATTCTGTTTTTTAATTAGTACAATGTAAATAATTAATTTTGATTATACCTATTCATTATTCATATTTACATCGATTCGATATCACACTAAATTCATAACTCAAGCAGCAAATTGCATAAACATCATTATTTATATACTCATCTCAATTTTCCAAATTTTACATGAGGAAGACTAAAAACGAAATTTAACGTACTAAACGTAATAAATAACGAACATGTTGGATTTCATTTTTATTGAACGTTACGATACGATTACATAATATTGAATATTACCTATAATTTCATGTTTATACTAAGAATAAAAAAAGCCCGCCATAATTCGAATAGTGAGTAGCAGAGTAAAGAAGGTTACTGCGGTATATTGGTCACCGGCTGGGGCCTTAACCGCACGTCATGGAGTTAAGGCTTTTGCTTACTGTGGAAGAATATGGGGGGGGGACTAAAGTTTAGAAATTAGCATGAAAATTGAGAAATAGATAATAGATAAAAAGAGAAGACAAAGGATGCTCTGTAGAGACTGTTGAAAGAGAAATTTTCGGCAGCCATGAAGCGGCTGGGGCACAATCAGGAGAGGATTACTGGAGACGAGCTGTCTGGGCCAATCGAATATTGAACAATGTCGTAAAAATATCGTGTATCATTTCATAGTATTGAATATGAGATAGTATGCTCATTAAGGTATGGGCGTAAAGTTACAGTAATTCAAAATCTTTAGTAACTTATGTTTAAAAAAAGCCAAATTATTGTAATAGTTTTTGATAGTTCGTTTCTGGCCAATATTGTATACTAGAATATCAAATAATAAAACAAATCTTCAAAAAAATTTAAAGATCATTTTTTGCCATATAAAAAGAACAACCTCGAATACTTTAATTTTATTTTTTATGCGTGATTTATAGGTTTAAGCATCATAATTTGTTTTCTGATTTGAGAACTGTTTTGCCAGATGTCGAAATCACCACTATTTCTCTAAAAACTATAAAAGTTCTAAAACCATACAAAAAAAAACCCCAACAGAATTACCAAATTCATTAAAATCTTGATAATAGCATTTTAAAAAGCTAATTATCTTTATATCCTAGCAAATAATGTCCCCTTAAAAAGAATGGAATCACTGATTTCGACCTATTGAAATCTTACACTTTGCCTCTCAATTATATCGACATGCTCGAGTTAATGAAAGACGTAAAGTGCTGCCAACCGTTTGGACGATGAAATCAAACGGACCATTGCAAGGAGCCTTGACGCAACATAGTTGCGACCTTGCCCTCCTTTAAAGCGTTGGCGGGAAAGAACGCAGCAGTTTCGGTTGCAGTGAGCAGTTTTGTGAGATGAGCCTGGGGCTCTGCATGAATCAGGAAAGCAATGCGTTCTCTGAAGACGATAATTTTCATTTGGTATCTTGCAGAGAAAATTGTGAATAAACGACTTGTGCAGAAATAATTACATACCTTGAAGTAATAAATGGAATTTCTAAAGTATAACGAAATCGCTTAGTTTTTAGTATTTGTAAATCCTGAAATTTGAAGGGTTATTATACCACATAAAATTAATTTATCTCTTTAGTAGTGTATTAGTATGAAATTGGAACGGTGCTTCATACAGAGGCGGATTTTCGACTAGGGAAACCACAGGCAGACTGATTAAAAAAGTGTTTTTCCTGGTCGTTAAATAAATGAATGCATATATGTCACAGGTCTTGCCACAAGTGATTACACTTAACTTGGTAATACTAGGTTTTTGAATTTTATCGATTGATCACGATTTATATAAATGTATAGTTATATTCAAATTTAAATTCATTTATCGAAATTCCCACCAGAGCTCCTAGAAGCAAACATACTGTTACCAGTATTTCTCACACCTATTCCGAGCAACTATACTCCTCTTAAGTGTACAATTTTTTGGGAACAGAACAACTACTTGGAGATTAGTTTTGTTGCATATCCCCTAGAACAGCAGAGCTATATTAAGTCTGCGAAATTGTGCATCCTGAAAGAGCTCAATACTAACAACGGATTGCCAAGAGGAGATCCTTCCTGGAGAGGCCCAGACAAACAAAAATGTGATCAGATGAAGCCTCTTTCGTAAAAGACTTGGGCAGACTTCAAAGCGCTTAGAACCCTCAGAATATTTCAGAATTCTAAGGTGCCCACTGAGAAAGCGAGTAAGAGTAGTCTGATCCTATCTACTACAATCAAACGTCAATCTGGACGCCTACTCTCTACTTCCTGGAGAGGCCCATACAAATAAGAATGTGATCAGATGAAGCCTCTTTCGTAAAAGACTTGGGCAGACTTCAAAGCGCTTAGAAACCTCAAAATATTTCAGAATTCTAAGGTGCCCACTAAGAAAGCGAATAAGAGTAGTCTGATCCTATCTACTACAATCAAACGCCAATCTGGACGCCTACTCTTATACCATTGATGTACTGGTGGAACAAACCTATTTTGGCCTATTCGAGAAAATTTCCATGTAGATAAAAGTTTCAGTAGGTACAGAGGCATTACTAGCTCCCGCTTTAGACAGGGTGTCCGCAATCTCATTATCCTCGATGCCATCATGTAGGTTGTTAGTTAGTAGGACGTAGTGGCATAGTGTTAAAGATACGAATTTTATGAATTAGAAAATATTAGTACTACAATCTGTTGTTACACTGAAGTTTAAATCATCATTAACGATTAAGGAATGATTAATTACATACTTATAGTATAATGAAATGTTAATTACTCATTTGAATGGGTATATCATATTCCATTGGACATGTCCTGCGAAAGAATAATTTTAAATGATACATTTGTTTGAAGATTTATTATTTTCATAATCTATCATAATTGTTGAATACTCCTAATTCTAATGATATCTTCAATAGCGGTTGATTTACAACCGAATTTTAATTTTACGACTTTATTCAGTTTTTCTATGAAACATGAAATTAAAAATTTAATGAATAAAATTGATATATTTTCACGCAGTTACTAAAAGTTAATTACAAATTTATTATTAACAAGTTGAATGATTAAGAATATGTTGAAATTTGGAACTAAATTGATCAATTATTAACAAAGGGACCTCTTAATGTGCACAATCTGGAGACACAAAATGCCACAAATCGTATCACTTATTTAATTTCATAACAAAAATAATTTTTATGAGAGAAGTGTGATTTTTAATCTGAATAAAGATATTTAAATATAATGTAAATAATATGTTTGTATTTTCTTACTTATTTTCAGTAATAGACGCAGAATACATATTATATGCAATAAGAAGACCATTTGAAATTTTATTTATTCGTTTCATTTAATTTTTGAAAACTTTTTTAAGAATAAATAACTTTTATTTATTTAATAACTAGCCACCTTTGGTAACAAGTTGGGTCTCTTAGATTATTGGTTGCTTTAATTTTAATTAAATCTCTCATACGTAAGTTGATATTTATGGTTCCTATAACAAAGAAACCAAAGTTTTCTTTTAATATCCATAAACCTGATTTTTTCTTTGTCCATGAAACTTCAAAATGCAGTCAAACTACGTGCCAAAATCGCATCCACATTATCCAATATCTAGTTGCATGTTGTCTTTCATGGTACTGTAATTTCATTTCCTTACTCCTCAATCATTGTTGATTCCAATATAAAATTAGCGAGGTGCAATTAGTTAATGTTATTTGAACACGCCCAGCATTATGTTAGCTGTGATAAATTGATGCATTCTAGAAAAAAAGAAAAAAAAAAGTATAGAGTAAAATCTTTCAGTATGTCGGATTATTTCCTAATTACTTAGTGGAATACATTTACATTCCATACATTCACACACAAAAAACCTGATTGGAACAAAATCAAAATATAACATTATAAAAACTGATAAATATAAAAATATAAGCAGAATGTACATTTCATGACGTTTAATAATTGCTGAAATATTTGGAGACACAATGAAAATAAACGGTTTGATTTTCATTAGAACAAAAAAAGGCATTGTTGCTAATTACGCTAAAAAATATTTTTTTAAGTTGTTAAAATAATTTTAAAAAATTATGACAGTTACAATCGTATTATTAAAAACATAATTTTATGAATTTTAAATGAGTGTATAAATGATTTTTTGCTATAATATTTTCAGAAGTTATGGTGGTAAAACATTGAAAATTCAATTAATTTTAATAAAAATATTTTAGTTATTAATTTAAAAGATTTTAGTTTCAAAAGTCAAAAGTTAAGTACAGAATTTATTTATTTTTACACCCAAAAATATTCTTCTTCCAAAACTTTTATCAAATAAGTATCTTTTGTAATTAATAAATCTCAGCAATCAGTATTTTGTGTAAGAATTTCAAAAGAATGTCTTCAGATTTATATTAAAATGTTTATTTATTAACTTTAGACATAAATAAAATGCAAAATCACCAAAACATACAAGATGGGAAAAAGTATATTGGTGGTGCCATCTAGCGATGTCAATATAAAAAAGATATCTGAATTTATTCAACAATTTAATGTATAATTTGATAAATAAATTAATACTAATTGCTTCAGAACCATAATTTATTTAAAGAAACTTGTGAATCAATTAACTTTATATTAATATTCTAAAAAGTCCATGGTTTAAAGGTACTTTGAAAAAGAAGTATACATGACTGATACAAAAGAGCAGAAGGAAAATTAAATATAAAATAGAGTTTTTAAAACTTTTGTTAGTTGAAGAACTAGAATGTTTATGTGGAATTTATTTTATTTATTTCTGATTGTGTTTCCAATTCCATTGAGCTCTGCACTTCCCTAATTAGAGATACAGTGATGATTTTCAAAGGAATTCATCAAAAGGAATAAAAGCTTACTTTTATAAATACAACAGATTTTTTTTTTTTTTTGTATCGAGGTTATTAAAAATTTTAATGAAGGCAAGATGATCATCTATTTCTTCACAGTGATTTCAAAAATTGAAAAATCAGTCGAAAGATAGAAAAAAGAAATACAATATATTTCATAGTTTTATTTCTATTGAATATTGCATGCAATTACTGATTTTATAGAGAAAAAAAAACCGCCGAGGCAAATTTAATTTTAATTGTTGATAATGTACATTTCATAAATAAAAATATAAGAAATGCATTAACTGGAAAATGTATCGCATTACAGATTACTAAATTTTTCTCACGTTTCTCCCTTAGGAATTGGCATGGACGACACTTTCGTGTTACTAGCCGCCTGGAGGCGGACGGATGACCGCCTTAGTGTACCCGAAAGGCTTGCACACACGTACGCCGACGCTGGCGTGTCCATCACCATTACCTCTCTGACGAACTTCATTTCTTTCTGGATCGGAGTGATCACCCCTTTCCCCTGTGTCCGCATCTTCTGCATCTACACGGCCATGTCCGTGCTCTTCACCTACATCTACCACGTGACGTTCTTCGGAGGATGCATGGCTCTCAGCGGATACGCGGAGGAGAGGAATTTACACTCTTTCATCTGTGTCCCCACCATGCCCAAGTCACTCGCACGTTAGTATCAATTAAACATATATTTTGTTGATATGCACTGACCACTCGTAAAAAAAAAAAAGAAAAAAGAAAGAAAAACAATTGCAAATCAAGGTTTCTTTCTTTCTTTTTTTTTTTTTTTTTTTCAAATTTAGAAGTATTTTCATAATCAAAAAGCGAATGTTTGCCAGATTTTTCTGAAATTTAAGTCAGATAATAAATATATATTTTTTTAATTTAACCCTTTAAAGGGTCATTTTTTTTCTAGTCATATTATGTTAAAATATTTTTAGGCTTGAAATTAGAATAAGAAAAGGGATCCATTTAGCTTATTAGATAAATTTAATTTGATTCATTAATTAATTTGGTTAATTAATAATTAAGTGACAAACCAAGACACATCATTTTGTGTGAGATAAAGAACTGAAACATCAAAGTTTCTGTCTTTCTAAAATAATTTGTCAGAACTTATGCCAACCTACATAATTTCATACAAAGATTGATAAATTTGGTGGGAAGCATACTTCCCACGGCCTTAGAAAGGGTTAAAATACTTTTTCTTAATAAATAGTATTTTTCACTGATAGTTTTCTTTTTTCATAGAAGTGGCAAAATAAATAAATCTATCTGATATATCTTTTCATTCTATCTCATATAATATTTTCTTTTTTCAAATTAGAGGTACATAGTAAGGTTCTTAAAATTATATATATTTTTTAATTTAAAGTTATATACAATACATGTTGTCTTTAATTTATGCTATTTTTATATTATTTACATACATCTGTATTGTCTCATCTTTATCATATTAATATTTATAACCATCCAAATTATTAAATACCTAATGTTGAATTTCAAGTAAAACTGGATTTTGTATTTAAAAATAGATAACGAACACCTTGTAATCCATAATTTTCTAACAAATTGAAATTGCAAAATTGAAAATTCCTATGTGCTGTAATATTTTAAAAAATTCCTGGAATATTTGTCCTGCAACATGAGTCCATCATTAACAACTAGTCTTGAAATTAATATGAAGTAATTAGTGACTTCAGAGTCACTGTAACCTAGCGGCAATCTTTTGATGAAAAAAATCACAGATTCGATACCTTATTCTCCCGATGATCCTTCATGCCTGTGGAATTGAATCATATTATATCGGCATGCGGAAGTCATGTTAGTATGGCTTAGAAATTAGGAAAGTAAGGAGTATATTATAGTATCGTCCTAGTCATTTGACAACTGTTTCAAATTATGATATACATTCTCTAATCTTCGTATACTTTCGCAACGATCAATGCAACAATAGCATATAGGAATATCCACAGTAGAACTTTGTGAATTAACAAGAATAACCGCTACATGCTTATTTAATCCGAACGGGTGCTGTTTTAGCCATAGGATCATTGGTTAACAAGGAAATTTGAGAATATTTCTCTATTTTAATTTTTTTGCACTAATCTGGTATTATAAAGAAATTTCAGTTATATACGTATTGAAGGTCAAAAATAATTTCCCTGTTCGAGTGAAATAACATTCTCTTTTAATATATTGAGTTCTAAGACTAATGTCCACTATAGTGCTTTCTAGATGAGTTTGGAGGGAAACAAAGCAAAAGAAAACATTTTTCGATTACTGCTTACAATATTTCACGAAATTCAAGCTGCAGCTTTAATTTAGTATTTTGTTTCTTGAATGTCCCGTTTTAATGAAAGCACGAATTTTAATACTTTCCTTCCTCTGGATAATTTGAGTATCCATGAACTCATATTTAGGTTACATTAAACCTATATATTCTGTGAAATGTGCTCTCTAACCTCAAGCACTAAAACTCAAACTTCTTCATTTGGCCATTATATCTCTCTCAGTGGCAGATTTATTAGTTTTGGAGCAGTACGAATCATCAGAATAAATCAATTTAGTTTCACAAATTACCTCGTTTTTAACTTAAAAATATATGTTAATGATTTATTTTTGGTTTATTTGCTTACTTTATGAAAATGAATATATTTTGTAAAAAGTTTTTGTTACTTATGTCTGCGATATATCGACGATCGTCACAATAATATTTAAGCGGTCATTCCTTATTTATACTGTAATTAAATGAACTGACTAAAATGATAAAAATATGACCACATACACATTCCAAAATGTTACCAATATCCGGATATTTTATAATTAATATAATGTGCATTTTTATACATTTATTTATTTACTGGCCTAGGTTCAATTTATTTAATGGATTTGCCTGAAGCTACCTTTTAGCCTGGCGGCTCCAGGCAGCTACCTAGTCATCAATCCTCCCTTAAACTTCCTATAATTTCAAAGAATTTTTTAAATAAGATTTTAATATATTTTTCTTCTTATGATGATGGAATTTTGATGGAATTATGATGATGGAATCCCCAATACATTAAACTAGATTTGTGATAGCATATTTCACGTTAGAGTCATTTGCATCTCTAAGAGATAGCAAAACTTATTGATAAGAATCTTATCATAAAAGTACATTAACTGCTTCCTTGTCATCATGTTGATTTTCAAACTAATTGTAGAGAAAATTTCTTTTATCAGAAAGGGATTTGATATGTCAATAGTGATCACTTTAATATTGGATATAATGCTCCTTAGCTCGCACGAGGAAATGTCCTTGATTTCAATTAGAAAGGAAAACTTAAAAAATAATCCTTGAGATTTCAATACCTGCTTGTTTCATTCACATAAGGCAAAATGTATCCTTTTTCCCTATTGTATTTTTCCCTGTCTGAAAATTTTTTTTTTGCTTACTTAAGAGCACGTATAATAAACCTTGATGATATCTATCTAAATTTCATAATTTTAAAAGGAATAAAATGAAATATGTTATCAGTAGAACAACTACTATTATTGTTATTCATTATAATTGGAGATTTTATTGACATTCCTGTCAATAGTATTTCTTTTGTGAAAGATAATAAAGACACTAGTAATTATTGGGTGAATGCACAGATTTAAGCTCATATATACTTTCGTTAGAGATAAATGTATATGACATAATTTGTAAGGTTAAAATATGAACAATGGCATATAATAAATGTAGTTTATAAGAACTACTTAAATCTGACTGATCTGGTTTTACTTTTTACAGTATTAATGATAATCTTTAAACAAACAAACAAAAAGAAAATGATGGTACAATAAAATGAGTATAGAAAAAAAAGTTTCTATTTATTATTATTATCTCACTTCATGATGAAGTTTTAACAACACTAATTTTGACCAAGAAACCTTTTTTTTGTTGTTGTTGTTGTTGTTGTTCTCTTCAAAAAGCCAGCAAGATTCAAAGAACCGCATATAGAACTTACAAGTATTTGTGACATAAATTTTCTAAAAATTTTTCGCTTTATCTGTATAAATGAAACTCCAATTTTTGTTTGCTCTACTAAAATCCGAATTTTTTAAAAAAAAAGAGATTTTCTTCTAATTTCTTCTTAAAAATATTGCAATGCATAAAGAACACTTTAGATAAGATTTTGGGACGATTAAATGTATAGTTATTTTTTTATTAATTACAAACTGTTTCTTTTGCGCCTGCGCACTATTTTCCCAACAAACAACATGGCGGTAGCAAAGATTTGTATAGTAAATAGAATTTAAAGAAGTCACAACATGTGAAGAAGACATACACAAAAAGATTTATCTTCTTATTAATAAAGGATATTGAAAATTGTTTTTTTAACTTGGAGATTTTTAACTTTACTTTATGCTTTTCACTATCGATGGAGATTATAATTCACTATTGTAAAATGATTACCCTAAGTTGTAATTCGCAATGTTTTACTAAATTTTGTATAGTTCTTTTAAAATAATAATAATTTATGTTGGAAATCAACTTTAGGTTGTATATAAAAATTGTTTGGGGAAATCTATGAATTTTCATGAAACTACAAATTATTTTACTCTTTGGTGCAACAAACATTTTCCTTTTATGTAATAATAAATTTGTGAACGTTAGAGTGATTTTTTTTGTATCATAATATTTCATATATTATAATCTTTTGCATTAACAATAAGCTATTTCAAAAGCGCCTGTTTACAAATGCATTAGGATTCCACCAATTGCCAATTTATTAAATAAAATGGAATTCAATATTAATAAAATTTTAATCTTTGACATACATTTATAACTAAATTTTTTAAACATATAAAAACTGCTGAATAAAAATATACTGAAATAATCAAGGTTGTGATAAAGGTTTTGAGACAATTAACTAAATCATTAAATTTTTATTAATAAATTGAAAATGTTATTCGGAGCAATGCTGTGCCTACTAATTAGTAAAAAATGAATTTACATCTTTTTCCTTGTGCATATATCCAAAACCAGTATTAAGGTCGATTTTTTAATCAGTATATTCCACCTAAATTTTAAATCAAGAAGTAGTTTTAAATTATATAAAAAATAAATGTATGGCAAATTAATCAACTTATAACTTCAAAATTATGAACAGCATATATCCCTTCTAGGTTGTGCTGCCATCTAGGCACAACAAATGAAAACATTACCACTACTTTTTTTACTATTACTTTATTATAAATATTACCATTACTAAATTTGTAAATTATTCATTTACTTTAATTAAATCTAAAAGAAATTCTAACAATGGATTTATTTATACGTATGCTTTTTAATTATCATTTTATATTTTTGTTCTATATTTCTGAATAATCTCAAATAAACTGCATTTCTCTTTAAAAAAAAAAGGTATATATTGATAACCACTATTCCATCGTATATTTTCTGTTATCTCTTTAAATTTTTCATCATACTTTTCTGAATAACCTCACATAAACTAAATTTCTAAAAATTGTTCAAGTTATTTTTTTCTTAAATAAACTGAATTTCTTTCAAAAATATACGACTTCTGAAAGTGCAATTTTCCAATCAAACTACAACATCAAATAAAAAATCTGTTATGCAATAAAAAAAGATCTGATGCAATCGAAAAAGATGACTTCATTACTCCAGTAAAACAAAATCCCTTGTTTATACATTTGGCTCAACTTCGCACGTCGGAATTTTTTAGGTGATAGAATCCAATTTGGATGATGTAGACAAAGGACGTCTAGGCCAATTATAAAATAATTCTTGAAGCTTTAGGCAAATTCTGTTTTATCTTGTGTATAATTCTACATAAAAAAAAAATTAAGACTGAATAAAATTTTCTTATTCGAAAAATTTAACCAAAAAAAAAAATTAGCTTAGCTTGAAAATTAAAAATTTCAACAGTTTTATTTTATTTTATTAATGTAATTTTAATTTGCCAAGCATTAATAAAATTTAGATCTTCTTTCAATTCTGACTTCTAGATTTCTTCCCTTTTCCCAAAATCCCTATTGTTGTTATGAAAGAAGGCTGTTGATAGGCAACTATTTAAATTTATACCATATTTTGAATCTCTAAGAATTTGTAATCCCTCTCTAATATACTGGATTTCTTAAAAAAAAAAAAAAAAGGGAACCTAGTTAAAACTCTAATCACATTTTTGCCTTCCAATTTAAAATTTTAATTAAATACATAATTAGTATAAAATAACGTTCGTTTCCAGGCTACAACCCTAGTACTCCATTGAATGAAATGTTCAGCATTTTAGTTCCCCATTGAATGAAATGTTCAGCATTTTAGCTCCCCATTGAATGAAATGTTTAGCATCCAATAGCCTGTTGTACACAACAGACTATTGGACATAACGCCTCTCCATGCTCCTACGACTATAGTCTGTGCGATTGGTTAAACAGTTGATTGAACATGGAAAGGGCTGTTGGACAAACATCTTTCATAAAATGTGTTGTTAGAATGCTATTGTACTTAAACTGTTCTCTTTATTATTATTAAAAGTACTTTAACGTTAGGATGTGGATTTTATTGCTCAGTTACAAATATTCGATCATGTGCAACATTAAAAGATAAAATTATTTCTTACAAATGTTTTTCTTTTTCAGAAAATCGTGGATACTGTTACAGATTGTGTTGCACTGGAGGTCGTAATCCATTGGATCCTGACAATCCCCTGGATAATGAAGAAAACATGATGATGATGTTTTTCCGAGACAAGTTAGGAGTATTTCTCACCAAGAAACCAGTCAAATTTATTATAATAATATCGTTCCTTCTGTACCTCGCATTCGGGCTCTGGGGATGCACAAAAGTGAAAGAAGGATTGGAACGATTCAAAATGGCTCGATACGATTCCTATTCTCTTGATTATTATGACCTCGAAGATAAATACTTTAGGAAGTACCCCTATCGAATTCAAGTAGTTATCAATGAAACTCTGGATTACTCAGATCCTGTAGTTCAGGAACGGGTAGAAGATTTACTTCACAAACTTG
Source organism: Argiope bruennichi (assembly GCF_947563725.1). Lineage (NCBI taxonomy): Eukaryota > Metazoa > Arthropoda > Arachnida > Araneae > Araneidae > Argiope > Argiope bruennichi. Next base: position 78,729,034 of record NC_079152.1, read on the forward strand.
AAAATAACCGTTTGATGGCTGGACCGCGATTTACAGAATCATGGTTAAGAATTTATCATAGATTTGTTAATGATTCGCGAACGCAAGTATTCCTTCAGGGATACAATATGAGCAAAAAAGAAGATTTTTATAGAGGTATACATAAGGTATTCTTCCGTCTCTCACAAGACTATTTCAAACAGGATATCAAATTCAACGAAAATTTTACAGAAATTACTGCTGCTAGATTTGTATTACAAACTGAGAATATAATGGACGCAATCGATGAGAAAAATATGTTGATAGAACTTCGAGAAATAGCGGCTAATTCTTCGCTTCCTGTTGTGGTATTTAATCAACTCTTTGTGCTGTTCGATCAATTTCTTTTGATAAGAGACACGTCCATACAAGCGGTAGGCGTGGCCACTGCAGTGATGATGTTGATATCCTTCATTTTCATTCCAATTCCAAACTGTGCTCTCTGGGTGGCATTTTCCATATTTTCTATCGAGATTGGAGTCGTCGGTTACATGAGTTGGTGGAATGTGAATTTAGATGCCATATCAATGATCAATTTAATTCTCTGTATAGGATTTTCAGTAGACTATTCGGCACATATCACGTACGCTTACATATCGTCTGAACAAAAAGACCCCGACACTCGAATGAGGAATGCTCTTCACTCTTTAGGTTTGCCAATAGCCCAAGGAAGTGTTTCCACTCTCCTTGGAATTGTCATATTAAACGCTGCTCCATCTTATATCTTTACAGTTTTCTTCAAGACTGTGTTTTTAGTTATTTTCTTTGCTTCCCTACATGGACTCTTATTGCTTCCCGTTCTTCTATCCCTCACAGACGGTTGCTGCAGCGGGGCTAAGAAAGGAGGGGATGATGTCAGTGAAAAAGAAGGCACACCACCCTTCTATATAACATCTCAACCCGACGGTATAATCACTAATAAAGATGGTAAAGTGTCTATTCCGACATACAAAACTCTTGCTGATCCACATTTTCCTACTATAATTGAAGAACCGAAATACAAAACCACGGCCACATGGACAGATAATGGAGATTTAGATCAAGGTATAGGAACAAGTGGAGAGAGTAGTGATGGCAGCTGGAGGGGCGGAAATGATGAAATTATTGACCATGCCACCCAGCTGCATGGCAGCTCTACCAAATTGACATCCGTTTGTCAGCCTGGGGAATCACCTCGATCCCGAGAAAGGGAAAATCATGTGAATCCTGCGTTCATTGATGACGACGGATTCCGTGCGTCTGATAGATCCCGGATGAAGGGTTACCATCATTCAAATCGGGATGGTAAACCAGCTAGTTACCACGAAACGTGGGACGACTTGCATATTCAGCAAGCATCAGCTACCAAAAATCATACCAATAACAAAGACTCGAAACCGCGTAGGAACAGCGAACCAGATAGTCCACTATCTCGTTATATGTCGAGGCTTAACAGTGGTTATGTAAGAGAATTTCAGATGCCATTGTGATTTACTAGTATTATAATAAGCACTCTAGGAAAATAATAACTTAAATGTGCCACGTCAAGTATTTAATTATTTGACAACTTCTGATGTCATCAGTTCTGTCAGATAGAAAACGGATATGTTTGATATTCGATTCCAAGGCACGGGTATTCGTTATGATTTTTTTTTTTTTGTTCTGTTTATATATTGTTAATGTTTCTACTGTTTATTTAAGTTTGGTATAACTGACACTTATTCAATTTGAGAACTTTTGTGTGTGTTGTAACTGGAATCAAGAAACTATTACCACCATTATTTATTTTTGTTATTGATTTTGTATTTTCTTAATGGATTATTAATTTTTTGACAATTGGTAGATAAATTATAATGAAATGTTTAAATATGAAAAAATAGCATTCAGGACATAATATTTATTTTAATACTGTAAAATTATAGAAAAATGAGTAAATATTGACTAAAATATCCAATTAATTTAATAATCAGAACATTTTAGTTTTATGTTTAAAAATTTAGATTATGCATTACTTTCAGTTCAATTTTATTGCGAAATAAAGTACTCAATTTGATTTTGAAACAGATACAATTTATACATATTCATGTTTTATGTGTAATTTTGTTATGTCATTATTAGCTCATGTTCATGAAAATGAAATAGTTTCCTCATCTATTAAACTAATATTTTTATTAATTTCGGCTAGTCACCTGAATAGAATACAATCTCAAACATACCAGGTATAAATTGATTAAACTGCGAATAAGCCCAATTTTCATAATTGTTTAAACTTTTGTGAAGATCCGCGTCCTACAGACCAGCCGTATACCTTCAATATGTGCATGGTATATGTGACCTGATATCAACAATTGATATTCAATATAACTCTGGAGAAGTGCGTGAATGTATTTTGTATCAGAACTGCGCATATGCCTTTTGTATTTATGTACTACTCTGCCGTTTGGCTGTGACAATCATGTTTTCATACAGTGTATTTCAGATATTAAAATGTGATTTTTTTTATAATGAAGTGTTTATTATTTTTAGCATTTTGTCCGATAGCAATTGCAATTTATATATCCCACTTTTGGTTCCAAATTTGACGACAGAAACATTTAAAAACATATTTTATGATCTCAAACAGTCGCATATATAACTGATAATTTCCATTATATTTATTATAATTTATTATTATTATTATTAGACAAAGATGTTGTTTACCTCTATCTCGAATAAAACATAAAAAATATAAATTAATTAATTATCTAGAAGTAAACTAGGTACTTTTAATGACAGAAATAATAGGGTATCGATTACTGATATATAAATCTATAGCATAAAAACTAGAATATATCGGTTAAATATTGTGTAATTTTAAGTACATTTCGCGAAGAACAAAATAGACAGCTATTAAAAAGCTGTACCTAGTTTAAGGTTTGATCTGAATGTGGTTAAAAGTAATTGATTCATTTGAAAATGAATGATTTTTAAATGGCAATAAAAAATGTTATCTAATGAAACTATATTACACAAACAAATGTTTTATATTATTGTAGTTTCTTTTCCTTGTAGACCTAAGACATGTAGTAACTCATATTAAGTAATTCGTCTCCGATGAGTTAGTTCCTCTGTAACCTTCTTGAGTTGTCATTAACTAAAATGAATTTTACAGTAATGGTTATAATGTTTTCTACTAAGGAAAACTTTTCATATATACTCAATTCATTTTAACCTTGATACTTTTCTTGTTTTACTAAACAGTTTATCGATTTTGAAATATCCTTTTAACTTTCTGATCATTGTGTGATAATTTCTGATTCATTTTTTGAAGAACTTTTAACTGCTACTGATTGCCGTTCGCTATCAGTTAGTTCATTGGAAATGGACGTGCTTATTTTCTATAAAATTTCTAATGCTATCTTGATATTCATGATTCCCTCAATAAAGTATTTTTAAGCAATAAATCATGATAAACATTAAAACCGTATTATTTAAATAACCTTACAATTGTTCTGCTTATTGTTATAAACTTACCTAACAGAATTGAATCCTATTGCATTATATTGCCATTGAAAATGTATTAGGCGGACAATCTATCTCTAAATGCACATTTATCTATATCCTCTTTCTTCTTCCTTTATGTAAATTGAGTAGATAATAAATAAAATCTCTTTTCCTTAACTTTCAAGGACGGAAAATAAAATCATTGACTAAATATTTGGTGAAATAAACTATTTGAACATTATCGCAACAATGAAAAGTATGCAAATTTTTTTTAAACCAAAATTCAAGGGAAAAAATTATTTGTCAATTAAACTAATATCACAAAAAACATATATTTTGAATTCTTAAACAAAAAAGTAAAATTTTCATGTAATGATATTTTCGGAAGTTTCAGCGGAAAAAGCAATATCTCTCTTTATTTTTAATTAATTAAAATTCAAATTAAAGTTTTTAAAAGTTTATTTCGTGTCGAATATTTCCACCTTCAAAGTAAATGCATGCTGAATCTGGTATTCTTGGTCAAACAGTGTTACATGCTGAAAGTCAAGAGAACACATAATCAGACACATATTTTCCAATTATTACTAGGTGAAATAAAGTCAGCCATGGAATTTAGAGAAAAAGATTTAACTTTTAAACATTTTTGAAGATGTTTATAATACATTTTTTGATGTAACATAATTCAATCTCCCCCTCCGAAAAAACTGAAGTTTCCTGTCTAAATGTAATTTTTTTTCGATTGTAAAAAATGCTATTGTCAATAAAGAATCTTGATTAGTCATACTCATCCATGTACATTGAAAAAAATTGCTAAACATATTTTAACAAAATTAATAAAACTTTTTTTTTCTGAAATCGTGGAATGCAAAATAGGAGAGAAACTTAAAACTGCTAAAAGAGAAATCTCTAAAAATATCAAAAGTTAAATGAATAAAGCATTTGATATAAAATGTGAAAAATCAATGCTTCTGGAAAAATTCTGGGAAAGGACAAAAACTTCTAAAGCAAAATTTTTGAATTATTTAAGATCTATAATATCAGAATAATTGCAGATATTATAGTCCTTGAAATATTCATATTTAGTTTTAAAAAATAGCAGTTCTATGTAGCACAATTTCATTTTTTTTCATTTGAATGCTTAAATGCATAATTCCAAAGGAATCCAAAGAAAATTGTGTTTGTAAATGAAAGAAAGGCAAGAAAATAAAATAGAATAGGAATGATAATTAAAATGAGTGAAGTTACACATCAGATCAGTGCAATAAATTAATTCTTTAACAGATTGCATTTTATTATTTAAATATAATCTTTTTCGCAGTATATAATTTCTCTTTGCATGTACACTAGTTATTCACAAGAAAGACACGTATAGCATATTTATAGATGTTTGCATTTTCATCCAATTAAGATAAAAATATAAAAGAAAGTTATTTAATCCTGATTATTAACAGCATTTTATAGAATATATAATATAAATTAATTGTTAAGTAAGAAATAAAATCATTGTGTTAGACTTTACGCAATTGAAAAAAAAATTAACTTTTTAGAAGTTTAATTTAAATTTTTCATTCTTCAAACATTTTAATATAATTCTAATCCAGATTGGTATAAAACAAATTGGGCACAATTTTTTTTTTTCATTGAAATGTGATAACGAATTTGATAGTGGTTTTAAAACAAAATACTTTAAAAAAATTTTTGATGACGTCTCCTTGTATCTGAGAAAGACATATCAATTTGCTGCAAAAAATGACTGTATTGTTAAGCTGTCTACAAAAGTTACATTTATATAATTTCAATTGAAAGCATGGATTAAAGCTTTCATTCGAGGGAATGCAGATACTTTAAGCTAAGAATTTATTCTAGAAATATATAAATTCGATGAAATGAAGCTTGCTAAAACTTCATAAGTTAAATAAAGTGCTGTCTGATGCACAAATCGCTATAAGAAAATTTAATTATCATATTTAATACATACACTAATAACTTTTAGTTAATTGCATGTCCTAAAAATTAAAAAGAAAAAGGATAGATTTTTACAAAATATTAAAAAAAGTGATAGAAAAAAACTGGAATAAAATTAGGGCAGAATAAAAATAAATAAATAATAGAAATTATCTACTCATTCATATTCAGAATAAAAGTAACAAGCTTTATCTGAGATGAAATCTAAAATTTTGGCAATGATAGGCAATCCAAAATTTAAAATTTTTGTTTAATATAGATCGAGTCAGACAAGTTTATTTTCCTCTCGTGAATAACTGCGCTTCTTGCAATGAATATGACCTGATTTTACCCATGAATATGGTATAAAATATGCGGGCATTAAAAAACAATATTTTAATAAATATAGTTTTAAGAAATAATCACGGCTTTCACCTCACAAATGTAAACTTTTATTTAATCAATAATATATGCTTAAATTGCTTTTAAATTCATTTTAATATTCGTGGAATAATCGTTTGAATATTTTAATCAGTTAGCAAGTGAAATTAAAAAAAAAAAGAAAAAAAAAGTATTCTGCCTAAAATTAGGACACAATAAATCAAAACTTGTAAAGTTTCGACACATTAATAAAATAAAATGAAAGGTGGTGATTTTGTTTGGTTACTTGATAATTGATCTAAAATTTTAATTTTGATCTATATGGTAAATCTGAATTTATCACGTGATGCAACGTTTCTGGTATCGATTTGTAATCTTTTAGTCTTCTAGATGGCAGCACAGTCTCTGATATTTATAGATATGAGCCTTGGAATTGTTAAAAGGAAGAAATTACTTCAACATCGGATTTATTTTTGTTTATTTATTTTATTTTTTAATCGCAGCTGTGCAGTTCTCAGAATGTATATCAGTTTAAAGTTTGTAAGAAAAATAATTTTAAAAATGAAACTGAGATTTCTAATTAAAATTAAAGAGTTGGAAATTTTGCAACTGTTTGATTAAAAAATTTTTTACTGAAATGAAGAAATGATTGCCAAATAAACTATTTTATTATTAGTTGATAATCTGTTAAAAATTAAATCAAACCAATTAAAAATATAAATGAATATCAAATATGCACCTGTATATAATGTTTCATTAACCTCGAAAATTATAATATTTAAATGACCTCGAAAATTATAATATTTAAATTATAATATTTAAATGTTTTTGAAAATTTTAAATTTATAATTTGTAACTATACATTTCAACTTGATCAGAACAAATAAATAAAAGAAGCATTAACAAAAGATTAAAAATGGAATACTATTTCATAAAAAACAGGTTATTTTTAAATAAAAATAATTAATAACAATGGTAATTAAAAGTAATATTTTTCTAATAGTGGTGAAACTGACAACTGTACAACTTACTGAAATAACAGAATTGCCTGCTCAAAAAATATAAATTCATAAATCAAAGTGTTTATCATCATTTTGATGATGAAGATAAAAAGGTCGCGCAGTATAATGTTATCAATCTAATCATCATTCTTTCAAGCAGAAATTGAATCCGGCTTTTTACACAGTTCATTGGCTGACATCATTCCATGAAGATCTGACGTCATGGAGGAAATCGGAAATAAACATCAAGCTTACAGCGTGATCGTCCGATGATAATACACAAATTTATTTAAATAATTAATTCAGATTTAGATCAATCTTAAAAGAAGGCCTTGTAAAGAAAGTATTTTTTAAAGGATGTTCATATATTGCGTTTGTTTTATATTATAATTTTTCTCCTTTAAAATATTGTCTAACACTGTTGAAAGTTTATAAATGCAAAAAAGCTAAATTAGAAAAAAAATTATATGAATTAAAAATTTGCGTTAAATTTGAAATTGTATCAATTCTCAATAAAATTTTAAGTTAAAAGTAAAATCCTTTTAAATAATGTTTCATTCATATCACATAGCATTTTTAATTAAATAAAATTCAATGAGAGAGTTTTACTCAGATTTAAGCGTAATCAAAAAGAGATTTCTCTTGAATAAAATTGCATCTGTTAAATTTTTTGTAGGTGCAATATAAAATAACAAATGAAGCCCAAACGAATCAATTCAAATTTAGTTTTAAACTATTTTTTTAAAATTTTAATTCAGTGTCATGACTAAGGTATGGTTTCTACTCAGAAGACAAACTTATAACCACTACCAATAAAACTATTGTGACGATAGAATCTGCGCTACGGAGTGTAGCAGATAACGTATACCCAAACTATCAAGACTGAAATGATTTTGTAAATTATTAAATGATAATTTGAAATATGTGTATCCCTTAAGGGTTCTGCGTTTATGTTACATGGATAATAATTTTTATTGCATTCGAATACCTATTTATCAAAGTTTTAAATCTTCTTCATAAAAAAAATTCTAAAATAAAGTATAAAAACAGGGGGAAAACAAATACAAATTTACTTATTTATTTTAATGATTTGAACACATATTGAAATCTGTAAGAAAAGTTTGCAGCACTGCTTTACACAGATTTAATAACATATTTTTCATGAATTTTTTTTACAATTAAACTAACCCTTCATTATCAACATCATCACTCATTGTGCTGTCTTCGTTATATTCCGTAATGCCTAGCAATATATTACGTTCCTTAAAGTATTCAACAAATATAATATCATCATTATTGCGTCATGTCTTTCTGATGCTGCCATTTTTTATATCGATTTATAAGATTTTGTTGAAAAATTTGACAAATGAAAAGCCGTTCAACTTTGTGGGGAAGAGGAAATAAAATGGTAAAAGATTCAAAAGACTTTGTTATGCAGAAATATTTTTTTTTAGTAATATGGAGAGTAAATACATGAGCGCTGCTATTAAATAAAGCTCTACAGTATTTCAAAAGAATAATTTTATATCATAATAATTATTACTGCCTGAATTATTTTTATTATTAATGTTTTAAGATCCTATGTTAAGAAATTCTTCAATTTTTTATTTCGCAATCCCTAAATTCATGTTTTGTTTTTATCTAAATTGATGGCATTGCCTGTTTACTCTGAACACTTTTTCAATTTTTAATATACTGAAACGACGATTTAGTTTTAATGGACATGATGGGCGTAACCGTTCGACTTTTGGAATTCAGTTGTTTTTTTTAATAAATATTTCAAAAGCTATTACATATATGCTCAAAATTTTTGGATTTCATCGTTTTAACATCGCAACTTTGTTATCTTAAAATGATACCATGTAACAATTCCCCTTTTTCATAATCATGTTTAAAAAGTTGTAAAGGGATATAATTTTTTTTTTCTTTTACTATTTACTAATATACTACATCATTTTGTATAGTAAAGCAATATTCTTTCATCGAGTTACAACTTTTTTGAGAAATATGCAATAACATTCGAAAAGATAGTCAAAAGTTTGCAAAATTCATTGAAAAAGCCATTAAAAAACCCCTTGAAATTTTGAACTTTAAAATGTTTAAGGTTGCGTGTTCAAATAACGTCCGGGTCACCAATGTAGCGAATTGGAAAGAGCGGGGATAGAACCAGGGACCTTGTGATTCGCAGCCGAGTAACATGAGCAATTGCTCAGGTAGCGTAGCTGTTAACTGGATTATAAGCTATTCACTACATTACTATAATAACTACATAAAAGTTTTGGGAAGCTGGTTTCATAATAAAAAATTATTCGGCAGAAAAACTGAATGGATATGTGCAATGGAAAATGTTTTAATATAATTGTTAATTATTTATGTAATTTAACTCAGACCTACAGTTTGTGGATTGTAATACACCTATTTCCTCGAGTCATTTCTATTGACATCAGATCTGTGAAAATAATAATTATTCAAATTATAGAAACATCTCATTTTCAACTTAACCTACTATATCATATCAATTTTAATCATTCTCAGATTTTTTCTTATTTTAATGAGTTCTGGAATTGCATATGATTCTTTATTTTACTTGCATGCATCTTTTTAATTTTAATGGAGAATTTTATTTCCGAATTTCCTGTTAATTTAAAATTTATATTTTAAAATGTTTGTTTTTTCCAATTAATATATTTTGATTCAATATAAATAAAACTGTGAAATCTACACGGAATGATCAGAAGTACAAGGGCTAATTTGTTTAAGTTTACTGCTATTTGCGATATCTTTGTGCTGAACATATTATTACAAAAGTATGAGGAATACAGTACAAGGAATACCTAATATTATTTTTGTATTAAATATTTGTTCTGATTTTGGAGAAGGGGGGGGGGGTAATTTTTTTTTTTTTTTTTTTTTTTTTTTTAATTTTAGCCACTTTCTTCTTTTGAATTTCCTGAAGAGGTTGCATTTATGAATGATGAATAACTGAATTAGAGAATAAATTTTAACATAATTAAAAAATGTTTTTAGAGTTTTATTTAAAAGTTAGTAATATTATTGAGAGTATGTCACTTTCACTTTCTGTATTTTGAATAGAATTTTGTGTTTTAAATCTCCTAAAAATGTAACAAATATTTTAGAGTTCTTCATTAAAAAGCTCGCTATTTCTTGTTAGCAGACATACATAATTATGCTATAACAGGCAAGAAGAGTAAACATTGTTGTACGAAGAAAACAAATATGGCGTTGTCTAAAATCGATTGACGATCAATAAAAATAATTTACTTTTAAAAGAAACCAATAGTTTTATGCCTCAAAGGCTGTTATATTACTCGAAATTGAATGTAGAGGTTAATGGAAATGTGTAAAAACTAAGTAATTATAGTTTTGCTTAAATAAGAAAGAGTACACTAATTTATATGCAAAATATAATTATATTTTTCTGTCTTCAAAACGATTCTTGTTCGAAGAAAAGGAATAGGATCTGTTAGAGTAACTGGGAATGAATTTTCCATAATCTTTCATTTTTTTCGATTTAATATATGGAAAATAGACCTATAATTTATGCGACTGCATAATTATATGCTGAAGGGTTCATTAAATATTGCTATATTTTCAAATCAGTTTTTTAGTTCATCAGTCATAGTTACAGAAATGTTCATAATTACTCCAATATTATATCCGAATTACTCCAGAAACTATGGGGTAATTGGGAACACGTGTTTTTGCTTCTAATCATAGTAATTTTACTGGTTTAATAATAATATATTTAAATGACAAGCAATTACTGTTTATTGACACAGAATTTATTTTACTGCTCGTTCCCATCGACTCCAAAGTTCTTTTTTTTTATTGTTTTCCAATAAAAATATATTTTAATTCATAGAATATAGAATATGAATTAATATATCATCTTAAATTTGAAATAATTTATAATCATTCTGTCACTTATTTTGTCAGGAAAAGTTGGAAAATTATTGTTTATAAAAACAGAAACGATTGAAGATTATGACAAAAAAAAGATGAAAATTGTTTAGGTTTAGAAACGAATTTGGAAATGAATTAGGATTAGAAATTAAATTTAATATTAGAAAGCAGAGCTCTCCCTTCAAGCAGAGCATTAAATCTCCTATTCAACTCAATAAATACTTTCATCATAATCTAGAAAATATGCATATTTTTTGAAAAATCAATTGTAAATTTTTCGAGATGACTTCCTCTATTTCAACTATCTCCATTTCATTTTGAAAAGAATCGAAATCATCATTTTCTGATTCATCCTTCAGTAATTTTTTTGCCATTTTCTCGAAGAATTTAAAAAAAAAAATTTTTTTTAATTTTTTTTAAAGAATTTTTTCAAACAGCATCAGATCATTATTAATAATAAATCTTCTTATACACGAAAAGTAATATGTATGTACATTACATGGTAGCTTCCTTAAAACTAATCTGTTGATAATTTGGCATAAAATAATGAACATTATTGGTGGAAATTTCTTTCTTTTTAAATTTACTTCCAATCATATGACAAATCATATTATTTCAAATTACATTGAATTTTTACATTATTATTTCATCATGTATAAAATCTTTTTAATACGTTAAAAGCTTGTTCATGCATGATGAAAGTTGTCAAAAATAAATAAGAACATTATCCTGTTTCCCAGGCAAAACTCCAAAAATGAAAACTGAAAACCATAATATCTTACAGATCCAAAAAATACGTATTAGCAATTTATCTTAAAAGTAATCGATGTAGGAAATGATTTAAGTTACTTAGAAACATTTTGGCGTAATTTTCTTTGAATACGATTACAACTTCAAAAGCAAACGTTAAAAAATAACAGTGAAAAAAATTGAAAAGTGATTTTGATTTTCCACAAACGTGTCTCAAAGAAAATTTGTATTTCCCAGCTCGCTAAATCTTTCTCTGTGTGTACTGAAATTATCGTTCCAAATTACTCCTTGTTCGCAAATATTTTTACTTACTTTTCTTAAATTACTGAAAATTAATTTAATTATATCAAAAAATATTGTGCATATCTGCAATAGCATCAGAAATATTTATTTAAAAAAATAAAAATGCGGATTTTCCACAGTCGAGTGGTTACGCCCTCTGTTTGCGGGACCATATTTTGTCTTTATTTATTTTCATCGATCGACGCTTCGCGGAACACGAGATTCAACGTTCATTATAAAATCGAGTATGGGTACATTTTTTTTTTCAGTTTAGACAATTTTAATACAAAACGGATTTTGTTTCTCCTCAGATAATATAAGAATTATCATATTTAATTAAATAAGATTTCTGATTAGAAAAAATAATTATTAACAGATAGTGAATATGACGGGTATTCATTATTTTTTTAATAAAATTTAAACTTCAATCGTGTAATTTAAATATTTACAATTCCATTCGACAATTAAATAATATACGCTATTTATAAATGAAAGCAAATATATTCCACAACTATTTGTTCCGTTATTTGTAATATTATTTTTTGAATACAATTCAAAAAGAATAGCTAATTAATATTTATTGGAAAATAGTCAAGTCATTTTAAATTGTGTTATGTTCCTTTAAATAAGATTCAATATTTTTCTAACTGATTGAGTGATAAGTTAAGATTGTGTTATCCAAAGAAATTTATAATTACTGAATAAAAGTTTAACTATATGTCGTGTCAGTAAAAATTACAATGTTAACTGTAGTGAATAAAATTTAACTTCAATATTTCTGTCGCAGCGAATAATAATAATAATAATCACAGATTCGAACTGGATCGAAATCTTAAATTGCTAGATTTTAGAAAACTGGAATATATCAAAGTAGTTTCCAACCAACCGATTGTGTGATTATTTTTCTAATTTTCTTCTCTTATGACCCTAATGTGGATGTTTTATTTTTTTCAGAGGTGTTTACTTTTACGTCTCTCCTATCACAAAAAGAAAAACATTTTTTCTTTTATATAATCAGCCATTCTTATTACATTTCCCATTTTATGTAGCTAAACAAAAACTTTTCTTTAAATTTCCACGTTTTTCACAATTAAATATAATTTCCTTTATTCATTCATATTATTATGAATATTTTAGTTAAGCCTAATTAAAGTGTAGTTTGAGTAGAAACGGGAAAAAGTGAAAATGATATTCAGATATGATATGATTCTCAGATATAGATACTTTAGTATTAAATATACATTTGTAAGAGGTGATCAAAATGGCTGAAATAGAAAAAGTTCTACTGAAATAAACAAACAGGCAAAGTAGACAACTGTCTAGAGGTCCCAATATTTTTGCAATGTTTTCAAGTCTAACTTTTTGTGCTATCATTTAATTTACAAAAAAAGCTATGCGTGCGACTTTATTAAAATTAAAATCAAGTATCGATTGATTTTCAGAATAATAGAGCTTTTTCCTCCATGTTTTGTGTGTTTTAATTTCACCCATTTTTGCCATTCTCATTCAAATTACACTATAAATCATTTGTTGTCATCGTATAATGTTATTGCACGACTGCGCAAAACTAATATTTAAAAAGAAAGCAAATGCTACTGTTGTTGTTACTTATGGCATTTGACATCAAATGTTAGAGTCTCCATACAAATATGTTAGACTAGACGATAAATTCGTAGTACCTTCTAATAAATGAACAACTCATTACAGAAACCTTGTAAGTGACCAAAATATCAAAACTGAATTTATATTGGCTGTTGATTGATTGACTGGTGCAAACACTCGTTGAAACAAGATTCTTGAAATATTCGTGCAGAAGCCCTACAAGTGAAAACACTTAAAGGATTTCTACCTTAAAAGCTTGATAACAGGTTGTAAGTTTGAGGTCGTTGGCGAGATTTATCAGATATAAAATTGTTACATAGATCGTTTCTGATTATTCTGTGCTTTGAAACTTTGTTTTAGACTTTTAGTGGTTATTCTCCCTTTTCTACTTTCAAAGTTTACTAAGGTAAGTTAATCACAATCAGATTTAGAAATGCGCTAAATTCTTTGTAGATTGTGTTTTATATTATTGTGCTATGTGCCACTGATGATGTAATGGGTATATTTGTGGACATTCCGGTAACAATATCGAATTTTCATCTTATATGCTATTCAAAATCACTTTTGATGGTTAATTTGGATGCATTAGATAACCGTAAATCGAACCACTCAGTCACCTGCGGTTTGAATTACATGCTCACGATAGCACTGAAATGAGAACTATGATTGAGTCTAATGACTATTACTTGCCCCATAACTATACCACATAACTAAGAAGGCACATCCCGTCATTTTAGTGAAGTCGACTCTTTCCCACACTTTATTTTATCCAACAAGAGAGCAAGAACCAACCAGAAGTTTCTTATCACCTCTTTAGGAGTGCCATCCAGCGGGTAATATATCAGGTAACCACACAAGGCTACTCCACCCGCCTGTTCATATGGCATACAGATTTAATTTGAAGGACCGGGCTGCGCGACAACATTAGTGGGAACTAAGGATGAGACCTAAGGACCATCACCGGCCATGGTACAAACCTTCCCCGGGAAGCACGTCCCGTCATCGGTAGGAGGTAGCCGACCCTCACTATTTTAGTGCCCACTAAGATAACGAGAAACAACCACCATGTCGGAAGCTTCTCATCCTCATGTTTGATGTGATTCCAGTAAGAGGAATATATTATATAAAAATTAACCTAAGTAAGTACATTAGGTTCTAAACAATAATATTCATTAAACTAATTTAATCTTCACCCACATGATGAAAAAGCATGTAATTTTCATTCGGGCGAAGAAATGAAAAATATCAAATATAAAAAAACGATTCTATTTAATAGAAAATTTTTGTTCATTTTTCTTACTAGGTCTCTTCTTGAAGTATAATGTTCCTTCTACTTCATCCAGCATGCGTTCGTAGAGGAATCCTAATATCCTATATCCTATATATCCTAATATCCCAAGGGACCTTTCCACTATGTTTATTATTATTATGCTAACTTCATCAAAACTTTACCTTGCATAGAGAACATTCTCTCCAACTACTATGTGGTATCTAGATCCATGAACCAATTTTCTGCATTTTCCTATAAATAATAATAAAAATATACATATTTCTGCTGGATAGTCTGTTTATAATAAAAAATATATACAAAATTCTGCTGGACTTTTATTAATTTGTTCTTGTCGTAATTCTTTGTTCTACTTATAATTACAATAATAGTAGTTATAATTCAAGTTCAAGATTCAAAATTTCTATCAAAAACTGTCGAAATGCAAAAATCTTCCTTTATAATGCATAATCAGCAAAAAGGAGCCTTTACTGGCAACACAGTTCTTATTTTTTTAGTGACTAATGTAATATTTCTCTAATGAAATGTATTTATATTAATGAAATGTATTCTTTTCTATCGTATTATCGCAGTCCTTTCCCACAGTTATCATATCCATCCTTATCATAGTCTATAATAAATTTGGTTTAAAAGTTTGAAAGGAATGGCATTTTTTTACACTTTAGCTATGAATTTTTCTTTAATTCAAAATGAAAATTCGCTAGATAAATTGGATATAAAATATAAAAATATTATAAGCAACTGCTTATGAGTAAGTTATCAAAACAGAAAAATATTATTTATTTATAAATATCATCCTTTGAAGGTTCAGGAAAGGTTCATAAAGGAAAGTTCACAATCATAACTTTGGATGCATTTTCTAATCTGTGATAATAATCTAATTTAATAACTGTGCATGCAATTTAAAGTGCACAATCATAATGCAAAAATCTATTTATTATTAGCATATTCAGCTTATGACTTACCACAATAATTAGAATTTGCATTGAATTCATAGTAGAATCAAATATATTTAAAATACTTGGAATAACTAATATGCATATTCTGAAATAGCATTTGTTCTTCACTGAAATCGGGATTATATGTAATTGATTATGGAAAATTTATACCAATTTGACGTTTTGTTGTTGTTATTATTATTAAAAACACAATCTTTATTCCGATGGCAACAAATTTTTTGAAGGCTATTTGAATCAATAATAAACGCTATCTTTAAGAATGATTATCAAAGAAAATGCTTGGAATGCATTATCACTATTGGTGGAAGCTGATTTGTTCGATCATATCTGAGTGAAAACAAAGAAAAAAGAACGTTTCCTCTCCAGCTAAAAATTACAAAACTTCTGTTAGTATTCTATTTTTAGAAAAAAAAATCAAAATTTTCTAAAAAATTAAATATGTATTAATGATTGTAATTGATCATAAATATAACTTGCAGGTTATAAATATTTTTATTAAATTCCAATAAATTAGAAAATAGCATAATAGTAGATACTTCGTCATTTTTTCTGCTTATTTATGTTTTTTTTTAATAATCGGAAATCTAAAGCATGCAACGGGATAATGTGCTTTTTGTGGCAGAGAAGTAGACGTATTGGTTATTTATGTCCCGCTCAATCATAGGAGGATTTCTAGATACATTATAATAACCCGCATTATCATGAAAACGAACAGCATTACAAAACCCTTTTCAGAAACGTTAGAGAAAAGATAAATATCATAGGAAACATTTTATTTCATGTCTTAAATATTCACAAGTGGTTGTTTCCAATTTTCGAAAAGGCCCACAACGCCAACAATTAATCTAACTTTTTATGGAGAAAATATTTGTTATGAAAAGAAAATATCGATCATCAGTTACCACAGTTTCACATCGCAATAAACAGATAGGTATAATCAGAGGATATTAACACTTAAAATATTTTGAAATTCGAACAGATCAGAGCATTAAAAATCACATCTCCTTTTGGTGAAAATTCCATCCAAAATTTTGAGCTAAGCGCTTGCGTTATTTATTTTAATTATTTTGTAAAATCATCATCAATTATGGAGGGGGGAATTAAGAAAATATAAAATTCTTTGATAATGATGTTTCTTATTTAATTTTTAAAAAACATTGATTTAGAGGCTTTTTAATCAGTTTTAGTTCAGTAATTTTCTGCCAATTTTTTATACCTATTTTGGTGATTAATATTTTTAAAAAATATTCCTTCATTCTATTCAAATTCAAAACCTCCATTTCCCTTTTCCTACCTGAACTTATTTTAGTTATACTTGTCAAAGAATCGTAAAATTTAGAATTAATCTCAAATTTTCTTTATGTTTGGAAATTTTAAATGCATAAATTATAGAAGTTTTAAAAACAATAGATTTCTTTTTGTTAAGAAATTGGTGTTGAATATTTCAAAATATTTTCAGAAATTTAGCTTAGAGTTAGGAGCAGAATAATAACAGTAGACTTTTTATTCTAAAAAGCAAAATAATAAACTATATTTTGTTTTTTGCTAGTAGAGTTACAGCAGTGTGAGTGTGTCATCAACCACGCCCAAATTTTTAGTCTGAAAGGCAAACTGTGTCGAGTTTTACCCAAATGTTGGCAGAATTGATCTTCTAGAAAATTTTATTTGTTTAAGATGATCCATTAATATTGCTAAATCGCAAGAACGGAATTTGTAAATATAGGTGGATCCCCATTACTTCCTGGATTTGATATTAGCTTTATACTTGTTTTATAGTGGAGACCTTTATAGGCTTAGCTGATTCGGCTACAAGTAAGCCAGCTAAAACCTGCAAGATTGAAGTTTTCTGCAATGTGACCAGATTCAGCTTAAAAAATTCTATAAAAAAGGATAAATGTGAAGAAAATTGCACAATATAATACTGGAAGGAAGTAAACGTCTAGATATTAATCGTTATCAAAGGTTTCATTTTTTAACAGTAATTAACAATAATTATTAAAACAGTAATTAATAATACAATATGAAGTAGTGCATAATTTTATTTACTCGAATAAATTAATTTCAATACCTATTGCTACTTCAATAAATATTTTAATGGAAATTCGAAACGAGCATCACAGTAAGATAATATTTTATGTTTGATTTGTCAATCTTTATTTCAAATTTCAAATTTATTCTTAATTATATAGCAGTGATAATGTAAGCACAAAAAGAAATGTGTTTAAAATCTTGATAACGCATATGAATATGAATTCAGTAATTAAAAAGATGAAAAATAATTTTCCAAAATATAATTAATATTATCCTTTTTAATTTATAAAAATTAGAGAAACAAATTATATACAAATAAAACTGGCATCAATGATAAATTAATTAATTGCATTTTAAAGTGTAATGTCAAGATTTCAATAATAAGCGCAAAAGCTATTGTAGGAAAACATTAAACATTTTTATTAATTTTTAATAAAAAATATAATTAAATTTTTGGAAAAGTTCTTTCTGAGTTAGCACTAATTACCCTAAAAATAATTATGTCATCTCTGAATAATAAATTGGCATCTCTGAATCCAATGATTAATCTTGTTTAGTGTTTTGTATAAATTTTCATGTCAATTTACACATGTCGCAATTTACAGCTAATACACCAGCTATAACCATTATCGTTCTAAAATATTCTATCGAAAATACATTTCGTCATTTCACCCGTGACCTCTGCATTATCAGTAATAAAATCTCAAATATTTCGTGCTTTGAAAGGACAAAGGCAAAGGCAAACTTTCAGGTTATGTTTGTCTTCAAAAATAGATCTCTACAAAATTCTACAAATATAAAGCTATACCATGAATGCTTAAGAGCGATTTTTACAATATTTATCGACTGTTAATTTCATTTCGGGGGAATCAGTATTTTTACTTTCAGTCCACTAGTAAAAATTCCTGTGATCTTAATATCAAAAGGTCTCATTTCTAAATTGGAAAATTATATTTTGTATGTCAATTCTACTTACTACAAACCCTTAATAAGAACTAACAACAGACTATGATTAACAATTATGATAACATAGCATATGATCAGTGCTGTAACGAGGGTTTATGGCGCCCTCGTCATATAAGATTTTTTTGCCATCAGTCGTCATAAGTGGCTTAATGAAGGCCATCGATATTCAGGGCATAGTTTTATCTTTTTCTGTTTTGTTTCTATGATATCCTCTAAAGCTGGTGTCACGGATCTCTATATTCTCCTCTCTCTTCCCTCATATCGCTACGCCACTGCGCACAACGTATAAAAGGATCTCTTGGTGAATCAGATTTATGTTTAAAATAGTCAAACTATCAGACTAAGATTCATTTAATTCAGAAGGTAATACTTTCTTGTGGTATTGCATATAGTGGCTAACTCAATTTTCATATTTTTTTCGGATACTTTTTCTCTTACTTCTTGAATTTTCACTCCGTATTGCTACAAGAAATGATGAAATGTCATTCTAAAACCAGTTTTAAATTCTTTTATTGTTTTTAAATCGGGATTTTTATTATTTACAAACAAATTTTCTTAAATAAAATCTTTAGTTTATCAGTTTTTTTCAGTTTGAGTTTCAAACAAAACTAAAATAAAATCTTCTGTTTTTGATTTATATAAAGTGTGTTTAATGACATTACTTAGTTGCCGCATTTTAGTCAATTCTGGCTATTTCATCCAAAACCAATAAACCTATACATATATAATATATGTATAGGTATATTATATAGGTATATTATAAGTTTAATTAAAATATCAGCTACTGATTAACTTAAAGAAAAAAAAAACTTAAAATATGTTATTATGTTTTCCGTAATATGCTCCAAAAATATTACGCCACAAGATTAACTTTTATGCCATCTTAGGATTTAAAAAATCAATTTTTAAGTGAATACACCTTAACTGCTGCATGATTTTCTTTCTGATATTAACAAAATTTAAAAAGCATTTTTTTTTTGTTCTTATTTTCAATACATTTTTTTATTCAATGAAAGTGAACAACAATGCATCAGCGAGTTTTATTTCAAAGATTATTATTGTAACATAAGATGAAGCTATACTTTTCATGATTAAAAACGTCGCACGAGATGATGTATTATATTTCCGGATTTAAATTAGCGATATCTGCAAATTGATATTTTTTATTTCTTTATAATTTTTAGAAAAAGACATTTGCTTATTGATTTATTTTTTAATTATAGATTTTTATTTTGGGTTCCTTTTATGGTTTTTATTTATCATGATTTGATTTCCTTTTCTTTTAAACACTTTAGCTAAAAATTATTCCGAAAGTTCTGATATTTATTCTTAAAAAAATGATGTGACCTTTAAATTTGAATTTTCAGATGCTGACTTGTTAAATTTGGCAGTAAACAACAGTTGAGATCTAATTGTTTCTTCAATACATCATGCAGTATTTCGAAAGCAGGCAAAAAAAGGATAATTAATTTCAGCTTGATAAATTTCAATTTGAATCAAGTTCTATTTTTTTCAAACAAGAAAGGTTTAATTTTAAATAATTATGCATTCAATATCAATAATTTAGCAATTTTGAAAGCAATATTCCATACGAACCATTTGATCGAGACATTTTAATAAATGCAAAAATGTCCTGTATGATAGTAACAAATTTTATTTTTATGTGAATATATCATTATTTACAAGTAAAGGAAGCATCCTTTGAATAAAGGAAGTATTGATGCCTATTCTATGTCTGCGAATTATTAGATGTTCCTAAATCACACTGTTGCGTTCACATTGTATCAGTTTTTAGTCGATTGGATATCAAATGTTTTCAATCGGACCCCGCATTTAAGTAAATGGCGCCTGCCGGATTTAGAAAGGGCACGTTACGAAGAGCTATTTTTTTTTATTATAATATGATCAATTTAATTTCATATTTCAGAACGTTTTTATATTTTTAATGATTAATAATTGTAATTGCAGGATTATATTTTTTTATTTTATTAACTTCGTGAATAGATATTTTTTAAAATTCTATTATGATTCCAGAACACTTGGTATCCCCATTTGTGTGCAATATTATTGAAACGGATATTCAATTTTATAAATATTCCAAGTTAATGTAATAAAACATATAGGAACTCTAACAATTATATTTGATAAAATGCTAATACTTTATCATTCATAGAATTTGTACATTTTACAAACTTATTTACTTGGCAACTAGGAAAAGAATTTTTAAAAATCAATTTGAAGGCGACCCCTTCTCAAGCTATAAATCCTAGGCCTAGCTTCAAATGTGCCACAGACAACATCATAATTATATTTATTGTCGATTAAGTTCAACTATGTCAATAATAGAGGTGGCAAACAGGACATTATTCTGGGAGATATTACTGAAAAGTGCAAAATTTGAACACATTTTTCTTGCTTTCTCGTACACAAATATATAGAGAAAGTACTGTAATCCTTTAAAAAAAAAATTAAATTTTGAGATTTTGATATTTTAAACTTCTCTCTGTCTGAAAAAAATACACATTCTTTTAATTATATCTATAAAAGCGTTAGCTCAAAATCACCGAGTTCACAAATGAAATATGGTTTTGTTGTTATAACACCGAAATTTTAGACTTCAGTCAAATTGCAGATGAGAGTTTGAAAGGTTAGAATTTAATATGTTGTTTTATTATCAGAATTGCCGATGAATATCATAGTTTGAAAAATCCATCAGCAATTTTCAATCTGTCTGTTCACGGATATGTTAAAACTATATATATAAGTCACAATGATCGAATTACATGAATTTTATGATAATTATTCACCAAAATTGCAGAAGAGGAACAAATTTTAGTTTCACTTTTAATTCAGATAGAAATGAGGATGTCAAAAATGTTTATTCTAAGAACTTCATTATAACATGCTATATGATTAGGTGTTAGCATGTATTTTGATAATTTTTTCACTTTAAAAAGGCATTTATCGTGAAAAATTGGTACAATATATATAAATCAAAATATTTTCCATCATTTTCTACAACTTTTTCCCATTTTGATCCAATTTAAATTGTCCTTTGTATGTTTACCAATAAATGTCGCTGATTAAAATACATACAAACATCTAATATGTTAGTGTGCAAGAAAGTAGAGGGCGGAACGTTTTCATTTTTTTTTTCCTTATTTCTAAATCTTAAATTCTATTTTCTTAATTCTAAATTCTAAACAAAAATTTGAGCAACCGATTTTTATTCCTTACGACAGGCAATTTACACTTTTCAAGTTATTATTATTTTTTCCTCATTTTGTTTATGGCGATGATTTATATTATTCTATTTTTTATGACATTATTTTGATATGCATTTAAAACGGGCACATCATTATTTTTATTTATCTCTATTGCAAATTAAGCGTAAAATTAAAGCTGTACAAAAATTATCATTTGTATAATAAATTGTTCAATTCAAACAAAGTTTCTATTAAGAAAATGAGATAAATAACAGATAGTGGGATTCGTTTGCTTAAAAATTATATAAAACAGAAGAAAGGCAACAGTTAATTCTTGCAAAAATAGCAGTAAATATTTTTTGTTGCGAAACATTCACAATCACAATTAAAGATGAAGTAAAATAAAATATCTAGGTGATCTCAAAAACTTATATATCTCAAAAATTTTTGATTAATTTTATATTTAACAAAATTAATTAAATTTTTAAACATAATGTGAGTAGACCTTGAAAAAAAACGAGAATGATGATTTGAAACAAACAAGCAAAAAAAATCATTTGCAATATTTTAAAGCTTTGTTTTCTCCAAAACTTAATAATTTCCTTTCTCCGCAATATTATACGAGCCGCACGTCTTGTCTTATTTCAAAAATCAGCTTTCCCAAAATAATGCTGTCAGTAAAAACGCAGATTTTTTTTTTTTTTTTTTTTTTTTTTTTTTTTTTGCAATTTTAATTGATAATAATACAATCTGAGAACATCTACTGTTCTTGATTCAAAAAATGAAAAATAGATTTAATATCTTTTTCAAAACAATTAATGAAGGTAATTCTGGGAAAATTTTCAAAAATGTTAAAATAATAACGAGGCGAAATCTGATCTGAGAACAGGTAAGACAGAATTTAATTAAAAATGTAAGATAAGACTAAGAGAAATGAAATAGGAATGAAAGTATAAAGTTTGAGGTAAAAGTATCACTTCAAAAACTAGATGGGAAATCAGCGATGTTATTATTTTTCTTATATAAATGTATCGTTCTTTCGAAATAAAAATTTTTTTTTTCGTATTTTAAATTTAAATTAAAGTTTCTGGCGTAGATAGAGTGCAACTTTATCCGATATCTCTACTGATTGTTGATTCATTTTCCATCTTTTCTGTGTGTGCTTCTCTAATTTCGTCTTGGTTTTTTATTATTTTGTTTTTATTGATCAAGAAGCTCTCAATGTGAAAAAAGTAACTAAATGAAATTAAAAAAAGAAAATACAAATCTTAAGGATAATATTAGAGAGCTGTTTAATTTTAAACAATCCCTAGTAAACGGACTGTCACTACGTGTCATTTAAATTATAAATTTAATTCCAAGAAAGCAGTCATACATCAAGAAAACATTGGTCACAATAAATAAAAACTGTTCTAATAAACACATTTTTTAAGAGTGCAAAGTATCCTAAGATAGAAGGAATTAAAGAAAGAAATAGTATGTTCTCAAAATCTATAAATTTGATACTTAAATGACATTTTTAGACTTTCGTAGATCAAATTTAGACGAGATTGATTTTTTTTTCTGTTTTGCTCGGACATCATTATAAAAGAAAGATCAATATAAGACATCACTATGGCATCAGACTTGACGTCCGTAAATATAGATGTTTTGATAGTTCGGTACTAAATATGGATATTCTTAAAAAACATTATTATCGACAGTAAAAATGTCTTTCTCATGATATTATTTATATAAAACTTGATTGCATAAAAGAAAAGAAAAAGGGATTTTGACTAGATAAAGAAATTAATGTAAAATTTTAGTTATTTAGATTTAAAAAAAATTCATTTTCGTGTTCTGCTATTTGAATATAAATTCAAGTTTTTCGTCTTCCTAAATAATTATGATTAGCTTTAAATTACTTTCTGATAGTAAAATTCTTTCATGCTTATAATAAAATCAATTCATGCTTATGATAAAATTAATTTCATGCTTATATCCATCTTATTCAAATTTAATAATTTCGTAAAGGAGTATAAAGAAGTCAAAAGCTTTTCTGTTATTTTTTTTTAATGTATTTTTATTTGAATCTCACTATCATAAAAGAAAGGACATAATGAATAAATTGTTTGTAGAAATATACAGCTTAAACATAGGTAATATCCTATATAACAGAAAGGAAAAATAAATATACAAATTCAACTTGTGTATCAGAAACGTCAAGATTTTATGAGTCTCTATATATATCAGATTCGAAAAATATCATTTATATGTAATAATCTTTTTGTTTTGATTAAAATAATTTTTATTTATTCTAATTTAGAAATACCAAACTTGGATTTAGTATTTCTAAATCTATATTTACTTCCGTACCTAACACAAAGTAGGTAAAATAATAAAACTTATTAACTAACTTGAATTCTTGAACAATACGCTAAAGATGGAAACATTATTAGAACAACAATTTAAAGTCATTATTTGTTTATTTTCAAAGAACACTCACTCATATAAAGCATAATATTTTATTAAATCATTAATATTGAAAATGAAATTGCAATGAATCGGTAACACATAATGTATGAAATTAAAAAAAAATGAATGCAAAACTACAAAAATATTTCACTCCTTTAATTTACAAAGCAGGTAACTTCAAAAATAATATGTCAGTGTTTATAACTGTTTTACTTTCTTGTATACACAAAGAAATTGTAATTATCAAAAAATTCGACATCAAGATTTTCACGTTTCAAGAACAGAAAACATAGTCTTTGATATATCATGTCTGTTTGAATATAACACTCAAAAACACATTGAAATAGAATGATGAAATTTTGTATGTAGTCTTAACAAGCTTTTAAATTTATGTCAAAATTTCGAAATGAAATCTGTCAAAAGAATGTACATTTATTTGATCCCATACATGTAAATATGACAATTCATAGAAGCATTTAACTGTAAGGAAGAAATTTTATGTACAGATTTATAATCAGAATCATAAATATGTACAAAGTTTTGGCATCAAATCTCTTTAAACGGATGCTAATCTGTATAATTGTTAGATAAATAAAATTTGCCGTGCTGCCTTCTAGCCAAAATTATAGATATGTGTTAAATTTTGGATCCAATCGGTTGAAAAGAATACATATGAAAAGAATACATATGAAAAGAAACATTAAGTTTTCTTTACTATAGTACGAAACATAAAACGCGTTTTATTGTCTTAATACAAGTGCAAATATGGAGAGGGGTGGTGGTGGATATTCATGCTTACGAACAATCACATCTTAAAGGGTTTGTTCTCTCCTTACTCTACTTCACCTCCATTAAGTTCTGAGGATGGTGAGGAGAATAGGAGATAAATAAATAAATAATAATAATAATGATACAATACCAGTTGTGTATGAGTACGAGAAAATCGAGAAATGGACTCTTCCTCTGTTTTGTGATAATATCTAACTTTTGTGATAGTATACTGTTTTATAGAGTGTATAATTCTCAAATATTACTATGCATTATTATATACATACACGTAGCTTAACAATAGTTATTCTATGAAATCTTAGCAACAAATTTTTTGTGACAGTTTTTTTTTCTTCTTCTTTTTGCTGTTATAATTTCTAGGAAAATAGAGTTTTCCTTTTAATCAAGCTAATTTTGGAAACTTACGTCTTTATTACTTCATAGTGAATGTTCATTAATCATCCTATCATTAACTAATTAGGATCCCATCATTAATTCAATATGAAGATTTTAGTTTCTGATACGGAATAACATCTAGAATAGACATCTAATAATAGAATCTGTGTTCCAACAAATACTTTTGAAAAATATATTAGCATATATTGAAGTATAAAAAAAATGCGCTTAGTCGCCGTTTATAATTATTTATAATTAAAACTGAAGTATTTCGCGTTTATGCGTTTTTTTAAAATTATCTTATTCTTCTATCTTTAAAACATTTCGGATATAAAAACATACATTAAAATATATATTTAATTTTTTCTTCGCTCAGCAAGGCACTATGTCCAAATACAAAACACTTGATTTTAAGAAAAAAAATTTTCTCAAATTGTTACAAAACTAATGTCAAAAAATGCAATTTTATTTAATACAGTTACTATTTGGACAATGATAAAATCATTTGGTTAAAGTTGTTTTAACATCGGATCAAAGGATATTTGGATCAAAGAATGATTAAGGATGACTAATAATTAATTTTAATAATTTTCAAGTGTATTTATTACATCGAGGAAATTTTTTTCCTAACATTAAAAAATCCTATATTGTAAAAAAATATTTAAATAATAATAATTTGATAACCAGTTCAAAGAAAGATATTAATTAAATCAAAATTAGTTAAATTTTTTATCGGTAAAAAAATTTATGAAGTTCTAAATGGAAAATCTTTTGCTACAATCAACACTCATAATTTATTTTTCGTGTAATAATACTTTCATTTATCAGAATCAATGACTTTTAATAACTAAAGAGGTATAATGAGTGGAAGAAACTATTCTAACAGTAAAATAGTGGTAGAAAGAATCATGGAAAAAAAATTTCCGCTGAAAAAATCCGAAGTTTTAAGAATAATAGATACAAATATGATGGACTTGAATGAAGAGAATGATGCCAGATAAAAAAGTAATTCCACGATTACAAATATTTCAAAGAATTTTTTTTCCAAAATATAGAATTTTTAGCATTTTTACTTCTGGAAAGCTTCGCAGTGAAAAAGACATAAATCGAAAGCAGAAAATTCGTGCACCCAGCATGAAAGATAATGAAAAAAAAAAAAATCCTTTATTTTATTTTTATACTAACGCATTCACTACCAATTTGTGCTCAGAGGGGTTTTCTTTTATGGACTCTCAATATTTCCACTCAGGTTTCATAATTTATGGAGTATTTATGCAGGGCAAAATATGGCAGGGTAAGTGTAATGACGCTGTAAATTAGGCCTCTCTGCATGGCGCTGCGTCCTATCCATGAAGAAACGAAAACAAAATAATATTCACCATGTCAAATCCCAGTAGTAGCGAGACTGCGCGGCCAAACAGCACCTCATCTTCCTTCATCCGCTGAAATCAATATGGCTATCCCAGTACCATGTACACGTTTTAGTGACAACTATGAACTAAAGGAAGAACTCGGGAAGTAAGTGATGTTTAAATTCATGAAAAAGCATTATATTAAGCGTTCGTATTCCTATTCCATATTCTAGCGAAATGAGGATATTTATTTTAAGGGTTCGCTTAATTTGATGCCGGGAGTTAGGGTAAAGTACGGTCTGTGGAGATTCATATATTGACAATATATTTTAGGCTTACGTTGTTGTTTTTTTTGTATTTCAAATGTGTGGAACAAATTCAAGTTTAGAAATTTTCTCTGAATCTCAATAGAATTTAAATATAGCTTAAAATGCAGTTTCTGCATTGATTTGATTATAAAGGACATTCTCTACATGGCGTAGTGAGGATCTGTATATTCTCTAGGACAGAATTTCCAAGTAGCCCGTTAGTTCTGATGAATATGCTGATGTATATTGTTTGCGTATAAATATTAATAGTTTTGGGGAACTTAATACAATTTGGAAGAATTTTTTAAATTTTAATTTTAGCCAAATATTGTTGGATAGATATATTTTTCTTCCACAAATTTTTCATGCGCATTTAATTACAATTTATTTCGTTAATTGTTTTGGATTTCTGTCCTCGAAAATATTTCATAAATTATATGACTTTTAATTATAATCTGATTCTATTTTTTTTCATTATAAATGTATACAGTATGATAAAATCGGTATAAACATATTACGTTGATAGTTAGATGGGTATAAACAGATACATCTACAAATACAAAACTAATAGGTTTTGATTTTAATTCTAATTATTTTGTTAGGTTTATTGTTAGATTGAAAATTTATTTAAACAATTTGAGTACATTTTACTGCAATCATAAAACTGTTTTTAGAGAAATCAGACAGTAAAAAATTAAAGATATTCTTATATTTGTTAAACTGTGTGTTTAGTTTTATAATGTAATTATTAATTGAGTCACATATTCAAATAAATCCCTGATTTCGTTTTCCAGACGAAATTTCCTAATATTCTCGCATGGAAATATGAAATTTCAAATTGTCAAGTTTCCAGTTCAATATACTTTTATTTGCCTTTTCTTATTAATATCTTAATTTATTTTTTCAAAATAAAGTAAACACCCGTTTTAAATTAATATTTTTTAAAATAATTTTTTTAATACCTGCTTTCCGAGAAGTTATTCCATAATTTCAAATATAATGATTTAAGATATATACATTAAAATCATTGCTATTTTTTATGCAGAATAGTTCACTTTTTTAAAACTATCTTGCAGATGATAATAATATCTTGTAATGTACTGTTTATGGGTTTTTTTTAAAAAATTATATCTTGAATTTATTTTATATGCTTTTGCAGAGTTAGCAATTTTCAATTCATATTTTCATTTTTTAAAAATATACTTTAGATACATCTATTTACCGTGATAAAATTTTACTAATAGTTTATTTGTTTTTTAACGTTTCAAATTATTTTCTTTTGGAAGGTAATAAAGTTTATTTTTTAAAAACATACTTTTAATTATATTTATTAATAAATGGGCAATTTTCCTGCATGTTATTTATTTCAAAATTTTATAATCAACTGTAAACATGGAAAACATTTTTTGAATTTTCACATATGATGATGGATTTAGATTTTACTTATTAATCTGACACATTTAAACAAATTGGATTTTTTTTTCTTTTATTAGCATGAAGAATTCACATAAGTTAAACATATTATAATTCATCTTAATTCGTTTTTGTGGTATTTTTAAATAGATGTATTCTATAAATAGTTGCATAAAAAATTCATGATTTCTGTGAATTTCTGTCAATTTATTTATGCTTCATACATCAATTTATTCATTTAATTTTTAAAAACTTTTTGTTTAGTTATTAGATTTGCTTCTTGTCTGATTTATTGTTTTAAATGATTTTATTTATTTATTTTGCAGGGGTGCATTTTCCATCGTTAGAAGATGTGTACAAAAACAAAGCGGATTAGAATTTGCTGCAAAAATAATCAATACAAAAAAATTATCGGCAAGAGGTAAATTTTTTTATGCATTCAATGCTTTTTCAACTTTTATTTATGTAAAAATATCTATAAAAGTTTTTTTTTTAAATTTTTTTTTTATCTGTAACAAGGAAAGATCATGTATCATTATGTATTATTATTATTTCAAATAGTCAAATTTTTAAAAACTGGAATGAATGTAAGAGAAATGTTATTTGTTATTATTGTAATATTTTTTGAAAAGCTATTAAATTTTTATGAAGTTAAACAGTGCTAATTTTATACTTACCATTTCCTCTTGCTATTTCTTCAAGTTTTCAATGTTTGTGAGCAACAGTTTTGTATTTTAATTATTAAAAATCTATTTCCTTTATTCGGAGGTTTTTTTTTTAATTTAGTGAATTTTTCAATAAATGTGTATGGTTTATTTATAAAAATTACTAATTTATATTAGTTGTTGTCTTAGTTTATCTTCTTAAGTATCTAACTCAAATAATTAAAATTGTTATTAAATAGATTTATTCTATGAAATTCTAACAATAGAATCAAATTTAGAATTTGTCAGTATTGAGAGTTTGAAACATAACAGACCTGATTTCCTTATGCTGGTTAATGAAAAGTCAGCCAAGACTTGTAAACAGTCAAACTGTAGTCAGTGATACTCAAATATGTAATTAACAAATTTTACGAAAAATGTTAAGGTTTATTGTTTGAAATACTGTTCTGCAAAGTTTGAAATTAGAACACACATTAGCTATTCATGTAGATAATTTGTTATGCAGTGTGTGCCTTATCATTCGCTTTTATTCATGATGGTTTAATTAATTTTTTTAAATTAAATTATTCACCAGAAAACAATTTGCTTTGTAATCTTTTAACTATTAAATCAATTAATAAAGTAACACATAACAATTGTGCATTTCTATGTTTTATTAATGAATTAATATATTTGCTTCTCAAACTATTTCTATAACAGTATTGGCGGGGGGGGGGATGGTGCCTCAGTTTTTAAGAAATTGTTGTTTATTTTATGTAACATTTTTATTTATTTATTTATTGTAATTGCTAAATTTTTAAATGAAACCTTTTTACTCAAACCGTATGATATATTTGATTATTTATCCTAACATATTTTGCAATCTAAGACTTTAAAAAAATATATTATTAAGAGAGATAAAAAAAATGTGCTCTACTAGTTTTTAAGAAGGTTTTTCTTAATCCTTATTTATAAAAAGATGAAACTTCTTTGAAAAATCATGAGAACTTTCCATTTATTGAAAGAGGTGTTATGCATAGAAATGGACTATCAGTTGATACTATTGTTGATGCACAAGTTTGGGGCGCGATGTAATTGAATAAAACTTTGATGATATGTTTATTTTCTGTTAGAGGAATAATTTGATAATTAATATATTAATATAAAACATTTAAATTATTGCAAAGTTTTTATTTCTATTGCTTATATAATGAAGACATCCTTTTCCTTTTCTTTTGGCTTTTCATGAATCATCTTATCAATATTAAAAAAATAATAATAATTAATTCTTGCCCTGGTTGTTCCCATTCTAAATTATGTCATTTTAAATTAAATATATTAAGTCTCTATTTTTTTTTTAAATTTTTTTTTTGAAAAATTAATTTTAAAGTTCTAATTTTTGAAAAAGTAATATAAAATGCAAATCAAAATTGTAAACTACTAGATCTAGATTATTTTCTAGATTACTGGTAATCACCATATTCACTATTAAATTTCATGAAGGGAAAAATGAATAACTATTTATAAATGCCACTTCCTCAATAATGATATAAGAATTTTGGGCACATTTTAATTTAATACTAGTTACTTTTGGCAATCGGCTTGTTCCTTTAGATTGACATTTTAGACTGTGAAATGATTAATATGGACTGCATTTCAACGACAACAACAAAAAAAACACCTTGATCTTGTTAATTATTATGACTGAAAATCATGAAATAATTTATTGCAAATTAAAAAATGTATGTATTAGGAATTAAAAGCAGAAGTCAAAATCCTATTATAGAATTAGTGATTGGCAGAAATACACAGTTGAATGTTTTGATGAATGAGCTTGAATTACATCACAAGATTTCAAAATCTTGTTATGGACTATATGAAATTGAATAAAAAAGTATTTTTTAAAGTTAATTTTTGTGTTTTAAAGTTTTACAAAGACCATTTTTGTAAGATAATTGTTTTAAGATATGAACATCAATTTTCATTGGTAAGACATAGTGATTATCCATCTTGTGATTATTATGCCAATTTTTCCTTTCAATTAAAACTTTTTGCTTGAAGCCTGTTTATTGACCCATTCATTAATTAACTTAAGTATTAAATTCTTTGCAACTGTAAAGACATTTAGTGAAGCAATCTTTGATGTTTTATTTACATTTGACTGATAATAAATAATAAGAATGATTCCTGTGTTAGGTACCTTAGCATTTTATACATATAAATGTAGAAAGACTTGGATCATTTTCTTAATTATATCAATTCTGATTTATAATTATTCATCTTAAATACCACTATTGCCATTTTTTAAAAGTCTAGATAATGCAATGTGCATATTGAATAAGTTAAAAAAATCTAATAAATCTATTTAAATAATTGATAGATTTAATCTGGTAACTTTAATTTTACTAATTGACAGCTGTGGCATCTGTTTTGTTGGGTGTGTTTTGTAATTTAGTTTCTCTATGAAATTTTAATTTCTCTGTTCTGTTTCCTTCTCTGTTTCTCTTAGCAACCAGCTTAGCCATTCTAATATTGTAAGCCCTTGAATATTAATTTTATGAATGGAAAAAATTGCATATATTATATAGTTAAATGAATGGAAAATGAAATTTGCTACACAAAAGAAAGCAAATGTACCAGACTACTTGATGTTATTAGTTTTATTAAGTAGTTTTTAAATATTGAGCTTTGCTTATCATCCTGCTCATGTAATGTTCCAAAATGACATCCTTTTTTCTTTAAAATAAATGTTCGTAACAACAAATTATGAATTGAATTTCTTTCAGATTTCTTTAAATCTGTCTATAAAGATAATATTTTAAAAAAAGTTATTGTGATATTTTTGTTATTTTCACTGTTTTGTCTTTTTCCTTGCTACCTACCTTTCCTTTATTTTCATCAAATTTTTAGCAAGGGCATGTATTTTTTTTATTTCTGCTAATGCATTTAAAAAAAAACTTACGTTTTAAAAATTTGATTATGTTTCTAATTTCTTTTTTCTTGTTACAGATTTTCAAAAACTGGAACGTGAAGCAAGAATTTGTCGAAAGTTGAATCACCAAAATATAGGTTTGAATATTTAAATTTTTTCTCTAAGTGATTGTATTTATTGTCATTTAGCTCTGCTAATTTATTATTATATATTGTATGTGCATTAAACAACTGTATAAAATGTTATTAAATTTATTCTGAATTCTTCTTGATCTCAAAGATGAATTATCATAAAAAGATGTCATTTAAAAAACAAAATGGTTTATTTATATAAAAATACTATAAAAGTTCCCTTTGATTTCAAAATATGATAATTTTTGTTGTATGGATAGGAAATCAATTATAAACTGATACTCTATAAATTAAATTTTTATAGTTTACCTCTATAATTTCTATTTTGTCAGAGTTATCTTCGTTTATCTTTTCTATTTCTTTACAAATATGAATGTTATATAAGTCATAACAGTTTTATGGTGATTTGTTTCAATATAACAAAATAATTCAACTTTCCCATTTCTGCCAATTAATTAAAAAATTATTAGACTTTCTAATTATTAGTCTGTTTTAAAACTGTTTTGTAACATTATAATAATTTATAATGTTAAGTTCATATAATTTTGTTTTTCTGAAGAGTCAGTTGATAGCTTTTATTTATTTTTTAAACTTTACTATCTCCTGGCATTATGAAGCATTTTTTAATGTGTTGAACAAATTGTTAATAGTTGTGAAACTGGAAATTTTAATGTATCGTATGGGGAAAGGAGGGAACTAGTTATGATTTTTAGATGAGTTAATTCGATATATACTTTCATAATGAAGTTTAGAGGTGACATTTTATGAATTCCTTTCTGCCATGAACTTATTTTTTAAAAGGTTTGCAATTTCAGTATTTTTTTTTAAAGTAAATTTTCTTGGGAATAGAAAAACACACACACACAAAAGTAATTAGTACTTTGTAAATAACAGTGTTAATTGATAGTCTAGTACTAAATTGGAGCATTTTTCATTGAAGTGTTAAACATGGTTTAGCTCAAGGGGAATATTCTTAATTTTTTTAATAGAGGTTTATTTCTTAATATTTTAGTTCTTTCTTTTTCTTCAGAAAATTCTGATAATTAAATTTATGAGCTTTTAGTAGCTTTAGTTTAAAAAATGCTAATGCAAATTTTTATTTATATACATATAATTTTATTTTAATCGATTTCTCCATGGTTATTAGTTTTTTTATATCAGCAACCTGGAAATTAATCCTTATTATCTACAATTCCCTCCTGTATTAGATTTGTTTGGTTGTTTATTGAAAGTGTTGTGAATAATTCACATAGTTTTCCTCAGAAATATTTAAGCTATTATTTAAAAATTTTAAAAATCAATTTATAAAAAACAAATACAAAACATAAATGAATTATTGAAGTAAAACATTGGCATTTTCAGCTTAAAATTATTGAAATAAGAAATATTCTTAATGAAACAATACTTAATGATTCCACAATTTTTCTTTTCTTTTCTTAATCATTATTTACTCAAGTTTTTTTGTTTGTTTGTTTGGAAGGTTCTAATTGAAAAAAATTATGGGATCAAAGTATAAATTCATACTAAGTTAACAAGTGCAGCATATTTATCCTCCTTTTAAAAAAGGCAAATTGAATAAATTCCATATTGTTGTTGTTGGATTTGTCCATTTTAAGACATTTTTCTAAAAATTAGTATTTCTAATAATTAAGTTTTTGTTGTTGGTTGTCAAAATTAAAACTATGAGAAACTTTTATTATATTTCTTTCATTAAAATACATGTGATGTAAATAAATGTTTGTGATATAATAATTTAATAAAACTAATTCTTAGAAAAAATTGGAACATAGTTTTTTTCCCCCCTCATTTGAGAATTTTTATTTTTTTTATTTTAAGTGTGACAATTATCCATTATACTGTATTTTTTTTAAATAGTCTTTCTTCTCTCCCATTTCTATTGACAAGCATTTAATATATCAATAATTTTCTGCGTTATTTTTGTGTAATTATTTTACTTGAAATTTTGCCTTTCTCTTTACTAATTATGGAAAGTCAGGAATTGTCATCTTTGTTTACTCAGTTGATTTGCTCATTTTTGAATAAACAATTTGAATGCTTTTATTATTATTTTTTTTGTTTTATATTACATTTTAATATTAATATATTGTGAAAAATACAGAAGCACACTTTTAATGCAAAATAAAGTAATCCTTTATCTTTGATATACTATTATTTGTATTATTTTTCTTAAAATGATATCTTAGCAGTTTTTATTTTTTTTTAAATGAAATTTTCTTGTCAAAATGAAATAAATTTAAAATAATTGCTTGTAAAAAAAAGGTCTAATTGTATAATATACTGAGAAATATATTAAAAATGTGCAAAAAAAAAAAAAAAAAAAAAAAAAAATTAATCATATTTTTAGAAGCAAAGAAATCTGATAAATTTCTGTAATTTTTTCTCCATTTGAATGTGTCTTTGCCAATTTCTTTTACTAATGCTGTGAGATAATTAAATATTTCCAGGCCAAGTTATCATTCCTTGGAAAAAATTAATTAAATAATAGTATGTACATATTATTATTACATTATGCTTTATTCATTTATATCCTAATCATGTAGCCATCTAGAAATATATAAATGCTCTACGAATGTGAATCATGATATCGATTGATTATTAAACAAAAATGATCATTACTGGAATGATTTGCTTCAGCTTGGCGTCATTGAGCTAAAAAGTGCAAAGCCATTAATTGAAACTAATAGTTTAATTAAAACAGAAGATTATACATGGATCTATTTTTTAAGTACTTCATAATGAATATAGTGAATATCTATAGGTTTAATTATATTTTTTTAAAAATATTTAGTTTTCAGTGCTTTGTACCTCAATGAATTGTTCAATGAAGATTCAAATTTTTTGTTGCTATAAATTTTTTTGATACTATTAAAATTATTTATATTTTGTTATTATTGTTATATAAATTTTAATATTAAAGGATAAATATTCAACTTAAAATTTTTAAAATAAGATATTTTTAAAAATATGTTTATATGGACATGTATCCTTTTTGAGGAATCATATTTAATTTATTTTTGTTTCTAATTTCCATAATTTTCAGTAGCCTTCAATAGTTCCATCACCAATTCTTCAAAGAAACAATTATTTAATTCCAAAGAGGATAAAATAATTCTTTTTTTTTAATTTTTTATTATTATTTAGCATTCTACTACTTCAATATTAGGCTCTTTAAATCTATATGAATTAAAGTCATTTTTGAATTTCTTGAGTTAAAATTTTAGACATGCTAAAGCAATTTCATAATGAATCCTCTTATACTCCAGCTTTTTTGTAGCAAAATATTCAAGATGATGATTGTGTAGGGACTTCACTGTTGTCATTGCATTTTTTATTATGATAGGAAATACCATTATAATACAGTCACATTTGATATTATATACAAATGTTCTGCTGTTTGTTTCATAGAAATTTCTAATCTTTTTAGAACAGTTTGCATGCCTGAAACTAAAAAAAGTGAATTATAGTAAATAGTGTTTTTTGTTATATGAGAAAAAAGAAAAGAAAAAAAACAACTGAAATTTATTGTTGAATAACTAAATTATATGGCTGGGAAGTTACAAACTATAAAATATTGTAGAAAATATTTTGTTAAAAATGCATCTGTTCATTTGGATACAGGGAAATTTTTCTATAAAATATTTCCCGAAATATGTTTTGGATATTGAATATTAACAAATTATAAATGGGGAGACTGTGATCACATTAAAAAAAAAAGTTGGAGACTAATCTCATTTGCATGGTAGACAGCAGTGAACTCACATTCTGTGACTTTGAAGGAATTTGTTTTATTTTATTGCATTTTTTTTGTAATTTTTTTTTACCCATTTTGAAAATGGATTCATGCAATTCCAATTGTGATGACTCATCAGATTTTTCTAGTAGTAATTGTGAGGTTTTAGATAGTGATGCTTATTTCTCGGAGGATAGTAACATTTTTCTATTGAGAAAATGCTCACATACTTATTTTTACCTAGCAGTGGGTCACATAAGAATAATCCAAACATTGTAGATAAATTGGATTGGACTAACTGATGAGGTGCCAAATTTGGAGACTTTCTTAGGTGAAGCTGCTGTGAAAGTATTATTGTCTGATCCCACAAATGTCCTTGACATAGTAAAAACTGCTTATAGATGATGACTTTATTTGCCTCTTCCATGGGGAGAAAAAATACCATAATCGATAACCAGAATGCTGATATATTTCTAAATGATAAAGAAATTTATAAAATGGAAAGATATTTCTGTTTTGGAATTGCAAAAAAAATAATAATAATGACTAGATTTTAATATTGGTAAAAGCACAATAAAAAAAAAACAAAAAAACAGATGAGATCTGCAACACCAGTTTTTCTACAAGTTATGAGCAGAGATAGATTTAGCCTAATATAATCTTTGTACTTTTGTGATAATCTAACACTAATTAACATAGATAACCATAAGTTGGTAAAAATTCAATCGGTATTAGATTATTTTATACCAAAATTTTTAACATCTACAAACTACAGCAACAATTATTGCTGGAAGGGTAGGATATCCTCTTGAGTAGGTAATGAAAATAAAATTATAAAATGTAGGATAATTATGACTGATCTTATGTCGCAGAAGGAAACAAATTGCTAGGCACAAAGCAGTTAGTTAAGGAGCCATGTTCCACTCTTCAGCTTAATGTTTATATGACAATATGTATAATAGTTTGGGGAGTACAGATTTTTTTTTTCCCAATATGGAATAAGAAGCTATGGTACTACATAAATAAATAGGGGTTTACATGTTGGAGAATAGCAAATTTACAAAAAAGGCAATCAATATATTGTTTGCCAACGGATTCTAAAACCCTCAGCACTTTTGTGCATGCATTAGGATGAGTTTAATTCGACAAAATAGGGTTGAGAGGATTGATGAAAGGAGGAGTTGTTTACATTTAGCAATAAAGTTAATTCCAGAAATGCGAACATCCTTTCGCGTCTTGTCCCTTAGTGATATAGAATCGTCGAAAAGTGGTCATCTCAGGATACTAAAACAGTATCTAAAGAAAAAAAAAAAAATCATTGCATATTTGAAATGCAAAAAAAGAAAAAAAAGTACATCAGAATGATTATGAATATTCATTGGCTGCATTTCAGGAAATCAACAAAAAAATTATAAAGTGGGGAGATAGTAAAAAAAAAAAAAAAAAAAAGAAAACTTATCATGACAATTACAACAAATTTGAAAGGAGTTTAATTAATATATTTCTTACAAAACTTTGCAAAAAAACTATGAAGTAGACAAATTAAATAGAAATGTTCTTGATAATCTGCACACTATTTAATTCTTACTGCTTATACAATTTTCTAAATAAAATACAAATAAATTTTTTATATAGTTTGATGTAAATGAGCAATAGTCTTTGCAAAGACATTGTAAAGTAATGCCTTCAATATCTAGATTTATTTGAAGGAAAAATACTAATCTCAGGTTATCAGCTAACCATAGAAAACATAAATTAGAAAAAAATAACAACTACTTGTAAAGTAAAATATCCCTCCCGAAAATATCTTGTATGCACTGTTCATAAAATTTGTAGTGAGATCCAACACCTCTACAGCTTTTATAAAATGGCCCTACATGAAGTAAATTCCTTTGAATATTACCATTCAATAATTAAATATTAATTATCTGTAAAATTTATCTTTATTTTCAAGAAAGTCTCAAATAAAATTATATGTAATTAACCAGTCTTTTATTTTCAGTGTTAAGTTTTTTCACAATAATAATTATGTTTTCTAATTGACTAGCATGTGAAAAACTGTACCCGCATGCAATGTGTTTAAATCAGCGTCAAATTTACTTATAAAAATGTTTATTTTCTGTTTGATTTTGATAATCCGTTGAGGAATTAGTCTTTTCTTGAAGTTAATGTTTTGGTAGTAACTTTTTCAGAACTTGTAGTGTTAAAAAAGTTAGAATTGAATACACTTGCTAGTTTTAGATCACCTAATTATTGTCTAATATCTTTTCACTTTTATTGCTAAATTAATATTTGTGCAATAAATAGAAAATAATAAAATATATATAGTCAACTTCTAGTGTATACATTAATTAAACTTTTCTTGGGAATACATTTGTTATTTTAAATTGGTTTTTGTAGACTTGTGTACAAAAGCCTAGTATTAAGAGATCGATAAATTTTCATCTTTTTATCAAAGTCAAAATTGAATGAAAAGAATTGCTTATAAAAAATTTGTATCATTTAAAAGCAGGTAACGTCTTCAAAAAGTCATATTTAAATGCTATTAACAGAAATACTAAGTTATTAGTTGTAGGAATTAATAGTTAATGATTTGTTAATAGTTTTGACAAAATGAAATAGTTTTGACAATAATGATAGTTAATGATAGATTAATAGTTTTGTTACAAAGGATTGGCCAAATAGTGGTTTCAGATTCAGCCATCTTGAACAACAGGTAGATGAACATAAATGTTAAAAAACTTTTGAGGTATTGCAATATTTTGTATCAGTTATATAAAGAATTAAATAATACTCTCCAATATTTTGCTAAGTCTTTCAAATGCACTTATTTGTGAATAAGGACTTTTAATATAAATAAATAAATAATTCTGTGTGCCCAGTTTACTTACTGTGGCAGTCATGATTATAATGATATTAAATTTCTTAAGAAATGAAGAAGTACTTGTATACGGAAATTCGAATTCCATCCTTTCTAAACTGTAAATATAATCAAATTATTAAGCTACCAGTGTGTGCTTTTGATTGAGATCACGCCATATCTCAATTATTCGCACATTAGCAAAGAATTAAAAATCATGCATAATAGTGGGAAAAATGAATAAAAAAATATGAATAAAAATATCCTTGTTATATTTTGATTTATTTTCAACAATCTTATATAAATTTCCTATTTTCAGTTTTCTAAGTATCATTTTATTCAATATATATTTTGAAGGAAATGAACTAATACTTTTTATAAACATAATAAGGATTATAGTAAATGACTTTATTTCAGCACCGTGGTGTGTGGAACTCTGATTATGTGGTTTTATACAATATTCATTTTTAATCTTCAGCATCTATATCTAGTAATTTAAAAAAAAATTCTATTGTTTTCATGAGGAAAAATAATCTGTTCTGCAGTTTTTATTCAAGAATTAAATTTACACCTATTAGATTGCTCAAGAAATTGTTTATTGGAATTGACAATATAGTATATTTTTGAAAATAAAAGGGGGGGGATCAATTTAGAAAGTAAATCATAGTTACTACTTGATTTTTTTTAAAATAATAAGTTTTGAAATATTGATAGAGAATAGTTTAGATCTCTAGCAGAAAAGTGAAAAATTGTAAGTAAATAAAATAGAAAACTTCTTTTTGATATTATGTTTATCAAATAATGAACATTTGATATATAATATGTGTGTGTATGTATATATTTAATGTTATAACAAATATTACTGTATTTAACAACAAAGCCCATAGAACTGCATGTGCCTTTGTTTAAATGAGAATTATTTCAACATTTTTTTATTGTAGGAAGAAAGAATTTTGTTTGCAGTCATCTTTTTTAACAATAGAAAGCAGGTTCATGAATTTTTCAAGAGAAACAAAATTCAAAGATTCAATGAACTAATACAGTAGCGACAAGACTGAAGTTTTTCCCATTCACTTTTGTTTTTTAAAACTTTTTTATCCGTTTGTACAGCAGAAGGCTACTAAGATTAATGAAGATAGCCTGCATTTTAAGCTGTATGTGACTTCCAAACAGAAACATTGAACAAAGGTTTTTATTGATCGCAGGCTTCTTTTATTATCTTAAATATCCTGTATTTTTAAAATTGATTTTATTCGTGCAGGCATTCTTTGTCTATCATATATGCTAAGTAATTTTTTATTACTCTTTAATTTTAAGAAAGAATTCTGTACAATTTAACCATAATACAAGTGATTTTATAGAATGCTTATGCTTTATGTATGTTTTTTTTTATTCCTGTCTTATTAAGAAAATAAGTAAGTGAAAGTTAAATTCTTAGCAGAAAAAGAAATATCTTTTTACATCCAAAATGTGGGCACTTTTAAAATTTAACTTCAACTTGTTTTTACACTGGAGTTATGTTATATGCAAGAGATAAGTGATAAGAGACAATAGATCTGTCTACATTGTGACACAAACACAAAAAGGAGAGAAATTTGTCCCTTCAGTGATATTTATGAGATACTGATAGATATTTTTTTTTTTTTTTGTCACATGTCAACTTAGGCCAGGGAATCTGTGGTATCTTTTGAAAAGAAGTGCAGGTTTTAAGAATTTTTATCCCTTTGTTCCTGGCATGGGAAACGCAGAGTTTGCAATTTTGTTAAACGAGTGTTTGAAGTGATTAAATAAAAAAAAAAGTGGGAATTGGATCTGGAAATAAGTGAACATTTTAGAAAACATGGGTTAAATTAAGGTAAAAATTAGGATTGAAATTAAGAGATATCATTATACACACATATTATGAAACTCTAGTTAAAAAAAATTTTCATCAAATATTAAATTTCCTCGTGCTAAACTAGGAAAGAAACTTCATTTTTGTAACTTTCTTTGATTCCTTATAAAGTATATTCATTTTATTTCATCTTTAAAAGCATAATACCTAGAAAGAAACATAGCAAAAGTGTTTAATTTGTTATACATATACATTTCTAAAATATATATTAAATTTCTATTTATTTTTTATTGTATACAGATTATATTTTAAGACATGATACAACGCCTATTTTATAATGTGTTTTTTTAGTTCTGGTTTTCCATTTGTTTCATTTGTGCTTTATTAAAAATCTGAATTAATTCTTTAAGCAAAGTTTCCTATTAATATTTTGCTAGAAGTGCTGCAATAAATAGTGATTAACAGGTTAATGCTAATAACTTTTACTGATAAAAGACAATTGATAAATTACATTGATCCCCCCCCCCAATTTTACATTGTGTCATTGTTTGTTTTACTATTCCCCATAGCATACTTTTCAATATCTCCATAGTTTTATCAAATTTTAATCAACCTCTCCTTCATTATTAAAGCTATGATCAATGAAAGTTGCTTTTTTTATTACATTACTACTCATAATAAAAAAAATGTTCAACTCGAATTAGATTAAAAAAATTTTTTAATTAGAATTATAATTAATTGAAAATTAAGTGAAATTTTGAATTTTTTTACTGTATTTTTAAAAAAATATTACAGAAAAAAAATTACATGGTCTGTGCATTGTGATTTCCCCTTCCCTTATTTTTAATTAATTTAAAAAAAAATTATCAAATTTTGCATTTTATTGCTTTTTTTAAAAACTCAGTGAATTTTAATTTTTTTCATTGTTGTTATTAATTTTTCATCCTGAACTATTCCTCCACTGTTTTTAATGAAGATACCGCTTATTTTCTCATGTTAAATAGGATAGGTTTTCTATAAAGGTATGCATACTTTTAATGAATTTTTTTAATAATTTTGTTGTATTTATAAATAATGTTTAACTTCAGAAGTAGTCGAAGCTCCATTCTAAATTAAAGATAAAATTATATGTGAGGTGACAAAATAAGAGATAATATTTTATCTCTTATTTAGCACAATCAACAGAATAGTAAGGCTTCTTAAAGCCCGTAATCGTCGTGCTCGTGCGTCTCACGGACATCGAATTATGGCTTCTCAGAAGTTTGATCTGAAATCAAATCATTCAAAGGTGCTGTAATTATTTACGAAAAGTGCACATAATCCACAAAACACCTGAAGTATTCTATGGATTTTCTTAATTGAATCAATAAGACAGTGCATTACAGAAATGGAAAGTGTTTTCTAAGTAGATAATAAAAATTCATTAAAAAAATCAAGGGGTTTAAATAGTAC
Source organism: Argiope bruennichi (assembly GCF_947563725.1). Classification (NCBI taxonomy): domain Eukaryota; kingdom Metazoa; phylum Arthropoda; class Arachnida; order Araneae; family Araneidae; genus Argiope; species Argiope bruennichi. The sequence continues at coordinate 78,771,143 of NC_079152.1, forward strand.
AAATTACAAGTCAAGGCGATACCTGTTGATTTCTAGTCAAAATACATTTTTAGCCGTCCGATTATATTTCAACTTTTCCATATCTTGGGATGTTTCATTTATATATTTTAGCACATCTAAATTGAGATCAGATGGATATGGATGAATATAAAATTATGTGTATTCCACGCATTTAATTTCTTCTTGAATCAGAATTGATTAGTTCAAGTTTTTAAAGGTTTGGGCCAGAAATCTTGGAATAAAGTTCTTGCAAACTTAATTTTCCTATTTCAGTGGGTAAGTTAATTTTTTTAAAAATGGACATCTTTTTCGGTTTATAAAGTGATGCTATTTGTAAAAAAAAGTTTGGAACAAGATATGAACTTCCGATTTTGCCCCTTTATGTCATTTTTTTCTGTGGCTTCTTTTAAAAAATTATTCGAATTTCAAATTTTTAGTTATGGCTAGAAAGAATAGTCAAAAATCATTTGTTGTGGTAAAAGATCATACTTAAGGAAATATAAGAAAATAGGAATGGGGAAAAAATGCAAGTTTGAATGTCCAAAAAGTAAAAGCGCATTGTAAAAATAGATTTTGTGCAATACATTAGTAAAAAACATAGAAAAAAAAAGCCAAATGGATATGTGTTAGACGAACGCTTTAGCTGTTGAGTAAAGTATTTTTTTGTTATCATGCAGCAAAATAAAATTGGTTCAATAACAGCTGTGTTGTTGCAAAAAAAAAAAAAAAAATACTAGATAATATAAACGAAAAAATCGAATAAAAGTAATATAAAAAACGTCATATGAAAACCAATATAAATGAAAAGAAAAAAATATTGTATATACAATAATAATGAAGGAATGTCATGGTAATTTTACTTGACATAGAAGAAATCTTGATATTTAAAATATAGTATTATCTCCTCTCCACCCTTCACTTTCCTTGCATTGACAAATAATGATTCAGTATTAAAAACCATTAATACTGCCATTTGTAAAGGAAATGTATCTGTATAAAAGAATCAAAAGAATGACATGGAAGTTAAATTGGAATATAATAATATACGTACATTTTTGCTACGATTTATGTAAATTAATAAACTTATATATTTAATATTTTTGTTTGCAAGTTTCTTTACACTTCTTTTCAATTTGAAGTGCACAAATAATTACATTGAAAATCTTTTAATGAAAAATTAAATTTGCTGGAAAAAAATATGGCATGTGTAATCACAAAATTTGGTTTTAAAACACTATTTATCTATAAAAATCTAAAAAAAAGAAAATTTGCTAGAAAAATTTAAAATTTGTTTTCTTGCATATTCGAATAAGTTTACCATTATATCTGCTATGTAATGAACGAATCTATATCTCGGATATCTGAATGAATGAAAATTGGTGTGGCCATTTCTTTTTTGAATTACTTTAGCGTGAGGACCGAATTTTCTTTGGGTAACTTTTTAGAGGTTCATAGTGATTATAGATATGCATTTAAATTATGAAGCTTGGATATTCTCAACAGTATGTTAATTTAATTTGTAATAAAGATGGTTTTTCTTATATTGCTTTTTCGCAGTAAAAACGCATTGACCAGATGCATTTGAACTTGCTGTTAATAATGCAGAAAATAACAGTTAATATAAAAACTTGGTAGCGAATATTTGCATTTAGCAAAATCTTACATAACTAAAAATGTTTTTGTGGTTTTTTTTTTTTTTTAATTTTTAGTTATGTAAGAAATAATAGTAAATATTAAATTTTGTTCCGGTAAAGGCTTCTTGCATTTTTAATCATATCTCTATCCCTGCTAATGATAAAGATGTGTGTGTCTGTGTTGGTATTCTATATTCCATATCGTTTGACCTAACCAAATTTGGCACACATATATAAAAAAAAATCAAACCTTACTTAAATATTATACCTTTTAAAAATTTAAAAAATTGTATTGAAAATGGAATAATTTTTTGCCTGATTTTCAGCAATAGGTTATGTTGTTGTCCTAAAGTTCAAACCGTTTTCATTGTTTTATCAAATATTTAATCGTGTAGTTTTCTGCTGTAGTTGACAGCTAAGGAAAATGGATTCTGTTTAACGCGTTGTCTGCCGTAGGGATCACCAGTAATCGGTGGGGTTATATGAATTACATTGTGAGAAATTCAGCGCGACAATAATCGTGTTAATATCTGTGTATTTACAAGGCAAGGTGAGGTTACAATTACGCGAAATTTAGAAGTTATATGAACCGGACATTTTCATTTTTATAAATTACCGGACACATTCATTTAATATTATGGGAGTAATCTGCATTAAATAAAGTTCATACAACAATAAATAGAATTTAAGCATACTAGCTTTAGTATTAGACAATTTGGCCGAACAGTATGCATGGAAGTATATTTAAAAGATTAATCTGAAATTAAATATAATCAGTATTCCTAATGAACCAGCTGATCGCATGGGCGATTAGTATATGGGTAATTTAAGGGATATAGATAATTTAAGTTAATATTTAAGTATTTAAATTATGATAAGTATTTAAACTTAAGTATTTGATTTATGACTACACGATACTAATTTTTCTGCTTTCAATAATCGAATGAAAAGAAATCTTTATTTTTATTTATTTATTATTATTTTTGATTTTTAAAAGTTTGAAATTGTTTTAAGAAAATCCAAATAACTAATAGTAGAAATGCGTAAAACTATTTATATTTTAGTAATAATTTTTTTTAAAAACTGCTTTTTTGTATTTATATAATGTTTAATGAGAATTTCGCGCCTTTCAAATTGTTTGTGAATTTTTTTTTTCAGTTGATTTTTATCTATTTCGAAGAGTTACATTGCTCATGTTTAATCAGTAATTATATTACTTTTATTACTAAATAATATTACTATTATTATTGTAATTATATTGCTATTATTAATTTTCTGAAAAGCTTTTTTGCTGTTTTCCTTCTAATTAGTAGTCTTTGGTAACTAGATAGTTCACCGGTTATAATGATTTAATTACATTTACATAAAATTTGATTTCTCTTGGCAAAGAGAGGTTTGATTTCTTTTAGCAAACAGGGGTTTGATTTCTATTAACTTAGATTCTCTTGAACAAGGTATTGTTATACTTTTAATTTTGACTATAATAGTCTAGTACTTATTCTTTTCAGTATGTTCATGGGTGGCTCAAATGACGTCTGTTCTCTAATTTAACTGTCAACGTCATCTGTCGTCTAATATTGGGCGTTTTCAGCGTCAATTACATTTCCTTATTTTTCATGGAGAATAAGAAGTTGATTTAAACATTAAAAATATTGCGGCTTATCGTACGTCCAGCAGCATGTGTATTGAATCAAAACAAGCTGATAAAAGGAAATACAAAGTCGCAACCATAATTTTGCTGCTAACCTGCTGTATTTCTCAATATCATAGAGGAGATTTTATTTAGATTCCACAAAAATTGGGATGAAATGAAAAAGAAAATAAAATTCTTTTCGATTTTATCAAAACGTATGAACAAAATAAATTGAATCTTCCTTCCTTAGCTTTATATAAGAGAAACAATATGAAGTATTTGTATTAACGATGAAAATTCTTGAATCTCATTGCAACAATGAAATATATTGTTATAAGTTATGAATGAAAACATTTTAAAAAATTTGTTAGGTTTAGGGAAAATTTGATACTATTGAAAAAATAATCTTTTGCATTTTAAGGTGCTATGAAGATAATTTTCGTGCGATCATATTTACAAAAGTTTTCGCCGAAAAGTACTAAAATTTTGCGATATCATAATTTTGAAAAAAAAAATTTCGAGATTGCTTGCGTTCAAAGTATATTTGCATCAAATTTTGTATCTTAAATTATATGTATTGTATGAAATCTTTATATAAGCATTTTCTCCAAACGGTGAAATGTCATGAAGCGAAATAAATAAATAAAAATTTAGGCTTACTTTTGTTTTTCTGTTAACGGATAAAAGTAGATTTTATTTCCTAACTTCGATTTTAGCCTTAAAAATCATTATTATGAAGCCTATTTTTATTGATAACTTCTGCTGCGCGTATTTCACTCGGAAAAGTCCGAGCGCGTTCTGTGCGAGACAGACCAATCGATACCAGTTGCATTTGAATGCATGACCTAAGCGTAGTGGACAAGTAAACAGTGCGCAAAATCGTGTGTTCGTCGACCGCTGAATCTCGCGACCGTTTTCCCACTAACATACACTGCGGCAGTTAATATACTTGACTTGTGATTAAATTGCACAAGAGTGAAATTCGAAATGCTTATTTCCGCTTGGGTACGCCTTGTATAAACGGGGCCGGTCTTTTGTAATTAAAAGGGGAGCACACCCATTCAGGATGTGGTATATTAATAATCTGTGCATGAAGACATATCGTAGTAAGGGCTTTAATTCAATGCAGTTAGCATCGTTTTATAGAATTGAAGCGTACACGCGTATATTTTTGATTAAATAATCTACTTGTGAAAGCATATAGTTAAGCATGGTTTTTATCATATAAAGCAAATTAAACAAACTGAAAATGTGTTTCCCCTAATTAGTTAAAGCGAATTCCTTTTTCTTTTTATTATGGGAAACTGGATATAGGACTTATGAAGAAAAGAAAATGCTTATTTGTCAAATTTTCGTGAAAAATATTTGTACACAGAGTTGACTAAGTAGGAATTTTTTTTCTAGAACCTGCTATGTTATGTTTTTGAAAATTCTAGTTACTCCTTTTTATTCAAATGAATGCATTCATTTTGCATATTGCAGGAAAAATACATAATTTTTGTGAGTATTATCTTTCACATACGATCAAATTACTAATTGCTTTTCAGTTTTTGTTAAGTTTATTTCTGTGCAATATGCCATTGATATAAATCATAGCATTTTATTTTATGAAAATTTCTGTAAAAAGTTCACAGGCTAATAAATTTACCTTTCTATAATCTTCCTTATAAATTTTATAAAAGTATTTTATTACATAAATTAATGTAACAAATATTGTAAAAGCGTTACTCAGTACATTACACTTAAACAACAGCTTCTTCTTTTCGTGTATGCCTTATATTGCTGTTTGGTATTTATTGAACAAAAAATATATGATTTAAATAACATTACTAAATGCTTGCTCAAGTTGAGAGTTTTTTAAGTGATCTTTTCTTCTTAGCATTTAATATACACTTACGATGGCGGTTAGGAATTACGATAGTATTCATTCTAGCTGATAATGACTTCGAAATTCAGGTCTAAACCGAGAATTCAGATCCTTATTATGATTTGAATTTCTTTACCGCTCTTTCTTTAACATCTACAGTACATTGTAATATCATCGTATTTGATGTGGAATCCATCTGCTTGTTGCGTATCGGTACCAAAATTGAAAACGCAACCGCTTACATTCTCCATAATTGTTTTATCACAAGTGATATACAAATCGATTTTCAAGGTTTGAAACTTCCAATTCGCTTTGCTATCGCAAAAGCGCCGAATAAATCTGAAGGACAATTTTTTTAAAGTTTCTGGCGTCAAACCCTTTTTTCTTGACCAATTTTATATTACATGTTCTAGAATGGGAACTTCAGAACTTACATGCGTCAAGGAGTGAGACTAAAAATATCGTATATCTGAAAGCTTAAAGTAATAATGAATTAAGGTTGAAGCTCTTGTAATTCTTTAATGGTTTGAAAATACGAGCACGAAAACAGTATGATGTAAAATTATACATGTTTCGCTTTATCTTGCATGCATTTCAAACTAATGAAATTAAGCGGGATTACGGATGCAATGGCTAGTCTTAATATAAATAAAATTCATTGTGGCTAGGTATATATGTTCCTCATTTCCTTTAAAAAAAATGTTTAAACTTTGTCCAATCAAACATTGCGCGCTTATTCGTTAAGAAAATATAAACCTTTTAAAAGGTAAAAGGTAGTTAAATATTTAATTAATTAAAAAATAATTGGAATTTTACCGTTTTATTGTAGCAACTTCGTAATAAACAGTCTTATAAAAATATTTTAATACCATCTTAAAATAAAAAAAAAATACTATTTCAATGACATCAATTTTATATTTGCCTTTATTTCTTTTAGTTGTTATAAATTTTTTTAAAAAAGAAATTAAACATATCAAAACTAATATTAATTTTGAATTATTCTGCTACTGTATCTTAATTTCTGTTTTATTTTAATACTTATTTTTTTGCTCTGTTTTTCTCTGTTTCATTGTATTGGTTTAACAATATCTAAAAGTAAGCATAAGTCAATCACTAAAACGGAGGCGAGAAATGTAAAGACCTTGCGAACAAAGGAAACACATATGTTGATAGCAGCCGCTTCCGCCTGTGATAAATTAATCAGTATTTTGCCTTTCTACCACAGAAACTTCTGAGAAAATTAATTCAAAACCAGGGGAGTGGTCTCCAAGAAACTTTCTCGCATGCTCTAATAAATTTGTCGTGCCAGAGAATGCTTTGCATGGCAGTAACGTTCAATAATTACGAAATATTAACTTTTAGTGTGCATTTAGCATTTTTACTGAATCTATCGTGTCATCCTTAACGGTTTTTTTCGATTAATTTGTTTTCCTATATATTTGTATCCGAATATGTTTTTCTCAACCGATTGGAACAAAGATTTGACACAAAATTGCACTTGTAGACCCAAAGTCCCCTACCAAATTTGATATATAAGTCATTGCGTTTTAGAAAGATCGCGTTCTCACATTTCTGAAAGTACCGATCGATAAACGGTCAATTCCTTGTTGGATTTTGCTTAAAATTTGACTGATGTCTACACTATATATGTTAAATATGTGTACCGAATCTAGCTCTCTTCGTTTTGTAGTTATTCGAATAACCGGATAGACGGACTACCTCTGAACAGATTTTACTCAAAATTTGATAGAAATCTGGAAATTTGGTATAAAGACTGTATACCAAATTTAAATCGTCTAGCTCAAAGCGTTATCTTTGTCACAGATAGGCCGACGAACATTTTCCAAAAATGTGTTTTTCGAACTTAGGGATGTCTAAAACGTGGGTATTCATCAAAATCTCGAGTTTGACGATTACTGTACTGATTTTTTGACGATTACTGTACTGATTTTTTGACGATTACTGTACTTTCTTTATACTACGTATACGAGAAAGTGAAAATCTACATTCTTCATTAAATAAAAAAATATAATCTTTTCAACGATACCAATTTCATTTTTATTTAATTTTTCTCTCAATTTTTATTAATTTTTTTTAGAAAATTTTACATGGGGATTTTGAAATAAGGAAATTTGTAGATAGGTACTCCTTTGCTGGACAACGATAAGACTGCATTAAATCATTAAACTACTGATTTTTAAAGATTCCTTTTTATTTCAGTATTTTATCTAAAAAAAAGATTTGTATGTTAGAATATTTTATACTAAAGGAATTTCTGTATTGAAAAAATGTGCATGAAATGATTTTAATCCAATATAACGCCTAATATAACAGCTAGTAATAAAATAAATCCAGCAATTAATAAAACTGATATCAATAGAAACAAATTTTAAATCTTTGTTTATTGGATGGGATGCCCGAATGTGTGTTTTTTTCTAAGTTATACAATATTTGATTTTAGATTTTTGATAAATGAGAAAATAATAAATTAATTATACATATATTAAAATAAGGCATTTATTTGCTAAGAACTGGGTATAAATTAATGGCCAGTGATGTACTACCATTTACTTATGAAAGCATTTAATAAAGAATTGATAATTTTTCTCTAAATTTGAATTCACGAGTTTTACATCCACTTTCATCTTAAAAGCGCTTTTCTTTCCACAGACAGTAGATAAATTGCTCATGAAATACATTTTGCGATACGTTTGCTGTTTGTAACGGATTTGTCATATTAACGTTTTCACGGTTACTAGATCCAAAAATTTTGAACTCCTATTATTTCTAATGCGAATCCGCGTCGTTCCTAAATCTGCATTCTTCGCTCCCTAGACACCGTTTCCTAGTAATTTAAATATCGATCCAAGCGAATTCTCTCGCCGATAAAGGGCGGGGGAAGGGGCGAGAAAACTTCCCCTTACTATCGTGTTACGTCTGTGTATCCTATTTATGTTTTTAATTGGAGCTTCTAAGATTTATATTATTTTGTAGGATTATAAGTATTTTTACATTCTTCTAAGTCTCGGTGAAATATGTTTGATTCGTATTCATTTTCCCTAATTATTCCCATTGCATCAGTCACTTTTTCCTTCTTTCCGTATAGAATTCATTAAAGCAAGTTTTTTGTAATTGAAGCATCCTTACTACTATATTCTGTTGAAATTTTTATGTCCTCCTTTTTATAATAATAAAATGGAATTTGGCAGATTGCAACTGCAAAGCACTCTAAAAGAAATTTGATTTGTTAAAGGGCAAAAAAAAAAACGAAGTCCTGCCCAAATTTTTATGTAATTAACAGAACGTTTCAAATATTTATTTGGAAGAAAATTGGCATTATTTTACGAACATTGCTGCTTCGTATTCTTTAAGCAATTAGTAATAGATAAAATGCTTAAAATTACTATCAAAGAATGAATGCTAAATTACATTTGCAATGCCTTTTGTTTGAAATATTGATTTTGAAGAAAGGGTATACAAAATTTTAAAGGATTTTTTTTTTTTCCTTAATAAAATGTCTCCTTCGTAATGCAGAATTTTTTTATAACTTCCGAATAATTTAAAAATGTATAAGCAAATTTTAAAGATAAATCAAACATATAGAAACAAGTCATTTTCACAATAGAACAAGAGGTTGCAAACGCAAAGGACAACTTTACAAGGTGTAATTCTCTACAAATAATTACTCATTTCTTTCTGGTGAACACCATTTTATTTCGGACACATTTTTTGTGCCACTTCATGTAGACTGTTACAGATTAGGACACCTCTCACAGTTGGATGCCTCGTCTCCTCTCAGAATCGTTCTTACACACACTACCTTCTGATACAAAAAAAAAGGAATTAACAGAACTTTGTACTCAACAGATACGCCATCTATCGGCGTGAAGCTGTAACACAAGGAGTTCTTTATCATTAAATCAAGTAAAAAAATAAAATACACCGAAGTGTACAACACAAATTTTTCATGATGTATAAATTTACAATAAATGAATACAACACTTCATGCTGTGCTCTGTATGACAAATGTTACTACAAAATCATAATATCAGTAAAGAATTTTGGAAGTATATGACGTAGATGTTCAAAGATCTTGTCGTGAAATGGATACACGCATTGTATATTTTTATTCATGTAAATCTGTTGTCCAGTTGTCAATTTTTATTCAATTAAATCTATTTTGTGTAGCATTTCTTTTTTCTTTGAATGTAGTAATAAAGAATTTTTTGTTGCTATTGCTTGGGTTTAAGACTTTCTTTTTTCCCCTCTGCAAAAATGGCTTTTGTGTGTGTGTGTGTGTGTGTGTGTGTGTGTGTGTGTGTGTGTGTGTGTGTGTGTGTGTGTGCATGATTTTCCAATTAAATATATGTGAGAATTTTTGAACCAACGTGTATATTATACCATTTTAATGCTTATCGAAATTTTAGAATTATATCATTATTAAATCTAATTTGAATTTATTTTAATCTTTTTTATCTTGATAACCCATTGAATGAGGCTGAGCAAATTGCTGCAGATTATTGGTATAATTTGTGATAGTTTTGTTTGTTTAATTTAATAAAATTTATTCGAAAAGAACTCTTTGGAATTGATACTTATTATTCCAAAGCACCAAAGAAAACATAAGCTTTTTTATATATTTTTAAATCTTTTTGTCATGTTTGTTGCATAAATTTGGTTTAGAAAATGATGGTAGAAAATGTGAGAAATATAGAAAAATTTTAAAGCATTAATTAATTCCAAATTTTAGTTGAATGAAAGGTTAAAACGGATATTTTAAAGCAAATGAAAGTACATGTTTCTATATGTTTGTCGAAGACGAGGGGTTTTCTAACTTACAAGGAATGTTAAAATGAAAAGGTACGAAACAACGTAACCGTTAACATATTTGCCTATGCCGCTATGGGAGAACGTAGCGAGATATCTAGGGAGGCGATTGGAATCTCCGGTGTATATCCGAGCATGCGCAGGAGAGAGCAGAGGCTCTTAAAAAGAGCGCCGTCCAATTGACGTGGCTTGTTGAATTCCTCGAGCACAAAAAAACCATTGACTACGATGTGCAGTGTGATACATTCCAAAAATTACGCAAGTCCAAAAAAAAAAAAAAAAACCCAGCTATTTACGAAGGGTGTGGTTCTGCTCCGTGATAACGTGCGTCCACACGTCTCTATGGTCACACACGCGGAACTGGTCAAGTTCAAGTGGGAGCAGCTCGACCATCCGCCCTACAGCCCGGGCATGTCGCTCTGTGATTTTCATCTGTTTGGTCCCCTGTAAAAACATCTGAAAGGGAAACGCTTCAACTCGGGCGGCGAACTCGAGGATGCTGTGAAGGATCGGGTCTCGTCACGACCACAGGAATTCTGGGAATAAGGAATTCTTCGGCGCGTTAATCAGTGGGATCGTTTTGCTCAGGCCACACCATTGGTGTATACTTTGAATAAAGTCTTCATTTATACCCACAGTGTCGTTTCGTACCTTTTTATTTGAACACTCCTTGTAATACACTGCGATTTACTTTGTAGAACCTAATCTAGAGCTACCCACCTCATCCTCGATGCCTTGATTTAAAAAAAAAAAAAAAAAAAAAACGAGTAGCACACGTTCTTTTTGCTAAAGGTTTTCGTGGTCTAAAGAAAAAGCTTTTGATAAGTAGAAAAGAACTTTAATGTTAAATAAAATGTTGACTTAAGTGATGTCTGACCGTTTCGAAATTTATTTGTGCGGAGATTGAATTGAAGATTCATGGGGAAAAAAAGAATTTCTGATTAAATGAGCAGGGTCAAAGGTATTGCAGTGAAATATAATCTTAAGCGAAAGTGCAGAATTGAGCAATAGGCAATCGTGTATGATAAGCAAAAAAAAAAAAAAAAAAAACTAAGATGTATCCTGTTTAAAAAGTCGAATCTTAATATTTGTCACCCGCATGTTGAAAAAACATAACTTTTGTTTCTTGATTTCTTGTTTTTCAAAACGAGTCGCTTGTTTGGTTATTGCACTGTTCTTTTCTTCATGTTACTGTCATATGTCTTGATGAAGATTTTAAGGCCATATAGCATTTTTGCAAACTGTGGGAAAATAAATAGATATTTAATATCCTATCAGGATCCACAGTTTGGGAACCAGATAGATCCTATTATATATATTCTTAGATTTGGATTAATTTACCCTAATTGAGGAGCTTGAAGATTAAACTTGTGTAAAATGAAAAGTAGGGCTATTTTTCATTTTTCACAAGGAATAAGTGGTTTCCACGGAATCTTGAATTATACTTGAACCGACGAAAACAAGTTTTCTTTTCATTTTTGTCGCTTAATCATTTTGTTTCTTTTGCTTTTTGTTAATTTTTATCTGTGTGGCATTGGATATCTCTAAACTATTGATTTAATTGTTTTATTTAAAAATATTAAGTCATTTATTATTTTTCCTTTACTTAATTGAGACATTATTAATTTTTTGTTCATTCATCGAAATTATAAGAATCTACTTGTTTCTTAGTTCAAATAAATTGTGTTGAAAAGCGCTTTCATAGAAATACTCTGAAGAAAGGGATAGGGTTTACCTTAAACAAAAAGCTCTCTTGGCGCATAAAGTAGAGGATGTGGGATTTTGTAACGACGACTTACCGAATAGAGGGCTCCCATTACGAAAATTGCTATCCCCTTCAATGACCGTGGTAGGGGGGGATCTGAGGCAACGGTATCATTTGCAGTTAAGTGATTCATGAATATTTATAAACCTAGAATGTTTGAATGAGGCTGGCATTTTACACGCCGTTCAATGAAAGTGTATGGGAAATATATGTATTCAGTAGTTGTTCGGTGCATAGTTAGAATACGGTATTCAGAAATCTTCCAACCATTCTGTATGAAGTTTGTGACGTTGAGAAATCATTTTTTTAAAATGATGTATGGTATTCTCATCTCCAGTTGTTTTAAATATATTAATGTATTATAATATTGCAACAATTTTAAAAGTAAATTATTATATTTGCACGTTAACATTTTTGCTTTTGTTCTACTTGATAAAGCAAAAATGAAAATGTTCGAATAAAGCACCTTCAACATAGACAAAAATGTACGAATAGTAAATTAGATTAAGCAGTGAAATAGGTTTAACAATTCGACCAAAAAAATTGATACAATTTGTATTTGAATTAGCTTTGAAAAATTGATTGAAAAGCAAAGAAAAATTGTATGGAAATGAACTTGATGTCACTGTAAGGTTTGAATTTTAAGATAATGTAAAAGTAATTTTAATGGCATGATTTGTTTCCAAACTATTGCGGGAAAATATTTTAGTAGAATTTTTTATACGGGAACTTTTTAAAAATCAATTTAATCTTTCTAAGTGTTAAGAAACTAATTTGACAAATTTCTTTTAATTTCGTTTAGGAGTGTGGAATCGTATAAGGTTCAAATAAACAAACATACAAGCATTCATTTTTATAAATACCGATGAAGTAATTATCGTTTTATGTGTTTTGATTATTTATGCGATTAAAATGTTAACTTTCTAAAAATAATCTAATTATTTATCATTTCCATTTGTTCCTTAAGTCCTATTACTCGAATTATGGCAATGTAATAAATAAAAAAGTGGAGTAAGTTAGAATTATAAAGAATGAAGATATTTTGAAAGAAGTTCGAAGCTAATTTTTTTAGAACGAACTGGAATAAATTAAAAATGTCTGACAAACCATTTGGTTTCTCTTCATTCATGAGATTAGCCATTAAAGTTAATTGAATTTGAAATTTCTTCAAATTGCACGCATAAAAAAATTCTTTTTTAAGTCATCGTACATTATGAGCAAATGTAAAACTACCCATCAAATTGAAAAAAGAAAAAAAAAAGGGGGGGGGGCGAGAGAAAGATAGAGAGAAATTGAAATCCTAAAATGAATGGCTGAAGCCTGTAAAAAAAAGATGAACATATATCTTTTCTAACTGGAAAAACTGCTTTTAAGAGCAGTGAATTATCTTTTCTATAGTTGTATTAAAAAGAAAATGGCAAATATTCTAATTGTTTTAAACCAATTTTTATGAATATGTTTCTGTATTTACTTCTATCTTTTGACCTAACACTTCTAAACTAGGTTCTTTATATTATCAAACTGCTTGCAAATAACTCATCTTTATTCTCTGTCTCACAATTCGAGTTATTTTTGATGCTTATTAAGGTTTATATATTTTCTGATCCGACATTCCTCTAATTATCTCATCGAGCTAATTCTTAAAGTTGATTGATATTCTTTTATTTCGAATCATCTTATATTTGTGTTTTTTTAATAAATTAAATGAAAAAAAAAACATTTAATTTTTTCCCTCTTTACATTTACATTACTTTCAATTCGTTCTTCACGTGTTTGTTGTTTCCCAGAAACTCATCTCAGCCCTTCTTTAATTAAAATCTTCCTTCAAGGATTCTGATTACTGTCAGAAATCTTTAGAAACAAATTGCAACTTCAACAAATCTCTGTAAAATTTGTTTTATTTTTGTCTTTTTGTCCTGGTTTCTTTTAAAGAATAGTTTCTGAGCAAGTTACTATGGCTACTGGTAATGAGATGCCCGAAATCTGTAGAAGAATAAAAGTAAGGTAACTTAGTTATGCAGGTAAAATCGCCATTGGGATGAGTAATTAAGACAATTTCTTTTTTTTTTTTTTGAACTAAGATAGTGAGTTTTTCATTTCTATTTTGTTTTCTTCCAATTTAGTTCTTATTTCCTTTCTAATTTCGTCTTAATTAAATTGCAAATTATTTTGCCAGATCTTTTATGCTTACTATTTGAAATCACACAAGTGTAGCTATTATTTTCTCTTAAATGTATAGAATAAAAACTATTTTCCTTGCTGATTTTGGAGTTGGATGTAGTAATAACTACTAAGAATTAGAAAGTTCATCTACGTTTTTTTCCAGTTGTTTCATATTATAATATTAAAGAAATATATAAGGCTAATACTCGCTTTTAGAACGGCGGGATACACTTTAATGTTTATTAGTCTTATATCATACTAACCGCTTTTACTGACCAACTAAATCGCCATAAAATTAAACATATACATGTGTTTAAATGCTTTCTGCTTAAGCGTATATTTTTAGCATCGAATTGTAACAGATATTAAAGTCTTATTAATTTAATAGTTTGACTTTTCTATTGTTTGTCGTGTGTCTTCCCAATAAAGTCAAGTTACATGACGTCGTAATGCCATAAAAACAATTGCCCACTTGAAATTGCTCCCTGTTTTTAGGGTAATGCAATTAACAAAATATTTTTTCCTTATCTTTCACTGATAGAGAAAATCATGCGATTAAATATTTGATGAAACAATAAAAATAATAATAATAAAAAACTTGTCGGTGAGAATAAAGGGAATGAGCACATCTCAATTGGACTTTCCGTTTAAGAATAGCTGCCTTGCTTCTTGCCGCATGTTGGTCTTCTGATTCTGATGCACGAGATCGGGTTGCACATAAATATTGTCTTTCGATTCTTGCCGCATGTTGATCTTGAGCTTCTGAGGCATGTGAATTTGTAATTCATAAACGGTCTGTTTCATTGTTCGTTTGTCATTCTTCGTTTCTTCGAAAAGCCCGAATTTGTTTATTTCTGCGTGCGTCGCTGATAGGTCTACTAAATGACAAACATTTGGGAGGCATATTTTTTGACGAAGCAATTAACACGCTGTACGCTTGTAAAACTGAAGTATTGTTTATCGATTCACTGAAAAAATAGAAAATTTACTATTTGCGCTGAAAAATTTCCATTATATATAATTTATCTTGATCGAGACCTATAATAATAATTCCATTTTGTATGTGTGAGATAAATTCTAAATAATATTTGCGGTTCGCCGCAGCCAAAATATTGTGCACGTTGAATGACAATATCTTGTGTAGATGGCTATTCATTAACGAAAAGAAAAAGATTAGTTCTTGCATTAAATATTTTTGATTTCATTCAATCACATTGATTGGCATCAATGATAATAATTTCATTTTGTTTGATATATGTGCGATTAACTTCGAATGGCATGTGCCGTTTGCCGTTAATACTATAAGAAATTTACTTGTCTTGTTTATTCGCATTAACAAACATGGATCAGAAATAGAAGATTTCATACCTTGATTTAATACAAAATTCATAAAGTGTATGTTCCAGCAGCGAGCTTCTTCATGTAGTTATCCGTATAAGAATGCGGTTTTCATATCAAGAAGTGAAGATTTTCTCTTGCTGCAGTGCTAATAAGTATTCTGTCTATGGCAAATCTAGTTATAGCACTAAATGTCTCGTCATAATCAAAACATGTTTCTGAGAGTATCCTTTTGCTATTATACTTGTTTATACCTATCAATGGAACTATCACTTTTTCTTTTGATTCGAGGGATCCACTGATTCGTTTTAACTTTCTTGCCTTAAGGCAATTCAACCAGATCCCAGGTTTAGTTTTCATTCAAAGAATTAATTTCCTTATCCATAGCTTGTTACCATTTATTAACATCATCTGATAACATTGCTGAGGCATAAGAATCAGGGATGGAATATTCTGCCATTAATATGTAATCTTGCAAATGTAAAAGGCTTTAAAAATTTTTTTCTTCGCACGACTTTGGAGGAAATCCTTATTAACAGTATTCACATATTCCTCTGAATTTTCTTTTACAGTTGCAGAATCTGAAGATTTCTCATTATCTACAGACAAAATACTATCAACATTTTTGTCTGATATTGCATCAGTTACATTTGGAACTATAGCTTTAAGTGTTGTTCTCGAAAGACCACATGTCGACTAAAACAACCTTATTATTTGTGGTCCATATTCTATAGCCATCCTTGGACTCACGGTATCTATCTAATAAGCCAAATTAGAATAATTATTAGAAATAAATATTAAGTTTATAGCCAAAGAATCAAAAAGAAAGATTTAATGAATCCGACCTGAAGACTTTCAAGGGTCACCCTCAGGCAAGGATTTCCTTTCCAAATTTACTTGTCCTTACTTTAAAATCCTTTCCAAATTTACTCATAGGCCAAATTAGAATAACAAAAATAATTATACAATTTGTTATTGTATAATTATTTTTAATTTTGTGATACTAACTTTATCTTCAAAACCTCAATTTCCTGGCATTCTCGGGTCACGAGGGGTCAGTTTGTTGGACGAAAGTCAGACCCCTCACAGAAAAAATCCCTGGTTTCAATCCTTGCCTGAGTGGGACCCTTGAGAAAGTCTTAAGGCTGGATTCATTATATCTTTCTTTTTGATTCTTTAGCTATAAACTTAATATTTATTTCTAATAATTATTCTAATTTGGCCAAGTTCATTTGTGTTTTAGTTGTAGCAGCATTAACGCTCTCTAAATACAATGTATATTTTATTATATAGATTCAGGAAATATTTTATAAGTAAATTTTCATATTGATTATTTTTGGATTGATAATTTCTTGGTATCTAATAAGAATACTTCTCTTACTTTTTGGATCCCAATTTTTCCCTCTGTTGCTTTGGAGCATGGATGTAACTCTCGGTGCACAAATTTCTTAAGTGGTAAATGCATCGCTTTTCTTTCTTGAGCCATATTTCATATGGCTCTTGCTGGTATCGGTGTTTTTGCAGTTCTATTGAACACATAAGCCACGGTGTTATTTACTTCTGCCCATAGTTTGATTGGAAGTTCCTTAGTATGAATATGAGATCGAGTACATTCTACTACGAAGCCTGGTGGTGTAGTGGTAGCACTTCGCGCTCCTAACGCACAAGTCCGAGGTTCGATCCTCCGGCTGCGCAAGGTTGACTCTGCCTTTCATCTCTTCAGTGGTCGATAAACTGGAGACCAAGCATGGTTGGGAACTAAGCACTGCGGGTTTCGCGTTAGGCTCACCATCCAAACGGGACATTTGCCTTACACCCCAAAGCTCTCGGTCAAGAAAGCAGATATGGGCACTCTAGGCCTTGCCTCAGATGGGCTGTCGTGCCACTGAGTTTAGTTTGCATTCGACTACTGAACGATTTTGTTTTCAGCTGCACCGTTTTCCTTTAGATGCAAGGACAGCTTTAACCTCAGAATTATTAAGTCATTTACCAACTCTTTAGTTCTATGTCCAGTTGTTTCATACTCACTGGTAAATATCTTTAGACAATTCATAATCTGCGACTTTTTACCGTTAAAAAAATACTATGAAACTTTGTAAAGTCATCTTTAAAGCATACAAAGTATCGAGCTCCACCAAGAGATATTTCTTGCATGAGCCACTGACGATTGCATTTATCAATTCACCAGCTACTGTTGCTCGGTAGTTCGAAATCTCTCTCTACGTTGCTTGCCAAGTATGCAACCATCACAGAGATCACTAATTGCTGAGACAGTAATTGACAGACCATGTCGCTTCATCACATTCTTATCATGTTTATTTTGATGATATTGTCATGCCGTAGCTGTATAATATCTTTCACTGCTATTAAAACAACAGCTGATTTAACAGGTATTATAGCATTTAACTTTAAAGCATAAAGTCCATGCTAAGTTCTTTTTCCTTCTAAGCAAACACAGCCATCTTTAGAAAAGTAGCAATTGTTTGTATTTATTTTGAAATCAAAGCCTTTATCAATAGGTTTACTGACAGAGAATAAATTTCTACGCATTTTGGAAACGAACCTTACATCATTCAGATGATTATTTTCTTATTTGTTTGGCATTTTAATATTAGCAGTTCCTTAACAAAAGGCAAATATAGTCTCATTTTTTCCTATCTTAACATCCTTTGGTGAAAAGAAAAGTTCATACCAGAGAAATATTCTTAATGAAGGATCATGTGAGCAGATGTCCTAGAATCTGCAAGCCACACATCTTTATCTTGCACTTCTTCGGAGAATATAAATGTTATTACTTTCAGATCTTTTGTTATAGTTATTTTTCTTATGGCAATGCTTTGTCAAGTGCCGAGGCTTATGACACTTATGACATTTGAAATATTTCATCACTGCCTTTTCTTGTTCTGTTTTCTCAATTCTCTTATTCAGTAAGGTTTTAGCTACCAAAGCAGAATGTAATTGTCCTTTCCTGCATTGTAACATTTTCCTATACACTTTTGAACTCAAAATAGTCCGTAGGAAGAGTTGACACAATTCTGCTCATGAGTAAAAGATCGGGTAGTTTCGTTTTAACCAATCTCTCTAACACATCGTTGTAAATAAAATTGCGTTGTAAGTCCGCAATGTGCGTGACAACATCTTGAAAGGTTTCTCTGTCAGAAATGAAAAACTGCACCATTAATCGATCCACATGCTGTCTGGAACTCGGGTCGTAAATTGATATCAACTTATCCCAAGTGCTTTTAGTTGAATCATATGTTGAGGTTAATTCAACATTCGCACTATTCATTCTGCCAACTAACATTAGTTGTTGAGCTCATCGTTCTTTCTAAAAGCTTTAGACTGGTTTTCGACGCTTTCATGCAGTTACATTGAAACAGTGATTCCTGGATCGTTAGGGTTAATATGATCACCGGTAATCAGATCCAGAACATTGTGATACAGAGTCAATAATTCGACCTGCCGCTTCCATTTCGTCCTGTTTTTTAGAGCCTGCTAATTTTCAATTTGTGTCCTAAGTCCATTATGAATGTTCTTAACTTAAATAACAAACGAACAAGTTCAGCTGAACTTGCCTTCACACTTAGACTTTCACGGAATAACCAGTCAAAGCCGATATTGAATTCAATTAATTAGCACTGTTTCTTAATATCTGAACCCACAACCTGTTATTTTAAGACTATTAAATGCAATATCATAAAAAAAAAAAATATTTAGGAAGCCATTGAAATGAATAATCAATTCACCGAACAGAACAGCTTAGTGTCAGACGAACATATTTGACACATAGAAGTAATCCAAAAATAGTTGTAGCATATTTAACTGTTGTAATGGATATTTGCATAGTTAATTATGGTCATGTATAGTTACAATCGGAGTACAATCGTTTGTACTATTTAAAAGTTATGCTTTTTTGCATTTCACCCTTAGAATGAACTTGGAAATATAGAAAAAGAAGCAAGCATAAATTAATGTTTTCAAATCATGTCATTTTTGTATACTTTTTTATTTATTAGCATATTTCTTCTCTTTTGCTATTATTATTTATTAAGTTGAATGCCATCTTAGCTTCATTGCAGTGTACATGTTATTAATTGTACTTAATTTTTTTTTTTAGTTCGGTTACATGATAGCATACAAGAAGAAGGTTATCACTACTTAATATTTGACTTGTAAGTAACCTACCTTGTTTTATCATCTTCATAATTTAATATATACTATTTATGCTGAAAAAAATAAATTATCACTCAGGTTTGTTGTTAAGTGAAAAATATGGACAATTTCTGTTTCAAGATCTCTTTAGAATGTTGATGTTTATCATTTACTGCAAAGAATAGTGTTACTTTCTTCTAAATGTAATTATTGCTATATATTCAAGTGACAAAATATTGTGGATTTTGAAAAAAAAAAAAAAATACCTAGCTATTTTAATTTCTGAAAAGCATAATAGTGAACACTGAAAAATAGAATGCTTTAACATAAAATGGTAATCATTGAAAATCATAAGAATTTTTTTTTTCTGATCCCCCCCCCCCTGTTTTGCAATGAATAACATGTCTAATTTTTCTTTTCGAGCATTTGTTGAGAATAGTTTGCATTTCATCTATTGCTGTTAGTTTAAATAAACATTTTTTATAATTATAATACTTGTTTATCAGATATTGTTAAAATAAATTTTTAAACATGTATATTTATTCGTATTATTTTATTCCTTAGAGTTACAGGAGGAGAGTTATTTGAAGATATTGTAGCTAGAGAATACTACAGTGAAGCTGATGCTAGGTAAAAATATTTATTATATGAATTGGTTATAATTGGTTAAAAAATGAAATATATTCCTGAAATATTTGATGCATAAGAATTTTATTGTTAAAATATGATCAAAATTTTAAAATACATAATAGTGATTTTTTTTAAAAATATATATCAGCCATGACCATTTGTTTGCCAACCATATTAATATTATTAATTTATTGATGCTGGCCAACTTTTTAATGAATTACATCTTACCACTTACACTAAATGCAAGTATTATGTAGAATTTTTTTTCTCACAGTAAACATAGAATATTATGTTGGTTATTTGTGTTAGTAAAATGCCAAGATTAATCAATGAAAGCAGTTCCAATTCAAAGTGGTAAGTGAGTTCTTAAATTTTTTTTCTCTCAAAATTGGAGGATGAAAGACTTTAAGTGACCATTGATGATGTATCTAAAAATCATAATCTTTCAAATGAATTAAAAATGACCTAATGGTTGTGATTGGGAAACTCCATTGAAGATTTTTTTTCCCATGGAAAAAATTCAATGATGTAACATTTTTAAAAAATTTTTTTCTTTGAAAATGGAAAGCAGTGGAAGGCAATCAACCATTAATGCTTTATCTAAAAGTCATGAGCATTCACATAAAATAAATTTTGGTGAAATATATACAGTGCTGTTTTTGAGAGTTGTCTCAAAATTGGAGGATAAATTGTTCATTGGTGATATATCTAGGATAGGATAAGGTGGCCATTAATGATAGACATCATAGCAGGTTATCACATTTGGGAGGGGGAAAAAACATTATTGAAAATTACAATAGTGTTTGGAGCTTGGAGACATTTGGTTTTCCTAATTACTTTAAATATATAAGTTTTAAACTTATTCATGTCACTACACTTTATTTCTCTATGATTGAAAATTACTTTTTTTTTTTCAGTATAAGGCTATCATGAGATTTTTCTCTATATTATTTTTATATTTAATTATTTCCTTGCTTTTATTTATTTATGCTTGACATGGCAGAACTCCTGTATAATTAGAGAAAACTGTATTAAATAATTAAATGAAAAAGTCTTTTTGAAAGATATATATACTTTCTTTCAATATTGAAATTTTATATGGAAATAATACTGAGCTAATTATTTAATTTATTTTGTTTAATTTTCTAATATTTTGAGAGTGAAATTATTTTTATCATCTTTTCCGCCTATATCATCGATTATTGTTTTGTGTGTATGTGAATGTGTATGTCAGCCTTGCTCATTATTATAATGCTTTGCAAAACTAAAAAATTTCAAATTTTAATAATAATTTTAAGTCAAATTAATGATAAAGCATGATTAATGATTAAAGCTTTAATTAATGATTAAAGCATTTGAAGCAGTCAAAACTAATTCTTATCATTGAAAATGATATTCTTTGTATTAATTACTTTAATAATTTATGTTCTATAGTTTGGGAGAGATCTTAGATAATTATAAAGCATAAATATGAATACTGCATTTAAAAAATTTGTTTTATTTATAGCCATTGTATACAACAGATACTTGAAAGTGTTCATCATTGCCATGTAAATAGCATTGTGCATAGAGACCTCAAGGTAATTTAATTCATTATAAATTTTTAAAAATTCCTTTGTGATCTCTCTAAATTTGATTAATGGTATATTTCCAATGCACTGTAGTCAATTAGTAATCATGTTGTTAATTTTTTTAAATGTATTTCAAAGAATCATATCATTTGGACGGTGACAGAAAGGGAAATCAAAGATATCATTGAAAAATCAGGTGTAATTTTTAACGCATCTTTATCATTCTGGTAAGATCAGGGAAAAGCATGGAAAATTCACAAAAATATCTAAAAATGAGGAAACATTGTTGATTAAAGCATTTCACACCAAGATACAAGTGATAGGTAATTTTGTGCAATCATTTCTCTGCATGTGAAGCCTAATGTCACCAAAACAATTATAACAATAGTAAACCAGAACAATATTCTTTCAAGTGTACTGCATCTTTATGTAGAATCAGAGCGATAAACTGATAAATGTGGATAATAATAATGTTAATGAAACTTTCGGGAGGATGGATTTTCTCATGTCAAAGAACAGAGAGGGTTAAGAATTTTAGTTTGACTTTTTCTGGCAACCTTGCAATGATGCCATATCATTATTAAAAATAATAATGATATTTTCCCATGGCAATAGTGATATTGAAGAATAACTATTAATCAATAAAAATTGTCTGTGGGAGAATATGAAAGAACATTGTTCATGACAGCATTTAAGCAAATGGTGGAATGAGTAATTATTAAATTTTAAAACAGTTTATTTCAAATGTAAGCAATTCAGGCACCAAATACAAAGAATATAAAGAGAAAAAAACCAAAGGAAGGAAAGAAATTATATGAAAATGTTAAAAGAAAGAGGGAAGCACAGTAAAGAGAATAAGAGTTAAAAAAAAAAAAAAAAAAACCTCAAAATTTTGCAAAAATAATTTAAAAAAAATTAAAATCACTTAAAGCAGGGCTGCTTTAAACCATTTTTTATTTGTATTTTAATAATGGATGTTTCAATATTTGCATTTTAAGTACAGTAAGAAGTAATTGTTGTTTGCTATGGGAATTACTATCTGTAAATCAGTATCTTATATCTAGTATTATTTCTAATAATAAATGAAATTCAAAGAACTTATATTCATTTATTAAAGCATATAAGGGCTGTTTTAAACCATTTTTTATTTGTATTTTAATAATGGATGCTTCAATATTTGCATTTTAAGTACAGTAAGAAGTAATTGTTGTTTGCTATGGGAATTACTATCTGTAAATCAGTATCTTATATCTAGTATTATTTGTAATAATAAATAAAATTCAAAGAACTTATATTCATTTATTAAAGCATATAAGGGCTGTTTTAAACCATTTTTTATTTGTATTTTAATAATGGATGTTTCAATATTTGCATTTTAAGTACAGTAAGAAGTAATTGTTGTTTGCTATGGGAATTACTATCTGTAAATCAGTATCTTATATCTAGTATTATTTGTAATAATAAATGAAATTCAAAGAACTTATATTCATTTATAAAAGCATAAGTTTTTATTGGAACATTAATTTCTTATGATTTGTTAAAGAAAAAGATTTTAAGTAATATTTTGGCAGTTTTTATTGTTAAAATACATATATTTAGGTGCATATAATGATACTATTTTTATATTTATACTGCTACCTGTTATGCTGACACACATGTATGCAAAGAGCTTTAATTAGTTTATTAAGTTGTTTTAAAATTTTGAGCAAAATTCGTAATAACCTTTACTGTTAACATAACTTAACGTTACAAAGAGTAGTTTCAAGTTTCTCAGAATTCGTATATAGTTTTAGAAATAAAATATTTTGTTAAAATTTTCAGTATTTTTAATGTACTGGAAATGTATTCTGTTTTAATAAAGTTTTTTAGGATTCTCATCCCATTAAAAAATTAAACTTCATAAAAATTTATTCATATTATTTTTCAGATTAAATAACCCATAAAAATGCTTTTAAGAATGTATATTGACAAATATGGTGATTCTGAATTGGGAGAAAGCCAGAGAATCAATATAATTAGTAGCTGTAAATCAGGGAAATGATTCTAGTCAGTTAAATTTTTTAACAGTTGCTGTAGGCACCCTGTTATTGTAATAGCAATATTTTTTAAATATAATATAGAACAAAGCTACTGTGTTCATAATTTATGCATTAAAGTTTTTATAAATATTTGGGTTACTTGTGACATTATGTTTATAAAAAATATATAATTTTGAAGTGTTAATTCATTGTGAGGATAAAACATTTCTCAGTGTTGCTGTTTTAAAGGAAAGATGTCAGCGTTTGCTTCTCAATTATGACTACACTAATATTCAGGTAACTGATAATTAGTTTGAGATTCTTGCAAGTTTCTGTAATTGAAAGAAAATATCCCTTTGGAATTTCTAAAGAAGAATTATTTGAATTGGCAGTAAATTTTAAGTTGCTGTAATTCCATTTGATTAATAGCATAATTACTACTCATTAACAGATTTTATTTTTTCCATAGTTCAGTCATAAGAAATATGAATTTTCATGCTATTAACAAGATATTTTTAAAATTCTTTGCACTTTTAAATGAGGTGAATCTTCCAGCTATCAAACTATACTAAAAAAACATTTAACATTCAGAAAGAAGTACAGTGAGACTGCTAACCCCATGAAAATGCACAGCATACAAAAATTATTTTTACTTTTATTTTTTATATAATGAAGTTAGTTATTGCTTGTAAAACTTATATTTTAAGTTTCAAATGCCTTATTTGAATAAAATAAAATTCAGTAAGATTTTTGAAAATCCTATTTACCTCACAATAATAGAAAAGTTCATAAAAATATTGAATATATATAATATAATATATATATATATATGGAATTTTTCTATAATGGTTTTCAAAAATATGAACTCCATTTCAAATAGAGTTAATATTTTTTTTTATCTTTGTTGCACAACATTAATCTCTAATTTATGTTTTGTTACATATGCTATTTGTTATCCTTGTTAAGTTTTTATCTTTAAAGCTCTATTTCAGAATTGCATCTTATATTGAAGGAATCCTATTTTGTTTAGGAAATTTTGCTTATTTTGTGGTAAGAAAATTGTGATCTGTATTTGTTTATGTGTAATAACATAGATTTGTTTAAATTTAAGCCTGAAAACCTACTATTAGCAAGTAAAAGCAAAGGTGCTGCTGTCAAATTGGCAGATTTTGGGCTAGCTATTGAAGTTCAAGGAGAACAGCAGGCGTGGTATGGTATGTATTTGAGCATTTCTTCTTTAATACTAAAATTTTTGTATATATATATATATATATATATATATATATATATATATATATATATATATATATATATATATATATATATATATATATATATAAATAATAATAATTTACTTTAAACAGTATTTTAAAATTAGCTACTTTTGGTGATCAGCTTATTTGCTAGAAATATACAGTGGCTCCCAAAATTGAGTATACACTATACTCTTTCTTCTTTAAATTTACTCTTTTTGATCTTAACATTCCAATTTATGGCTAATATTTATAAGAACTACAAAATATACATTAACAAAAGTATTAGGCTAAAAAACAAAATGGAGGAATCAATAATATTTTTATTACAGTAATTTTTATGTCAAAATTACAAATTCCAAAGTCACAAAATTGAGTATACACCTTATAAAATATACGACTTGACTACCCCTATTTATTTTCAAATGAATGAGTAAAATAGTTTTGTTACTTTAATTGGCAATCATTGATTTCTAAGCAAAAACAAACGTTTTGGTTATCATAATGAGCTCCAGAAATCAAACAAATGTTGAAATTAGGAAACTTGTTATTCGATTGTCTGAAGATGGTAAATCTCTACGAGAAATTGCAAGGGAAATTCAACGCAGTCACGGAAGCATTCAAAAAATTACACATAAGTATAAAATGTATGAACAAATTGCCAATAAACTTGAAAGAGAAAGAAAAGAAATCCTCCATTCCACGACCAAGAGAAGAGTTATTGGAGAGGTAGCAAACAATCCTAAGGTGAGTGCTACAAAAATTGCTACATCTATTTCAAGAACAATTGGAAAGTGTGTTTCTGCAGAAACAATTCGAAGAATAATCCGAAAACCAAATTATAATGGTCGCTTAGCCAGAACAAAATCATTCATTTCCAAAGTAAATCGAGAGAAAAGAGTTTCATTTGCTAAAAGTCATATTTCAAAGACTCCTTACTTCTAGAATCAAGTAATATTCAGTGACGAAAGTAAGTTCAATGTTTTGGTAGAGATGGTCGATGTTATGTTTGAAGAAAGCCCAATTCTGAACTTCTTTCTAAAAACACCAATCCTTCTGTTAAGCATGGAGGGGGTTCACTTCATAGTTCTCATTGATGGAATCAATGACAAAATTAAATATTTCGATATATTAAAGAACAATTTAAAATAAAGTGTCCAGAATTTGTGTTTAGGGTCAAGTTTTCTGTTTCAACAAGATAATGACCCAAAACATACAGCTAAAATAGTTAAGTTGTGGTTGTTGTAAAATGCAATTGCACACCCCTCCTCAATCTCCAGATCTGAATGTGATTAAAAATTTGTGGGTACAATTAGGAAATTCAGTTCAAAAACACAATATTAGGGGCAAAGAACACTTAAAAAGAGTAATACTAGAAGAATGGTAGAAAATATCGGGCGAAAGAACTCAAACTCTTGTCAACTCAATGCCATACCATTTACAAGCTGTCCTAAATGCTAAAGTATATCCAACAAAATATTATCTTTTTCTCTTTTTGTTGACAGATTTTCCTAGATGTATACTCAATTTTGTGACTTAAGGAATTTGTAACGACATAAAAATTATTGTAATAAAAATATTATTGATTCTTCCATTTTGTTTTTTAGCCTAATACTTTTGTTAATGTATATTTTGTCGTTCTTATAAATATTAACCATAAATAGGAATGTTAAGATCAAAAAGAATAAAATTAATGAAGAAAGAGTATAGAGTGTGCACTCAATTTTGGGAGCCACTATATATTGTACTTAATTTCAAATAAATCCTTTTCGTGTTAACTTGGATATTTTTATTTTTGATTCTATCATCAGACTTTTTTTTAACTTCAAATTATTGTAGACATTTAAGCTTGTTTATTTAGTAGTATTACACCTATTCCGTTCTTTACATACATGAACCTCTGTAATGGATTCAATTATATGTGGTGCAAACATTGCAGAGGTATGCAAATGTTTAATGATGCATCAACTAATTGCATGTTGTCTGCACTTTGCTGTAACTGCACTTTGTTATTCTTCATAGAGTTCTTTGCAACATTGAAATGATGCATGAAATGAAATTTTTACATGTATAATGCTCTTTTGGTTTCTAGCCAACTTTTGTTTTGGTGGGATGAGAGGGTTATATGTGCAAACTACAAATGCAAGCAGGAATTAGAATTAGTTTTTATTGTGTAGGCTAGTGTTTAAAACTCAGAAGTGTTTATGAATATATAATGAATAGCACTGCTTTCTTCCTTTTTGTAGTAATATATAACCATTTGTTTCAATCCAATTTTAATGATTAGTTTTAATTTGAATGTTCCTGAACATCGGATTGTTATGTAATTACAAACTTCATATTTTATAAACATTTTTTTATGCTAAATTGTTATAAAAATTATTGAGTAGAAGTCTGCTAATATTTTCTTTCAGCATTATGTTTTATTCTATATTTGGTATTACATTGCCTTGGAAATGTAGATTGCATTTTCAGAATTAAGTTGTCTAATTCTTTAGGACAATTAGTTTTCTTTTTTATGATAATTCTGCAATATTATTAATATCTTACATTTTTCGTATAAATTTATTCATTTTATTGCTTTATTATTTTTTTGCAATTCATTATTTTATAAAGTTTAACTTTTTTTTGTTTACTTCTGTTTTGAATGTACATGGACATTATGAATATCCCACTATAAGGAAACAAAACTTTAAATCTCTCTATATAATTATAGATAAAGTATGCTACAGATATTATTATTTTTATTTCTTTAGCACTGTTGATTTCTATGAAATTTTATTACAACTTTTATATAAAATTTAATGAAATAAATTAAACAAATAAAAAGTAGTATTGGATTTGCTAACGAATATCAAAGGGTGAATAAAATTTTCATTCCTTAGTTTTTATCAGCGGAAGGAAGATGTACAATTAAATATTTGTAGGAACAACAAATATGGTTTCAGTTTCATAGTAACCATGAAAATATCTTACAAGTTATGTAAAAAAAATTAAATATCAAAATTAATGAAAATTGCATTGTTAAATTAGTATCTTTGAAAAAATAATGATATGAATTTAAAATTGTTTATACATTTTAATAATATTACCAGAAATTATTGCATAAAAATGTCAAACTTAAAACTTTTAATTAATTAGATTCTTATTTAAAATTTAAAAATCACTGAAATGTACATTCCAAAGTATGTTTGTGTTAAATTTTTAATAGTTCTAGGTTAAATTATATACCTCATAAAGTGCTGACAGAAAGATACATTCACTTTTAATTTTAATGCTGTATGTGATTGTGTATGCAAATGTGTGTCCATTCTGATATTTAAATGCACATAAAATGGCATATTTTATAAAATTTTGAAAGAAAAGAAATCTTAATTCCTTTTAAGCTTTTAAAAATATCATTTATATTTGAAATTTACTATTGATTTTGCATCAAGCTTATTACACTTTATTGATTGCAAATCTGTTTAGTTGTTTAATTGTGCACTGCATTTCTTATTCTATGACCCTAGTGGTACAAATGAATAACAGATAAAATGTTGAATAAGACATTATTTTATGAAAACGAAAAAACATTTCATTAAATATATTTGCTTTTAAAATTTTAATAAAAAATTTTGCAACAAGATCATTTTCAGCACTCTTTAGATTTTTTTGCATACTCATATTAGAGAAATAACATATATCGGGGCTTTTTAAAAAAAATACTATTGGGGTGCTGGGCGTACAATTTAAGAAACCATTATTTGCACAGATCACTATAATGTTTTATTAATTTTTTATAAATTTTATTGTAGGTTTTGCTGGAACTCCTGGCTATCTTTCACCTGAAGTGCTTAAGAAAGATCCATATGGAAAGCCTGTTGATATATGGGCATGTGGTAAGGCACCTGGATTTTTAAAAGAGTAATTCAATATAAAGTAATTAGTTTCTGTTTGATCCATTTTTTTCATTAAAAAAATATTGTATAGTTTCTAGCTCATCTTTATGTACCATGATCACATTATCTTATCATAGTGCTAATTATCTTGCATACTAATGATTAATTGTTGATAATTTTTTTTATCATAAGTATTACTATAATGATACAAAGATTTATGAAAAGGAAGTTTAACTACTTTTTTGTAGTTATTTAATTTCTTTTCTAAGATGTTTATTTATCTTTAATTGAATTTTCACATTTAAATCTGAATATTAGATAAAATAGATATTCTTTCCCTTAACATAATAACAATTATTCCAATTTACTAGAAATTTATTCTCTTTTTCTTATTATAGAAAATTAAAATGTTATTTTTAAGCAAAAGAATAAATAAAATATTATGGTTTCAAAAAGATTGAATTCTGTACATGCCTTTTTCTTCTCACCTAGTTATAAACTAAGTAACATATCTGTCTATTATATCTTCATGCATTGTCACAAAAACAAGATATTATATTCCTTATTTAAAAAGATAATATGAAGTAATTTTCTCATAAAATTCATTTAAGTTTTTAATATTCATTGTAGTTGGCATTTAAGATAAATTGTTAAAGTATTTTCTTCACAAATGCCAGAAATTCGAAATATTTTGTTTTATGACAGCATAAAACTGCTTTTTATCAGCTATGTTGTTATCTTTTTCTTATCACTTTTTGCCACTGTAAAATGCAGTTAATGAAGTTATATTCTTTTGTTTGTTTATTAAGCATCATTTAGTGTGAGAAAATATTTTTTTTATTAATTTTATTTTATTACTTTTAGATATTTTGAGTAAGTACATTTTATTTCTAAAATTTTTATTATATATTGAATGGACCTTTTGTTGGCATTGAACACTTTTTAGCCATAACAAGAAAATTATAAATTAATTTAATTTGTATTTTGGAAACACTATAGTTAAATTTTAGTATTTGTTATATTTATTGAAAAATTTGATCAAGTGATTTTGTCCTTGTGAGTTCCAACCGATGTACAGGCAGAAATTCTCCTTTATTATTAGAAGCAATAAAGTAATAATAATAATAATTTTGTGCAGTTGCATTCTTGAAGATGCATTTTAATATCATAAGAAAAATAAAGATAATTTTTTTATTCATTTTAAACTATTGAATAGATTTGAAACTAGTATTATTTTTATTTTAAAACTTCATGTTAAATATTATTAAAGGTATTTTTTTTCAAAAATTGGCGAATTTACTAAGAAATATTCTTATTAATGTAATTGAAATAGTAAAAGAATAATTAGCATTTAGAGTGCTTTTACTGTAAATTAATATTAATTTACTTATATATTACGTACTTAAAAATTCTTTATATATGTTTAAAATTTTTATATATTCTCTTTTTTATATATTTTCATATTAAGATATCATTTGTAACATGATTAAAAAATGATTTAGCATACATGTCATACGCCCAATGTTCCTGGAACTGTTGATCTTAATTTCATTTGGAATCACATGGAAAAATTTTTGAGATTGAAGACATTCTCCAATTATTTTTCACTTTCTGTTTAATTTATTTTTTTAGTATTTTAGTTTCTTCAGCTTTTATAAGAAAAAATCATTAAGAAAATCTGAATTTAAAATATTTTATTAAAAAAATACCAAGTATCTATGTTTTTTAAATTTCTTTTTAGTTGCCATAAGAAAACATTTTATGCCTCTTTTAATATTAAAAAAATTAACTTTTTGATGATGGTAATTTAATTTTTAGCTATTTTTCTCATAAATAATTCATAATTAAAAGATATTGCAGCCAATTGCTGTAAAAACAATTAAAAGAACTTTACACTTAATATTCAAATAAAAACATATATAAATGTTAGCATTTTGATGAGAAATTAAAAGATATTGCAGCCAATTGCTGTAAAAACAATTAAAAGAACTTTACACTTAATATTCAAATAAAAACATATATAAATGTTAGCATTTTGATGAGAAATTATGTACATAACCAACCTAATATGTATTTCAATATAATCTACTAACATATGTTGAAATCTTTAAAATCATCTATTTCTGTAGAATATGTTACTTATAGTAACATCTTGTGTATGAATTTATAGTTTTATTAAATACTATTTACAATATTAGTCACATAAGTCTTAAGAGTAAAACATGGAATTATTATTTTTAAGTTTATATTGTGTCTCTGATTTATATCTTAGTTTGTATTAACTCTATCTTAGTTTGTATTAACTCTACCTATGTGTAACTGTTTATATACTTTATAAATATATCTGAACCTGCATAACTTTGTATCGTTAGGTGTCATACTTTATATCTTGTTGGTTGGTTATCCTCCATTTTGGGATGAAGATCAGCATAGACTGTATGCACAAATCAAAGCTGGAGCTTATGATGTAAAATCTTTTTTTTTTTAAGTTGAAATAATTCCTCACTTTATTTGTAGTAACTTTTCTTTTGTTATTTATCTTATTTTCTTTCATTCTTTTTTATTAGTACCCATCACCTGAATGGGATACTGTTACTCCTGAAGCAAAGAATCTTATAAATAGTATGTTGACAGTTAACCCAGCAAAAAGAATAACAGCTTCTGAAGCTCTTAAGCATCCTTGGATTTGTGTATGTGTTTATTTTCCTGTTCTAATATATGTCAGAATCAAAATATTTTCAAACAGTAGAAAGTCAATTCATTGTATATTATAATAATTGTTTTCTTTTTCTTTCACAGCAACGAGAGCGTGTTGCTTCAACCCTTCACAGACAAGAGACAGTTGATTGCTTAAAGAAATTTAATGCAAGAAGGAAGCTAAAAGTAAGCAATCTTAAAATCTTTTATTGAAATGTTCCTGGTTATTGATTATATTTATTACGAAAAGAAGACAGTTATCTTATCTGAAATTAAATTTGAAACGTAATAAAGAATTGTCTAATTCTTTGAAAAATTTATTGCATGTTTTAGCTAAATAAAAATTACTGGTGACTATGATGAAGTTTATAAAGCCTAGTTAGCCTTAAATTGCATTTCTCATTTTACTTGCAAAATTGTACTTGATTTTGGGTTTGCTTCCAGTATTTAATTTTTCTTAATATTTCATTAAATTGTGATTTTTTATTTAGTGTGCATATATATTTGGAATAAACAATTAAACTTAGGTTGATGATATCTCTGTATTTTACAAAATTTAATTTTTTCTTCTAAATAAAAAGGATCTATGTTGAATTTCAGCCATGTGTATTATCTGAGTGACTTTTTTTTTTTATCATGCGAGGACATGATGTTTTGGCTTGAGGTTTTTGAAGCGATTTTAATTCAACAAATTGATGAAGCCTCAAAATGCATAGGCAACAAATTGGTGATTTATCCCTTTTTTTTTTATTTTGGAGTCGACTTTCACAGTATAGCTTTTGAATTTTCTATCGTCTGCTGATGTAGTTTTATTTTGGAGTCGGCTTTCACTGTATAGCTTTTGAATTATCTATCATCTGCTGTAGTATTATTTCCCTTGGAAATCACAGTGTTATTGCTTAACTCATGCAATGTTTATTATAAATAAATCAAACAAGTTAAAATGTTGTTTGTTTAATTATAAAGATTGTTGGTTCAGGGATAATTTCAACTAATTAAAATAAGGTTATTAGAAAATAATGCAGAAGGTTGTCACATTTGGTGATTTATTGCCAACTGAAGTTACAACTTGATTTCCAAATTATACATTCTCAGAATTCTTATGAATTGTCTTAATTTAAATCATTAACCAGTTTAAACCGGTTTGAAACAATCACAAGACTATCGGATTAGGCATGCATCGTTATCTAGAAAAGTGTCAAAATTGGTCGAGCTCCAAAACTTTATTTGCCAGTTAGAAAAATTGAAAATGAAGATTTAAAAACATTATATATATATATATATATATAATATGTGTGTGCGCGTTCTCGCATGATAATTTGAAATTTGCGATAAAAAGATTTCATTTTTTCATTGTAGATTTCATTAATATTTTTTTTATTTTATTTATTTCTGATATTATTAAGTATGCTTTTGAACTATTTATATTTGTTTGGTTATGATTACCGCATTTACATGTTTCTGAACAATCAACCTGTTATTGAATTTGGCTCAAACTTTGTCAAGTGTCTATACTATGGATATCAAATCTGTGTACCGAATTTTATTTATCTAGCTGCCTCAGTTTTGTAATTATTGTGTTAACTTAGATACAAACAGCTGGGCAGATGGGCTTTGTCTGATGACAGAAATATGATTGATGGAAATATAGTAAACCAAATTATATCTGTTTATCTCAACGTGTTTTTGAGTTATCTTTGTCATAGACAGACATTTTCCAAAAATATATAATTCGAACTTGGGGAGATCTAAAACGTACATATTCGTCAAAATATTGAGTTCAAATTTTTGATGATTGCAAAATTTATCTATATTTGGTATATGAGGAACTAAAAATAAATATTTCTCTGACACCAGTTTTATTTTCTTAATTTAAAAAAATTCTTAAAAAATCTTTTTAGGTATATTTTACGACAGTATCTTTCAATATTAAATTAATACAATACTAAAGTGTGTATAATGAATTGGGTTGTATCGATATTTTAATGCCCACTATTTCTACTGTATAGCCAAGAATAAGTTTTAAAAATAAATTGAAGATAGATGAATAAAATCTAAAACATTATTATGCTACAATGTGCCAGGCTAAAGGTTTATTTATTAATTAATTTTTTTTGTATTTAAATTCATAGACTGATGCTGATCTATTTTCTTTCACTCTCTTTCTTTTTTTACTTTACATGTCTTGTTCTTATTATTTTTAGTATGAATAATATTCCATTTCTTGAATCTAAATTTGAATAATATATGGTAGCATTCAGGTTATTTATATAAAAATTTATATTTATATAAGATTATATATACTGCAATTTTACATGTTTTTAGAATATTTTAGACCTTTTGCTTGTTATTTAATGTTATGCATTTGTATTTACAAATTATTAAATTTATTCTTATTTCATAATGTATTTTCTGATTCTTTTGAAATCTCATTTTCCATTTAGGGTGCAATTTTAACTACCATGCTAGCGACAAGAAATTTTTCTAGTGAGTTCCCATATTTATTATATCTAAAATATTGTATATAACTTTTTTTTTTTTTTTTTTCCATATATGTTTCCTTTAAAGGATGTTATTCGCTACTTAAAAACATATTGTAAAACTATTTAACTGCTTGTATGTTTCTTTTAAAGAATATTATTCACTACTTAAAAACATATTGTAAAACTTCTTAAATACTTGTATGTTTTCTTCAAAGGATATTATTCATTACTTAAAAACATATTGTAAAACTATTAAACTACTTGTAAAACATATTTTTGTATTAAAAATGGGTTTATGGGAAGGAGTAAAAGGAGTCTTGTGGGGTTGTAATAAAAGAAAGTTATTAAAGCAATTTAAATTTGTTATTGTTAAAGATTTTCCCTGAAATTGTAATTGAAAATTTAATTTGTCCATTCACAGACCCATTCAACTAAATTTCCATATTTCAAATTCTAAAAGAAGACATAAATTTGAGACATAAAAGAAGATATAAATTTGGTTGATTAAAGAAATTTAATCAACCAAACATGTGTCCAAACAACAACAACATGTCCACAATTTCAACAGTAATTTTTTTTCTTCAAGTTTTTTGCTATTATTGTAAAGATTAGCAACTCTGAATTGAAGCTTTTTTTTAAAATTACTTATTATTAGCTTAACATCTTGTTATTAAAAAAAAAATTAATTCTATAATATTTGGGGAGGGAAACCCATCTTTACAATTCAAAAAATAATAAGAAAGTGCAACAGTAAATATTTTTTATATCTTTCATTGTATTTATAAAAACCATGATTTTGAAAATAAACATTAGAATTTTGATGTCTTTGGAAGAAGCTGGTTAAATTAGAAGCAACTTCTAAACTTAACCAACTAATTTCCATTATGACATTTGTAGCTTGTAATCTAAATATAGATTAGTAGAATGAAATGCATTTATATAAACTTAAAAAAATAGGGATAAAAAATTTTTTTGTCAATTTATCTGAAATTTGTTAGGCCTTTTAATTTTAATGTGAAAAACATCTTTGATAAACTGTTAATTGATAAGTTGTTGATACATTTTGAAGATTTAGAATATAATTAAAATACAGTTAAAAATTTGAAAATGAATTTATGTTTAAAACACATGGATTTTAGAGGTCTACTTATAGAATTTTTAAATTTTATTTGTGTATGTGAAATGCACACAATACAAAATATTAATTTTCTAACAACTGTATAACATTGAATATTCAAAGTCAGTAGGTCATAATAATTTTTAAATCTTATAAATAAATTAGTCTTTTGACAATAAAAAACTATAAATTCAGGATTTTTCATTGAATACCAAAGTGTCCTTCATATACCCTAAATTCCTGAAATATTTTAGGCAAAATTTAATAGTTTAAGCAAATATTTCACAACTTTAGACCAGAATTTTAATTTCATAACTGGACTGTTTTAAAAGCATATTGAATGAAGGAGAAAAAAAAAAAAAACATTTTTACAGAAAACATTCTTTTAAATGTGGTAATTGAAAGGTGAGGGATTATTGAAAACATTGAATATCTGTTCTTATCTTCTAAAGCCTTGAAAATATATTGCATTAGGAATTCTTAAAAAAAAAAAAAAATCCAAATGCTTACAGAGAGGTATTCTGAGTAAATTGCCCATTATTCTTTTTTACAGAATAAAATGGTTGATACTGTGCATATGAAATTATGCTTTATAAAAGATACAGTGATAAAAAATATAGGATGTTTAAAAATAGCTGTTAATCATACTATTATTTGGGGAAAAAATTCTGTGTCATTCTCTGCTTTTTAAATTTTTTCACTTCTTGTACTTGTTTCTTTTGTAACTTGGATGTAATTTTTTTTTCATGGAATTCAGTTAGTTCAAAATTCATCTGACAGAAATATAACAATCTGAATTATTAAAATAAAGCTTTTTCTGGCCTAAAACTTTTAAAAATATTTTGAAGATATTAAGAAAAATATTGCTGAATGAACTGTATGTTATATTTTAATGGATTGTATTTTGATAATTTGTTATTTTACTGTCTTTAATTATATTTTAAGGTAATACATTATTTTGTAATTTATATTTTACATCTGCATTTTGACATTCTTACCAAATTATCAATTATTTGCTTAATTTTATAATGTGATTAATAAAATTAAGCAAATTGAATAATTTCTTACTATTTTACTTTTTACCTTATTTTCTGTGTTCTGAAAATTGTTAAAATATGATTTAAACTTTTTTAGAAATTTAACTTTATAATGTAAATTTAGAATAATTTGTTGAATGTTTAAATTTTACAGATGATTTATCAACATTTAGATATGTTTTTAGAATTTAAAAAAAAATCATTTGGTAAATAAGAATAATTTCAAAAATGTATCTGAATTGAAATTTATAAACTCATTCTCATATTTGTAATCATTTTTTGTGCTTGATCACTGCAGTGGGAAGTGAGTTCAACATATTGTTTCGCCTGCTTGTGATATATAAATAGATGTAAAATACATGTTTGATATTGCTTTATAAAATGAATATAACTTTCATAAAATATTGCTGCAATTCGCATGCTTTCTACTTTTCTCTTAAAAACCATATTTATTTAATTACTGGATTTTATTGCCTGTGATATTTGCAAATTTTTTCTTGTATCTCATTTTTCTCATTTCTATTTTGCTTATATTATGCTTTAAAATTTGTATTTTATTTTTAATAAATTTTGCATATATATTATTCTTTAAATGCATGTTTTCTATGTATTTTAAATGTACTTAAGTTTCTTATACAGTTTTAAGTTTCTGAAAGTTATTAAAATTTATGTATGGAAATGTATGAATTGAGGAAAACGTCATTACTTAATTGAAGATAAATTGTTAAACAAGCTTAATGGTTTCTAAAATGTTTTTATCTGTAAACAAGCACATTAAAATAAAGTAAATTAAATATTAATTGGTTTTTTTTTTTGGTAATTTTATTTAGAGTATGAGTATGGCATTCAATGTCATACAGATGATGTTCCAGTATAGGAATCTTTTGCATTTGTATAATTAAAAAAATCAATATATCAAAAAAGTTAGGATAGGAAGAAATATTAAAAGAAAGTCAGTGAATTTAGGATAAAAAGAAAGGAAAAAAGTTTTTATTCTCTATCATATGTAACATATATCATATTTTAGATAAAATTAAGTTGGAATGTTTTGTAAAAAATGTTAAGTTTTTTTTTTTTTTTTTTTTTTTTTAAATATGGAAAAATTGGAAATTGACTTTTCAAATTTTAAATTGAAATTGCTATGTTGATTATCTCGTTTAACTTGTCATAACAGCTTGACAAAAAGTAACTTAATAGAGATTGAAAAATATTTTAATACATTGTAAAAATAGAATCACATAGAAGAATAACTATTTAATAGATTATTTTTTAAATAAAATGTGCATCATACTTTATTCTTCTGGAAAATTACAGTCTTATAATATCACAAAAAGAAAAGAAAATCTACCTTCTAATAAAAAGGATTCACGCATTGAAAAAATGTACATTACTACACGTATTTGTGAGATGAGATAATTTTATGTTAGTAATATTTTGAAGAAGGATAAAACATAAGTTTGAAATGTATATATTAGTTCAATGTTTTACAATTTAAGATTAGATTTAAAATGCATGTGAATGCCAGAAATTTTACTATGTTTTTAAATCATATAATTTTTATATGTTTCATTTGTTATGATTTTACTTTTTGTTTATTAATTACTTTTTATTAATTATTAATATTTATATCTTCTTCTTTATTTTTGTTTTAAATTAACATTTGAAAAAATATCCAGCATGTTTATCATGCATTTGATGTTTTAAAAAATTTCAATAATTTATTTATAGGCAGGATTGAAACTTTGAGAAAATGCTTTTATTTCTATTCATTTTTTATCATTTATTTTCTTTAATAGGCATGCTTTTTCTTTTCCATAACTTTATTCATGCCTTAAGAAATAATTCTTATTAGGTCGTAGCATGGTAAATAAGAAATCCGATGGTGGATCGCAAGTGAAGGAATCAACAGATAGCAATGCTACTCTTGAAGAGGATGATATTAGAGGTATTGTTATTAATATTTTAGTTTTGATATAAATTATGTGTAATAAATATTGGTGAATTTCATTAATGAAACTTTTTTCTAAATATGTATTTATATACTTTATTTTTATCTTAATTTTCTTTTCACAGAATCCCATCAATTGAAAAGGCTTATAAATTATACATGTTAAGATTTCTATCTTATATTTTAAAATTAATTCATATAATGCATTTTGCTGCTGCTCTTTAATTTGGTGAAAAGCTAATAAAGATAAATTGTTAAGAAAAAAAAATTTAAAAGTGTCGGTTTCGTAAATTTATATATTCAAAGTGTTGGTACTATATTTTATATTCATATGTCAGATTTGAGATCTGTATAAAACTGTAATACGATTTAGAATCTGATCACAAAAAGAGCAACTTGAATTTTTTTTAACCTTTTTTTTTTTTTTTTTTCCTTATGATATTTTAATCAAGTTTGGTATTTTTTCTATTTGGTATTTTTTAAATCAGTTCATTAAAAATTTTGTAGAATTTTATTCTATTATTTTGTGTATATTAGACTAGATTACATCAAATAAATATGCATTTGTTTTGCATTTAACTATGTTTAGCTACCATTTTGTGTGCATTATTCCTCAAAAGAGGATAATTGTTCTTGCATATGAAATAAAATATTGCATATTTTGCTGCATTAGTATTTGTTTATATGTAATATATTAGGCAAATAT
Source organism: Argiope bruennichi (assembly GCF_947563725.1). Lineage (NCBI taxonomy): Eukaryota > Metazoa > Arthropoda > Arachnida > Araneae > Araneidae > Argiope > Argiope bruennichi. Next base: position 78,809,863 of record NC_079152.1, read on the forward strand.
ACAAATAAGGAATTTGTGTGCATTTTACATTATGTTTTAACGAATTGTGGTTATTTTCCAAATTTAATATGTGATCATGAAATTAACTTAATTGATTAAAAGAGCAACCTTTAGGGGGCTGGTAATATTCCACATTATTAATCACCAATCAAATTATTTATATTACATGAAAAGTTTTAATTACGTTATTTAAAATCAGGTTTCATGTTTGAAATAACAAAACTTTGTCTTACTTTTTTTTCTTCATAAATGTTTTTGGAATAATATGTTTAAAACTATAATTAAATTGTATGTCATTTGTTGTTTCCTAATTCCTGAAATTAGAAATCAGTTCAAATTTATTCTAGGATTATTTAAGCATACAGGTGTAAAGGTTTAAATTTTGTGAAACTTTAATGAGACTGAAATTCCTATAAAAAGGAAGTGAACGAGATTCCCCCAATCATCTTTATTTAAGCTATTGGTCTCTATAATAGGACAAGCCAATAAAGATTGTTTTATTGGCTTGTATCAATTCCAAGCAAAACTCCAAAAATAAAAACTTTTTCTAAAATTATAAGTAATATATAATTTGAATAGGCATATTATTATAAAAGTTTTGAAATTGTATAAAAATTTCTTTTTAAGTAATATAAAATTTTGTATTGTAATAGTAATATAACTATATCTCTTAATTATGATTTTCTATTCCAAAACTATGTATTTAAATTTTAATGTGAAATACAATTAAAGATTTAGTAGAAAGTTGGGATGAATTATATTTTGTTTCTTAGATAAATATTGATTAAATAAATTTATTTGTTAGTTACTTATAGTAAATAGTACAATAATATTTTGAATTTTTTTTTCTTTTTAATACATTTGAATTTTTGAGTAAAAAAAATAATATTTTTTATCTGAATATTATTGTGATAATTAATATTCATGTTAATAGTTTTTAAAGTAAAAATTATTTGTTTCAAATATTTTTAAAAGAGGATGATTTTATCTTTAATTCTTGAATACGAATTAATCTTTCTCAGTGTTTACTAAGAATTTCTCTTGTGTATATATTAACTTCAAATATAAAAAGATTCTTTGCTCGGAAAAAAATTATTTTATGTATATTAAAAAATTCTAATAGAAAAATAAGTATTGTTAATAAAATTTTATAAACAATCTGTGTAGGTATGCACTGAAAAAACACCCTGCTTTTTACTTTATATAAATATTTTTCTTCTAAAACAGGAGAGTATGAAAACAATTATATTATGATTTAATTTATATATAATGAATAAAAAAAAATCAGTAATTCAGTTATTAATGGAAGTAAAGTAATATTTAGGTGCCATAACTTCAGTTTTAGTTTTGTGTTTCATTTATTAGACTTCTATTTATGATGCAGGTATTTCAATTGTCATTTCAAAGTGTTTTTAATCAGCATTCAAAATGTATGTATTCTGTTCAAAAATAAGTGCTCAGTATTGTCTGAAAGAAGTCTCTGTATCTAGTTTTAAACATGAGCTTATATTCCTTGAATATTATATTTAAATTATTGAAAGTTGTATAAATTTTTAACTCTATATTCTTAAATTGGGAAGTATAAACCAATAGAAGTAGTTTTAAAAGCTTGCAGATAATTAATGCTTTTGCAAGTTTTTTCTTTTTATATGAAAAATATTTTTCGTGTAAAATATTTCGATTTTGGGACAAAAGAAAGAAAATGAAGCTTTTTTCCCTTGCTTTACATGTTGGTATATTTCATGTAATAAGTGGCAGGCTAGAATTGCATAAATTTAAATAAATTTTTTAATGAATATATTAGAAAGATGTGTTTTATGATTTGTAAAATTAGCAAATCAGTTATAATAATTTCATAAGAATGTTTTAGCTACTTGCTGATAATGTCTTTTTTGTATCTAAAGTTATAGTATGAATTTTTTTTTAAAGCGCAAACTGCAAAAGTTGCCTTTATGAAAAAAGACCGCTGTTTTGGTTTAAAATTATGAATACAATATTATTTTTTTTTTATAAATAAACAGTTTTTTAAATAAAAAAATAATTTATTGTTTCTTTACTTAATAATGGATTTCAAAAATAATTAATGCATCTGCAGCAATTTCTTTTGTAATCAAATCTTAGATGTTGTCAATATCCTAAATCATAATCATGCTTCACTCAGTTAAGCATAAATTTACTCATATTACACCTCTTATTTTTAAAATGAATCACCCATTACTATGAAATCTTTCTTTGTCTGATCATCTAATTTATTTTCCAAATTTTATTTATATGGGAAAAGTGTATCAATACTATTTACAATAAGAATGCTGCCTTAGAAATTATGTTATTTTAAAGGAATTTTTTTACATTTACTTTTTGACATGTTACTCTTAACTCGATTTGTATCTGATAATCATTGCTATTGATGAAAATATCAAGTAAACATTTCAGATTAAAAAAAAATTGAGATCAAATACATGTACATATTAGTTTTTTCATTAGCGATATCTGATATCTTTAGGACATCTTTATCTTCATTCTTGAGTCAGAAGTGTGTGTGTGTGTGGGGGGGGGTAACAATGAATTGCTTGTGTAAACAACCTTTTCCTCAGTCTAAAGGCCATGTGTTAGAGAACTGTTGACTTCCTTCTGCAAAAAGCTGTTTCTTTATAAATTTAAAATATCAGATTTAGTAACCATCCCTTATATTTTTATATATCTTAGATTTGATCATTTAAATTTTAAAAACTTATGCGAATTTCTGCATTTGCTTTATAAAGGTAATTTAAAAGAAAGATTCTTTGATAAATTATAAAAAGAGATAAAGTGTTTTTTTAATTATTATTTTAAGTTCTTGTTGGTTTATGTGATAAAATAATTTATTGTTTTCAAGAAATCATCTAATCTTTAAAGCTATGTTTGTCTCAGAATTCACACTGTTTGGACATAATTTTATTTTTTTGTATGATAATGTGGAATTTTTTTTTTTTTTTTTCTGTTTTAATATAATTTATGTATGCAAAAATATACTATTGCTACCATAAAATGCAGTTTCAAATCTTATTTATAAATTCATGTTTTAGTGAATTTTGCTTGATCTTAAGTTGGTTTCTTTTCTGTCTTGTGCATCAAATTTGTGGTATGGAATGCTTGAATTCAAGAACAATTTTCTAAAATTTTGCTCTTGGTATGCTGTTGAATGGCAAATGTATTAATATTTCTGATGCTTTCAGTTTGCTATATTTTACTTCTTTTTCTTTATTTTTTTCTATTCTTTTTCTACTTCATTTTTCTTTCGTGTTCTTTTCTTCTATTCAGACGGTTCTCATTCAGGCCCCGAAAGGAGCAAAACAGTTATTCAAGTTGAGCAAGGTATGATATATGTATATTCTATGTATGCTATAAGTTTTTCTTTTGCTTTGCTTTATGATATTGCACTTCCTCACTTTGCTGTTTATAATAACAATATTTACATAAAGCATCTTGCTTTTTTTTTTTTTTTGTAGCTGAACATTTATTTTCTTTTTTTTTTTAAAAAAAAAGAATTAATTTTGCATTTGAAAGTTTTATTTTTGTCCCCTGTGTTTTCTTCTTTTTAAGTTCATCTGACTACAATAATAATAATTATTTTATTTTATTTTTTCTTGCTGCATATATTTCTTAAATTTGCATGGATTTCAAAATCCACATTATAAAATTTTTTAAATAAATAAAAAAAAGTCCAAAAAATTGTTCAATAAAAATACTTTTTTTCTGAGTGAAAAGCACTGTTTTATTTATTTTACTAAATTACGATTTTAACATATTTTAATTTTATAAAAATTTTAGTGTTGCTATTTAGTATAAGCTAGATTTTTTTAATTATGACTTATTTATAATTTTTTTATTATACCTGTTTTTATATTTGTAATTACATGAAGAAAATATCAGTTCAGTTAGATTTGAATCTATTTTATATCTTTATTATTTATCTCATTATAATACATTTTTATTTTGGTAGAGGTTGGATTCAAATATTTATGGTTTTAACATCTTTTGCGCATATTTCTGTATTTCATTTTTGAATTGATAAATAATTATTCCTAACTCAAATTTAAAAAAAAATTTTGATGCTTGTATGTGGGTTTTTTTTTCTTGCTATTATTATTTGAAATTCATAAAATTATTTTATTTTGAAATTCTTCAGAGTAAAATAATTGATTAATTTATAATTAATTAATTTTATCTTTCAAATTGCACTACAATTGAAGTAGCCACTCATTCAAATGGAATCTTATTGCCCATACTTTTCTCTTGGATGCTGCTCGTAGTCTTTTTCATTATGAAATTAATTATCTAAATAATTTTTAAACCATTTGATAAAAGAGTAAATTAATTTGGTTGTTAAGCAAGTTTTAAAGGATGGAAGCTATTCAGTAGGGAATATGGAAATTAATGACAGAAATAGTTTGAGGGAGGGGATAATTGCCCTTCTTTGAATGACACTTTTCTATAATCCATTATTACATTTTTTTAAAAAAATTTTTAACTAAGAAGGAACTTTTGACAATCATATAAAGGAAAGTTCTATGTAAAAAAAAATTACTGAGTAATTAATCAAAGCATCAGTCTGCAAGGTTTATGATTTTCAGATGATGAGAGTATATAATTACCTACTTATTTACTCCTTTCTTTCCTAATTCAAAATAATCTGTATTTAATCAAGTAAAATTCAGGATGTTTTTTTTAAAGGCTCCTTTTTAATCTTTTCTGAAAATTTTGGAGGACTATCTGAAATTTTTTTTACTAAGCATTATGCTCATTTCAGGCTTTTAACACATGTTTTAAACTGTTAAGGGCCTATTTTTCACTCAAAAGATTATTATTATTATTTAATGGTGCAATCCAGTTTCAGTATTTCAATACAAATGCTATTCTACTTCTAAGAATATACTTTTGTCAAGGTAATGCAAAATAAAGAAAATTACTTCGCCTTTTATTTTATAGATCTTGTATTGTATAAATATTATAAATTTACATTAATTTTTTAAGTGAACAATAACTTATATTGTTTTTTATATCTTGAGTTTGTGCATGCATGCATAAAATGTCAGACATAATGCAAAAATTGCTGAAACAAGATACTTTAAGAAAGTGTGCATATTGAGAATGTTAACTTCATCAAAAGTTCAGTTTATTAATAGCATCTGGAAAATTTATTATGACTTTCCAGATATGCTTTTGTGCAGTGGAATACTATTTTCTGTATGCCATAGAATATTTTGAAAAATTTGTGAGAGACGATTTTGAGATAGTTTTGTTCTTTATTCTGTTGTGGAATAAGGGGAGGCATACTTGTTGGAGAATATGGGCAGGCAGCAATGTTGCCTTAAGGCACTCAATGCAATTTTCTATGGGATTTATATCAGGTGGATAGGATGGTCATAAGTCTTAAAAGAATTCCGTGGAACATTCTATCTTCATGCAAATTCTTACAAACTATGCATTCAGATTTGCAGTTAATGTTATTTGTTGAACATCCAAATTAGGTTTTTTTCAATAGTGTGTGTGTCCTGTATATATATATGTATGTGTCTTTAATGCATAAATGATTTCTATGTATCATTTAAATATAGGAACAAAATCTAACCTTCTCGGTTATTAATTATGTTGAAAATATGCTGTTAAAGTAATATGTTTTTAAATTTTATTTTTATTTCATGTTATTTAGGTTAACTTTTAGTCTAAAAAATGTATGGCTTGTTTAGCACATGGCAATAAAATGTCTACTTTTTTCACAAATATTTTGAATACTTATTAAAGTTAAAACATTAATTTAATAATGCAGGAATATAAATGTGATAATGTCTGATAGTCAATAAAAATAATGAATATTAATTTTCCTCATCCATTATGCTGATTTTATACATTTATCAAATCTTCAAAGGAAAAGTTGAAATTGTACTTGATTTTTTTTTTTTAACCTGAGTGAATTCATTTTGATAACAAGAAAAATGAAGGATTTCAAATAATGCCCAAATATGTTTGATATTATAATTGGCACTGCAAATTTTAAAATGTATATTCCTCAAGAGCTAGAATATTTTTAAAAGTTACAGAGTATGATCTTGGGTTCATTAGCGATGGAGTTATTGGCCTTTCATTTCATGAGAATATACTAAGCTTTTATTTTATATTTTTCCTATGTGTTTTAATCATTTTTGTATTTCATCAAAATTTTATATTGCTATTTCTTGTTTCAATTCTTGTTTGTCTTCTTTAAGTTTCACTCATTGTGATAACTTTATTACTAAAATAATTGAAAAATCAATAACAATTCATTTATTTGGTACATAATTTAAACAATATCTTGATCTATATTTGATATAATTATTGCTCTTTTAAATCTTTAATCTTTAGATATATTATTGTATCATGTCAAATAAAAGACATGTTGAATTTTTGCTCTACATATAAGACAATGAACAATAAATCTGAGGCTTCTTTTGTATTCAAAACTATACTGTTGTATAGAATGTTGAACCAAATTTGAAAAATTGAATCTCATTTTTTTAAATACATATTGAAACTGCCATGAGATAAATTACTTTGGAGACTACTGGAGCAATAAACTAATATTGCTTATTGTCATCTGCAAAAATATCCTAACCAACCATTATAAAGAAAAATGCAAAAGGAGTATTTAGCTTTACAATCTATTAAGTTGCTCAATTTTTTTATGATTCATTAAACTATGTTTATGCATGAGTAGATGTTTATTGATTTCCATTAATGGTGCATTATTAATTCTTTTTAATTGATTCAATTTTAGTTCAATTGTTATAATATTAACAAGAAATATTCATGTAAAATACATAAAGCTCAAAGTCATTAGTTATACATTTAAAGGGAAAATAAAACTTCTTAAATTCCATTTCTAAAAGTATTTCTTTAAATTATGGGATCACTTTCATATTTAGCATGGAATTTTATTGGGAGTGAGATGAAAAATAGAATATTGTGTAGCTATATGTATGAAAATATTTTTGCCATTGTTAAAGTGTTAAGATAAATGAAGATTTTTAATTGAGTTTTTTTCATTCCATTTCATGATAAAAAAAAAACATTAATGCACGAAAAAGATTGTATTTTCTTAAAATAAATTAATAATATATCTAAAGTAGTTGATCATTTGTATAGAAGATAGGTATCTTCTTATGTATATCACTACAAAGTATCTTATCACAACATATATTGTGCGCAGTATTACATTATTTTGCTTAAAGTGTAAGTAAATAATTTTGTGCTGTAGGATGTAAGTAAAATATTGTATTCTTTTAAAATTAAGGCTGAGTCTGTTTTAACTGATATACATTTTCTTAATTTTGAATCCTATGTATATTATGCATTTAAACTCAAAATTGTGTGAGCATGGGGGAATAAAGTATAAAATCCTTTTCTTTGTTTGTATTGTTACATTTTTAACTAATAATATTAAGACAAAAATATTTAATCAATTTATTAAGATACTTTTACCTGTAGATATAAGTTTCAAATCTTTTTATTTTTTATTCATATTACATTTAGATACTTTTTTTAAGAATTAAAAAAATCACATGGTTCAATAATTCTTTATTAATGATTTTTGATGACACCTTTACCTTTGAATTTGATGATATTTATACTTTGATGCTTCAGTAATGACTTAAATATTTAAAATATTTTCTAGATTTTTGAAAAATTTAAAAGTTTCATAAATGTGCATTTTCTGAAATGTTTTGATTGAAAATTATTTAATATTCAATGCATAATTAAAACCAAAACAGTCTTTGACAATGGTTGCATTGAATTATTCACATATCTATATGATGCATAAGTGATTTTCTTTATTGCATAATTTCTAAAGCAGGTTTGCTCCTTTTGTCACAATGTTAATGAATGTCAATATTCATAGCAAGTTATTCGTTAAATAAGATCACATAATTTTATATTGGAATTCTCTACTTATCAAATACCTATAGATAAATTTATTGTGATAAATCTGCTCATATTATTAGTATAAAAATTTAATTATGTGTTGGAATTTGGAATAAATATAACTTATATATAGAAATACAGAATCTTTACAGAAATTTATAAAACATATATATTTACAATCTATATGGAATTTGTTTGTAAAATTCTATTTAAAAATTTATGTTATTAATTAAATTTATGTTGTATTTAAGTATAAAAACAAAGTTTGAAATATTTTATTTAAATTTTGCAATTAAAATTATTCCATATGTTAATAAAGAAGCACAATCTTAAAAAAAAAAAAAAAAAAATGTTCTTGTACCATACAAATTAAAGCATAGAGATGATTTTAACCTATAATTTAAAGTAAACTTTGGATTATGTTTAAAAACAAAAAAAAACCATTCTAATGCCCGTTTTTTTTTGTTGTTGTTGTTATTATTTCAGTAGAATTATTACTCAAAAATGTTAATATTTTAACTTTTTAATCAGTAAATAAAATGAAAAAACTGTAATATGTTTAGGAATTTATATATTGCATTGTGATCTTGTAAGTTTAAAGTTCTTCAATTTGCTTTCAGCTTTCTTGTAAGTTCAATAACTTTTGTCTGTTATTTTTTTTTTTCAGTAGGTTATTTTTCGTATTGTAATTTTTATAAACTAAAATTTAAAATGTGCTGATTGATTCAATCTATGCAAAAACATATCAGTAATCTTAGGCAAATTGTTCTATAGCATCCTTTCCAATTGATATCAACTTGAGAAACAAAAAATTGTACATTAATTTTTAATGTTTATATAACATTAAAAACAGCTTTATTTTTGATAAAACAACTGCATAAATTGTTTTTTTAATCATACATTCAATTATTTTATATCTAGAAATATTTAAATATCAAAATTTTGAGTTTGATAATTACTTTTTTTACCACAGAATTATATTTTAAAGCAGCATAATTCTTTATAATTATATTGCTTTTTTTTTTGCAATTAATTTAGGTTTTATTGAACCTGTTTGTTATCTTCCTTTCCCTGCTTTAAGTGTTTTGTATTATTTGCATTGCTATAAGTAGTTTTAGAAATGTACAAGTGTTTTTCTGCTTTATATAAAAGAATCAATGCACAATATTGCTATTGTTAGTTTTGAATTGAAATTTATATATATACATGTTGAAATTTCAATGGCATTTTTTCTAAACATTTTTTATATTTTCAGTGCATTTATGTAAAATAGTTAGAAAAATAGGTAATGCTTTGGTTTTTATAGGATATTAATGTCTTATCTTAATTGTGCATGGCTGAAATTTGTCTGTTGTCATAAATTAATTGAATTGTCTTGGCAATAATTTGATCTTTGTGTTTAATTGAGTGTTATGTCTGTATATCTGTTATATGCTCATCATGTATCATTCACATTATTATATTTGACGGTTTATGTATTTAACAAAACCAATTTTAATGTAATTATCAGAATGTGTGTATAAAAATCCATTGTGTTGTAAACCAACTCAAATAATGTTCCCTAATACTTCATTACTAAATATTTTTTAACTAATTAAAAAAGAAAAGAGAACTTTAGTCCATTTAAAAGATGGAAAAAGATGTGCATTTTTAATGTATTGCACTTTAATTGTGTTGCATGTGTTTGTTTAAATGGCTATTGTCCACTATCTTTATTTGGAAATATGATCTACTTGGCTACATTTTGGGTTTGAAATGCAAGTCATAATACAACAGTATGACTTTTTAAAAAAATTCATTTTCCCCTCTTACGTCGTGAAAAATTATTTATTTCAAAATGGATTTTATTGTTGATATAAATTTTAAATGGGAAAAAATCCTTCCTTTTAATGAATTTTAATTCCATATATTATTGATAAGTATAAACAAAAAAGAAGTCAGGAGAAATTCTTATAAATTAACACATACTTAAAAAAAATAATTTAAAGATATAATTACTTCTTTATATAATTGATTATGATACTTCTAAAAGGTTTCTTCAAATTTTTTTTTAAATATATATTTGTGGTGAGACCGAAGCTTACTATTATCTGGTAGGAGATCATATTTCTTTTTCTTATTTTTGCATGCCTGTATCATGTGTTTTCTTGTATGGTGGTGTTTTAGTTGCATGAACATGTTGTCACCTAATTTAGGGTTTCATTACTTTTCAGGGCCTCTTATTTAAACCAAACCATTGTTTAAATCTGAATAACTTTTTGATTTCTAGATGTTTATGCTTAGAGTTCTGTACTGTAATTCTACAGAAAAAGTGTAATTAATATAAACAATTTTTAACAAAAATTACTACTTGATGTTTTATTAAATTTTAATCATAATTTGAAGTTCAATTTTCATTCTTAATTTAGTGTGCAAAAATATAAATATATTATTTTCAACTTAAAAAAAATATTTTGAAATTTGACATTATTTTCATTACTGTTTATGAATTTATAAATTATTAATTGTAAATATATTTCAATTATCAAATTATTTCATTATGTTTGTTAATTCATAATAAATGATAATTGTTGTTAAATGTTCAATAATATGAAGTATTTTAATTTACTTACTTTAAACTTTCATAAACTGAATGAACATTAATATGTTTCAAAATTTATATCATTATTTTGTCACATATTATGTAATTTTTTTCCCCATTCTATCTTTTATTTTTATTTCATAAACATTGATTTTAAAATAAAAAACTTAAACCTAAAATTTTCACTTTGGAATGTTCTTTACTGAATCTGAAAGCTTTCTTTATTTCAGTAAAACTTGTTAAAAAAAATTATAATGATTTTAAGTCTGAGATGAAATAAAATAATTCTTTAAACTTTTATTTTAAAACTAAATATATGCATTAAATTAGCTAATTTAAAATAAAATAAAGTATATTTTGTTTGCAGAATAGACACTAACAAGATATATATATTTTCTTGAATGATATTTCATAAATATATAAAAATATTTTAGTAAATTCTTACAAATATTTTCAGTAATTTAATTATCAAAAAAATGTGCAAATAAAAAATCATTTTTTAATTTTTTTAAATTTTAGTTTCTATTGTTGCACTTACCTGAATGTTACAGTTTCAACAACAGCAATAAATTAATAAATGTATTAAAATAACAAACAATGAGAAATTCCTTACATAAAATGATTGATATAAAAGGGAATTTTTTAACTTTGACTTCAAAAATGTGTGATTTTCATAAGTGAAAATTTTGAAGTGCTTATTTAAGTGGAAAGCTAAATAAATTAATGCTGGATTAAATTGAAAAAAAAAAAAAAAAAACCTACTGAAAAAATAGTTATGAAACTAAAATAAAAATAATCTCTCTATAAACCAATAACTATCAATTAGGAATAGAATAAAATAGGCAATAGTAAATAGTTTACAATACAGAAGCTTTGAGCATGAACTCTTTGTTCTTTTTTTTTATCAATTTTATTTTATTTTGTTTCTTTTGTATTCAATGCTGTTTTTAAGTTTTTGCTTCTACTTCCTTTTCTCAAAGTTAAGTCTCCGATCTCACCTCATCCCCCTGATAATAAATTCACATATAAAAGGCCCTCTGAAACAAGTTCAAGTATGTCTATGGGTAAGTAGTTATGTTTTGATTATGAAAACATCAAAAACTGATTTAAAAACAGACTATTATTGAATTACAAACCATGAGGAGAGAGTATTTGTATTAATGTATATTTACTGTTGTGTAATGTGTTTCTATATGGTATGCTACTTGTTGTGGTTTGCTTTTTATATAATTTTATGTTTTACAATCTGTAAAAGGAAACTTTTAACTATACTCAGTATTTTATGTCATGTTCAATTAATGTTGCATGATGCCATGCACTTGTTTGAACTTATGCCATTCTAAATTTCTTAAATTGTTAAAAGTTTTTAAGAATTTTTTCTTTCAAGTGAAGATTTGTGCTTCTTTTTCTTATTCTTAATAAATATTAACCAAAATATGTTATATGAAAAATCTGTAGACGATTCCTCTTTTTGTGATTCACAAAGGTTTAAAGTTGTTTGATTCTTTTACAATAAAGGCAGAACTTGTGATAATAATTGTGTTTCTACTTATAAATGAAATTTTCCTTAAAAATTTCCTTATTAAATAAAATCAGAAGATGTTTTTTGATATTATGTAATTCATTATATTTTCTACTAAGCTAAATCTTATACTTTTCCTGTAAGTGAAACTTTTTTATATCTAATATTTATGTTTCAGATTAAATATGCAGGTAAACAGGTAATAAGTATTAAAACAGGTATTTTATATTTTAATATTTTTACTTGGAAGTTAATCATACAAAATCTTTATTTTTCAGCAGCTTTAAAGAGCACCAATGGATTGCTAGATCGTGAGTATTCTTTATAGTTGGAACTTTAATTCCTTTAAAAAAATGTACATTTATTATTTGTATGCTTTCTTATAATTTATATTATTTGTATGCATTCTTATAATTTTTTTGTCATATTCTAGTGCATTCATTTACAAAGTAAACATCGCTATGTCCCGGAGAACTTTGATGCCCTTGTAAGGGCACTGCAATCTATTCTTTATTTTTCCTAAGTACTGAAGCTCTATGAATTTTAATTAACTTCATTTTTAATTAACTTCTTATTTGTGGAAAGTTAGATTATTGTTAATTGCTGTTGTAAAATCAAGGTATTTTGCAAAAATGGTAAAGAAATGAGGGATCTGTATCCAGTTTAATTCCATGATTGAGAAGATGTTTAGTAATGAATAAGTTCATCCATCCCTATGGTTTATTAAAGTCTATTCATTAAATTTTTATGTGCCTTAAACTGTATTTTATTTATTTTTATATAAACTATCAACAATTTTATTGATTACATAAAGTGATTGAGTGTAAATAAGTATTCATTGCATCCAGACTTCTAAATAAAATTTCTGCAAGAATCTGTGAATCCAAAAACTTTAAAAACCACTATTTAAAATTGATGTTATGTTCATTTAAAGGGTCTATTAAATTGATTAAACTTGCATTTTTCTGAAAAAATTTATTTAAAAATATTTATTTGTAAGATATTGAAAATAAAATATTAATAAAATGTACTGTGATAATTCCAATTCTAATTACATACAACATAATTTATTGATAGCTTCTTGGCATAATAGAGTTGTTTTTAAACTATCAATGTACTGTTTCATTTATATTAAAGATAAAGAATTTTAAACTGTTTTGTTAACTACTTGTTTTTCTTCTCTACTAGTCTTAGAAAATAGGTTGTTTTAGAATATTTTACATATCTATAAGTGATGATTATTTGTGGTTGATGAAAGTATTATTCATCTTTCATTATTGGCCAAGCCAGCTGCAAAACTACATAATGTCAATTGTCGCATACAATTTGACAGAAACAGTTTAGTTCATATTTACAATTTCAGGTGATAGAGGGAGAAAAAAAAATGTCATAATGTAAAGAAATACTGTATATATATATATATTATATATATATATATATATTATATATATATATATATTCATCCTTATAATTAATCTTAAATAGCTGATTTTTTTTAAAAAATTGGTTTAGAAAAATTGGCTTTTATTTCTTAAATAAATAATGAGAAATTTTTTTTAAAAAATTAAATTTTTAAAAATCATATTGAAATTTTGTAAATAATCAGTTTTTTTTTGTTTTATGACTAAGAAACTGTATGTTGCTAGTTAGCAACCATGGGCTTTAGTTGAGAAAAAGAATCGTTTATAAAATTCTATAATATTAAATACTGTGGTAACACTTAATTATTATTATTAAAACTGTAGTAACGATTCTCCACAATAGTCTTTAAAAAAATTAATTTTTATACAAATGCAAAAAAATTTGCAGAAGATAACATAAAAATGAAAGTGGAAAAAATAAAGACTTTTTAAGATAATTACAAATACAATTTCTTAAGAACATATTACTTAAGAAATTGTATTGAAATTTTTAAAACAATTATTTTTGTCAAAGCATTGCCCTTTAGAGGGATTAAATTTAGCAGCTAGACTTAGGTTAATATTTTTCATTTGTAAATCTACAGTGAGTCTTTTATGATATGGTTATGCTCTTCTGGAATAATTTTTAATATGTTTGTAGGCATAATTTTAGTATAGAATTATTGTTTGAAGTTCAATTGCTAAAGATATCTATTAAATTGAACAATAAGAATAAATTTCTGCGAAGTGATAAAATACCTATGAATTGTTCTTAGATTTAATAATAAATAAGATCAAAGATATTGGTTTCTTTTTTAAAATTAAAAAAAAATTGTTATTTGAAATAAAAGTGTTATTGAATAATTATTGTTTTGTTTTTGAAATGTTTTTTTTTTTTTTTTTTTATTTCCGAATAGCTCGTAAACAAGAAGTTATAAAGTTGACTGAACAGTTAGTTGAAGCAGTGAATAGTGGGGATTATGAATTTTATACGTGAGTAGTACAAACAAATTCTTTGATGATTTAAATATATCCAGTAATATTTTTATTAATTTCTTATATCCAGGATTTCTCCCCCCCCCCAACCTTCTTATGTCATTAGTGAAAATATCAGATTTTTTTTAAAGTGAAAATTGAATTATTCTTAACCATTTTTTATTTTAAATGTTAAAGTAGATATGCTCTTTTGCATACAGTTAACCTGCTTAATTCTTTCAAATGTTAGTTTCATCTGTATTTTAGCATTTATATATATAAAGAGTGGTTATAATAAACTTCCTCTATAAACAGCATCCTACAACGCAAACAGGTGAACGGGTTACAACAAAATTTGGTATATAGACTATACATGAGGTGCGTTTATGTAATTTCGAAGAAAAAAAGTTCCAAAATGTCTACCAGAGGGCGCATTTTCTGGAAAAACATTAATTTTAAACAATAAACAACCAAAATGGAATACAGAAACAATATTAACATTTATTGGCTAGTTTCTGATCACCTTGGCATCAAACCACATTAAGTGAAGGTAAGGAAAAAATAACAGTATGCTGTTTGGGGGGGGGGGGTTCAGTTTGTAGAAGCAAGAACAGATTAGGACGAAATTGCACAAGAGGAGCAGTTGTTAATCGTGTCCAGGATGATATAGGAAAAGGTGCTCCATGTGGCCACTCTCATTCACCTGCAAAATTTCAAGTTGATGGACAGTATGTTCAACAGCAGATCGTAATTGATCAGTTGTGATGCTTCGCACAGGAAGCGTTATGGAGTCGTTATCTTTAAGTCATTCAACATTGCAACAAGATTCTGCCTTCAATACAGCTGGAAACATCAACATAAAACATGACTATGACTGCAGCATTTCTTGCCCTAACCTGTTGTGCATACAACTTCCTTTTCTTCACAAGCATGCAAATCTCGACATATTTTCCTAAAACTGGCAGCTTTTCCTGGTTTTACATTTTATTACTTATAATTCTTGTTCTTGGTTGTTAATATTGTTTCTGCATTCCGTTTTAATAGTTTATTGTGTTAAATCTACTGTTTTTCCGGAAAAGGCGCCCTCTGGTAGGCATTTTGAAACTTTTTTTTTTCTTTTTTTGAAATTCTGTGAGTGTATGAGCATTTCCGTGTATAGTTTATACACCAAATTTCATTGTAATCTGTTTATCACAATTGCAATGAACAGATTACAATGAATGTAATCTGTTCATCTGTTTGCGTTGTAGGATGCTCTTTATAGGAGAAGTTTAATTGTAACCACTATGTATATATAATATAACATTCATGTGGTAATAGTAATTCAATTTTAATGACCTCTGTCATACCATACCAAATGAAAGTTCTGTTTTAAATCATGCTTACACAATGAATATAGAGCATTCTGATTGGTTAACTAGGCATGCAAAATGACAGAACTGTACTGTTTAGTGGAAGGTGCAATCCATCCAAAAAAAAAAAAAAAATTTCTGTCAAAAATGGAGAACAGATGACTATTGATGATGTATTTAGATACCTGATATGTCAAATGAAATAAATATTGGCAAAATAGATGCAGTGATATAAGACTGTGGGAATCTATTAGTGTTCTTTTCCCAATTGGGAGAATGTATTGTGAACTAGTAGTTTTAAGGTTTTTCTTGAAAATGAGGGATTGCTGGAGGGCATCATCCATGATAACATATCTGGGATGGTGTATCATAAAAATTATCTAAATTAGTACAATAATTGGGATTGAAAATTTTTTTTCCCCCCTCCATACAAAAAAAAAAAATAAATAAATAAAATGGGACAGGTCACTCATCAATGTCATATCTGGGGGTTATAAACTTTCATGTGAAATAAAATTAGCAGTGATTGGGACTGGCGGATTGGTTTTTTGATTATGCAAATCATTTTAAATAAATAATTACCTTTTTAATTGAAGCATAGTATTCAAACTTGTAGTTTTTCTTTTTAATTTCTTCATATCAATGCTCACCAAAAATAATTAATTATTTTGATAATGTAACCATGAATTTCATAGCTTTTTGTAAGAACATTTAAAGTGATCAGCCGTATTTCCATTACAGTTTGATAAAATTAATATGTGATTTCTGCAAATATGGTTACTATTTTATCAGACAAGTTAGAATAAGATTCCCTCTTATCACATTTAATTAATATCTTTCAAATCTCAATATTGAAATTTTGTTCATGGTCTACAATTTAAATAAAAAAGGAAAGAGAAAAGATGAATTCCTTTATGCATGTGCAAAGTGATTTTAAAAATAATTCCCCTCCCACTTGTATTTTTTACTTGTTATATTTGCTGTTTTCTTGTCTTAAAAATCCTTAAAGGTAATCATTTCAAATTTATATCTAATTAACTATTATATAAAATTAGAATTATTTGAATTCAACTATTTAATTATAAAAGTATTATAAATTTCAGCATAATTTAGATTTAACATAACTGTCAGCTAAAAATGCATATGATTAGATTTTTAATCAGATTGTGATAGTAATTCTAATATCCCTTGCTCTAGCACTTTTGTAATGTCTATAAATCAAGGATTCATAATAAAGGGAGTATTTGTTACACTGTTATATATGGGAGTAAATTGCCTTCATAAAAAAGTTTGTTAAAAAGAAACTTTTAAGATCTGTATTTGGCTTCTGTATAATCTTTAGAAAACAACCTTAACACAATGAGCATTTTGCTGCAAATGTGCACATTTGTCTTTTTTTTTTTTTTTTTTTTTTTTGAGTACCTCTGATTAAAAGCACAGTTTGAGCATAGAATTCACACCCTTCTTTTTGTTAATATGTTTCAACCAAAGGAAGAGTTTCATTCCTATGTATTAGCTCAAAATTTAGTTAAAAGCAGATAAAATAATTAAATAAAAATTACCATTATTTTATCATCAGTTTTAAATAATCTTAGTTCCAATTTTGGATGGAAAAAATAGTTGGTATAAAAAGATATTTTATATCTTATAATATTTCATGCTTGAACTTTTATTAGTAAATTATTTTTCTTAAAATGAATTATTACTGAATATTATATACACATAATATTTTTTTATCTCTTCACATTATGAAATAATTGTTAAATTTACAAAAATTTGTAATAACTCATTTATTATAATTAGCTATATGATAATGATAATTTCCTACAATAAGTCATTTTGATATAGTGCCTTAAAATAGAAAATTAATATTTTTTGTTGTCATTTTATTTCAGAAAATTCTGCGATCCACACATGACTGCCTTTGAACCTGAAGCTTTAGGTAATTTGGTTGAAGGAATGGATTTCCACAAGTTTTATTTTGATAATGGTAACTAAATATGTGCTTTGATGTTACCATTTATGTCAGTAATTTATAATTTAATTCAAAATCAAATTTTCTTTCGATTAATCTTGCATGCTCTTTGGAGGATAAAAACCAATATCTGTGCCTAATATTTAAGATATGTGCCTAATATGTAATATTAAGTTCACACTTAAATATTACACAGTCATAAATAATGTTTTAAGTTATGAAAATGAACAAATCATTTATGTTTATTTAATCACCATTATTACGATAAAATGTTTTATCTTTTAAAAATCAACTTTATTAACCTAATGATATCTAACTTAAAATTAAAAGTAACTTTTTTCAAGCAATATTTTTATGTTACAAATAACTTTTTGAAACATAGTTATAATTCTGTTAATTGTGATTAATATTTAGAAAACGTTTTCAACAATACTTTGGAAATTAAAATATGTAATAAAAATTATAAAAGTCAAACTTACATGTATTGTACTTAGATTCCTGAAGGGAAAAAAGTTAAATATGTCGAGATGTTGATATGTAGAATTTTCAATATAAAGAAATATATTCTACTAAATTTTGAACATTTTTTAACTAGAAACAAGTATGAATTTTTAATTTCTTAAGGTGAAGAAAAATTTAAAAAAATTAAAATATTTAAAAAAAATTATGTAAAAATTTTCAGATAACTGATTTTTCCAAATTACTTATACCTGATGTATATATTTGCGTTTCAATGCATTATTGGTTATGCCTTTATTTCTCATCTCACTTTATGTGTCTTTTATTGAGCTGAACTTTTCTAACATATTTTTACAATTTCTATTTGAGTGCCATATTCAAAATAAAAAAAAATAATCTAAAGATAAACTGAATTTAAGGTAAAAATTTTACTTTAAGCTTTAAAAAAATGAAGAACAAATGTTAAAGTTTTATAAACAAAAATTGTGTTCTGTGAAATCATGATATATGACTCGCTAGAAAGGAGTCTCGAACTCCCTATAAAATTTCTAGTTTTCTGAAAGTTTGAAGTATTTTATAATTTCCAGTTTCTGTTATAATAAGAATTTTTGAAACGTTTTTTCCCCATTTTGTACACCTTCTTATGAAAAGCATCCACAGTTTCTTTTTGGCTGCAACAATTTTATATTATATGGTTTATAATATGACATTTTTTTAATGTATTGATACTAGTTGAAATATCTGGTATAGCTCAGGATTAAATTTCTTTCATGTATAGTATTTTTAATGCAAAAATTACTTATGTGGAAACAAATAATACAAAATCCTTTTATTGCCGAAACATTTTTTCATTAAAATTAGAACTGATTTTTAAAATTTTCTTTTATAGTTTTGCTAAAATATTCAGGCAGCAGCTGTGATGTTTTCTTGCACTTCACATATATATATATATACACACACACAAGAAAAAAAAAAGTAATAATTTCTGCTTGATTTTGTGCAGTTGACTAATACCTGCTTTTAGGCATCATTAAACCACTATTTTAATATTGTCTACTAAAATTAGTAGAACATTGCCATGAGTTATGAATTGAAATTGGTAGAATAATAGTTCAAAGTTCTATTTTTGTCTTCCAAAGAAGTGTCTATAAATTTCCGTATTTCAAAATTATTCATATTAAATTTTTTAAAGGATAACAATTGAAGAAAAAATTGGATGGAAATGAAATGATTGAAAAAGTAAAATTTGAATTTTATGATTGAATAATTTTTATTATTATTTGGCATGATTTCCTCCAAATTACTGATAAAAAAAAAAGATGAAAATTGGTTAATTTTTTAAAGCCTGAAGTTGCTGCTATCATCCATCATCAGTTTTCTTTGTTTACAAAAGCTTGATTTTTCATGTATTTGTTTGACTGTTTGAATTTTTTAGACATGTTAAATCATAACTATAAAATAACAATAAAAAAGGTAAACATTAAAATAAAATAAAAAGTTTAAAAAATGTTGGTAGAGTAGTTCAAAGTTAATTTTAATGATGAATTTTTTTAAAAATTAATAATGGTTGAAAGAAAAATTGCACAGAAATGCAATTAGAATCCTTGTATTAGCAAAATTTTAAGGTAAAATAAAATTATTTATTATGAAATAATTTCTCTGAAGTTTCTGTTCAAATAAGATGAAATTTTGATTTATTTCTGATTAATTGTATATTCAATTTTTAAACATCGGAAAGTTGATACTATTCTTTCTTTTGTCTTGAATAATAAATAAGCTAAAATTTGATTGAATCAATTCACTTGTTTAGAAGATGGAGAACATGCATACTAGTCATAATGACTTTTATTTATATTAAGATCCTGGAATTTTTTATATTGTATTCAAAATTCCAGAAAATCTGATTATAAAGATTTTTTTTTTTTTTTTTTTTTTTTTGATAATTCAAAGTTTTAATGTATTTGTCTTGTGCAATTATCATAAGGCGATTTCCTATTTTATTGTGATACTGAAAAATTTGATTTTCAGTCCTAGGCAAAAATAGTAAAACTTTGCACAGCACAATATTGAATCCATCAGTTCACATCCTGGGAGATGATGCTGCATGTATAGCATACATTCGACTTACGCAGTACATGGATAAGTAAGTATCAATTTAAAATTTAAAAGCTTGTTTTATGTTGTAGCTTGTGAAATTTTAGAAAATAACTGACAATTTTTATTAATAAATTAATATAAGCATTAAGTATTTGTTCAAATAGAAACATTTTACTTTGAACCAGATTTTTGTAAGTTGTCCAAGTTTTGCATGATTCTTTCTACACTATTTACATTCTAGTTTTTTTATGTACAATTAGTCATCTATTTGATCCTAGGAACATCCAGATATAGATAGAAATTTAATTCAATCAGAAATATTGAAAATAAATAGAATAATCTAAAATGCAATAATTTTGTTGTGTATTGAAAATATATTTTTTTTCATTGGCCGAATATACATATATATATGAGTTGTTGAATTTTTATAATATTTGCATCTTAAACTTATTCATTTTCTTGAATGCTTATCAGAAAATTCAATTTTTGTTTTAATTTTGCGTCTCCATCTTTGCAAAATAACTAAGAAATGCTTCGAACTAGAACAATGACATTTGGTATGTTAGCTTTAGTGCCAAGTTTGCAGGTTTTGTTTAAAATTCAAAAATTCATCGAAGGAGAATATGTCAATCTATATACATGTGAATATTATATTTGACACTATTCAAAACTGCAAAGAGCAATGTTGTTGAATTTTTATGTATAATTTTAAATTAAAATTCTAGATGTGTATTAATTTTTCAGAGAGGAACTATTTGTTGGTTTGTATGTGATGGTGATACTTAGAAATACAATGATTTGGGTAAATAAAATTTGGCATGCAGTCATAAGGCCAAAATTATAGATCTGTGTCAAATTTTGTATCCAATCAGTGGATAGAAGATGTCTTAAAGTTCATACTTTAATTTCTTCATTATAGTATATAACACAGAATGTGCTATGTTGCATAAATACATGCTGATGTTAACAAGAAGATACACTGTTGCTTTCCGACTGCTGTGACTTTGCAGATGAAGATAGAAGGAGAATAAAAAAAGGTGTATAGAAATTTTATGTTAGTTGGAGTGCTTATCCCTGAAGTTTCAATTTTTATAGACATTGAAGGACAGTTGATGCACTCTAACTTTTATTTTCAACATTGGAATATTCACTTTCAGTGTAGAATTTCCACTTCGGCAAGCTAGGCAGCTGTCTAAGGCTGTTGAATGGATGGGGGCTACAGGTGCATGGTTTAAAATAATTATTGTTGACTTAGTTACCAAATAAATTAAGAAAAAATGCAAATACAAAATTAAAAATACAGACTATGCAAATTTTAAAACATAAGAATAATATCAGTATTATATCAAGTATAATTAATGAAGTATCAGTAATATACAGTAATCAGTAGTTCAATAACGTGGGGTACAAACATGAATGTCATTCAATCATGAAATAATAAAAATATATGCATATTTGAACAGTTATTGAAATATAAAATTAGTCTAAAATAAATATAAAAAAATATGTTAATTAAACTAAAAATGTGCAGGAATGTAAAACTAAATAGATAAAAAAGAGGCAATGATGTACACTATCTAGAACTGCAAAATGTCCATCCCTGCTCACTTTTATGTGTCTTGATTAGAAAAAGAAAGAATTCACTACTGCTAATTATGATATCCAGTCTAATTCAAATATATTTGACATTGATTATGCTAAATATAATTCAGTTAGACTGTATTATATATATAGAGTAATCAGTAGAACTTAACTGATGTTGCAGTCCCAATCTATTTATATTTCTGTACAGAAGATATATGCAATGTCAGATGTATTTACAAATACTATTTTATGTTTTAGAATTCTTTTTTCTAAGTAAAATGTACTTTTCTATTATAGAAGTGGGATAGCCCATACACAGCAATCTGAGGAGACAAGAGTTTGGTGTAAGAAAGATGGTAAATGGCAAAATGTGCATTTTCATAGGTCAGGCTCTGCATCATCTCCATTTACAGCCGTTCACAAATAAATTTATATGAGAGAGAGAGACGCTGGATTGCAGTCAATGAGTGACTTGCACTAGCTGTCTGAATCAGTGAAATCACCCCACCTTGGCATCAAAAGTTTTACTGCATCTTTACAGCAATCCTCTTTCAACCTTTTTGCTCAGTTAATTCAGTTGCTAATGAGCTGAAAGAGTTTGTATGATGTGTGTAAGTATATACACACATATTTTATCAGCATCGGATTGATGTGGTTTATGATTTGAAGTTATGGCTGATTCTATTATTGTATCTGTGCATTAATCTCGTGGAGGAATCACATGTATAACGAAAGAAACTCCATGGTTAAATCGATTTTTTTTTTGTTTCAGATTTGTTTTTTATATATAGTATTTAAAATTTAAATATGAGAATTATAAAAATCTACTTATTTTCTCTTTATAGATTATTTATTTGTCATTTTATGTTAACTATATACACTGTCATTTATGAAGTAAACTGTACTTTTTTTTTTCTTGGCTTGTTTAAAAAGTATGCTTTATAAAATTTACTGTATTATCTCTTGTATGAAAATTTTTGCTCTTCATCATCATTTATTAAAATATCGAATTAATTTATTTCTTGCATCATGAATTTCAAGTAATAAATAAAAGAACAAAATTCGTTGCTTATAAATGTCTGAAGCTGATAAAAGTGATACAATCACAGACCTGCCTTTAAAATATATCGAGCTATAGTATCTAGTCATTTAAAATATGTTAGATAAAAGTTAATCATAGAAGTTAAACATTTTTACTGGTATTCTTTATTTATAACCAGTGATGCTTCAAGTATGTATGTGTATGTGTGCAAGTTTTTGAGCATGGTTGTTGTGTATGTCTGCTCATTAGATATATATTTATATAAGCACATATTTATCTCAAAAGCTTCCCATTTTACAATTATTGACAATTTTGAATTAACCTTTATGATTTTCTAAATTATTCCATCTGTGATCCAAACTGACTAATTATGACAAATCATTTAGCAGATGGTGCTTCTGTATGGAATGTTTCATCTCAGGGAAATCATTTCATTTCAGTAGGCAGGTCTGTCTGTTGTTGTTAAATGGTTCAGTTTTATGAAGTTACAGAGGTGCCAGTTTGACTTGGCTTAATTTTTTCAGTTCTCAGTTGGAGGTATTAAGTTAGCTAAAGAAAATTACACTGTAATAAATTCATCCTTTTTCAAACTAACTAATATATTTATTTATTTTTATTTTTATATATTTTATAAAGTCTTAAGTATTTGCAGTATATATATAATTTGGTTTTAATGTTGTTTATTTCGAATTTTAAAACTGCTAATTTTATCCCTTATATGATCGATTTATTTGATAATAAAATTAAAGCCATGTCAATCCTTGAAAAACAAAAACAGATTATTTTTTTATTTGTTCTGTCTATTCATAGAAACTTATTTTAATCTCTTATCTTTTGATTTGCATTATACTCAGTTCTTTTATCTTAAAAATATATGTTTATAAAAATGTATATTTCGTATTTTAGCTAACTTAAATTCAACTGATTAATGACTATCTGATTTAGAATCATTCCTGCAAAATTTACTTAATATATTTATTTCTTTGCGAATAATTCATAAATAACTTTTAAACCATTTAGGTAAATTTTCATCTATCCTAGATGGGAAATATTTTTTTATACAATGCTTAGCATAAAATAGGTAGGGAACAGGCAGTTGTTAAGAATCAAGGCCTGAAATTGTCCAAAATGATAAAAAAATACTTAAAAAAATAATGAAGCTCATGCACTCTGTATATATTTAGTATCTTTATAAAAATTACTCAGCATTTTGTATAGGACACTTTTTAATATCAAAAAATATATATGGTAATGTCATTTTGTATTTTAAGATCATTGTGGACACAATGTTAGGAGTGACTTTACTTTGAGCAACTGTTTGTTTCCTACCTTTATGATGTGTTCTATGCTCATATGTGAGTAATTTTTATAATCTAAATTATTTTAATTTTAAAATCGTTCTGAAATATTATGGTTTAAAAAAAAATTATTGATTTATTGAAATTATGTTGGTAAGTGTTCAGACCAAAATATATTTGTTTAACTTCAATTGCAATTTAGAAAATATGTTTTGAAATTTTTAGAAAAAAATGTAATTGGTCAAAATATTGTTTATTTCTCTTCACAAAAGGTTTTATTATCATTTTGTATCCAATGTATGGATTGGCACCTCTGCATTTATGGGAAGTGTAGCTGATTTAATTTTAATTTAAGAAAACTGTTCTTGTATGTGCTATGTAGGGGTGGTGTCACTGGTGATGTATAAAATCTCAAGGCAGCTTTTTCCTTCAAAGAACGGATAATATTTGAAGTAACTTTGTGTAACATTGGATAGAGCCAGTGAACACATCCCTTTAAAAAATTTTCTGGCTAATGAAATTAAGATGGCACAATTCTGTAGATGAAATATGTGCCTGGCGTTCCTCATTCTATCTCTTCTTGATGTCTATTTTGTCAACTCTGGAATCACCTTTATTACTATTATCGGTCAATGTTTGATTACCTGACCGAGATAATGTTATGATATGCATCGATTGATAGATATTGCTCAAATGAGTTTCCCTCAATGAGCATTTGTATGTAGTTGCAAAGCTCTTATTCATAGATTGCTATGAAGATTTTAAAGCATATTTTTATCTAGTCATATTTTACTTAGAAGCAGTTTATTTTGTTTTGTTTTCCACTATATCTTTATGCTCAGTATATTAGTTGAGATATCTTGATTTCCATGATATATGCTGTCATTGTTAGAATTGAATTACGTTTTATTTCATTTGATTGTTTGAAGTATGTGTGTGTCTGATTTTTTGAACTGGTTTTACAATTTATAATGAAAACTGAAGAAACCTTAATGACATGGTGATATGTTAAGCCCTTTGCACACTGCCTTATTATTCTAGAGAGGATTAGTATATATCAGCATTACAAATGCTGTTTTGTATCATTATTTAGATACATGACATAAATTTGTCTAAATGGTACGCTTTACAATATAATTTCTTTTTCTTGGTTGTCCAGTTTTGTAAAGGCTTTTCTTTAATCCAATTAACTTTTTAAAAATTTCCATGAATCTTTCAAATTTACTAAGCCTCTTAAGCAAAAAAAATTTTCCTCTTGTATATGTATATGAATTTGTACATTAAAATGTGCATGATGATTCTATTTGTAAATGTTGTAGTTAGTAATATGTAAAGTATACTTATTTGTTTTAATACAACTTGAGTGGTGCGGATATTTCATAAAGCGGCTTATTTCTTTTAAGTATTTTGTGCTTTCAGTATATAAAGAAGCATATTTCTTGTTTAGTTGCCTCTTAATTTAAAATTGTATTTTCTGACTGCAGGAGAATTTTAAAACTTCTGTTAGTTTTTGCCCCTTGTACCTTTTTCATCTCTAAACTATTTCTGTAAAACATAATTGCAATATAAAAGATACATCTTAGCATAAAAGGGCTTTTCTGATAAGTAGTAAGAGCAAAGTTGTTATACATGTGTGTGTATATATATATATACATATAAATTTATATATATATATATGCTATTAGAAATTGAGGTGTACATATTTTACATATAATGCTTCTTTCATTTTGTGCATTTTCAATTATCTTTTTTTCCCATATCATGTATTTAATAAATTGTATCTGTATATTAATCGTTTTTAAAGTCACAATAGCTTGCTTTTTAATTAGATATTTGACACCAAAACTTGCCTTTCAACTTCTAAAATATTTCACTCTATTCTTGCATGTTGCAGAGTAATTGTAATTCTTAAACATTATGCTGCTAGTTTTTCAGAAATGTTATAAATTACCTGTCTAATGTAAAATTAGATTTTTCAAATGCTGTAGGGCATTCAATAATGTATTCAGCTTTACATTGTAATTGAGTACAAATAATTATTTTTTTCTCACTTTTCAAGAATGTAATTATAAACACAGGACAATTTCCTTATATTTACTGAAATTGTGACAGTAATATGATGCCTTATGCTTTCAGCAAATCGTTTTTAATCTTCAGACGAATTTTCTCTCTATCTCTCTCTATTCTAATTTTGGTTAATTGTTTTAACAAAAACTCGAACAAACCTGGTTGTGCAATATTATATACACTTAAATATTCATTTAACTGTAAGCATGACAGTGCATTACTTTTTAAAATTCATTCTTTTTTCCTTGTAATCTCAAAGGATAGTTAATTTTTGTGCATTAGGAAAAAGGAATTTGAAAATATGAACAGTTATTAAGAACTTCCAGAAAACTTATGACACCAAATTTATTAATCCTCAGTGTGCTTAATTCAAATGTCTACTGCTCCTTGCACATATCAGAAAGAATTTTTAAGCAGGAAAAAACCTACCAAACAACATATAAAGGGATATTTTTCTCTTCGTTTAATCTTCTTTTGTTGATTAAAAAAAATTGAATAATTTTTTATTCATAAGGAATTGCTGTTTATTGAAAAAATATTTGTGATATATATATAAATTATAATAGTCTGTCAATTTCAAGCATTGTTACACTAATTTGTAAAATATGCCTAAATGTTTAATGCTGTCCCATCCCCCCTTCCCATGAGGAACTCCTGCAATTAACAACACATTTAATAATTTTGTCTTAAAAAGTGAAATACAAAATTGGTTTAGGTAATAAATCATTGCTTAGTTTTCTTAATGCAATGTCATGTTTATATAAACAGCATCCAATTATTTATTTTGTTTTTCCATAATGTTTTTTAATGAAACACAACATTTGTTTATTTATCGTATCCTTACTTAATCAATTCTCAAAATTTTATTCCATACACATATATTCTTATTAAACAATGATAACATTAATTATATTAATGCACTATTTATATTTATAAACATGTTTCTAAAGAATCAGATAATTATGTGTGTTTGTTATAATTTGCGAACTAAACTAACTAAAATTATTGAAATAACTTATGTATGTTTTAGTAATGAATATTATCTGTTATGATATTTAAATGTAATGTTTTTAATTACATATTTCACTTAGTTTGCTGATATATATATATATATATATATATATATATATATATATATATATATATTCTTCGCTTTTTTTTCATTAATTGATCATATATTTATCTTCTTCAGCATTTTTTTTTTTTTTCTTTTTTCCCTCCACCTTTTAAAAATTGAGTTTATAGTTGTATTTTGGTTTACATTTATCATTTTTGTAAAGGCTGCATTGTTAGTAATACCATACAAGTTGAAATTATTTTAGTTGCATTTTTTATCCATAAAACAATAATATAACAGTTTGATTAAATATAAAAAAAATGTTGGCTAAATGAAAATTTTATAACACAGTTATTACTTTATAAAATTATGAACATATTCAGCAGAAAATTAAGATATAAGATAACTTCTAAATTTTCAGTTTAAATTGAAACAATGTTTTACTCTGTAGACCTTCCTGCCTTCCTTTCCTTAATTTTTTATTACAAGCCAGGTACATCCAATACTAATATAAAGTTTAAAAAGTTTTCTTGTTAGTATTTTTAATATGGTCCATTAAAGTTATTTGAGCTGAATTCCATTTCTGTTCTAATAAGCTGGATAGTTTTTTGAGGCAATTGTTCCTGATCTACTGCATATTATAAATATCAAGAACTAAATTAAGTATTCAAAGATTCATACTAATTACAAAAAAGTAACATGCCATTTCTGTGTCTGAATGAAAATAATAATAAAGAAGGAAACAATAAAACTTGCAAACTGAATTTATGGTCAGATTTGAGATTGTAGCTTACATTCCTTTAATGTGATTTTGATAATGTGTAATTTGACATATTTCAGCAGTTTCATAATACATTTATGGCATTCTGTTTGAATTCTTCTGATTTCAAATAATTAAAGATTGCCATTTAAATAAATAAGTTAATGAAGGTTACAAGATTTTTCAAAAAAAGTATAAACTGCAGCTTCTTAAAAATCTTTTTTTTCTTTTTTTTTTTTTTCTTCCCCTGACTGAAAGACTTTTTATTTTGAATTTCGGGTTTCTAATTGGAGTGTATTCACACTTACAATAATACTATGCAATCTACTTGCAACGAAATTATGGAAACATATTTTTGCTAAGAACTTATGAAAATATCATCAAGTTTTGTAAGAGTAAAAATATTAAACCATGTGTATTACAGTGTCATGTATAATCATTGCATATTAAATTATATAAGATTTTTATGAATTATTTAAATAATTTTTAAATTTGTGTCTCATTAAAAAACTTTTTTAGTTTTTGTTTTATTTTCTCATACATAATGGAAAAGTTTGAAATCACTAAATCCTCTCCCCCGTTCAAAATATTTATAATAAAAGCAATCAAGACTTCTAATTATCACAAAAGTTTTATTTTAATTATGTACTTTGAAATGATTTCTTCTTATAGACATAAAAAGTAAGGTTTAAAAAACTATTTTATTCAAGAAGCAATTTGCATGAATTGCTTTTTTATTTTCAAAACATTTTAAAGAAATATCTTTATTTTTATTATCTGTAAATTAACTTTAAATCTACCTTTATTTATGAAAATCATTTTTTGTCCAAACTAACATTTTGTACAACTTTTCAACATCACTTTTAAGCTTAGTGTATATAATAAAAATTATTTAAATTACATGATATGATAATCAGTTTTGTATTGTTTTAGCTGCACAAACAATTGAAATTAATTATGTATTTTTAAATTTTATTTGACAGCATGGCTTGCTGACAATCTATATTAAATTAAATTGATGGGGGAGATTTTTTCTAATGTTGAAAGATGGTAAAAATTCTGAGCTTAAAATAAACTTCAATCAGAAATCTTTCCATTGTATTTCATATTAGATAATTCTAGAGTGATTTCATCATTTCCTAAATTGTTTTATTTAAATATCATTTAATTACGCTGTATTTTTAATAACATATTATATTGTATTTATTCATATTATGATTATTAGTGTTTACTGTGTATTTGCAAATTCAATTGAAACCATTTGTGTAAAATATTTATGGTGATTTCATGCAGTACATATTTTGTCTTCTGTTTGAGTTTAACTTTAATGAATGAATGTTTTGGCTGCCGTTTTATTTCACTAAACAATGATTCTCAGGCTTACATAAATGAAATTCAGAATTAAAATCACTTTCTTAAAAGGATCAATATGATATAAAGTATCCAAAAAATCTACTCTTTCTGAAAGAGTTAAAAAAAAAAAGACATATAATTATGGGTCTTGATATAGGATGTTATTATTTTTTTTACAGTATATTTGGTTGAAATACTAGTTTTTAAAAGTTCATATATATCATTTAACAGTTATTTTTGTTTCAATTTTATCAGTAATGAATATTTGACATTGAAATCGAATAAAAAAAAATATAATAAATGTGTGTATGTGTTTTTGTTTTTTTCATATTAACATTGATATTTTCATTGAATTAGTATTATTATTATTATTGCATGATCAACATAAGCATTTTTTGCTGATTTTTTAAAGCCTTCTTTACTATAACTAAAAAATTTAAGTTCTTTCAAAAGAAATTTTAGGAAACAAAGGTTCTTTTTTATTAGGCTATTTTATACATTTCTTATATATCTTTCTGTTAGAAATTTTTTTAAAGAAAAAAATGTGATTTTTATTTGAATTTCATTGAATTGAGGTTTGAGAGTCATTTAACTAAAATATATTCTTTTGTTGTGGTTTTTATTAGATTTTCATCTTTGAACATCCTACTTCATACATTTAGGAGCACATCATTGTTGGAACTCTCTTTAAAATTTTTCAATGTTAAAAATTCTTGGTGAATAGTGGCGAGTTGTGTTCTGTTGTAGAGTTTTTAATAGTGCAATGCATATCTAGTCTTCTATTTTCATACCTACACACTACAATTATGCCTATAGAGTATATTTAAAAACTGTAGCATGCTTCAGAGGATAGTTATTCTTTGTAAGAAAACTATTTTATTTGTGTGATATCGGTTGATGTTAATTATACGAATACGTTCCTGAACTGGTACTGCCTGTTCAGAGGCACAATAATGCTTTTTAGCTTTGTGTGTGATATTCAATATCTTATCCCAAAGAGACTGTGGGCAGAGAATGGTTTTTTTCTTGTAGTTTTTGAAGCTGAACTTTATTTTTCTATCCGCTTAATAATGTGATTAAATGTTGTGTGGTGTTTTTGCTTGGCAAATAAAGTTCAGCCTCTGATATTTATTTATTGTAGTAGATTTAGTAATTTTGTTAAGTTTTTGTTTGTTAGACTGTTATTAAATTGTGTAGCAGACAAATTTTCAACATACTAATGACTCAAGATTCCAGTATCCTTTCTGAGACATTAAGTAAATTATTGAAGAATTTTATATATTGCCTAACATTTCCTGTAAACACTGATCTTATTAGTATGCATTTGTTCCTAAATGTTTTCATCTCATCATGAAATAGCTTTGTAAATCAGTGGTTAACTGTGTTAAAATATTTTCATTGCTCAAACTTCAGTTACAAAGATTTTTTTTTTTTTTTTGAATTTATTATTATTATATGTTTTTTTTTTTTTATTTTGTTTTGAAAATTTTTCCTAGAATTGAGGCTTTGTAACAATTGCCCATCTTAAATGCAATGCTAAAGCTTTTTATCATGCTTCTATAATGTGATTTTAGTTAAATGAGTTACATGTGATGTAAAATTTATTCCCATAATTATTGTATTCTGATGAATTGTCTTTTTTCTATTAAAAATATTTACTCTTCATGTCTCTACTTTATGCATTGTTTTTCTCATTTATTTAAATAATAATAATTTTATGTGCAATTTTTTTTTATTATCCTCTTTTTCTTATATGCCCTATTCAATGACTTAATTCCTTTCACTTAGCTTTTGTTGCCGAATTTTTCACTTTATTTATATTTATCTGAAATTAGGGGTTCAATTTAAAAAAAAAAATCAAGAAATCATTGTTTTGAACTAATTTATCTTATATTACATATTATGCTTAAACATTAATTTAATGACTGTATATCACATAATTATGCTTAGAAATTACGTATACTACCTAGATGTTGTATCATTAACACAAGTTAACCATTACATTGCTGAAGAGAGATGATTGTTTCTTTTTAAACTGCTTTATGCCTGCCGTAAGGGAACAAATGATATCGATTATTTCCATTAGCTCATTTCTTTATCTATTTTACATTTTTTTTATACATTATAAAAAAAATTATATTTGTAAATAAATTTATTTACAAATACAAATTTTTGAAATGAGAAAAAATGATCAAATATTGAAAAAAAAAATGATATTGGGACCCATTGTGCCATTTTCATTTAATATAATTTTCCAATTAAAATTATGCATATAGGTTAAAAGAATTGTAATTGATTTTTCCTACATTGAATTTTGACCATTTATTTGATTTTAAAGTGGAAGAGAAATCAGAAAATTAAAGCTAAATGGAGAAAGTTTGATGAAATATAGTTTTGATTGCAGATAAAAAGTTAAATTTTTAAGAGTTAATTTTTTTAAAAAAAACTGGCTGTTTCCTTATATATATGCAATATAAAACATGATATGAATAAGTAGTTAGTAGTCGCCTCAAGCAACCAATTGATTTGCTAGAGATATTGGTTATATTTAATTTCATTTAAATCGTTTAGCCGAAACTTCATGTCCATGATTCCATTAAAGTATCAGAAATTAAAATGTTGGTTTAGCAGTCTTATGTATGCTCTTTTCATTGTATAAACGAATTTTTGTAATGGAAACAGTTTGCTATCACAACGCTATTATGTTCTATTCATTTATCTTCTAAATTTTGTGGTATTGTAATTTTTTTTAATTCGTTTTGTAAACTACACAGATATCAAATAAAATCCTTCTTTAGCTTTAAACAATGGAAGAAAATCATGATATCAAATATTTGACAAAACAATGAAAACATTTCAGTTTCATTCACATAATGAAAATAACCAATTTTAATTATATTGGGAAATATGATTAAAAATATGTTTAAAAATTAATTAAATATACACTGTGGCCAAATTATTATGAACACCTGACATTTTTATTCAGAATGAGCTAATGCGTCACAGTGCTGCCGCTAGAGGGTGAGATAGCTACAAAAAAGGAATGCAAGGCAAGTGAACCATCACTTGCACTTTGTTACGCGCGGAGATACGGCAAAAAAACGTGACTCAACTGAGTTTGAATGCGGGATGATTGTAGGCGCTCGGAACCAGTATCAACAAAACGGCTGCTCTTGTGAAGTGTTCGAACGCAATAGTTAATGTGTACAGAGAGTGGACTACCAAGCAGAAAACCGGATCCCAACGTCAAGCTTGTGGTCGTCACATGCTACTGAATGCTTGGGCTGAAAGGATACTTGCCAGAGTTGCATCTCCAAAAGAAGAGCAACAGTACGTCAAATAGCTGGGAATCTTAAAAGAAGGAGCAATTGCGAACGTCTCTGAACGAACTGCGCGGTGCACATTAATTACACCATATAGGCTATGGAAGCCGATGACCTGTTCGAAACCCTCCGCTGTTCGCCTTGAATAAGAACAGATGTCTCAAGTTTGCAAAGGCGCATAAGGATTGGGCAGTAGTTGACTGGAAAAAGGTCATGTGGTCTGATGAATCGCGTTTTCAGTTACACCATGCAGATGATAGGGTTCGGATATGGCGAGAAAGCATGAACCCCAACTGCATTGCCACAACACTTCTAGCTGGTGGTGGCAATATTATGGTTTGGGGGATGTTTTCTTGACATTGCATGGGTCCTTTGATTATTATGGAACAACGTCTGAATGCCCAAGGGTATTTAAGTGTTCTCGCAAATCAAGTACATCCTGTTCTGTTAATGGTGTACCCTGCCGGGAATGGATACTTTCAACAAAACAATGCTCTTTGTCATACAGTTGGTATTGTCATTAGATGGTTCGTAGAACATTATGCTGACTTTACCTGTCTTCGTTAGCCCGCACAATCAGCAGATCGCAATCCAATTGTGAATTTATGGGATGAAATCGAACGGGGCATCAGACAGCTGGATCCAGTGCCATCCAATTTGAAGGAATTGGAAAGTGCTGGATATTGGGTCAAATTCCTCCTACCACCTACCAACATCTCGAATAATCTATGCCAAGAAGTATGCGAGCAGTATCACGGGCTAAAGGTGGTCCAACACTGCATTGAGGGGGTGGTCATAATAATTTGGCCACTCAGTGTATATTACAGAATTTTAAAATGGCATAGTTAAAAAGATGGTTTTTTTTTTTTTTTTTTTTTTTTTGAGGGGGTGGAGGCTTTAAAACAGTATAAAATAATTTTTGTACTGCAATATTTTCGGAAGTTATTGCAAATAGACATTAAAAAATCTAGCACATTTTTTAATTAAATGAGATTTTCAAAAAAATTCCTTTCAGGTGCACATTTCCATCCTCCAAAATATATCTGGGCAAAATTTGGTAGATCCTTGTCAACTGTCTAGCCTGCAGAACATCAACACGCATAAAAAAATATTCATCTTTTTTATTAATAGAGAAGTGAAGCATAAAAATCAGCTTTAAGATTCGACAGATTTTCAGTGTGTTGAAATAGATTTCTAGTTTGTATAGTGGTATTTTTTAAGCAATTTTAGAGGAAGATCATGAAGAGATTCGTTATAAATCTTTCAGGCCGATTTATTATTATTATTATTACAATACTTTATCTTTTTGTAGGAGAAATTAAATAAAATTATTAATTTTCACAGAAAAAAAATCATTTACAGTCATATAAATCATCTTTGGTAAATTAAAAAACAATGCGAATGGTTTCAAGCAGACAACAAAGCCAAGACATGCCCATCTGGTTTAAATAGTAGCAAGAGAATTTTTTAAAGTTACGTATTTGGCGACTAGTATCACAATGGGATAATACCTACATTTGCGACTGATATCCTTGAATTTCGTTAAATAATTAATGTGAAATATCCTACTTCACTATTAATTCTCATGAAAATTATCAAAATATGAAAGAAAAAAAAAGTTGTATGTATGTAGCAACAATTTTATTGATGTTGTTATGATTGTGCAAGTTGTTGGCTAAAATTTGTACCTGGATAAGTTACAGAGGAAAGGGTGGGTGGAAAGTGAAGTACCGGTTTTTTCTCATTTAAATAAAAAAAAAATCCATTTACCTAAGAAAATGTTTTTTAATTGGAGCATTATAGGTAGTAAAAGTTCGAAAAATGAATGGTCGAACGTCCCTGATAGCTTGATTATTTCAGGAGTAAATTTTTAAAAACTTACATTTGGAAATATATTTTTTAAGTTAGACACATAAACATGAGTTACATAGAAAAAAAATAACTGGGAAAATTTTTAGATGAATGTGAAGAGTATTTTTTGAAATATATATATCGACTTTGTTGCAATAAAAACAGATGAAAACATCCAAATATATGTATACGTATTTTTTTATCAGTCAGAATTCATTTTCCGGAATAACCCTCCCCCCCCCCCCTCCGTTTCTAAAAGTCTTATCCTACGATTATATAATGGACGATTTTCAAAAAAATAAATAAACCCGATGAAAGTGCAATGCATGTCTAGTACCAATTTGAGTTTGAAAGAAATCGAACTTCGCAGCAACTGGTTTCCCGAGTATATTCAATAGGCAGTATTGGGAGACGTAGCTAAAGACGAGTTTAATCGTCTTCCCTGAAACAAAATGTTTCCTTGAAATTTAATTTTTATCACCTTCTCTTTTCAAGGTCAACTATTAGGATATTATTTGAAATTATAAAATAAAATTTTTAAAATACTTTTTTTTTTCTCTCTACCCGAGAACTCGGAATAACTTTTAAGGAAAATCAAATTTTTCAAAAAATGCTGATATCGATCTGGAAATTTTACCAATTTTTTTCTTCTATATAACACATTTTTGTCTTAAATTCCTTTTCTATATTCGTTTTTATTTTTTAAATTTACATCTGAACTAATTAAATGATCACAGCATTCGACTGCTAATTTTATTGGTCGTTTATAATATATAATCTTTTTAGTTTAAACTTTTTCTCACGAATTATTATTTTTTTTAATTAAATGCGCAAGATCGGCATTTTTATTTTCTCTTTACCTCTTTTCTGATAACAATATTGGACATAAACATAGATGCTTCTTTTGGATAGTTTATTCTATTATAAAAAAATTCCTATTTAAATTTTTCATGGAAAAAGTACAATCCAATTGGATTAATATATCGAATTATGTCAAACTATTCGATTAAACTGATTATAAATATGTAAACAGTTCTACCTTGCAAGAAAAATTTAAAGAATTAGTTTCCAATTTTCTGATATTAAAGTCATTGAGTGCGCGAAATCGATATATAACACTTGGTATTTGAAGGCGAACCAGCTCATGTATACTGGAAATGACAATAATGACGACAATTTGCTTTTGTCATGCTCTGCAAATCGAAATTAAATTACTTGATGAAGGCCTGAAATTGTCCCCGGAGAGTCTCAAAAAGACTGCAGAACGGAGAAGAAAATCCAGGAGTATCTTTCAAAGAATGTAGAATTCTTTCAAAACGGAATTGGGGAGAAAAAGAAAAAAATACTGGGTACATTTTTTCCAAATACAAGATTGTCTTTATATATTCCTGCAATTTTGCATGAAATAGCAACCTAATATCGTGCTTTTTTCAAGCGAAAGACGAAAAAATAAAATTCACCATGGCTATGTATGCATGGTTTCTATACGTGCGCATGTGTGTATGCATATTCCACTAGATGAATTTCGGCCAAATTTTGTGCATTTAGAAAAGATAAAGCATATTGCGAACCTTTCAGAGTGCAAAAGTTGATTAAATATTCAATTAATTAGAAATCGATTGAAATCCTGCCGTTTTTCATAGTAACTTCGGAGCAAATAATTTTTCCAGAAGAACTTTAATACCACCTTAAAACTCAAAATTTACCTTTTCGATAAAATCAAATTTCTTTCAGTGCAATTTTTTTCAATTATTATTATTTTTTTAAGCTTTAACGTAGACTGTTTTAAAATAGATAGTAAGAATCTTTTCTAATCTACTATGAGCCGAGGTGGCCTGGTGGTCCCGGCTTCGGAACCGGAGGGTTTCAAGTTCGAGATCCGATTCCACCGAAGAACCGTCATGTAAGCGAGTCTGCTCGTGACCCCCGAGGTCACGGTCTGCTGCGCGTGAAATCCGTCAGGGCCAAACGTCCTTCCGCTGGTGTGGCGTGGAAGTTTGGAGAGGGGTGCCAGCTCAGGTGTCGTCCTTGTCATCTGATAGAGGTCCGTCCCAAAATAGTCCTAGTATTGCTTTAAAACGAGACGTTAATATAACTAAACTAAACTTTTATTCCACCACTATTTTTTTTAAATTTTTGATTAATTTAAAAAAATGGTTTAACGTAGTTATTTAATGGTGACTAGAAGAATTGATGTACCCTTCGTTTTCCAGAGATTACAAGTGACCAATGCCCTAGCAGTCAATCAAGTGATGTGTATTCGTGGGGTATATCAAAATGTAGTAATATGGATTCGAATTATGAGTGGATTAAACTGGCATTAAAATTTGTAGCCATTTACGAAGTGAAGAGGATGTTACATATATCCAGAAAATTATGTTAAATTGGTCTTAGATATAGTTCCAATCGAAAAAATGCTTTAAATAATGGGAAGTTTTATATTTTTGAATTAATAAATATATTTCTCATAAAGTTGCGAGCTATAACTTTTATACAGTCTCCCAGTTCTATGAATCTTATTTAACTCTTTGACTACACATTTATTTGAAAGGACTTTTGTATTTGAAGCGCATTTAATTTTTTGCACATGTAAACGAAGTAGATTTTGGTCAGAATTCATTTATTTCTTATTATTTAGAATATATATTACATGATATTGAGATAACTTAAGCTAATTAGGATTACAAATAATAATAATGGAAACATAAATTTAAACAAATACGAAACGTTCTGATACGTCAAAGGGTTAATAAAATATTTTTGATATAATAACATTTTAATCAAAAAATAATCCGTTTTTTTTTTCAGCGATTTAAATTGATTGAGTTATGAAATGAATCGTCTAAAATAATATTTTAAAGAAATTTCACTGACAAATTCGTGGTCTTGAGGGATCATTTGCAAAAATAGAATACATATTGTGGTCACTTTAACAAATTATTTTTCAAAATAAATTTGTAAACGATTCCCATTTAAACAGCTATAATGAGATCAGTTTTAATCATAAAGTGATATATTTTCCTTATTGTATTTTCAGGGTATCAACGATTTTTTCCAAATATGACTGACAAGACAAGAAGAAAATAAGTAAAAAAAGAATTAGTACCTTTTCAGAAATGCATTTATTGATGCAAATAACAAAAACTATAATTTTTGTCTTTTAAAACATTTCTTCAACTGGGCTATATTTATATTTATAATATTTTAGAAATTAACTATTGGACTACAATAAAAGTTGACAGACTGTCAGCGCAGATTTAGGTATTTTATAGGTTTAGACAGTGTACATTTTGAGACCCACTCTTTTAATAACATATTTTTAACATATTCATTATGTTATGTTAATATTTTTTATTTTATTAAAATTTTGAATTCACTTTTTTAATTATGTATTATGATACTTGAATGTTTCCCCATCCATGTTTGTACTCGATATTATGGAAGCAGAAGCTAGGTTTTATTAATATTCTATTAACTAATTCTATTTGATAAAGTTTTAATATTATCGATATTTTAACATTAAAGATTTGTATTTTTTTTAACCGGCTTATTTGCGACCCCATCTTAGCCTAGTGGTCCTAAGCATCATTAGCTGCTTAATCTGCCTAGAACTAGATTGATTAAAGTGATGGCGGATTTCCAATAATCTAGTTGGAAATCAAGCACTGCATGTTAATGGAAATCAAGCATGCACTGTATGTAATGTTATTAGAAAATGAGATTAGATATAAATTTAAAAGAACAAATAAATTTACATCATGTTATTTTTTTTTGTTATTATCATTATTATTTTTACTATTAATAATGTTTTCTAAGGAGAGGTTTCGAATTAATTTTGTGCTAGTGGCCTCATGTTGTTAAAATCCGTCACTAGTCTTAGATAGATCAATACTTATGGAATAACATTTATTTTATTTTAATTGATCCGTTATTTTTTACAACTTTTTTATATATGTTCTATAAATTCACTATAAGCGTTTTGATAAATAACTGATTTTATCTTTCCTTGGATTGTTTATGCTAGTCTATATAATTTTTCAAAAAAAAAAAAAAAACCATCTTATTCTGAAGCTGAAATGTTTTACATTTCCATTGTTAGGTGACCTAGACTCAGGACCTAATTCTTGTTTTGATTAGCCTCTGAATGCTAAGAAATTTCATTACACGAACTATACATTTCCAAATATTTTTCTATACATTTCTTTTCTTTACATTTTATGTATAGCTGGCTGAATTAGTTTTTCCAAAAATATTATTTCTCAGAATAAAGGGTTTAACTTTGTCTCTGTATTCAATACTATTTCCGTGTCCTGCATTTCATTTATTGTTTCCCAATCATTAAAAACAACAGTGAATTAATTTCATTTTAAACAAAATAATCTGCATGGTAAACACTGGACACATCCTTTTGATTGCGAATGCATTATTCGTCTCTCTCTCTCTCAATTTTATTTATTTATTGGAAAAGAATATGTACTTATTTACAAATCTAAGGTAATCAGAATAAACACCCATTGAAATTGAGAAAAATCACATTTTTTTTGTTGCTTATTTTAATTTCATCGTATGTTTCTTATAATATAATCTACAGCTTCAGAAGATCCAGTATCTACTAACTTACATTGGCTTAATATCAAGTTCTTCACTGGGACTATCAGAATTTAAGCCACTTTGTTCTTAGTGAACCCTAAAGAAATTTCAGATTTTTAGTCATTGTTAAATTCAAACTTGTTGTATCTTCATTAAGCAAGATATTACCTCAAATTCTACATTGTTTTATTCCAATAATTTTTCTGTTTCAAATTTACGAGTGTCTGTAGTTGATTCAAAAGTTGATGATTGGCCATCATTAATTTCACTTAGAAATATTAAGAAATTGATCAAGACTGTGAGTCTTTTTCGGGATTTCCGAATGGGTCTTTGCTTTTTCTATCTCGAACATTCTTTCGCACGCACGAATAGTATTGTAAAAATTCTTCTCTATTTTATCTTTTCGCATCATCTATCACTTAATAAAATTAATAATGTTTTATATGGTTTAACAGAAGGAACCTATTCACAATTACTGGTATTAATTTCAAACATAATCAAAATCATTTCACCATCTTTTATTCATTAACACAAACAATAAATAACGGGCAAAAGTTGACTGTTTGGGTTAGCAAACGCCATTTTGGGCTTGAGCAAAGTTATAGTACCGTCTGTCTTGACTTTGATAGAGTAGTTAGGCTGACTCATGAATTCAATGTGTATAAACTATATATTCCATACTCTCAATCTTAAGACTGTTTTATTAACTAAGCTGATTTAATGAAGCAGATAAGAACCCGACTAATTATGCTTGGCGAATTCTTAATACAACCCTATGTTTATAATTCTATATATTATAATTCATGCAATTTGTATTTTTTAAAGAATTTTTTATTCGACAATTAAGTTAATAAATTTTTCTAATTGACGTCCCAGCACAGCCTGTTGCACAATATTGTGTAATATTATATGATATTAATTAATATTTCCCAATATTGCAAATATTGATCAATGTCAAACAATATTGTACAGTATTTGTGAGCTACTAGGGTTACGGGTGTACGATTGGTTGGGTGCTGAGGCTAATCCATGCCTGTTTCAGCAATTGTGGAATAGCCCTAGACAATGACTCCCTTTTTGTGGTATTCCCTTAGAGAGATAAAATTTGTAGATATAATATGTTGTGATAAGGCATGATCTGGCATTTAACCCGATTTGCATGATTGGTCCTCTAACTTTTTATTACATTTCAAATCGAAACTGTATGGAAACTGATCACATGTGTTTCAGAGTACTCTCAACCTATCTACAATATATAACGCCACCTATCTGCAGTATAAGTTACTAAATATGAAACTTTATAGGAGATTTCATTCTTTTCAGACTAAATGTGCCATTTATTTTATTTTTCTATTGATCTCCATTGTTGAATTATTATCATTTATTTTTTGGAAGATCTTATACAATTAAAAATTGTTGAACCCTGAATTTAATCAATAATGCATTCACATTATTTCCTTTTTTTATTATTAAGTATCCCTTTTTTTTCTTTCTTTTTTGTAAATACGCTTGAAAAGAAAATATTGCAGCTTTCTCGTTTAATTCGGTTAAATGAAAAATCCCTTCACTTGCTTTTAAGGTTATTAAATACGAAAAAGTAGAAGTTGGGGCTCTTTTTCTGCAGAGCCATTTCAACCAACAAGGGCACATAAGGCTATTTTTTTAGAAATTTCTTATATTTATGCATGACCGAGCTTAGCTTGCGCAGGCAAGTATAGATTCTGAAACCTGTGATGTGTAAAGACGAGCAAAAAAAGAAAGTTTGTTTTAGTATGTTCTGTTTTTACCCGTTATGTTCTTTTTTAGGGAAACTAGGAAAATGTAATGAATAGATAGATTTTAAAAATCCTGAAGGAAAAATAAAAAGATTTAATAGTAATATATTTATTTTTTTTAGCCAGAAAGTACCATGCTGCTATCAGTTTAAAAAAATAAATTCATGGCTGAACGGCATTTTTATCGTTTAACGTAACTTCTGGTACGTTTGATGTAACGTAATTGTTATAAGAATATTTAAATATATTAGCATTAATCTGATACACGTCAATAAAAAATTGTCATGTATGAAGGATTGGGAAAAAATATTTTTCAAAAAGTCGAAACTGCTGATCTGAAGAAAAAGTCTCTAGTTTATGAATAATAAGAATTTGTAAATGCGCCATTGAATTAAAACATGAAATATCCCGCAATTTTAATAAAATCTTACCATTAAATAATAAAACTAAGATTTCTGGATAATATTATATAATATTCCGATTTATACGAGATTTTTAGATAAATTTATTTTTAATGCCTAATAAAAGTAGCCGTTACATTTTAAATTTGAATTTATGGTAATAAATAAAAGGTTATATTGTCTAGACTTTCTTTATAATATTAGATACTTTTGTCTGCGAAAATTCCAATGACTGGAACTAATTTCGTTTGCTTTCAAGGATTTTCTACAATTTTAGTAAAATAATGATTCATTAACTAAATACTAGCTTTTTCTTATTTTTATTTTAATTCTTTCATATAAGTTTGAAAGTTTGAGGATGATAATTATGCAATAGTAAAATTAGTATAATTATAGTATATACAATTAAAATATAAATGTTAGTATGTGTGAGGCTTAGTAATACGTATAGTATTACCACACTTTGGAATTTTTTAAGAAACCAAATAAATGGCGACATAAACGGTGTGAAAGAGTAGACCTTTTACATAGTTAAATATGTCATAACCGCACACTATTAATATTGTAAGGCATTTCTTTTTTAATTCTTGTACGCACCTCAAAGAAATACCAATGTAATTTATGCTGATACACTCTTTTGGAATTCTGTTTTCCTATTAACTAGGAGAAAGGTTAAAATGTTGTGAATATTATTATGAATTTGTAATATATTTTTGTCCTAATGTAATATATTTTGTTCTAATATTGTAATATAATATTTGTCCTTACATAATAAGTCTCCAGATAAGGAAATTAATTTAACAAATATGACAGGTAAATAGATGTGGAATTTGATTTCTGGCTTTGGCAACAATTTGATGAAAAAAATGAAGAACCTAGAATATTCGAGAATCTTAACGTTAGCTAAATTGGGACTCGAATCGACGCGTTCGCTTTAGAAC
This sequence comes from Argiope bruennichi, assembly GCF_947563725.1. Taxonomy (NCBI): domain Eukaryota; kingdom Metazoa; phylum Arthropoda; class Arachnida; order Araneae; family Araneidae; genus Argiope; species Argiope bruennichi. The sequence continues at coordinate 78,852,204 of NC_079152.1, forward strand.
ATTCAATGACCTGTGATGGAGGCTATGCAAACCTGAGAGGGATAAACAGTAATGACAATTGAGTTGAGCTCAAGCAAGTAGTAGAGCGAAGTTTTTCTTTAAGGTATTGATTTCCTGTGAATGCTCTCTCAGCACTTTGTGCTGTTACGATTGTTTATTACCGATCTTCTGTTTGTGTGCTGCTCTTTACTGAAAGTATTATTTTGTGATTACTTCTTAAGATGCAACAAGTATTATTTTTCTCCATGAAACAAATAAAGTTTAATAATTAATGTTATATTAACCAGAACTTATATACCAATTTTAAAATAATTACTGTTTACGAATAAAACTTGGTATGTAAATGTATTTCTCTTTGCATCTCTTGTTCCTAATATCCTCTAATTGTCTTTCAACTTCTTTGTCCAATTTTGTCTTATTGTAACATTATCCCCACCTCCTGCCTACTCGAACTAGTTTACATGGTGTAAGTTACAAGAAAAATAAAATTTCATGAATGTAACTTTGATGGTTTTGATATATTCAAATCATTGAAATTAGTAAATCTGAGGAACATACAAAAATACTGTGAGCGATGGAGAAATATTGAAGACGAGACATAAAATTAGTGTACTACTATTTAATAATAGGATGTAATATATTATTTCCTGAGCTAATCTGATAATAAAATTTGGGATACTTAACACTTTTGTTAAATAGTGTTTTATTTTTTTCTGTCACTATAATTTTATCTGGTTCATCAAAATAGAACTTTGTATAATCTTTCAGTAGTAGAACTTGTAACTCTGATCCAGTCATAAATTAATTCTTTTAGCTATTGTAAAATTCGTTAGGTTTTTGTAATTTGATTTTTTGAACTAGGCCTTGATTTTTTTTCCCATGAAAGTCATAAATCTCTCATTAGGTCACTCAGTGAATATGATAAATAAACTTGCTATCTTGTATACGAGAAAATAACTCTAAAATTCATCTTTTGATGTGATGGCATTTATCCATCCAATTCACTGAATGGCTGCAGAAATCCGTAGATGAGATGAATATTTGCGACAGAATAAAAAGACTCTGTTGAATATGGAGTATTTCACTTATATTAATAAACTAAGATTTGTAATAATTACAGGAAGAGAAAATTTTTATGTGAACTGCCTAACTGAGAGAAAGAACTTGGTTTACTAATTGATGTATCTCTATCTCTACAAATAATAAAAAATACAACCATTTGACCTACTAATTACCAGATTTGGCATACCTTGAAATGTGGGGTTATATACTTCGGAAAGATTCTTTTGTAATTTTAATTCGAAGTTTAATAAATTAAAAATTAAATTGAATTTTGTCACATTACTCAGATTACCTAATTCAAAATTGGTAATTGCTTTCATGATGGTGGAAAAAGGGTCATTGAATACTCAACATCCATGAAAAAGAGATTGGAAGTAGGTTGACACTAACTGATCTATGATACGGATTGCGATTGCTTTTATAAACATAAATCCGTAAAATCCAGCTGCGGTTCCAAAACTATTTCAATCTACTATCTACATTAATGAAAAGGCAATATTTTTAAATACTAAAAAAGGTGTGATATTGAAAAAACATATTGCTATTTATATAGTGACTTCCATTTTAAACCTGCTTAGAAAAAAAAAGATAGTTAGTTAAATTATTGTTATTACAGTGAACTTGTCTAATTTGAGAGTTTCAAATCAAATTCGTCAACAATCCAAATTTTTTTTCCCTCTTGCCCATTTAATTTCTTATTAACGTAATGTTAAATTAAAGTTGGGGATTCTAATTTATATTGCTTACTCGAAATCAAAACTAAAAATTGTAATTTTTTTTCTCCCTGAAATTTTTTCAATTATTAAATACGTCCATACTTTGTGTCCTAAGTGATCTTGAATAAATAACATTTTATGGACCTTAATTCACTAAAAAAACTTAATGTATAACTTAATGTAACTAACTGTACAATGTATCCATTAAAAAAAAAACTGACTTTTTTGTAATAAAAAGTGAAATTTTTTTCACTTTTTATTAAATAATGGGTTTTATGTTATTAAGAAAGTTAAATCAAATTAATATTTTAAAATTTTAAAAAGAATTTAACAATTGTTGTAGTACTTCATTTATTTTATGAATTTCATCTGTATTATTGCTTCAATATATTTTCCTAATTAAGCAGTGTTAAACTATGAAATACATCGAGATTTTGCAAAATTTTTTCAACTGGGCATAGCACTTTCTAAGATTAAAATTTGCGTGCACACATCCATATGTACTTGTTAATTTCTATTATACGCGCACATGACCTTTCTTTTTTTAAAATTTTTATATATATATATACTTGTTTGTACACATAATTTAATTCATATGTAAATACACAGATATATACTTACGTTTGCAAGTGTATACATAATATTACTTTTAGCTTTTATAGTATATATTCGTATTTATGTAATAGATAAACGTGTGTACGCAAATGCGTGTATATGTACATAGTTACACATTTAATGCATTATTTAAGTACGTAATGTGCTGTGTGCTACTTACAACATAAATATGTACTAGTATGCAATTTACGTACTATGTACATACTTCCTAGCTAATGCAAACAGGTACTTACATATGCATTGTGTATAACTGAACATAATTTAAGTTAATATCTTCAAAACGAATGCAAGTGCGTAATGTATTATGTGTATATTATGTACAAATATACATATTATGGATGTACGTGATGAATTCATTACTTACGTCATTATACTTAGGTATGCGCGTAATTTATTCTATATGTGTGTATGTGCGGGTGTTTATTTACATTATTCGAATGAAGTGCGCTCATACACACACACATGGGAGGTATATGTGTGCATGTGTGTGTGCAGTTATTTGAGGGAAGATTTATTGGGCTTTTCAGTGATATAAACATTGCAGTGTTCCGGTAAGAATAGAAAAAAATCTGCAAGAAATACCCGAAATTACCATTAAATTAAAAAAAATTAAAAACTAATTCGTATCTTAAATTATTTTTAAATATTATCTTCGATTTGTACTAATCCATCACTGTGCTAAATTTAATTCGTTGAACAATCTTGAAGTGCATAGTGACGATAAACATACACATATAGAAAACAGCTCCTGAATATGTATGGATAAAATTAATTGTGGGAAGAAAGAATTTCTGAATATATCTAGAGCGTATCACGGTAATAAAGCAAAGCAAATCATATTCGTATATTTCCTTTAGGAATTAAATTTTAGTGTTGTTTAATTTTTTTAATTGCAAAATGGCATATTAAAATACTCACTGAAATCCAAAATAATGTAAAATTACTAGTATTTACTTTCTTATTCCTTTTATTTTTGAAATGTTCCAAGGATGGGAGCCTTTAAGATTTTATACCTATCTTTTCATATATCAAATATCCAATTCAAGCCTGCAATTCATCACCAAGGAAGTAAACTACTGGTTTAATCTTTCTGACATTCCTATCAAGTTCGCAACATTGTTCTCTGCTCCTCCCTAATTTCTCTGCAGCAAATTCATTTCATACTCAAAACGCTCTACGAATAGCTCTTGTTTTATGTTCCGGATGGTGTCTCCGATGTGTTAAGGACTTTGCAAGCACTACTAATGCTCGTGGCTTATAATTAATTAACGGGATGCTCCCATCTCTCTTGCAAATCCTAGAAAATAGGACACTGTCTGTGGCTTTTCGGTGACAGTAATTAGACTGCGAACTAGGAGCACAATTTTGAATTGGCGGAGATCAGTTGCAGCTGCTTGTTGACAATAGGTTATGTGCTTTGGCCCTTTAAAAAGGTATTTTAAAGTTAAGCGATCGTTTGTCTTCGTATGAGATAAGTCGTCATTTATCCAGCTGACTACGCAAATTTAATTTAAAAATTTTTATTTGAAAATTAGTTTATTATTGTAGGTTGTACCTTCAGTAAAAAGAATAATTCAATTACTTTTTACATTTTTTTTGTTTTAATTTTAATTGGATTATTTCCCGCTTAAAACATACAGAAATGCTGCTTCTAGACGAATCTCGCAAATTTACCTGTGTTGATGAAACTGAAGTTGCCCTTACTTGTCCCCTCCAAGATTCTGTATGCCATTGGCAGACGAATATTTTTGATTTGATAGTGAAATACAGAATTATCCCGCAATTGCTCTATTTTAAAATCTTGAAATAGATTTTAGCTCTTAAATAGAGTCAAAAAATGCTAATATACAGAAGTTTTAAAACAATATTTTGTTTAATTAATCATAAATTAAATTGTAAATCAATATTAAAATTAGAAACAAGATATAAAAAAGTATATTAAGGTAGCCAATGCATTAATTGCTCTTAATTTTTTTATTCATTTATTTTAAATTTTTACTTTTTGCACTCTTTTTCTTTAATAAGGTTTGCCTTCGATATTTACTTTGTTTTATTTTTTGTTATTGTATTTTTAATTGGATTCGTTCTTCTGTTCGCATATTATTTTGTTCATGTTAATTATAATTTTTTATAATTGGTTAATTGCAATAATCATCCATTTACAAGACTAAAATTTGCAATACTTTATGATTTATTTCCTTGTCGACGTATTAAATATGTCTAAATATAGATATTAAGAGCCATTTTTAAATATTTTTATATCGTGGAAAGTGGATTCTCATCAGCAAATACTCGATAGATGCAACAGTGCACTGTCTAACATCAAACTGCACGCTCTCATGTGTCAAGCTGTGACAATGATAGCACAAATTATATTACTGATTCCTATAGCTTTTAAAATATCATTTAATTTTGATTTTTGTGCATTGAAAAACTCTTAATCTTTCTTGCATACTCTGAGTGGCCAAATTATTATGATTACTTCCTCAATACAATATTATACAACCTTTTGCCTTCAATACTGCATGGATTCTTCTTGATAAGATTTCATGAAATGTTGGTAGGAGGTAAAAGAAATTTTAGACCGTATCCGATAAATTGCACTTTTCAGTTCCTTAAGATTTGTTGGTACTGGATCCAGCTGCCTAATGGTTCATTCGATATCATCTCACATAATTTCTAATGGGTTTAGATCCGGTGATTTTACAGATCAACTGAACTGGATAAAGTCTCTGTTATGTTCTTCAAAGCATCTACGGGCAATTCCAGCTTCATAATAGGGAGCATTGCCCTACTGAAAGTATTTACTCCCGGCAAGGTAAACCATTAATATAACAGGATGAAATTTATGTGCGATAACTTTTAAATACTCTTGGAAATTCAGATGTTGTTTCAAGGAAATTAAAGAATCCATACAATGCCAAGAAAAGCGAAGAAATGTCGTATAAACCATAATATTGCTTCCATCAGCTTGAAATGATATGGCTATGCAATTGGGGGCCCATGCTTTCGAGCTGTTTTTTACAATATTTGCACCCTGCCATATGCGTGATGTAATTGAAAAAGCGATTTATAGGCCACATGAGCATTTTCCAGTTATATATTGTTTAATTCGTGTACTTCTTTGAGAACTGGGGATGTCTGCTCTTGTTCAAGGTAGACAGTAGAGGCTTTCGAACAAGTCCTCGGCATCCCTAATTTATGTAGTGTAATATGTGATGAACAGTTCATTTAGACACATTCGCAGTTGCTCTTTTATTAAAATTCCCCATAATGTGGCATAGTGTAACGCATAGTATTGGATTATATAACTTTGAGAAGCCTCATTTCTGATCGACCATTCAGTAGTCTGTGGTGGCCACAAGCAAGACGTTGAGACCCGGCTTTTAGCTTGGTAATCTACTCTCTTTAAGCATTCATAACCGTTGGTCTTGAACATTTTACAAGTACTGCAGTTTCGCTGATACTGGTTTTGACACTTCGAGATCTAAAATTATTCCGAGTTCAAATACAATTAAATCACGTTCTTTGCCCACTTCTCCGCAAGCAATACTGTGCAACTGATGTTTCATTTATCTTATATTTCTTTTTATAAATATCTTGGCCTCTAGAGACAACAGCGTAAAGTCGTAACCAAACTGTGCATAAGTGTCAAGTGGTCGTAATAGTCGTGTGTTTGAGGCTTTAGAAGCTTCTTAAAAAATATTACAATTCCCTGAGATCGCCATATAACGCCCCTTCCCCTGGATCTACCTTCGGAATCAATGAATAAATAAATTATTGAAAGTAAATAAAATGAAAAAGGAAAGCTTGATCTAAACACTATTAGGTTTAATGTAAAATATTATTATCATACCGGAAGCAAACAAAAAAAATGTGTAAAATAAAAACGTAAATAAATGTTGAAATTTTAATTTTTTTTTCTTTATTATTGGATTCATTAAAGTTAATTTGTTATAAAGAGTAATTAAACATCATAAATATTTTTTATAATTAGTAATAGTAAAAATTAATTTTTTTATGAGTACTACCCAAAACATTTACCCACCCTAAATAAACGGCCTCCTCTGAATATTTATGCTTCTGATTAATGCCTACATTATTATTTCACATTTTTGGAGGAATTGTAATTATTTTGAGCCTAGATAGTTTTTGTCGTTCCTACTAGGATAGACTTAGAAAATAAATGTAGGCAGTTTTGTTAATTGATGACAATGCTGAAGGAAACATAAATAACATATATTTAAAACAAAACAGCACAGCACAAACATTAAACGATTTTTTCTTTCGGCATATTTTCAAAATCTCTCTTACTTCTATTGCCATTCCCGAACAGAGAAACTTAATTCTCATGGAGTTTGATCGTGACGCAACATTTTTCTTAATTATTTTGGCTTTCAAATGAAGAGGGACTGAAACAATATAGCTTTGCGAACGCATCCGTCTCCTTCAGTCTAGGTTCCCCTGATTTTAAAAAAAAATGATGTAAAACTTTTTAATAACTTTCCAGTTTTATAAACAAAAAAATGTGATGCATTAAAATTTCTTTAATTTTAGGCATTTTTTACATTTTATTCTGAACTAACTGAGATTGATTATTTTTAGATTTCTCCTGAAGAATTTTGAGTTATTCGAAAATTTTTATCTTATTTATTTATTTAATAAAGGTCTGGAAACTAAAATTAACAAAATATTGGAAATTCAGAATTTTTCATGTAATATTAAATATTCAAAACATGAGAATTATAAATAACATAATTGGGTGCAGTTATGCAGTACGAAATCAGCTTCTAAGCATACATCTTTAAAAAATAATAGCAGAATAAATTGAATACAGTATTTTTTTCAGAACTGAATTAGTAATTATATGCAATTAACTTTGAGAAGGATTACTTTGGTTAAATTTTTAATATCTCACACTTTGATATAATTTTAAAAAAAATTCCAAAAATGGTATTTAAATTTCGGTCATTTATTATCTGACGTTCACTTAATATGCAAAAAAATTTGTAAAACTTAAGAATTACTTTTAACCATCCGGGAACTTACAGACCACATTATTTCCAGTTCATTTTGCGGCAGAATATCGTCACTATCTTCTTCTTGGCTGATTATGTATTTGACACACAGCATAATCAAACGTTGCTCTTGGGCCATAATAAACAACCAGCTTTGCTGCTGATGACGTTCGAATAAAAAATATGTGTAACTCTGTTAGATTATAGAAAAGAAAGAAGCCCCTTGATAGACATTTTCTCTACAAAAATCTTTATCATCTCAAAATGTGCTGTGCGATCTTAGATGCATTTTATCTGCCATATATGAAAACAACTGGATTTTTTTTTCTGTTTACCTATATTCTCAAAAGGCCTAGTTTTACGGCAAAAATAAAAATATGATCGATATATCTGAAAACTCGGCTTTTACGCCCCGCAGGATATAACGAACAGCTGCTTATGGCTTCTTGTCTTTTCTTATGGCCTTTATTTCTCTTGGACTTAAGTTTGAGAAATAACATCAATACAAAGACTGCAAAAGTTACGGGGTTTTCCGTTTCTTGATCCGAAACTATTTATTTGCAACACCCTCTCGCTTTCAGGCAACGATTTTTCGTCCCCAGTGCATCTGCATAGAGGGATCTCTGAAAAAATATGCGATATTGGGAAAATTCTGGATATTCTTCACATTGGAAATGTTTATAAAGAAATAACTGGGAGCTCACGAATGTTGAAAGAAATGTGATCTAAAAGTGACATAAAAATGGTACGTGTTTTCATGAGATTTACAGTAAATTAGCAATGGATAGAATACCTATTTGTTAGTGCAAGAAGGCTGAGACATAAGATTTTATGGGATTATACATTTCTCCCCGAATATTTCTCTCACTTGAACAAAACCTTTCACTAATATTTTCTGTTATATTTCTTACCTCGGTCAGCATAGAAATTGCTATTCACTCATTCCATACAATTCCATAGAATGCGCTCGCTTTTATAGATTAAATGAAACGAGTTATTACTATTTCAATGTTACATATAAATAGAATTTCATTTCGAATGCAAACGTACTTGGATTTATCCCTACTGCTTCTGATTCGAATAACGTAGAAATTTCCATTTAATAATTCCAAACAATTTCATATGTTTCTGCGCTAACATATATTAAATGAAATGGGTTTTGTTGTGGTATTATAGGAATGCATGTGAATATATTCACTTGGTTTGAAAATTATTTAGACCTATTTATAAGCTATTCATATAAAAGGGGATTAAATATTCCTATGGCAAGAGGGCTAATGTATCTTTTATATTCTGAATAACGACAATTATGCTGAAGTATATTTTTATTGAAATAAAGTTTTTTTTTTCGAAATTTTATTTGAATTTCTCATTAAAAACTTTTATGAAAATAGCCTTCCTTTTTCTTTTAAAAAATTGAATGCTTTTATTTGAATTAAAAAGTACCAGATGGAAATTTTAGTTGGTTGAACATTTTAATTAATTAACATTTTATGTAATTAAATTATCGTCCAAAAAATGATTAATTTTAAAATCTGATTTACTAATAAAAGATAAAATTTCTTCTAATACTGAATTTTGTCTTTTCATTTTTTAAAAAAAAATCTGAAAAATTTAGTTTTCCTGAACTTTGAAGATTACATCTAAAAAGTTCGTTCAATTTATTTGAACGAGAAAATATCACTTATTTCTATTATAAACTTTAAAAAAATGTAATAGTAACTGGCAATTGAATTAAAGAGGATAGGAAAAGCTATACACTGTGTAACTTTAAGTTTATTAAAATAGTTCTAAATGTGATTTAATAGTACTAGAGATATTAGAGAAGAATTCAGTTTCGGATATCAGTAATCAGTCTTCTGTGTAATGAAACTCTAAATTTAAAATAATTATTATTTACTTTAATAGATATGTAACTCAATTTAAAAGAAATACAGTAAACTTTAATTCGAAAATCCAATGCATAAAGAGATGCAAAAAAAAAAAAAAAAAATGCAGCTCACATAGTTAAGATTAACGAAAATTATCTGAAAATGGCTAAATTCACATAATGCGCGTGCATGTGATGAGAGATACAGTTATAGGCATTAAAGTCATTTTAAAAATAAATTCTTTTTGCCCTAAGAAATAGATAAACAAGTATTATTTTTTGGATTATGCCTTTATGTGTCTGGACTATTCATCGATTAATACTGTCTACCACCGAATTCATATGTCTATTTACATTAATGTACATGCCAATCGAAAACTGTATGGACAGTTTAATCATATCAAAGCTTCATTTCAAATATATTTAAAAGCTGTTGGCTTTTTAAATTTTAGTCAGATGACAAGAATAACATATCAACTGGCTACTCCTCTTCAAAACTTTCACTCCATACCAACGCGAGGCTGTCTTATCCTCGATACATTTAACGTGTACCAGTTTCACATACACCCTTGAAATCTGGGCAAAAATTAGCACTCATCGTTTCAAAACCATCATGCTCCTAAAATGCGTGAAACAAATTTAGAACAAAAAAAGTGATACATTCAATATATTGCTCCCATTAAAAGCAACGTAATAACTATAAAATGTATTTCAAATATTTCTCTGACCATCTTGTGAAGATAATAAAGTGTAGAATAAATTGCCGTGTTATTTTGAATAAAATAATACTATTGTAAGCACTGAAAAGAAAAGTTGTATCACAGCAATCAAGAATACGTGACTAAAATATAAAAATTGTTTTTCTTTTTAATGAAAGATTTCAACGAACGTCTTCCACGGAAGACAAAAGATTCTTATCTCATTATTTTCCCAGTTTCTTATGATATTTTTAATATTTTTTAGAAAGAAACACCTGCTAGTGTTACAGCAACATTAGTGATAAGGCAATGTTAAAATTTAAATTCAAGCAGGAAATAAAAACTTTACTGCCCGTGTCTGTTATTAACATTAAATTTAGATCTGCAGGTGCGTAAAATGTGGTATGTCTAGGTGAATATTTTATTTATTTCTCATTTTCAAAGGATTTCTATAAAGTGGAAGTTTCAATTTTTTCATTTTTTTTCTTCATTTTTGTAAGTGCCAAAATGAAAATTCCTGCTTTGAGAAAGAAGAGCCCCTCCGCTAAATAATATCCTTTTCTTAAGTTGGGCATTGATAAGGATTATTTTAAAAAAATAAAAAGATTGTAAAATTAACGATAACTAAATCTAAACAAGATATGCTTTTCTGTTTTACTCTTTCATAGATAAGTTATTTAAAAAGCACGAAAAATATATGAGAATATTAGCAATTGAAATAAAAGAAAAGTTCAGAAAATGATGAAGGCTTCGTCTTAATTTTATAAAAATGTTATTGTGACTACATATGTATACATACATGGTACACATTTCCTCCTAATCGTCTGGACCTAATTCAAAAACATTTTCACATTATATAAAACGTAAGAAAGAATACTGTCAATTTTTTAAAGTATAAAAATTGATTAAAAATCAATTAATCAGAAATTAACAAAAACTTCATTTTTTTCACTCGTTCAATTACTTTATGTTTTTTTTAATTTCACGTTTTACTTTAATATGTCTTTTGACAATGCTTTTATTGTCTTAAAGTAGTGGTTTAGCGATGCTTTTAACTATTACGCGAATCCCTTACTAAGATGATTTTCTTCTACTTCAGCATCTGTGAACTACATTTTCAACATTAATAACAATATTTTTAACTTATGGAGGAAATAAGCTATCGAGAGTTTTTAAAATTGACCATGTCAAAAAGATATTCTAATTTTAATTAAAATTGCACGATAAAAGGCAATAAAGATTTTAGACAATAAAAGGATTTTATATATTATAGCATTTTATACAAAAGTAATATTTAAGATAAAAATATCATTACATAAAAGGGTTTTAGTCCTGAGCAACTCCGAGTACATCAACTAATTCGTTATAGAATTCTAAACAATTAGGAAAATTCATAGATAGAGGAAATATTTCATCTATGGTTTCAATTCATGCTCACGTACCCTACAAAATGAGCATCGCATCAATTTATTTTAGACATCTATTAGTTTTTTTTAAAAAAAAGTCACTCTACTTCAGTTGTATACATTGTATGAGAACATATCTTTTGCGTTAATTGAACGTCTTAGCAATTTTGATAAACCCACATTTAATTTTTTGTGAATTAAATTATATTTCTGTAATATTTTACATTATTTATATGTTAAAGATCAAAACAGGAAATTTCCTTTTATTGAATGAAACTTTTTATCTTTCATGTTATCTATTCAGAAGTTTGTTTTGAAACGGGTGTTTTAATGTAAATTCAAACATATTTCTTTCCCTTTCTTTTATACGTATCTTATAACAGTTAAAAGAAGAATTAATGATGTAATCAAATCAAAACATAGAAATATCTAACAAAATGAATTTGAATGATGGAAATCATTGTCATCAAATTAATGATAAATAATGTAGTTGAAAAATATAATTTTAATTATTTTGATATAATGTTTTATAATATTGATTGTACAATGCACATTAATTGTTCAATTTCTTAGTATTTTTTTCATGTGACTAAATTCAAACACGTTTTAATTTAACTGCATAAAATAAAATTGGTTACATAAATATAACTGTAAATTGAATTGATTTTGTGATACAAAAAGACGAATTTTGTCACAATAATTTTATTATTAATAACGTACTTCTATTATTTTGATCTAAATTATTCGCGTCGAAAATGCAAGTTTCAAAATTGCAAGAGAGTCTTAAAAAAGTCACATTGTAGTTTTTCGCAGATGCGATATATTTTTTTTTAATTTCATGATGTATTTATATCTCTGATTAAATCATAAATAAAGCCTACATGTATTTTATGAATTTCCTGACAAATGTGAATTAATTAGAAATTAAATTTTGTTATAACATTCTCGTATTTTGAGTGGAAATCTTACCTTAAATTTTTAAACGCCATTCATTATTTGGGTTTTCACTAAAATTGATTCTTTTTGATTGCTTGGGTCATATTACCTAAAGATAACTGCATTTCAGAGAAAATAGTTTTCCAAATCTTAGGTTTTTCTCGAGTTTTTCAATCTTTTTTGCCTCGGCTATATTAAAAAGCAATATTGTTTGTTAGATATAAATTTAAAAAAAAATCCGAGAACTATCGGAATTAATGAAAAACACTTTTATATGGCTGTTCGTATACAGCTGAAACTCAATGTTTCAATTTTTAATTAACTTGGATTTTATTGTATTGCATAAAATGTTCATTTTTTGATAACTAAATAAAAGGAATGAAGAACTACAACAGTAGAAGAAATGAAGTACATTAACAAATAAATAATTTATTTCGATTATTTGAGAGCAATTGCGGATTGTTTTTTAAGAACAACTTCTATTCGTGTTAAATATAATCATATTAAAAGCTCTTAATTTGTGTTTATGGATAATTAGTTAACGACCAAAATATAAAGACGGATAAATAAGTTAACTATTGTCATTTATTTGGTCTTAGTATGATTTTAACTAATCTCTATGCCACCTATTTATATGAGATTTAGGTATATTTTTTACAATAAATTCTAAAATAATCAGGAAGTTTGTCTTATTATAAGCTAATAACAATGCTTTAGCAATTCCAAATTACGAGCAAAACAAAGAGCAAACCTTTCATCGCTTAATGCTCGTTTGAATTAGGTTATTCAACATTTTATTAATTTATCTATTCACTTTTTTTTTATATTCTCCAAATTCCTAAAATACCAATATTTTTGAAAACTTCATCATATATACATATACTAATAAAACAATTATTAAGTATTTGGTAATCGGTAATGAACTGAATAACGGAGGAAGAAATAGATTATTAAATTATGTTATTAAACCTTTACTTGACTAAACTGTTAATTATTACATTAAGATCTAATTTTAGATAGCAAAAGAAATTAAGCAGACATTTTGTATAATTTATACTGCTGAAATGATGCTTTGAACAAAAATGAAATCGTTCAAAATTCAAACAACTTTTAATTCTATCCGGATTCGAAAAAGCATCACCTTTCATAAAACATTAAACTTAGAAATCATAAATAGTTGTATGCGTTTCTTCCCTATGAAGTTACCTATCTCAAATATTTATCTAATACAATTAATTAAAATAGTTTTTTTTTCAATGTACAACAAAGAAAAAGGGATTCTAATATTTTATTGTTATAAAGTGTGCTGTTTTTTACTTGTGAAAGAAAGTGTAAAAGATAATGCAAGTTGATTGGAATAAAGCAATTTAATTTACAGTAAAAAAACGATAAGTTCAAGTAGGAGAAGAAGTATTCTTAAATTGCAATAGAGTGTGAACTATACAACAACAGAAATCATAGAGCTCACTAGGTTATTCCGAGCTAAATATCTCAAGCAACTCTGAAACTGAGCTCCAAGCAGAATATCAAATTTAGATACACACAAATCAAGTATTTCATAAATTAAAGTCCCTATTTATTTTTAAAAAATTGTAAATGTGCAGTTTCTTAGTTTATATGTTCAGGAAGGAAATGAATGAAAGATCAATACCAGGGACAAACGAACATTAACCGACATTCAATAAACACCTAGTGACCTTTCTTAGAAAAACATCCCTTAACTAATTTTTTAGATTTTGCTAATAATATAGAAACATAGTTTTTCAAATTCATGATATTTTTTCATATTCAGAGAAGGTCTCTTTTCAATTACATAAATGAAATTAAAAAAGTTATAAGTTTTAGTTTGTGACCCATTTCTACAAAATCTCTTCAAAAGACAGGAAAAATCTGTTTCCATATTTAATAAAATAATGATAAAAATGATACACTATAGAATAAATGTGACCTCTATTAATCGGATAATGGAATTCATAACTAATTTCTAATTTAATTGGATCAGTCAGATGAAACATTTTAGGTCAACAAAAAAGATTTCTTTTGAATTTTTTTCCGTGATATCATTTTTATTATAACGAATAAAATAGTAACATATTTAATAATTTTTTCTGTACTTAAAATGATATATATGAAAACATAAAATAGGTAGGATTATGAATATTGACTACTGTAAGCACCGGCAAAGCCTTAACTAATTGAAAAATATATGCCTTTTTCACGGAGTTGTAGAGAAAAATTGAAAACCCTTCCTGTCTTTTTTTCAAAGTTATTTTCAGGAAAAATGAAACTAATACTCTTCTAAGCGTCATTATTCAGTCCCTACATTGATTACTTGCAAGGTAAATTACTAATTTATACGTTTCTTGCACCTCTAGGATATAATCATTATTTTATGCTAAATTAGCAACTGAAAGAATCTACTGTGTGATCTACTTACATAATATTTTTCACGTATAAAAGTAGTATTAATAAGGATAACTCATAGGCGCAGTCAATCACAGATACCTTTCGTTATTAATAATAATTTCATACTGTTTGATGCCAATTTTGCAAAAAATTAAGGAAACTGGCATCGGGAGAGAGACATTGAAAAGAGTGACATTGATGGAAGAATCTGAAGATGCTAATTTTGAGTCTCTTCCAGCAGATATGAGAATTGTGGAGATGAAGTAATCTGGGATAATCTATGGTTAATTTTGTAATATATATGTATATTCTGATCGATTGAAGGTACTTAAATGAGGTACTGCTATAAGTTCGAGAGATTGATGGAATTGACAATGGTTTTTTTTCAATGTGACAAGTTCAAATAGTACCAATTTGATTAAATAAAAACTTGCTTTAATAATGATAGTATGCGATTTACGAGATTGAGGTAAAAGCTGTGCAACCAGATCCTATCATTGAAGTAGATTTTTTTCAAGTATTATAAATATCAGGAAAGAAAAATGTATTGAATAGAAGATTGAACGTACTACTTGAAGTGAGATTTCTACTTTCTACTAACCTTGTCCTTGCTCATTTTTAAGTCTTAAATATTTCTTTCTCATGTTTCTTTTCCCGACAAAATTGGGGGTGAAATTATTATAAATTACTCTAAATTAAAAGTAGTAAATAGTTATGATAGTTTATGTGTGATATTCCATGAAATAGTTTTTTATTGTTAAATAGTACAAAAAAACAAACAAAAAAAAAACGCAGCACTTTGGGGATGTTGAGAACGGATGATAAAATAAATTCTGAGGCAATAAACATTGGTTCCTCATTATTTCAAATATATCTTCTTTAAATCAGTTCGCTAACCTGAATTTTGCATCAGAAGCCAAAACACGCGTTTTACACGTGTGAGCAATTTAAAGTTTACAGGAGCAATTGTGTTGTAATTGAGACTTATTAATTAGTATATCAATTAGTAAAAAGCATAGTTAAATGAATCCATCAGAACAAGATTTTGCATTCACATAAATATATAGACCAAATTTTTATCTCATGCAATCATTTTAAATCAAAGAAAATGGTAAAATCTGAAAAAAATCTTTCCCAATTACCCCAATTGGTCTTATTTAATTAAAATTATATCAATATGAATTATACTAAAAAGATATTTTCATTTATGTATCAATCCTGAATAGATAGAAAAGCCAATGAATAGGTAATATCTTTATTTATAATTATTAATATCTTTATCTATATATTATAATATTTATAATTATTCCCGCAATTATAAATGGTAATTGATTTAACGCAATAAAAAATTGGAATAATTTTGAGTTAAATCAAGGGTTACAATTTCCCTGATAAAATACGCTTTTAAAAAATGCAAGAAGTGAATTTTTTTTATATAAACGGTTAAACTGAGAGATTTTTAAATGAGTATTCAAACGTTTAAAAGTGATGAAATTGCAAGAAAGTTTTGAATAACAAAATTTAAACATACTTGCACGTAGGTAGCAAGTTGTAATATAGAATCAAGCACATAATTTTATGTTTTGTGCTCGTTAATCAAAAGAGAAAGACATTATCACTGTAGCTGAACAGGCTTTGTTCGTAAATATCTACCTACGCATTTACGAAACCTACATGTAAATTAGCTTTATAAACAAGTTTCCAGAAAGAGCATATGTTGGTAACATTTTTTTCCTAACATCTGCCAAAAGATTCCTGCCTTTATCAACTGTTTAGCTTATATTGAAGTATTTGGATCTTTAGAATTAAAATAGTTATAAATTTGTTGATATGACTTTTAATTAACTCTAACTGTAAAATTAACACTAATGTAAAATTATGTTAATTCTAACTAACACTAATTTAAAATTGTTTAGAACACATGAATACCATTGATATAGCATATATGCCGCTATGAAATTTATGTATAAAAGTATTAAAATGTGTTAAAATAAAAAATAGTTGTGTTAAGAAACATTATATTATTTTTTAAATCAAATTATTTTTCATCAGATTTTTTTTAAGAAAAGAGTTTTATATTGGCGAAATTTATGAAAGAATTTTTTCTTATGAGAGCTATACTAGTTTGGGGAGATTTTTGGCAATTCTAGGAAAGATTTTGAAAATATCTATAGAATCGTTGCAATAATATTGATGTTACAATAAGATACTCAACTTTATCGATCAATATAAAACAAAAACATATAACATTCAGAAATAATCTACAAATGATTCAGAAGAATTTTCCTATATATCGTCAATTAATCTGCAATAACCTTTGAAACAATTCTTTATTACACAAAACAATGTTAATATACATTTGTAAGTTGTTCAATCATCTGAGTACAGCTTTCAATTACTTTTATCCAAGACAGAAAACGAATACTTTCATGCTGTAAAGACTTGCCACTTTTTTCAATAGAAATCTTTTGGGAATACAAAAGCTGTTAAGATAATGCTTAGAAACATGATATATATATTCTTTCACAAGATGAAATTTGCATGTGAAAAGAAGAACAATTTTAGAGAACATCTACTTGAATTGTCAATCTTACAAGAATCTTTTAAGAAATCGAAAAAGAAAAAGATAAAACGTTTCACATTGCTTTTCAATACAAAACAGCATTTTCTGAGCCAAATATAATAAATTGAATTTTCTACTTTTAGTAATACCCCATATAGTTAGTTTTTTTAATAAAAGGGATACAATTTCTTTAAAAAGTACTTGGATACTTTTGGAAGTTTTTCATAACATATCAGTTTTCCATTAAGAAAAAAACGAAATGACTAGATTTTTTTACTTGTGATATTCTGTATATTTGTTATTAAAAATTATATAAACTTTAAATGGTAGCTTGATAAGCAATTGAAATAGGACATTTTTGGATCGTCATATTTTAGTGTATGAGACAGGGAAAAAAATTCCAAGTTCATTTTTCAGTCATCAACAGATATTTGCAAAAGCAATTTTTTTTAAAAAGTTCGATATTTGATCAATATACCAATATTCAAATCAATTAGAAAAGATTCAATGAATACAGTGCATCAAATCCAGTTAACAAATCTTCATGTATTCAAAATGAGGCAGATAAAAAAGGGATGATAAATGATGCTAGAAAATAGATTACTTGATATAGCATCAATCGAAAAGATTCTGAAACAACTGTAGTGGACCAGTCCAAATCGGATCAAAAGTTGAATATCTTCAAATAGAAATAATACATTTTTTCGTGAAATCACGAAGAAGATATATATTTTTAGTTGTTTTCAGTGTATGCTGTTAAAACGAATGAAGCTAGATAAAGAAAGTAATTAAAGATAAATGTCCTGAATTATCATATAATTTAGGAAATCTTAAGCAGTTAGTCCTAAATGATTATGAGGATCACGCGCATCTTTAATGACTCACAAAATTTATTAAAATTTGATTGATAAATGGTGTTAACACCAATCTTGAATCTATGCCATCTAATTATCATTGATTTAAATTTTAGCAAAACTCCTTGACAGTTAGAAAATAGATGAATCAGACAATTACATATTTAATAACACTGCAATACATGATGACTGCGTCAGGATGCTTCATTTCACAATGCACCTAATAGACGAAAGATAATCAAAATAGCACAACTTTAATATAATCACAATTGGAGAATAAAAATAATTTTCTTGCCAGAATAATGACCATAAATTATATGCAAGAAATTTAATTGAAGATAAATATGGTGAATTTTCCCGAGATAACAGCTGTTCGTCAAAGACGGCTAGTTATTTATCAAAAATCATTCATTTTTTAAAAAGAATAGTTTATTTAACTTGGGAAGAAAACGAGTATAATGCTTTTGATTACAAAACTTTAAATCTGAAATAAAACTCTAAATAGCCATAAAATTATATAAAAAAAATCCTTTACAAAAATTAAAAAAAAAAAAAGATGAACTGTAAAACTTGTAGGAATTGTAAAACTGAAGTCGTCTCCAAAAACTGTCTAAGTTTCGGTCTCTGAAAGCGTACTTTTATCTGAAACAAATACAGAAAATTCAAGCACTTTAGTAAAGGCAAAATGGGTTTAAAATTAAAAATATTTAGATACTTGATACAGGGCAACAACGTTTATTCAAAATCAACAGCGAGAATCTTTCAAGTTAATTATCAAATTATTATAATAAACTGTCTAATCAATAAGAATTAAAATCAACAACAATAACAGGAAAAGTTCATAATATTAATTTTTATTCGGAAAATTAAAAATTACCCGAAACTGAGAAGTGCAATATGAAATAAAATGTAGAATGGCATACCATAATAGAGCAATAATCATACATCTGTTTCTATTACTATTACACGGAAACATGATATTGTTTCGTGTAGAATGTTATTGGCGCCTGCGAGTTGGGTATGTAAAGAATAAATGTTGCATTTCAACTTAGCAGTGCATAGAATGTCAATCAGCCTGTTTGAATTTTATATTGAATAAATTTACAGATTATTTAATTATATATATACATATATATATATTGATACCTTTCAGAAATCCTTTCATAAAACAAATAGGTGTAAAGCTGGCTTCCATGAAACTTGCTTTCGCCATAAATGTTTCTAACTAATTTAACCAGACATTTTATAGAACAAAGTATACATTTTAACGATTTTGTCTTTTACGTTTGAATTTTATTTCTTAAAAAAGCATAACATAAAAGCTTTTAATTAAAAAGAAAACTGCTTTAACTATTTATTTTTGAAATTTATTAAAAAAGTATAACATGAAAGCTTTTAATTAAAAAATGTTTTAACTACTTATTTTTGGTTATAAACAAATAAACTTTTCGAGTGGGAAGTACTGTTGTACTGATTTGGAGAAAGCTTTTTCACGGTGCTACAATGTTATCTAACGAAGCATAGCCCTCATTTTAAAATAATGCCGGAACATAGTCCTCATAACGCTACAATTGAGGGCTTGGTTGTTCCTTTTTTTAAACGTAGATTTCCCATCGTTATGTTTTTTTTTAAACTATCTGATAGATATGCCAAATATAATAATTAATTTTATAACGTATGAGCATATCAGCCAAAATTTATATTGGCACATGATAGATTAAATTTTACTCCAGTTAATTTCTTTTTTTTTTTCTTTTTTTTTTTTTTTTTGTAATTGATCTTGCTAAATGCTTTTCAGATGCGACATCATTAAGTGATTCGATTTTTCATTAGTTAATTATAAAATATGAGAACTTGAGATAAATCATCGACTAAATCACGCCCTGGATTGGATCCAAAAGAGGATGGCGTTTCTAGTTCTTATGTCAACTAATCTGAGCATATCAAAGGAGATATATGAGAAGATAAAATATGAGACTTCAGAAATAAATGCCTCAGAAAAATTTTTAAAAACGAAGTGTACTTATAACGTGCTCATAAACAAAAGATCCTGCTTATACAATAACAGCCGAAAAGATGAACTTTCCTATTCCGAAATGCAATATTGAATTTTCAATATTTCCGCTCCATCAAGCGGAAAGAATCTGAAATACTTTGTAAAAGAAAACGATCTTTAAAATGCTTACAGAAATTTTCATTTTGGTTTCTAGAAAGTAATATAACCACAATTATGATAGTATTTATTTTTTAAATTTTTTTCCTTACAATATTTTCAGTTTAATGTGAATTTCAAACCATCAGAAAAATCTTATAGATGAATTTTCAATATCCTTGAATACATGTAAAATATACCGCGGTAGTGTTAAGTTACTGCAATTTCTTCGAAAGCTTTTTTTATACTGTTGGGATTTTATCGAAATTTAAGAAGAAACATGATGCCATATATTTGTTAACCTAATAGTAAAATGTCATATATAATTTGTTAGACTAGCGTACAGTTTTCGAGCTGTACTATGTTCAGACTCATAGTGATATAGTTCGGAATGACCTATAATTTATAATTTCGAACTTAGATTTGAATATTTAATTTCGGATGTAATCAGAATCAAATCCAATGCACAGGATTTGAATTATAAATATTTTTGACAAACATACAGGAAAAAATTTCCACACTGCTTTTATCCAAAATAAATTATTGCGTTATAAATAACCTGTAATTTGTTAATTGATTTAATTAATGAGCAACTGCCTTTAGACATAATTTAAAATTTGAACTTGATATCCAGAACACGGCAGTTGGCTCTTATCGTATCAGTACTTCTTGAATTACTAGACTATATATTTTTAAGTGCACTGGAAACCTAAATGTCAGTACTAATTAGAAATCGGCTGCAGAAATATCACCCTGATATCTCTATGTCGCTATTGTTAAACCATTTGTCAATATTCGAAAGAAAAAAAAATCTAAGCAGCATTCATATGAAATGAAACATATTTTTCAAAATCTATAAATAATTACTTCATAATATTATTTAATTCAAACTTTAAATAGCTGTCTATATGAGATTATTATTTATCTGCAACTCCAAATTCATTTAGATAAATTCTTATGGAAGATTAGGCCTTCTTCTTCAAACCTCTGATTATGTCCCATAATATTTTTACTTTGAAGCTGAAATAAATGGATATATTCCCCAAAGAAGATAATGCCGATTGAAGTTTTAGTGTTTGCATTGGCGACAACGTATCATCAAAAGAAAAAGATCTAGAAATCTTAAAAGCAAGTAGATTTGACTACAAACATTTATCTGGTTATGTGAGTGAAAGTAGATTAGATATGAGTTTTTGCTTAGTTGCAATGTGCCTCGAGCAATTGGTATTTATTTGCAATATATCAATTCATTTTAACTTTGTGGGAATCGTTTTAAGCATTTTTAGGTGTACAGTATTACGTAAATGGTGAAAAAGATTTACAGTCTCGGAATGATATTTTAATCATTCGTCATCCTTCCTTTTAAATTTTCAGCAATGTTCAAGTAAGTTAGTTATATTGCATATTGATGCATTTTAATATATATATATATATATATATATATATATAATATTTCCTGCTCTTTGTTTGGCACATTATTATGCTTCGAAAAGAACAATAGCAAAAAAAGAATTAAAAGAACAATCGTCATCTAAAATACATAAATAAAACAGAAATCGAAATTAAACGTAGGTAGGTCCCACTTTATTAAGGCAATGTGAATTTCACTGGTTATTTCATTAGGGTGTGCAGTTGATAGTCATGATGAGGGCATTCATTTAATAATTTCAAAAATATAGCTTGGAGGATTAAAAATTGTCATACTTGTCAAAAATGTTAAGAAATTGTAAAACGAAATAATAATAATAATAAAAAAATTGTTCACACTGGTTGTGGAAGCGTTCAGATTAGCGTCCTTTACACTTTTCAATATAATTAGAGGTCTAGCAGGAAATTTTAGGATTTATCACGTCAGATTTATCGCATTATAAAACGTAGTTCATTTGACACTTTAACAAAGAAAACATTTGAATATTTTTGCACTTGCATCTATTATAAATTTTAGATTTTACTTCACTTGGCCATGAAGTCTGAAGTTTATATATCAACCACTATAAAAGTATTCAAAGTAAACCTTGTTCTTAATTTTGTATTTCTAGATTCAGAAATGTAACTGGACATGTTAAAGAAAAAGGTCTTAAATTACAAATTTTTTGCTATCTTTATTAATGCACTATTTTCTCATAACTCTACAATTTTTACTTTTTCTTAATATGATAATTCAAAATATCTAATTATATTATCATATGTAGAAAGAGTAAAAATAAAAGTTAGTATTTTAAGAAAGAATAAAAAAAAGTTAGTATTTCAAGAAAGAGTAAAAAGAAAAACCAAAAAATTTATAAATAAAAGTCGAACACTTTACTGCTAGATTACAGTCTTTACGATTCTTCATTTGTAGTTCACGAACTTTTGTAAACCGTACCTATTTATGTTGGCATATGAATTAAAAAATATGTAAATTAACACCTCAAAATTATATGCAAAAAATATATAAATTAATAATAAAATTAAATCATTATATAATTAATGTAAGCTACACGGTTAAAAAAGTTCAGACAATCTTTCATTGAAATTGCGCTTATAAAATGTTGTATTTTAAATGCACAGATAAAAACAGAAATAATTTAAAAATTCTATAGCTTTAGCAGAATTTATCACAATAAATATGTTTGGTATCTTTGGAACTCTAATGGCATACCCATAAACCACTATTCTACATACCCGAAGTCGAAAAACACTGATCTAAACAACGAAGGCTTTACAAAATGAAAGAAATCTTCTTTTAAACAATAGAATTCTACTAAGTAAAAAAAACGTTGCATAAATTACAAGAGCAAATTTCAAATCCGTTTCTACTTTCGAAACGCTTCATCACGGTTTGGTTCTTAAAAAAAAAGAAATGGCGGGGAAAAAAAAGAACCTTCGGGTTTCTCCGCTCTTATCTGAAAAGAGCGAGGTGTAAGGAATGGAGTTATTATCCTCTTTTCGAAAAAGATGTCTTAAGTATGTTTGAGATTTCATTGTTCTTGGAAGATGGCCAGAGGGGAACGAAGAGCACGTAAGACAATAATGCGTTTTAGCTTGAAGAGTCTCTTAAGCCTGACAAATGAAATGGAATTTCTTGGTCCAAAGAAGGCAGGAAAAGACAAAGAATTTAATGCGAAAAATTAAGCTGAGATACTGATTGTTTCCCGAAACGCTTTCCCAAAAATATGCAATGATTCCTGTTTTTAAATCCTAAATTAATGCCAAAAAAAGAGTCTTTATTTGCTTTGTTATTTATTTTTCAAATATATATTTTTCTCGTGAAGTTTTTAAGTCATATGAAGATATTTGCAGAATTTATTTTACCCTATTATTTTTACATAATTGTCAGTTTAAGCTTGCTACGAATAAGTATCTGTCGGTTTAGTATCATAGGAATTAAATTATTTAAATTCGAATGTCAGTTTATGCTGATTTTAGGTATTCATATTTTCTGTAAAAAAGTTTTGCTGCTAATACTTTTTGACTTCTCATAACTTAGACCTGAAAACAAAGTTTTTTTCTTTTGAAAGATAGAAGAAACGGGGAAGATATATGCAGATTTAACAGGAAACATTGTCAAATCTTAATGAATAATTTTTAAAACTGATAATCGTCTGATAAGTGAGTTTATAAAATGATTATCCATTTGTCATATGAAATATTCTGCTTACAATCTTAAAACTAAATCCCTGTTTGGATCCCTAATAGTTCCTATCCAATTAAAAATGACCGCAAATGGATATAAATTAAAAATAAAACACACATGATTGACATAGAGATATTGCATTATATATGGCATACAATAGAAATTAACTACAAGAAAGAAAGATGAAAATCATGGCATGCATCATGATGATGAAAATCATCATCATAAAAACTACAAAAATGTAAAGAAAAGGAATACATTGTATATATATATATATATATATATATATATATATATATATATATATTAATTGGTTAATATTTTGTGATAATTAAAATGCACCGAATACGGTAATTTTTAATTATGTCTTAAACCTCTTAAAAAAATTAGGAATATATTTGAACCTTAGTAAAATTAATTTATGTATAACTATTGAATAAATAACTATTATTTTCTATGCAACAACTAGTGTGTCTTGAAAAAGTGATTGTAATAATTATTTTATCATTAAAATTATATATATATTTTAAAAATGTTAATTTCAGAATTTCTGCCTAGCCTTCTGTGCCTTACCCCTGAATGTCACGCAAAAGAAAATACACTACAACTATACAAAAACAACCCACAATATATAGTCATGTGATTATTATTTAGAAAAATAAAATATTTGTTTAGTAACAAAATATTTGTTTTCATTTATATAGAATTGCTTGATAAAGCCGAAGCTGCTTGAGATTAAAATCCTTTTATGTATAATATTCTTAAAGTAAAATCTACTTTTAAATAAAATATAATAATATAAAAAACGCTTTTATCATCTAAATAGTTTTTTTAAATTTAAATTGGAATATCAATTGAACCACAGGATTTTTAAAAACATCTAAAGTTTATAACTGTAAATTCTTTTTCTCCCGCTGAATTCTAAGAAAGATCTTAACCTTTTGTGCCATTTAATTAAAGAGTTTCCTATTGAATAATAAAAAAAAAAAACATGAAAATAAATCAGTAGTTCTTCCTGATATAAATTATTTGCTATTTGCTTTTAAAGTTTAATTTTTGAACTTTTCTAATAAATTCTGGCAACTTCTTTCCTCTTTTTATTCCCTTCAACAATTAAAAAATATAGAAATTGCTTCAGAAAGTTTCTTTCCTTGCTTCGGTAGAATTTGAACAATTAACTTACAGTTGCTTTTAGGAGATTACAACTTTATTTACTTACTTTTTATTACTAATTTAAAACAACAAAAATACCCGTCAAAATTATGTGTTAAAAAATAAGGATTTTTTTTTTTTTTTTTTAAATCGAGGTAGAACAATTCTAAGTTTTAGTACTTCCTAACAGTTTTTCTGATTTCAAACTCATCAATGCTATTTTTAAAATTAGTAACATTTAAAGGAAATATTCTACAGAATGAAATAATTGAATGAGGTAAAATTTTGTGTTGCAAGATGGTGTAAAAACGAATTTTTCTGAGATTATTCCTCCTGGCGTCACATGGCTGCGGTGGCCTGGTGGTAAGGTCTCGGCTTCGGAATCGGAGGGTTTCAAGTTCGAGACCCGCTTCCACCAAAGAACTATCATGTAAGCGGGTCTTTTGCCCTTTAAATACGACGGCGCCAAACGTTCTCCCGCTGGTATAGTGTGGAAGTTTGGAGAGGGGGGGGATGCTATTTCAGGTGTCATCTTCGACATCTGACCACGGCCCAAAATGACGAGCTCCGTCACAAAATAGCGGTAGTGTTGCTTTAAAAATGTGACGTTAATATAACTATACTGAACTTCTGATGTCACTAAGAGAAAAGACAGAATTTTCATTTGTTTCTAATTGATTGAATATTTAATTAATTTAGAAAAGTTGATAGCATTTTTTCTTTTATAAGTATGTAATAGGAGTAATAGTTACTAAGGAGGAGACGTGGAACATACATACGTAGCTAAGAAACTATCAATCCAGAAATAACCAATATGAAAATTCACCTATATAAAATTTCCTGAATCTATATAATAAAATATACATTGTATTTAGAGAGCGCTAATGCTGATACAACTAAAGCACAAATGAACTTAACCAAATTAAAATTAGAAATAAATATTAAGTTTACAGCCAAAGAATCAAAAAGAAAGATAAAATGAATCCGGCCTGAAGATTTTCTCAAGGGTCACCCTCAGGCAAGGATTCAAACCAGGAATTTTTTCTGTGAGGGATTTGACTTTCGTCCAACAAACTGACCTCTCGTGACCCGAAAATCCCAGGAAATTGAGGTTTTGGAGAAAAAATTAGTATCACAGGATTAAAGATAATTATACTAAAACAAGTAAAATCATTTCCAAAAAAAAACACAATCCAAATAAGAACACAGCAAATAAAACCACAAAAAACCATGAAAATAGAACCAAAATCATTTAAACAAGAAAGCAAAATACTTACTAATTAAAGTACAATTCCGAAAAACAGTGTGAGGTAAAAACTTGTTAGTGCAAATGCACTTCGTTAAATTAAACTAAATTTAATTTAACGAAGTGCATTTGCACTAACAAGTTTAAATTAAACTAAATTTAATTTTTCGCGTTTAAAGCTATATACGCCTATCGCGTTTCGTCATAATGCACGGTTACCACGTTTCGTCATAATGCATGGTTTTTTGTGGTTTGATTTGCTGTGTTCTTATTTGGATTCTTTTTTTTTGGAAATGATTTTACTTGTTTTAGTATAATTATCTTTAATCCTGTGATACTAATTTTATCTCCAAAACCTCAATTTTCTGGGATTTTCGGGTCACGAGGGGTCAGTTTGTTGGACGAAGGTCGGACCCCTCACAGAAAAAATCCCTGGTTTGAATCCTTGCCTGAGGGTGACCCTTGAGAAAGTCTTCAGGCCGGATTCATTTTATCTTTTTTTTCTTTGACTGTAAACTTAATATTTATTTCTAATTTTAATACCTAGCTAAGATAACTTTTATTCTTATTAAAATAAATAAACCTTTTTAATTTATAGAATTTTATTTTATAAACACAAGATTATATATATATATATATATATATATATATATATATATATATATATATATATATATATATATATATATATATATATATATATATATATATATATATATATATATATATATATATAGCATTAATAATACATTTTACAGGAACTTGAAAAACTACAATCCTTAAAAACTGAAATGGAAGGAAACCTTTTCAGTTTCAACCACAACTTGCATTAAAATCAAGAATTTTAACTATCTTGAAGGGTAGAAAATATAAATCTTTCACCCAGAGTAAAACTCAGTTTTCCAATTTTGCACTCAAACTGTCAAAAGTTGAAATATATATTAAGCTGTGAGCATTAAATTTATTAGAAAAGTTTCATATTTCTATTTTGAGTTTGAAGATATTTGAAAATCTGTCACCTGTTTTTACTTCGGCTTGCTAATTCTTCATATTATTGTATTTTCTTCGTTTAATTTACTTTAAAAAGTACTTTTTTGTTCGTTTAAACTCAATCACAGATACAATCTCGCTGTGTTCCACTAAATAGAATGTAACGGCAGAACATGTTCTTTCTTCATTTTTATTTGTGTTCCAGAAAATAGAATAATATTAATTTTAAAAAGTATTCTTTGATGTTTATAAAACTAATTATTTTTGTCCGTTTTCTTTTGAGTCTATTTTAAAATAAAAGATGCAAGCGAATATAATTGGATTTAGAATAGAAAAAGAGAAATACCACATTTAATTATTTATGATACAAAAGAGAAGACACTTTAGTCTCCGCTCTAAGTTTTCAAATTCCTCATGAGGAAATAAATAAAAATATTATATTTACATTCTGCAATTACTCAAAAAACAAGAAACTAAATAAGTAATTTAATTATCCCTTTCGTTAATATTCTGCTACTTTCTTTAGCGTTTTTTTTTTTTAATTTTAAAAGTATTTTATGAAAAAAATAAGAGCAGAATTAAATATATATTATAATTTAATTTGTCCTAAAGAGAGTTATAGCATTTCAATTCTAATGAAACAAGAACGTAATTAATGTGCTCCTTCAATCCCATAATAATTGTAGCAGTTGAATTTAATTTGTGTTATAATAATAGTTGCAAAAGGAAATAAATATAGAAAAAAATATTTATTATTAAAGTCTAAATTAAATTGAACAATTAATTAAAACATTACTTCTAATTTTTAGTTAGTGAGTATAGATAATATCTGGAGTTTTCAATAATATCATTACCTCATTTAACTTGTAGGTAGGATCCCTTGGCTACGAAACTTTTTTTTTTCTTATTTTTTTCCCTGAAGAAATAGTTTGTGGGCATTTGAAGCTCATTTAATGAATTTTGGTTTTTTCAAAATTTGGAGCCTCAATGGTGTGATCTTCTGATTTTATATCTTTTCAGCTAAGAGGATTATATGAAAGTTTTTCAAGTTTCTTTTCTACTATCTTTACATTTAAATCAGTATTAGAATAAGATTCACTTTTACAATAATTTATGGAAGAGCGTTTCGAAATTTTTGATATGGTTCTCCTGTTGCACTTCACTTGTTTAGCAACTTAAACAATTGCATTTGGGTTCATCTTTTCGTTCTATTTTTATGCATCAAGAGCGGTACAAATGCAATTCAATCATCTCTTGAAAACTTTCTTTCCCCTCTTATTTTTACAATGGATTGATATCCAACTGAAATAAAACAATTGATTTTGATTCTCGGATGAAATTAGAAAAATAATTATAATTCATAATAATTAGATTTAACCAAAAATTGACTGATGTATTAAAACAAATAGCAGATGTCATGGAACATTGATTTTGATTGAAGGCTTCGCAATTGTGCTGCAACATAAGTTACAGATGCATTTATCATTCCCGTTTAGATTTTCACTTGATGCTATTATTATGGGGCAGAAAGCGGATATAATTTGATTATTTGACCTATCCTTAAAGTGGCCTAAGTTTCTGCAAATGATGATTCAGAAGAATGGTAGCATATTTGATATTCGATGCACAACTGTAACGAAACAAAAAAGAAATTTAATATATGTGATTTGGTAATTTGACTAGCCCTTTAAAATATACAAATTTCGGGCTGCAGCAAATTCCAAAGAATGCGAACCTAAATGATTTAATATCAATTAGGTTAGAATATCGAATAATTCGGTCGAATATCAATTAAAAACTCTAGTTTTGGTTAAAAATAGAACAGTTTCTTGTCTGAGACAGACCGGTGGACAAATGAATGCGGTTATAGGTCAAACCTGCTATTTTATTATGGAACTAATATCTCTTACTAACCATTCTATATAATAAAATGAAAATAACAAAATGTTTCTAACTCAATATTCACCATTTCAGAAGGTATAATCTAAAATTAAACAGCCTTAACTACAAAACAAATTTAGCAATTAATATTATCTTTTGTGAACATAGTTATTTTATTAATAGCAAAGCAACAATAAAAAACATATTAATAATATAAGAAGAAAATAAACAGAAAAAATTGAAAACGAACACAGCATAGGTAAAAGAAATTTACTAGAACATACAAAGACAATTTGTAGTTCTCATACAAGAACGAGTTCTTACAATAAAAACAAACAAACAAAAATATATAAATTATGAAGGGATAAATACGTGGTCTCAGGAAGCCAAATATCTAGGAGTAATACTTGACAGGAAATTAACCTGGAAAAAACACTTTAATTATGTTAGAGACAAGTTCCGAGCTCAGTCACGTAAATTTCCCCCCTTAATAGGCCGGAACTCAAAAATGCATAGGGATACAAAAATGCTTATCTTTACAGCGTATTTGCTTCCAGTACTCACATATGCATGCCCCGTTTGGAGTTATGCTGCAAAATCTAACCTAAAAATAATTCAGCAGCAACATAACCAAGTCATCAGAACGATATGCAAAGCCAGGCGATTCATGAGAACCGTCGATGTCTGCAATGCAATAAAGTACCCAACCTTTACTGAAACCATCAAACAACTGTCAACTAAATTTTATAATAGTATGGACATTAATAAAAATGAAGCAATAGCCCAGATTAGCAAATACACCCCAGATATTAAAATTAAAAGACCTCGAAATGTGCTACTCCTTCAATAACCCAACACAAATACCTAATGTACTCATGACACGACCAGCCCACCCAGCCAAGAAACGATTCCTATTCGCTACCCGGGAACAGTAGCCTAGCCTCGAAATCGAACAACTAAACTGCCAAAAACATCTCTCTGGGTTTTTCACTGCTCCTTAAGGTGGGTTCACACGAGGCTTTTTATTGCGCGCAATCGTTGTCTCTCTACTGTTGTCCCTCTATTGTCCCGGTGTGAACAGTTGAGACAACGTTGATGGGACAATGGCTAATAGTTGTCCCGACGGGACAACCATTTGCCATTGTCCCGTTGCAGTCACGTGATTTTCCTGAAGTAGGCGTGACCTTCTATTGCGCGCAATAATAAGCCTTGTCTGAACCCACCTTTAGACTGACTCCGACCCCTGCTGGAACAACGCTCTTCTATTGGTTGACTAGGCTCACTCCCGCTCCTACTCCCCTGTGTTTGGTCTATGCGACAGCGTCTTCAAAGATCTCTTGCCCATTTCACTCTTCGATCCAGACCCATGCTAACGACCCCCCGACCTGCTCCCTGCTGCAGCTCACCATCTATTTTCAAAGTTAAGGGCATACTATAACGCCAGGCCTTTATTACCAGGATCATGGAGATAGCCTTGCTACGCAAGGCGGGTGCTCCGGAAAACTCTACCACATCCCACATTCAATATCGTTATAAGTAACTAATATCTGTAGCATAAGTGAAGTGCTTGTAGAAGCGCTTAATGACTTATCTTTACTTTTCTCCGCTCTTAACCAATCAGAAGTAAGCGAGCTCAATGGAAAATTTCATTTCGACGATGGCAGGCAGCAGCAGAGTATTTATTCTCCAGTGATAAGTAGCGTTAAGGTGGGTTCAGACAAGGCTTATTATTGCGCGCAATAGAAGGTCACGCCTACTTCAGGAAAATCACGTGACTGCAACGGGACAATGGCAAATGGTTGTCCCGTCGGGACAACTATTAGCCATTGTCCCATCAACGTTGTCTCAACTGTTCACACGGGGACAATAGAGGGACAACAGTAGAGAGACAACGATTGCGCGCAATAAAAAGCCTCGTGTGAACCCACCTTTAGTTTTGAAAGAGCCATAAATAAATATATTTTTGCATAATTCTGCTGATATACTTCAAAGTTTACAAAATGGAGTCGAATATAACTCTTATTTTATTGTTGGTATTGTGATTCCATCATTAGCATAAATATCCAAGATCAAATGTATACATAAAAATGCAAGAATTTTATATTTGGTTAAATGTCTAAACACATAAATAATGGAAGACATTTCCTCATATCATTCCAAAAAGATAACGATCAATTCTTTTTCCTTCTTATATTTAATGGTACACATAAATCAGCTGGGAATTGAGAAAACCGTTATTCATATTAGAAATGCTATATTGATAAAAGAACGGTACATTCATTCTAGAATAACATCTCAAAGAATATTTACACACAATTCTGTAAATTTCTTTTCCCAGAATTAATTAAATTATTTATATGAAGCAATAGCCAATTTGTTGGTGAGATATTAATCTAGGCAAAATGGAATTAGAAAACAAATATAATATTTTTTTTAAAATTTCCCTTTGCGCTTAAGAATATTAAAAATAGAATTATTATGTATGAGCTATTTTTGTATAAAGAAATATCCTTATTTGTAATAAAATTTAAGAAAAATTAAAAAAATCCATCTGTAATAACTAAATGCAAAATTTAAAACGATGCATAATTTAATTTTATAATATAGCCTTAAGCGTTTTATTGATTTATCCATAAGTCCCATTTGCATCAAAATCTCATATTTTTAAATAATGAAAATTAAGTTATTCACAGACAGCAATTCGATAAAACAAGACCCCAGACTAAACAGCATGGATTTCCAAATGTTTCCTGATCTCTAAATTGAATCGAAATGATTAAGTATTTCTAAATCAGAATGTGTTATCTAATTAGACAACAGGAAAATAAACATCAAAAAGTTTAAATAATGTACAATGATATTAAAAAATATTAACAGTTGATTGCGATATGGCACATTTACTGTCTAATTAAATTATTCCTTCTCTATAATAATTAAAAGATGGCAAAGAAGAAGTTATCTAATTAGATAAATGATATGCATCACATACCTAGATCATGGCAACGAATATGTCAAAAATTTAAAAAAAAATCATTATTTGAAATTCTAAAATCCATTAAACGATGCTAACAAATGAACAAATTTTTTAGCATTTAAATCAAAATCGAAAAGTTAGTTTGAAAATATTGACAGATTAATAACAGTTTATGTTCTTTTGTGTTTTTGATAACTATCTGTTTTTAATCATTAAACTTTAAATAAGAGAGCTTTTCTTACATACATCGTGATTCATATTTCTTCTTGTGGTTTCAAAAAAACTAAGACAAGAATTTTCAGTATCACAATATAAAAAAAACTAGCTTTATAAATGAAATATTTTTTTAAAAAATTTAAGAATTTTCCACTTAAAGCATAGAAACCAAATTTTAATTATTCAGTGATGCTCTATAAACATCCACTCTTGAATTTTTAGGAAAGATGGAGGCTGCACATGAAAGCAGCTTCGCTATAGGGTATCAGTTTCGAAAGATAAATTTTAGTTGTTTTTGATATCGAAAATTGTAAAAAAGAGTAGAAAATTCAATTATTAAATTTTTCTGGACTCAATTATGATGTAATGAAATGTCTGCTATACAACGAGTTAAAGAGGGTTCAATTTTATACACCAAACTTAACTACAGGATTCAATAAAAAACTCGAAAGCTGAAAAAAATATGGCCTTTTTTTATCGCATAATAACATCCAATTACATACTCCTAAAAAAAGAATATAAACAAAATATGCAAAAAGAACTATTTTTAGCAAACATTTCTTTGCAAAAATGCATTACTGCATATGTGAATTTCATTAATAAATTTTTAGTTTTAAGCTTAAATTAGCTATAATATATTTTTGAATATTTATAAGATTATGATAATGAATGAAATAAATATTCAATAAAAAATAAAATTGCCATGTTTTTGTTAAATTAAGAGCAGACGCTTTTAAAGGAAATATTTAAAGAATGAGTTTAAGAATTCTTAATTTTTGGAATAAACTTTATATATTTACTATCGATTTAATCTTACTCAAAAAAATAAAATTATCCTTTCTTTTAATTAGAAAATGAAAACGATTTTTTGAAAGTTACTTTAAATTCTTAAACAAGTGCTGTCTGCCTATTCAAGTGAAAAGAATTTGAGTCAAAATTCTTTCGAAAAGTACTTTTTCAGATTTTAAAATTTTTTTAATGGTTCGAGTGGCTGAATTTCTAAAAGGAAAATCATGTTTCGGAAACTGTTGTTCAAATCAAACGAACTCTAGTATTGAGAAAAAGTTTCTTTTTGAGCAAAGGATGATTTGCCGTATGCCATATACATACATTAAAAATAAAAATAAGCTGAATTGTAGACGCATATTTAACATAGTTTTTTTTTTTTTTTTACTTTCTCTTATACGAAGTATCAGAAAATAATGTATAGTAATCGTCAAAAAATTAAAATTCGAGATTTTTACGAATTTCCACGCTTTAGATCTCACTAATTTCGAGACTCATTTTTTGTTATAATGTCTGTCCTTCCGTGAACACAACTTAAAAACGCTTTGGGCTAGACAAACGAAATTTGGTCTTTTGACTAGGCTTTACATTTGTAGAGTTCTATCACATTTTGAACGAAATCCATTCCAAGAAAGTCTGTCTGACCTACTGCCCGAGCGCAAGTGAACACGATGAATATACAAAACATAGCATTTCAAATACATGTTCTACTCTTTTGAATTACATCTGTTAAAGTGTAAACTGATTGTTCATCAGTACTTTTGCGCAAATGTAAACGCAGTAATTTAAAAATGGAAATATTTAAAGAAATGAAATTTGGTATGTAATCTTGTAATTACAATTGCAATTCTATGTCAAATTTGGTTTCATTAGATAGAAAAAAAATGTCCAAAATATGAGTTCGATTTTCTATATCGCCTATTAGTCTTTGCACTCGTATGGCGTCTCTCACTCACCTTCAAGACGGTGCATCATTTTGACGTTTTATTTATTCATTTTTCAATTTTGATTGTTAAAAACGAATTCAGAATGGTAAAAAGGTGTTTTTCAGGGAAATTCAACTTAAACAATTATATATATATATTTATTAAAACAATTATATATATATATTAATTTTTCGGAACAATATACAAGTCCCTGTATTAGGTGAATAATTATGTATTGGATTACTTTTCCGAGTGTAGAGAGTTAAAAGCAAAGCAGGGATTATTAATTGAAAAAATAATTGTCAAAGTTCATACGTTAGATTCTGTCAAAATGCTAATTCACTCCAAAGATATCTATATATATATTGTAATATAGTTTCTAACATCATTTTTATGACGCAATCCCAATTTCATACGCTACAGTGTATCATGACAAATATCTCAAAAATAAATACACAAATAGAAATTCTTCCTTAGTAGTAAATAAAAAAGAAATGAAATGTGAAACAATTAATTAGCGAATTGAAATGTAACTTTTATTCAATGAATTAAAATATTTCATCTCATAAGATTTGCTTAATTATTATTGAATTATTACTAAAAAATTTGGAAGAAGAGAAGAAAAAAAAAAAAAAAAGAAAAAAAGAAGTAAACATGCGCAAATCCTATCGTAAAAAAACGTTTTCTCAACAATATCATTGCTCTACGAAAAATCGTATGAAATAATGACCTACTTTTTAAGGTGCCATGTTCTATAATATGGGATCTTAATCATATTTAGGGCATCAAACCAATCACATCTAGCCAAGTTCATGTTAGTTATAACGACCTTGGTATAATACAAAGGTATGATAGGTATAACACAAAGTAGAAATCTTTTCTCAACAAATACTGAGTCAAACTAAGTTACAAAAAATGACTGAAGGTTGGGAATTCCTAGAATATTTTCAGGTGAAAATGCTTTGTATTTATATTTCGCTCCAGAAGTCTGCCATTCGCAGAGTTATTCATTTTTTGAAAAAATAAGCATTGATCTACCAGTTTTCGAATAACCCTGAAAACAAATGAGCAAACGTTGTGATATATTTATACATGCCGTGTCGGGCACTAGCATAGCATAGTTACCTTTCCTACATCATCAAATTCTCTGTTGTGTGTTTGGTAAACATGCTTTATGGATGTGTTCTTTGATGTAACGAAAGATCAGATTTTACTTACACTTTTAAACTTAAGGAAAATACGTATTTATCATGTCTGATAAAAAGGAATATCATTTCACAAACATCATTTATAATATTCAAATAAAGACTTATAAATATTCATAATCAAGAAAATTAATCTTCTGTAGAAATCTAATCCATGAATGATTAGTTCGTGTTCTCTTTTATTTGGAATTGCTGTACTCATTAAGTTTTGGAAAGATTCCAAGTACCGAAGACATCATCAAAGATTATTATTTAGAATTTTATGCAATTTGTTAGTTTCTGATAATTCTGATGTGGCGAATAAAATATACACATTTATGAATAATGAATACATGCAAAGTGCCTTTTCTGAATAGAGAACTGAAATATTTTTCTAAATTTTCTAGAGGCGTCTTTCAACATCTAAATTATATGTTAAAATCATTCAGTTTTTTAATAAGAATGCACATGATTAAATGCTATATAATTTTGAAATGTTATAAATCATTTTTCAGTATATTTTTAAATATATATATATATATATATATATATATATATATATATATATATATATATATATATATATATATATATATATATATATATATATATATATATATATATATATATATATATATATATATATATATATATATTTATATATATATAAAAGAATATATTCTAAATATATTCTTTTACTTCGTGATCCAATTCCACTTTCGGTTTAATTAATTCCTGTAAAACTAATGCGCCATCAGAACTATGTTTCAAATGAAATAATACCTCCCGTTACCCTTGAAAAAGTGTCAAAGGTCACACGTGTATTGAATTGGCGCGTGGCCAGAAATCCTATCTTATATAAGACTAGTGATCGTTTGTTCGTCCATTTTTCGCTTTTCTTTCTCACTTCTGCTTTTGTGTCGCGCTGCGCATCCTTGTATAAAGTCATGCCAGCCACTCGGAATAGAATAAAACAAATTTAAAGATACAAGTCTCATCATGTCTTCAAACCTGCCTTCTGCTTCACCAAAATAATGTTACATATTATTTAGCCGACAAGATTCAAAAATCTTTACACACACACACACACACACACACACACACACACACACACACACACACACACACACACACACACACACACACATATATAATCCAACAAATTCATTCAATTGTTAAACAATTGCTGAAAATTTGGTAACTATTCCATGGCCATTGTTCAAGCATCTGTAAAAATTTAAATATTATCTGTATAAAGTGAGACACTTATCTAGACAACATTATCAGCTTTAATTTATTCATAATATTCATTTTAAAGTGATTTTTTTAGACATTTTCCTTCAATAAATATAAATTGTAAATTTTAATGGAGCATTAAAAATCCATTGACATAGGTTTTCAATCTGCGTTTCAATAAAGACAAATTGATGTGCTTAATCAATTATTGATGTGTTATTGATATGCTTTAATCAATTCATTAATAAGAAATGAATGATGTTTAATTTATGAAACAAATGTAAATAGTTCCTATTTTGAGAGTGTAAAATTTCTTTTATTTTATTTTTCGTGATGGGTTATTAATTACTTTTTTTTTTGTTGTTGTTGTCCATAAGCATAATTTTTGAATACTGTATCTTTTTTAAACAAGACAGTAAGTAATCCCTAATTCACAAGATAAATTTTAAAACTTCTTCTTCTATTATTGTACATATAAATTGATTGTACAAATCAATATTTTAAAAATCAATGGGATACTGGCGAAAAAACTAGGAACTTGTGCATCCATTTTTAATAGTGAAAAATAATACATTCAATATGTTACAAATTTTACTAGTCTTTCTTTTCTTCCGTTATGAATTTTTCAAATATTTATCACACTTCTTAATTAGTTCTGAACTTTCAGAGGAAAGACAGCCCTAACTCACGAGAGTTAAATTAATTGTAAAACCGATAGACAGAGGAAATGAGCATCGAGTTATTTTTCTCTGGCAGTGTTATTTCCAGTGACGTTCTTTCACGTTCTCCTCGAAGATTAATATTTTTAATTGTTAGTCGAAGGAAATTTTATTAGATAAATGATCATCCGGTATGCAAGATGTTAATATCACTCACTTTCATCACCCCCCTCCCTCCCGAGTATAATTTCGATTTCATGCCAGCGGAGACGAAGAAGATTTCTTCATTCATTCTTGCTAAGTATGATTTTTGTTTTCCTTGCTTTTAACTAGTTTCACGCTTCACCGGATCTTTTTTTTTCCTTTGAAAAATTAAATACGAAGACGAAAGGAACGAGAAAAGAAAGTCCCTCTCTGCAAATTCCAACCACGTAAAGTAGAGCAGATCGAGTAAATATTGGAGACGGCATTACAGCACACATTGCTCAGCCTTTAGACCGTTCACTGACATCAACAGAAAAAAGGGGAATAAATTTTTATTCTCTCCACAACCAACTATTACTGAGAAACAGAAATAAAAATTGCTGACGTAAAGGCTGCCCTTTTGATGAATTGGTCTATATTTCGAAAGTGACCGGAAAAAGAGATGATGTGCGTGATTTAAACAGGCTGCTGCAGCCTCCCATATTCTTTAAAGATGAATTTATTCGACATTTGATGATTATCTGACCGAAAAATTTATAAAGTTAATGGAAACAATATGATATTAAATGACTGTCCGAAAGTGGAACTTTATGTATGTAAAGATTAAAAGACATATTGAATATTCAATTTTTTAAATGGGTAAGATACATAATAATTGTTTTATGTCCCCTAAGAAATTTTGTGAATATTAATATTTACTTTTAGTGCACGATTTAGAACAGAATGCCGTTTAAAGCAATAATCAATGGTTTTAAGAATACGAGAAATATAAACTAAAAAAACTGCAAGCATGCAAAAAGCAAATTAAAAAAATCGAATTTCTGTTTTAGACGCATTTTCCCAACATGAACAACAGAAAATGACATGAAAATTTTTGATCATAAACATGGTAAATTTTGAAACATGGTAAAAAAAAAGGGAAACAAAACATTTTAATTTACACAATATATTATAAAGAAAATTATACACTATGGAAAAAATAATTTGAAAGATTTTTACAACCATGCTGTATATTAATTTGTAGCAAAAAAAAAAAAAACCCTTGAATTAAAACAACCAAATTTATGGCAGACATCAGACATCTTTAAAATCATTTATAAGCAATAACATTTAAACAATGAAAGAAAAAAAAATCGATATTCTCAAAAGCTACTTGATTTGAAAGCGGAATGTCTTTTAATAAATAAACTTTGTGAAGAAAAAAAAATGACGACAAACGAAACAGACTATTCTGTTAAAATATGATGATTTAGTTATTTCGTTGGACTATTACTTTATATATTTTAAAATCTATGAATTATTCCTTATGGATGTTTCGATAAAACACAATTTTATTCATTCTTGTTGTTATTGATAACGACTTATTTCTATTTTTTATGGTTATTGCCCCTTTTTAAGATTAAATGTTTATAAAAAAAATTGAGAAATTTGTTTTTACGTTTGAAAAAGATTTCGTTAAATATTTTTTTATTATCAAAGCAGAAAAATAAATGTTTGTTTTAAAAAATGCTGATGTTATACTTCTTTTCCTGTTATCTAAAATTATAAAGTTATGGATGTTTCGATAAAACACAATTTTATTCATTCTTGTTGTTATTGATAACGACTTATTTCTATTTTTTATGGTTATTGCCCCTTTTTAAGATTAAATGTTCATAAAAAAAATTGAGAAATTTGTTTTTACGTTTGAAAAAGATTTCGTTAAATATTTTTTTATTATCAAAGCAGAAAAATAAATGTTTGTTTAAAAAAATACTGATGTTATACTTCTTTTCCTGTTATCTAAAATTATAAACTACAATTCTTTTTTACATGCTGTTATATTTAATTCAGTACCTTCGGTTTTGGTATTGAATCTACCTCTAAATGGTGCTATGGGTTTTGTTTTGTTAAAAGACTGTAATCTCGATTTCAGAATTATTTATTCATATTTCCATTTGAAATATTCGAAAAATTTTTAAGCAATTAAAAGTATTGGATATGGTGAGTATCAAAAAGTAAGATTTAACTTTCCACCAAAAGTAATAAAATCAATTTAAAAATATCATAAAGTAGCATATTAAAGAATGCGAGTTTGTAACCAAAGAATCAGAATCCTTATTTATTACACAATCTGAAGCCATGAACTCGCGTACATGAACTGAGGATTTACTAAACCATTGTATTTTACATAGTTTTAAATAAAAGTCATTATCTTGGTTAAAAAAAAAGATTAAATATGTCCAAGATACATGAAATTATTTGAAAATTAACCTCAACTTGTCATAACTTGAACATATTCTTTTTTCAATTTAATTAACCAAGGTGTACATTTAGTAATACGAGAAGCTGAAGCTGATATTCAAATAGTTTAATATATCTCGAACATATTATATCTTTTTATAACTTTCTGGCAAATGTGTTGCTTCGATTACTTTCATTGTCATTTGAATCTAGTAGTATAGCCGGATTTAGATAAGCTAACTTTCCTGTTAAATTCCATAGCTGGTCAAACCTCTCACAAATTCCTAGAATTATTTTATCAAACGTAGAAAACAGCTTCCATCTGAACTCATTTTTGTGGGACAAGTTGACATCTTTACTTCCGTCGTCAAAAATGTGCTTTCTTGTATTGCGCGTCTGAGGTTCCATGGAAACGCCAAGCTCTTCACACATATTTTTTTGCATAACTTATTACGCTATCTGTCAATACCTCTGTCAGTGCCATAGACATTACTTTCTGAGCGCACAGTTCTTTTATCGAGTTATTTGTATATAAATATTTATGTATCGTTCACTTCATATAGCTCTGGTTGCCAGAGACCCATGGAAAAAAAAGAAAATATGTGGTGTAAAATCCCCATACTTGTACCAAAACAAAACTCTACTTCTGTAGCAAGAGTCGAAAATGTAACCTATCTGTTTATAGTTCCTTTCCTTTGTAATATTCTTTGCATAGTTCTGTTTTGTTTCTTTTGTAGCTGAAACGAATTGTTCAAGAAAAAAATAAAATATTAAGACTGTTAGTATTTCTTAAGTACAAAAAGATGAGAGAAAATGAAAAGGATTTTCTGAACTGCAAGTTTTTTCTCCATAAAATCTGAAATTTTTGCATTTTATTTATCTTACTAGAAATAAAATCCTTTTTACTTTCCAACCTCTAGTCCTAATTCGGAACAGATCTGACAATAATAAAATCAAATTCAATGCCTTCTATTAAAACTTTTTTTATAATTTATTTCTCATGATCATGCTAATCATTGAGTGTTTTAAATTTTATGATTTTTTTTTTCTCAAACGATCAACAAATATCTCACTACAATTGCTTTTTTTAAAAAAACTGATGTTTTATGACTTAAAATCACCTTATTTAATTTTGCTCTTTGGTGATTTTACTAGACAAATGAGTTTGGATGTACAAAGAGTTTCGAATGAGAATCATTTTTAATCTAATTAGTTCAGTATATGATGCAAACATCCACACATATTTCTCACAAACACGCACGCAAGTATGTTCACATGAGCATAACGACTTTCACAACCACACGACAAATTTAAATATTCAAATTAATTACCTCTGACACAGTGTTTCTGAACCTTTTTTTACTTGCGCAACTCTTTACACAACATTACTGTTCCACGAAATGTTACATAAAGAGGTAAAGAGGTTCTCTACAACCTGTCTCCACCCTGTGATTCCCATATGTTGAATCTATCCATCACTGCTCATTCCAGGATTCCAAGAAAAATACTTTTGAAAGATTTTTTTTCCTTTAAGAAGTGATAAGCAGTAAGATTAGTACATTTCCAGAATCATTTTTTAAGTCTAGATCTTTAATTCCGTCTCATTACACCAAATTTTTCAAAAAAAAAAAAAAAAAAAAAAAAAAATTGGAGTAAAACACACTTTCCCAAATGCCTTGATTCTTCATCCCTATCTTGGCGAAATAAACTTCTGGCTCATGAGCAAAAACAAGGTGGGTTTACGGACCTGAGAACAGACAATACATTTTTTTAATGTAACCCTAGGAATATGCATACTACAGGTCGAGAAACATAGTTCCAACATAGTGTTGTGTTAATAATTCAATAACGCTATAGGGAAATATTTCCTACTTCAGGATGGACGATGGGTTCCAAAATTGAATTGGCATGTTACATTTTCAGTATGACATACAAACATAACTCCAGTAATTGAAAATTAGCTAACTTTAACAAATGGACATACTAATAAAAACAGTACAACTCACAAGCTTACTTATGTATACTATCATTGCTAAGTACTATCGTTGAAATAATCTGAGAAATTAACCGTAGAAAAAGATTCCAACGAAATTTAACCTATTTTTTGTTTCTGTATTTACAGTTCACCAAAAAGAAATAAAGATAATTTTGTAATACAGTTACATAGAATAAAAGGGCAATATTAAGTAGCTTTCTTACAGTAATACTATCAATTGCAATGGTTTTCATGACACGATCCACAAATTTTTATGACATATCTTTATAGATATTGGTACATGAAATTCAAAAACATTTTTCTGGTAGTTATGATCGGAAATATGTTGTAAGAGATTGTCGGTTAATTTCTTAGAATATGCCATTCAGAACTAAAAGGCTAAAAATAGAAAAGTTTTTTTTTTAATAATTTTTTTGTAATTGTAAATAGAAAAATGGTTTAAACAATGCGAATTGCATTGAAAGTTTTTTGATAGCGGCAGTAGCTTAAAAATTAAGGACTGAAAATTAATTTTACACTCAACCCAAATTTGTCATGTCAACTTAGATTACTTTTTAATTTAAAAGTGACAAGTTATTTCAAAGCTCTCATTATTTGTATCCTTTCCACACTAATGGAATTTATCTTAGCTTTCCAATTTGCTGGCAGAATTTTTTTCTAATGATTCTTTCATCTAAATTCTAATGATTCTTTCATCTTATGTTTAGAAATTAAAAATGTCATATACATTGGCAAATAGAATAGAAATGGGTGGAATCATTTTTGAAATGGATCTTTCAACTTTCTCAGATTAAAAAAAAAAAAAAAAAATGGGTGTCGCGATTTCGATGAATTTAACTATCAAATTTTTATTCGCATCAATTAGATTTCGATATTAATATCATATTAGACTTTCTAGAGCCGAAAAAATATCTTTCTGGGATTCTATTTTTGATTCTGTCTTTGTGAATAAGACGCTATACAAATGGAACAAAAAATAAATAGAATTTGGAAATGGAAGGCTCCATGCCATAATTGCTGATTAGTAGGAAATATTTAAATGAATCCATCTATGGGTATAGCCTTTTTTTAAAAATATTTATTCGATTTTTTTTTCTATTTTATTGTAAAATAAACAAAAGAGTCATATTCACACAAAAACTTTTGATGTGCACATTGTCATTCACATGGAATAAAATAATGCATATATTTTTAACAATAGTTTTTTTTTTTATATGCGCAGTGTCATTCAATCTAATGAAAATGTTATTCATATTTACTCACTATAACTTTTGAATATGTAAATATTTAAATAGAATAGATTACAATTCAGAAACTAAATAAAAAAAGGAAAATATCGAGTGAATGAATAATCGAATTGTTTTGTATTATGCATTATTCGAAGCTGTACATAAGTTTGCCTAAATCCATTTTTTTTTATTTGAAGAAATATTGAAAAAGTATATAAATATTGAAAATATTTCAATCTTACAGCTACAAAAATAAAACTTTAAATAGATTTCGCTTTCGTTTGCTAGCATTTAATACTAAACGCAATAAAAGAAGCTGCATTTATAGCACCAGTTTTGCTTTGTTTAATATAGCACCATGATTTGTGAGCTGAATGGTGGAATCTGGCTGCCAACAGCGCCCTAGCATAATACGTGAGGGAACCTTATCGAGACAAGTTTTATTTAATTTTCTGATGTCAAGGCATTATCACATCTTTTCACTCTGCTCGTTTTACGTGACCTGGCATATTAATTCGATTTGGTATATAACCTTTTTTCGCTAAAAATGCATCAATGTTTCTTTTTTATCACGTTATAAAGGCAGTGACGATATTCATTATAGAACCGTGCAGAAATATAATACTTAACAGAAAGTCAAATTTGGATTTTTTTCTAAGAAGGATACATAGTAAATTAAAACCAAATATGATGATAGTTAATGCTAAGAAAAATTTTGCAACAAAAATAAATTATAGTAATCGTAAGAAGTTCGAGAAGAAAGCCATAAACGAATATACTGAGTGTTTTAATTTGATTAATGATGATAAAAAATATATAAAAATTCACATTCCAAAATAATATTTTATTTCGACAAGTTATTGAATGAATATAAGGACTGGATGAATATCGTTTTATTAGCTTATAAAATTCATTGCTTTGTTGAGAATTGTGATATTAGAACGTGTAATTTACATCGTTCCCAGAACAATTATTTAATTTATAATTAATTCCTTCAACGTAAAACTGAGCTTCAAAAAGTCAGAGTTAGTATCCGAATTTCGCTAGCTTAAAACCCAGTTTCAAAAATAGATTCGTCACCCATGGTAGTATGCTATGAAATCATTTTGTATTAATTCAGATGGTGCTTTGTCATCTGACCACATCTAAACAATGCAAAGTGCTGTCTTCTTTTTTATTCCTTGCATAGCATCAAAATGGATTTATTAAATGTCAGTAAAACTAATAGAAAATAGGAAATTGTCTACTGTACTTTCGAATGAAATATTTTAATATGTTTTTTCATTTCTATTTTTTATTTATCAATTGCTTTTAGGTGTTAAGCTTTGATCAATAGTCGACTAATAAGTTTAAACATTAATGGATTTCATTATTATTTTTATTTATTACTGTTGTATTTAAATATAATATAACAAAACAGAAATACCAAATCATATGTGAATTGTAGATGTATTTAAAGTCTTTTACTCGCGATTTCATTGTACTTTTATCTTATTATTAGTAATTAATGAAAAAT
Source organism: Argiope bruennichi (assembly GCF_947563725.1). NCBI lineage: Eukaryota > Metazoa > Arthropoda > Arachnida > Araneae > Araneidae > Argiope > Argiope bruennichi. Next base: position 78,896,534 of record NC_079152.1, read on the forward strand.
ACAATTGATTTTTTTCCTCGTTAAAGAATATAAGTATTACATTTATTAAGCATTTTAAAAAAGGTAAAGTTATTTAAAAGGTAAAGTACGTGCATTAATCTTTCTACTATTAGAATATAAATGTAAAAAAAAAGGAAATAGAAATAGTTTATAATTCATAGTTTCATAATAGTTTAATAATAATAATTTAATAGTTTAATTTAATTAATTATTAATAGTAATACTTTAATAGTTAATTAATAGTCATTATTTATCATAATAGTTTAAAAATATTTGTGAATGAATCTTATTTGATTCATGAAGCGTTTAAGTATTTTTGAAAGAAAATATGAAAAATCTTTATCATTTAAAACTACTGAAACAATAAGAAGCTGAAGAGTACCCAGATATTTTTCAAAAAAGAGAGTTCATTCTAAACATTTAATTAAAACAATATTTATATTTTAAATTTAAAAAAAATTTCCCTAGTGAATTCATTTTCTAGTGAAAAGTGAATGAATTATATGAATTTCCCGGGTTAAAAGGGAAATACTTTTTTTTAAATATTAATTTTTAATACAAAATAAAATAAAGCTACTATTAAAACAAATACAATTCTTGACGCGAGTGTCTATTTTACAATAATAGTTTTTATTTTAATAAGTAAATAAATCGATGCTCTAAATTGGCTCGATCGTATCATTTAAACCTCTTTACTTTGTTTATTTGAAAATGCACCCAAACAAACAAGGCATAGTAAGTGTAAAAAAAAAAAAAAAAAAAAAAAAAAAACGCCTGAAAGTTAATGAGTTTAGTGAAACATGTCTGAGCAAATGTTAGTATTAAAAACAAAAGAAAACAACGGCAGCTTCATTCAATTTATTTACTTTCAAGAAGCGAAACAGAATGTTGAAATTTTGCATTCAACTGCCTTTCTGTTGTTTAGATTATAGTTTAAAGGTTTTGAATAAAGAGCTAAAAAGAAGACAAATTAACTTTTAAAATGATACGACGGCAAATAAAAGAGATTAAAGAATTCTACCGAGAGAAAACAGAAAATTATCACGCTGCTTTTAAGAGCATTCACTGAATACTAAGCTGTAGTTTGTTTAATTATAAGGAAGGTAAAATAATGGGTTTTTTTTAACAATCGCTTTTTTGGGGAGGGAATTTTTTTTCTGAATTATTTTACAGAGATTAAATGATAAAATAAGATTAGAAAATTTTGTGGATTTCAAAAATAATAAAAAGAGGTTATTTATAAAGATCTCAGATTTTATTATTTTAGGAAACGTGAACACATTAAAAATGTCATATAATTTACAAATTTACATACACATTCTATGTATCTAAAGAAGAGTTCTGAAGGTGTGTTTGTTCCTGATATAAATCTGCAGTTTTTATCCAATCCAACCGTGCGATTTGAGTGTATCGCGCGGGTTTTTTCCAGCTCAAAATTATATTGAAGAAGAAATATATATATCAACATTTGTAAGTTCGAAAGTTAAATAAAATTTCACTCATTTAGAAATTATTAAAGAGTTAAAATTTATTCAAGAAATGGTTTCCACAATATACTCCGAAGAAATTATTTAAAAAAAGTGAATATTAAACATCAAAAAATTGAAGAAAAAAAAACTTTATTATTGATATTATTTTCTCTTTTGTATAATTTTATTTCTGATTAAAAAAGTTTTAAAATTTAATTTTATAGATAGTTTATAATAATGTTTCATTTTTGTAATGTAATTCAAATTAATTTTATTGTTTATCAAATCATTCAGTCGCGTGTTTTTTTAGATTTAAAATTGGTTAAAAGTTGCTTTATAAGACATTGACTACCAAATAGAATTTTCGTTTCTGTTTTTAATTCTTAAATTCATTTTTTAGTTTATATGCACATTTATCTAAAATAGACAGATTCTGATGGATTCATATTTTCCAATTTTATCACATAATAAAAAAGGCATTCTATATAGAAATTATGAGATCTTAAATATATGCATAATATAATAACACTGAAATAATCAAGAAAGTCAAAATGACGGCAAACAAGCTGATTGTCAAAGTCGGTACTTTAATGAATATTTAATTTATGAAACTCCATTTTACACTGTTCCATTCTGTTACTGTTACACTCCATTAACACTGTTTTTAAATAACATAGTCACATTTCTATTATACCACAGCATTTTGATAGTAAAAAGACCGAGGAAATGCCGGATATCCTGCTAGTATGTTGCTTAGATGTTGATGAAAGAATGGAAAAAATAGAATTTTAATTAACTGAAATAAAAGTCACATTTATCTGTAAACCATTGGTAAAAAGCGCATTTACAAAACGCCGAGTTATAGATTAAAACCGGAAGAAGGTGGGGGGGGTCTAAAATTTGATAGAAATTTATAATTTTGGTATCAAGATCAGACATTAAAATTCATCCTTGTGACTTTAAATTTTTGAATTAACGCTTTCAAGTTCACAGGGATAGCCACAAACTCCTTTTTTTAGATTGTGATGTTGATTTACAATTTTAAGGATAAAGTTATATATGAAATTTAATTAATCCAAGTATTTCTTTTTTTCGACATATTCACTGACAGATCAATTGACAAAGAATATTTTTTATGGACTCACGATTAGAGAAAATGTTTTTATGGACTATTTCCATCAGAATCTTGAAATCGAAATTTTATATGTGATTGTAATGACTTTCTTTATGGTATTTCATAAACGAGAATTCTTTAAATAAAACTTTATGAAATAGTAAATATTATTAATTAATGTAGCTTTAATAAAAATATTTACAACATTTTAAAGTTTCATCATCATATTTTTAAATATATTGGAAAGAAAGCCTTTGGAAAGAACACTGTTATTCAAGAACATGGTGTTTATTCTTTACTTCTGGTGGTTTGATTAGTATAAAGATCTCTTTTGAAAATTTGGTTCAAGGAAATATTCTCAAAAGGAAAAACTCTTAATTCAGATTGTTTATTTCTTGTAAAAATATGCAAGAATGTACATTTTATTTTTGTTTGTTTATACGTAAATACGAATAGATAAGGGTTTTAAAAATACATAACTTGGAAACTCTAATAAGTGCTCTGTCAGTGTAATTAAACGATGCACATGATGATTATAATTAAAGTTGCAGTGTTAGATAACTGTGTAAAAAAGAACTACTGGCAGAATGATCCGATATTTCCACTGAGTGTAAGTTTTAAATTTGTTTTGTGAAAGACAAAATATTTCCAAAATCGGTCGATATATGGTAATGCATTTGTTATAAGACTCCAGAAACGATTGAATTGAAATATATGTTAATTTTAAAATGTTAATTAAAAGACGTAATATGCGCACCATACATTACATTTATGATAAAAAGGAAAGAGATACATAGTGAATGTTATTTTGCAACCGAGAAGATAGTCGTGATTCTATCATTGAGGGGTCGGCTTCTGCTTTACAAGAAGGCGATTGAACGGCAGTTGTATTGAAGAAATTCTGGACATTAAAGGGGCAGGGTTATAACAAGCAGGCAGCGTCCAATAACTGCATTCGGTCTGGAGAAGATGACTGATAAATTCGAAGGGGCGGATTAATTTTACACGAAATGAGGAAGAGAAAGAAAAGCAATTGTTTTGATATCAGTGTAAGATGTGGCTATAACACTCCAGTAAGCATTAAACAGTACTTTGGGAAAGTCCAGAGCATGGAGAACTTCCCGAATTTTAAACGTGCCTCACATGCCTGTGTGTAAAATTTTACGAAACATCTTGCAATGCTATCCATTCAAAATTATGTACGTTCAGGAGTTGCTTCTCGCTGACTTACCATAACAAGAAGTTTTTGTCCTGCAATTTCTTGATCGAATGGAAGTGGATAATGCATAGGAAAATTTTGTGTACAGACGAAGCCCATTTCCATCTCAGACGTTTTGCCAATACTCAGAATTGGAGCATATGAGAAAGAGAGAATCCATTCTAAATGCAACCATTGCCTTTTCGTCCTCAGAATGTCATTGCGTGATGGAAATTTACGTAGCATTTATTGTGTGTCCTCCCTTCATCGAGAAGATCAGGTCTTGTAACCTGTACAGTCAATGGGACATGCAATAAATCTCTTTTGCTTAAGCAGCTTATTGCAGCACAGCAACAACGAGAATGTGTAGATACCACAATTTTTTATGCAAGATGGTACTTCTCCTCATATTTAGATACAAATACAGCAGTGTTGAATCTTCATTTTGGTAATGACAGAATTATCAATCGCCTTTTCTGAACAATTTGACCACCACGATCATCTGACTTTCACATTGTGATTTCTAATTTCAGGGTTACCTAGAAGATATTGTATTCAAGGGTTCAATTATGAATTTAGGTGAACTAAAAACATACATTACGCAACACATTCGCAATGTCACCAACGAAATATTCCGATCTATTATTAAACATGCTGTTTTTCGCTTTCAGCTCGTAGGAGAAAACGGTGGGTAGCATGTCAAACCTACCGTACGCAAGTCGTACCTGATTTCCTTTTCTTAATGATCCCATTAGTTTCAGATTTTCCACGGTTTTTGGCTTAAAGGCAATTAAACGCCGACTTCTGTTGTGATATCACCTTGCAGTTGGTGGATGGGTTTTGAACAAAGAGTGTCACAATAACATGTCACATCTTTTAAGTAGCATCTTGTTGCGAGTAAAGCATCATCTATCATTCAACGTTTGAATAGTACCCTTTTTTTTCAAAATAAATTCTCATGGCTTCACGCAAACGTAGATGCAATAGCATGTCATTTTGAACAATGGTTTTATTCTTACAGGTTTTGAAAGTGCATCTTTAATTATAATCATCATGTATTATAAAAGAAATTCATCTATTATAATAATTTATTCAAAATTAATTTTTAAATTTAAAAGAAATATATAAATTTAAGCATTTAAATTCCAAGTAACGCCGAGTATATCAATTAATAGAATCTAAAACAGAATGCTAATCTAAAGAAAATGTAATTATTTGTTATTAATGATAAAATAAATTAATTTACTTATTATTATGGAACACATAACATAATTTTATGATAGCGTCAATGAATTTTGATAAAAAAGCTATCACACGGGTATTTTCCATAATAAAATGTAAGCTCGTACATACACTTCAAAAGCACTACTACCACAAAATTCTTTGATATCTCAATAAACAGAAACTTTACCTTTTTTTATAAGTTATGTTGTACAAGTTTTTTATAAAAAAAAATTACGATGCCGAAATAATCTGGATCATTGTCTTCTAAATCAAATGTTTTATAGTTAGAATGGTGTTAGGAATTGAGTTCCTATGTTATACTTAGTAAAAATCACTTTAGTAATTAATTTCAGAATGAAAGAAATTGGTTAAAATTTTTAGGAGATGTTAAGTTTGATATTTTTAAACATAAATTTCTAAAAACCAAGAAAAACGTTTTGATGCTTTTTTAAAAATCTTAATTTAATTATTTTTGGTTCACATCCTGTACCACCACTCCAGAAACAAATAGAAACTGTCGAATCAGAAAAACTTAGAAAATCAAGGAATTGAAATGAATGAAAATTATAATTAACACTTTAATTTCTATTTTTTTTTTAAAGTACAACATTAAATATTGTAAGTACACTATTTATTCCAACATTTCGGACAAAAAGAAGATTATGGAAACAAAAATACTTTTTTCATAACAGTCAAAAGTTTGTGAAAATCTTATAAATGTTTAAAAAGTATTGGATTTTACTAAAATCAAAAGAAAATATGCTTGCCTTTGACAATATGAATCCTACTTCGAAACAAACCTTTTAACTCTCGCATAATAAAGCAATTTTCAGTTTCTTTAAAAAAAAAAAAAACGTTTACAAATCTGGATTTTCACTAAAAATCAAATAAAATTTGCTTACTTTTAATTATTTGAATCCTATAAAAACCCTTTTAACTCGTATGGAAAAAAAAAATTAATTTCTACCAAAGAAATTTTTTAACGTTAGTTTAAATCCTTCTGAATCAAGCGAAGAGTCGAAAATAAGCTAGCCAACGCATTCAAATTGGGAATATATAGGTCACGTTTCTGCCCTAGTTCTTCACCGATCTTTAAAAAAGATTGCGTTAAACCTGATATTCTGCCAGATGCTCCATGAGAACCGGGCACTTCAACTGACCGGTCGGCCCAAAAGAAATATAACTCTTTTCACCTGCGGTCTATTTATTTCATCTGAAAAATTATATTCGTTTGAATAGTCATATCTATACTTATGAATAAACAAAAACTTATTAGTAAAATTAAATAATTGCAGTAAGCCCAAAAGTAACTTGACGGAATCTTGGATCTTTTTGTAATTTTTTTTCGTTTATTTATGCCATTATAATGTCTAACATTCAAGTAATGAAGAATGCAATGTGGGACAATAACTTTCATATCAAGATTGATATTATTTAAAGTTTCTTATATTTTTAGACTTTTTATATGACATTTCAACATTTCCGTTGCTTTGTAGTATTTTAAATGCGCTGCATAAAAATAAATAACTTTCACACCAAGTGTAATATTATTTAAAGTTCTTATATTTTTCGACTTTTTATATGATATTTCAACATTTCCGTTGCTTTATAATATTTTAAATGTACTGCATAAAAATAAATCATTTCAGGATTATTGCTAATCTCGATTCAAAGATAATTAAAAGCAAACTAAGTTTAAATGAAATTTGCAGGGACTAATCTCAATTTAGCATGTTTCATTTTTAAGAGATAAAATGTGATTTTGTTTGTGAAAAAATCTATTTTAATATTATGATTTAAAAAATCTACCTTATCATCATAATATTAGTGCAGTCGCCAACAAAAATATTAGGAATTAGGATATTTGTCACTGTTACATCTTCACAAAACTGGTATTGATGGAAATGGCTTAAGAGAACAGGTTTGTTTAGATTAATGCATTTATTAACTGAGCTAATTAATATATCCAATTATTTATTAACACTGAAATTTTTTCTTTAAGCTTATCAATTTCTTTCTTTTAATTGATTGTTTATCATGAAAATGCCTTAAAAAATTTATAAGCTTCTCAGAAAAATTTTAAGAATTAAAAATTTTTTGCACCGCTAAATGAATTATAAAACGTTTTGGAGTTATCTCGGAAACTATAATATATTCCTCAAACGTTTTATTCATCTAAAAATTGTTACACAAAATAAATATTTAAGCAAAAAAATTAATATTTTTTTACTAATTTTTAATCATGGCTATGACAAAAAAGTTCCCTTTAGTGGGTCGATAAACTGATGACCAAGCATGCTTGGGAACTAATACTGGGGATTCTGCCTTAGGCTTAACCACCTAATCGGGACATGCCTTGCACCCTAGGGCCCTCGGTGAAGAAAGCAGATATCGGCACTGTAGGCCTTGGCCCATATGGGCTGTCGTACCACTGAGTTTAGTTTAGTAAGACAAAAAAGTGAATTATAACGTAATAAAATGTTTACATGAGAGCAAAGCTATGATATTAAAATATCGGATACCTAAAAATTAATCGCATATTTGTAATAATTTTTGAAAAATTTGGAAAAACTGCAAAATTTCTACTTTTGATTGGAAATGCCGTGGCACATCTACTTGTTGAAAGACCTATTATATTATTTCTAATCATGATACTGAACTATTGATCTACTAATCGTGATACATGACTTTTTGCTACTGTTATAAAATCGCCATTGAGTAATTTGCAGATCAGATGATTTTTATATGAAGTGGAATTTCCTTTCTTATCAAAAATAAATGTATCTAATCAGTTGATATAGAATATTTAGAATTTCTTTTTAGAAGAAAAAATGTTTATGTTGTTGAATTGTGATTTTTATCGAATCACTTATAGTTTAATGCCTTTCATTTTAAGATTTAATGACTGGTGATTAAATGTGCAAGTAATGCATATTTATTAATTTTTTAAGTAAAATGTAATTTTAAGTTCTATAGTTCAAATGCTTTAGATTTCATTGGACATAAGTATTTAAAATAAGTGTTATAAAAACTGCTTTTTATATAAATAACAATAAAATATAATTTAAAAAATTCTGTTTATCATACTGAAATGCATTTTTTTACGGAGGAACTCAAACGAATTCTATCTTATATTCATTTACTATATTCTTTTGGTTGGAATTATGATCTTACTTATGTTTTAAACACTATATTTTTCATTAAATGTGCAATTTAAGGTCGTGTAGCTCAAACAAATTAAATTATTAAATCTGAATTAAATAGCAGTAAACAAAAAATGGAAGTAAATAAAATTTATCGTCACTTAGTCTATCGCAACAATAAGAGTATGTGCTTTAGTCTGAATCACATTCGTAGACGACCACATTTTAGAAACCTTGCATATAGATATCCAGAAATGGTGCCCATCGAAGCCTATATTGAATTGCTGATTTTATGATAATTTTTCTCTGTTGTGACGCGAACGTGAACTTCTTTTCTTTCAAATGGATTCATTTTTACATTCTCCCTGAGGCTGATTCAGCCATCTGTTCCAATTGCACATCTCATTTATATCTGTCCTTTATTCTTTCATGTTAATTTGATTCTTTGTTTTTGGCAATAACAGCACTAATGTTATTCTCATTTAAATGAGATATCATCACTGTATGAGGATAGTTAAAATAAAATTAAAAAAGAGCGAAAGTTATATAAACTTAGCACAAAAGTATATTTAAAGAAATCCAGTGGCAATTCCTATTCGATACAATCCGCCACTATATTCCCAGTATTATTTCTATCGTTTATGGTGTTATAATAAGAGTCGAATAAAAAGCTGCAATATCGCAAAATTCATATGCAAATTAATAGTTGATCCTTTTATTTATTGCTTTTTTTTACTGCGAGTGCCCTTATGACTGTATATCTACAGTGTTTCTAATTGTATTCATATATATTGAAGAAGAATACTGTTACTGAAAATATTCAAAACGGTAATTTATGTTTTAATTGCTTTACAATATTAAAAACATGCCTTTTGGACATTAATTAATTGAAAATTCAGAAAATGACAGCAGTTTTAGTGCTAAAATTAGATACAAATTTTATATATCTAATTTGTTGCATCTTAGAGCAATCTCTTTGAACACTCAGGAATCGACAGACTAACAGGCCATCAGTATTTGATGGAATTGGTCCGAATTTTAATACAGATCTAAGTCTGATGATAAAACTATAATCCAGATTTCATTCATCTAGCCGTTTTCTTAGCTATCGTGTTTACATGCACGTGGGCAAATCGGCAAGTATAATAATTTCCCTTATTTTGATTTAGTCGAAATCTGATGCAATACTACATTTTTGGTAAAATGACCATATACAAAATTTCATTGCTGTAACTCGTTCCATTTTCATAAGTAGTAAACAAAATTACAAAAAAGTTTTTTTTTAAACTTTAGGGAGGTCTGGAACATTAAATTTCAGTTAATTTGCGGGATCGAATTATTAGATGATTGCAAAATATTATCTGGTATATTTCGCCTACGAGAAAATAAAAAAATAAAAATTTAAATCTAGCGAAATAAAGGGGAAAAATGTTAATTTGCATGATGAATTATTTCATCATCATAAATATTACCCATATGCAGTTATTTTAACCAGATGACGTCAATTGAATTTTCTTTTGTAAATCGTCCGTTTTTTTCCTGTACTTTAAAATACTAAACTTAATTTTACTCTATTAATTTTAATAAAATATTCCTGAAATCTTTTTGAAACTGTGGTATAATATCTTATTTTTTAAACAAATTACTTATCAGCTTAATGAATTTCCTGCATGATTAACAATTGCTTTGACATTAAAATAAAATTTTCTCCTTCATTTAAAGATTGCTAAATTAATTTGCTTAAAAATTCCATTTTGTGAATTTATTTTTTTACCATTAAAATAAAATTTCATTTAAAAATATTGGAACCATTGACTGTTTTCATTTTTGAGTTATTTATTCACTGACAGACATATAAATATAATTACAAAAATAATAGAAAGTACAAAAGTAAGGAAGTACAAAATGCAACAGGATATGATAACAATACATGAAAAATAGAAAAAAGTTTTCGGCACTTTTTTTTATTAAGGTGATTAAATATAAACATAAAATTGCAGAAATCAAAGAATGTATCATTAGCACCTTTTTTGATAAGATTTTGATTAAATTCTTTCATTAAATTTTTGGGAAAGATTTGAATTATACTTTTTAGTATATAAAATATTTTAATCATAATACACATATAAGTTTTGAATTATTTACAAAATTACATTTTCGGGTGTTCTAGATTATTGTTGCCAAAATTTTGAAAGTACCCTGTTTTATGCTCATATTTTTACAAGTTATTACTTTGCATAATTTGTTTTCTTCATTTATTCGTGCGCCTTTTTTTTTTTTTTTGCCATTTCGTGCCTTTATTTGGCCATTTCGTGTATGGTTCGTGCTGGTTCTTTATGAATTTTTGATTACAATTTTAATCATTTGAAAACTAAGCGAAATTTTTCTATTTTTTCCTCTATAAATTACAGTCGAACAATAGTTTTTACGGCATCTTAAAATTATTTAAAAACGTATTTCGATTGTTGATTTGAAACTCAAATTGTTCTCATTGTTATATTAATATTTCATTCTGGCTTTTTTTCTATTGTTGAACGATCAGGATATGAGGATTTGGATTGGTTTTCCATGCTGAGAATTTTTCGGTATGGAACATGCTTATAATTAAATTCTTGAATATTGTGGCCATTGCAGCTAAGTTTATTTTCAGAAACTGGCAATTATGGAAACTTTTTAGTGTCCCGCATTTTTTAAGCATATTTAGAATAATTTTTTTTATTTTAGCTTGACTTTTGTTTTCTATTATAGCAAGCTGGATCATTTTATCATCAAATCAAAGCAGATAATTTTTTTCGATAATCTTCTAATATTAATGATCATGAATTATATATCGTGAAATATGTTATAATAACAAAATATGTTAAATAATAAGCGTCATCTGCAGAACAAAGAAGAAAATGAATCAAATGAATTAGTCTTCTTTTTGCTTTTTGATTTAGCCAGCAGGTTACTGGATTGGTCGAAACTGAATTATTTTTTAATCATCATTTTTTGTATTTTTTTTTCAAATTAAAATACAAAATTTATCCGAGATGATAAGAAATTTAAGGAGTCGCATAGAATAGAATGGTGTCCTAAAATAGAACATAATGCATAATTACAAAATTTGAAGTTTAAAAGTACTTTACCAAGGATTCCATTAAACATAAGTTGCATGCAAAGGTTGCAATTAGAATTTTACGTAACTAATAATTCCTGTGTACCATCTGGTTTTCAAGGACGGCTATTTAAAAATAAACTAAAATTGTTAAAATAAGAAAGTCGATAACAAAATTATTGTGTTCATAGCATTCTTTTGTGCAACTCTGTTGTGGTTTATACTTCAGTTCCATTCTTAATTACAAAATAGAAAGAAAATGAGAATTTTCAAATAACGTCTTTAAACATTCAAGAAAGCAAGAAATACTTTACTGCTTTGAAACCATTAGCTTAATTCGTAAATATTTTACAGTGTCACTTACAGATGTGGAAATATACGTGGAATTGCTCTTATGTCGTTTAGAAAGGGATTATTTAAAAAAAAAAGATACAAAGAAAGAGACAAAATTTGTAAGTGAATGTCTTAAATTTTTATAAGTTAAGACTTCCTGTTCATATAAATAACGACACTGTTCAAAAATATCCGAAATATCAAAGTTTCCAAAATATCAAAGTTACGCTAGAATAAGAATTTTTTTACGGCTATAAATTTACTGAAAGATTTCATTCATTTTCTGGAATGAAAGCTGTACTGAATTTATGCTTCATTTGTTTTACAAATAACTGCATGATAAATAAATACGCATCGTTCACCTAATAATTTGAGTTAGTTATGGTAGAAACTTAAGCAAACTCAAAGTACATATTATTGGAATTTTCCAATTATAAAAATTTGAATTACAATAATTTTGAATTCAAGAAATTTAAGACATACATATGAATGAATAAGTTTCATTTATTTCTAAGTTGAGGATTTCGGAAATTTAATTATTTTTGGATTTGAGCATTTCAGTGGAAATTCAAAGTGAAACAATTATCATTTTAAAATGCGTAGTAATCTTACTATCATCCCCCGGGGGCACCTCGAAATAAGGATGAGATGCTTCCAGCATGGTGGTTGGATCGCCACCCTTGTGGGTACATGAAAAGGTAGGGTCTGGCGCGTCCCATCAAAGACAGGACGTACTTCCTTAGGGAAGGGTTGTATCGTGACCGATGATAGTCCTTAGGTTTCAACCAACCCGGCAGTGTTGCTGTAGCGGCGGTATTGTCATTCAGTATTTATTATCCGTGCGTCTGCGGGCGGGTCGGAGAGTCAGTGATATGACTAATCTTATTATCATTATTTAGAAGCCTTCTAAGTCTCATCTGCAGTTCTTTAATTTAATATTCAGAATAATTCATTTTATATTAAGATATTGATTCAGAATAGCAGGTATACAAATAAAATTAAGGCTAAAAATAGCAAAATATTTCAATTATATTTTAATACAGCGAAATAAGTCATTTAGCGTTACATAGGCTGTAAAATAATGTGATATAGACGAGCGAGCGGAAGTGATGAAGAAATTTGCTAATGACCGCTAGCGTTGGAAACATTACTTTAAATTAGATGTATCTATGTAAGAAAAAAAAAGTATCAGTGGCATAAAATGTTTTAATACTTTAAAAAATAATTTCTTATAATTGAAAAAAAGGAATAAAAAATTAATTAATTAATTTAATTTTCTAATAACTTTTTCAAGTGTACAATTACGATTTGACAGCTTTAGATTGCTGCAAAAAATAAATAAAGCGTTTTTCAAAAGTATAATAAACCGAGCGAGAAAGAAAGCAGCAGTTTTCTGTGCATCATAACTGACATATGACTTCTATTTATATTTCACAAAATATTTCCTAAACTGGTGTGTCGGAAAGAAAACTTGATGAATAAGCAACAAGGCACCTTATTTGGCACTTAATACTTTAGTGCATAATAATATAAATCATTCGTCAAAATTCGGAGACAAAAGAAATATTATACAGAGATTAGTAATCAATATGCTAATCCTCATCAAAAATAAAATAAATAAATAAATCAGTGATTGAAATTTTAATTTACATGCATTAACCTTATAACTTAAGACTTAATCGCCGACATGTAAGATTTTTGTTTGCCTTGTGAAAAACAGACACAGACGTTTCGTATATCGTTCAAAAACTTAATCTTTATTTTGGGAAATGATGGCAGTTGAACTTATGAGTAAATAAAGACTATGACATTTACTCAAATCTCTAGAAATCACTGGATGACTTTCGTCACGTCTGTTGTTTTCACTTGCAAATATTTTGATCATGGTAGGATAACAAAAATATTCTATTTAGAAGTGTTCCTTTTAGTTTAGATAAAGTTTAATATTTAGAGTCTCATATTAAATTAATGAATAAAATGTTGGAAGACCTGCAAGCGTTAACTCTACTGTTATTCTTCTATATAATGTCATTGATATGGGAGAAAAGTTTTTATATGTTTCTTTTACTCGAAAAGGAGTAAACAACTTTAAAAAGCCTTTTTTGAATAGATGTGAAATTAATCCCTAAAATGTTTCTGTAAGTACCATGATTGTGTTTATAATTATACATCTCTATTAATAGTAAATGTGTGTGTGTATGTTGGAGCTGAACAAGCCAGACCTTTTGATCTATAGCTACCAAATTCGGGACATATATACTTTGCAGGGTGGGAATGTGCAATTAGTAGCGATGTTTTTTGATCCATGATTAGAATTTTAATTAACTAAAAATTTAGCGGAATTTTGGAATTTTTTCGCTATAATAATAATAATAATATTATAGGTAATAATAATATTCCTAATTATATTTTTAAAAAGTTCATAATATAATTTCTTATAGGTCCCAATAATAATAATAATAATAATAATAATTGTGAAAGGTTTTGGGTTATGTCAGTTATACGGATTTAAATTTTCTGACAATTTATTTTTCTTTATTCTAAATAAGTTTTTAAAATGTTTAATATGAGGAAATTAATAAAACAGAATGTTTGTTCAGTTGCTAATGGTGCGAAATTTTCCACGCCAAAAAAGATTTTTTTTCTTACAAATATTCAATTTAAAACACATATAATCTTCTGCATTAATAAAAAAAAATCCTACGAACTGATGAATGGAATCGGGCAGAATTTAATTCATATTTAATTCAGTTTGCATATCTTCAAAATTTCCTATTTTTCTCTTTAAGTCGTCCGCATTTTTTGCTAAATAAAAATTTAATTTAAACGTTTGAGTGACTTTTATACATACAAGGTGTTTTAATATTGGACCTACAAAACTTAAAGATTATGATCAGACGTCAAAATGAGCAGAAATTGCATTGGAACATGGTGTCGCACACTACGTTGAGAGAGCAAAAAACATATGCATGTTTTGACATCTCGCTGGAACAACAAAAATTTCATTAACAATTTCAAAATATTTATTTGATTAATTATTACAAGAGTTGTTGGAAGTGGTCGTTGCTGACTTTAATGCTCAGCGTACAACGAAGTCAAACGATTTCCGACGCTTTCGAAGATGCTAAATGAGGTTTTTATGCCATCCGCAGTGACAACAATCCGAATATTGTGATCATCCGTTGAATCCAAAGTCGTAGCATAAGTGAGTGATTTAAATTGATACACCTAGAAACAAAACCCATAAAGATTCAGATCCGGTGAGCTAGGAGGCCAATCAATTCATTGCGCTGTGACTGCTTTACTTTGCAACGTTTCCGGGAGAATATGTTGCAGAAAAACAAGATACTCGTTCTATTCAGGTGTTCGGGCAACAAGTACGGCTCCAAGACTTAATCATCGAGGTTTCCTTTCTATTCAGCGACACTGCACTTCTATTGAGATTTACCTGTTGCATTGGCTTGAAGATTATCCATCGCCCATATCTGTGCTGGCAATGTCATCTAGATACAGAAACTTCTTGCAAGTTACATTCTCTCAACATTACATGCGATAGTCTATTACAATATTTTCACTTCTTGATGTCTACTAATAGCCCTCTGAATTTATCGAACCAATATTTAAAGAAACAATATGAAACATAGCTGTCATATTTAAATAAATTTTATTCGTGACTATAAAAAAATAATTATTTCATTTTGTCGATGTAACCAAATGACCTTCTTGATATACATATGCTATCAAAGTAGTTAAGTAGGTTTCTAGGAAAAATGTGACTAAAAGATACAGACGAACAAGTAATTTGAATTACAGAAAAGACTCGTACCATTAGTACTTGACCTTTTTATTAAACCACCATACTTGTTATTTTGGTAATTAGTAACGATTATTCTAAACTCATACATTTATGACAAAATATTTACACAATGAATTAATTACTCTGAGATTAATTCAACACTGATCACAGAATATAACCAGTATGAAACGTCTGTTTTTCGCACCTGAATAATCTTAGGATAATTATTAACTACTAGTAATCTTTTAATCCTCTCAAGAGAATAGTCACGAAGTCCATTGTTAATCATCTTTTCTTTCTTTATCATTTCCTGCGACGTAAAATTCGACAAAGCGTCGACAAACAATTTTCTCATTAATTGGCTGAAAGCTGTTCACTCGTTAACAAAGAAATTCTTATTCGAGAAAACAATTACTTTCTTCAAGGTAAAATAATTGTTCGTTCAGCCGTGAGAATTTCCTTAGAGAAATTCAGGATTTGTTGTTACATTTAACACATTAAGATATTATTTCCATGCGAAAAGCGCTTTTTTTTTATCTGCTAAGAAAAACTTAATGAAATTTGATTTATTTCGAGAAATTTAAATGTAATGTTTAATTTATTTGAATTAGTGTTCCTCTTTTAAATTGAAAAGATGTTTAGATTCTTCGGTATTGCTTTGCTATTGTCATACAGGAAAAGAAATAATATTGTACATGAAATTTGATTTATTTTTATTTGTAAAAGTATTAAAACATAACCAGAAGAAATTTAAATAACTTTCTTTTAAAGCTGTTTGCTCTATGTGCTTTATTATTGTTAAAATTGTATTTAGAATTCTATAATACAGTAATCTAGCACGCTATCTCTCAAGAAATAAAAATCGGAGCTTTTTTTAAGGAAAAGAAGAAATAAATTATTGCTGAGATATTCCTTCCTAATCAATACCATTTTAATGTTACTGCATCCGCTTTATGAAAGATTTGAAAGAGCAAAATCTTGAATACGTACTTTAAGTATACTATGAGTCTTGTTATTCAATAATTAAAACTGTGATGATTTAATGGATAGAATATTAAGGTGATTTTATAAAGATTTCTTTGAATATATTTCACATCAATTTATAGTATTCGTCATTCTGTATATGCGCAAGCCATATATGTACTTTATATATTATAGCAAAATGTTACTTGAAGTGATATAATTAATCTAATTATCTGTTCTATTTTTTAAAATTATTCTCAGTTTCAATCTTCTACCTTTTATCGATATCAAAAATTCAGTGCATTCACTTCACACAAAGTCAGTCTTTAATAGATTGGATTAATTGCTTACAATCGGGCCCACACGGCCTGGCACTCAGTATAATTAGTATAGGCCTAGCATGGCACGTTCTCTGGGATCTTTTCTCGGAAAATCCAAAATTGTATTTTTAGTATAACATTTTTTTTTTGGGGGGGGGGGGAGGGGGGATTTTATATACGAAGAAAAAAATATAATAATTAAAAATTCGAAAGCTTAAAAATTCTGCATGTTTTATATCTCCTTTAGTCTGAAAATAAGTTTTTGGAGTTATGCCTACGATTCTAAATGTGATAACTCAAAAATGCAAAGTGCAATTACAAGCAGATGAAATTTGATATGTGGATATACCACCAAAATTGAAGATTTCTGCCAAATTTGTTAAAAGAAGATTATCTAAGGTAAGGCGACCTATCCTTTTGTGTGTACATGAGCATGATAAATCAAAAATCGTGTAGAACAGAATGTGTTTATGTTTTACAATTAGAATTGAAGATTGGTATAAAATGTTTGACCAAATTCATGGACTGACTTTCTGTTGGACATATTCGTATTAAAGCGATAATTTAAAAACGTAACGATTTACAGAAATGAAACTGGATATTTGAGATTGCCGCACAACTTTTAAATCTTAACCAAATCTTTGTCCTCTCGAAAGAAAGCAAGATGGCTGAAATACACAATTCTGCTGTTTTTTTTTCCACAATACTACGAAGTGCAAAAAAACATCTATATTTTGTTAGAAAAGAGATATATTTTAATAGAAGAACTCTCACATTTCAATAGGGGAACTCCTTATCTATTTTTTTTCTTCTTTCTAAATCTTGGATTGTTAAAAATGAAAAATGGCTAAAATTGTTTTCAGTTGGCCACGCACTAAGAGCTCAGGAAAAAAAAAAGATATTTTTTATAAGCGTTTTCACAAATTGACAGTATATTACAAAAGTTGCTTCTTCATTTGCTTCGTTTAATTTATTTGAGTAATACTGACCACTGAGTGCATATTAAATTATTTTCGACACAAAATTTCATCTTTACAACTAGAAGGAAAGACAAATATTTAAAGCCTTTTCTCTTCAAAAAAATATTTGGAGTTTATTTATTATATTTGGCACTGATAATTATAGTTGGATTTATCATAATTTTATTTCTTTTTACATTACTGTTTCAAAGTGTTCTGCTACAAGTGAACTATATTTGCAAAGAAAATACTTATTAATCTCTTTAAATTAAAAGGCAGTTAAAGAATTATTATACTTTATAAAGAATTATTATACTTTTATTATACTTTACATACATTACATTACTTATATTACATAGCTTACTTACTTACTTACATAGCATACTTTAGCTTACATTACATTGCGTGGTAATTCAATTCGATAAAACATAAATTTTGTCTTTTTTTTATTAATTTCAACTATTTCATTTTTAGATATTTCGAAAAAATTTTCATTGCGGAAAAATGTTTAAATTTCAGCTGGAAACACCTCTGGTATTGTTTTTTCGACATTATCTTCTTCTTTTTCACTTCAGAAACTGGATAGAATAACGTAAACATATTGTTCTTAGCTAAGAAGCAATGCCTTGAGAATTTTTTCCCCGAAACATAAAGATTGTCTTCTCCTCTTTATATTTCTTTAGAAAAGTGAAAACTCTAAAAAGAAAATTTTTTACGGGTTCTTGATCTACCTTGAATTTTTGAATGATAGGCAAACATTTATTAGTTTGAAAATCCACACAATTTTTGCATAAACATAATAAATATTAAGTAATATTTATTAATATTAAATAAATTTACAAAGTAGCCAATTAAATAATTTAAAATATTATATCCATAATAAACCGCCACGCAAAAATCATTCCCTTGTTTAGGCGGGAAAATATCTATTTAATAACTTCTTTATTAATCGAAAACGATTACAATGAATGAATACATGCTTGAAGGGATATTAGATCAAATGAGAATTTGAAATTCATCATCATTAATATAGGAGACTACGTTTTGATAGTTCTTTGTCGGTATTTAAACAAATATTTATTTTAAACTTTTTTCTCCCTTTTATGAAAAACATAATTCATTAGCGGTATCATGTTTTATTTTTATAAAAGATTATTAGTATTATTTTGTACCACAACCTTTCCGTATTGTGCTAAATATATTAAATAATTTTGAAAATATATGGATTTCAGACGGGCAAATTTATTAAAAATTGTCGCTTTTATTTTATTAAACTTAAAGTAGAATAGTTATTTGAATCTATCAAAATTGACAGAAACAACGTTGTCAAAAAAGGATTGTCATAACGCACTTCATATATTTGATGAAAACTATCAATAACTTTTATGTTTACAGCTAGTAAAAATCTGATAATGGATCACGTTTCCTGTTTGGTGGGCCTGTGAAGTGAATGCAAGTGACATTAGGTTTTGCATCAAGAAGAATTTGTAAGTACATTTGATATATTTCAAATGGTATTCACAAATGGACTTTATTATTTTATAAAAATACTTCTTGCTTTATATGTTTAAAAATGAGACATGTAATATTACATATTATTGAAATATACATATTTTTATTTTATAATGTCAATTTAAGTTAAAAAAACTTTCATTTAAAACAATAATATCTTTCACTCGAGCTAATTTTTAGGATAATTTATCTTCATTTTAGCTTTATAATGAAATTTAAACCTAATAGAAAATAATATAGTTGATTAATGTCTGAACAATTTTATTTTTTAAGATCATGAAATTTTAATAAACATTGAGAATAATTTTAGAAAGCTCTTAAAATATTAGAAAAAAATTCGAAATAGAACTAAAATAATTCTATATCAAACTTTTTTTATAAATGAAAAGTAGTTAATATAAAATGACAAACCAAGATAGAACAAATAAAACAACCTAAATTATGTGCAACCAACACCATCCTATTGGATCGAATCCTCAAGTTTCGATCCAATTTTTACTGCCATCTGACAATGGTTTTCAGTGAAATAGAGGACAGAGAAGGGAAAACATTGAGATAAACAGAATAATATAAATCGTCTCTGGCAACATCCAATACTTTAGAAACAATTGAGAGATCACGTTTCTATTTTCTCTAGATTTTGTGTGGAATCTGTTACACCAATCGAATATCTCTGATTACGTGTTTATCTTATAAAAGAATGCAAAATATTCGATACAAAAGAGATATAATGTATCAAATACATACACTTGTCTTGCAATACAAATCGCATTCTTTTGCTGAAATCAATAAAAGCAGATACCAATAATAAATATATTCGATTGCTTCAAAGTAACATAACAGCTAGGCAATGGTTTTGAGTATTATCTTTTTTAATATCAAACAAATGTGAAGTAAATTAATTTCAAAAACTTTTCATAAAATTATATTTTTTCTTTTGTTTCTATTTTTAAAATTTTTGAACATACTATTATGATCAAAAAATACTCATGATGGTAACACAAAATAAAGTAAAAACATTAATTTATTGTATTTTCTTTAAAATTATCTTTTCCGACTGCAATGCCCTTTTTCTAATGTTTTTTCTAATTATCAAAATATATTTTAACCCGTAACTGAAAACCTGAATTTCCACACGCGGTCAGAGGCATGGAGTGAAAATGACTCCTTTGTTATTTTTCTTTTTTGTCTTTTGTAAAAAGTATTGGAATTTATTTTGGAAAACAATACATTCTGGAAATCATGTATCTACCAAAAATATTAATATTAAAAATGTTAAATGCAATAATATTAAACGTTGGAAAGACGTTATAAGAAAAACCAAGATAATCTTTTAATAAGTATTTACTTCGTTTAGATATTACGGAATTACACTAATGTTAGAATTTAACAAACAAAAATGAAGAATACAATATTTTAAAATATTATTTTAATAATATATCTTCTCTTCTCCTTCATTTTTTTTTGCATTATTCAAATTAAAAGCAGTTTCAGAGACATGAAGTCAATGACTCCATAAATAACAACAAAAACTTTGAAGAAGAATAACTCGATTATACGCACGTGTTCAGACTTAAATTTTTGCCAATACAATGCTTAAAAAACAACTTGAAATTACTGAGGAGATTATGTATTCAGGGACAAAATACCACGTGATAATCAAAGCTAATGAACAACTCGGAGTCATTTTGACTCCCGTCTCCAGTTACGGGTTAAAGTCTTTTTTATGAAACCACTAAAAAATTCTTGAAAAATGTTCTTTTATCGAGTTAATGGACTTAAATCGGTGAACGAAGAAAAAATTTCAACCAAGGAAATAATATGCTATTGGTAATACTAGGTTTTTAAAATAAATCATCTTAAGAAAGTATAGCTGAGGTTACATGAACACATTGTGGTTTTCACAACAAATTCAAAACTCTTAAAATAGCCCGAGAAGTGATGTTTTGTCAAAATGATCTTTTTAAAATTACTTAATCAAAAGTATAGGAATTTAATCAATAATATATTTTATTGTAAACACCAGTTCTGTGGCTTCTTCAACGTCTTGATTATTAATTGAAATGGATGGTCTACCAGATTGAGGGTTATCCACAACAGATTCTTTATCATCTTTAAATTATTTCATATCAGTCACATACTATAGTTTTTATTTTTTATTGAACATTTGTTTTTAAAAGCTTTTTTACAGCATTTCAACTGCTTTTGTGACTGAAATTTCACTGCGAAAAAAAATTTTAAGGCATGTTCTTTCCTCAAGAACATTCACTATATTAGATAATGTATAGAGTGAAATTTCTTATCTCATTAAAAACAAATTTAATTTCAAACGATAAAATGAAATAAATTCCTGTCAGCCACTATATATTTATAGAAGTCTTAAATATGTTTGATAAAAGTTTAAAGGCGATATCGACTGTAGATGTATTTTAAACGCCACATTCTGGATTCTTTTTGATCACAGTATTATATCTTGCACACGAATAGAAAATTAACGATTGAATATCACATAAATGAGTTGGTATTTGAAGTTATATGCAATACACTACAAACATAAAGCAACTTTTGATTATACTGCCCCAAATTTCTGATGTAAATCAAACATAGAATATAATATAATAAAGAATGTAATAAAGGTAAGTTGAAAAACTGATATAAAAGCAAATGAGAAATAAAAGGAATTTTAAGAAAATCATACTTAAAAATACAAGAGTATATAATAACTAATAAAAAATAACACTTAGACTCTGAGTGGGAAACGTGCCTGATTTAATAACAGGCAGCCTTCGAATCTCTAATCGTTGATATTTATAACATTTCATCGGAATAAGGATATAAGGGCGGAACGATAATATACCCAGGCCGGCGTACTGGCATAGGGGTAACGCGTCTTGTTGAACTGTTGGCCCTAGTTGGCGCGAACTGTTGGCCCTAGTTGGCTCTACGATAAAAACAAGAAGCGTCCCCCCCCCTTAAACTTAAATAGGCTGTCTTCGAATAGCGGGCTTGTCCGTGGCAAGTGCCATAAGAAACAACAACAACAACGATAATGTATCCAGCTTTTACTGATTTTGGCAATTCTGTTTTGATGAAAGTTAAAATAATATGAATATTTGGATGAAATTATGCAAATTTTTTATTTGTAATTGGCCGGACAAGAATAACTTTCTAATCAGAGAAATATTCAAAACTGTTATAGTCTGATACGTAGACTAATTTAGATTCAGTGATCATTTCTAGAACATAATTCAAACTTTTATATAAAGTAGCAGAGTTGGTTGTCAAGAATAATGTAGTAGGAATTTTGTAGTGAGAAAGGATTTTATTTCCAATGAAGATGAAATTTCTATCAAGAAATTACCAGAAATTATTTTTTAAAAAAAAATTGATTTTGATTCTCTACCAATATCTATAATCCGTTTGTAGATCATAAAAGATGAAATGGAAGTTTCTAGATTTATAAATAACAGATAAGATCAACTATCTTACAAATTTACTGATACAGTATACATTGAAACCTTCCAATTTCAAACCTTCCAAAATAGAAAATTTGCTATAAAAGAATTCATTCGAATTCCATAATAGCCGAATTATTTTCAGTTTTAACTCTTTAATATGTTTCATTATTCATTATTATTGTAATTAATTGAAAGATTTAGAAATCAAATTTTGCTATATATATAACCCCTAGATGATGCTTCTTTAATTAAATCAAAAATAAAATTAAGAAATTAATACCTAATTAAGGTTTAGAAATATAATATTGCATCGTCATTGAGAACCTGTAACGGCACATCATTTCGGAACTCGGGAATATTAGAAATTAAATGAGAAAATATTTTAAAAAATCATATTTTAGAAATATTAAATTTCCAAATAATTAAGATATATATGAAACAAATTAGTTAGTAAATCTATGTAATTAATAACTAAATCGTATCATTTGATTTCTAACCTTATATTTCAGAATAGAAATGATAAATTACTAATAACTAAATGAAAATACATAAAACAGATTTATATTAAAATATATATCATGAATTAAATTAATCAACTCTCATTATTGTTAGTGGATTTGATTACTAGATCAGGAAAACATTTAAATTAGTAATTTTGACAACTGATAGTCGGAATCGGAAATGATTTTCGAGCAGTCAAGGCTATGTCAGAATACAATATTAGATTGATGATACATTTATAGCTATACTATCGAGCATTATAACTGTTTAAATGTTGATCTTTAATAATGGAAGCTTCATGAAAGCAATAGTTGATTTCGCTAATGATTATTCTACATCAGGCAATTGTAGAATAATCAAAGCTAAATTATCACAAATAATGAAAGCCTTGAGTAAAAAGATGTATCAAGGGAGGAAATTGACGCTTACTAAAGCTTTTAGAAAAATAACTTTTTACTCCATTTCTTCGAGTTCGTTGTCAAAGTCAATAACTAAATAAATTTTCTCCGTTAGTTTGAGATAAATGTTTAAGTGAAATCGTACCGTAAAGAATTTTTTTGAGTTATGTAAAAATAATATAAAATTAAGAAATCCTTGTTTAGAAGTACGATGCTTCAATCTTCAAGCATTTGTTGAATCAGTTAGTTCATTAATGCAAAAACTTATGGAAACAATACAATTTTTAATTGTATTTGAGTTAATCGCTTGGTATATAAGTCATGTTCCATTTCAAATGTAAAAGGAAATGAAAAAGGTTGAAACTATATTTCGCTTTTCTTATTCATTCTAAATTATTTTTTCCAAATTGAATATAATCTCCTATGTGTGTATGTAAAGTTAAAAACAGTTTTTTCAAAGCAGCGTTACATAACGCTTTGTGTTTCGTAAAATTTTTAATTACGTTTATATAGAAAATTATAAAATATCTCATTCAAAAATTAAAC
Organism: Argiope bruennichi; assembly: GCF_947563725.1. Classification (NCBI taxonomy): domain Eukaryota; kingdom Metazoa; phylum Arthropoda; class Arachnida; order Araneae; family Araneidae; genus Argiope; species Argiope bruennichi. The sequence continues at coordinate 78,920,565 of NC_079152.1, forward strand.
AAGTTGGTCTAATAGTAAAATAATAAAATGTGTTAACTACAATAGCAGATTAACCAGTGAAATTTGCTTTTAAATCCTTTAAAAATACTTGCATTTACATGATAATCTTACCATTACCATACAGAATGTTTTTCACGATTATTCTTTTCAAATATTTCATTTGATCTAATCCAAATCATGTTATGCGATTTCCATACATTGCAATAATAATGAAATTCATGTTAATAAGTTCATGCAATGTTAATCATTTGACAAAAATATCATATTTATAAAATGAGATTAAAAAGTTGTTGGTTTACAAGCAATTGTGTGCCATGGAAGTTTTTATTCTAAATTTTCAGCAAAAATTAAATTCAGCAATTTCAGTAAAATTTTTTCTGTTCATCCTCTTTTGTACAATAATATGCTCTAAAATTACTGTAAAAATATTAAATATCGGTTAATTTTTAATTAAAAATATAATTAAAAGGAATTTTTTTCTTATTAAGTGCCTTCTACAGAAGAAAAAGAACCTACTTTCAAATTTGGTATCTCTTATCTCCCGAACTATTTGCAGAATGTTTTACACGATTTTTAATCATGTACGTCCCAATTTATGAATTGTATATCGGGCAATAAACATTATTAAATCAAAATATGTTTTGGAAACTGATTACTGATAATAATAACCCCCACTGGGGGTCATCACAGAAATCGAAATAAGAAGCTTCGGTTATAGTTGTTGATTCTTGCTTCCTAGATGTAAAGTAATGGTGTGGGATTTACTATCAGCATACTGATGAAGGACATACCTCCTATGAGAGCGGTTGTACCATCGCCGGAGACGACTTTTAATACTCAACCATAGCTGTTGTCAGAAATCGAGAAAAGTGATGTGAGTCATTCAGATGACTTTGAATGTTTTAGCAAGGCGGGGGTAGACCTTTAGAAATTATTGATAATCATAGCAAAATAAGTTTTTAATGTTTCAAAAACCAATCGAAATAGAAACTAGAAGTTTTAAAAACATTTTCTTTTGAAATTTTTGATCTGATTTTTTTTATTTAAATATGATTGTATCTTGTTTTACCATCAAATTTACTATATGTTGCAATATATTCAACCAAAAAAGACAATATTTACCTTTTATAAATGTATTGAATACATTAGATAAAAATTACAATATTTTCTTAGAAGTAAAATTATACAATTGAAATATTATATCTTTATTTATATTTCTTTATATTGCTATCATAATTTTTTTCTAAAGTCCTACGCATACTGTAACAAATGATTGTTATATTCTTTATTTATTTTTTACACGTGATTTAATAAAATTTTATGTATCAAAAATAAATCTTTACAACCATCTTTAACTTAAACATTGACGCTTTCTTTTTCTCTACTCATTTTTAGATAAGTTTAACAGAATACAAATTTTTGAAGAATTTTAATTTTAATTTTTGTCTTTTCATCGTCGAAATAACTTTCTTCTACCACTGTACTTAGTTAAAAGAAAACATTTAATAATGCTTCTGATGCATGATGTTGCAATATCTTTAAAATATTCCAACTATGAAACTGAAATGAATTAAAGTTGAATTGACAAAACCCCGCTTTTTTAAAAAGAAACAGATGAAGCGCAAATATCCATTCTTTAGTGAAAAGTCACTTATCTTTTTTCTATCAACGGGACGCTATCTACAAAAGAAAATGAAATCAAATTGTCAGTGTGAGTTTTAGCTGTCAAAAGAGATATTTGTATTCCAACTCTAGTTTTCTAAGGTGAAAAAAAGGAAGAAAAAGAAAAAGATATTCCCTTTATTACGTGTTGACGATTCTTTGAATTGATGGTGCTCAAAATCGCATTCTTCGCTTATGACAGCGATAAAATCAGCATTTCCTCTTTTCTGTCTATCTAGCGAGAACAAAAGATTAAAAAAAAATATAGCAACTGGCATATTCCATCTTCTAAAATGACGCTTCTGATTCTTCTCGTTAGATGGCGCGCGCCGATGAAGCAAAGGGGTGGGGAGGGATGCTTAAATTCATTCTTGACTCCTCCGAGAGGAGGATGGGGAGAAATATTGAATTGCAGACGATCGCGTTCCACTATCGCGAGTAGGTGTAAATTCGGCGGGGTCGCCTAAAATCAACACTTGAGTTTCTTATTCGGTTGCATAGATGGTATCATGTAGAAGTCTTGCATGATGGTTCGGTCCGTGGATTTTCGCACTTTGTTGTGGACTTTGCAAATCCTGGTGTTGTTTCTGCCGCCTTTCCAGGGGCCGTTTGCGGTTGAGTCGGGTAAGTCCACGTTTTAATGTACTTAGAGAAAGTTCCCCGCTTACTGCAACTTCTGTAGTTTTGCGCTCCGTTTTTAAGACGTCCGGTGGGAAGTTGACACAAATTCACATGGGATGCTGTTTTCGTTCTCTCGAATGCCTCTTTAATATCCATTCCGCTGACAAGAGTAGTAATAACAATAGGGTGTATTTTATAATCTTGAAAAATCAAGTAAATACTAGTTGTGTCCAATGAAATGAGTCGATTGAATTCAATTACAGAATAATGTAAAGCGTTAATTTATTGAATAGAGAGTTAGAACTGTATTCATTTTTTTTATTCTTTGTGCCAGAGAATTAACATTTAAATAAATTTTTATTTATCAATATATGGTATTTTAGAGAGACTTGCATCCATTGTCTTTTTCTACTAAAACTGTAAAATATTAATCTTATTAATTTTAAGCTCTTTTGAGATTTTAAACTAAAGATGAAATTGTAAAGGCTGAAAACATTACAAAATAATTTATGGCTTAATATAGCAGAATTTATATTACCATGATAAAACTAATTTTTACTTATAAACTTAACGGTAAAGTGTTTTAATGGGTGAGAATGTATACAGTTTTCAAAGGGTTCTTTTATATCTATTTTGCGTGAACTATGATAATCAAGCAATCAGTGGTAACAGAACTCATTATTTACATCGATTGCACTAACAATCATACAGTTCACACAAAATGAATTTAGAGGTTTTTTGGAAAAAATGCTTTCAGCCATCTGTTGTTACAAATTTATAAACTCATTAGATTTAGTAAAGTTCGTTATCAACATCGTTCTATTAACATGGGAAATCTTGATAGGATACAAGAAACAAATAAATGACACATAACTTATTTAAATAATAGTTTATTTAAGTTTAATCAATTTATTATAATTATTTAAGTAATATTTTCTCTTGTTTATGATAAATATAGTTTATTTTTCATATAAAATAAAAGGGCTTAAGATTAAAGCCTTTAATAATAAATAACTCTTTGATAGACAAAAAGTTCTAGCTTTTTCTCTGAAACTGGTAACTCTTTAATTTAAGTCGAAATTGAATAGTGTGCATTTTGTTTATTATCTATTTTATGTAATTTTTATATTTTTGAATTAGAGGAGCATTTTCAACTAGATTATTAAAAACTACCAATTTTATATTTAAATATTAAAAGATGTGTTCCAAAATAATGTTATTTTAAACTTTATATTTAAAGAAAATATTGCGTATTTTATGATGATCTAGATTTTGGCGAAGTAAATCATATTTGTAGTTGCCTTGAGAAGGATTAAAAAACTGTTTATTCTTTTTATTTGCTAATAATTAAATTTCGACATATGTATCGATTGCATAATGCATTATATTTGATTCTATAGTAAAAATTAATTACCATCTTGAATATATCTATTTAAAATGATAAAAATATAGGAAAAAACTGCCTCTTGTATTTAATATGATTATATACATTTTAATGAAATAAAGATCAAATTTTGAGTTACGACAAAAACCTCTAAAAACGTTCATTTGGTCCATCAGTCAAGATTCCACAGGAATTCAATTTATTTTACTTTATTCTATAGTGATAAAATTATCTTCTTAAATACTATCTGAAGAAAAAAACTATTATTGAAAGTACCAAATTTAACTTTAGGCATTCTCATTTATATCGATCATTCACACAGACTCAACAGAAGAATACGCCCCCTATCTTCATTCACAGAATGAAGCTCATTACATTCACTTAGCATACTCACAGAAAATTCGGAACGGATTCTACATGCCTGCGTTGGAACAGGAGTCAACAAACATTTTAAAGGATACTTAATATTCTTATCGAGAGAATTCCACGAGGACGTCTCGCTGTTGCTTGAAAGAATAAAGAGGTAAAAGTGAAGAATAGAATATTAGAGAAGAATGAAAGATTATTCTCCCAAGAATACGAGGATTGAAGCCTAAGAAAGAGTAGCGCTGGGAAACTGTGGGAGAATACACTTAATGTATGGAAATTTAAAATCATTTGCCTTTAATGAATACGTTCTTCTTAACCATTCAACATTCTAGAGTAGATGAGTGAATATAATTATTCTTCCTGTACGAAGAAAAAGTATTAACCTCATATTATAATCTAGTAGTTGGAAGGGAAAATATTTAAGGAAAAGGCGAGGTGATAAATTACTGCTTTTAGAAGGGACTAATAGCTTAGATTTTAGAAGAAATGTACTTTTTAAATTTTTTATTGTAATTTATTCCTGAGAAAAGGAAAATTTTAATGACATATATATACAATTCCTTAATTTTACTCTGATTTTTTTTTGTTATAAGTTAAGGGCATTTTGTCTTGAGAAACGTAGAAAAAATGGTTAAAAAATTCAATTTTGAATTTAATTTTTTTTTATCTAAATTAATTAATTATTAAAAAGTAATAAGTTCTAAAAGTCTAATAAAAAATCTTCTTTTTGAAGTAAAAAATTGTAGCAAAAAGTAATATTATTGATCATTAAACTATACAAAATGAGTTGGAAAAAAATTAAATTTGATAGCGAATCAAACTTTGCTGATTAGGATTAATATATTATCAAATAAATAGATAAATACTTTTAACATGCAAATTCAAAGTAGAGACTATATATATATATATATATATATATATATAATGCAAATTAGAAAAGTATAAATTTTAAATAATTTTAAGCTACTTTTGCTCACAATGCTGAAAATATTTAAATATACTGAGGATAACCATCTAAGAATTATTAATTACTATATAACTTAATGTGAAATTATTAAAAAAGGTTCCAAAAAAACATATTTCTTTTAGCAAAAAAATTGTAATAAGATTGAATAAAACACGTTGAAGACAATTCATTTCTATTTGATAAGTAAAAATTATTTACTAAGCCATGGAAAAAAATGAAATGCAACAAATATGGCTGATGAAAGTTGAGCATAACATAGATTTCAGCATTCTTTCTAGATTGTTTCATAAATGTACATCTGTTATTAGTTCTCTTTCTCTCTCTCATTTTGTCACAAACATTGTATATATATATATATATATATATATATATATATATATATATATATATTAGTTTGATAAAAAAAAAGTAAACTTTGAACTTTATAATAGAAAATTTTATAGCTCAGAAAATAAACAGTTGACTCCTAGCGAGTACCGGGGTAATTCTTTTCACCTAAAGCAACTACCCGACTGACTTTCTGGTTTAGATAACTATTAATATAATTTCTAGGAAATTGAATGGAAGTTAATAATATTTAGCTTTGGTTCATATTACATCCCCGTGTTTAAAATTCTCGTAATTTTTCCTTGAAATGGCGTCTAAATTCAGACATTTCACGGTTATATATAGAAAGAAGAATTAAATTATTTCCTTGGGAACAAGAAAGCAGCAGATGCTTTAAAGTAGTTTTCGTTCTTTTTGGATCAATAATAGTAACGCTTGAAAAGCGTTCTGGAAAAAATATTGGGCCGAATAAATCCTAAAAAAACAATAAACTGGAAAGTATAAGGAATTCTTACAAAATATTAAATGGTCGATTAAAACAAAAAGATTTTGTTGTTCTTAAAAGAAAAGTAGTTTCAAAGAAACACTATCCAATTTTTGTATTAAAAAATAAAGTTTAATAAAGAGATTATTGTTTTAACGATTAATATAATAAAGATATTATTTCGAAATTTTAATCATTTATGGATTTTTTTTCTTAATCTATTGAGCTTTATATTAACAAAGGATGTTTTTTTTTAATCAAAAATTAAAAGTTTCTAGCTTAAAATAATTTAAAATTTATAATGCCTGTGAAAATAACTGACTGAATCATTTGAAACTCTTTTGTAAATGTAATGCAAATAAATATCTTAAAAAATTATTGTGTTCTTTGAAACATAAATTAAGTATCAATTAACTTTCTACTTATAACTTATAATAACTAAAAATTGAATGAGATATAAAACGAAAAGCATACATTACATTGGAAATGTCATCGAACACAGCTTCCTATGGATTCAATTATAATTAATAACTAATTACATTTTTTAAACGAAAAATTCTATCCCACTATTGTTATCATTTTTCGTCCGAAATAATTATAAAATTTTAGTAAATTAAAAGCCATTATAATTTCAGTTAAGTTGAAAAAACCATAAAAATATTTATTTAATTAAGTTTGAATATTTGAAGTTGAGTTCTACATTATGTGAACAATAATTGTAGATTACAACAATAGATTTGTTAGAACTTTTTCTGTATTCTAGACGTATTTCAAAAATAAATGAGCAATATTTGATATAAGAAATCAGAATGCTGATATGATTTATGTTGTTTGGTGTACATTTTCAGCAGGTTTTTGAAAATTAATGATTATTATATTCCTATCTTTATATACTCAAAATTGCGGTTTCGTTTCCTAGGTAAAGCGTGAGTACCCATGTTTCTGATTATTTGACAGTTCAAAGATTAATATATCATATGAATATTAATATTTATTAACAATGAAAGTATTAATATTTCATTTAGGATGTTTAAAATAATATATTCTTAATGAAGTTTAAATATAAGAATGTGTAGTTTCTGTTTGTCAAAATTCATCAAACATTAAAGTCTATCTTTCCTGATATTTTCAATCAAAAATATTTAGAATGAATGAAGCTGCAGTTATTGTAATCATAACCGAAAATTGATCAACAAAATAAGAGCCGAAACTTCAAGTATTTACGAAAAAAATTTAAATACTCCCAAAATGCAAAATAACACATTGTTTCAAAGAATGTTTTTAATTAAATGTTCTTAATGAAGGATAACAACGCAAATCTTGGAAGAAAATTTTCCTTTTATTTATGAATTTTATCTTTTCATTTATGAATGCCCTTAAGCATTCATTAAATTCTATAGCTGTGAAACATTAAATGGCAACACTAAAAACTACTTATGGCAAGCAAGCTTGATCAAAATCTTTGAGATAAAATTAATTATTTATAACAATATTTGAATATTGATGAACCATATATCCTCAATTGTTTCGATCTTCGATATATCCTTAATTTGAATTTTTGCGTTCTATTGAGTTTTATTATTGACTCTTAGATGGATTCGGAAAAATACCAGAAAAAAAATTTCCTTTAATATTTTAGCTTTTTCCTTAATGACTGAACTGAGAATTTTCCTTCGATTTCTGATCTGTGAAAAAAGTAAGCATAGATAATAAATTTTTAAATAATAATCATTTTTTTTTCTTTTCGAGTATTAGATAAATTATTCAAACTTATATCGTTTTTCATTTTGAATCTTACTACCATTACTTGTATTTTTCTCAAAATATTGGTTGCTAATTAATTCCATCGGCATAATCATTCCCTGAATTTCCTTGCACCAATTCTTGAAATTTTTTTCTTTCATGTGCCAAGATTTGATACTTTTAGAAAATAAACATTTTTGCTTTCATTTTTCAAAATTGGAAGTCCTCTTCCTTGATGTATATATTGCTCTTAAATAGGTTCTTTCCTTGCCAACAGTTGTGTGAAAACAAGTTCCTTGATTTTACACGGTTTTATTTATTCATTTGATTTATTCGACGCTAATGATACTAGACGTTATACAAACTGGTCACCAAATTGTATTTAACAAGTTATGTTTTCTTATTGACATTCCAAATGGAATTAACATTTTTGAAAAAAAAAAACCTTGCTTGATATTATGATTGCACTGCAGAATAAATAAATAATAAAACATATGTGCCCGAAACTGGTAAATAAATAAACAAATATTAAGTATTAATTTATTTTAACTGAAAGGAAATTAATTAAAATATCTGCTTTGAAAATTTTAATAATACTTTTCTAGTCATGGCGCTTCCTTTAAAAACTTTAGTTTTTTAGATGTTGAAAATTTAAAAGAAAATCCTATGTGAGATAGTGTCCCTCAATTTCGCTAGCTCCAGCTAAGTCAAACATTTATATTTTTATTTACCAGCATAACCCTAGCTATTTAAAAAATATCATACAGGATATTAAACAGTAAAAAGAAGTTTCATTAATAAATTGCTTGTTAATAATTTTTAGTAATCCATCCTGCTTGATAGTAATCCATTTACGGTTTCACGGCGTTTAGCTTTCATATTATTCTATATGTTGTAAGAAATTAAATTAAAATATTGCGATTCATTTCTGTGAAATAATCTTGATAACGTCATTGGTATTTAATAGTACGTCTCCTAATTCATGGTAAAAAATGTTGAAGATTTAAATTCAATTTTAGTAATTTAATTAGAAACGAAAAACAAGCCATACAATCGAAAAAGAAGTTTGAGTATTTTCTTGCACTTTATTCTAAAAGGAAAAGAAAAAACACGAAGGGATATTGTCATTTTTAAATATATCTACTGTAATAAATTAATTTAATAAAGAAATATCTACTATGATAATTATATCTACTGTAATACTTATATTTAATAAGGAAATTGGATTTTGATATAAATTTTGCAATAAAAATACAAGAAGAATGTACATATATTTTTGAACAAAAGGAATTATTGCAATAATGATGGTTTAATTTTTATTACTTGTTGTTCAGTTTTTAAAAACATGAAAATTTTAAAATATTTCAAATTTTATTAATTACAAAAAATATTATAAACATTACACTACATCCAAAGAATTATGGCATTTTATTAAGAACCTACATCATTATTCTGTATTTTACACTTCTTATTCTTCTACTATTTCTCTACATTCTTCTACTACAAATTCTATTAAGGCAATTTAATGTACCGCTGAATAAGCGGATTATTGAGTTTTATATCAAGATTTGATAGTAACGTTTCTCGATGGTACATCATTTGGGAGTAGCTCTTTGAACTTTGCTCTAAACAGTATTATAATCTTTGCAATGTATTAAAAAAATCGCAAATCATAGAATGATCAAAGTTATTTTTGGTTAAAAAGAAAACAATTGCAAATTTATTTTACTTAATTGATTTGAACACCATTTTTTAATTTGTCGTATTTTATAATTTTCCCTATACCTTTTTTGTAACAGGAAAATAACAGCAACAAAAAATTGATTCAACATTAATGAAAATTAATATGGTATAGTAAAAAGATACAAAAAAAATTCAGTAAAAAGATTGTTGGTTTGGAAAAAAGAAACGTAAAATCTAGTTCATTACTTGCAATGTTTTTATTAACTTACTTTATACTCAACTAAATCATAAAAACTCATATTTTTGATAATAATTAACTTCATATTAAACATTAAGTTACTTTAGCTAAACTGAACATATTTATTCACCTGAATAATTTTCATTAAAAGAGGATAAAAAATAAGCGCGACTTGAAACTTATTAGATTTCAGCAGCTTTAATTAAGATCAATGTGAAGTGTTTGGAAAAGGAAGACTTTATTTATCCATTTGACTTGTCTTTAAAGGACCTTTCCTTTTTTAGCATTAAGGCAATTTCATCTGAGCTCTAAAATAAATAAACCGATCACGAGGAACTTTTAAAGATATGTCTTCTTCATTACCGTCCTTTAATGCTTGATGTGCACTTTTATTTCTTCTTTTGTTTAATTTAGTGCTCTTTCGCAATGTTCTGAGCGTTTAAGAAGCGAAGTACTTTTCCTGTTTTTCCGGGTTTATTGTAACTGAATTTAACGCATAGCTGGGAGCTACAGCATCCATTAAGAAGGCACGGTGAAATATTTGTTTTGTTTCTGTCTCTCTTTGGAATTTTCATTCACTGCGAAAATATGTCTCAAAATTTTCCCAAAACGAGATTTTGAATCGATTTTCCAGCAGTATTCGTTAAATTAAGCTAACCAAACACTGCGAAGTAATTAAGATATTATTAATGCGTTCGATAAAATATTTCTGCAGGCTGAAAATGACTTGATGCAATTTTGTATTCGTGATTTTTATGATATTTGTTGTGATTATTTATTTTTGTGTGCAGGTTCATTCGCCGTTAAAAGTAATTTATATTGAATTTAAGATAAAATATTTTGGTGTATATATTTGATAAGAATGTTGTTATTGACCGATAATAATGAAATTATAGTTAGTGATATTGGCAGCCATAACAAAGTTTTTTAGCGTATCAACGCACCTAGTTAAATAGTCCTGCATTTGACTTAAATTTTTTCAAGCGTGATTATTATAGTTGAGTATTATTAAGTTTTAACATCTGTAATCGATATAAATTATATAATGAATCGATTAAATACTTTTATCTCCTCTCCATCCTCTCTTCACTACCGGTAAATATCGTGATATGTGTCCTTATAATGCAGTGAAACAAATGTTACAACATTTACTGGTAAAGTGGTTGCTCCCAATTTTTTTGTCCACTATCGACTTAAGAGTTGTCACTGTTGAAGAATGTCTACAATTTAAAATTTCAGTTCCGTCTTTCTAGAAATTTGAGAAAAAAACGATCAAATTTCTAGAATGTCGTAATAAGATATTTCTTACAAAGAACTTCGAAGATCGTTCAGATTGTTATTTATATAAAATATTGAAGAAATCATTGGGAACATTTTTTCTCATAGTAAGCAAGATAATTGGCAGATACTATCAAAATACATAATCTTTCTAAAAATTTGAGAAAAAAAAACACATCAAATTTCTAGAATGTCATAAATAACATATTTTTTACAAAGATCTTCGAAGCTCTTTCAAATTGTTATTTATACAAAATATTGAAAAAAAATCAATGGAAACATTTTTTCTCAAAGTAAGCAAGATTATTGGCAGATACTATCAAAATACATAATCTTTCTAGAAATTTGAAAAGAAAGCATCAAATTTCTAGAATTTCGTAAAGAACATATTTCTTACAAAGAACTTCGAAGCTCGTTCAAATAGTTATTTATATAAAATATTGAAGGAATCAATGGAAACATTTTTTCTCAAAGTAAGCAAGATTATTGGCAGATACTATCAAAATACATAATCTTTCTAGAAATTTGAAAAGAAAGCATCAAATTTCTAGAATTTCGTAAAGAACATATTTCTTACAAAGAACTTCGAAGCTCGTTCAAATAGTTATTTATATAAAATATTGAAGGAATCAATGGAAACATTTTTTCTCAAAGTAAGCAAGATTATTGGCAGATACTATCAAAATACATAATCTTTCTAGAAATTTGAAAAGAAAGCATCAAATTTCTAGAATTTCGTAAAGAACATATTTCTTACAAAGAACTTCGAAGCTCGTTCAAATAGTTATTTATATAAAATATTGAAGGAATCAATGGAGACATTTTTTCTCAAAGTAAGCAAGATAATTGGCAGATAATATCAAAATACAAAAATTTGATAAAAATAATGAAAAAAAAAAGAATCTTGGAAAAAATGCGATTGCTGAAAATTTAGCCTTTTTGCTGTTGTTGAGTTTTATTATGGAAATAAGTTACATATACTTTTTTTTAAAAACCAATAATTATCTACCGTTATTTTATTTTTGATTTTCATTTAATCGTTAAAATTTACTATACAAATGTTTGAAATACATTTAAATTAATAGTAACTCTTAACTACCTAGAACAGTTTTGAAGTTTTTTTTGTTAGTTATTTGCAGTCGTTAATCTAACTACATGTTACAAGATTGATTTCTATCGAGATTGAGTATAGTAGGAGTAGAGAGCTCTAATCAGACGTCAACTAAGGGCTAATCACGTCATCAAGAATAGTGACATTAAGGCGATCTCTTTCTTTGGTTAGACTCAAGCAAGAAATCTTTCCTTTACTTATATACTAGAAGGAACGAATAAAAGTATTTCTACTTAGAAAATTGCAAAGAAAAACTTGTGTTCAGAAGAGAGCCAGATATAAATGTTGATTTTAGAACATGGAAAACAAATAACACAACATAGAAAAAAATGTCAAGAACATTACCCCTTTTTTTTCTTTAGAACTCTTTATTTTATATCATTAATTAAGCTAATATTTAAGGATTATTCTTAATTAATAATTTATGCTTTGTTTCATTTTTAAACCAATTATAATTTGCAATTAACATTCATTAGAACTATTACATAATAAGTGATATACCCGGTATAACTTTGAGCAATATTTTATCCCTTCACTCGAAATGTGGAAACTTATCGGCTTTTAGCCGATTCAGCAATTTTAGAACTCGTGTTGTATTAATTAAATAGAAAAAGTGAAATAGGATCAGGAAATAAGAGAATATTTTAGAATGAAGTTAATATGGGCTAATTTAAGACAACAGTTTGGAAATTAATTAAGTTTAAATTAGATTTTAAAATATCATTACATATATAATAATGATATATATTATTGATATTGATAGAAACGCTCAAAATTTCAATATTGCCCAGCAAGGAAGTAAGTATAAATCTCCTTACTTCAAAACCATTTGCGTTAAAAGAGTTAAAAAGTTAATAACAACTGATAAATAAATGTTGAAAAAATGAAATTGGTCTCTCTTTTTTTTAATCTTAATTTTGAAGTCTTTAATTTTAAGATTTTGTAACTTTTATGCAAAATAATTTCATCCTAAGTTTCTGTAATAAAAAAAGACAAAATATTGACTAATTCCCATAGTCTGAAGTCGCTGCTGCCATCAAACATTTGTTTAATCTTTTCGTTAGAACTTTTCTTTTCTTGCCTCCGTTTGATCACTTAACTTATGCCTTTTTAGATATAGTTAAATCACTTCTTTGAAACAAACGAAAGCGCGGCAAAAAAATCTATATTAAAATAATACAAAAATTAAAGAGTAAAAATCGGTTGAGTAATTCTAAGTTAAAGTTAAATTTAAAACACTTATTTTTTAAAAAAATAAATAACAATTGAAAAAATTGTGCTCATAAAAGTTATTGATGTTGAAATGGTAAAATTAGGAATTTTAAAATGGTTTGAAAATATTTCTTTTAGAATAATTTCTTTTGAAGCTATTAAGGAGGGAAGACAAAATCTTGGTGTTGATTGAATATTTAATTGAGTTTTGAAAAGTTGACAGTATTCTTTCTAATAACTGTGTAAAAGAGAAGAAGTGGAATATACATGTATAAATACATAACCACAATGACTTTTATTAATATTTAGAAATACAAGAGGTTGTCAATTTTTGGTAAATCCCGTAATAGTGAATTGTATCTGTAAACATAATAATTCTGCTTAACTCTCTTCTAAATGTGCATATAAGATTATCAAAATTCTGAAAAAGAATTGCAGGAGAACTTTATAAATTGGCAATTTACTGTTTAAATTAGCCTATTGTATTTTAACCTGCTTTTTTTGCAATGATATTTTTGGAAATCCTCAGAAAACTACAAAATCCTACTTAATTTTTAAATTAATTATAAATCACTCTATCCAGGGGTTTATTTGCCTCATGTATTAGCTAAAAACTAAATGCATACAATTTCTCATTCTATGGTTTACATCATAATACTTATATTTAACTTTACAAAAGGATTTGGAAGCTCAATTGTAATTAGAATAGCAATTTAGTAATATTGAGACTAACCGTTTGGCATATATGCATATTTAATATTTCGACGGGATAGAAAAATTATTATAAATTATTTTAGAAAAATTGTTTAAAATTGGATAAATAATTGTTCAGAAGTAAAATCCATTTAAAAAATGTCATTAAAAATGGAATTTTAAATTTTAAGATGGTTTTCAAACTTTTTTTTGCGCAATAATATATTCCATAGTTATAATGAGAAAACCTAAAAATCCTGCTACTTCCTTTTATTCTTCCTTAGTAGGGCACAGGATTTTTTAATAGTGTGAAGTTAAGCATTCTTTACTAAAGAGCATGTGTGCCAAATTTCGTTTCATTCCATCAAAGAATGTAGAATTATATAAGGTTAAAGGTTCAAACGAATAAACCCTTTCGAAGACCCTTTCGATTATGTATATATATATATATATATATATATATATATATATATATATATATATATATATATATATATATATATATATATATATATATTATATATTATATATATATATATATATATATATATATATATATATATATATATATAGAGAGAGAGAGAGAGAGAGAGACATAGATAATTCCAAATAAATTTTCAAATTCGAATAAATTAAAGCATGTATATGCCAAATATGTTAGTTCTAAGCTTAACTGTTTCTCCTGTAGAATGTCACACAGAGACATACACAGATTCACATTATTTTTTTATTATTAGTAGAAATTGTGACAACGATGACATAATCCTGTAAGAATTTTACCATATATATATATATATATATATCACTTGGTAATTATTACATAATTCAAACTGGAAACTTAAAATAAAGAATAACAAGGAAACTTCTTAAAAAGATTTTAAAAAAGTACTTTTTTTAGTTAAAAAAGAAACACGATTTGTATTTCGAATTTTTTACTTCTTTTCTGGTATTCTAATAAATGCTCAATTCAATTCTAGATTCTAAAACTCAATACGAAGAATATATCTTTTACACTGAAGTTTTTCACTACGTTTTTTTTTTTTTTCTATTCTTAAAAATGAGAACACAGAAGAACTTATTCACTTGATTTACGTTGATAAAAAATTTAAATGGAATTTGAATCCTTCTTAGATATCATTTTCTAATTTAATGCCGAAACTGATGTTTTTGCTTGCCTATGTTATCCTTTGTCAAAGAATATTACATTAAACTACTCAATTCAGATTTAAATTGGAGATATCTGAAAAGATCCTTATCTAAGCTTTTCTGAGATCGGTTTTCAAAAAGCAGATTGAAAAATTCTTTATGCTTATGAAATCTGAAGAAATCTGAGAGTTGAAATCACGATTGTTATCACTGTTTCTTTTTTCCCCTTTTTCTTGTTACCTTGAAAATTGAATTTATGGAGCAGAAAATATGAAAGAGAAACAACCAATAATGCCATACTTGCTGATATTCGATTTATTTAAAAATACTGGCGCGAAAGAAAAATTTATTAAAAAATAAACATATCCACTATGATCTGAAGATTTTTTTTCGGTATTTACGATTTGCAATGGAGCCTTCCGTTGTGTTTTGTTGGGATTTCCTCACTCCTTTTTTTAATTATGAGAAAGTATATCATTTAATCGAAAGGAAGTTTGATATATATTCAAACGTAACAAAAATGTATAATTCATTTTTTCTTTATTCGCTGAAGAAACGAATAGAATATTTTTATTATTTTGAATTAAAATTTGGTACTATACATTAGTATAGAATTTTTATTATCATTGAATCTTGCATGCAAATAAAATATGGCATAAATTGATTTATATGATAATTAATTAAATACTTTGCCAATATCACATTATTTAATATTTGATTATGTTAGCCATAATTCCTTATTGCATCGGTTCACTTTATTTACATACTTATTTTTAAAATATTTTCAGCAATTATTTTTATTTTATTTTTTATTCTTTAAAACAGTTTCAGCACTATAATTAAAAGATCTCTTAAAGCAGTTACATCCTTTAAAACAATTTCAGCAATTATAATTAAAAGATCTCTTAAAACAGTTACATCCTTTAAAACAATTTCAGCAACTATAATTAAAAGATCTCTTATCTTGGTGAATAAATTGTAACAATAGATACATTAAAACTAATAGTTCTCACTTTTATTTAACCAAAATTTGATGTTATGATTAATTGGATAGTTATAATTAAATGTGATTTAATTATTTACCTTGTTGCCCAAAATGAGGAGAAAATCAGAATAATTTTAAACTTCATTTGTAAACTGAATTTTAAAATTATTCACAAACACGGGAATATAAGATTGAAAAAAAGAAGTTTTAACATGTTAGAACTATTACTATGTTTACATTCAAAAAGAATATTTACTTCGTTTGATTAAAAGTACATGAAAAAATATTAAATTATCGTAATACATTTCTGTTTTACTTGATGCCTAGATGTAATTATTGGGAATAAAACATCAATTGAATATAAAATCGCTCAGAAGTTTGATTTTATAGAAAAATTTACATTATAGATTTTTTTCAATAAATATGTGTACAAATTTAATGGAATATTATATATTTTATGTGTATGTATCAAATTTTATATTCGAAAATCTAGCTTTGGAAAAAATAGTAACAAAGAATATTTTTAAAAATCATCATGTTTTAAAATTTTAAATAATTCTTTCTTTCCTTTGATAAAAGACTGAATTAAAATATAAGAGCTGAATAAAAATACAGAATTCTGAATTGAAGCATAGAGAAAATAATTGATTTTCGAACTATCTATTATAGCTCAGATAATGAATGATAATAAGGAATATTTTTAAAAATCATGTTTTAAAATTTTAATTAATTCTTTCTTTCCTTTGAGTAGAGACTGAATTAAAATACAAAAGCCGAATAAAAATACAGAATACTGAATTGAAATACGGAGAAAATAATTGATTTTTTTTACTATCTATTATAGCTCATATAATGAATGATAATAAGGAATATTTTTAAAAATCAACATTTTTTTAAATTTTAATTAATTCTTTCTTTTCTTTGAGAAGAGACTGAATTAAAATATAAGAGAGCTGAATAAAAATACAGACTTGAAACATAGAGAAAATAATTGATTTTCGAACTATCTATTATAGCTCAGATAATAAATAATAATAAAGAATATTTTTAAAAATCATCATTTTTAAAAATTTTTAATTAATTCTTTTTTTCTTGAGAAGAGACTGAATAAAAATACAAAAGCTGAATAAAAATACAGAATACTGAATTGAAATACAGAGAAAATAATTGATTTTCTAAGTATGTATTATAACTTGGATAATGAATGATAATAAAGAATATTTTAAAAAATCATCATGTCTTAAATTATAATTGTTTTTTCTCCTTGAGGAGAAATACTGAATTAAAATACAAGAGCTGAATTAAAATACAAGAGCTGAATTAAAATACAGAGTACTGAATTGAAATACAGAGAAAATAATTGATTTTCGAATTATCTATTATAACCCAGATAATGAATCCTTTAAATGTTGTTTAAACTTCAATCCCCAAAGTCATTTCAGAGCATAGATGTGGCGAAGACAGGACAGAAAGATGAGGGTGGGGGAAGAGAGGACTTAATGCTTTCACGCCTTTGTTATCTTTTCAGTGGGGGAAAAATGACGAAAGTGTAGAAAAAGAAAAATGTTATAGATAAAGTGTAATGAAATAGCACCACCAATATTTCTTTTCTCTGTTGAATTCAGAAAAAAAAAGAGAATGTGGTTTACGCAAAACTTATTTCCTCTACGGCTTTCAAGACTTTGTCAGATCCGATTAACAAAGACTTTACACAGAAGTCCTTTTAGTTTGATAAACTACAAATGTATTTTTAGGAAAAGAAGATGTTGTTCCGATTTTAACACGGTTCTATAAGTCTATCTATTTTTAATTGCATTATCGATTAGAACATCTCCAAATATTTTTACCCGATTAATTAAATGCGTGTGCTTTACGAAAAAAAAAATAAAGAATGTAAAAATAAAAAAATTAACAACTATATATGATTCAAAAAATAATATAAGTGCAACTCTGAATGAATTTAATTTGTTTTGGCTGATAAACCCAATTACAGACAATAAATATTCTCACAGAACTTGAAGTTATTATTAATCAGCAACAATGAAGCAAAATAATCGCTAAAATTAATTCATAGTTTTATAATCAAAGCATGAATGAAGAATATAATTAAAACAATTTAAATCTTAAAATGATGTATATTATTTTATTTCTGATACTCAAACTGAAAATGTAATTTTCCGAAAAGTATTTCTTAATCAACGGGTTTTAATTTAACCCGATATTTTGCATTGAAATATGTGTTCAGCAAATTCAATAAGAGACTAAATATTTTTCCAAAATAACTTAAATAAATTAAAATGCGAAGCTAACTAACTTATAAAACTTCACAAAAGTTAAAACTCGTTCCATATTCCATAACATTTAGGAAATTGTGAAAGAGAAATATATGCATGCATTAAACATGTTTCATCATGTGAATTAATCTTGTGAATTAATCAATTTTCATCATGTGAATTAATCTTGTGAATTAATCAATTTTCATCATGTGAATTAATCTTGTGAATTAATCAATTTTCATCATGTGAATTAATCTTGTGAATTAATCAATTTTCATCATGTGAATTAATCAATTTTCATCATGTGAATTAATCTTGTGAATTAATCAATTTTCATCATGTGAATTAATCTTGTGAATTAATCAATTTTCATCATGTGAATTAAGATTTCAAATTTTAAAGTGTTTTTATAGCAATATAGTGTTTCTATGAAAAATGTCTTTTTCATTACAAATTTTAAATGAAATTTAATATCTTCTCCTTGAAAACTGTTTTCCTGATTGAATACGAACAATGATGATTTTTGAATAATTATAATGACCGATTAACTTGAATTCGGTATTTTTCCACCTATAAATTTTATGCTTGAAAAAGGGGAATATTAGTTTCATACTATTCTTTATGTGCTATTTAAATGTTTATGCTAAAAAAAGAAAAGAGCTTTATATAAGGGAAGATTAAATTTTTATTCTTTTTTTTATTTACGTAATGATTCTTTTTTTCCCATGTTTTATTTTTATCATAAATATTTTACTTAATTAAAAATATAACTCAAACATAATATAATATATTGTAGCCTTATAATAAGTAATCTAATTATTTTAAATATTGTATTATGAAGCTAATTTTGATAGACTCCTTGAATTTGAAAAATTATCGTCTCATTGCAACAAACAACTTTTGTATTGAAAATTTTTTCAAGGCTCAATTGTTTGAAAGTTATGAATTGAGAAGCATTTGTTTTTCCATTCTAATTTCATCTGGTTTTCAATCTATGCATCTGACATGTTGTTTAAAATCTCTCGTATTTGCATTTTCTTCTATTTTACAATCATAATAGCTCCAGTCTAAACGAAATCGGTGGAAGAAATGCCAAACGGATGATTTTTTTATATATCTCTGAATCAGCTTTCATTTGTTGATAGAATTTTTTGTTTTAAATAAATATTTGTAAGATCATAATAATTAATACTGAATTAAATATAATTTAATACAGAATAATAGTAATAAAAATTTTTTAGAGATACTGTGCTATTTTTTTAGGTAGATTCCTCAGGCAGACTCTCATTGCAGTAATTCTCATGGCAAAACTTCGTTTTACACACACACACACACACACACACACACACACACACACACACACACACACACACACACACACACACACACACACACACACACACACACACACACACACACACACACACACACACACACACATATATATATATATATATGATAACTAGAGTAATTTTATAATTTTATTTGAATATGATGTTATTAGGATGATATTAGATTATGATGTTAGAAATATAAAAATCTCGGACGACTTCATAAATGGTCCATCTAGTTCAAAGATATTGGAAATGGTGAGGGTTTGTAAATTTCATTTCGCTATATCTTTTCTAATATTGAAGATAGAAGAATAAATCCAAATAGCTGAATTAGTACCTCATTAAGACGAACATCTTTTGCATTTAAAATGTTTCGATAACTGCAATATCTTAACCTAGATGTAAAGGATCTCTCTTTGCCTTCCGGCTTGACGAGAAGATTTTGTGAATAGACTAGAAATATAACTATCTCATGAGAGAGTTATATTTCTGATTAAATCCTTAATAAAGCCGACATATGCTTTACGAATTTCCTGAGAAGTATTGTATGATTTCAGATTTTATAAGCAAAAATATTATATTATATTTAATTTCATACCCAGTAGGGAAAAACTCACATTTTAAAATATTTCTTTTATAGGATTCTTTAAAACTGCAATTTATTGACTTCGAGTCAATCATCGTTTGGTAAAAAACTTAAAGCTTGTTGAGAGGCACTTTTTAATGAGAACTTAGCTCTCTTACATGCCACTTACCGATATTTGATGGTGGAAAATGAATAATTAATATTTATTGATTCGAAACTCTATATTTCATATTCCGGCATGCATCATATGACATTAAGTAGCTTAAAATTTTACTTTTTTTTAATTTATACCTGTTTACAAACAAATGGAATTCCAATCTTTAAGCCTTCCATTTGGAGATGAAAATTAACGTATTTCAATGACGACTTCATTAAAATTTGAGAATTCCATTACTTGGGCAATTCTCTTTTTATCAGTTATGATTAAAAAAAGAGAGGAAGGAAGATATAAAAGAATTTTACATTTTATCTCTTTTCCCTACTAATTCAGCTTGTGTGCCATTTTTTTTCTCGCCTTTCTTTCTCTCGCAAAATCAGTGACGCATAATAGAATAGTACGAAAGAAATTTTTCTTTTCCGAACATGGCAGACACAAGACGGTTTCCTTTTGAGTGAATCTCTTCTCTCAACCATCGGAAATCTATGAAAGTTGGAGGAAGAACAGCAAGCCGACTTACAACTCCTCTCCACTTCTCTCCTCTCCTCTTGAAAAGCAACTCATTCGGAGATAAGATAACAGTAACTGAGAACCCTCCTATTTTGTACTACTCCTTTCTTGAATCTTCCAGCCTCCTGAGTTTAGATATTTTAAGAGGGAAGGGAGGGGCGAAAATAAGTTATGGATTTCAGAAGCGATATCTTTCTACTTTACGGTAGGACAGATGCTGAGAAACATCGCCAATTCGGAGCAGCGCTGGATTGATGAGATCGAATAATATTTCTAGTTTCTGCAATCTTATTAGAATATTTGCATTTTTGTATCGTTGAAAGCAGATGTTTCCAGTAGGTAGCGAATGAAAGGGAGTATGTTCGTTTAGAAGTTCCAACGTTTTTGCCTTCTTGTATATGAAGTACCCAAAATTGAATGACCGTAATTTTAAAAAAAAGAGAGAGATTTTGATAATTCGCTGCCTTTGGCGACCAGTTTGTTCACCTAGATTATTGACTTTTCAGACTATTATTACTAATAAAGGATTCATTTCTTAAATAAAAAAATCACCGTATAATTTGATACCAAAACATATGAATTCAATTAAAACAATTTACTGCAATTTACAAAGTGTATATATTACGAAATAAAAGCGGAAATAAAAATTCTGCTATGGATTTAATGATTGACTAAAGCACATGCTTGAATATTTTAATTCCATCATAGTATTTAAAAACATTGTTTCAGATAGAATCAAATTAAAAATATTTTTAAAGTTAAATGAAAAAATGTACGAAAATGAAATCATTAAAAAGGTCTACTTTTGTATCTTAAGACAATACATAAAGATTTTTACAAGCAACTGTTTGGGAACATATGAATATCGATTTCCACAGGTAAGTCATAACGATTACGGCTAAACTTAAGATTAATACACGACTCCAAAATTGAAAAGATAAATTACTCCGAAATTACAGCAAAGTATGTTATCCCTAATGCCAGAGAAACAGTCTGAAATTTGTATGATATTTTGTTTATATTTGACTGTCGCCATTCGACAGTTAGTAATAAGTTCGATTTCTGAGCCACGTATGTTATATATGTATATATAGATTCTTCACATTTAAAATTGTTTTAAAAAAAACTTATCAAATAAACTTATTTAAAATTATTCTATTACTCAAAATTCCATTATTTATTATCTAAAAAAACTTATTTAAAAATGTTATAGTACATACTTTTTTCTATCGGACTGTGTTTACGGGAAAAGAATTTCGAAAACTCGAATGAAATTTGTAATGTGATGTGTGTCTTTGTGTGTCTTGCATCTAAAGCAAAAAACTCTATATGAATTTTCTGATTCATCTTACAACTATTTAGCTTAATGCATGAAATTTGACATGAGGCTGAGTCAAATTTTACATATTAAGTTGAACTATTAAAATTAATTTGACATTAAATTTATCTATTTGAATCAAATGCTGAATTTAAATCCATTAAAGCTCAGAATACCCTCCACATATCTGTTCTCATATGTAAATAAGTTAACTGTAAAACGAAAAAATGTAGATAGTTATGTGGTCTTGAAACCGAAATTGCAGATTTTTAAATATAAAAATTTTGTATCGATTTAGTTAATTAAAATTGTTGCTGTTGCAACAGTTATGCCTAATTAGATTTATTTCATGCTAGAAAATGATAAATATTGTGATGCCAATGTAATGAGAATCTCTGGCTGGAGCAACCTCGATTTTTGTGATAAAATCAGATGTATTTTTTTCAATGAGTACTAAATTGCAAAAATAATTTTAAAAATAAAAAGTTAAAACGGCAGTGAATAAATAAATAAATTGTTATCTAATCTAAAAATTCAGTCATACTAATACATAAAGTAGGAAATAATTTCAATTTTAAAAAAGTATTCGCATTAAAACTACGTGTATTTCATTATCAAGAATCCATCTGCAATTAGAAGCACTACCAGGTATTCAATAAGTATTTCATTATCAACAACTGCAATTAGAACTACTATCAGGAAGAATCTATTCTTAGATGTCTGTGTAAAATTATGATAATGGTAAAGTCATATCGCTAACTTCAAGAAACAACAACTACTAAATGACAATGTTTTATTTTGTGTTGTTTTAATGCAGCACGAAGGCTACTGTGGATGGATCCTTTAATGCGGCATTATGGTTCTGACAAGAACAACACTTTCACGATATTACATACATTACATAGAGGATGTAGAACCTCATGAAGACCCTCTCCCCGAATGATCAATATTTATTGTTTCCCATCATTACAGACCATTGGCGTAATTATAGAGTTCCAAGAGTGGCAAAGTTACAAGGTCCACCTTATTTCGTTTTCTAAAAGGAATGTTGTATATAAATAGACACATAGACATTGCTTATCTTTCTAACCAGATGGACTGAAAAATAAATGAGTATAATAAGAAGAATGTCTTCTAAATAGCACATATAGATTTGTAAGAAGAAAAATTATCAAATCTGCATTACGAAAGAGATTCCTAGTTTTCTGTCAAATTAAGCATAAAAATAGTTTTTTTTAAAGTTAAAAGTTTTCGGCTATTTGCAAAAGAGAAACCAGCGTTAAATACAAATGTAAATAATGGTTTATTTGCTTTTTTTATTTCTGCAAAAAAAGAATGTATCGAAATTAACTAGCAATATTAAAAAATATTAAAATATATTATTAATACCATCTAAGAGTAATTTAACATATTCACAAAATTCTTTTGTAATTATTGACAAAAATGAGTTCAATTCTAAGCTCCGCCTTTGCTGGTGGTTTCATATTATCTAATTATTCTGGTAACGATTTTGAAAGGAAAAGTAATTGCCTCGATTATTCTAACCCTTCTTGTCTGCATCAAGCGATTTAAGGCTCCAGAACGAGAAAGCCATTCGGAGGAATATACAACTATGTCCATTACCGCTATATGCAACTATGACCATTACCATTACATGCAATTATTTCCATTACCATTATATGCAAATATGTCCATTATTATATACCATTGAATATCAACATTTCAATGGTAAATAATAACATAGTGTGTTAGAGAAGCTGTATTTTTTTTCATATAATGTTATTTCATTCCGTATATTTGGTACGGATATATAATATGTGAATATACAGTATGCATCTGTCTATCTATACATATGTAATAAAATGAAACATCGGGTATAGCTAACAACAAGTATACTTCAATTTAAAATTTTCAGCGATGAAGATGCATTTTAACCTCAAAAGATCTTTAGAATTCTTTTTCCAATATTTTTTATACTTCCTTTTTTTCTCCATCTTGAATTAGATTTACTTCAGTATATAATGTGATTAAGGCATTTGTTATCAACTAGCATACCATACAACAATTAAAATTAGCATGGCGTCATTTCATTCACAATTGAACCCAGATGATCATTAATATATGGCAATCGAAGCTCCGATTTAATTCTTAAAAGATTTCACCCTTTTTTGTCTGAGTTTATTATGCAATGCAAAGGTACATATTTAAATCAAATAAATGGAAATTCGAATATCATAAGCTTTGTGTAACACTATGGAATTTGATGAAATCGAATGAATATGATTGGTGGTTTAGGTTATCTACTTAATTTATTTAATCCTCGCAAACAATAGCATTCATCTAACTTTCATCGCCAAATCATAACTAAAGGTAATTACGCCAAACCGATGGAATTTTCCATTTCCGATGGTAAGTAACGATGAGATACATTCTAAACGAGTTTCCGTTTTATTCCGTTAATTTGAAATCCTCATATCAAATGGTCATAATAACATTAAGCGATATTGCAAACATTTGAACGTAGAGAGCCAGACAGAAGGCTGACCACACTTTGGCTTCTACGCGAAGTTGGCTCCATTTAAGTATTGAAGCATTGCAAATTGTGCGCAGGAATTTGAGGAGAATGAGAATTGCAAAACGGCTTTAACTCGGAGGAAAACGATACCATGCATCATTCATCGGCCATTAGGAATGGATTTCAGATATGTGCAGAGCCATATGTCGAGGTAATTGACGGGGAATTCCACAACAAATACCGCTTTCTCGACTCGAAGGAGAGGCACATGCCTTTGCAGCAAAGTATAATGGCATGGATTTTCGGAATGCGAGACGTTTACGACGCATATGTAGCATTTAACTGTTGATGACCCATTCGCATCTTTTTCAAAAAATTTAGAGGAGAGAGTGTTAGAAGATATTTCTGAGCGACAGCGAGAATATACATACATCAAAGGTGGGATTTTATAAAACTGAAAGAAGATATAAAAAGAAATAAATGTGAGAAATGAATAATTGTATGTATAAATACCCACTTATGTATTTCTAAATATAATAAAAATGTATGTTTGTGTGTATGCATCTGCTAATACTGTACAGATGGGAAAATCTCGGATAAGATTAAGCATAGATGAAAAAGTTGCTTAATATCAAATGAAATATTTAACATTCAAATTTAAATGAAGCGTAGTGACTACAAAAAGCGGCCCTCGGTGGCCAGGTGGTAAAGTCCTCCATGCGGAACCGGAGGGCTTCGGTTCGAGACCCGATTCTAACGAAGATCCGACCTGTAAGTGGGTCTAGTGACGCTAAATCCGTCAGGGCAAATTTCCTCTTGGTAGTGTGGTGTGGATGTTTGGAACACAGCCAGTATGTATTACCAGCTCAGGTGTTGTCCTCGTCATCTGACCGCAATTCGAAATTACGAGGTCCGTGCCAAAATAGCCCTGGTGTTGCTTTAAAACGGAACCTTAATATAAATAAATTAAACTACTGTAAAAAGCACACATTCTTTAAAGGGATAGATAATAGTTTAGAGTTAAATATGCTTCAGGGCGAAATTACAATAAAAGTACTAGCTTAATATAAACTTTATTTATATCTGAAAGATATTAATAAATTCTCAAAATGATGGTATATCTCTGCGCTGATGCATTTTTAGAATTGAAAAGGTTCTAATCATTTTTGTTTTTAAGAGTTTCTTTAAAGTAGGAAGAAATGTTTTAGGTCATGCTTACATCATAATAATATTTTAAATAAAAATGATTCGGCGCAATCAGAAGTTTTCCATTGAATTGTAAACGAATCTGACACCATATGAACTGCCGGATATGGAATGCAGGATTATATCAGTCACATGCGAATTAAATTTATTTTCAGACTTTTTAAATCCCAGTGTTTCATAATATTTTTTTTTCTGAAGTATTTCTTAAAAATCACCTTACCACATTATCGGTTTGATGAGATTTTTATAAACACAATATCACAACCAAAAGAAGTACTTGATATATTAAATGATATTTTTTTTTTTGCATTTTTGACCTTTTTTGAAGCTTTGAAGAATAAATATCCTAGTAGAAATATAAAAATTAATTAAATGTAGCTAAATATGCAATAATAAACAGCCTTATTAATCATCATAGCCTCTCTGCGCTAGAAATCGCTGACTTCCGGCGACGAAAAAAATCATAAAAATTATTATTCCTTTTCCTTCAAAATGATATTAAAAAAAAAAAGACATCTTAAGTCCATTGATAATGAATTTTGAACCCTTTTGAATCTTTCATTTCATTCTAATTTACCTTTGCGGGACTGGAGTGTATATCTTAGTTTAATAAAAGGTTATGATAACTCTGGATGGTAAAGAATTCTACTGAATATAAATGTATCCATTTCTTATTCATTTTTCAACGAAAAGAATATTAAAGCAAAAAGCAGAAATGTTGAATCTTCAAGAACTCTCAAAGTGAACTGGAATTTATCTAGCATGCAAATGATATTTTATTCCTTTCTAATTGGCTTTAAAACTCCATTGGAATAATTCATAGGAAGGAATTTCTTATGTAAGAGAAGTATGTTTACTTCGATATAAAATGCATTCTATTAAAGCGGCGGATTTTAATTAGGTTTAATATTTAAATTTCAAATACTGCTGGCCTTTGTAATGTTGTTGCTTTTTTTGGAAAGAAAATTAAAGGCATGAATATATGCTTGGTTGAAATCTTAAAATGTTAAATCAAAATAATTGTTTTATGCAAATTTATCGATAAAAAAAATCGATTTATTTATGGATATATATTAACTTTTATGTTATGAATTTATTTGAATTGGGAGAATTCTATTCACAAATAGAAAGAAGACACAATATTTAGCAATAGCATAAACAAAAGGAAATAATTCTTTCTATATTTATATTCCTTGTTGACATTGAAAAAATAAAAAAAAGAGATATTTATTTCATGTTATTGAAACATGTAGAAAGAAAAAAAAATTGCATTAGTATTCAAAGTAGAAAACATGGATTCTATTTTTCTCATCTATTTTAATTCACAAAAATTAATTTCCAATTGCAGGTTCGAAAAAAAAAATTATTATAAAATTTATAATCATTTAATAAATCTTAATAAATCTATAAGGAATATATATATATATATAAACATACTTTTCCAGGGCAAGATATGTGTAGAATTTTACATCATTTAGGTAGCATCGCATCAACCACGTATTATGTATTGGGAAATATAAACTTACCGATTAAGATGCCTTCGGAAACTATGTTACGAAACGAAGTAAAAGAAAAAAAATATGAAATTTGATTCTTCACATTATGCACTGATATAAATAAGGAACGATTATGCATGTTTATTTGTGTTATGCGTATTAGATTGCGAACTCGTTAAGCAATACCTCCTTCCAATGCTAAAAGTAAAAATAAAAAATAAAAATCAAAACATCCTTGTCAGTCAGACTTGTCTACTTGCCAGAGAAACCATTTTTTAGAGATGTACCCTCTTAATTTCCTGATGATCAGCAGCCATTTTTTTAAAAAAGTTCTTCACTCATCTAATTTAATGTAGAAATTTATATTTTGTTTATTATTTAATTGTAGCTATTTGTCTAAAAATTATAATCTTTGCAAAAGTAATAGGATATATTTTTTAATTCTAACTTAATTCCATTCAGGGCAAATATTTCAACGAGAAATGGCATGTAAAAGATATAACTCATATTCGATTAATTAATTTAATCTTAAATAATTCAGTAAGCATAATTCAATTAATGTTGAATTTTTTTGTGACATAGCAACACAATTAGTTGTTTTAATTATGTCTAGTTAAAAATTCTTAGGATTTTTTGATGCCCTCTATTTTATAATAATATAACAGAGGGCTTTTTATAATAATATAAAAAGGCGTAATAACTTACGCCTTTTTTGGAGTCAATTAAATGGAGTCAAAAGTAATATTAATTAGTAATAATAAAAAGTAATATAATTAGTTTTAATGTGCAGGGTATTTTTTCATTATATTATTTCTTATTTTTTTTAATCTCCCCGGTTGTCTTCTCCCCCTCCCCTTCAAATGCAAGGCTTTTATTTTGAAATTCGCCCTTTTTCTACAGGATCAAGGAAAGTTTTAAAATATTTAATTTTGTGGATACTATTTTATGGTTTTGTGTACAATGCATTTTCTCAAGAACGGTTAGTTTTAATGCAGTAAAAACTATATTGATTACTTTGAACAAAGGCCATTTCTGAAAAAAAAAACCCCATTTAAAATAAAATTCTAATTTTAATTATTAAAATATTAATAATTATTAATAAAATTAATAATTATTAGCTAAAATTAATAATTATAATAATTAGCTAATCTTAACAATTTTAATTAGCTAATCTTAACAATTAGCTAAAAAAAGAATAAAATAAATCTCATCTTTAAGCCATTTTCCATAAGTGAACAAATAATATTTTGAGTTAGATTCATAGATGTATAACAACTGAAATATTAAAAATAAAAGTTGATGACAACTTCATTTAAAATTCATTTCATTACATTTAAAAAGAAAAACAAAGGGCTATATGATCATGAATATAATATAATTATTTAAATTTAGTCATATAAATTTACTAAAAAGTAATTTACATTTCTTTTTTCAGTTTTGAATTTAATTCTTAATAACATTTTATATTATTAGTTTAATTAAAACTTGATTTCATTAATCATTTAAGCCGTAACTAATATCCATGTCTATTGAAATGGTGTATTTTCATCAAGAACATGAAAGTAGAAAAAAATTTCAGAACTTTTATACACCCAGAGGCTAGTCGAATATAGATAACTAGATGATAATTTCTAGTTTTACAAACAATATTACATTGAATTGATTGAAAAAAAAGTCAAACAAATGCTTGTAAAAATAAAACAATATTTCTTTCGAAAACGGCATCATGACAAAATTCCGAAGAATTTTTCTAGACATCTCTAGATAATATCAAAGCAGAAAAAAATTAAAGAATTTCATAACCTAAAAAAAAATGTAGCTGGAGGAAAATGAAACAAAGATGATGTGAATCTCACTCCATTTGCCGAGGCCATTTATCACATTTCTGACAGCAGTCTTCCATCAGGAATCGTATATCAATATTGGAAGAAAGGGAGGGTGATTGCAAACAATGAGATAGACTTTATTATAAGGAGTTCCGGTTTGTTATTTATAAAGAGGGCGGAAAGAGGAGTATCTCATTTTCAAAGCTATTAAGAGTAGCCCTTCTGCAACTATTTTACTTTTGTGTCATAAATAACTTTGAAGATGAATTAAACTATTTCTTATCACTATAGTGGGTTAAACAAATTTCCAAGGAAGGACATTTAATCGATTTTTTTATTCATAAGGAAACGTGAATGTTTGTTTATTCTTTTTTTATGTCTTTAGTTGTATATCATTGTCAGTAACTGGTTGTTGGAATTCGAGATTAAATTTCAGTTTGCTACTCTAAAAAGTCACAGAAAGTTATAGTTTTCACTTGATTGCCTTGCGATACAATAGATAGAAAACTATGAGAAATAGAAAATATTTCGTTTTAATTTATTATTATGTTTATCCTTATAATAATAAACAGTCTTTATTTTTGAATGCTTATCATTTTTAAATTGAAAATGGGATGAATGAATGCATATTTATTCATATTAATGCAATGCTATTTTCTTCTCGTAATTATACTTCTTGAGTGTAAAGCGAATAGGGATATACTATATGATATGAATAAAGTCTCAAAATACTTTTGATAATGATAGAATAAATTTTCAATCCAAATAATCGCCTTTGTTTCAATAAGTACAACAAAAGCAATTTTGTTCCCATTTAAAATGTATTCTTAAATTAAAAATATAGCTAAGAGTGTTTTACTTGCTCTTTGACAGAGAATTTCTAAAAATGCTTAAAATCAAATTAATTGGCTATGCAAAACAAAAGAAAACAATTCAAATAATAGATTTCTTTTCCAAAATACTAGTCCAAAACTGTTCAATCAGATTTGCCCTAGAAAGAAATAATGATTCCTAATTTAGTAAAAAAGAAACAAACCTGACATATATTGGCTGATTTCTTATGTCAAAGTCTTATTTAATCAAAAAATAAATCAAGCTACATTGTTATCTTTTAGTAATTTTCCAAACTGAAATAACTATATTTTAATTAATATAATAGAGTATGATGTGAATAATTATTTTTTTTTATTGTATTTAGATTTATTTTACATAAATGTTAGTTATTTCATAATCACATCTTAAGTAAAACAAATTTTGCTAATGATTTAATAGTATTCCTATGGGAACAAATTATTAAAAAAATAAGGATACCTTTTAAATTTCTGTTACTATATCCTTTTTTTATATAGCGTTTCTTAAAAAAAGATACGATCTGTAGAAAAAAGGATTTTAACTGTGCGTTTGTAAATAAAAATGATTTCATTTCACTTCCAAACAAATCTACATCCCTAAATAAATCTAGTAAAAATATTAATTGTTTATATAATTTAATCTGATTAAAAAGAATAAAAATTTTCTTTGAATTTTATTAAGACAAATGAACAGAACTAAAAAAATTGCATTGTAAAAATAAATTTAAAAAATGAAAAGATTATTTATTAAAGTACTTAATAGAATTAGATAAATGAAGACTAATGGAATAGTTCATGTCACAATTTATAAAACTGATTAATTAAAGCAGAAATAATCAAAATCTTAAAGATTTTTTTATATATAAATAGCTTCATAAACATCGAGTTTCTAAATCTATGGTGGCTTGATGCAGAATTCTTTTAGAAAGTCAGTATCAAAAAACATATCAAATTGAAACTCTTATAAATATCTTTTCATTGATATTGGTGTGTTTCTATAAAATCTTAATTAAATCAAAGATGTTTATTAAGAATTCAATGCAAATTCTGTAAATATAACCTGAAAAAAAAATCGAAATTTACAGGAAAGATAGTTTATTATGAATGAATTTTTTATTAATAAATTTTTTATGAAGAAAAATTTTATCATGTTATTATTTAAATAATTAATAAGGTGTAATTATATAAAAATAAGAACAATAGATATATTAAATATAGATAGATATATAATAGATATATTAAAAAATAAGCCAGTAATTAATAAACATAAAAAACGAGTTAAAATAAAAACGTTTTGAAATATAAGCTCGTAAAAAGAATACCCACAAAGAAAATAATATCAGTGTAAAACTGGAAATTCATGAGAATGATAAAAAAAACAATTAATTTTTCTTTTATTTAATTGAAAAATGTAATTCATTTAAATAGATATTCGTAATAATTTAAGATACATTAGTTATAATATTAATTTAAATACATTAATATACTATTATAAATCTACATTCCAAAAAATAAAATATAGAAAAAGGGATAGATATGTTTTATCTAACTCGTGTAATATTGCATGTTTTTTTAATCTATTTAAATCGCTCTTGCTGGAAATATTTATTTATTTATTACTGCTTACTTACTCAAGAAACTTGTATCACTGAAGATTTTCAACTGATGGAGTTTTTCATTTTATTAAAATATCATTTTAAAAGTTTGTTAAATGAGTTGTTACTTACTATTTTATTTCTCCATTAAATTTAAGGAATATTTCTGTTTAAAACTATTTAATGCTAATTTTTTGACTTTCTATTTTATCACTGGCTCATAAAAAATAAAAGATAGACAACATTTGTTACTTTGTTATATTTACAATAAGAATTCAATGAAGAAAAATAATCTTAAAATTTCTTACAATACGATCATTCATTTTCAAAATAATGTGATATAATCATAAGAAACCTCTCCCCTGCTGCTGTAACATCCAGTCCAATCTGAATTGCAAGACTGCTTCGCTGTAGCAAACAATATCAAGCTCTGTACATCAAATAACCACGGGTGATATGAGCACCACTTATTATATTCACTAGAAAAGTGAGCGCCTTCTTACTTATATAGTAAATTTTTACCCGCATCTGAGGTAGTCCCCTCTGGAATGTGCTCTATATGTAATGGCGTCTGAGTTATCCCTATCCTTTTGAAGAAATCATCTACACCTTTTTTTACTGAATGACAGCATAGAGGCGGAAAATGAAGTGGAGTCTTAACGGCCATAATTTTCCAATGTGTAACACATCCCGTAGAAGATACATTTCATCATGGAAATGGAGGTAACTCGAACCCAAAGACTTTATATAGGATTTAATAATAGGGAAGCAAGAACCAACCATTTTCTGGAAGCATCTATCAGGTGTCCCCTGAAGAATGCTCTCAGTATGTGATCAGAAGCATTATCCTCCCCTATCCCATCCAGAAGGCACACGGAAATGTAGATTGATCGGAACGCCGTAACAGAACAGGCGGGGACTATGGTTGAATCCTAAGAGCCATCGCCTTCATCAATAGAGAATAACCAATCCCACTCCATTTCTGTACTCACCAGAATGGAAAGAAACCATCATATAGCAAGCTTTTTGTCCCCGAATCTTATTTGCTTCCCAGGGGGCTGTTCTCTACATGTAATTACAAACTGATTATTCCGACGACACGCGAAAACTTGAATGACCGGAGTGCCGCAACAGCAACACTGGTAGGAACTGTGGTTGAGTTCCTAAGGGCCAACACCGGCCACAGTACAACCCTTCCTAAGGAAGTACGTTCCATCATCGATGGGATGATCCAGACCCGCACCTTTTCGTGTACCCACAGAGGTGGCGAAAATCAACCACCATACCGGAAGCTTCTCATCATCAATTACGAGTTTCCCCCCGTGGGGCGTACTCCACAAGTAAGTCAGCCATCTGACTCTCTGACCGGCCACGAAGGCACACGGATTTAAACCATAAAACTGAATGACCGGACCGCCGCAACAGCAACACTGGGGGGAACTGTGGTTGAGTCATAAGGGCCATCACCGGCCACGGTACAACCCTCCCCGAAGGAAGTACGTCCCGTCATCGATGGGAGGAGTCAGATCCCCCACCTGTTTGTGTACCCTCCAGGGTGGCGAGATCCAACCACCATACCGGAAGCATCTCATCTCCATTTCGTGGTGAGATGCCCCCCGGGGGTTTCTCCACAAGTAAATCTAATTTTTTAAATATAGAACATTTTTAACATTACAAAGGCCATATGTCATATAGATTTAGAAAATACTCGAATTGATAACAGCAATCTTTGCTAATAAATCTATTAAATTCCCGAAATCTTTGTTTAAATTTAAAATTTCTTTTTTTTAATATGATGTGTGAGAACTTTCATAATACTTCTTCAAAGGAATAAAAGTATATATCAGTTTAAATTTATCTCTAGTGAGAGGGAAAAAAACAACAACCCAGTATTTTCATAACAAAAATAGTTTTTTTTTTTTTTTAAAGTTTAAGTCAACATTGTCTTTCTTTGAGATATTATTTCCTTAGGTATCGAAATAATGATTTCTTTAGAATATACTTGCTTGATAAATGGGCTAGAAGATATTTTACTCGAGATATTGATGTCTCATAAATAATTCTCAGCTATCGCTAGCATATTTATTATAATGAAGGATGGCAATTTTTACTATGTAACCAGAATTTAAATCTTTTATATTCAAAAATGGAAATCCCTCATCAAACATTTTACAAAGAATGACAGTCAGTTTTAAAACTTGCCTTCCCTTGCTGAGGAATCCGTATTTAAATGAGCATTGAATACATACTGGCGTTTAAGCTTCATTTAAAAAGTCAAATATACACTTTGGGCATTTTCTTATACTTTTCAAAGAACGACATCTGTTTTTCATTACATCCATATAATGTTTTTATCCAAATAAATTTATAAATAAAATTTATAAATTTATAATCAGTTTACTTTGTTTGAAAAATATTTGCGCATCTAAATAGGGATTTTAAAAAATTAGACAGTCAGAGGGTTAAATGTTATTTTGAATTTTTTCCTCTTGTTCTTCATTAAACTTTTCTCAAAAACTTTTCAGCTTGGATAATAGCATCAACATAAGAAGTTTAAAAAAACGTGTATGGTACAATATTTAATACTGAAATACTGAATATACTTTAAGTACTGAAGTTTCTAGTAGTATTTTTGAAAAACAACTATTTTCTTATTATCATAAAACACATTATCACATAAAATTAATATATTTATATATATTTATTCAAACAAATCTGTTTCATTTCTTTTGTTAACCACCAAATTTTGTGCTCATATTTAAAGAATGTATTTATTTTGCATAATAAAAGAATTCATATTAAAAGAATTCTTTGAATATAGGCATTGCAATTTTATTTATATAGATATTGTCTTAGAACTCTCTATTCAAAGAATAATTATAAAATTTGATTTATTTCTTCAGTTTTATTTTTAAGGTCATAGGCCAAATTTCAACTATCCTGATTGTTTGAGTTCACTTAAACATTATTTTAAAGGCAAAATGGCGATAATTTCAAAAAAAATTTCAGGAATATTTGAAACACCAAACTGATCAAAGTCTCAATAACTCATTTTTTGACAAGATGTTTTCTATATGCATCTTTCGCTTATAATGTAAAAGTAAATTAAGTAAATAAATTTATAAATAGTGTAAAAAGTACTTGTGTAGCATTAAATATATAGTACTTAATGTTATACTTATTAAATAAAATGCAGATTGTAAATTTTATATAGGGATTTTCATACCATTTTCATTTTTAATTTGTGGAGGAGATTTTATAAATGCCAATAATTTCAATCAATAAGTTCAGTAATGCCAACAATTTAAATTGTTAAGCGTCAATAAAGTCAATTTAAATTTTCTTTATGAAATGTGTTTGGAATGTTGTTGAAACTTATCATTAATTTGAAAATATAAATTAAACCGATAATTTTGATAAGTATATATATATAAAAATTCAAGTGAAAGAAGTAGTCATTCACTTTTTTAACGCTTTTTATTTTTTTAAATTTCCTGGATGTAGTCCGATTTTTAGCTTTGGTTAAGATTTCTTTGTCCGAGCCATGACGGAAATAGAACAAAATTTGCAAATCTCAGCGTTTTGATTCTGTGAAATCCGAGTTGAAAAAGTAGTAGTTGAGTAACTCCGAAGTTAAAGTTGCTATAAGTACAGAGTTCGAGCGATTAGGAAATTATTGTGGAATTAATTTGGAATGATTACATATGTATTTGTGTGTAATAATTTCTCATTAACGCATGTTCTAAAAATAATCCTATAATCACTTGATTCTTCACTTAAGCTTCTTAATTGTACAGGCTATTATTTTCCAACAGAACCAAAACGCTGTGTCGGTAAATTCCTTTTTGAGAGTATATAAGTTCAAAATATTTTCTCACGATCTCGTTTTCCTCATTTTTGTCATACTATTTGGTTCTCTGTGCTATACTGTTCATGGTTTTTAAGAAGAAATTTTGATAGCAGATAAAAATTGGACTATTACATTAAATCATGAAGAATAAGGATTTTAAGGAAATCCATATCTGTTTCTAAAGAGTAGGCTTTATATACACATATATAATTGATTACAGTTCTATTGATTTAAAAGTTTCCTGTTTTTTGATGCAAAAAATATAATTTCTATCCTAAAACAATAGTATTTACTTTATAGATTTAATAATACTAATAAGCAAAATGAATTTTAGGTGTAATGCTGAAACACTTTTCTTGTATGTTGTCTGCATTTTTAATAATCAGTAATTAAGTGCATAAGTTATTCTCTCTAAACTTGCGTGAAATTTAAATAACTTTATCACTATCTTTCTTATTGTGTTTGTTCTGCTACAACGCGGTATTTAATTTCACGAAGAAAAATTCCTGCTAAGTTTGAAAAATTTAGGGAAGAAAAATTATTCGACTCATTAATTACCGATAAAGATTGTTATTTTAAGAGCTAATGAGGAGAAAGGAAATTGTTTAAGCAGAAATAGTTGAGTCTCATGTTTAAAGAACTCTTCCATGAAAATTTAGTTCCCAGTCACGTAATTTCAGTTCATTTTCTGAAGTATATCATTTGTTTACATAAATTAAAATATGGAGAAAATCTATTTTTTCATAGTTTAATAATTTTAACTCATTGTATTGAGTTAAACAGAATTCTAAAATTAATGTGTTACTTTTTTTTTTATTGTGGAATGAATTAAAATAATTTTATCGACAGAGCTGCTTGATTGTACTTTTGTGAGACAAAAACATTATTTTTAGAAAATTAAATATATGCCATACTTAAATTGACACTTAATTAAATATATGTACAGAAAACATATTTTAGTAATAAAAAAGTTACTTTTCTTAGATAATGCAACACTGCTATAGTGGATTATTGGATCATTGACGATTACCAGAAAATCCTCCGTTTCTGCGACTTCTTCAACTAAATACATTACCGCAACAAGTTTTTTCTCTTATATATTTCTTTCATTCCATCAAATAAAATTTTTACAGAGCTTACTGGAATACCAGTGGATATTCTTTGAATTAGTTTAATTTGACGAAATAGGAATTTTGATTTAGAATATGCACATTTCTGAGTTTTAATTCATAATTTTATGAATTAATATAAAAAGCATTTAATTATTTTAATTTGGAAATAGATCATTATTTCAATCCATTTTTTTGTTTTCAGCTAATTTTTCTGATAAATAAGTTATTTTAATAATGACTATTTCATATAATAACATAATTAAAATAATATGCAGCATAATGCCAAATGAGTCTAAAAAAATAAATTGCCATGATATTTAAATTTGTATAAACTGAGTGATGAAAAATAATTGTTGAGAATTCTTTATTTTCTTAGCTCTGATTGTTTCAGTAAATTAATTTATAGTTTTTGAATGTTGAATACTGCAAACGATCACATAAAGAGTGAATGAGTTTCTGTGCATTTTAATGCTGTAGAAAAATAATATATTAGTTGTATGTGCACAGAGAGTTCTTTTTTTTTTGAAGTTGTGAACTCTATTTTAGTAAAATTCAACGTTCTTTAGTAGCGCGTAATGATACGTCACATGACTTTCTGAAATTTGTTGATTTGATTAAATAAGTATAATGTTTATATTTTTAATTTTCTAATGAATTATTTTATGATTTTTTTAAAAAAATATTTGAAACTATATAAAAATTCTTATGTAAAGCATTCAAACAAATTTTCTGAAACATTACCATTAAATTTATTAACTTCTGAAAAATATAAAGAAAAATATATCTTGTTGCTGGAAGGAAAAATATCCATATTTTTGCATTATAATAAATACTTTATAACTCATAAAAAGAATTTAAAATATTGTTTATTTTTAATTTGTTTGTGCTTTTTATCATCTCTTTCGACAAAGAGGAATATGATTTCACTAAAAAATTTCTAAAATGCAATAAAAGAATATCTAAAGAATTTTTTTAAACTTTTCTTTTTAAAGTGAAATTCTTTATTATGAAAATTGTTTATATAAACTGTTAGAAGTGCAATGAAAATAGTTCTCTGCATCTGGATGAAAAAAAAGTCATATCTTTTTTCCCTCTCACTTCCGGTCAATA
Source organism: Argiope bruennichi (assembly GCF_947563725.1). Classification (NCBI taxonomy): domain Eukaryota; kingdom Metazoa; phylum Arthropoda; class Arachnida; order Araneae; family Araneidae; genus Argiope; species Argiope bruennichi. Next base: position 78,958,210 of record NC_079152.1, read on the forward strand.
AATCAAACAATTTATTGTAAAGTTAGCCTCAAACAAAGCCGACAAAAGCATTTTTTCAATCTCGACTCTATTTCTGAGCAATAAAAAATAGATTTCAAATATTAGTGTTGTTTACATTACATGAATTAGTACTCGTTTTTTTAAAATTAACTAAAGTCATCAAAGACTTTAAAATAGTTCTCTGCATAGTAAACACTTTGTGATGAGTCACAAAATGAAAAACTGGTTTGGAAGATTTTTTTCTGTTAAAACATAAACTTTTTAGCGTATGTGCTTTTATTTCGTAAATGGGTGAAAACAAATTGAAAATAGCTCTGTAAAAGCAAAGTGGAAATATTCTTTCCATTTTCTTAACCGTTAATAATAACTTCAAATAACTGACGAAATTTGAATTTTCTTTTCAATATCTGATCTGATTCTGTGTTTAAAAAAAGCCCAATATTGTTTTCATTATAATACATTATTAGCATTCATTATTTCAGTTCACTATTATGTTTATTGTAGAAGTTGAAACATTTGTAAAGACGCGATCATAAATATTTTTATCTTTTTAAAATTTTTTTCAACGTATTTATTTCTTGTAAAAGACAAAAAACGACTTTTTAGACTTTTTTTTAAAAGAAAACTTATTTTATTTCATGTTTGTAAAGAAATAAATTTGTTCAATTTTTCACTGATTTTCTAACATGAAAGAGTTTTGAAAACGTGCGCATTTATATGTTTTTTTAATGATTATTCTCTGTTATTATATTTTCGAATTAAATTCTCAGTTGGTGGATTAATTTTAATCTCCTATGAGTGACTCCACTTGATAGTGAATTTGTTAAAAAATGTTTTTATAATATTTGTTCATTAACGCGGAGATCTAAAACTAGAAAGTTAAACATAATTCAAATAAAAAATTTCCCCTATTTAGTGAATGAATTAAAGTTTTTCAAAGCTGCTTTATTGAAATTATTTGAATTAAATTTCAAACTAAGAAAAATGACATGACTAAAAAAAACTAAGCACCGACAATTATTGGAAACTCTGTTATCACTTGTTGGGTAGAACTGATATAATTAAAATATTCTTCTCAAGGAATGAAAAAATATTAAACTTGTTTATAGAACAAAAAAAAGTCGTATTACTTAAACTATCATACTCAAATAATTTATTTTGTCAGTATTAAAAGAAATAGCATGCCACCAGTAAATTTAAATAACGTTGGTTAGCAAATAAAAAGTATTTATTATATGTAAATAACTGAAAAATCGGTTGACTTAAGAATGTTTATCAACAGCTTAATTTTGGTAAGTTGCTGTAATTAATGATTTAATTTGACTAATTTAAAAAAAATGAGACGATGATCCATTTTTTTTTCATTTTAAATGTTTTTATTTAAAAATATTACACTTATCTTCCTTGCATTTTATTTCCATCCATTTCTTTCCGAACTAGGAAGAACTTTTTTTTGAACTAGGAAGGTTTTGAATGACACTGAAAAATAATTTGTTATTTATATAATTGCTGAAAGACTATATTTTTAAGGTATAATTAGGACAGCATTTTAATTGTTCACGGTTAACAGGTGTCTAATTATGGAAACTTTAGATGCAAATTCTTTTTCTGTTTATCCTAAGCTTCTCTTGTATGTTAAAACTTCCTTCCTTTTGAGTTTTCTTGGTAACTTTTTGACAGGTAAATGATTTCTAAGAAAAAAGGTTTCTGTATTCAATTTGTTATTTTAAGCTCTACGTTTTTCTTTTTAAAGCTAAAGCGTGGATACTTTCTTTTCCCTTTCATTCTGCGTATGTCAACACCGTTAGTAAATGCCTTACAAAATAATTACATCTTCATGTTATTGCATAACATTTAGCATATCAAATATCATGGTAGATATATCGTACAATATTTTGTACATATAGATATACAAGTTAATTCAAAATAATCGATAAAATGATCGGAAAATCAGAGTTATAAAAAGAAATGAAAATCATATAGAAACATAGAGTCAGAAATGATGTAAGGGGAAATGTCTTTTATAGAAATAATTAATGTACAAAATGATACGCAAGGAAATATAAATCGGGAGTGAAACCAACAAATCTAGAGTCCAAAATCTTAGACTCCCATCTCACCCATGGGAATCTCCATTTTAATAGAGAAATAAATTATCAATATAAGAAGCATTTGTGAGTAGAATGCCTTGAATTATAAGCATAACAGATATTAATAGATTGACATTCGACTGAAATGAAATGATTGAAATTTTTTTGTCTCTGTTAATATTAAAGAAGTTCCCCCGGGGCGCACCTCGAAAAGAGGACGAGATGCTTCCGACATGGTGGTTGGATCTTGCCACCCTGAGGGTACATAAATAGGTGGGGGTTTGGCTACTCCCATCGATGACGGGACGTACTTCCTTCGGGAAGGGTTATACCGTGGCCGTGATGATCTTTAAAACTCAACCAAAATTCCCGCCAATGTTGCTGTTGCTGCGGGAATTTTGTCATTCAGTTTTCTTTATGAGTGTGCCTTCGGACGGGTAGGAGAGTCAGTGATACGACTTAATATTAAAGAAGAATATATGTGTTTCTCTGTATTGGCGCTCCACAGATCATAGGTACAAAATTTGGCACAAATATGTTTTGGAAAAACGAAATATTCAACTTGGATTATTTTTTAAATTTTATTTTGAAATTTAATTAATTTTGAATTAAGCGTTTTTTTTTTTTTTTTTTCATTTTTCAGCTCTAGTTTTTAACTGAACAAAAATTATTTTTTTTACCGTATTTTAAATTCAAATATATTTATATTTCTTTCGAATTATATAAATTTTGTTGTCTTCTAATTTTTCTGTCAAAAATTTCAGCAATACTTCTCATTGTTCCAATAATTTCATTTAATTTTTGCAATGAATTGTTGATTTTCTTCCATTGCTGAAAGCAAAGGGAGAAAGATTCTGTTTATTATCGGCGCAGTTCATGTGAGAATTGAATAAGTGAAATTATATTACCACAGGAAACAACGAGTGATTTTTACCGATCGCCGGTAAAAATACTTTTACTGATACAAAATGAGTTTTTACTGATACCTAATATTTGACTCCATTAGGAAGGTTGCAGAACAGATATGTATAGCACGGCTATAGCGTCTATCACAGTTTGAGTTTTAAAATAATTTTTTTATGAATTTATGAACACAAACATATCTCCTTCAAATCAGAAATCGTCAAGGGCGATTAAAATTTTCTTATAGCATCATACTTATTTTTATACTTATATTTTTTGATGTTTAAAAAATTAATTATATAACTGACTTAAATATTTCTCCAAATTTACAAGACTACAAATTACATTAATACCAATTTATGACTAAAACATTACTGTGAATATTTTCAATCTTATGAGTGTTATCAACATAATTTACTCCGTTTACTAATATCGCTTGACATTATTTTTTTATTCATCTGTTTGGGTATGATTAGTTCATCAATAAATTAACAATATCTGGATATATACATACCTTATTTTAATGTTATAATAGTTGTTTAATCGATATTTTGACGTATATGTCCTTAATACATGCACATTTTCACACAAATTAGGAAACACAATAGATACGAGACATACCAGACTTCTAGGGAAATTTAATTATTTCAAAGCTTTAACAAAGGTTTTAAATTAGCTTCACGTCTTTGAAACTGGCAGCTGTGATTCTAAAGGCGGTTCTAAACTAATAATCGACCCAAGTTAGTAAATGCACATACTTTGACGATGAAAAGTTAAGCTCTTGCCATAATTTCTAAGCTTAGGTGCTAACTTAGACGTATTCTTAATACGTTAAAATTACTGCATGACTGAAGTGTTAAAATTATATTGATATTTGTGTAGAAAATAATAATAATATATCTTTTATTTTAGAAAGATAAATAAACTCTACATATGTATTCTAAAAGTTTAGTATAATGATATATTTAAATATTTTAAAATTCCTAAGGTTTTCATTAATTATTAGTTCACCAGAATAATAACTATTACGAAAAAAATGGAAAGAAAAATAGAAGAATTAAGCATTATTCAGATATTTAAATGGTTATGATGTAAAATTATTAATAATAAAAAAATAGTTTGTAGTTTTAAATATATTAATATTCTTGAATTAATTACTCGGATAGTATGACAACAGTATCAATTTCATCAAAAGTCATTTTATTTCCTCTGTTGCCAAAAATCAAAATAAGATCCCCAGAACTAAAGAAATTACAGATTCTTTTAAAAAATATATTTATGGCAATTTACAGTTTAGTAAATAGTTTTACGATTAATAAACTTTTGAAGATTGATATTTTTTTTTAAATTCTCAAATTTTATCCATACAATATTCAAAAATATTTATTTGCATCATCGAACACAACTGATGTGAAACTAAAAATTTATTTCTTAGATAAAAAATAAAAAAATTTTTAAAAAGTTTCATTCAAATATAAAACATTAGTTAGTTCATTTTCCAGAATTTATGCCATTTAATTTATAGCTTTATGGAAGTCAATAATTTTAATCATAAAACATTTATTTTCCGGTTGCACTATGTTCAATAAAATACCTTTAAGCAAAAAGGAATTACAAAGTTAGCTCATTTTTTTAAACTTTTGTTTTATTTTTTTATTTATGAGAAAAAATGTATTGAAAGAATCACTCATAAATCGTTAATATCTGCCACCAAACACTACGTGAAAACAGTTATGCCGTTGAAAAAAATTCGAAAATGTTTTCCAGGTACTTTTCGCCATACAAACAATTTCGCCATCGACAACTGGTTTTTTCTACGAATGGATACGTAATTCATAAAATTGGAGCTATTTTCCATCGTCGTTTTTATATATTTCTATTCCAACGATTACAAAATTCGATAGAAGTGTGCAAAGTTACTTTTCACGTTGTCAGTATATTTTGATTTCGATAATAATTTCCGGAAAATTTGGCCGAAGAAACTATTTTAGGACAATAAAATTTAATACTTTATCCATTTGTTCTAGCCAGAATTATTATTGAACTACATTTTGTATTAAAAATATTTCTTTTCTATCACAATTACAGTAACTAGAATTCTAATAAATATAAATAATTGTCTAGTATTTGTACTGTCACTGAAAGAAAAGACTGAGTGTATTTTAAATAAAGCGATATCTAAAGATGTTTATATTTTATTGAGCATGAATACTCTAGTCTCTGGAAATTTAATTCGCCTGCTTTTAAATTTTTTTGCAAGCGAAACTTATTTAATTTAATTTTAAAATATTATAGGTAATAAATAACATGGAAACCCATGTAACCATCTTCACTCCGTGTTCCTCTATCAAATTTTGTATTTTATTTGAAACCTTAGTATTTTTTGTTTATAGTTTTTTTTCAATTTAAAAAAATCTTATTAGGGTTGACCTAACTTTATTTGTGTGGAAGGTTGATACACATGACTACAAGAAAGGAAATGAAATATACGAGCAAGCTCTACTTTTACGAAATGGATTACTGCAAGCAACGTAAGAATTTTCTATCTGAGGATCTCTCAGCTGTGCAAGACCTCTACCAGCAAAACGTTTTTCTGGTACAATGAATCTGTTCACGGATTTCGTGTTCTTCCTGTTTTATTCGAATCCATTCGCAAGAGTATTGAGTAACTTTATGGATTCCTATCCAGTCTTGAATATAAGAAGCACTTCTCCGGAATATTTTTGGATTGGCGTTTCACATCAATTGAAATAAAAAAAAAATAGTTGAATCGTTTCTAGCTGATAGTTTTTTAGAAATGTTGACTTCTAAAAAAACAAACAAACAAAAACTATTTTGCTCTTTTCTCGAGATGCAAAGAGTGTCTGTTTTCTTCTTTGGTACTAAAAATTGTTCGTTTCGTGTTTTTATGACTACATAAATCAACAGTAGGCATAAAATAAATGTAAAATCTTTTGAAAAGATCAAAACACAAAGAGCATATAAGACATTTTCTGAATGTACAATTTTGATGATGTTTAGTTAAAGTTTATTGCTTGGATGTTGCCATAGAGATAGATTCCAAGGAATTTAGTCTGAAATTTTCTCCTTAAACCACTGAACCAAAAGTTTAAAGAGTTCAGCCTTAAAGCTGGCCTGTCACATGTGGATATAGCTGTATATCCTACGCCTGGGCTGACTCGGCAATCGTGACTGGTTGAAAGCCCTGTCTTCAAGATGAAAAGACCCAAAGTTATCGTCAAGAAATAATATATTTTTTAGAATAAAAGATATATGGCCAAATAATGTTAGACGTTTAGGTTCCCATGATAGTGAATTCTTTTCGTTTATGGTATCTATAGGAATAGGTACTGAAAATTTCGATTCAGAGTCTGACGTTTAAAATACTAGACGTAATACCTAACTGTTGACTCAAAATTGTAATAAGTCCATAATGACATAATGGCATTTTCTGGCATTTTCATTTCAGTCGCTTTTCTGAGGTTTTGCCACTGATTACTTTTGATCATTTTACTATTATAAATTTCCAGGATTTTATTTTTTTCTTTTGTTGAATGAAATTAACAAATAATAAGTGCATATTTGTGCAGTATCAGCTAACACATTAATTACTGTGGCATTGCCAAAAAAAGATTCGAAGAAAAGAATATTTCACTTTTCAATAACTGTTTGAAAAAGGATATGACAATAGAAAGGGCTTTAAACTGGTTTCTTTTTGTTTGCAGATATAATATAATTTAAGAATAAATCTGAGAAACTACAATGAGTGGTCTGTTGATTAAAGATTCCCCTTTTTTGCACTATATTTCTTAAATAATTTTATATGTATTTAATGATTAATTCAAATTCAAAATAATTTATAGATGATACATTGTCTACATCCATGTATTCATATTATTTATTGCGACGAAACTCAACTTTGAAGAAAAAATGCTCCATATCTCTAATTAAAGACATGGTTCTTTTTTTCTTGTTTTAATCGCATTTTAGCGAGAGTAATATAAATAAAGAACGGCATTTTTATATTTTTAACACAATTTTATTTTAAATGATTGAATTAACATTCTCCATATTTAAAATGGGCTATCTCAATCCATTATTTAGATGATCTCGAGGAAATAAACACGTTTTCAGTGTTTTGAAGACTCAAAGATTTTATCTTCAAAACTTGTGGTACTCAAAAATATTTATAGTGTTGAAATTGAAAATTTTTAACGAAATCGCTTTTCGTTTTCGAATAACGAAAAATGGACTATAAAATACTATTATAATTTTATCTGTAAAATATTTTTTGAAAAATTGGTAATAAACTTTAATTGATACTTTAATGATCACTTTACTCTTTATCTCTTTGTTTCACAGATTTTAGCAAAATTTTTTGTTGGTTTTATTCATACAAGATCATTTAACTAATAAAAAATTTACCTTTGTATGAAAATTTATATTTCACATTGTTTTTTTGTTCAAAAATTGCTTATTGTATTCACTATTTACTATAAAATATTTTCGTTATACGGAAATTAATGAAACCACTATGAAATTCTTTGATGAAGAATTAAAAAAAATTTTTTTTTCAAATTTGAAATGTGAAAAGAATGGAAGTGAGGAAATGTGCCATGCGTTGCAATTTTACTGTAAACCAAAGTGGCTAACTGATATTATTTCCAAAAGGTGCCCGCGCCTTCGAAATCAGGCCTTGTTATTGAGAAATAATTCAAAATCAAGCTAATCTTGTTGATTTAAGTATCTTTTCCTCCTGTTGATGTGAGAATAATAAGAAATAATAGGAAAATAACGAAAATAACGGAATTGTTTCTGAGCAAGAAATTACTTTATCGTGTTTCTTTCTTTTTTTTATATATGCATTGTTTTTATTATTGGTCATTGGATACTTGAATAAAATAGTATTTATGAAATGAAAGCGATGTTGAATGTAAAATCTTATTCATATTTTCATGCGGTGATAAATAAAACCTAAAAGAATACAAACGCTAACTCGGCTAAAATTCTTTCAAAATCAGCGAATTTCCACTTCTCCATTCTTTTTCAAAGTATGATCTTTCAGTTCATCATTATGAGAGCTATAACAGGGGGAAATGGTTCCCTGATATCGTCTAGGAAATACCTGCCATCAGCAAGAATAAAACCCACAGTCCAAACGACCAACTGAGGCTACAAACTCAATCTAAAAATAGTTCTTTAAAATTGGGAAGAAGTTGGAAACTGCCTGTCCGTCCGTTAGCCATCCCCTTTCCAATAAAGAGCTCGAACGATATGAGCTCCATACCTACGGAATATTTTTTCTCTCCGAGATCGACTTCTTTGCCAAAAAAAGATATCAACAGGAAAAGAGGGAAGAAGAACGACCACTTTTCTAGCTTTATAACCAATTCTTCTTCCTGTCAGGGCAGGAAATTGGATCTGACCGCCAAAGAACTTTAATTCGTGAAAACCGCGTCAATCTATGTTAAACGTGGAACTTTCTTAGTCTCAATTTATAGAAGCTCTTCGAGTAAGATAGAGTTGGTGTGGAAGCTCAGGTTTCAAGTGAAATAGTAAGGTTTTGATTGAAAAAATTACTAAATTTTTTTGTATGTAATTTTTATCGAAAACTAGCCGCGTTTGGTGACCTGTCGGTTAGTAGGGGATATTGATTATACTCAATTTCAGTTAAATGTATCCATGTTTCTGTTATATTATCAGGCATTAATGCTGTGATATTTTAATTGTCTGATATATCTTCTGTGCATTGTGTACATGAACTTTTCTAATGGAGACCAGTCCTATGACATTATAGCGCTATTAAAAAATTAGTGCTATTCATCGATCATCTAAATTTCGCGGTATTGTAACATTACTTTTTTATTAATTTGTAAGCTACACAGATATTAAACAGAATCCTTCCTCTTTAGATTCAACAATGGAAGAAACCCCCGCTATTAAATATATGATAAAGCGATGAGAATAGTTTGAATTTCAAGGCAACAATGTAATCGATTAAAAATTAAGTAAAAAAACCCGCCAAAATTCAGTTTAATTCTTAATAATTGATTAAAATTATAAATACAATTTCAAAAAAATTGTTCCAATGTGCTCATTTCCATTTTCCAAATTATATATACCCAAATTTGGTACCGATAGGTCAAACGGTCTGTTGAATCATTGTTGGGTCAAACGGTATGTTTTGGAGTCCAACTCCAACACACAGGCATATCCATTGTTATTATTAATAAAGACTTTATTTAACTCATACACGCATTTATATAAATAACAACAATGACAGTTGGTTTCAGTATTCTGAGATGACCATTTTTCGACGATTCTATCTCCTTAAGGGGAGAGACGTGGAAGGATAAGCTCATTTCCGGAATTCTTCGTCATTCTTTGACCTTGATTTTCGCCCAATTAGTACTTTTTTGCTCAGTTTTTTTTCACATATATGTGAATATCGTGTCGTTTCTTAATTCAGTCTGAGAGTAATTCGAGTATATTTTATTGTTAAATGTAAACATTCCCTCCTTTTATCTTTCCTCTCACCCCTATTTTGACGACTTAAACCCATCCTAACGCATGCGCAAAAGCGCAGAGGATTTTAGAATCAGTTGTCAAACAATAGCATAAAAATATATAAAATGAAAACGAATAGAAAGTATTAAAATTTATTTTCGTTATTATCGTTTTATTATCGTTTATTCTCTTTTATTTATATTTTAGAATCTGCTTCGCATTTTATATATATATGAAAAAAAATTCGTGTGGGTGTGTTTGCGGTTTACATTTGATCTACAGCTACCAAAATATCCAGAGAACATATGTAAGACAGTTAAAAATAACTAGGCTTTATGGATGAGAAGTTGGAAGAATCACGGTTATGAAAATATATAAACTGGAATTAAACATATTCATTTTCCCACCCGAAACAGTTGTTTACCAAAGCTAATATATATAAGCTATAAGGATTTAATGGTCTCACTTGTATATTATTTATATTTCTCGTATACGACATATATTCGTCCTTCGTTTATCTTATAAACTGTTCAGTTTTAATTCTTAATAAATTGATTTAAAGTTTTAAAAATTGAAATGAGGAAAAAAATTGGAATATATATAAAAAAATAAAATCCTTAAATCCTGGCATCCTTATAAAAAGATAAGTAAAAAGCATTTTAATTATTCTTATGTTTTCTGATTTTCAGCAATGCAAGCTGGATTCATCCATCCATACATCTAGATTACAATACTTTAATTTGTTAATCCCTTCAAAAAAATAAAAATTTAATCACAATGCCGGGAAAAATATTCCTACATATAATTATATAGGAAAACAGAAGGCTATTAGTAAATGAAAAGTTTTGAAAAATTACCAAAAATAAAAACACTACCGAAAGAATTTTGAACTGTTTTTTTTAAGTGATTCTTTCATTACTTTCAGCATTAACGTAATTTTTTAACAAAAGAATTTTTGAGTGCACATTAAAAAAATATGGGGTATCAAATCCATTAATAAAATGCTTGATACAAAGGAGTAAGCAAAGTATTTTCAACAAAGTTTATAGATCGAAATATATTATTGGACTCATCAAAATATAATGCTATTCTCTTCCTTTGATAATATTTCTTTAAATTTTCAACTCAGAACATTTTTTTCATCAAATAAAATGTTTTTATTTTATGCAGATTAAAAGTTTTTCCAAGGAAAAGCTTTTTCTACATAACTATTGTGAAATTTATTACTAGTATCAAGTATGGTAATCGGTTTTAACGAAAAGAAAATCTTACTACTTTACAAAATCTTATTTAATCCAACAATATATAATAACAAGGTTGTAACATTCCATTACCTACAAACTGGCATTTTATAAAAGTGGTTCTGAATAGTTTTAATAATTAATTTTATAAATAATTTATTTCTATTCGTCCGTTTGTAATAAGAAAGCTGTTTAAGTAATTATTACATTAACAAAACTATCATAATTTCTAACTGAAAATGTAACACCAAAAAACAATTTTATAATCAATTTTCTTTTTTTCTTCTTTTTATTTATGTAAACTTATTTTTTAATCATTCAATCAAAAATAAAAATAAATAATTCAGAATAAATTAAATAAGGAATTCTTCTAAATTATGTTTTACTTATAACAGTTTTATTAAAACATTATTGATTATTAAAAAATATTTCACTACCGCAACTGCTTATCAAAAACATATGCCACTATTCTTTTAAAGAGTTTATTGAAAATATTATTTAATTAAAAAAAACTGCAAAGTAACTCAAATAAACACCAAATTTCAAACAATAAAAATGCATAAAATCATATTACTAAAGCTTACGCCGAAGAATAAACAATATTTTTTAAGGAAAAAAATTATTAAGAGTATCTTTCTCTTTCACTATATCAAGACGCTGTTTTTCTAACTTTCAAATTTGCTTCAAGCTCTTCTTTATTGCATATATGAGGATTTTCTTTCCGATATTCTCGAGGTGTTGGTGCGATATCAGATTGCTCTAGGTCATTTCCTGAATGGTGAAGATTCTTCTGGTGAATCAATATTAAATTTTCACCCAAGCGAGCATCCGACGAAATTCGATGGAATAGAATAAAAAAATTCCAATGCACAACAATTTATCATTCTGGCATTTGATTTTTTTTCTTTTTACTGTTTTGCTACCCCAAACTTAATTAGAGAATAAAAATTTCCAAATAAAAGATATTTCTGAGTAGGATGTTTCGATTTCTTTCTCTTAAGGAAGAAAACATTGCGTTTAAAAGGATCAATTATTTCTTTTTCTTATTAATTAAAGAAATTCATGAAAATTACTAGAAGGAAGTTTCGTACGTTGGCAATCGTGAAATAAATATAAAGGTAGAAATGTTTTGTCGAATGTTACTATATAATTGTGAGATAATGTTGCTGCTTAATAACATATTTTGAATTTATGAATTAGGAAATTTCTTTTTTCTAATGAATGGTTGAAGGATTTAGCTGTACTAAAAACACAACAATGTAATTTGAAAGAAGAATTTATATCGTAGGTTTGATAATATGTAATTTTTAGAAATGATGATACAGATTGCTATTTCTATTATGTTTTTATCGCAAGAAATTAGGATGATTTCTTAAAGAAGTAATTGAAAATTTAGAGGTACAGATTAAATTCCAATAATGCAATAGATCGGTAATAATTTTTCAAAGCACAGCAGTTCATAGGACAAAATTAAAAGCTGACAACTATTTAAGTTAAACAACAATGCGTCATTTCAATGCTAAAAAACATGCATTTTTGATTAAAATCTGTTTTTCTGAAGATTATTTTTGAGAGATTAGTATTGAAAAATAAAACATTTTCAGTATTTAATTATAATAACCATTAAAAGCAAATAATAGCGTTTGCAATTGTATTGGTGAAGTCTTAAATTAGGGGACAATCGTTGTGAATCAAAGAAGGCAATTTGGAATATATGAGAAATATTCCTAATCAAATGTAAGGAGAAGCATTAAAATAAACTTCTCTACCAGGAAATATATTATTAAAAAAGACAAATACTTTTAAATTTTTAAAAAATTTCCTGATAGATGTATGTAACATGATAACCAACTTTAAACTCAAAATAAGCCTCCGCCAAAATTACTCATTGCACAGTATAACATAGAATACTTTCTGTCTATCAAATTCTTTTTTTTTTATGTTCATTATCTTATGCTGTTTTAAATATTATTTATTTCACTTCAAACCTCCGATCTCTATCTTTGGGTTAAAAAACACTTGATTTGAATATAGTTTTAAAATAAGTGCTTCATAATTTCTAACATAATTATTTGATCCTAAACTTCTGTTGAATATTAAATCAAAAATTGTTCTTCAATTTTATAATAATAAAATAAAAAAAATAGTTGTGTGGGGCCCTTAAAGATTTCAGTAAAAAGACTTAATTAGTGTAACAGTTATTTATTTACAGGTTAAGTGTTACACACAGATAACTTCAATACATAATATTAAAATAATTTTAATATATATATATATATATATATATATATATATATATATATATATATATATATAAATAAGAGCATGGATCAAAGCATGCAGTATATAACATCGCCTAACCTGAACTGAGTCTTAGCTTCACAAGACATCAAATGGCGTTCGTTATCTCTAACGCCATCCGTCAGTTATGGTTAGTATTATAAGAGCGGCTACAGTTGGTCATTTTTTTTTTATCTCGGCATTCACTTGAACTTGTACTTTACCCAATTAACCACATTCGAAAGCCTCCTGAAATCTCCGATTTCCTCTCTAGCAGTTATCAAATGCATTCTGAATAAACTTGTGATTTATTAAGACTTTGCGTAACGCAATAAAATATCTGCATATTATTCTTATAGTGCAGAAATCACAAAGAATTTTACATAAAACTGTAATTCTTTGAAAAATTTCATTAAAAATTACATCAAATAATAGGGAGTAAGACATTTTTCATTAATAAATTATCTTTACACTAGTTTCTATATCATCATATTCATTCTGAGTACATAGAAGTTATTTTGAGGAAAGAAAAAAATTTAAAATAATAATTTACAGTCATATTATGACCTCATTATCAGTTGAAACATGCGTCATTTGCACGCTTTGCAACCTTAAATGGAGCATTATCTTTTGAAAGACATCTTTCATAAAGAAAAAAAAAATCCTACCAATTACTCTGTACAAGCAGGGTTGGGCGCAATTAATTCAGGCATGTATAGAGATGTATGAGAGAATCCTTTCATAAATGATGACAAAGATAATTTAAATTCAGATAGTTGCATAACTCGAGCTCATTACAAAACATATTTTTCTTAAATGTGAATGTTTAGAATACTGTTCATAATATTAATGTCTATTAAGGAGAACCATGCTGAGATTCTGTCATGAAGGCAGAATACTTTATTAATCAAAACAGTAATTGGAATAACTGAATATGAGTTGCCAGCAGGGAACTTTGGAATTAACATTTGATGTAATTCGTCAATATTTTTCTGCTATACGCATCTTTGTTTCTAAGTATTCGATTAAAATTAAGAATAACTTAAGGATGTTTTGAATGAAATACTTTAATATGCATTTTGCTGAAACTAAATTTCTGAATAATGAATCTTTAATATAATAAATATGTTCATATTTTATTATTATCATGTGAGAACATGATGTTGTTTTAGTTAGGGGGTTTGAAGCTCGAAATCGCATAGACAATAAATATTGAAGTTTGAAATCGCATAGGCAATGAATAAAGCATAAATGGCAATTTTCATCATCATCTTTTAATCGCATATATTTTTTTTACCTGCTTTTACCAATATTGCATTACTATTATGTATGTTTCTATGTTTCTTTGAAAGTGGATGCGTTTTTAAAAGGTTGACGTTCAACTATGACGTCATAGCTGTTATATCATCTCAAAATCGGACGAGCTCCAAAACCTTGTTTGCTAGCTAAAAAATTTAAAATGAAAGTTATATATATAAATAATAAATTATATATATATATATATATATATATATATATATATATATATATATATATATACAGAGTGAGAGAGAGACAGATAGAGAAGTCTCGTGATTGTTTCAAACTGGTTTAAACTAAGTTAAAATAATAATAATAAAGTTTGAGTTAATTTATGACTTAAATTAATTAAAAGAAAGAGAATGACTGAAAAAATAATAAATGGTTCTCGCATGATAACTTGAAATTTGCAATCGTAGATTTCATTTAAATTTGTTCTATTTTTTTTTTTCATTTTTTTAGAACAATAAAAAAACTTTTAAATTTTCTCATTACCGGTTCTGTAGAATAAAAATATTCTGCATCCGGACTTTTTATGCTTATATAATATTAAGGAAATGCTCAGTCCTTTATTATTTTCAACTGCATAATTTCTATTTCAGTTATATTTATCCTCATAAATCTAGAAATTTAATTATTTTGTTAAATAATATGTACTAATTAATGGATGGGGATTTAAAAAAATATATCGAATAAATTTAAAACACAGTGCAAATAAATTATTAAACTAATTGCAATCAATTATTCAAATTTGATTTTTTTTATTTTGCATCGATTAATATTTTTCATTCTTAATAATCAATTCATTCAAGATAAAATTGAATATTTCTGAAAGTACAAGTAGAAAATTTTTTGATTATAAAATTTGCATTGTTTTTAGATTCATTTTTTAAAACAATTTTTACATAATATAACACTTAAAAATCATTCAAATATTATTTCCGTACTTTATTTATCTATTCTACATCAATTTTTTTAAAGATTCACAGGCAAAAAATTAAATGTTTGCGTTTTATATTTAATTATATGAAACTCATTTTAAAATCCATCATGTCTTTTAAGTTACCATGCATCGATCTTTACTTGTAGTATATTAATAAATAATGGGCCTTATTGCAAAATAGTGAGTGAAATATACAATGTAATTACAGTTAAAGGTATTTATTACATTATTCCTGAAATGATAACATGGAATCACAATGATTTATCTTAAGTTCAAGTAGGAAAAAAGTTAACTTTCTTTTCTTAGCTTTACTTTGTTACAGTTCTTCAGAAAATTTCAGTGATACGCAGTTATATGCGGAATATGTTGTGTCTAATTAAGAAGTCCGATAATAATATCACGTATAAAATGCTGCTCACGAATACTTCAATTTTACGTGTTCATATGTTAATATTGTTATTTGTTACATGATAATATTGATTATTTAAAAAAATATGAATACCATTTATATACCATGTACTTTAGCTATATATATAGCTAAAGTACATGGTATATAAATCGCTCATATTACTTATTGTCGAATGGCAACAGTCAAATGCAAACAAATTGCTATACCAACGTTTCAAATTGCTTCTTTGACTGTTTTTATAATTTCATTTAATTTAATTCTTCGGTAATTAATATAGCTGCAAAATATTATAAAAAGGCTCTGCAGTGGGCTCGCAGTTTCCCCAGACATTCTGTTTAATGAACGAAACAAAATATGACATAAAACAAGAAAGTTTAATGTGAATTAAACAAGAAAGTGTAATCGAACATGAAAATAAGTTTAACTGTTGTCTAATAGCTATGTCATAACTATGGAAATTAATGATTCCTTTCAAAATTATTATCGCATAAAAATGTAATATTTTAAAATTCAAAAAATTGCTTTACAATTTAATTTTGTAAAATTTTTCTTCATTCTTTTTAATAAATTCTTTACATTAAACTTAATACTCAACTTAAATCAATGTTTCCAATGTTATTATGAAATTTAGACTTATCCTCCAAAACATTCAATCGTTTGATTTTGTTAATGTTAAAATTAAAATTAAAACTATTTTCTTTGAACATTAACTCCGAAATAGGATTTTAATTTTCACGTCCACTTTTATTTCGTATTTTATCCACTTTTTAATTTGTACTCGAAATAATTTGTGCCAGATTGTATTTAATTAAATTTATTTTTTATGACATATCAAATGACAAGGTAATATTTTAAAAAAGCTTTCCATATTAATATTTTGACAGTTAAAGTCAATAATCTAGACGGACAAACAAGCTAGTTGCCAAAATTGGCTAGTTTGTATAAAAAGCTCTCGTATTTTATGTATTTTTCCTTTTTTCGTCGTCCTCTTTTGGAATTTTTCTTTTTTATTCCAATTCAGTTTTGTATTTCTACTTTAATTTTTCGTTATACATTTTATCAGCATTTTTGCTCTTGATCATAAATTTCTTTCTTATATTTGTATAATTATATATATATATATATATATATATATATATATATTCTAGAATCACAGCAATAGCTAATAAAAAGATTTTACATGATTCATTCTTATGAAATTGTCGATAAAAGCATAATTCGAAAACAAAAGATCTGGAATGAGCAACCTTTATACACACAGAGACACAAACTGAAAAAAAAACTATTTCTACGAAGCGACATCCTCCATTTATCAAAAACTGTCTTTTGTAAGAGCACACTGCATCATAAGCGAAATGATCCCCCTTAATATTTCCGGACATTTATCGGAATTCCCACTTCTGTTTGATGTTCTTCAACATATTGTTCCGTAGATTGGCTCTATCGACAGGAGAAGCTCTTATAAATATCTTCAGGGTGATATATCCCTTTAGAAATCAAACAGCGAATCGCCAGAGAATTAGCCATTAGGCTCAAGTCAAGCTAATTATCGGGAAAAGTTTCAGGAGAGTCTTTTCCTAACTCTTTCTGCTTTCGACACTGTCCGCCACGTAATTACCGGCAAAAGTGAATTATTCTTACACGGGAACTTTTCTCGGTGAAATGTTCCCCGCTTTGCCATTCTTCACGTTTCAGAATGGAAAAGACTTTACAGCAATCTCAAATGTTGTACTACCTCAACTGTTCTTTGTTTCATTGTTTGAGGGTTTTTTTCCATTATAAAATGATTTGAAAATGTTTAAATTTATTAAATGAATAAAAATAAATGAATAAATAAAACCCAACTACAAGAATAAAGCTAATAAGTTTATTTAGTTGTAAAACTTTTTCTTGCGAAACAGCTTATACATAAAAACCGAAAATATCTTCTTCAAGAAAGAGAATAGTATTTTATTAAATTAGCTACTTTTATCCACCCCCCCCATGTTTCCAGAAATTAAAAAAAAATTAATTCAAATTTTCAGAGGATTTTTTTTATTTCCATTTTTGATGGTTATATTACTGTGCGTCTGCAAACAGGAAAAATAATGTTAAAGGAAATGCAACAAACTTCGTTATCTTCTTTATAATATCTTGCAAAATAATGTACCATAAAAACTAAAAAAAATGCATGAATAAAAATAAAAATAAAATAAAGTAGGATTGATAATTACTTTTGTCATGGGAGATTCACGTTAATGTCAAGTTGAGAAAAAGCACATCTTTCAAGTGACACTGATTATTTTATTATCTTTGAAAAATTCAGCGTTCAATAAAGTTTTAATGGACTAGGAAAGTTAATCAAGAATCGAAACACCAAATGAATCGAAAAAAAAAAATGCTCCTTCTCGGTTTATATTCAAGACTTTTTTACTTTTAAATTTAAAGAAGACATCTATCTATACATGAAAAAATATTCATTAAATGACTTGGATAAAAAAATTGGGAATAGATTTTGAGAATAAAATGAAATGGAGAAGGGAAAAGGTCAGGTGAGTTTGTTTGTTAATAACAAGAAGTAATGGCTTTGATGAAGTATAATTATGCATTGACACGTTTAGGAGTTTGAGGAAAAAAATATCCTGGTTTCTTCCTTTTCCTAAATATTTTTTTTTTTCAACTGATATCAGTTCAGTAAAATCTAATAAGTCCCAAAATTTAGTGATCTCTCCATTGAAAATACATAAAGCTATTAAATTACTATATAATTTGGTAGGTAAGGAGTAAAATTAATCTTGAAATATTTGAAAAGTTGTAAAAATAAATGTGTCCAGTTTATACTCCAGACATTTTTAAAGTAGTAATTCTCACTCTACGTTGAAGTTATCTGACAAGCGAAAAAAAAAGTTGTTTAAAAGTTGATAGTAAAAATGGTACTTTTATGAAAACAAAAATGTCTTACCGAATGATGAAACCATCAGAAAGAGCGAATATCAAATTTAGAACCAGAAAATTGTTTGAAAAAATGTTAAACATTTTTTTTATTTTATTTTTTATGGGTTTTTATAAATATAAACCATTTCTAAATTTCACCATAGACGTATAAAGAAAAAAGAGTATGTTAATGAATAGAAAAAGTCAATTTCAAAAAAAAAAAATCTTCCTGTTTTATAACTTAATTTAATAAGTTTAAGAAGAATTAATTACATACTGCTGTGAAACATTAATTTTAAATGCTTATTTTTTTCGCTTCTGAAAATTTCAAACATTATAATGTAATTTAATAATTATACTGTAGAATAAATTGCATAAATATTCACATATTCCAAGGAAAAATTTATTCCAGTGGAAGAAATCATATTTTTCTAAATTGATAATTACCTACAGATTTTGTTTTCAGGGATATAAAAAAATCTCATTAAAATTAATGTCAGAAATTTGCATTTTTGTTATCCAAGTATTTTCTTTATTTTGATCTGACATTAAGTGAAATATAATATATATAATACCAAGTTGACTTAGTCGTTAGTCGGTTTTTAATATCGTGCACACTAATGAGAGTAGAAAGCTATAAAATATAATGAAAAAGCGGAATCAAAATAAACAGAAATAGCTTAAGACTCGTAATTGGGCAGTTAGTTTTTTGTTAGTGTCAGATAAGGGGAAAAAAACCCTGTCAGCATAACGTTTTCAAGTATCACTGATTGCTGGGCCATTTCGCAATAGGAATTTAGCTTTTTAGTGAAATTTCAGTGAACTAGAAAATTTAATAAAAAAAAGAAAGAACAGGATATCAAAGGGCACTTTTTGTCCCCCTCTCTCTTTCTTGGTATTTTAATTAGAGTTTTTAATTTAAAAAAGTAAGAAATGTATGTATATAATACATGTATAGTCATTGAATGCTGCTTTTGACAATAGACAAAAGCTTTCGGAAAATGATGAAAGAAAGAAGATAATCTAAAACGATGAGATAGATTATTTTTATCAATGAAAAAAACAAAAATTATGCTTTAGGATATGGCATTGCAATGAATATTTCTAAGAGAAAAAGAAAATGTCGAGCATGAAGATATTTTTTTGGTGAATTTCTTGATTCCTTCTTTCCTGAGCCGTTGTTTTGTTCTTAAATATATCGGTGCAATTAAATTTTATTGAAAAATTAATATAGAGTTTTTTCTAACAAACCGTCAGTCTATAAAACTTGAAAAAAATTATAATAAATCTCATGTAAAATTAATTTTGAACTATTGCCAAGCTTGTTAAATAGCTTTGACTTTCCTTTCATTCGTTTTTGAAGAAAACATTTTCAAGAAAACGATATTCAATTTGCAAAGCCGAAATCTATAAAAAAAAGACGAAGATGTTAAAATGAGTTATAAAATTGACAGCGGGAGAATGATTTTCGTAAAAAGGAAGAAATTATAGATAAACTAAAAATATAGAAATTAATATAGTTAAAATTAAGTTAAATTTCATTTATGATTATTTAAAAGCATGAATCCTAATACTTTTTCTCATTTTACATGCTTTCAAAAACATTTATAACCTTTTATTAACTATTGAATATAGCCAAAGAAATTAAAGGAAAAGAAACTAGACATTTAAAAGAAGATGACATTGCATTTATCATAATATCCCAATTTTTTCTATTTTGATGTAATAGACTAAAAGAAATTTTAATTATTAACTTCTTAAAATCTTGCTATTATTGCATTATTTGTATAATATCTGAAGAATATTCTGTTTAATGAAATGGAATCTTATATGTTTAAATGAGTAATTCTGGTATGCAGATATAAATTTATTTCGTGAAGTTCGGAAACAGCTTGAACGATTTGGATCAGATTTTATATTTAGATAAGAGTTTGCTTTTTAAGTTTATTTATATAGGTGCATTTCCTGATAAAAAACGATTTTACACACACACACACACACACACACACACACACACACACACACACACACACACACACACACACACACACACACACACACACACACACACACACACACACACACACACACACACCTTTTTAATAAAGGCTCTAATCTAACTATTAGAGCCATTAGAGCCTTTTTCTAACTGTTCTCATGCTGACATTGTCATATATCGACATCTCATTGATTTTTGTGGTACTTCCATTGTATCCATAGGATGCTAACCTATTGGTACATCAAAATTTTGTGAGATGACGCTATATGACATTATCCGAATACGAATACGTCTTGATGGCATCCAATACCAGATGAAATTATTGTGTTTACAAATTCATATAACACGTCAAACTAAGTGCATTCGTTATTTTTTTTAATTTAAATGCTTGGTTAATATGTAGGTAAGATTGAAAAATATCTATATTTAACCAGTACTTGAATAGTATCTAAATATCCCCCCCCAAAAAAAACACAATTTTACAAAAAAAAAAAAAATATTAACGAGCAAAGCTCTGTTTCTCAGTTATTAATGGTATTATTTGTTGAATATTGAGGAAAAAACCTCAAATGGTAAAAGTTACAGTTTAGAAAAAAGCATTTCGTTAAAAAAAAGCATTTTTTATTATCATTATTTTTATCTCTTTATTTTTATAAGAATTTAGAAGAATCTGGGGACTGAATAAATCTTGCATATTTATAGTACGCAACACATATTTTATTTTACTTATAGCCAGAATGATAAAAAATAATACACTGTAAGGCTCACTTTCTTTACTATGCGTTTTTAATATCTTTCGCGACAATACTTTGCAAAAGCTGTAAAAAAAAGTAATGAGAAGGTGGAATTAATATGAAACTAAAGAAGTGTAACATTGATAATTACTTTCTGCAAGGGAGATACAAGCTGGCATCGGATCGAGAAAAAGTGAATATAAATAAAGCCTTTCAAGTGTCACTGATTACTATGCCATCTTGCAAAAAGAATACCGCTCTCAGTAAAGTGTTAATGGATTATAAAAAACTAATCAAAAGGAGGGCTGTCCAGAATGAACTAGAAGATCAACGTTACTTTTTTTCCCTTCTTCTGGTACGCGCATTCGAAAGATTTTAATTTCAGCTAGTAAGAAAAAAAATCCTCATTAAATGATACTTTTGAAAATGTGACAGTAACTATTTGTTAATAAAAAAGACTAAAAAACGTGAGGGTGTGAGCTATTTCTTGTATTAATGCGAAACAGTTCATGTATCGGAGTATGTTTTGTGATAAAGTATGTCGAGTAGAGGGAAAATAATACATTAGCACGAAAACTTTTTTACCTCCCACTTTTTCTGTAAAATGTGTTTTAGTATTTAAGAAAATAATAATTTTCGAATATTTCAAGGAGTTTATAAATTAAAAAATAATAATTTTCTAACATTTGAAGGAGTTTATAAATAAAAAAAAATTCGAATATTTAAAAAAGTTTATAAATTGAAAAAATAAAAATTTTCGAATATTTGAAGAAGTTTATAAAATAAAAAAATAATAATTTTCGAATATTTGAAGGAGTTTATAAATTAAAAAATAATAGTTTTCGTTTATTTGAAGGAGTTTAAAAATTGTTGAAGTTGTTCGAATGCACTTTAGGTTATTAAATTACGCAGCAAAATGGTGAATGAGGTACAACATTAATTTTAAAGTTTTGTTAACATATAAAAGAGCTCTGAAGACTTATTTCCAATTTTATGTAAATAAAATTGATTCTATAACTCAATATGTATCATCTAATAAATAAAAGTAAAAGTAACAGGGAAATTTAAAGTTGTCAGCTAATTAAAATTTCTTTTGAAAGAAAATGCTCTACAGAACTTAAGGAAATAAAAAATGTTTTCTCTGACTTCAGCCGACATAATTATTTAAAAAATGAGGATTTATCTTTTCGTTCATATTATAAAGAGTCACTGCTTTTCATAAAAGTGTCGCCAAGAAGTTTCGAACTGGAAAAGAAATATGTTAAGAAACTGTTGAATATTATTTTGTCTCTTTATTTATTGAATTTAATTATTTATTAATTTATCTTTATTGAATTGTTTCCTCTACAATGTTTATGTAACAGTAATCATATTTCTGGCAGGTTTTGTATTGCATTTTCAATTACTTTAATGGAATTTAATTATTAATATTTTAATATTTTGTTGTACTATTAAATAAATTGCAAATATTTTTTTCACGTTTCCTTTTTTAAAAATAATTTTTGTAAAAATAAATTAATATTTTCATAAATTTTATCAAGAAAGTTCTTTATTCAAGGAACCAAAGACTATCTTATTAAAAACCATTGAATAAAATTTGGAATTTTTGGCACTGTGTTATTTATTATTGTGTTATTTGTCGGAATAAAATATGAAGTAAATGGATATAGATAACTTTCTTTCTAACATTTCATATTTAATAAGAAAATATGTTGAAAGATACTTTTTGTTTAATCTTTAATATCCTGTCCACATATAATGAAAACTCATAATTGTATATATAAAATAGAGAAGAAACGTTAAAAGTTATTAATTCTTTTCTCAAAAAATATTCTTAATAACGTCAAATCCAGAAAAAGACGAGACAATAAAATTTTCAACTTTTACTGACTCAATGATCTTACAAGAATTCAATGTTAAGTAATGTTTTAATGAATTAAAAAAGTTAATCAAGAAATAAAGGACCAAATCAATGAGAAGAAACATATTTCTCTTTCATACAGAAGTTTAAAATTTAAGAAAATAAGTATATAAATAAGAAAAGTAAGCATCTTGCTTTTCAAAAATATTAGCTAAATTTGATAATCAAAATGATTTGACGGATGTATTTGTCAATCACATGTCAAAGCGATATCTTTCGGTATATTAGCTGATGTGATAAAATAATTAAAAGAAAATGACAGAAAGGAACAGTGACAAAACAAAGAATTTATTTTCACAAAAATTTCGTAATTTCCTTGTTTCTTTAGCCATAGATTTATGTTTATATATTTAAACGCAGTTGAATAAACTTCAGTATCGAATATCTTTCAAAAGATATCAGAATTTTGAAATATTGGCAAGTATGTTAAAGAGTTGTTCAATTTTCTGTTTTAATATTGACACTTTTAAACAATTATTGTTATGTAAGTAAAGTTTAAAAAAATGGATGGATTAAAATTGACATCAAATAAAGGGATGAATTCTTAAAATGAGAATATTTCGATGAAAAATAAAATAATAAAAACGTGCATCTAATTTTAGCAGATGGAATTGTTTGGTAAATTGCAGTACCATTTTTTTCTATTGCAGTACCATTTTTTTCTTTGTTATTTTTGCGTGTGTTGGTAACTATAGATTTTTCTGAGAATGCATTCTTACTATAGCATGTAAAAAGCTGAAGGGAAGCATTTAAATAAAAATGTTCTTGTAAATTACAATGATCTTTAAAAAACTCTCTTTTATTTTATTTCATTAGTTAAAGGAGTATAAGTTTCATATGATAAAAATTTGACATTTAAATTTTCGGCCTCATTTAAAAATATTTTAAAGAATCTTAATCATTATATTTGTTTCTTGTACAACAAACTTGTTTACTTTAACTTTTAGAAAAGGCCGATGGAAAGATATACTATTCTCATATTTTAAATATTTTTATTGAAATTTTTTCTTTCTACTCATTAAGAAAGCTTTCGTTAAAATCACTGTCTTTGATTATATTTTTTTGTTAGTATTTTATTATTCATTTGTATAAAACAAGGTGAAACATTTGGAAAGACAAACTTACTTCATTATCTACATTTTAATATCTTGCAATATAAAGCATCGAAAACACTAAAAAATTAACGAGGAGGCACAAATCAATATAGAGCAAAAACAGCTTAAGACAGATAATTACTTTTGCCATCAGAGATTTATGCTAGCGTCGGATCGAGAAAAAGCGCAAAGTAAAGCTTCCAAATATAAATGATTATTCCATCGGCCTACAAAACGAATTTAACTTTCAGTGATATTTAAATGGATTAAGAAAGTTAATCAAGAAGTGAAAGTTCAAAATGAATTCAAAAGATAGTACTTTTTCTTTAATTCTCGACATTATAATATGAAATACTTTAATTTTAAGAATATATAATTATAAGAAAAAGAACCTTCATTAAATATTGTTTCACTGATTATTCCATCGTTCTACAAAAATAATTTAACTTTCATTGAAATTTAAATGAATTAGAAAAACTAATCGAAAAGAAGAAGAGAAAGTTGAAATTGAATGCTTTATTTTATAAATGAAATATGAATATATTTCATTTATAAAATAAATGAAAAATTATTTTAAGAACGTAATATATATACGCTTAATGAAATATATGAAATGCTTTAATTTTAAGAACGTAATATGTGTAATTCTAAGAAAAAGAACCTTCATTAAATATTGTTACTGAAAAAAAAAGACAACTTTTAACGGATAAAAAATTATTGTAATGAATAGAACTCAAATGAATATTTTGGACAATTGCTAGCCAAAAGTAGTTGAACTTTATATTGGCGAAATTTATAAAAGTATTCAGTTTGGGCAAAACAAAGACAAAAGTGTTCTGGAATTTTTTTTTAATACCTTCCTTCTTTTATAGACATAATATATTTCAGTGAAATTAAATAAGTTCATATATATCGAATACATTCAATAGCTAGAAAAATTAATTGATGAATTTTAAAATTATAGAATATTCAAACGCAATCGTAAGTTATTAAAATACAATAAAATATTTCAAAATTACAGAATATATTCAAAACAATGATAAACTTTAAATTATTTCACAATATACACATAATATAAAATTATACATGAAAAATTCACAAATATTTGAAAGAGATTTCTAGTATTTAATTGTAAATATTGACATATTTAAAATGTAATAAAATTGACTGATGACATTGGAAAATAATTGATGTATTTTTGTTATTTAATAAATTAAATTGAATAAAAAGCTAAGAAAAGTTTAAACTGAAAGCAAAAAAGGACTTTTTTTAAATGAAAAGGACAGGAAAATGCGAAAGAAAGAGAAAAATTCTAAAGTAGAAATTATTTGATAAAATGGAAACTACCTATTCTTTTTAATAGTAATTTGATTAGGATCTATTTCTTAAGAAAGAAAATTAAAAAAAAAATTACATAATTGCTTATAAAAATGATAATTTTAAAAAACCATGAACAATACATTAATTCTTAAACAGTGCCTCGTACTTAGAGGTTTAATCTAAGAGAAATATCGATTAAAACTTTAAACCACTTTTAATGCATATTTTCCTTCGCACATTTTAAGTGCTCAATTATTTAAATCGGATTTACATAGCTCGAAGTCTCTCGAAAGTGCAGCTGTATTTTTCTAAATTGAAGTGAAAATTGAACTTCCATGAGAGAAAATTTTAATTTACTTAACCATTTTGTTCGTGTTATGCTGAGAATAACTGACGGAAAGGAAAAATAATCCAAAATGAAACCCCCCCCCAGATTTTTTTCGAGAGTATAAATGTAAGATAAATCCTTTTACGATGTAATGCTAAAGAAAAATTAGATAATGAATTATTTATTCCGTTGCGTTTGAATGTATGAGCAGAATGGCTTAATTAAATTGAATAAAAAGTATTTCATACTTATTAATCTGAGAAATTTTTTAAATAAGAAAATTATTAATTAATTAATAATAATAGTATTAGGGCACATGCAAATGAAAATCTTTCAATTGCTTCTAAACATTTTCAGATTTTCATCTTCCGATTCGTATTAAGTGTATGTATGGTTTCTAGATATAGCCATTCTGTTTTCGATAACCTTCTACCATTAGATTTTTAGGAAATCTGAAATCGCAAATTTTTGAAACTTTGTATTTTTAAGAAATTTCTTTCTAACAATACTGAGTAAAATGAAAAATGTTAAAGTTAATTTTAGATTTGTTAGATTAACATACCATTTTGAAGCAACAGAAAGGTTTTTTTTTTTGACGCACTTCATATTTCAAACATGATTTACATGTTGATGCTAGGCATGCATCCTTTTTTAAAGGAGAAGGCACATCAGCGACAAGACTTGACCATCAATTAACATGAACTGTTCGAAGTTTTAGGAAATATATATTTTCTTCCAAATTCGCTAATTTAGACATTCACCATCCTATGTAACCATCTCTAATCGAAATCACAATCTCTGTAACTTCAAATAACATTAAAGATATTCGCAAACATTTTATTTGCATAATATTGTTTTAACAATAAAATTAATTATCAGTTAATTATTATTATTGTTATTGAGATACTAATGGATCAGCCCTACTGTTAAAAAAAAATTTTGGCTTAAAACAATTTTTAAAATTTTGGCTTGAAATTTGGCTCTCCCGGAAGTTTTATTTATAAGGAAAAAAACCTTCTCTTTTAGTTTATTATCTCATTGAAGTGTCTTATTCTTTAATTAATTATTAATGAATCAAAGTAACTAACAAGTCAAAGTAATTTTATCTATTAAGATAGGAATTGCTTTTCTTAAATCAGCCTAAATTCTAAAAATGTTTTTTTATTGCATTACTAGGGAAAAAAAGTCCTTTAAATACAGTCAGAACCTCTTGCATATTCAAGGCAGATCTTCGTTGAAATCATGCTTCGAACATGGATCCTATTGATGTTTAAGTCTAGGCAAGAAACCGCGGCATCTTTGTGATCTAAAGTACAAATGTCACCATTAATTTAAAAACCCCTATTTTCTAAGCCTTTACTTTTAAATTTAAAACAAATCTTGTGAAGTGGCTTATTACCTTTACTTATATAGGATTTTAATTATGAATTGAAAATGAACCCTGCTAAGTGGATTGTTAATTTTTTTAAATCGGATTGGAATGCAAAAAAAAGGGAGAGTTATCATTTTATATAAACCAGCTTTTGTTCTTGCAATATTTTTAGAATGAAATGCTTTGGAAGGAACACAAAAAATACAATATCATTGTTGGATAATTATTGCAAAAATAGAATTTGAACATAAACTTCGCGTTTTTTGGATAGTAGCCAAGCGCCTAACTCGTTATATTGAGATAATGAGGAGCCGCCTTTCAAGAAAATAATTTAGACATGTATTTGCATTCTCAGCATATTGAGTTTTATTATTTCTATTTTTGAATAAAAATTTGTACCAGCAGTTCAACAGAACATCTTTAAACAAAAGCATTTGTGTCTTGTGGTATTTCTCTCTCTCTCTATTAAATTTTTTTAGAGCAATGTTTTCTATTAGGAGACAACATTTGATCTCTATTAGCCCATTGTTTCCTTTTTTCCTTTAGTAAGCGATTCTATTTTTTGTCTATAACTCCTTCAATTGTAAGATCCCCCCCCGTCAAATTTGATTGATTGATTAATTTTGTAGTTATCCCCCCTTCCCCCAAAAGAATACAACGTATAAAATTTACTTATATATATATATATATATATATATATATATATATATATATATATATATATATATATGATACAATATAATTATGTGATTGGATTAGACCCCGCTTTGAAGCTTTTGGAGATATAGTTTAAGCAAGCATAAGATAACGAGAATTAAAGATATTCCGGTATTGTTTCTATATGTTTCCACAACATTTCAAGGCCATTTGATACAAGGATTTAATATATCCATACATACAGCGAATATACACAATATATGCATTCACACAGTCTTATGAAATCGAATCTTGGAGTCGAGATGCGATTCTGTTGTAAAGAGGAAACAAAACAAGTAGCATCAAAAGATGAAAGAAGCAAGTAATTGAAAGAAATAAGGGATGTCCTGCATTTTTAAATGTTGAAATTTTTTCAAAAGACTCATATTTTGCTGCTATAAGTCAAGTAAACATGACTACGTTTAATTCATTTTCCTGCAGAAAATCATTGTGTATTAATGAAAAATAAATGTAGCAAATAATTCATTTTACTCAGCTTATAACCATTTCCTTTAAAGAGAGCCTAAAATGTTAAAAAATGAAATGCGTAAATGTCCCCTAGGAATGAGTGGTTAAAAAATCCATTAGCAAAATTGTAGAAAAATAATCAATATTTATTTAAGATAAAAGCGAATCCCGCATCTTTTAGTACTTTTGCAACTGATTTTATTTTAAATTTAACAGAGAATCAAATAAACTACAGAAACAGGATGTGATAGTGAAATTATAAATTTTTAAAATCAATTATGAAAACAGATGCTATTTTTATATCTCAATAATTTTCTTTGAACAACCTTTCAACATGTTTTTACTGCATTAATTATAAAGATTTAATATGCAAGAATATAGGGCATATGTTATATAGTTAAACGAGGGAATGGTTGTTCTTCTTCTGTGTTCTGTCTGTGGGGTGTGTGAATGTGCCCCCCCCCCTATAAAAGAGTTGTGCAAGCGGATGTGACGCATGAAGTAGCTAAGTCGTACTCTTGGCCCTAGTTGGCTCTATTGAAAAAGCAAGAGACGCTCACTTAGCTTAAATAGTTGACAGAAAACTGTCAGTGGGCTTGTGAAGTGCCATGAGTCACAACAACAGAAATGAAGTATTTTTTCCTTTAAAATGTAGTTAATTATAGTACTTAGACATTTATGCTTAATAGCAATTCAGCAATCCATGTGAATAGAGTAGATAATTAACACTCACTGTCCAATTTCGTAATGTATCAGATATAATAAGACAATTTTGCCAATAGGAAAAAAAAAAATGAAAAATCGCAAGATTTTTTTCTCGAAGAATATTTTTTCCAACAACGGCGTCCCCCCCCCCTCTACCATTGGCACCAGTCCTGTTGATGTGAATGCGGCCATTATTCCAACTTATTTCTGTTATAACATGTCTGTTACAATAAAAAGGAACAAACTATTTTCAAGGCAACAAATTTTCTTATTGATTACAAAAATTCGACGTGGAAAGATGTTTAAAGTTGGCTCATGAATTCCATGAGAAATTACTTTTGATTTGGAAGATGCTGACAGATAATGCATTTTTCAGTATGTTAGGTATCTATAATTTAATATAAGAAGATCTGTATTGAACATAATGTATCTATTCTTATATTCCGCCTTTGTATAGTTGTTTTTGCTTAGTTAGAAGCTGTTGCTTCTTGTTAAGTATATCAGAAACGTTTCATGAATGCATACATACCACTCTTCATAGCATCATTTAATCCTAAAGAGAAAGTCCATATTCTCTATTATTCCGTCCTATTTCATTTAGAAGCTCGTTGAAAGCTAGGAGATGAATAATACTCGCATGGTTGCTTAAGAAGTTGCTTAAGTTCTAAGAATTTTTCTTCACCCTTTGCTTCTGTGGCAAACTAAATTCAATTCCTTCTGAAATACCATTTAAAAACCTATATAATTTGAAATTTACACTTTGCTTCCCTACTTTCTTTCCAGCTTACATCAACTTCACCTGTGCAGCAACATTTTGAACTTTAATCAAAGAGTCTCTCGAAAGCTCCTGCTAGGAATTAAAATGAAAAAGACGAAAACTTGGCTTGAAATTCACGCTCCGACCGTTCCTTACGCATTACGCTAATCGAAATTTTCCCTCGCGGAAACAACTTCCTTACCATCTGATGAATGGGAGTTCCTTGGCGTTGATTTTTATTCCAAGTTCTCGCCATTCCCGCTTCTAAAATGATCCAATAGCCCGTGGGTGAAACTCTCTACTTAACTCATTTTGTAAACGTTCTTACCAGTTGTAAAACTCGCTCATTAAGGAGCCATTTTGGCCGTAACAAGATCGAAATGGTCGTTAATTGCCACTGAAGAGTTAATTTAGTGCCTTAATAAACACGCTTTGATCAAGGAATGTCTGTTGTGAATTGAGACATCGTGAAAGAGAATTCATTAATTCAAGAACGAATATAGGAAAGGCGTGCTTACTAATATCTGCTAAAATTTTTGGATGGACTTTGATAAAGGCACTTTTATTAATTTGATATGAAACCGACACATTTCTCCAAATTATAAAATTGAGAAAATTTAAAGCAAATGGAATCCAATTATTTTGGAAATAAATATTTTAATTCACATGGAAAACCTGTCTCTTAAGAACATGAGAAGAGCTTTAATTTCACTGTTTGGTTGCTTTTGGTCCTGGAATGAAGTTGAGTACAAATTAGTAAAGCTCGTATGAAATTCCCCTTCCCATATATACATATATATATGTGTGTGTGTGTGTATGTACATACATACACACACATTAAAGAGATGAGATACGTCAGTCTACATCGCTATACAACAGCAGAAGACAAAAAGAAATTCCCCTTCAATAGTTTTTAGTATGAGATTTTGAAAGGGATTTCTTTGGCACGTGTCGATTTAGGTAGAGGAATTTTAGGTATATTTAAAAGAATGTGGTAAGCTTTGTGGATTTTTATCCCTTCACTCGGAGCGTGTGTTTGGAAGCTCAAAATTAAAAGAAAACTATTTATTAGTAGATTTGTCTAGAACTTGCCAAAAGTACATGAATGGGAAGTTGATGGGCAAATAAGGCGATTCTGATTTAGGCAGAAGGTGTTATGGCTACATCAAAATTAAAGTTTGTACCTCTTACGCTAATATCTTGTTGTATAGACTGGTAAAACAATTTGATACCTACTATTAGGTTTTTTTTTATTTGAGTCTATTGGTTCTTCATATGCGTCGAAAGCTTGAAAAACCAAGGCAATTTCTTATGAATTTGTTTAACTGTTTTTTGAAAAGAATATTTAATAATGTCAGCGGAACATTCGATAAATGCAATAGATTGTTTTATGTAGATGGTTAAGCGTTATTTGCTTATATGGAGTAAAAGATGATCTTTGTGCTGAAACATAAAAGTCGTGTAAAAAATAAATGACGCTTAAAGCAAAGTGATATTTTATTTCTGCTTCCCCTCATCTTTTTTTTTACAAGGTGATATAAATGAGCTAATATTTTTCCTTCGTTTTCCTTAACACGCCCCTCCCCGCCTTTTTGAGAAAGAATATCATCTGAGGGATTTAACTTCAGTCGTCCTCCAACATGATCCATCATACTGTGCCTATTCCCGATTTTTACACTTTTATTTTTATTTTTAAAAAATCCATATGGACCCAGCCAACATAAAAGAAAGTGTAAGGCTTGCTACTTTGGCATTTATAACTACTAAACGGAATAAGGACAAAAATTAATATATGAATTAATAAGTTAAAATGGCAACTGCTCTCGTCCCATACCAAAGGGGAAATAGGTTGTAACAACTAAATCTAATCAGTAACTAGTGTAGAAATTGCTTCCATGCACAGTAAAAAATGGTAAAATTTATTTTAAGTTATAAATAATAACAATTAAAAAAAATTGACAAAAAATGCTTTATTTAAAATGTAGGAAAGTACTATAATAGCATAACCTAAAATTTGGAGTATAGTAATCTATCTATTTCTATATTCTATAAATAGGAATGCAAGTATCGTATAAAGATTTCTAAGAATAGTACAATCCGCGATTTTCTGTAATATCATATAGCTCATCATACTAGTAGAAGGAAGTTATATGCTGAATCACCACTTTCACCACACACACACACACACACACACACACACACACACACACACACACACACACACACACACACACACACACACACACACACACACACACACACACACACACACACACACACACACACACAAACATTTAAAAGAATTTCAAATTTATTTTCGGAAACATCGTACCATAGTCATGATTTAGGCTCAATTCAGGCATCTTTATTTTATTTTTAAAATTTGCTTTTAATTGTATAGAAGTGATAGTAAGCGCGCACACAAACACACAAAAAAAATCCATTTTATATTTTTGCAACGCACATGTGCATAAATACAAAAACTAAAACAATGAATAGTATTGTATAATACACACACACACACATATATATATATATATATATATAGAGAGAGAGAGAGAGATGTGGATATAGATAGATAGAAAAATGTTAAAAATTTTGTTTGCGTAAAATATAATTCAAAAATTTTTTAAAAATTTTGCAGCCAGCATACAAGCTTCTAGCTAATTATGCGTCAACATGCATGTTGTAATCGACAAATAGTATGGAAGAATGTAATTATCATGCTAAAAATAAATTAGGATTATTTATTTTAAGTTGAATGTTATTTGGTTTATTAACAAAAAAAATTTTGTGTTTCAAAGCTGCTTCTCTCAGTCCCTACAACTGTTACGAAATTTTAACAGGAAACTGACAGTAAAGTGAAAATTCAATCGCTTCGTTAGCACTTTCTATTTCTATATCTTTTAAGACCTTTCAAAAGTTTCACAGCAAATTTCAGCCACTGTAGCAATCTTAAACTTGCCTGCGGTCAGATCAAAAGCTTTCCAAACCATATGTCCTTTTCTTACGAAAAATGATTTATTTTGAGGTTTGTCATCTAAAAATGCCAATTTTAAACATAAAAATAAAATACGTTTATATTACTCACTTCTAAACAATATCGTAAATTATGAGTAATGTTAAAGATAGAAAACCTGGAATATTAAGAACATTTGTAATAGAATTTAGTTTTTAATATTAACAAATAATAAATGTGTAGGCAGTTTCTTTTTTATCATATTCATTGTGATTTTGCTTCTTTATAGAAATATTTTCAGCTTTTCGCAATTTTCTATTTTGTTTTTATATCCATATTTTTAATAAAGAAATCTGGTTTTTGCAATATTAATAAATATATGTTGGAAAAATTGTTTTTACTATTTTTTTATTATTTAGTATTTTATAATTCATTATTAGAAGTATTGTATAATCATAAAATATTTTTTTCCTCTTAAATTCAGATGTTCGTTAATATGGAATGAAAATTTAATTACGATTGCTCAATTAACTAGCAATTATGTTCTAAAAAATTTTTAAAAGCTATATTGGCATGGAGAGGAAAAAACTGAGCAAAACTTCAGGATTCTATTTCATCAAAAAATGATTGTAAAATCAAATGCAAAATTATGCTTTTACAAACAATAAATAAAATCAAATAAATATACATAGAAAAGCACGAAGAGTAAATATTTATCTTTAATTAATGATCTAATTTATTTTCATTTGACATTTTATGTCTTGATAGAATGATCTTGATGTTTCTACATGATTTGGCTACAGAGACTAAATAATTAACTAGAAAAAATTATAAACTATTTTAAATTAATTTTTTATCCATTTTATATCAAAAATACTTAATTTTATTTTCAATATATAAATTCCCCAGTTTGAAAATTCCTTCTGTATATATAGTAGAAAGATATATTCAAATTTCTTAACCTGTTTTAAAAATACATAGTTAAGCTTTACGAACAACTGAAATTAGTTTTAAGCAAATTATGACAATCGAAAGACAGAAGATCATACCATTTACATAAATTCTCAACAAAGCCCGCATTTTTTTCGGATTATGATATAGGAGGTTATAATTTGAAAGTTTCTATCCCAGTACTAATATCAATTTGGTAACTGAAATAACACACACACACACACACACACACAAAAATCTAGATGCTTTTTCTTTGTTATATTAACTTATTTTGAAAGCAATAACCCTTATATAATAATCTTTTCCAAATAAATAACACGAAAATGTTTAATGTAATTTCTAAAAGAGGATTAATTAGTACAAGATTCCGAAAAGGATTAATTAAATGTTTGAGCATGTTGAAAACCGATAAATGTCTGTACTTAACCACATATGTGCTTCTGAACAAATTGCTTTCAATGTAAGAAATAAAAATAAAAAAAAATACGTATTAAGAAAACGCCCTGCTGTGAGAAACCACAATGATATGCTTTTAGTAAAAACCAGAAGATCAGCTTCTGGGCTCCCTGCTAGGAGGAAAATGTTAAAAATACAAAATCTTGAAGGAGTCTCAACAAGACTTCAAGGAGCATCTAACATGACCTTTGTAATCGGGGTTTAACATTTACAAACATAGAAGACCTACCACATTGAGTGCTTTGTTTCAAGACTTCTTTTAAAGCACATAAAGCTCTTTGTTACAGATAGCTTTCCCGAACTTGAAGAACAACCTCATTTATTGCAAGATTTAGTTGCTGTTTTAGGACAAAAATAAATATTGTGAAATGTCATGGTACATTAGCTACCTTTAAGTTTGAGAAAGTACCTCTTTCTTCTGGGACTGACAGATATCGATTTAAAATAATATATAATATTTGCAAATGTTCTTGTAGCAATAAATATGACTAGAAATGAATTCCGTTGGTATTCAGCAGTAGAAAAGTGTAGGAAGTGCAAGATATAGATTTGACTAATAAAGAATTTTAAAATTGATATAATGGTAAAAAATGGGAAGACCCTTTCATATTATTGCACAAGTTTATTTTATTATTTGTTATTTTGTTACAAGTTTAAATATTTCTTTGTTAGTTTATCCTGAATTTGAATATATATTATTTAAAACACATATGCTAAGCTGGAATTTTACAATTTTTTTTAAAATTTTTTTCTCTTTATTTGTCTTGGATACACTAATATATTAAATTCAAATACATTTTAGAGCATAAAATGTTTATCGAAAAATTTCGTTTTTATTTCATTTTTCATGGGTTTATTATTAAATATAACTCAACCCATGTTAAAGTAAATGTTTTAAATAAATTATTCCTTTTTCTGAAATAACATTACTATAATTCTGAATTATATAAAATTCTGCTATGGACAGAAAACTGCTGAAATTATTTTTAGATTTGGTTTTTATGATTATGCTTACACACAGAAATGAAACATTTTTTTTTTTTTTTTGTATTAACAGGAAAAGCATTTTGAGTAATAGTGCGCGCCATTTTTAAAATAAGATATTGATTATGACAATGAATTAGGATCATTTTTTCTAGAGATCATATAAAAGGCTTTTTTTTTGTATTATAGGAAAGGAGATCAACAATTTAAAAAATCTAATTCGTGGAACAATTTTACAATTTAAAAAAAATAATGATGAACTTTTTAAAACTCGAAATAAAACGAAATTTTTATTATTCAAGGTTAGTAACTGTTATAAATTGATTTCTTACTAACATTCGAAATAAAAACTATCTCCTCTTCATATTTAAAAGAGGACTAACAACACTACATTTGGACAGCGGACATTTAAAAATACCTAAAAATTAAATTAAATTCAGTAAATTATAAAAAAATAAAACATTTGCACTTCGCATTTTATAACTTAGATTAATATTCAATAGATCCATATCTTAATTGTAAAAAAATTTAATCTGAAGTGAATATATTAGATTGAGAATAGATGTGTTGTAAAAATTAGCATGATTGGAAAATGTAATTTTTTTTCTCGATAAATTACATACATTTGAAAGCAAATACAATAAATCGTTATAATTCTTCGAAATTAATAAATGAATGCTCATTGTCCCATTTTTATTTAAAAACAAGTTCATTGAAAATGAATTTGTATAATTATAAACGATTAATTAAAATTAAATTGTAAAACTAACATATATATGTATATCTAGTAAATCAATAATCTAAGAATTTATCTTTGATTCAGATATCATAATTCTGATTTCTGAATCTTCTTTGAACATTAAAAAAAAAAACATAAGCAAACATATGCTCCAAGGATTATTAAAAACTGAATTTGATAAATATTTATTGAGATCAAATATTATTTATGATAATTTATTAATTTATAAATCAATTCTTGCTTTTATTAATAATAATTTTATATTACAATAATATTATAGTCATCATAAATATATAGCAAAAGTTGAATAGAAATAATAATTTTAAAAAACAAGAAATCTTTGAAAAGAAATGAAAATTATACAAAATTATAAATTGAGGATGAAATGTAAACCTAAAACAATATAAACAAATACAGAAACATTTTCATTATAATCCAGAATATTAATCCTAAAAATAATCCCGTATTGTTGAAAATTTGAGTTGACTAATTGACATTTCTTTTAATTCTAGTATATTAAACCGGTTTTAAAAGTATGACAAAAAATCGTTTCCGAAATTTTAAAAAGTATGACTAAAAACTGATATGATTAATTTTATTTTGAATTATCATGTTATTAATGAAAAGAAATTGCTTTAGAAAATGTAGTTTTGGTTATGAGGATTTTATTTTTTTATTTTCCTTTTAAGTTTCGTTTGACAAATATGAAACAATTAAAAATATTACTGAAGAGCATTTTAATCAATTACATATCCTAACACTATTTGGAATAAATATTTGAAATATTCTCTTAATCATATATGTTATTGATTAAATGCAGCTGTAAAATTTACTGTTCCAACAGCAGCGCGTTTAAATTAATAAGCTTTAAGATTTAAACCAGTATTCTAATTAGCTTATTTAACAACCTGCACAGAACATTCGGGATTTGTAAAGCAATATTTTCTCTTTGATTTTAGTAAATACACATTTCCTGTTTAGCGCAGTTAAAATTAATTTTGTTTAATATCTCTGTTTATTTTGACAAGACAGACAGGGAACGGAAAGTCAGAAGTTTAAGCTATCAAAAGGCTACCCTGGCTGAGAAATTAATATCGCGTGAAAAATTAATTATCTAGAAAATTTTGTAAATGCCTCGCTGAATCCAGACAACTTCAGTATTTTGAATAAGCTTAAGCATATAATTGGCATTTTCTGTAAATTCGAAAGACAAAGGAAATGAAAGGAAAACATTTTTCAGTTCAGAAAATTTCTCGGCATCTTCGCTAATCACAAGCACGGATAACTAAAAGAAAGCCATCGATCAGAGGCATCCCTTGCTGAATGCTCAGTTGCACAAATTAAGCTCGTGCAACTGAGCAGAAGGAATGTAGAACGTCATTTCTGCCTCTCTTCAAAGCTTGGCTTTCAAGACATTTAAGCGCCAATAGTTCCAAACACAGAGCGAATTCTTTAATCCCATCCCAAAGCGAATTTATTCTAATGTCTTTCTGCTTGCTCTATCTACGAAGTTCACAATAATAGCGTACATTCCAGGCGTTATTTTTCTCCATAAATAGTCTGGAAAATTTCTGATCTCTTCTCAAACACAGATGGTGACGATATGGAGTCTCATATGTGAATCCGTAGCTCGTCATGAAGCTGATGATAAACGAGAAGATTTGTTTTCCTGAATAGCAATAAGATTTTTAAAAGTCTCGATATCTGTAAATGGAAGGAAAAATGAACTCCTGGCGTGGGCCTTAAGCAGCATAATTTCAACAATTCCATGCGCATATACATATACCTTCAAATGCAATTTGAAGGTATATATGACAAATGCATTATATGATCAAAAGCATCTGAACACTTTCGGATTTAAGCATTTCTCTGAATTTTTCCAGAAAGGCTTCCCAGGCTGTCCTAGATTATGTAAAAAAGTATACTTGAACTCGTGTTTTAACTTTAAGATTCGGTCACAAAGATATTTAGAGAACCAATTAGAAATAAATAAAGAAATACATGTTTTGAAATCACCGCATTAAACAGTACACAGATAATGATTTGAAAATTGCAATTTTGTTTTTATTTTCGGTGGGCAATATTTATACGCTTTTTGATGAAAGTTACAATACTTATTTAAAGAAATATAAAATCTTTTTAAAAAATCCTAATTTTTCTCAAATTTTTAGTTTATAATAGGTAGAATTATACTTTGTAAAATTCATAGAATTTGAAATAAACCAAGT
Organism: Argiope bruennichi; assembly: GCF_947563725.1. NCBI lineage: Eukaryota > Metazoa > Arthropoda > Arachnida > Araneae > Araneidae > Argiope > Argiope bruennichi. Next base: position 78,996,506 of record NC_079152.1, read on the forward strand.
TACTTAATTAAAAATACCTTACTGAAATTTAAAATGAATTTTATAAATATCCAAGGAAATGTGAGCATTTTTAGCAAATATATTTTAATTGCGCATGCCCTAAATGAAGTAAATTTTTCTTTACAGAATTTCAATTCAAATATATGTATATATTATCAGCAAAGTATAAATTCTGACAGTCTAAAGAATATCTAGGTATTTCATAGAATACTGAAAACTGGCCGGCAATGTATGAAATGATTAATATTTCAGACATTTCTTAAGCATCTATGGAATGGCAAATGACAAATCAGCAAAAATATGATTCGTTTTGAATATAGAAAAATAACTTTTGAAATAAAACCAAATATAATTCAAAATAAAATTATTTCCTCTCTTGATGCGAAAAATAGGTTCATATTCTATTTTGTTTTCGTTAATAAGAAATGCATAAATTCTGTTTTATACAATTTAATTTTTTAGAAATAATATTTTTGAAAATAATAATTAATGATAATTTTTGAAAAGTTTTAAATGACACTCTTTCATTTTCTTTCAAAATTCTTTTTGTAATTTAAAGAATGAAAATTTTTTTGAATAATAATCATACCATGACCTTTTTTCTTACTTTACGTACATACCATTTGCCATTATATAGAATGCTTCGATGTTATATATAATGCCTAGGGTAAGTCTGCACTACTAATTAAGATAAATGTGTGTATGGGCAGACTAGACCATTTGAACTACAGTTGCCAAACTTGGCATTTGCTAATCTTGGTGGTATAAAATATACACCTTGATTTTTTAAAATTTAATTAATAAATAATTAAAGGAAATTTTGGCACTTTTTAGTTAACTTTCGAAAATATTATCACCCAAAAATAAATTTCACACAATTTAAAAATTTTAAAAATTATCCTTTTAACAACACCAGTTTAATTGTCGTGTAAATTTTTACTGAATTTTGGAAGTTTTTTTAAAAATTTTTTGTCTGATTTCCAACAACAGAATACATTGTTGCCCTGAAATTCAAACCGCTTTCATTTATTTTCATCAAATACTTAATCGCTTGATTTCCTTTGCTGAAAGTTAAGGAAGAAAGATTCTGATTACTATCTGTGTAGTTTACAAGATAAATAAAAAAAATTGAAATTATCATAGTGTACTATTTAGAAGATAGATGAACTGGATATTTGCGCTTTTAATAGCTATAAGCCAATAGTTTTGATAATGTCTTCATTAGAAAGGTTCGACAAATAAACAGAAGTTAGCTTAAAGTCAGACAATTTGGCTGATTCACGAACATGAAGTTATAAATGATTATTTAAATTAAATATAAATAATTTATTAGAAAAAATATCCTCTTGAATGAAGCGTCTGCCATCATAGAGGACTAACACGGATAATAAATTTAAAAATGCTTATTTCGTCATTGATATTTTTTGAAGGTCTCGCATGATGTCACAAAATGAATTCTAAAAATAGTGAAAAAAAAAACACTTTTAGGGCGTCATTAAAGAAAACCGCGTTTCTTTAATTTCACTCGGAGAGAAAAAAAAATTCTTGGAAGGGTTGTGCATTTCCAGTGTTTATGTTGGATGGGATCATATTTACGTATATCGTTCGGAGGAACATATGAAATTCGTTATGACGAGTTTGCCTTCTTAACACACTTATTCATAGAAATAGATTATATCTGCGGTCAAAAATGATTTAAGTCTTATCTTATTTGCTTTAAGCTGCTGCTGCTGTGCCGTTATTTCTATTTTAAGCTATTTTTCAAGCTAAGGCAGGAAATGAGATTTTCCATAAGTGAATTTCCATTTTCATTTTACAATCTGGATTTTTAAAATTTTATTTTTCAATTTAAGCTAAAAAAAATCTTTATGCTATTTCATTTTTGGAAAAAAATGTTTTTGACGACTTTAAGGATATTAAATATCCAGATGAAGAATTAAACACCGATAAAGAAATAAAAGATTTGATGTAGTCGCTCCATAAACTGAATATAGTATACTGAACTGATTATAGTAAAGTGAAATATATTAATTATGAAAATATTCTAAACTGTCTAACAATTCGATATCCATATTTGATGAATATTCACGATTTAGATTTCCTGAAACCGAAAAACGCTGGAAAAATTTGGAATTACATCGCTTTGTCTGTGAAAGGGATAACTCCAAAATGGAAAATCTAGACAGTTGGAATTTGGTGTATTCTATTATCAGATCTGTGCAAATTTTGGATTGAGTAGTTGATTCATGTCAGTCTCTAATATTTTATATGTGAAAGCGATAACGCTACATTACGCTGGTAGCATAATTAGACAACAATACATAAAAAAAACCCCACAGTAAACCAATAAATAAAAGCAAATAACAAATTATATATTTGATCTTGGCATCAAAATTGTTGATCTGCTTCGAATTTGGAATGTAATCCTTGAAATGAAAGCAATACCATGCTACGAAAACGAACATAAAACGTATCATAATAAATAAGTAAAAGGAAGAACATCTCCTTTGTATTTGGTGAAAAAATGCATTAAAATAATAATAAGTAATTTATTTTTATAAGTCCTCTATCTATTATACAGTTTCAACTCAATATAAATGAGTATTTTATTACAAATATTTATTGCAATAATTATTATTTTTAATTTATTATTATTATAATTATTTATATTATAATTTTATAATTATTATTATTTTATAATTATTATTATTTTATAATTATTATTATTTTATAATTATTATTATTTTATAATTATTATTATTTTATAATTATTATTATTTTATAATTATTATTATTTTATAATTATTATTATTTTATAATTATTATTATTTTATAATTATTTATAATTATTATTATTTTATAATTATTTATAATTATTATTATTTTATAATTATTATTATTTTATAATTATTTATAATTATCATTATTTTATAATTATTTATAATTATTATTTTTATAATTATTTTTTTTTCCTAAAACGCATTTTTTTTTATTAGCAAAGATAGTAAAAATCACTTCTTTCTTCAGTCATATTCCCATGGTTTGTGAGTGATGAATGATTGAATTTATTTTAGGATAAGTGATTCAAGAGTGCTTTTCCTCTTTCAATGGGTTACTTGATCTGTTATTGTTAGAACCAAATTTAATCCGTGACAAAGTATATAATTGTTCACTGTGTTATTCAAGTAATTTTTAATTAGACATTTTACTTCACTGCCCAACCATTTGATTTAACTTCTACAAAGACTGGAGAAGATTTTTAAGTTGGATGCTGTGAAATTTGTCTTTTTTTTAAGTCCCAAGATATATTTTTGATATATCTTGGATTGTTAATATATTAGTATGATATTGTTAAGTATCCTTGAATATCGAAGAAAAAAAAATTAGAGCCGTTGATTATTATTTCTTGTGCACGAAGTATACAAAGAAAAAGTATGGTAACCCTCAAAATAATTCAAAATCCAAGTTTTGACGGAACTCCACGTTTCAAACTTTTCTATGTCCTAAAAATAAGTTGTGGAATTATTTATCTTATGAACAAACAAATAACTCCTAACAAAATAACTCTTAACTTTGAGTTAGATGGGTAAAATTTGGTTTATGGCCTTTACACCATATTTGTGGATTCTTTTTTTTTGCCAAATTTCGAACAAAATCCATTAAGAAGATATCTATTAATCAAGATAATACAAATAATCCTGATAATTACAAAACAAAAAGACCTAGATAAATAAAATTTAATCCACAGATTTAGCATCTAGCGTGTATGTTTTTATCAAATTTGGAATCAAATTCGTCAACAGGTGGATTGTCTGGTTGCTTATGCCTTTGAATGCATATAAACTTAATAACTGAGAAACGTAATGATTTAAATAAATTGAATTAGATATGTGATCTTATGACTACAGTTGTACTTCTATGTTAAATTTTATTGTCATCCGTTTGGAAATAAAAGTTAAAACACATATTCAGTTTTCCGTTACTTTTGCACTGTACACACCTCAGAGGTAAATCTTTACAAAAAAATAGCATGTTGATGAGTTGTTTCAGAATTTTTATTTACCAATCGTATGCGGTTAATAATACAAAAACACCGATTTTCTATACTATATAATGAAATACACCATTCTTCTGTGGTAATCAATCTAAAGTAAGAAATATTTGAAAACGAAACTAAAACGAAATAGTTTCGGAATCGCAACTAAAAATTATTTCTTATTCAAACTAAAACCAAAAAAGGAACAGGAAAAACATCATAGTATTTAGAGAGCTCAAATGCAGCTACTTCTAAAACACAGATGAATTGAGACAAAAGTATGTACTTTTGTCTATTCTTCTGTGTGGTCTATGAAAATAAATGTCTAAGCCCTTATTGTGTTCCCGTTCATACCCATAGTCCACAATTTTTTGCGGGAATGAGGATGAGGATAACACTTTTATTAGAGAGTATGCGAGAAAGTTTTGGCGAAACCACTTCCTCTGGATAATCTAAAGAATCGCACAAAACCAGTCTTGAAGTGTTTTTTAAAAAATAAATTCTTGCAATACCATATGGTAAATTTCATTAAACACGGCATTTAAAGCCACGTAGTTGCTGATGTAGAATAACATTTAAAGCCACGAAGTTGCTGATATAGCATAGCATTTAAAGCCACGTAGTTGCAGATACATAGCACGTTAAGCTGTGCTATGCATTTCCAAGTCTAAGATATTATCTTAAGTGATCCCATAATATTTCGATACCATAGGAGTTTGTTATCAATTGTAAAAAATATCATTTTGCAAGGCTGAATTTCAGAAAGGAATAAATATTATTTATATTTGTAAAAATTTTAGAATTTTAGATACTTTTCATAGGATGAAAAATAAAATTGACATTGCATTCTTGTAAAGTAAGACACTATGAATAAAATTTTTGAAATAAAGCATTTGAATAAAAAATATTTTTACTTTTTAAGAATCTCAATATTTTTTGTTTATGAAATAATTATAGTGAATAAGTGTCAAATTTGCGAGAAAGAAAAACAAATTACAAGGTATTTGAATTTTTTTGTCTGAAATTCCTTTACAGGCTTTAACGAGTTTTAGACATTATTCACTTAACATTCTGTTATTTATTGCTAAAAATTTGCATCTTATTATAGCAATGATAATGCGGGTACTGATATGTTTTTAGCATAGTAGCAGCACTCTTGTATATAAACGCAGTAAATTAAACACTGAATAATATTGCGCAAAATATATTTTAAAATATTTTTTTAAATATTGAAATTGTATTTAAAAAATAAGCGAAAATAAAATAGTCATTACTGAAAAGCTAATATTTTAAATTTAAAAATGTTATAAAACAATTTTTGTGCAATAATATGATTCGACGTTAGTTGAGGAAGAGGATAAATTCTTGAATAATTTTTAATTCAATATCTAAATTAAATTCTAAAAAACCTTTTCGTAATGAATACGTATTAAGCAAGTAAATATTGCCAAATTTGGTAGATGTAATTCAGAAGAAGGTCTATCCTAATTTACAGAAAGTTTTTCTGTAATATAGTTTTATTTAGTTTATTAATTTAGTTTTTAATTTGTGTTTATTCACTAAAGATTACTTATGCGTATTATTTTCATTATTAAAAATTGATTGATAATATTTGTATGTATAGTAAAAGCCAAGCTTTTAAATTGCAAAGTTATGAGATTTATTCATAGTTGGAACATTAAACTATTAAAAATATCTTCGATTTGATTGTTTCCTTTCCTTACATTTTATTAAAAAATGTATGCATTGGAAAACCTATACGAGACAAATATCACTTTGGTTTTTTTTTTATTTATACAAAGCTCTAAATCGACAAAGGAAAAAGAATTAAACTACACCAAACTTCTAAAGATTTAGTGGCTTTTATCCCAAGAATTCAGTCTGCTGGGAAAGATGGAGTTTCTCTCTTCCAGACCAAAAACTTTTCACCTAAACGTCAAATTCATATGTAAATCTGCCAGACCCTCCGGAGATTCCAAGGGAAAAAAATCGAAACTGTTTATTCTGATTGATTTTTCAGACACAATGAGCTGCGTCACAAGAACCGTTTCCTCAAAGAACCAATAGCAACCAGCTCAGATTATCTCACCGAAATGTGGTGAAGTCAACTCTGAGAAAATAAAAGCTTCACTTTTTTTTAGAAATTCCATCACTTTGATAGTTATTCACTTGAAGGACTACCTTAATGATTCATTAAAACTAGTACTTTAATTTATTCACTAAAGATTACATCTCTGAATTGTTTTCATAACTAAAAACTGATAGTTTGTATTTGTATTTATATCAAAGGTGCCAAGCTTGGTTTCATCATGCCAAAATTAAGCTTGATATGTTTTGATACTTATTTTTAACTTGTATATTTGTTTTTTTTTATTGAAGAGACGTATAGTTCTTAGGAAAGAGTGGAAATCTTTAATTGTTGTTGCCGCCAATGTGTGGGAGTTGGCATTTCACAGAACACACTTTATTAAATGTCGAAAACTGTCTGGCACTGTATGAAATATTGAATATTTCATATATTTCCTAAGCATTCTATAAAATGAAAAATGTCAAACCGCAAAATACGAAATACATAAGATGAAGAGTTCGTTTTGAAAAACATGGAAGAGATAATAGTTGATGGTGGATTAAATCAACATGATGATGACATGTTTATCGTAGATATTTCCGCTTTTGCTATTTGCTGTGCGTATTTAAAATAAATCGATGATATACATGTATGAAAAAAGTATTTTTTAAAAAATTATATTTTTTATGGCTATGATGTGTTCCACTAAAGATGATGAAAATGATATTTTGTCACTGTTTCTAAATTAATAAACTGTTTGAATAATAGCATTATCATGATCCTTTTTCCATAGATTGCCTAAATAGTTTTTGCCTTCTAAAGAATGGTTAAATATTATTTTCAAAGCCTAGGGCAAATACATAATGTCATATTTCTTACTTTGCCGTGTGGCGTCCCTTTCGACTCTTACTGTGACACCTCGTTCTTTGCCATAAAACAGTTGGTAGTCTTTTATTTCTTTATGCAAATCAAGCGTCTGCGAATGCTTTCACAATGAACTGAACATTTGAACACTTATTGGCGCAGATGCTTGAAATGCTGCATATATGTATGTGTTTGTACCCTTTTCTGCAATCCCATGATCCAGCGGTTCGAGTGTAATCGTCCAGCTGCGATTACACTGGACATCCCTCAACGTTTGAACAATTACCAGGATACTCAACTGGAAAATTCTGTCAAACGCCATGGTAAGGATCTTCAATCTCCCGTAAATCTTGCCAGATGTCTCCAGACTGTATGGTTATTATTACGATGCAAGGTACATCGTCAAGTATCTGTCGATATTTACGTTTGTTAATTTGTTAACTTTTTAATTTTCTGGAGAAGTGTTTATGTGAATTATTAATTACATTGCAAAAAATAAATACTTCCAATGTTTTATTTACCTAGAGTATTCCCTAGAAACCAGTGATTGAATCAGAAATGTCAGGTGACAAAAGTGGGCAGAGGCTAAAGTCACTAGGCATTCTATAAAATGATTAGGTATTTTATAGAATGCCGAATGTTTCATGCAATGCCGAACATTGCAATGATATGCAGTGTAAAATATTCAACTAGTAGAGAATATATACATTTTGTAAAGAAAAAATATAATTCAAATATATTCATGAGTTATTAGATGTTATTGGGTAAAGTGATTTTTCTTTGGTTTCCAGGAGAAGGCAGATTGAAATTTGATGGATTGTTAAAAACCATTTCGCACTTTTTTTCCTCTAAAAAAATGCCTGAAGTCGAAGCTCAGCCACCTTCTCTTGAGTATGAGAAAGAAACATTAAAAATTTATGTTACATTTTCTCATTGTTAGATCTTTATTCTCGTAGTTAAATGAAAACAAGGAAAAAGAGAAAAAAAACAAAGAGGAAAAAATGGAAAGGAAATCCGTTCTTATTTTGTCACCTGTAATCAGAAATGACAAAAAAATGTAGAACTTTCCTTTTTTCTTTGTGTGACAGAGATGAATGAAGCCGATGAATGGCACCTGAGGGAGAAGGGCTGATTTCCAACTCCAGAAAAAGATTTCAACTCAACGGATTTCAAAAAACCCTCAATATGCTTGAAATTCAAAAAAAAAAAAAAAAAAAGAATACATTTGATTTATAAATTTTAATCTTAGACGTGAGTTATAACTTTGATATAGAGATATTATTCAAAAATGAAAATATGAATTCATTATAGGATAGTAAACATGGAAAAAGAATTTGAAAAAAGTCATGATAAAAATTAATTGCACTTTGAGAAAATTTAAAACCTTTGTCTACCTGCATTTACAGTTATTCATTTATCTTTGCAAATTCATAAATGTCATTTATTTTTTGAATTATATGAAACGTATTCCCTTATTACAATATTTACGTTTCATAATGTTTTTGTAATATATATATATATATATATATATATATATATATATATATATATATATATATATATATATATATATGTAAAAGGGAATTTTATTCTTGGTTTTAATTTTTTTTGTTACGAAGGAATTCAGCTTATACTTCGGATTGGAACAATAAATAAAAACTTAATCTACCCGTATTTCGAGAATTCATAAATTTCTATATACACTATCAAATAATAGGGAAATTTTTATTCTTTCTACATGAGAAATATGGCATGATTGTTGAGCTGACTACGAACTTTATTTTACTTTAAATGTAAGTAAGATAGTAAAAATAACAAAATATTGATTGCCTTTTTCAAGGAGAATTAATATAAAGTATAATATTAAAGAATAAGATATTAAAATTAGATGTTAATAAACAGATATTAGAAAAAGGCAATTCATTTATAAAAAGTTCACAGAAAAAAAATAGATAATTTTTTGGAAAAAAAAAACTACATATAATAATAAGATTTTTTTTTTTTTTTTGAATTTTAGACAGTCCACAAATAATATTAATGTGAACGACATTTTAGCACGTCTAAATGCAAGATTTATCATTTTTAAGTTTAATTTTTTTTCTCCAATGTTTGGATACTTTCAATACTTTGAGTTTAGAATAGCATATTAACATACTTTTACAAAACATTTTAAGCAAGGAAAATGTAAAATAATTTATAATAATTAAAATTTTAATCCTGGAAACATTCTATATGTACAATTCACAAATAAATCCTATTTCTATAAGTCCATTTAGCTCATATTTGATTGAGGTATTCATTGAAATGGCATTTATAATGAAAAATAATCCATAAATTTATATTTTATGAATGTATTATCAATGTTTTATTAAATGGATAAGTTTTTAGTTTATTTGCAGTATTAATAAGGTTTGATTTATCCTTTAAACATTATTTTCATTTTTTATGTTTAAATGAAAATTAAAGTAATAGACTTTTAAAAAATAAAAGTAGAACAATATATTAAAATAGAGTCGAATTATACTCTTAAAATGTTAGTGAAAACGTTGTTACAGTTTAATTTTTGAATTCATTACATGTCTTGGAGTTGAAAAAAGGCGTAACATCACAATATAGGTAAGACAACGTACCATTAAAAGATAAATCACAAAATATTAACATCATATGAACTGAATCTACAAAAAATATCAAAAAGCAGACTTCGCAAGCTATTTTGCTTTTTTGCTTCTAGCAATCATGGCAGAATGATTTTATCTAAAATAATCATGCGCTGCAATGCATGCGAGCATAGATGTTTGTATGCATTTTTATTAATTATTTACCTCTCAGCTAAGTTTCTTATTTTAAAAAACTCTTACGCAACGGAATTATGTAAATATAGGAAATAAATTCTCTCATTCATTTGTATTTTGTGTGTGTGTGTGTTTAAGTGTTTCGCATCGGTAAAATACCGAATCAGCTCCGTATGAGGTCAAGATTTCTTTGAATTATTTATTATTCCCGCAGAGAACTCCCAAAACACTTTATTAATAAGTCATGAGTTGAATTCTGACTTATCTGAGGTTTTATTGCCGCATGAATTTTAGTTTTATTTTTCATATATAATTTTTATTGGCGATATTGAGTGTTGCGCTTTTTGTAATTATTAATTTAATTTAAAACAAATAAAAGCACTCACCCCTTAATTGCCATCGGAAAATTTGGATAAAATGTTGCGATATAATATGTGATTTATTTTATAATAAATTCCAGTCAATAAATACTTAATTCCCGTACTTTTAAGAATAAAATTGATATGTAATTACATAAATTTACCAATGCTTTTAATGTTTTTACTTTTTTTTGTCATTTGACTTATTTTTCCTCATTTAACTGGTTTATTGACGCTTTATGAAACAGACATTTTAAAATATGGAATCAAAAATCGCATGTTACGGCAAAATTGTGGAAAAGGATTAATGGATTAATTTCCTACTTTGTGCATACCAGAGGATTACTTTAAAACGAAATTTTAAATTTTAAATCTTAGTTGCATGACAAATATGTATTTTAATGGACTTTCCTTCTCCTAATTTCCCCGTCAGTGGAAGGATATTTAATGTCAATGGATTTTCCCTGCACCAAACCTCGTATACTATGGAATTAAGTTTTTACTTCGCAAATACTCGCAACTAGTTTTAATATAAAAAAATTTTTTTGACATGCAAATATATATTAATATTAAATCAGCGACATTTTTATTTGAATTATTAGATCAAACTGTATGAAAACCCCAGACGGGATCGTGATTTGCAATAGACCTCAGAATGTCTGTCATATAGCATCTCTTCAGCTTTTAACCTAGATGCCTTCAAGCTCTCAAAGCCTTCTGTTCGCTTAAGGATCATCAGGGCATTTCTCTACGAAAGAGGCGCATCTCTAAAGGAGTATTTCATCTGTTGCCTATTTTAATCTGTATAGAAAATAACAGGAGTTTGCCGGCTTGCTGGTCTACGAGTAGCGCGTCTTCCTCGCTTTCTGGGCGTCACGAGTTCAAGTCCTGGTTCGGGAATCGTTGCTCTCTGCACTGTGTTCTATCTGTGAGGCGTGTGAAAAGGGGTTGTCCAAGCGATTGTGAGTGTCATCGTCATATGAACTGGAAGTCAGACTAGAAGTCAGGTCTTTACCCTCAGGAACTACTGCACTGTTCTCTCCCGGATCTCTTGTCTTGGTTTGAGTTGGTGTTCAATCCAAAAGGGATAAGTAGCAGCACCAACAACAACGCTACAAGAGTTTGAATATTCAATATGATTGCGAAACAATGCTTATGCATTTATGCCGCAATTTTCAGCGAGATTGGTTTCGAACCCGCAGTTATCACATCTTGAAGCTTAGATCTAACCATTAAAAGCCATCTTACGGCTGCGGTCTGCCAAATGTAAATAGTTTGGAAGATTTATTTTTATCTGTTATTCAAACAGAAATGAATTCATCCAATTATATATGTTTTTTCATATAGAATGCGATTAATTCATTTAAAACACTGATATATTTTCTTATATGATTCGGAACCAATTATGCAAAATACAATTAACTCCCTTTTCATCCTCGGAAGTTATGGTGGAAACCCATTATTTTCCTTCCAAAACAGTCTAATCTTATTATATTTCTTCCTAATGAATACATGGAACTACGGCAATTATTTTTAATCAATATATAATATGCTTAATCATTTCAAGTCTGAATAAATTTCCTCATAATTGCATCAAATTGATTGTGAATTAATTCAATTTCCAAGGCTTAGTTAGTAATTAATTAATGCATTTAATTATAGAATTACTGAAGCGAATTTTAATTATTCTTGTGTCACGGTTCATGTTTAAATCAAAGCGATAATTCCTTGACTTATCTTTAATAAATGGGACGCATGTCAGAATTAAGTAGGAAATATATTCTCTCAATCTCCAATCTTTCCTTTTAGCTGTGATTAGTCATTCCATGATAGTATAATTCTGGTATTAAAATAGTTATGATCCATTTCATCAAACATTTCCCAACGGAAGTCTCCCATTCTCCCATTTAGACGTTTCCTTTATACCTCTGTGAATTTTCCTAAATTATGTTTGGAAAATTAATAAACCTGCAGTTACAATCACAGCGTACAATCGTATCATTTGCAATGCCACTTATGTTCAAAGGTTGATTCGACTATGTTGATGCTGCTAAAATATTCAAGTATCGACCGTTGAACATGCATGGGTTTTAGAGAAAAGATTAATGATCTCACTTAATCTGTCAGTCGAATAATATTGTGTGGACTGCCTAACCGTCTCCTTTTGTATTATGATATAGAAAGTACACAAATCAAAGCTATTGTAATTGTCAAAATTCTAATCTCGAAATTTTGATGAAACCTCTCATAAAGATGTCTATTAAGAGAAAAATATCAATTTTTGTTATATATCTGTCAATGAAATATATAACAATTTAGAAAACGAAACGAATATAACTATAAAATATAAAATGTATAGTAGAATCAGAATCTGAAAGAACCCTTAAGATCTGGAAAGTAAATAGCAAATAGTTTTGAAGAAACATGGAATGTAAAAAAATGTAATCAAATGATACATATTCAGTTAATTTTTCTTAAAAAATAAACTGTTACTGAAATATGTTGTCTTATTTCTAATCAGTTCAGGAAAAAAATGCCATATCAATTCAAATAAAAGCTTCTCATACGCTTTTTTTTTCATTCTGCATCATTAATTTAGAACTACATCATAATTTTTAACGAACATTGCTAACACTGCAAACATTTGCCTCTGCTGGAATAAGTAGTCTTAAAACAGGAATATGTAGTCTCATTTCAAATAAATTCTGGAAAAAAGGCCATATCAGTTCAAATAAATGCTTCTTATGCGCTTTTTTTTTATTCTGCATTACTAATTTAGAACTACATCATAATTTTTAACAAACATTGCTAACACTGCAAACATTTGCCTCTACTGGAATAAGTAGTCTTAAAACAGGAATATGTAGTCTCATTTCAAATAAATTCTCGAAAAAAATGTCATATCAGTTCAAAAAAAAGTTTCTTATAGGCCTTTTTTATTTTGCATTATTAATTTAGAACATCATCATTTTTAACAAACATTTTTATTCAACAATTTACAACCATCATAGATGTGTGCGTAATTTAAATGATTCTCAAGATAAAGTGAACAAATTCTATTTTACTTATATGTTAACTAAATTAGTTTAGTATTTGATATTAGTGAATAAATACTTATTAACAATGAAAATAAATATTTAAAATTTTAGAGGAATCAATAGCTGTGAATATAATTATTTGATCTGAATATTCCTTTTATGCTTTAAAAATATACCAGGTCGGTAAAATGCAGAATTTTAATACATTTCATGTTTATTAATCAAAAATGGTTAAGTTGCGAATATTTTAATTTGCATACAATGCCTTATAAAAATTTTAAAATATAAATGCACGATATCATGCTTTAATTGAAGCTATATTCATATGTGTTTAGCTCAAATTACTCTCTCTATATATATAGAGAGAGGAACGATTCTTTAAACTGAAACGAACCTCAAGATTTTATGTTGACTCGTATTCTCGCATGCAAATATTTTGACAACATTTATACAGTTAATATTTAAACTTAAATAAAATGATACAACTGATAATTCTTTTTCCAATGTAACAGACAGAGAAGACTGCAATTATTTTATCAGTGTCATAACTATTTATCGAATTCCATATTCTCATTTTGTTGAACAGTGCAGTGAGTTCACAAACGCATAAATCTTTTCACACATTGAAAATCAAACAGCAAAGGGGAAGGGCAAATATGACAGTTTGCCGTGTTACATATGTCAAGCAGCGATTTTGTCAAGTGTCAAATTTTTCTGAAGAACTACAGGAAAGATAAATAGACAGCAGTCTATTGCGACTCTAGTGGAAAAAGGTTTCTTGCATGTTGTTTATTTATGCAGGCAGATATTTTTTGCCCTCACTGCCGTCTGTTGAACACTCCTTATGTTGACATTTATAGAAAGATCAACTTTGTAGTCGTCCTGTTAAAGAATGACGTATGGGTGGTGATGTATTTTGTCATCATATGACTTATCGCTCAACATAAATATGATTAATTTTAAAACTTTAATAGAATGGGAATAAGATAAGAATTTTATAAAAATATAGTTGCAAGAAGTGCAGCTTTTTTTCTGACAATTGAGAAATTATTAATATATAATTTTTAAATATTCTTTGATGTCTCTGATGGCTATTTAAATTTTTTTACGCATTTTTTAACAAAACAATTTTATACTTGAAGTCTGGCCATGTGGTTTGGTTAAATCAGAACATTAAAATATCACCCTATCAATCTTGTTATAATTATAATTTCTAAGGATAACTTTGGACTAGCCTTTACACTTTCTTTAAGAACGTAACGCCATTTTATAATTGTTTTATTTTTAACCTGATGAACGAATATATTGAGTGTTAAAAGGTAATTCACATTTCTTATAGATATAGCAAAAATCTTTTCTTAAACACTTTAGATATTCTAAGAAGATAACATATATATTTTAGTCAATCCAATCCCACGCTTTTAACATCTAAACAGGCCCACACCAGGTCAATGAACAAAGAGAATTGATTGATTGATTTCATTGATCCATTGTTCAAATGTCTTTTAAGAAACATAAGCAGAAACTAATTTATTTAATTTCGGTTAGTAATCTCTTGAGGCATTATATTTATTTTTGATCAATGAATAAGCCGCGAGCCCTACCATAGCTATCCAAAAGCCTATAAATTAATGCAACTCATAATAATGCAAAACTTTCTAAAGTGTGTTATAGTCCTCCTCTCTGTGAATTGTATTTGGTTTTCAGAGTCGAAATTTATCTTGAAAATTATACAATTTGAAATAATAAAATAAATAATGAAGAAAATGTGCCGTAAGATTTACTTGTGATGCAAAGAGGAAAGCATTTCAAAAGGAAAATCTCACCAAGAGGTATTTTTAGAGAAATTATTGACTTATTTCATAAATTTGGGTTTTCTTTTTTGGAGATGTGAGCTATTATATAATTAAATATTAATTGATATGTTTTTAATTTGACTTTTGGACCGAATTAATTTAAATTACATCTTGAAGGTCTTTTTAGATAGCAATTCAATATGATGACCCAAACAAGTTAGTACTATAATGTAGTATATTAAAATCTCAAAGTTATCAAGTACTGTTTAAAGGATTATTTACTTACCTATATTTATTGATACATTTTTGGAATTATACATTAATAATATTTTAATCATTAATGAAATTTTTGTATATGAAAAAAATGTATATCTTACTGTAGGCATATAGGGTTTCTCGGTATCAGAGTTACAAACTTGTAGGAAGGTAGAGTATATTATATCGCATTGCAATTCTTGGTTAGAAATACAAAATATAGTTGCAAGTACAACGGTATGTACTTGCAAGACACAGTACATACCGTTGCATATGCGTATAATTTCCGAGCATTCCCTAAGAGAATTTCATTACAGCGTTCCGTTGCAAGACAGTCAATGGACATAATCATAATCAAACAACTGTCTACTTGATCAGAGTGGGATCACAACGAATGATGTAACAATAACGCTACAGCTGACATCGATAGACCCAAAATTTCGATCCAATATGCATATTTCATCTACAGGAAGAAAAAAAACACAATTTTCTAAACTTTATACTATCCTTTATTACTTAAAAGCTTCTGCATTTAAACGTAGCCACCGAGGCAGTTCTGATGGAGTTAACTTCGGTGGCAGAAACTGCAGTATTTTAACGATAAAAACAACAAAGATGCCGAATTATAGCAAGCGTGAGATGTAAACGTTATTTTATGCAAGCGCTCTGGCTATCTTCCGCAGCTTGGTCTCGTAAAATTAATTCGTGTATCCTGTGATCCGTGCGTTTTTACTGCCGCTGTAATGAATTTTTCTCACGGAAAACAATTTGGAAACAAAGATTTTAAAATGCGCTATGCCCAGAGACTTTTGAAAGGAATTCAAGTTCCATCCCACCCTATCGAGTTCCGTACTCCCAACTGTAATAAAGACACTGTTTAGGGGTAATGAGATAAAATGTGTTCTCTCACGCGGGGGATTAATTTTTGCTATAAATTGAGAGGTTTCTCTTTTTTCTTCCCCTATGATAGTATCTTGTAAAAGTACGGGGTTTTGAAACTAAACTAAATGTTAATAATATCATGCGAAGATAATGTTGATTTACCTTTTAGGAAACTTTTTTGTTTTATTTTTAAAATACGAAATTTACATAGGGAAGAAACGTAATAATTAAAATTACATTTCATCCTTATGTAAATTAAAGTTAATTTAATAGGGAAGAAATATTAATTTAAATAATTAAAATTAATTTGAAGTTGTAATAAATTATTACACTATTTATTAGTGACCTTAGGCTACCTGCTGGCTTGTTAGAAATAGTGGTTATATTTGTCTTCAGATAAATCTTTCAATATAATTTCATCGCCAGGATTAAAGATATAAAAGTCTTGTTATTTTAATTGTTTTACTTAACACATTGACTGCCGCATGACGCGCCAGTGCGTTACAGATAATATGTAATTGTACCAAACCATCTATGTTATTAGATGAACCCTTCTCTACTACAGTCAGGAGATAGCAAAGAAGGGGTACTCTAACAAGATAGAGGACCCGAATATTGGGTGTGAGTCGTGGCAGTGAAAGTGTTAAATTCTATTCATTGAATATATTAACATTTTTAATGGAGACAGTCTCATAACATCATGATGTGTTAAAAACGCAATTGTTCATTTGTTTCACAGTTATTGCGGTTCATCTGTTTTACTGATACAAAAATACAGTTTCTTACAACATTACAGTTTATGAGACAACCGGTATTGAAATATGTGCTTTGAATTATATTTCTTATGATTATTCATTTGCTATTTATCTTAACTTTTTTAAAGTATTGAATCACACTCCTTGTTAGAAAAAACTCCTTGATGTTTAAAATGCTTCCCCAAAAATCCAAAGCTTTTTAAAAGTTCAAAAGAAAAAGAAAAGTCTGAAGTTTCTACATAAAATTTCACTAAATCGCCTTTAAGCTCAAAAGGTAATTATGTCAAGAATTTCTTTGTTGATAAAGAAAGATACTTGTGAAAACAAATCTAAATTAAAGCACTATTAAATGTTCCGAAATCTTGTAGATCAAAGTAGAGATATAGGAACTATTTACTTATATTTCTCGATTATTACTCTGAAATCTTTTATCATGACCAAATTCTTTGAGTCAAGAAGAGTTTAACTTATATTTCATTATCCTCGCGGGGAACCTACACGAAAGAATTAATACAATTTTATTATGTCTCTTCGAAGCAAATATAAGGTTGTGAAGGAATAATAAAGGTAAAATACGGGTTTCATGAGTGGAATTAAATTGCTTTTACTGAGTAAATGTTTCATTTATTTGTTCTCTGTTTCTGAATACACAAAAGTCGGGAAATGCTTTACTTCCTATTGCAGCGTAGGTATTTATTGATTTTCCCCCTTTTCTTTTCTGGATGAACGGAAAAAGACACCATGATTTCAAGATCTAATGAATCATAAAAATACTAAGTAAAAAAAATCTATGTAATCTAATAAAAATTAATGTAATCTAAAATACTAAATTTGTTACAAAACTTCATGAATTCATTTAATTAATGCAGTAGATTTAAATTTTTATTTATTTGTAGGTAATTTTTTTCAGAACTCTTTCTCAAATAATATTTTAATCAATCATTATATTTGTTACTACTAGAAAAATGATGATTATCATTTAATACTGAAGCACAATGTGAACTTATCAGATTTTACTGTATATGGTACTTTGTCAACGCCTTGAAATACAGTAATACTGTACATGAAAATACTGTAACGTGTGAAATTTACCTGAGCATACAACAGAATTTAAATTACCTTAAATTTAACAGAATTACCTTAGAATTTAAATTTCTTTATACGATAGACAATAAAACGGATTTTTATGAAGATGATTCATAATTAAATGTCTTATCCCTTTAGTTGATCATAATATTTAATATTTATAAATAGCTGGCTGTTATAGAATTTAAAATGAAAAATATCGTGTTTTAGAAATTGGCGAGAGAATATCAATACTCACATGACCTCTAGTTCCACTCCCACCCCCACCCCCAATCGCTTAATTCAGCTCTGACTATTGATTTCTATTTGTAAGGGTATATGCATTTAAGTTAAGTTAGTGAATGGAAAACCATATTTCCATCAAGATGAAGGATCTTTAAGCTATATTCATTTTTAAGGCCATGTCTTATTAAAATTCTAATAATACAATTTGTAAATGATAGTAACACTAAACTTTTTCAAGGCCGGAAGATTAAATGCGGAAAGTAGGCACAAATTTAAGCATTCTGTAACTTTAAGTTTCAGTCATGCTTTCCTAGGATTTACAAATGGCATTTGATTCAAATTAAAATTAAGAATCGTTAAAATTTCAGAACATTATTTTTTTGGATTAAAAAAAAAATCCAAAAAATTCTAATTTTTTTCCAGATTAATGTGATCCAATTTTTTCCTGAGTTATCTGATTTCACAAGCCATTAAACCTATTAAACTTTATATTAGAGTAATTAGACTTGGTAAAAAAATCAACTTTTTTTAAAAAAAAAATTACCTTAAAATTTTTATAGGATAGACAATGAAATTAAATTTTTTATAGGATAGACAATGAAATAGATTTTTTAAAAAGTGACTCATTATTAAATTTTTTCTCTTTAATTGATCATAATATTTAATATTTAAAAATAGCTTGAATAGAATTTAAAATAAAATCATTAAAAATGTCTTGTTTTGAAAGTTGGCGAAGGATACCGATACTTGCATTACCTATGGGCTCCTCCATCGCTTAATTCAGCTCTAAAGATTAATTTCTATTTATAAGGGTATATGAAGACTGTCCATCGCTTCCAACCAGATATAATGAGTTTATTAAATACTTTTATTGATAAAGAATCTTTTATTGATAGAGAAATACTTTTATTGATAAAGAATGTTTTATTGATAGAGAAATACTTTTATTGATAAAGAATTTTTTATTGATAGAGAAATTCTTTCATTGATAAAGAATGATTTATTGATAGAGAAATACTTTTATTGATAAAGAATTTTTTATTGATAGATAAATGCTTCTATTGATAAAGAATATTTTAATGATAGAGAAACACTTTTATTGATAAAGAATTTTTTGTTGATAGAGAAATACTTTTATTGATAAAGAATCCTCTCAAATTCCATATTACATGTTCAGTGCATTTTGCAATCTATTAAATTGAATTGTTCAAGATCGTTTAAGCAGTAGTGGTCACTTTGAACTTAGTAAAATTTTATACTTTTGTAAAGTAATTACATTAATATATGCTCATTTGTTGAGGCATCTTACATATGTGCTTCGCCAGCGAGCTGAAAAATTTATCAGTAGTTGTGAATACATGATATTAGCTGCAGTGCAATGCGTACAACTGTACTTGTGCTAAAAACCACAGAATCCTTCCGAGATGAAATGAGAGCTGTATTATGCCCGGCCTGAGGAGCGTCCCCTCTTTTTGTTGTGAAACAAGGGCCGAGAACTGAGGCAGCGGTGAAGATCAATGGAACCACAGAGAGAGCAAAAACGGGGGAGTGTGTCATTCTGTCCTCTTGTCTTTATGGCCGGAAGTGGAGTTGGGAGCGGAAACTTGGCTTCATCAGGAGTCGACGGAAATAGAACTCCAACTCAGAAAAAGTAGACAACATAAACATGATAGGGATACATACCAGATTTCTGCACCTTTCCGTCCGACGTCACAAAAAAATTTATTGCCAAAACAGAAATGGATGATTGGTTTTATTTCGCAGAAACCCCGTTCTTACCGAGAAATAATTAATTTTTAATGAAAGGGGGGGGGGGAGTTTTATATATTTATACCATTTTGTTGACAGTTGTTTTTTGTCCGTAACAGCTTTGTTAATTTAATAACACGAGAATTATTCTTTCTATGGAAGCATTGTCATTTGGTAAATTGAAATTTGATTTAATTGATTTCCAAAAACTTTCCTTTTTTATACCGAATAGCGTCCGAAATTAAGATCGTAAGCTTAAAAAAATCGTACTGAAAGGTTTAATATAATAATAATGATCTATTGTCATTTCATGTCATTTTCCTATTCGTGTGATAGAATGGTTTTTACTCAATCTTAAATGGTTCTAAGTAGTAATAATAAGAATAAGCGATATCCAGGATGTAGTTTATATTTTATTTCCTGAAATATATGTGGTTCATGGAGCTCCGTAACAGATAAATATTTGGTTCCCTAACAACTATTATGAAGGAGGTAATGTAATTTGGCCCAATGGTGGTGTGATGATGATGATGTAATTTAATCGTTGAAAATGGGATTAAAAGGGTAAAGTCGCACCCAGAGCATAATATTCTCTCACTGTTATGTTTATGATTTTACAATGAAATAAACACGCTACTTTGTTCTCTTATTTGATCACCTCTCCTTAATAGTTGGAAAAAAAAAAAAAACGTATTGTCGATAAAAACGCATTTTAGTGGTTTTTGACTTCATAGCGCCATAAAATAATTGCATCTACTGAAAGTTATTTTCTTAAGTAATCAAACTTATTATATTGAAAAAGCTGTTACATTTGATCATATTATATGTTAATACAGAAACAGCAAATATAATTTTCTTCGAGAAATATAAGTTTCTAACGTTATTGAATAATACAGTTCAATAAGCAGAACAATAAATTAGTGATAAAATATTTTCATTTCCATTTTTAAAGACACTAATTTATTAAAGACACTAATATGTGGGAATTCTAAAGACAGATTTGGGTCACATAACAATACCATTAATTATAAGATATGCAAAATTTTATATTTCTTTTTGCATAATAAACGTTAAATCTCTAAAATATCTAAAGCCAAATATCCAAGCATATTTTTCTTTAAAAATAGGAAATTTATTTATATATTATCGTATAAAAACAGTATGGTGTCATTATAAATTACTTCAAATATTTTCTAAAATATCCTAGCATTTATATTTGAAATATGTCTTTTAAGAGCAAATTTGATGCTTCCATTTTTGAATGTGGCGTATTTTAAAAAATCAGTAGTAGTCTGCAGTTATATTTTCTAGGAATAAAAACTTAATGTGATATCTTCCGGTACTTGAGGTATGTGAAAGATATTTGGAAGAAAGCCAAATTACAGAAAGGAAGCTAAATTGCCGATCCGGTAATTTGAACCCAGTTAATTAGTTCTGTAATTCTTATTATTCAAAGTTTTCTTGCAACAATGAAAGCGTTTCCCTTGATCTGTAGATGGGTTATTGGTTTTAAAAGAAAGAACGTGGAACGACAAGCCATTAGAGATAATGTAGAATATTTATATCAATAGGCATTCGGGAGGGAAATTTTGCTAATAGTATCGATTTGATGACTTTTAACTAAATGAAAAATATTTGTATTGGATTTTAATTTAACTTCAAGCAAGTATATGAATTCATATTTATAAAGTTTGAAAATATTGTATAAACAGATGAAATATCATGCATTATTTTCCCAATTTTGATAGTTTGAATTAGAAAAAGATAATCATCTCGTCTTTCTCATTTCAATACATAAAGGAAAAGATACTAATAATTTGTTTTATGAACAAAACTGCATTTTAAGCATTACAAATTTTTTGAAATCCTACTTTATTTCTTAAAAATTGTTTTTAGAAAATCAAACGACAGAAATTATGCTCAAGCAAACATATTTAATATGAATTTTTAAATGCTTGTACTCATTTCAGTGTAATAATGATTCATTTTTGATGCCAAAGCTTTTTTTTAAAAAAAAATATTGGTAATTGGGATTAATGCCCCCAACTTTGACCTTGTGGAATAAGACACGGCTATGAAACAACACAAGAAAGAAGATAGTTCCAACCAAAATTAATCGAAAATTTCAACTTTTTAAAACTTTAGAGCTAGAAATTACCCTCTCCATTCATGCCGGGAAATTATTAGAAGTTTCCCTCTAAGCAGAATACTTCTATTCAATAATTTCCTCTGAAAGTACTTCTTAGATATAGGAACTAAATCTTATATCTCAAACTCCTGTGAAACGCCAGTGCTCACACTCTGCTTGATTAAAAGAGATACCACCATTTCTCTTGTCATGCATCTTTGATTTAAGGGCTTGGATAGATATGTTGCCAAAGGGAGAATCACAACCACTATATTTATTGAAAAGCGAAGTATTAAGCTGAAAATTCCCGATCTTTCCACGTCATGCCATTGAAAATTTTGATACACTTCTAGCCAGCTTCATTCTAGCTCACTCTGTGAAAGCCTTGATAATGTACACCGTAAATCCTTTTTCTGAGCACACCTCACCATACACATCCACTCATCAGCTAATCCAGATTACAAGATAAAGATGGATTGAAAGAACATTAAAACGGCCTGGATATCCAATCTTCCAGTCCAACTCATGTCAGTTCTGTTTGGTTGATCGTATCGATAGGAGATTTTGGATTACTACCAATCCATTGATTACATTAATGGATTAATTAATGTAATCACGAATGACCAATTTAAGATATTAATGTTCAGAAAGCTTCTGAGTATGAGTCCTATTTAAAACGATTGAGCATAATTTTGTTGTTTGTTACCTGAAACCATGTTGCTTGTTATCATTCAGGTGAAAGTTTTTTAGATAAACTTCTTTTTAAATTTATAAAAAAAAATCTATCTAAATCAGCCCTTAAAGATAATGAGGTTTAAAAACTATAACGATATTAAAATACATCTTTAGGAATAGAATAAAAATCTTTCATTAATGATGCATTGCTTCAGAATGGATGCCATCGCCTGATGATATTGTGGAATTGGAAAATCTAGGGTTTGAAGTTCTGTCTTTTCGAATATAACTTTAAATATTCATCTGCATAGGCACAAGCATTTTGAATGGATTTTTTTTTATGGATTTGCTATTTTAAGAAAAATTCAAGGATATGACCTCCAAAACTGACTCACAATAGCTACAGAATCCTTCCATAACAATCAATAGTAAACTACGAATCTAACAAATCAAACATATTAAAATTTCTACCGAATTCTGAACATTTATGAAGGTATGAAATTCGGAGAACTTCGAAAATATTATTTCCGCAAGTTTCCTTTCAGAATATTTGAAAGTCAATGGAGTTGGTTTTATTTGAAATTCTTGTCAAGTTTTTATCTTCTTCTTTGGCATTTCGACTTTATTTTTCTTCAAGAAAAAGCAATTTGTAATTAAGTTGCTGATCTTTTTCAAGTAATCGACTCGTCTAAAGTTGTTTCACATTTCTAATATGTATCGATATTGTAGATTTCAGATTAGACATCATTTTTTTTGTTTCCTTTCAGCACTTAAGCAAATCCTGCAGTTAATGCAAAAGAGGTCTGAGGCACACAATTTGCTCATGAATATTACATGAGGTACATAGTTTGTATAGGAATTGCGAATAGATCAAGCTTTGGATAGTTTACTCCCTTGTGTCACTCTGGAAAATGTCAGCAGCTCTAGCTTTGTTTTATACTACCATAAAATCGATGTGACTGTACGATTCGCCCCTATCCTCCATGATAGACTAATTTCCATCAAAAAGAAATTTGTAAATTATATATAAGACTCAAAATTATTTGTGATGTAGGAAATGTTTGTATCTTATCATGAAAAGTGTCACATTAATTTGGTTATATTGCAATTCTTCATCAAAATCATTTTGTTTTGTAAAGAAATAGAGTATAGCAAGGACTCTTAACCAATTGCATTGCTACTCAAATCATTAATTTAACATTACTTAATGATTATAATAGATTTAAAACATTTTATTTAAATTTAATTGACTATTATGCGGAAAACACTTTTTAAATTAATTTTAATGCATTCTTTTTCTGTTTTAATTCATGCAAATTCAATAGATTTACAATTCGAAAATGTTCTTTTTTTATAGATTGAGTCACAACATATTTTTGCTGCAAAAATAGGGTTGTCGCAGCTGTAGAAAAAGATTAAGACATATTCATATGCTTGCTTTCTTCGGTCAGAAACTGAGAAATTCTATGTTTTAAAATTATTTTTCTATTTGTATGAAAATGTATTTAATCAATTTTCAGATCTTAAAGTGAGATTCAAGTTCAGTTGTGTGTATGTGCACATACACACACACACATGCACACACGTATGCACACACGCACACATATATGTATATATATATTATAATAATATTTTCTGAATTTAATTTATTTTATTTAAATCTTTATTAATATCCTAATTTTTAACTTAATTTAGCCCATTCTAACTTCATTCTAAAATGTTCTCCTGATCCAATTCCCACATTTTTATTTAATTACTTCCAAACGCGATTTAAAAAATTGCTGATTCTAGCATTCTCAGGTCTCAACGGAATAAAAATCCTTAAAACATGCACATCTTTTAAAAAAGCTACCTAAGATTCTCTTGCACAAAACCACACGTGACAAAGGAATCTCTATCAGAATCTCGTAAAATCACTGAATGGAAAAATTTCAAATTTCTATCAGTTTGCT
This sequence comes from Argiope bruennichi, assembly GCF_947563725.1. Lineage (NCBI taxonomy): Eukaryota > Metazoa > Arthropoda > Arachnida > Araneae > Araneidae > Argiope > Argiope bruennichi. Next base: position 79,021,166 of record NC_079152.1, read on the forward strand.
CTTGTATCGTAATGTAAACAGGCGTTCAATTTGATTATCGCTTCGTTCTTGTAGAAATTACGTGAAATAAACCGAATTTAAAATTTCGAGCATGATTGAATTTGAACGATGTGCATAAAATGTGCTTAAGATAGAAGGAAAAAAAAATACTGAAAAGAATGGTGAAGAAAAAGTGAGTATTAAAAATAGTTTTGCAATAAAATCTTTTCGAAATTTTTTACTAATATAATATAGGCTTACACAGATTTTCATGCGAGACAATGCCATATTACATTTCTTCTTCAAATTTAATACACTTTATATTAATAATTTGATAATGGAAAGAAAACAATGTTTCTGTTAAAACTTTTCCTTTCAAGAAATACCTTTTAATTCTCTCAAAATTAGGTTTAATATATAACATGCTTAAAGCAATATTGTGAGGAATTAATTGCCAGGTCTCAAAGTTTTCAGCTTAACTTTCAACTTTCATTTAATGCTTCGGAAATTATCTAGTTGATTCGAGATAATTTGTTTAATGAAAGTTGAATACTTAGAGTTGACACAAATTACTGATTAATAACTTTTTCTGAATTGAAGTTATGTAGTACAGTATGTTATTGCAGCTTACATGTAAGTTTTAGAAAAAGTTGAAAGCAGTATGATTTGCAGAAGTGTGTAATATAAGAACGACAATATGTTAATTAATTACTTGTAAATGTGTTTTAATTTGAAATTTAAATTCCTCGATTGAATTTCACACTTTCAAATTTCAAAATTAAAACTGCAACTATTAGACTGTTTCTTTCTTTTGATTTTTATCTTCAATTATGGCATATTTACAAATTAAATTTTGTTTCCCTTAGAGACAGTGCTTTTTTTTTGGAAATAAATCTTGACCTTTCGTAATTTGAAATAAAGCCCATTTTAATGCAATCAAAATTTTTTTTTTACTAAATTAAGCAAACTTCATTATATATTTTTTCATTGTTTTTAAGAAAAAGGTTTAATAAATATAAGAAAAGATTTAGAAAACGTTAAGAGCTCCTTCTAAAACAGAGGTAAAGAAGAAGGGGGAAAAAATTGTAATCTTTAGAAAAAAAGCGTCAAGGGAAAAAAAGTAATTTTTTGATAAAGTGTTTCAGATTGCAAATGGACGACTCTTCTTCAAATATATGTCAAAAATAAAGAAAATGAGTACCGGCCTGCGGGTTTTCATTCTTTTCTGACAGATAAATGGGATCTTTTCACGTGGGAGAAATTTCAAACGTGTCCTATGAATGAATATCGAAAGAAATAATACTAAAAAAAGAACTCTTTGCCACAGAAACAATCAAGTTTAATGCTGTTATTATGTCGCCTGCAGGCGCTTTATTTGGTACAATCCTTTCCTAGTGTATCAGTAGTTATACAATATTACTCCCAGTTTGTAAAAGCTAGCAAATAACAAAAGGGAAATGAAGTTTACCACCTAAAGTATGATTTTTACTTACAGCAGAATAGATGCTTTTTGTTCTCACTATTTCCTTTTCTTCATAACTATATGTAGATAATATAAAAAGTTCTGTCACAAAAGAGACTGACGTATTTTTGAAATGTAATATTTATAAATATTACCTGAACTAATATCGTATATATTTCCTTGAATCATAAAATTATTGAAAGTCAATCTACGTAGTTCATATCGTCATCTGATCAAGATCAGCATCATAAGGGCAGACTACTTTTTATTAATGAAAACAAAATGAAATTTCAAATAAGCTGGGAACAAGGATTTGATTCTAAATTTTCAAATATCTGGAAAGGAATCAATATAGATTAGAAACTATATTATTGCATGCGAAAAATAGGTGTTGTAACTATTTTTGGTCAATGTGGTCGTAAAGTTATTTGAATTGTTCCAAGTAAAATATGGAAGTTCTTTTTCTTGCTTTTGTTTTGAGACTAGCGAGCAAACGAATAACAAATATTCAAATAGTGGGAAGCAAAATGATAGAATATTTATTCGTTGATAGAAAAGAAAAGAAAAAGAAGAATTGCATTATCTTAGATTATAAGAATTTTTTTGGCAAGAATCGATTGTCGTTCTTGTCCCGCTTTCCTTCGCAAGGAACTAACTCATGCAACTTACATAAAAGGCTTCAGTATTAATATTAGATTATAACGTTCATTTTTCGGAGAAAAATATTGGTAGAAGACAACAATTTGTTTTCTTTATGTTTTATATGCCTTGTACACGTGATAAACCTTTCATCCTATGGAGTTATTCATTATTAAAATTAAGCTCTGCTTCCCGAACTTAATTTGATTACATGGAAGCTCCCTAAGGTCTCGAAAAGCGTTTAGATGGTGAAAGGCAAATTAAGCACAAAAACAGATTCCATTTAAGTCTTTCTTGGGAAAATGAGAACAGAATTTCTTCCTTTTTTTTTTTCTCATGAGTAAAGTACATGTAAAGAAAGAAGTATAATCGTAATTAAATTCGACCTCGAAATTTTGATTAAACTCCAAATTTTAGATCTTCTTGAAATAAACCATCTTTTGAATATCATCCTTTCATTTTCCTGCGTTTATGTGAGCATTATAATTTAAAAGTTAAGTTATCTGAAAATTGATGTGGAATTCTGATAGAAAATAGAGGATCTTATCGAAGTGGACAAAATGAGATTTTTGTTTACGGCCCTGAACACAAAGACGAAATTAGCTGTATTTTTAAAGTGTACTACAAAGGCAAGACAGAGATATTCTTAATGACGGCATATTTTTCTCTCCATGGTCTGTAATAGACAAATGATATTTTGTTACATTCCTAACTACATTGGGAATGGTGAAAATTACTTTAATAAGTGCTTGAGATATATATTATTTTATTTTAAAAAAATGAAAAAAAATGTTGATAAATTTTTAAATTTAGAATTCTGGACTCTTTTTGACATAAGAAAACATAATCTTACATGCAAATAACATATCTAAAAAAAATCCTGTAAAAAAATTAATGATAACTACTTAAGGTTCTTGAATTCACTAAAAAAATCCAATTTGAAAAAAAACAAATCTTTAAAAGGAAGTTGTGAAGGAAATACATAAAAAATTATTGATAATGGCTACCATAAAATAATTGCTTAAATAATATTTCTTAAGGGAATGACTTCTAAATTTGGATTAACTACTGCTCATGAAAGAATGCCAGTATTCATGTAACATTAAAATAAAAATAAAAAAACTTTTCATATCGATTTTGATCTATCTAAGACGAATAAATAAATAAAACCGCGAGCATTTTCTTTTCAGTTTCTTTGCATATTTATTCACGTTTCTACAAGGAAAGAGAATCGAATGTACGTTTTGGATCCTTTTCTTTTGTCCAAATACAAGAATAAAATTTAATAATGATATATAATTCTTTTGCTAAGACTGAATGCTAAATTTTAATTTTCAAGCTTCTTACAGTTTAATTAAAACTATATATACCAAATTTCAAATAATATCTAGCTCGCTGTAATTTTGAATTAATGTGCCCTTATGCATGCAGATTTCCAATCAACGAGTTTATTAAATCTTTGGTAAGATCTTGATGTAAAGACTACTTACCAAACTTGATTCGTTTTGTTCTTTCCGTTTCCCAGTTATCATTCTCAAGAAGCTACAAACATAATTTTAGATACTTTTTTAAGTATGGATAGGTCTAAAACAAGAAATTAACAATATGGAAATATTTGTAAAAAAAAAAAAAAATGTGATTAAAAAAATAGTAAAAAATTCAGCAAACTTTTAAGAACAGTCTAAACATATAATCTAAAAAACAATCTAAATAAATAAATAATTTTAAATGATAATATTCTTTTCTATGCAATCAAGGTTTCTCAAGCTATTGGATTATGGGTTGCTTTGTAGATTGTGAAATTACTCGAGTTACGCTGATATATATACAAATTTGAAAACATGTAAATCAAAAGAAAAAAAAATTTTTTTTCGTGCACATTCTAATTTAAATAATTTCAAAGAGAATCCAGTTTCTGTATATGTAGTTCATTTCAAGCTTGCTGCTAATAGCACTATGGCAAATGAAAATGGGAGGTAATCAGCTCTGATTATGCCTAATCCAAATGCATATTATGCTTACTCCGCTTTAAGCCATTAGTCCAAAATACCACAAAATAGGATTACCCCGCGCACGTGGGTTATTGCACGCCTGGGAGACCTCTCAGTGTCGTGTTCTACCAAAATAGTACCCCTCCCCCCCCACCTTAACTGTCGCGCGAGACACACGCCAGCTGTTCGCAGGCTGTTGACGCGCCCCAAGATAAACCCTAATTGTACGTAAGTTGACTCTGTAGAAATGGTTGAAAGGAAGAGGGGTGTCATTTCTTACGGTAGCAGAATTGAAAAGTGTGCAGAAAAGAATTTTTTTCCTTGCTTCCTTTGCATCATTTGTATCTTTTAGGAACTGCTGTTTCATAATTTCTACAAAAATTATTTAGGTAATGGGTAACATTAGCGAAGCATTTTGGGAAAGAGATTGCTAGCAAGTTTCTTTTCCCTCTCTCTCTTTATTTTTGTACAAAAAGCAAAATCGTCAAAAATCTAATCTCGACATTTTGATAAATTTCCACATTCTTGAATCCACCACTCCCCCAATCGAACAAAATTTTTGAAATTATGTGTACCTGCGTTCGAAAGTTGGCGTATGGTCTTCACATGAAACTTGCAGTTAAGTATTAGCATGAAATTCACGAACAAAAATTCTACTTGTCTGCCTATATACATACAAGCAAAATAACGCAACTATGCAATAAGCTAAACTGATGAAATTTGTCAAATGGTCTTATCATTAGACTGTACCAAACTTCAGGTCAAGCTTATCAGTAATTGTGTACGACAGCACTGGGATACAGTCATTTTTTTTCTTTTTGTGTGCGAGAATACGATCTCATAAACGCGACAGGCTAGATTGATGAAATTTAATATTATATATATATATATATATATATATATATATATATATATATATATATATATAACTCTGATTTCAATTCTAATTAATTTACAAGTTTTATCTTAATTTAGCCCATAAAGTCATTCTAAAATATTCTCTTATTTCCTGATAAGATTCCATTATTTCTACTTAATTAATTCAAGAGAAGCTTTATAAAATTACTGAATCGGCTAAACGCCGTCATACTCATACACCCCGCGTGAAGAGTTAGAAAAATGTCTAATAAGCACATTCCTTTTTAAAAGATCCCTGCGTTTCCCTTACTTGTGATTGATATGCGTCAGAAATCCCTATCAGAATCTTAATAATATATTAGCACTATGAAAAAAATATTTTCCCTATCAATATCTCATTCGATATAAGATGAGGGATAATTAATTTATTTCTCATTTCTTCCCCACTTCTGCTTTTGCATTGCGCAGATAGCGGGCGTGCCTTGCCCGCGCCTTCTTGTAAAGGAATCATGCCTGCCTCCCGCGGGAGAATAAAGCGAACTTAAAAATACAAAGTTTCTTCACTGCTTGTCGAAACTACCTTCCGATTCAAAAATTAAATGTTTACACACACACATATATATATAACTCGCCTTATCGTATAAGAAATATTCGTAGTTTTTACAGTAGATAGCGCTGCCGCTGGTTTTGTATAATATTTTCACTATTTGGAAGATATTACTCTATAATTTTTTTTCAAACAACAAACAGTAATCTGAGAATAATTCAGCTGATAAATTAGAGAAGTAGACTGTTTGCTTTGAACAAATCTATTAGACACAACAGATATGAAGAAGTTTTTATAAAAAAAAAATTAAGTTATTAGGGCAGAGGCAATTGTCATTTTTCAAAGAACACAAATGTTCGATTATATGGGAGGATTTCAACAGGAATCAATTTCCATGAGCTCCACATTAACCCCAAAACGCTCGAAGTTGTAACTTAAGTTAATAATTTCGAGAGATGCTAAACTTGTAAGTGTTAACATTGGAAGGATTTGTAAGTCTTAAAGTAATGAACTTATTATTATGTTCTCATTAATAACAACTAAAGAATACAGCATAAATACATTCCTCTTCGCCCTTTATTCCATTATGTTACACAGATTTTACACGTAAATCTTGTGATGTAGCGAAGATAAGTGGTGCCTGAGGCATTACATAATCTTTTCGTTTCTAGTTATGATCATTAAATTTGGAAATATAAATGACGCCCGTGAATAGTATTATTTTTTTGTCATCCTCTCATTATATTTGACTTCAAAAAGGGACTTAAATACTCTTAATATTTTGTCTCCAAAGTTCCTCTAAAGACTGTCACCCAGGCCATCAATACTGCTCTTGTTCCCAATTGCTACGCCACTGAGTAAATCTTTCTCCAGAAATTTAATAAAAAGCAGGTCTTAGGATCTTTGTTCATTCCATTTTAAAATGTAGTTTGCTACTAATTTTTTTTTTTTTTTTTTTTGAACTGAGATTGTGTTACCATTTCAGGCGTTGCTAAGTTGTTGAAAAATCTTTCACTACGTATTATTTTTCTCAAAAATTATAACAGCGCTTTGCTTTACCAAAGAAATGAGATGTTAAAATGTTTGACAAATGAGTTAAAGTGAAATGCTTGAAGGAGTGGAATGGAATTTTTTTGATGAGGGAACTTTCCAACAAGAATTTTTTTAAATATATATATATATATATATAAAACTGGAAACAGCAGATCTAAGAATTTGTGTTTCCAAATCAAAGTCAGATTTGGTCATCACAATATAAAAGAAAAATTCACTTAAATTTATAAGTTTATAAATTTAATTAAAATAATAGATTTACCTTAATTACCTAAGATCCAAACAATGATTACAATAATTTAAGATAAATTCCCTCTTTCAATGCTCAATTTTTATTATATATTTGATAAAAATTATTTAATTTCTATACATTAAAATGAAATTGCAGGAACAAAAAATAACAATCATTTGTCCAGCTTAAATCTTGTCTGTTGTATTCTGTTCTTAATAATTCATGTTTAAAATCTAAAAAAATTAAAATGATTATGTACATTTAACCAGATTGTAGTTTTCTCTGTAAATGCAAGCTAAAGTTATTTTATGAACTTACTTTCTTTTTAAAATTTTCATTTTGCTTCTGAAAATGGTAGTTTTTTTTTCCTTTTTCAAAAAGCTTTTTTTTAATATCAATATTGAGCGTATTTTCAGGATATTGCTAAATTCTAAAAAAATTTCCCAATATAAAGTTATCAAAATGAAATTTATTTTACACGTTAGCAACAATACAGAAACTGATAATTACTGGGAACTAATTATTGCCTTAACATCATATCTAAGAGCAATTTCACTAATATAATCTTTACAAGAAATAAAAATAAAATTTAAAAAAATGTTACTTAAAATGTATTAGCAAAAATGGATATTTCTTCTATTCTGTATAGCATTTTTTTTTTTTTTGCATATTCTTTAACAGCACAAGAAGTGGAGAATTCCATTGCTAGCGAACCTGCCGATAGTGATCCCACTCTCCCTGCATAAATTTTCCTCCACCAAAAAATAAAAGAAGAGAAACGTCAAAGGGGAATGTAAAATCGATGCTTCGTCACAAGTTTAGATATGGAAAGAAAAAAAAATTTAGTTTTCCTGAGAACTTCAAAAAGAAATAAAAATAAACTTAAAATGGGTAGTAAGGTGGAAGAAAAAAGTCTATGGACCAAATCCCTGACTACACGTTTGAAAGTCGTGTAAGAAATGATACACCATCAACATAATGACTTTTCAATGTGACACTAAAAGCTATTTCATTTTTATGTCCTTTGAACTAGATCGTGTTGGGTATTAAATCTAGCATAGAGAGAGAAGAGATTTCATACAGTAGATACTAAAAATGGTAACAGAAGTCAAGTTAAAACCTAGTCTATCGTATTTTATGTATTAATTTTCTGGCATTAAAACTTTCAAACCATTCTATATATTGAATCCTGGGCTTGTGTCCATTTTCAAATCTTTCATGGCATATCTCGATTTTTCAGAGGAGAAAGTTTTAAAATTTAATGCCTACTGGCAGAGAATAGATAAGAATATTTTATATCATATTTTATGAGGATGCATTAAACATACGATTTCATTATTAACCGAAGTCATGTCTTTTATCGGACATCGAATGTTTTATTCAAAAGTATAAATGTGTTTGCAAAGATGTATTGAAATTTTCTCTATATCTTTAAAGTTAAATTTATCTAAACTTTCTCAAATAAATCATCGGATTTAGTTATTTGTTATAAAAAAAGTTTATAATAATACAAGTGCTCAGTTTAACTATGGAATTTTATTACATATAGTATCAGATTCTGTTAAAGTATATAAATTTTTTCATAATACTACGATTATATTAAGAACTAGTATTTCTATAGTATATCTCATAGCATTCATAATACTCTCAATTTGAATTGTCTTATGTATCCGTTGCTATGGAGGGGAACTTTGGGAAGGTTGTGTGTGTAGGTTCAAGGACCGTATTCATCATCTGATGAAGGTTCAAAATTATGACACCCATCCCGAAATACCACTCGTGTTGCTTCTAAACAGGAACCAAGTATAATAAAACGAAACTAAATTACGTCATTATGCTTGTTTACATTAATTTTAGATAAGTAATAAAAATTCAGTGCAAACACAATAATAGGAAATTCTGTAAGAAAATATTCGCTACTTCCGGGCGTTTGACCTTTAGGTGTATTTGAATGACCAAAGGCCGCAAATAGCAACTCGGGTATTAATATCAGTCATGCTCATATCTGAAGTGTCGGGCCTTTCATTAGGAAATTATTCTAACTTTTACTTTCAAGATAGTAGTTATTTGTCTCCTTCTTATTTATAGTTCTGAATACTTGACAGTATAAAAAATAACATTCGAGACTGAAATAATAAATATCGGACATATTTAATCTGAAATTTTAAATGCAAATATGTAAAAACTATAATACAAAGATAAATTAAATATTTACTTCAAAAGTATTTTAAATTTTACATATAATTTTTATTCAGAAATATTCATAAATTATTTATCGATTGTAGATATTTTAGAAATTTTTATTTACTTTGTATCTTTTCCTGCTAAATCAGAACTTCTCAAATTCCATCCTGATCCTGATTCCTTCTATATAAATATTCAATGATTCCATTTAGGGACTGAAAGTAATTTGTGACACCCCTTTCTCTCAATAGCGTGTATAAATGCAAAAAAAAAAAAAAATCTAGGATTTTTTTATGTTATACAGCGAAATATTGAGTTGATGGTGCTTAAATAAGGCCAGATTAGGCCTTACGACAATGCATTTCGATTTGGGTATAACCTTTTGCCCTTCAGTGCTTAGTATCTCTTTTTATAGATTTTAACTTAGTCTCCTAAATAATGTCCCGTTGTTTTTAACTGTGAAATGTTATGAAAAACTTAAATGACAAAACCTTTATTACAGGTCATCTTCAATAGAACTGTTTTCAAAGTGTTGCGTCTGAAAAGAATTTTAAATTAAGAATATAATTTCAAACAAAACACTAAACCATAGAACACTAAAACATAGAATTTTTTAAAAACCGTCTACATACTTTAATACAAAGTTTGGAAGATCGGAATAATCAGACTGGCAATTATAGAAAAAGAAAAAATTGGACTATACCATAGAAGAATTCAAAAATATTAAAAATAAAGAATAAAAAGAATGACGTTTTGAAATATAAATATACTTGAAATTTACTAAATTATTTAAAAAAATAATTTAGATATATGACTGTTATAAACGAATTAAAATTATTACCATTGAAAGCATGACATTAAATTTTCTTGAAAAGAGCCCCACAATTTTCTGGACTTCCTAAAGTTTTGACTACCATGTCTGTTTGATATTTTTCCCCTTTACCATAGGGCAATAGTACTTTAGGTAATAATTTCATTTTTCCATATATAGGAGTAAATTGCCTTCTTAGATATTCTTCAGTGTAAACTTGGCATATCATCCCCTCCCCTTTCACCCAGGAAAAAAAATCAGAAAATCTCTATCAGTCAACTTGTAGAGAAAAATTTGTTGTTAAATTGCACTGCAATTCTTAGAAGCCGGCGACCTGGCTTAGGAGTAGCTTGTCTTCCTCTTGATCTGTTCATCCCGGGTTCGAGCATGGTTGTACCGGGTCGAGGTGTATGGAGTTCCCTTGTAAAACGGGGTTGTGCAAGTGAATGTGTGTATGTCATCTTCATATGAGTTAAAAGTCAGACCTATGCCCTCAGAAGCTACTGCACACTCGGCTTAAACCGCTGCCAGTTCTTCAGTGGGCTTGTTAAGTGCCATAAGTAACAACAGCAACATTTTTAGGAAATTTATTGACGTCTTGGCTATGTTTTACTCTAAGTGATATTTCAAATAAAAGTGTAATTTAAAGGCACTAATGTTTTATTTTCTATTTCATCTCCTAAGACCCGGAACTGCATATTCCCATCAATATACCACTGCAACAGAATATTATTATTATTTTTTTTAATAATATTGTTGGAAAATAGAAATCTAACCGTTTCCCTTCGTTTTACATTCTTTTCCCATGGTGGGTCTGAACTCGACAGGCCTCTGGTGAACAGAAACAGAAATTTAACTTTCAGCCCTGAAATAGGTGAGAAGGATTAAATTAACTCGGTAAACTGTGTTAGTGGTCAGCAGTTGTGTGTATTCAGCGCATTTGTATCGACCCCTCTATTGCACCAGCAAAGCTTAATTACTTCGCCGCAGCAATAAATAGATTTCAACCTACAATTCTGGACAGTGTCTTGTTGAGTTTGCAGAACAGTAGCACATCAAACTTCAAAACATTTATAATGAGTTGGAATAATAAGTGTGAAAGTTCTGATTAAAGTCTATCAGGTGGTTTAAGGGATGAAAAGCAATTAACGAGAAGTGAATGGGGGATTTTCGCAGTATAAGTTATGTGTAACTAAACTGGCTCAATGAAAATTGTTAACAGAGAAATTGCTGCATAATTTTAAATCCCGTTGTTTCTGTTTGAAGGAAGCTCTTGTCATTAAACTAATTATTTCTCAAAATTATTTTTCGAAATCGCAATTGCTTGTGAATGCATGCCACAAATTTGGACAAAAATTATTGTGAAATGCATACCATATTTTTTGGCTAATTGAATAGTTTTTGGTTGAGATATTTTATTATTTCTCGAAACCAGGGCAAAATTAGTTAAACAGAATGGAAATTTAGAGAAGCGAGTGATTTCATTATAAATTACATAAATATCGAATGAATTTATTGCAATTTCACACATTTTGGTAAAAATATAAATTATTCAATTTTTTTTCCTAATGTTCTATTACCTCATTTAATTAGTATAAATAGTCATTTCTATAGGAGAAAATTGTGAAAATTATGCGTAAAATCTACCAGTTGTAATTAAATTATTCTGAGATTAAAAGAATACATAATAGTTGATCATTCTAACATCTTCTGATGATTCATAAAATTCTGCTTTGATATAAATTGTTATAAAATTTACATACGTGGTTTTCAAATAATAATTATTCGAAATTACTAAAAAATCTGGGATGCCGTCTGGCACAAATGGGGCTCTTCAGAGGCTCTCACAATCTCACAAATCTTCAAACTTTACCATAATATTTTTTTTCTATAATTAAAACTAATCTAACCAAAAACTGCTCATTTAGACAGAACATATGATATGGTTTTTCGCAATAATTTTTGTCTAAATTTATGGTATTCATTCACAAGCATTTTCGATTTTAGTCAAGTACAGACAGTTTGCATTATGATATATGTAAATGTGATTTAAAATATAATTTCATTTGAAGTGAGATTTGGCTTTGTCTCAAGCATCTTAAGAATGACTAAATTCAGTGATAGCTGTCATTTACAACGAAGTTAGTTTTATTGGCATGATTAATCTTACAGGAATTTCAGCTAATTGCTTCAATTTACTTCACTCGCCCTCTTTCTCTCTCTTTGCAATACAATCTTTCTTTTATCAAAATCATGTATTTTCTAAATATATTAAATGTTATTTAATTTTATAAAGACAAAATTCAATTTTTATAGTGAAATTATGATACTTTTTCATTCTACTATCATATGTTTTTTAACGGTTACTTCTAGTAAGGATTTGTGCATCCGATAATGGCACCTTACGAATGACTCAATTCGTGTGATAGCTGTCCTTCACAACGAAATTTTTATTATTATTATGATTAATCTTACAAGAATTTCAGCTAATTGCTTCGATTTTCTTCTCTTTCTCTTTCTCTTTTGCAATACAGGCCTCCTTTTACCACAATTATGTATTTTTTTAAAAAATATACTGAATTTTATTCACTTTTATAAAAAAAATAGGTGCAAATAAAAGGGTTAGAAATGCTTTTATATATATATATATATATATATATATATATATATATATATATATATATATATATATATATATATATATATATATATATATATATATATATATATATATATATATATATATATATATATATATATATATATATCTTTGAAACTTCTCTTTATTCTATCCCGGGAGGCATAATTTATGTACACGCAAGAAGCGACGAGATTCGCCAATCTTACAAGAGCGAACTATTTTCCCTAGTGGTTTTTTAGTATGAGATTGTAGATAGGGATTTCTTTTCACTTGTCGATTTAGGTAAGGAAATTAAAGGTATCTTTTAAAAGAAATTGCTTAGGATGATTGATTTTTATCCCTTCACTCGGAATATGTGAAAGTGATGATTAAAGCAGTTTCGCAAAGCTCGTGTAGCATTAATTAAAAAAAAAGTGGAATTCGATAGGAAATAAGAGAACATTTTAGAATTAGGTTAATATGGGTTAAATTAAGAAATTATACATATATATATACACACAACAAGGAGGAACAAATGAAGTTAGTATCGGAGATAAACTAGAATAAAGGGAAGTGCTTATAATATGTGAAAAAGAGGACAAATACTCAAGTTCTATTCAGTTTAGAATTTAGATATATATATACATTAGTACAAGGAGTAAAATACTTTCCTGAAATATTTCAAACATATCATTTTTAATTTAAAAAGATCATCTTATTTCACCATAATCCTTCAACTGTTCACTGATTTAAACAATATTTAAGTATCACAATATCACATTACTGATTAATCGCGTATTAAGTATATCAACTCATTTAAACGATAATGTTTCGAATGATCCTTTGAAAAGCTGTCCACTGCAATAATTGCTCAAGTACCACCCTCCCTATCTCAGCTTTACCTCTTGGAATACTTACTTCACTTTAAACTCGATCTCCCCACTCAAAGCCGAGCATTTCTGGAGCTAACGAGCAAGATAAGAGCGGCCGACGGTAACCATGTACTTTCTCACTTTTCGCGACAGTGAAAAAAAAGCAAGCGAATCACTCTCAGGATGGTATTTGTTTTCAATGGCGTTGAAGAAATAAACAGTTTATTCTTAGAGGCTTCGGAATGGTGAGAGAGTTGAACTCTCCTTAGTGATAAAAGCACCAATACTCGTAAATCATTCCTAGATAGGTGACGGCGGTCTGTGCTCTGTGGTGAGATTCGCTGTGCTCTATGGTGAGATTGGAGTGCTTATGACGAAGAAAAATTTTGGAAAACATTTTGAAAAAAATATTAAAATTTGAATGGAAACATTTCTTTATGATTTTTTACCGTGGAAGTTTTATTAAAATGTTAAAAGTTTTTTTGCATTTTATTTTTTTTTAATTTTTTGTAACAATAAATATTTAAATTTGTAGAAATATTTAGAATTTTTAACAGAATAAACAATTTATTCTTAGAGATTTCAACATGACAAGATAATTAATTCCTTTTTAATGATGGAAATGCTGACACTCATGAATCATTCATGTAGAGGTGATGGCTGTAAATTGCTTTTTGCGACGCTTTGGAAAAAAAATTATTAAAAATAAATGGATGTAGTTTTCCTATTATTCTAAAACCAGGAATAATAATTGCTAAAACTAACTTAATAATTAGAATTTTGTAATATTCTTTGCATTTTAATTTTTTGCTTATAATAAATTTTAAAGATTTAAATTCATAAAAATAATTAAGTTGAATTTCTTAATTAATCTAATTCTGTATTTGATATCTCTTCTAATTTTTCTTATTTTAAAATAATATGAAACTTTTTCCAAAGATTACGAAGAAAAAAAAATTATGAAGAATAATTATTTATAAATGTCGTAACCGAAATAATATTAAAATCGGACTTGAAAGAAACCTTCCTTTGTTTCAAGGAATTCTTTCTGTTGTCTGAAGGTGACAATAGAAAGAATACTTTCTTCATTAGTAATGTGAATATTTGTGTCTTTTCTTTTTACCATGAAGTAGAATTGCCACTGAATGCAGAATTTCAAATTTTTTTTAACTTCATGAATAATTGTAGTTATGGTCATTATATTATTTCTGAAGTCAATCATTATAATATCATCCTTCAAGAAAAACGAAAACAACCATCGGTTGATATTTGTGTCATTTGTTGGTCCAAAAACTGATAGCTATCTTAATATGTTAAAGAATCCAATATTGCAATTATCCAATATTGCAATACAAAGTAATAAGCTATTAAATTTTCAATCCCAAGTGACCATGAATTTATTCTAGGTTCATTTTCACCCTCTTGTAGAAGCAAACTTTAACAGTCACTCGCAAAGTTAATATAACCACTAATAAAGTGACGACCATTGTTAAACAAAACGCACTTAAATTATAGGAAAACGATACCATTATTCTAAAAAGTGGGAAACATATGATTCTGAAAAACATTTGTTCAGTTCCTCTAAAGCAGTGATGGGCAGACTATCAACGACTCGAAGATTGAAGAAAAATGATTTAGATGCGACACAATTGGAATTTTATCTGGTAACCCATGATCTTAAATAATAGTAAGTTATCTTAAATAATTTTAAGTAATAGCATAATCAGTACATCCCAGTTCGGCTCAAACTATGAGGAGCGTTTAGAAATGCAGTTACTGCTTCATTCATCGTATTAGCGTTAGAGAAATTGCAAAATAACATATTTTAGGTTCTTAACTGAGTTTTGTAATAAATTATATTTGCCACTTCTCCCTCTCTCCCCCCCTCCTAATTTTCTGGAGGGACCGCTTCTAAAAAAGTTTGCTTCTATAAAACTAAAAAAGTTTGCTTCTATAAAGCTAAAAAAATTTCCTCAAGCGTTTTTATACTACAACACATACAGATAACTGAAACATATGTTGGAATTTGATGTTAAAAGTAGTCCTTATTGCACTAAAACCAATTTCTATGTGCACAAATATGACAAATATAAATAAGACCAGTGACCAATATCGCAGTGTGAAAGGTTAATTCAACATTGGAAAAGGGAAAATTAATGAAAAAAAGTAGTTGGTAAATATAATAAAGAGCGAAGTCGCACATTCTTTTGTTCCAAATAAATCATTTGTCATTCTTTTTTAGGTGAAGTTCACGAATCCACAGTCTCATGACAAGCAAAAAGGAGGGCGTACCTTTATTTAAGTCTCTTCTAGCTTGAAAAGATCTCTAGTCTTTGTAGAAGTAGGATTAAGTGTTTCCAGAGTGTGAAGTGAAACGACAGTTTAAAAATAATGAAGACAGTGAATGAGTATATACGATGTCATCAAATCAAACTTGGCTCTGTTCGGAATAGGTCAAGTCCATGAGTCAATGGACTGGTGATGAAATGTGTGTAAAAACACTTTGAGTCATTCACTCTAAAATAAAATGACTTGCACGTGCCAAGAAAACTTTCTCAGAAAGAAGTCAACGATTTCCAGTATACTTATTAAAAGGATGGAATAGCCATGGAAAGAGGGAAATACGTGAATATATTTGAATTAAACTTCGTGTATAGTATATTATCTTTTTAAATAGATATATTTTATTATACATTATTTGTTCCATCATGCATAGCTTTATTTGCCTTGTGCATAAAATTGCAAATTATACAAATATTATAGACTGACCAGTGGTGCGACTAAAAAGTGATAAAACTGTGATAAAGCACTGAGTCTGCATTTAAGATGTCTCGACGAGAAAATGAGACATATTCTAGAAATTTATCCAAGGCCATACTTTCCCTACAAGCGATTTTCATCATATCAGAAGATTTGGAGTAAATGGAAAAGACTCAAACTTTAAGATATAATTTCATTTATGATATGATAGAAATGGATCTGTTATTATTATTATTAACTCACTTTCTTTTCTGTTTACTTGTCCGTTCGGTTCAAATTTTGAAATCGATTCTAAATTAAATTCTCGATAATTTAGAATCCTGAATATAGCACAGAACTGAATAAAGAAGCAATATTAACTGGCTTCCTTGTAATAGTGTTTCTCTGTTCAACAGAAATTTCGCAATCGATTAAACACTTTCATTACCAATACAGGAAAACATGACAACTTAACATTCAACTTAATTTCATCTTGGTCGTTACAAATAATTTATATCCTGAGATAAGATTTTCGTATACAAATATGAATCGCTGAGGGTTATTTTGTAATTTTTTATATTGCATTTTTTTAAAGACTGTTTAGAGAACCATTTCTTGTTAAAAGAATTTGAATTTAAGTTGTTTTATTGATGCAATTACATCAATATTTTGGTGATGGTAATATATATATATATATATATATATATATATATATATGATGTAATTGCATCAATAAAACATATACATACATATATATATATATATATATATATATATATATATATATATATATATATATATATATATATATATATATGTGTGTGTGTGTGTGTGTGTGTGTGTGTAATGATATTTTAAACTCTTAATTTAATCCAAATTAATTTCCAAAACTTTATCTTAATTTAGCCCGTCGAACTACATCCTAAAATATTCTCTTATTTCGTAATTCAATTCCACTTTCGGTTTAATTAATCCCTTGTAAAAATAATGCGCCATCAGTACTACGTATCAAATGAAAGTGATACTTTTCGTTGCCCTTGAAAAGATGTCAAAGGTCACCACGTGTATTGAATTGGCACCTGACCATAAATCCTATGTTATATAAGACTAGTGATCATTTGTTCGTCCCTTTTTTGCCTTTACTTCTGCTTTTGTGCCGCGCTGCGCCTTCTTGTATATAATCATGCTTGCCACTCGGAAAACAATAAAACGAAATTAATAATCTAAAGCGTCTTCTATGTCTTCAAACCTGCTCTCTGCTTCAACCAAAATAATGTTACATATTATTTAGCCTACAGGATTCGAAGTTTGTTATATATATATATATATATATATATATATATATATATATATATATATATATATATATATATATATATATATATATATATATATATATATATATATCCATTATATCCATTTTTGGCCTCATTTAATTTTCTTTTATGATTTTTCAGAACTATTAGTTACAGTTAATATGTTAATAATAACTATTAGGTACTGTTAAGTTGTTTTACATCGATTTTTAGGTATTTTATCCTCCTGTGGTTCATCGTCAACCACCGAACGAAATGGATCAGGATTCGAAGGTTTCTTTCCTCTCCTTACACTGTAATTGCCAAAATGTCTTCAGTAGAAGTTATATTTGTATTGTGGCATGGTATATAAAGTATTAATTTCTCTTATGTTAATCTTTTTATATCCTTCAAAGTTCAATTCGAAAGCAAAAAGCGTTAATTATTTATTTTTGAAAGAGTAAGAAGTGGAAGGAGGGAATATAATTTTTTAACAACTATTAAAAATAAAGAAACTATTTTTTTTTCTTCTGTAATCCTAGTACTGATCGAAATATCTACTCGACGAAGGTTTTGATATTAAATCTAACAGACAGATAAAAGCTTTCAATGACAATATTTAGAACAAAATAGAGAAAGAGTTTGAATTTGGCTGAATAACATCGCAGCTGAAAATGATATTTCTGAAATTTCTGTCTCTTTTTGGATATTTTTAGCCATGTATTGCGAGACCGAAATCGATTTTATTTATATTATTGAAATTTAGTTCTTTTTTTCACTATTAATGCTTTAAACTGAATACAAAATAACTTATTATTTATGTTAATCGGATTGGAAAATGAAATAGAACATTTTTGTTATCACGCAGGTAGATGATATTCAGTTGGATAATTTCATACTGTACTGACAAGAACATAATTCATCTTTATGGAAGTATTCATGGAGATATTTAAAAATTTCACACTAGTTTTAGTATATGTACATTATTGTTGATATATAGATTGACTCTGATTTGTTTCCCTTGACAAATAAATAAGAAAGAAATCCTCCAGTCATTTTTTTCAAATCTGGACTTCTTGTGGACCCCTATTTAATATGACAACCCTGATCTGAAATAAAAGAGATTCTGTTTTGCAATTATCTATCATTCCAAAAAGAACCAAAGCCCTAATATTTTTTTTAAAAAATTGTAATTTTAGTGCTACACTTATGAAAAATAATAATTGCTTTAACATTAAAACTTTTATTTAAAGCAATGTTTTCGTAATAACGTTATTTGGTAGTGTTTTGCAAATTGAAGTAATAAAAAGGAGTCCTAAATATTTAATATTTGTATTGGATTAATAATGACCAGACTGTATATTAAATGGATTTCACAATCTGCAGAATGATATTAATTAATTTATTATTTGCTGGAAATGGCATTTAACGAATTCAACTTATTCGCATTTCCTAATTAGGAAATCGAGTGTTTAAAAAGATAATGTTTATAGGCTAGCATGTTAGCTGTAAATTGTGACGAATGTGATGTAAGCATTATTCGTGAAGAGCAAACCAATGGTAAGAGCTAACCAGTTTTGTCGCGTAGATAACTATTATGGCTCATTAATAAAAGAGTCTTCGGAATTTTAGTTAGATTTTTAATGAAAAATCAGTTGAAATTTTCAGTTTTTCTAAATAATTCGGAATACCTTATTGCACAAAGATAATTTTTTTCATCACTTTAAAATTCAAAATAACAAGTGATGACATTTTATTTTCATGCAGTTTTATCTACTTCTAATTAATTTTTTTAAAAACATTTTGAACTAGTGACTCGAATTCTCTTTAATTTCTATTTTTAAACAATAATTCCCTAAAGAAATAACTGTATCTTGTTGTAGTTATCACATTCATTGCTTACAATTAACTACATGGTTTTAACTTTTTAAGCTTAATTTAACTAAAATATTTTATGGAAATAAATTATGTTTAAAAAAAAAACTATTTTTCACCTTCTTTTTGCATCTTTTTTAACTTTTTTTCTTCTGCATTTTTTTCTGTTTTTTTTTTAAATTTTAAAATCATTTAATTTAAATCAAATTTTTAATTTAAATCAATAAGATACACAATTTTAATATCTACGTTCTAAAAATAATTTTCTAATCACTCGAACTCCAGTTTCACATGAATTTAAACTAAGTTGCGTAGGTTATTATTTTCTCTCAGAACAGAAGAGTTATGTAGACAAATTCCTTTCAGAAAACTCTATAAGCTCCAAATATTTTCTCAATATCTCTTTTTTCTGGTATTTGCCTTCTTATTTGGCTCTCTACGCTTGTCATGGATTTAAAAAAGAAATCTCGATAATAGATAAAAATTGGTCTATTTCCTTAATTCATGAAAAATAAAAATTGTTACAGAATTAAAAATTGTTCCACGCCTGATTTTAAAAGGAAGGTTTTATACATACTCTTTGCACGCACATACACACACAGAGAGAGAGAGAGAGAGAATGTATTTTAAAAAAACGCTATCGACATCTTTCAATTTAAACAAAAGATTTATGGTTTCTCGTTTCAATTTACATTTTTTTCAAAAACAATTCTCGATATACTTTAACGATCTATGAAGGATCTAAAACTAAATTTTTGTTTTTAAGGAAATTCCTCTTCTGTACAGAATAATGCTTATTTAATAAACAAGACAGATATTTACATCAAAATATTAAATTATTATTTCGAAGGTATCGGTAAATTTCTTTGGTTGTTTGAAAGTAAAAAACTTAGCATCATTAAACATTTTATCTAAATTTTTTCTCAATTCTAACTCAGATTTTAATAAATAATTAGAAATCTGAAAATTTGTTTAAATCTTTCTTGGTATTTTTTCTTTATATTTGAGATTTACATCTGATGCAGGACAAAATAAAGAGATTAGTGCGATTTTAATTTTCTGATCCTTAAGCCATTAACCTGCATTTGCTTTTTGTAAATTGGCTTTTCACTTAAAAATATAATTCGATTTTGTTGACACTTTTGTGCGTGTAAAATAGTTATTTTGAGAACATTTTCCATTATTCTGAAGATTTAAACATGATTAAGCTTATTAGTTGACACATCTGTACACTGTGATGTATGAAAAATTTTGCTGTATTATAATACAAAAATCGAAAAGCGATCTATAGCGTAGACTGGTGGACATAGAACTACAAAACTAAGATAGCTTTATTTTATCAATTTAAGGTAATTACTCTTGACTAAAAGGTATATTTACGAAGAAAAGTTTTTTTCCAAAATTATAATTGAGATTTTCAAGTCGATAAAGCTATTTTTCTTCTTAACGTGTAATGTACGAATAATTTTATTTTATGTACAAAAAGTTATTGAAAAATATGCTTAAAATATTTTTAAAATTGATTAAAAATAGAAATTTAATTTATATGTTAAAAAAAGACAAAATTTCGCTTAATTCTTAATTATCAGAATTTTTAAAAAAAATATCCTATCGAGATTCACACTTTCATTTTCTAATATATATATATATATATATATATATATATATATATATATATATATATATATATATATATATATATATATATATATATATATATTAATTTGGAGCCTCATGCCAAATGGACTGGGTTATAGAGTGTCAACACACACACACACACACACACACACACACACACACACACACACACACACACACACACACACACACACACACACACACTATATATTATAAATGGTGATATGTTAATTATTTACAAAGATAAAAAAAACATTATATAAAAAATGTTAAAATCAAATAGTATAGTTGTCAGGTTTACCAGACTTAAACCGTTGCAAATTAATCTACGTGTTACGCAATTCGATTATAAAGTTGAAAAACAGCATTAAAGGCTATGAATAAAATTTTAAAAGTTACTAAAGCCATTAAGAACTTTAAAGTGTACAGACTAGGTAGAGTTTTTTTTTCAAATGTAAAAATTATGGAATATTATAAATATTAGATAGGACTTTGCTAATTATAGTAGGAGTCATGAAGTTGGGATGGGGGACTCATAAATGCTCCGAATTAGAACCTTCTGTATCTGATACGTGTTCTGAACTAGAAATTTTATTGCATAAAGAATTTACTTTCATTAAAAATCCTCCCAAACACATCAGCATTTTAAATAAAGGTTAATCTATATTAGAAGAACTTGGTACTTAATAAAGTACTGGTGGCTGTAGAAAAATTGGTTAAAAATGAATTTGGAAATCCCAAATAAAAAGACACATTTTTATTTCCAGTAAAAAAAAATTATTCATTATAACGCTGAATTAAAAAAAAAAGTAGATACGTTTGAAATATATCCCGCAATAAATGCTAGATACATCAAGATTTTTTTTTGTTTGTAGAGCAGACAATTAGAATTAGGAGTTATCATAAAAATGATAGGGTTGTAGTTGATTAATAGCTCATTTTAAGAAGAAATATTGAAAATTTTTTGTGAAAAATGAAATAATTTGATTTATTGTCAAAAAGAGATTTTGTATTTACTACACGATGCCGCAATTATTAATATATATTGTTACATTTAAAATTTTATAAATAATTATTTTAAAAATAATAAATATAAAAGTAAGCAAAACTGTTCAAAAACAAATATATGTAGAAAATGTATGAACTATATTGTGGTAAAAGCCTTTTTTACATTTAAAAATTACAAAACAATATAGAAGCATAGTTTACAATGATCACATGACTCACTTAATACTGTTGATTACTGAACTCCAAAATTGAATCATTTCTAAAATTGCTGAACTCCAAAATTGAATCATTTCTAAAATTGCTGAACTCCGAAATTGAATCATTTCTAAAATTGCTGAACTCCGAAATTGAATCATTTCTAAAATTGCTGAACTCCGAAATTGAATCATTTCTAAAATTGCTGAACTCCGAAATTGAATCATTTCTAAAATTGCTGAACTCCGAAATTGAATCATTTCTAAAATTGCTGAACTCCAAAATTGAATCATTTCTAAAATTGCTGAACTCCGAAATTGAATCATTTCTAAAATTGCTGAACTCCGAAATTGAATCATTTCTAAAATTGCTGAACTCCGAAATTGAATCATTTCTAAAATTGCTGAACTCCGAAATTGAATCATTTCTAAAATTGCTGAACTCCGAAATTGAATCATTTCTAAAATTGCTGAACTCCGAAATTGAATCATTTCTAAAATTGCTGAACTCCAAAATTGAATCATTTCTAAAATTGCTGAACTCCGAAATTGAATCATTTCTAAAATTGCTGAACTCCAAAATTGAATCATTTCTAAAATTGCTGAACTCCGAAATTGAATCATTTCTAAAATCAACATGATACGAGGTAATGCCTCTAACGACAAGTCTTCGCAGTTCAGTAATTTTCAACGCAGAATTTTTTTTTCCAAGAGTATTTTTCTCAGCCTTCAAATTATAACTGATAGTAAAATGGGTAATAACTTTTATTTTATACCATCATCATAATTTAAAATTATGTAAAAGATGCTTAAACCTTTTTAACTGGAAGATCCTGTGTGGATGTTAAAACATTAGAGACTCCATTTTCATCTAATAAAATTGTGAAACCATCACAAAATAGAAAAAATAAATAAATAAAGTAACGCATTGCTTACTGATATAAAAGAAATTTGATTTAAAATGGCAATTCAGAAACTTTAATTGAAATTCTTTGTGTCAAAAAAGTTTTCTAAACAATAATTACTTACAAACATTGAAATATCTGAAAGATGAACTCATATTTATCCGGACAAAATTTTACATGACTCCTTATGAGATTGGCATCCATGCTTCAAACACTGATTTAGCATTCCTCTAATACAGGCATTTTAAAGGCGTTGCACACACACACCTTTATTATAAGCAAAGATATAGACTACGTTCGAGATTTATTAAAGAATTGTTTATGTATACATGAGATCGATTATTTTCGTTTTGTTTAGGAACTTATTTTTATTTCTTTTATTTGACTTTTTTTCTTCAAATAGTCATATTTACTTCTTTTTATTATCTATAAATTTTCATTGGCCCTTCGATTTTCCTATTTGTCACTACATTTGAGATCCTTTATAGTTGAAATTGCTAAATTTTCCGATCAGCTTATGAAGAATTGCGATTGCGAAATGGGACCCCAAACTGGCACATTATGATGATGTTAAAGGGCGTATATTGTTATGTGACATCATTTCTTTCCGTGAGTTTTCTCAATTTTCGAAACGTGCCCTGTAGCCTTCAGATTATTTGCCAGGTTCTGGATAATTTCTTCGGAATCCTTCTTTTTTTCTGAACGTTATCTTCCTTTAAATGTCGAATCAGATTTCGACAAAGAACACGATACCCTATTCCCTACCTTTTTTTTTATCTTCCGTTCTTTTCCTGGAAACGTCGGGAGCATTTCTCCTGGGAGGTAAAAAAAAAAAATGGCAAAGAAATGGGGAGAGCAACCCGCCCAAAAGGCTCTCGAATGTCAGCTGAGTAGGAGGAGGTGTTCACTTTTTACTGTTTCGGAAAGGTTCCCCACCCTGAGGTGACTTCACCCCCAGCAACCCCTATTTATATAACCGTTCCTAAGGGGATTTGTTTCTTTTTTATTTTCTACGGAGGAGTTTTTTTTCCACGCAATCTTCCAGTTATCATTCATGAAACACCTTTCGTTCATCTTTTGTAACCTACGAATTTTTATTGATAATTTCGAGAACGGAGAATAGTATCGAATATTTATGACTTTTCCTATTTGTTCTTTTTTTCTGTTTATTTTTTCAGCACGAAAAGTTGAATAAAATCAGTCAACCATGTTTGTTTTAAGAGATTGAATATCCGGAGCTGTATTGTTTTAATATCTAATAGAATATACATTTCTTTATGTGTTGCTTTGTTGTATTGATGTGGTGTCGAATTCTTTGCAGATCTGTCATTCTGGATTGCATCCGTCTCTATAAAAATTTAGTTGATGAATAATATTTATTTTTGTATAAGCAGTGTTGAAATATTTTCGAAGCATTTCTTAGGTATATTTTGTGACTGTGTTTAGTTCTCAAAATTTATTAAAAACTATAATGACCATTAAAACTAAACTAATTATTAACTATTTACATAAAGTTCAAAAGTCTTCGGTGTTTGATACTTATTATCAAAATATATTTTATATTAAATAACATTTTTGCAAGCAGTTTTGTTTCAAAAATAAATGGATGTGTGCATTCAAGAATCAAGCCTGCAGAAACTGATTTACGTTTCCTCAAAGAATTCCTCTACTTATTTCCACGATGTAAAAATCCTTGCACTTATTAAGCATCCGAGGAAGTGAAAGCTGATTTTTCCTTCAATGTATTAACTAGTAAAATTGAATCTATTGACAAAGACATTTTATTTTCCTCCCATTTCTAGCACTCAATTTTGTTTTGAAAAGTTTTAGCAACACAATTTTATCTTTTCTAATATCTTCATCTATAATATCAATATTCTGTATCTTTTGTAATACCTTCTTATGCACTGTTATACCTATTGTAAATTAAAGAGGATTGATTACATTTTGATGCAGTATAAACAATTATATATTGATTATTTTAATTATCATGGCATTCAAAGAAATAGTGAATATTTATTCCTCTTATGGAAAATTGCAGAATCATTTAACAGCGTAAAGATAAGGACTTGTGCTATGATTAAGAGGAGAGAAATGTCTAAAGATGGGCTAGCTGGGAATGTATCATTATACCATTCTACAGTTAGCAGAATACAAATCATAAAAGCATAATGAGCATACCAAAAATTATTTAAGTGCTTCTTTTTTTCATTGTAAATATTTGTATGTAATCTAACTTTTGTTAGATTCATGGAATAAACACAAAACTTTGTATATACATTATTTACAAACTTTTATACTTTTGTACATTATTTACAAACTTTTATATTTTATATTTACAAACTTTTATAATTTTGTACATTATTTATAAACTTTTATATTTTATATTTACAAACTTTTATATTTTTGTACATTATTTATTACAAACTTTTTATTTGTAAATAATAATATCTTCATATTAAAAAAAGAGAGAGAAAAGTCAGAACCAAATAACAAATATGTTAAAATAAATAATTGAACATTCTCCAATTTTTTGTAATCAACAGTTTTAATGATAAATCGATAATAAAGAAAACTTAATATTAAAGAAGGTCAAACAATATAAAATATATTTTTAGGAGATTGTATTCTAATAGCCGTATTTATTACACTTTGCCTTTTTATTACGAATAGGATATGCGCTTTCCATTATGAACATATTTAAACTGTATATCTTTTTTTTTCTTTGCACGATTGTGAATAGCTTGGATAAATTTGCATGCAATTCATTTTTTTTCCAGACTTTTGCATTGTGCTTAGGAAACGTATGCAATGATATTAAAAACTTTGATAATGGAAAATTATACGCTTCGAAATAAAATTATGCTCATAGACGGAATCAACACCATTCAGTCCATTAACCTGATACACGCCTGCCGCCACATATATTAGCTTCAAAACTGTTTAACATATTTGGAAAAATGCCAAGTCCACAACGCGTTTCATTTTAAACAATATTTGTTTCTTGCGATCTTGAACGAACGTAGATTGTGGAGCATTTTGATAGCTTTAAACCGTATTTCTAAGCGCTACCTGCTGAATAAAATTAAACATACACGCGTTGTTAAAAGCGTTATAATATTT
Organism: Argiope bruennichi; assembly: GCF_947563725.1. Taxonomy (NCBI): domain Eukaryota; kingdom Metazoa; phylum Arthropoda; class Arachnida; order Araneae; family Araneidae; genus Argiope; species Argiope bruennichi. The sequence continues at coordinate 79,047,191 of NC_079152.1, forward strand.
CAAGTTTTCGTTATTCTTTCGCTTTGTATTAAATTAACAAAATAATCCTGAATATTTAGAAGTGTTTTGATTTTAATGATTGTTGCTAAGATATTAACATAAATCCTGTATCTGCATCCAAGAATCTGCATGAATAGATTCTCCATCTAAATTATTAACAAAGGGTTTTAAGAGAATTAGTTAACTGAGAAAGGTTCCGAATTAAAACCACTTGTGGAATTTTTAAAAATAAAGAATGGTATTAAAGTAATTTCAATAAAAAAACTAGAATTTTTTTTTTAACCATGCAATTAATTTTGCATATAATATCAATTCCCAGTAAAATAAATTTTTTTTTCATTAGTAGAGAATGTTAATTAATACTTATTTATTGTATAAATGATAGTTTAATTCTTTATATAATTGAAAAGAATATTTATCACAGTTTCCTCTCCAAAAATATATTTTATATAAACAATGGAAACATCTCTACAAAGCATCTCTCAAATTTTATTAAGTAAAAGAGGAATATGCGCAACCAAGTAGAAATCTGTGATCGACCCTATGATCTGTAAATATCATAAAACCAATTTCTTTGCATCATTGGGTTATGAAAAAAATATTAATTAAATGAAAGTTGATGCTAATATAATTTTATCAGTAAATACCTGTTTTTATCAAAAGACTTTGTAATTTTTTTACAAAATACATCATTTTTTAACGAGCATCATTAATTGAAATAAAAATAGTCATTTAATTAATCAAAAATGTTTAATATTTTATAAAATTAGAATAATCTTTTTAACTTAAAAATTTTGCTACAAAAAAAAGATGCTATTACTGATGATAAATAAAGTAAAACTTTTGAAAAGTATTGGCAAACCGAAGAGCTAAATTTGAGCTTAATTCAAGCATGAATCAGTTTCGCGTCGCGATAGATTTTACGACAGTTATTTTGTCACATATATTAGCTGTCCATCGCATAGTATTAATCTGACATAAACGACTCAACAAGAAAAATTTTCTAGGCTCTAAAACTTCTATTAATCTCTTTAACGTACTAAAACTTTCGCCATCAAAAGTGAGTATTAGTTGTCGATGGCAAACTAACAAGTAGCAATCTCATAGATTGGGAAAATATCGAAGCTTTTAACAAAGGTAAAACAAGTTTCTTCGAACTTTTAAAGATACAAATTGCTTAGTTGTTTTGGGATTCCCAAAATGGACTACAAAACTTTTCTATTGCCTTTTCAAAAAAACCACAGAACTGTAACCTTCAGTAAATCTCCCGTGTTTACTCAGGGATTTTTCTTTCTTTCTTTTCTTTTAAACCGTACCAAATTGCAGCGTGTAAAAATAAACCTTTATTTCTCTAGAAGCAGTTTTCCTCACCTTTTGCTTGAATAAATATTTTCTACTTCTTTCTTTTGTCGTTTCAAATGAAAATAAAGAAAACGGTGGAGGTGGGGGAATAGTGGGGAACTTAAGGTAAGGGATAAAAAAGAGACTAAAGGATGTTCTTTAAGGAAAAGAGAAGAAAGAGAGAGAGAGAAAAAAAATTGGGCTGGTAGCCAGAACTTTCTAAATGCTGCTGTTTATCTTTTCTGTTAATCTTTTTCTTTTTTTCTTACTTTCATTGGATGGAACTAAGCCCTCAATCTGCAGTGATAAAAAGAATCTAGAAAACCGTAAATATATTTGTTAGCAATACGGTCAGTTCAATCTTATACGGCTATTTGAAATCAATAAATTTTACTTTATTCAACCATTTTGCAAATAAGTGTATATACACACTTATTTCATTTAATAAATTATTTCATTGCAAATAAGTGTATATATGCACTCATTTCACAGCCATTTTGCAAATAACTTATATATACACTTTTAAGTGTATATATACACTTAGGTAAACAACTGTATATATATATTGTTTACCTTTGCTTCAAACCAGACAATTTTTACACTTATATCGTGGAGTTACTGTGCAACTAAGTAAGAAAATAATTTATTCAGAAATAAAGTAGATGAATAAATTAAATGAAATAAAAATGCATTTGTTCCATATTTTGAGAGATTATTAATTAAATATATTTATTTCTAAAAATCATATATAACTCATAAGGTTCCAAGCTTTTAAAGAATACGAACCACTTTTTCGATATCGAATCTAAAGCGATAATTTCATCTTTGGAGCACTGGATTTTTTTTGTTGAAATTTTATCCTTGAAAGGGTTATATGTTGACAGGAGTTTACCTTAAATAATAAAGAGTAATATGAAGATAAACATAAAGAAAATATATTTTGAAAAAATATTCTTTTACGAAGGAAAAATCCCAAATTAACATTTCAAACTAAAAACAACAGTAAAAGAATTTTTCTTTGGAAAGTATAAATATCAATGGATTTCGTTATAGCTCATATTTATCGAAGGAAATATTTTAATTTTCAGGAGGTATTATTATATTGTTATTATGGAGAAGTTTGAAATACTCAGTCATTTTTATAGTGTCATGAATTGTTTTGAAGTATCATTTCATAAAAGTTTTCATATCATTTTTTATGAGACTAAGTTAATTAAAACTTATAATAGTAACTAGTTATTTTAAATAATTCAATTTATTGGATTGACATAATGCATCCACTTAATAGCAATTGGAGTAGATACAAAAATTTAATATTTAAAGAATGAAAACTGAATACAATTTTAGTTTTCACTTTTGGCATATGTTGATTGTGTAGTTTTCGATTCGTCATGACCGGGTAATCAGAATAAAATGTCTATCCCGGCTTTCTGATGATTAGTTATCATAGTATAATTCGCAATTCACATGAAGAGAGTAAGGTGGAGAAAGGCTTGACTTCAAGCTACGATAGCCAATATTCAGAGGTATCACAATATTTATTAATTACTCCGTCAAAAATCAAGCATTAGTGCTGTTCAGTTGTTGCGGAATGCCTGCATTCCAGCGCTTTATTCCCTGGACCCGGTTTGGCAACCGACTGCCGTGAATACGCGTTTGTGTTTCTTTAATATGGGTTGCTTATATTTATCATTTATATAAACTGATATGTAATAACTAGACCTCACTTGTGCACTGTTTTGTTAGTTTATTTAATTTTCGATTATGTTTAATCAAATGATTTTGTATAAAAATATTTTTAGAAGGAAATTACTTTTAATATTTGTTTTAAATATGTTTATATCCAGATATCCTTATATTTATTGAAAAATATTTTTAGAAGGAAATTACTTTTAATATTTGTTTTAAATATGTTTATATCCAGATATCCTTATATTTATTGAAAAATATTTTTTTCCAGCTTCCTTCTTCGGGGCCAGTTATCTGAAAGTTCCGCTCCAAGATGCCCAAAGCAAAACTGATATTTATCTTAGATTTCGCACTCACAGAGCTAACGCATTCCTATTCCTTGCTGCCGGATCCAGCGATTACTGTTTGGTAGTCCTCGAAAATGGCGAAATTCAGGTAATTTGAAGAAAAATCCTGTTATTAATGTCTCCCTCATTGTTCAATCAAATTTATTTTCAGGTTCTTATCTATCAAATTTAAACAAAAATAGACTTCCGACTTCAATTTTATATAATACAAATTTTCTTTTATTTACAGCAAATAAATTAAAATTATTGTTTATTTGATTTTATTTCAATCTGAAAATACTCTTTTCAGAATTTAGTTAAAAATTAAAGCAATGTTTATGGGCATTTTGTTCCTATCAAATATTTATACTTTGTCGCTTTTTACAAAATACATTTATTTGAGTGCAAATAATTGAATCCATAATTAGAACAAGATTTTAAAATTCAATTTAAGATATGTTATACTTACGAAATTAACATAATTTAATGAGGAACTTTTTGAACTTTCAGAGGAAATAAAAATCGATTATTCGAATAAAATGTTATGAAAACTTTACTGAAAAATTTCAAAATAATAAAATTACCCTCTGATATGCAATTAGAGGATAAAGTAATTTTGTTTAGAGGGTTTTTGTTAATGCTAATCGATAACGTTCGGTTACATAAAATTTAAGCAAAATTAATTTGTGTCATATTTTAAAATGTTATCTTCTCCTTATGCTATTCTTATCCTTATTCGGATTCTTATGTGGAATGAGGTATTATTTGAAAAAAATCGAAAAGAAAATATTTCTTTTTTTTTTTTTTTTTTGTAAAATGATGTTGTAAAAAAATATTTATTTTTGATTTCACATATGTGTAAATAATTTTATCTTCAAGTTTTTTACAAATATTTTAGATTTTTAGCCCTATTTCATTTTTATTATAAAAACATAAATTGTGAAATATGAATATTCTTTGTCTTTTCAAACCCTGGAATATACTATTGGAACGAGAGGATCAATGGCGTTTTCCAGTTAAGCAGACTACGATGAAAGCAGATCGATTTAAAAACTTTATTTTCTTAGTTGCAAAATAAAATAATTTGTAAAAAATGTAAATTCTAGGAATGATAAAATATTGATACATTATTAACACTTTATCAAGCAATTAATTGGTCAGTTCTAATTTAACTTATTACTTTTTAAAAACCGAACACCGTGAATATCGGGCTGTCTGGAGTCATAATATAATGTACATGTAATCAGAAATTCAATGAAATATTCTAAAATAAATCAGAAACACGTTGAAAACGTGTAGAAACGTGAAATTAAATATACCATCTGATTTAAAGAAAGGTCTCATAATGTATACTGTCTAAAGCCCCGTTCCGACGATCAGTTCCTTTATGAATATGGTCATAAATCTGCCATCTGACCCATTGTAGGACCCCTCTTCCCCCGTCTGTGGACGCCGATTAGAAGCTTCTCGCAAACTGTCAGTAAAATGTATCAAATAGACTCGGAAAACAAGTAAGGGGAAAAAAGACAAAATGCGCCAATTCTCAAGACGCGCACGGGCCGTCGGAACGGGCTTAAAGTCTTAATCCGCTAGTGGAAAAGGCTGAATCAAATTTATTTTAGTAAATTATTAAACTTTCTGTTATTTATTTTAAGTCAGTATATAATCCAGTCTACTTAATATAATTCCTCAGGTTCGAATTGTAAGCAATCAATAGTTTTAAAGAAAAGCTTGTGAAAGAGGATGATTTCTAATGTGTGATCATCTATTTTCCTTCAGCGGGCAAACTAAAATAAAGATTCAGTTTGATATCAATAGGGTGATTATTCATATAATTTTTCGAAAAGGCCTTCACCAACAATGAAAAGAAATTTTTTTACTCTCCCACTTTGAAGTTATTGTTTGCTAACCCAAAATATATTTAAAAAAACCCATTCAGAACAAAATTTTTATATTTTGAGATAAGTTTAGTTATTATTAAATAGCGATTGATTAATGCTATTAATATCAGATAGAAATGGAAAGTAATTTTTGTATTTGTGAATTGCCTCTCCATACTCTTAAAGATTATAAAAAAAAACATTTTGTTCAAAACACTTATTACTTCTCTTTCCTTGCAGTATATAAAGAAGTAAAAACATTCACACATGGAACGAAAAAACTCATTGAATTCGCAGAACTCTTTTTCCGAGAGCAAAAAGTCCCCAGTTGCAGCTTTTCGAGCCAACAGCCATTACCACATAACGATCGGGATCCGAAATAAATGCGTCATTACACCAAGTCGAGAAATTTTCCGAGCTCATTTCTAGGGTGCCAAGGCATTTATTTTTGATGCTCTATTTAATGCAAATCTGCGGCTAATTAAAAAAAGGCACAGGAAAAGCTGCGGAAAGAAAAGGTGACAAAGAGGTTTACATTTCCTTTAATGGCCGAATGAACGTTCATGCTTTTATTCTGAACAGCATTCCCTTGGCTGTCAACAAGTTAATGCAGAGTGATTTTTTTTCATAAATATTTCCTTGAGTAAACCTTAAGTTAACACTTCGTCGTAAATTTAATACCAGAGAAGCGGTTAAGTGTCATCAGCACGTACATGCAAAATTAATAAATTTCCCTTGAAACATGTAATGCTGCTTACAAACTGCGAACTTCGAGATTTTTCAACATTTAATTATACGCTCCTCATGCTCTCCTCATTATTTTGAGCGAGGAATGCCATTAATTTTAAAGCTTAAATTATAACGATACCTTCAAAAGCATTCCTTAGAAATGGTGTATTTTATTGAATTCAATATTTAAAAAATAAGTTTTTTCTTTTACCTTTCAGTATTGCCTTGAGTATTTTTCTGTTTAATTTATCTTTAAATGCTCTTCTGTCGTATGGTTTTTTTTATAATGTTATAGAACATACCATTTTAAAGAAAAATGGGTTTTACCCTATTGTATTTTTTTTGTGTGTGGAGATCAACCATCTATGTATTCTTAAAAATTTTTAAAAATATATTATAGATGGTTAAATATTAATGAGATTGCAATTTCATATGCACATAAATTGATTATCTTCTCCTTATTAGTTTAATCGTATTTAAAATTATGCCTGGAAGATAATAAAATAGTATAATTTTCAGCTATAGGTGAAGTTCTAATAGGCAATTTTTCTTCTACCTAATGCTTTGAGATTCGAATTAAAAATAAAATATCTTTAGAATATCTTTCAAAGGGAAGTACTAACAAGAATCTAGGCTATCACCTTGCTTCAGTCGGGCGATAAAATAATATAGATATACTTTTTAACGTAGATTTCATTCTCTTTAGTAAATAATAATTATTTTTTGTAATTTTTATATTGTTATTGATAAAATTCAGAATGTTTCAAAATTTTGAATGTTTTTACTTTTTATTTGATAAATGACCAACTCACTATGAAAATTGCAAAACTTTTATATCAATGACTACTATATTAAATTTACTTGAGTAATTATACATATATGTAATGATATTTTAAAATATAATTTAAGCAATTAATTTCTTAATTTTTAGCTTAATTTAGCTCATATTAATTTCATTTAAAAATATTCTCTTATTTCATGATCCCATTTAACTTTTTCAATCTAATTAATTCAACAGAAGCTTTGTAAAACTGCTGAATCAGCTAAAGACTGACACATTCCCGCAGTCCGAGTGAAAGGAGAAAATATTGCTGATATAAACAAATTCCACGAAAAGATCCCTGTGTTTCCCTTACTTGTGACTGGCATGTGTCCCTATTAAAATCTCACAGTATATATTTACTGGCATAAAATTTTCATGAGCTTTCTGTGTCGTTCTGTGTTGTGTGTTTACTAGTCGCTTCTGCTTGTACATAATGCGTACCTCCCCGGGATGAAATAAAACGACATCAAAAAATCGAAAATCTCTTCACTGTCTCTTAATTATTCCACTTGAAAAATCGAAAATTACTTCTATTCTTCTAATTCAAAATTCTTCCTTCTAATTCAAAAATTATATGCTTACATTCTATATATATATAGTTAGTTACTCGCATCATTAAATAATACTAATGATGAGGCGCTAAATTTGGTTGGCAATTATTATTGCATATTAATAGTTGTAAGAACGAGTGGCTTTTCTTATGCTATTAATATGGAATACATAATTTTACTTTTTTTGTTTAACAGGACTGAAAAATCTAAATTTATTGAAAATTGAAATTCACAAAAAATTATGTATCAGTGCGTGCTTGTTCGATGTAACGTATTTTGATATTAAGTATTTTAAATGTTTAGCATTATCAAGCTAAAAAGTAAAGAAAAAAAAAAGAAAAAGAAAACAAGTGACAGAAATACCAAAATATCTATATCACTATACATTTTATATAAAAAAATAATAATTTTCTTTGTAAAATTCATTTAACTTAATGAATAGCATGAGAATGAAACTAAATCTTGAATAGCTATATCAAGAAAAATATTCGAAATATGCTTTAAAAAGAGTAAGCTATCAGAATTTTCCAATTTCTAAATTTTGTGAAGAATTAAGACATTTCCTTATTTTCTTTTGATCAAATTGTATAAAGGAAAATAAACTCGAGTTATAATAATTGTGCAATAGCTGTCTCCGATGGTTTTAAATAACGCACGATCAAATTTTTGCTATGCTATAAAACGATTACGATTTTTGCTTAACATGGAATTGGAATAAATTTCGAAGCATTTAATTCAGAATGGAGTAATAAAGAGTTTTTCACTGTTTAATCTTATATTTTTCAAGACCAGCAGCTGTTAATTATTCCACTCGCATCTTTCTTTTGAGTATTAAAAAAAATCCTTTAAAGAAATTTTATTGTGCTCATTTATATTCAAGTAAAAATTTCACTCTTTTAAAATCATATAATGTATATTTAATTAAATGAATAAAAAACAAGCTCTTCAGAGTTGTAATGGAAATAAAAATACTCATGTATATGGAATTTGAAATAAAGGAAAAAGAAAAAAAAAATCTTTAGATCTGAACCTGATCTTTAAAATGGATTTATAATATTCCTGACAATATTTTAAAAGTCTTATGAGAATATCGTTTATAATTTTCATCATATATCTTTTAGAACACATTAAATTTTCTTTTTTTTTTCAGAGAGTTTATAAAAGATAGTGCATTTTTTATTGGTATTTTGTTGAGGATATCGAATCCCTGCGCATTTGAAAAAAGTTGCATTTCCAAGCATTGTTTCGAATATCGTTGTTCATCTTTGGAGCAGAAGAATATTTTTTTTCTATAGCATTTAAAAGTATAAATTAAAAACATTTTAATTTTCTTTTAATATTGAAAAAAAATTATCGGATAAATAACTCATTCAGCATAATACACTATTAATGAATAAAACTTTTACAATATTACATTATGAAAATATATTTTTTATGAACCACTTATATTTTTCTCTAATTGTTTCAAGTTAACTGAAATTATGAGCAGAGATGAGAAGTCCAAGCAGAGTTTTGACGATAAATTCTCTTAATTAATACAGATGTCTATTTGGTCTAAAGATGAAACGCCAGTATATGAATATTGAATGTAGGGTGGATGATAGAGTATGCTGTGACTAGGCATCTAAGAATAATTCTAAATACGTTGTATTTATTCAAACTACTATATAAACAATATGGATACTTATACAAAATTCAAATTTGCAGTCTCAAAAGCCCGTTTCGATCCAGCAAAAAAATTATGACAAATAAAATAGGGAATATAAAAATATTTGTTTTCCTGACGAAGGAAGTTAAGAAGGGAATATTTAGTTGTTGATTTCAAAAGTGACCCTGCGGTTTTCATATGATATTGAATACTTGCTTCTAATTCTCAGCTGTAGAGCTTGTTCTCGATGTGTTATCTCATAGACGTGGTCTTCTTGATCATTCTACAGCTATAACTTAATTCAGTCCAATTAAATGAAATGAATAACGTTCTCCTAGTCATTATTCATTGTATTGTAAATGCAATTTGAATGATTAAAACCTCCGCATATATTGGGTCAAGATATTCGATTTTTCTAAGAAGAATTTAAGTTGTGAGAAAATCCAATTTTTTATAACGGTTTTCTTAAAAAAAAACAACTTTAAGACATCAATTTTTTAAAATATATATTTTTCGATATCAACTGCTCAAAAAGTATCGATTTATCCATCGAACTATGTATCGTGTCACTAATGAATCGATGCTAATAATGTGAATCGTAACTAAAGTGAAACAAGATTCACGTTGCACATATTTAATCGTGATTTCCGATACCTCTCCTAATCAACACTTCGCAGCAAAAAAAAAAAAGTTCACTGCTTACATTTTATTCTTCAAACACAAAAATAGGAATTATCAACAGCGATTTTGGGCTCGTACATAGAATTATTTTTTCTGTAATTTTCGACTGAGTTGTTTGATATTCTGGGAAATCTGTTTTGTAAATATGAAAAAAAAAAAAAAAAAAAGATACGGATGTTTTTATGAGTAGAATTTGTTTGGTCTTTGGAGCAGAAGTATTATCTCCTTGGTTTCTTTTATTTTTCACATGATGTTTACCAAGATTTCCATTAATTCATTAGTTATACCTTTAAGTTAACATGCTTGCTTTTAAAAGAATATCCTTTTAAAATAATTTTTTTGTCAATTAAAATTTCAGCATTTCAAATGTTTCTGCATATGTATGAAAAAATAATTATTTCCTTTTAAGGGAGAAGTGCTTTTCTTATTCTCATTAATTTTTCCGAGTTGGGGTGCATATGTTGTTATTTTACGACACAATCTTATATACCTAGAGTTAACAAATTTAGAACAAATACATGTTTGAGGTTGGTGATATATATCTCTTAGTAATTTTTTGGAATCGAACCTAGAAGTTTATTGTACCTGGATTAAAAATTAACTGTTTTCAGTTTCAAATCGCTTTCGATATTTAATTTATTACTGTATTTAAGTTTAAATAAAATGTAAAGTTGAGTAAATGAGTTCTGAAAGGTAAGTGGTCGACAACCCTCTTTTGTTGGACGATACAGGACCCACTTAAACACTATCTGTAGCTACAAATAGGCCACCATTCAAGTCGGGATTATTATTTTTTATCAGTAATTTATCATTTAGAAATCATTAGGAATGAGAGAAATTTTTCATTTCAAAAGAATACAAATTTGAAAGCAAATGGAAGAAACATATTCAGCTGGAAATTCAAAGAAAGGGAGTTCATTATTGAGGAAAATTGAGTGATTGCACAATTAGCAAAATTAAGAGAATCAATATTAAAGATTAAGGTTTTAAAAGATTAAAACACGGTCAGTTTTCTAGGAATATTTGTTATGTTAACGAGGCATAATAACAGGGAAGTATATTTCTTACAGTAGCTTTTGCATTAGAAAGAAAATGTGAAATCATACTTAAAGAAGAAGGAGGATTGATGCCTATGTTTAGTTTTTTCTATTATTACAGCTCTAAACATTTCCAGGCAATACGCTGCATACAAATATAAAAATGTATACAATTTGAAAAGAGGTATCAAAGATTTTTCCAATTAATCTTCTACTCTGTCGCTCGCTTTAAAGAAACCCAATAACTGACCCTAACAGTGCTGGCAGAAGCCCTAACTCCTTTCTTCGCCTTTTATTCCCCATTCTTATGGGTTTGATGGCTATCGAGTTTAGATTGAATCAAGTGCTTGATTGTATCGATTTCCAGTTGAGTTTTCAATTGAATCGATTCCTCGATAATGCTGTTTGATGTTTTCTGTATCAGTGTTCTGTATCAGGTTTAGAGCAATGCAATGAAGTGCATCGTATTGAGGCTGATACAGGCAAGAAAAGTAAAAGGAAAAGGATAGACGTTTGGAACGATGCTACATGAAATTATCTGAGATTCATATGATTTGAACATGCTTTTTTCTTTTATTTCTTTTTTTCCTAAAAATATTTTTGCTTATTGAATATTGTTCCTAAGAATTTAAATTCAATTGCTTTGATAATTTGTTATTTAATTTTTTATCTTAATTATTTTTTATTTCAAACCAATGATTTTCCAAGTCAGAAGACTTCAGAAAAAAAATCTGTAGTTTTAGAAATACACTTATTCTAAATATGATTTTTCATTAACTTTTCAGTCTATATTTGTTCCTTACATCACATTTTGTATTGATTTCCTACATCACATTTTATATTGATTTCCTACATCACAATTTGTATTGATTCAAATTATCTAATAATTTTTTCGAAATAACCGAAACCAGCAACAATTTTCAGAAACTGTATTTTATTGCAGTGAGCTGACACTGCTGAGAAAGTAAAGTGTATTTACTATAATTTAACTTTTGGACATTTATATACATCCACAAGATAGATAAAAAAATAAAAAAAATAAACACCATATCTACATTTTTAAACTATTGTACCATCTTTCATAAACAAGTTTACATTCCCTTATGCTTGAAAATAGTAGTTTATACATTATTAAGTAATTTTTAATCTCTTTTTATGGTTATAATTAATTAATATAAGTCTTATTAGTTCTAATCAGTTAATTTACAAAATGTGAAAAAATTCAAAATATATATTTGAGTTCAAAATTCTTATAAATGTAGAACATTGGATTCTTCTATGACTTTTAAGCCTGAAATTTTAAATGCTGGATTTGAAAGAAATCGTCATATTAAAAATATGAAAGATAATGCTGATTTTTTTACATTTGGGAAGAAATGTAATATTTAAAATTTTATATATCGACACTAACGAAACTAAATTTTCAAAAAAACGTAAATAATTTTATTATGTGAAAGAATGATAGTATTATTTGAACATTAAATTAAATTGTGAAGTGCTGAGTCACCGAACGTGTAATGCATTTCAAATTCGAGCATCATTCCATTTATTGAAGATAATGAATTGGAAGAAAGAAGGCGCGAATATTTTTTGTACGAGACGTAAATTAAGCAAAGCTTCGAATTAAGTTTACCCAAATTAAAATCTCGCATACGGTTTACATTTAATCGAATAAAAACAATATAAAATCAATAGATAATATATAACTAAAAGAAAAGTCGATAAAAATAATAAAACCCAGATGCTTCGAAAAACATAAATATTTCCTTTAAAGATTTATTCCGATGCTGATAGTTTGTCATCGCCCAATCCTAAACAGAGTTCATAGTTGACGATAGCGTGTTGGTAGACGGGGTGAGGTTAGGTGTCACTACTCTTTAAACAATTTAAGTGAAGTTGTTTGTTTGTTTATTTCTTATGGCATTTGCCACTGACAAGCCCGCTGTTACGAAGACAGCGATTTAAGCCTGAGGGGAACGTCTCTTATTTTTTATAGCAGCGCCAACTAGGGCCAAGAGTACGACTTTGCCACTCACGCATCATTCATTCGCTTGCACAACCCCTTTTTACAGGAGGGCACATTCACACATCTCACAGATAGAACAACAGAAGAACAACCATGCCCAAACCGGGACTCGAACCCGTGACGCCCAGATCACGGGGAAGACGCGCTACCCCTATGCCAGGACGCCGGCTTAAGTGAAGTGGTTTCTCACTCATTTCCAATATGACCTTTTTTCCATGAAGCGTTTCTTCATAGAAGGTCTCTATTGATGTTTTCAGGATACTCATGTGTGTATGTCCGTTTCAGTCTCTTTTGTCCTTTCGTTTCCCAAAGTCCTTATCAGCCGCTTTATTTTCAGCAATTCGAATGTGTGTTTATGGGATTTTGTAATCTATTTTTCACTCATTGCTTGATTTGCTAAGAAACTGAAATTCTATATATGTTTACGATGACATTATACTATATTTGCAGAACTTAATATCAGTTAATGAATACTTAATTCAAATATCTACTTCGTACCAGTGAAACAATACATCTGAAAATTAATGAATAGGAAAGAAAAATACATGTTTTTTACTGTTTAGCACATTAATAAAAGTTTTTGTTTTGCAATTTTTTAAATTAATATTATTAAAAATATCTTTCTGTAAATACCCGTGTCATGGAATTATAGAGAGGTTTAATTTATCTACAGCTAATGGACAAAAGCTGCAAAACTGAACTATTTTAGTCATTTAAAAACCATTTTGTACTTTAAATAGTTTTACTTGATATTTAGTAACATAAAAGTTTCTTACTTTTATTTAGTAATTACATTAGGTATTGCTTTTATTCAATTGTGCTCAATGAAATCGAGGTAGATGAATTGTTATAACTTTTTAGATATTCTGGAATAATAGGTATCCTTAAATTATGTTATTCTTTTTACGAATAAGCGAATTGTATTAGTGTGTGTGAGAGAGAGTGAGTGAGTGAGAGTTAGAAAGAGAGAGAGAGAGAGAGAGTTAAAAGCAGAAATTGCATTCCTAGTTGCAAATTTAAAAACATTCGTTTGCTAAAAAAGAATACATTTTTATCCAAAGATGTAAATGTTAAAAAATAATCAGTTCTATGAAGCATACGGAGTTTTTTAATTTGTGAGAACCGTTTTATTAGAAAGCGTGGTCACTGATGCATCAATTTTGGCGTCAAGCCAGGCGATTTTTTTACTAACAAATTTTGCTGGCAAACTTTCTTTTATCATTTTTTCTCTTTGATGTAAAAGAAAAGAATATACGGTTTGATTGGCATATTGGTGATAAAACTTGACTGCATAAAATGCAACCAAAGAGAAAAAAAAAATATTATAATTGAAATTTAAGTGGATGAAAACAACATCTGTTTCTTTTTATTAAACTTCAGAAATAGCTTTTCTAATTGCGATGTACGAGCATTTAAGTAAGAAAAAAAAATTAAATATTAAAGTAAAACATTAAAATTCTAAAACTGAGGAATAAATGAGACAAAATTATTTTATCAGAAAAAAAAAATTCTTGTAAATCAAATTCGCGTTATTATTATAGCCAGTGACAACTGAAGATGACTTAATGGTTGAAGCTAATTTCATTAGCATTGATATTGTGCAACATTTTAATGATATTTTACAACATTCTGAATGTTGTACAATGTCATATATATTTAGTAGTAATATTTTAAAGTATTTTTCATTACAGTATAACTCTACCTCATCGGGGGTACCTCTGATATGGGAATGAGAAGTACCTCCATATAAGTATGCAATTCGCGCTTGTCGGATGTTTATAGTAATGATGTGGGGCTAAACTTCCTCAATACCAATGTTAGCATGAAACGTCTTAGTGGATGGTGGGCGTATGGGTTGTATCATAGTAGGGTTCATTTTGCGTTCACCTCAGTGCCTGACAATGCTGTCATAACGACCAGTCTTCATATTACTCCAGCGCTCAGGTATGGTGGATATTGTTCGTTTTGGGGTTACAGTAGAACTCCAGTTAAATTAATTTAAACGAATTAAAAGCAAATTGAAGCTAATCGCATATATAGAAAATTAAGGTTATAGAATAAATATCAGAAGTAAAGTAAAAAACATGTTAGATTACTGCAGATCTTTCTCCTATAGACTTGATTTCATTGATATCACATTATTTTAAAAGTAACTGCAACGTTTTATGTTTATGAAAGGTATAAAATTATTACATTACAGAATATTAAAAGAAGATTAGTTTGTCATTTTGCGAGTTGTTTTTACCATCCGTTCAAAGATTTGAGTTGTGAAATCCTGCAAGTCAGCCAAAAAATCAATAAAATCATTGTAAAAATGTAAATACATACTATATTTGCAGAAGATTCAATATTTCTGCATTAATGAATACTAAAAGAAGACTTGGAATTTTTTTTTGCTTGGATTCGAAAATTATGTTTGATATCCTATTAAAGCTTTGAATTTCATAATCCATTCCCAATAGTCTTGCATAAATCCTACAAATCAGTTAAACAATCAATAAAATTATTGTTAAATTATTAATTCTCATAAATCTATGCTAATTGTTTGCATATTCTACTGAAAATATAAAAGCAGGAAATTTTGTATTTGATGAAGTTCGGATAATTTTGTAAAATTTCTTTAACCATCTCAAGGACACTGGTAACTATATGTTTCTGTTTCTTTAAATTAGATTTATTTTTCAATTAAATTAAAAATTGTAAAATTGAAGTGAAAAAATATTCAAAAGATCGAGCTTAAAGGACATAGCTTATTTATTATGAAAAGAAATAATAATATACGAATTATTTCATTTTAATATTAACATAATTATAAAAATCACGAAATATAAATAAGTATTCTAGTGAATTAAGCACTATGGGCATATTGATTTAGCATCCTTAGATTAAATATCTTATCGATAAAAAGATTATAGGTTATTACTCAAGACCAAATTACCTACTTGTATCTAAGGCTATGCAGCATATTTATAGAACTGAAATATCTGAAGTAAATATCTAGAGCTTGTGAATTTTTGAATTTTGAACATTAACAGCAATAGCGATTTAATAAAAAATAATTACTTAGATATTTTTTTAATATATCATATTTTAAAATCGACTAAAAATTATAAAATAATTTCTCCTAGTCCCATACAAATTGTCCTAAAATTTCTGTTTCTTAATGATTAAAATTGTAAAATTTATACGGAATAGACAAAAAGAGAGAGAGAGAGAGAGAGAATATTGCTTTGCCGTCCAGATCAAAGTTATGTTTGGAAGTTCAAGTCTCTAACTCATCGGAAAGTTAATTTAATACCGATTGTAAAATTTGCAACAAACATATAAATAAATAAATAAAAATAAAAAAACAAGTTGATAAAAAACGTGTCTAAAAAAGTCATTAGAATCGTCTGAATTCGGACATTTTTTTAAACAGAAATATTTTATTCTTAACAGAAATTGAATATAAAACTCCATGATGTTATATATAAAACAGTTAATAAAATCGATCCAGATCAATAAACAAGACGCTAGAGAAGTAATTTCGATTTGCGTCCCAAGTGAAGGTTGAAATTAAAATTAAGGAACCTTCACGGCCTTCTTATTAGCATAACTGTCGACACACACATGCTGAAATATTTTTACGCTTTCAAGAGTGAGATAAAGTAAAAAATGGTTTTCGTGTCTTTACAAGTGCTTGAGAGGGATAAGAACAAAATAAGCGCATTAAAGTTAAGCTTATGCTGCTACAATAAGGGTAAAAAAATAAAAAAAATAAAAAGAAAAAAGAAAAACATGCACCCAAAATTTGCCACCTCATTTTCTGCATCATTTCCAGCAGCTGACATAATGTTTTATTTTTTTTTAAAAAAAGGCGGAATAAAACGTTTTTTGACATTACTAGTTTCAGAATATATTAAAGTAAATGTTAACATGCAAATTTAAAGCATTTTATATTTAAATATACTGGTCTACATTACTTCATGCGTACAGGGTTTTAAGTTCTGAATCGATTTGGTTGCTGTTTTTAGTGTTTAAAACCTTAGGTGAAAAACTTTTCCATTAAGGTGGTAAATGGAAATGCAATTTTTTTTTAATGTTTTCAATAGACATTTTTTTATATGTTCCTTCAAAAGAGAGCAAAATTATGTTTCTGCCAAAATGTTCATATATTCAGTAAAACGTGACGTGAAGATAAATGCGAGCCCCGAATGTCATCTGTCTGTCATTTAGTTTGTTGTTGGGTTTAAACATTTTTGAAATTTGTAGAAAAGTACATTAGGCTGTTTTTCTTAAAAAATAATCTAAGTTTTTATCCAGAAACTATAATAACTGCAAACTGTAATTACTTTACCAAGTTTTTCCCTATTTGACTATTGTATACTTGGTCGTGAGCAACATTTAGGATCTTTAAAAATGGAACTTAATCATCTTAAGAATGTTAGATCCAGAAGGCTGAAGTCAACGAAGAGAAAAGAATGCTTCACACATGCAAAGTGTATAAATGAATTTGAAGGAAAGATAGGCGAAATGTTAGAAGAATGCTGAAATCTGTTAAATTTCAGAATTGACTGCTAAACTCAGGTTGGATTTTCAAATTTTTTTGGAACATAGAAAAATATGAAAATTTAAGTTGGTTGCGGAGAAATAAAAAAGTTTCAATAATATTATAGTTTTTTTTTAATTTCTCATAAATTACCTTTCTTGTTGAGGGGCGTTATTGTCCAATTTCGTTTTATAAATTAGCGAAACGTATCCAAATCTTGTCTTAATACAGTATGTCTCCAGTTAATTGAAATAGACTCCGCCGATAACACATAGTTCTTAAGTCATAGGCTATATATATATATATATATATATATATCAGCACTTATAATAATTGTAATCGTGATGCAATCTCTACATATTGCCAATCCAACAAATAACGTCTTTTCAATATGTGGTGGTGTAAGTTGAATAAATGAAGTGAAATGGACTGACGCTATTAAACAGCTGGTAACGAATATTGTAAATACCCAAAAAATAATCTAAACTTAAAAATGTAATTTTATTTACATCTGTATTTTTTTTATAGTACAAGGCGGCGTCAAACTTAGGTGTCGTCGTCGTGTAAATGTCTAATGAGCATCTTTATGCTATGACGATATATGTGGAAAGTGGCTGATGGTTAACACTTGAAATGAAGTCTAATTAACATAAAAACGGTAAAAAATATTGTAAATACCCAAAAAACAATCTAAACTTAAAAATTTAATTTTATCTACATCTCTATTTTTTTATAGTGCAAAGCGGCGTCAAACTTAGGTGTCGTCGTCGTGTAAATGTCTAATGATCACCTTTATGCTATGACGATATTTGTGGAAAGGGGCTGATGGTTAACACTTGAAATGAAGTTTAATTAACATAAAAACGGCATGAAGAATGTTGGAAATGTTAATAAAATGTATAAAGAAATATAATGTTTGTAAAGGAATGAATTAAATTCTTTAAAACAGTGTAGCTTAATATTTTCAAACGGCAAATACATTTTCCTCAAAATTTGGTAAGCATTTCATGCCGAAGTTGTATATATATTTTTATATATAGCTTTGATTTTCATTAGTTATTCACTCAAGTGCTTGGCATAAATTGAGTTGTTCATTCTTGTTCAGTCTATTGAAGTCAGAAATATTTCCCAAAATTTTAAAGAATTTAATGGAGGAGAATGTAAAGATAGGAGATATCCTCTTTCACTTAAAAAACCAATATCGTAATACCTAAGATTTTAAATAAATTATTTACTTTAAATTTCACTTCTTCGTCCTCTATAAATTTATGTTGTAATCTTAAATGATTGCTTTTTTGATTTTTCAAGTTCTTAAGGTTTCGTGGGTTTCAAAAATCAACATCTAAATAATATTTTGGTTCTTTACTATCTGTGAGTGCACCATTGAAACCATTCAGATCTATATTCTTTCAGAAAACAATTTAATTTATTCAAATTTCAAGCGCTTGAGAAATATTAAAACTTTTTTTTGAAGAATATTGATATCAATATTAACTTTGTTTAGCATATTTTGTACCTAAAATTACCGTACATATGGATTTAAATTTTAGAATATTTTTTCCCTAAAGATGTGACCTAATTTTTAAGTTGTGTTATCAATTTTTTATGTTTATTTTAAAGACGACATCAAAAATCTCTCCCAATTGGAATTTTAAAGGATTATCACGTATCTCTGGATCGACTACTTTGTTTCTGAGAAAGATTTCAATGTTAATTGTGAAAACAAAATACCGCACAAATTATTACGATTGCCACAGTTAGCAGCAAATGCATATTAAGGGATAACCTATTTATCGACCGCATCTACTCTTATATACGCATTGGCATCATATGTTTAATAATAATTAGGTTAAATAATAATTAAAAAAACAATGCTATGTAAAAGCTAAGCTACAATACATATCGCAAGAAAAACAATATCCATTAAAATTTAATTTGAGCATATTTATTAGCGCCTAGGGCTTTTATTTTATTTTTACATTAAATTTTTTGATACATTTTTTGTTTGATTTTTTGCTTACTAATAAGAGTATATTTTCATTAACTTCTTTTTATTTTCCATGTGCGAAATATACAAAAAGAAAATATTGTAACCGTCAAAATATTCGAACTTATAATTTTATTGAATTTTGTATTTCAGACTTTCGTGAGCTCTGTTAAATTCATTTTTAGAATTAAGTCTATCTGTCTTCTTTATCATACAATACAGATTGTTATTTAGAATTAAGGCAGTTGGAATTAAATTGTATCACGTTCACAACACAACAATTTAAACCAGAAAGTTCAAATTTGATCATTTCAAATTGTTTAATTTGTATAAAAGTTTGAATGAAATCTGTGTAAGAATATTCTATCTGTCTGTATGTCCGCATGCATGTGAATGTGGCGACATAAAATGTATAGAATTGGATGTAATTTAATATATAATTTCATCATTAGAATAGTAAATTATTAATTAAAACAGCTAAAAAAGAATCACATGCTCAGTTTTCTACAGTATATACCATGAAGCATAACTAACACCCATACCTTGTCACAAGAGAAATTGGAGGAAAGGAGAACTTCTCTTTGCAGACTTCGGATTTTCTTCTACTCCACAACCAAAAATATAATCCAAGGAGTAGACTTAAATAAAAAGAAGAGCCAAAAAGAAGGTGTTGTTTGAATGTACGAGAAAGTCGAAAGAGCACTCTCAGCCTCGTGTATATTTATTATTTACTGGAAAGTTATAATCCTTTTTGGAGAATGATATACTATGTATATTCTTTACTGCATTTCAAATAACTTAATATGCATAACTTATAAGAAATATTCTTTTTATTCCAGGTTCGCATCAACTTGGGAGCAGGAGAAGCTGTCTTATCTTCCACCCCAGGACTCAGTCTGAACGATCTTTTATGGCATGAATTGGAGCTGCATCGCACCGATGCCGATCTGACGCTGGTAATTGATAGCATCCACGACACCTACCTTGATATCCCAGGTCGTTTCTTCGAATTAAATGTCAAGTACGGAGTCTTTATCGGGGGTGTTGGCGGATTCAGCGAATTGTTTCTGGGCAACATTCCGAATTTCCGCGGTTGTATAGACGATGTCCTATTCAATGGCCATGACATTCTTAAGATGGCGGCAGCTTCTTCCTTGACTGATGAACACAATGTTTTTTCCGTGACTTGGAATTGCAGTGATGAATTTGATGCTTTGTCTAATCAACCAATAAGCTTTGTTGAAAAAGGTAAGCGATATGATGCTGATATAAATTCTTATCAACTGGGTTAGATATTAATGTATTATTTTTGTGCGTGTGAGACGGCGTAAAACTTTTTTTTATTGGCAGTCGAAAATTGAACTTTTTCTAATATTTGGTTTTTCTATTTTTTTAAAAAGTCTGACAGAATTTTATAAGTGAAAGGGACTAAAAATAACCAGGAATATATCATAGATCTTTGTTAAATAACTTGATTTGCCAAAATTTGATATGAAGAGCTATCTTTGAGAAGAAAGGAGAGATTATTGGAAAAAAAAATTCAAAAACTAAATAAAAAAAGTAACTAAGTAAAATAAAAAATAAATTATCGAAAATAGTTTTTGAAACACATTTTAATTATTATAATTAAAAATGGAAATTATGTCTGTTTTAATTATTTTAATTTTTTAATTTTTTTAAATATATTTATTCTTTCAATATTACTATAAATATTATGGAATATTGAAAGTAGCGTTTCTCAAATTCATCAACAATCCATTCGTATATTAAATCAAAACTTAATTAAATCGATTGTTTAATTTATAATTAAGGTCTAAAGCAAGTATATAAGCAGTATATTGCCATCGAGAATAAATGTAAAAAATTTTTGAAACTTCAGCAAATCAACAAATGGATGAAAATGTATTAGAAAATTCCATCTGTAAAATTCCAACTGTATTAGGAATTACATTTACAAACATGAAACAAGCCTATGTTAAATAAAAAGGTATAAAAGCTTTAAAACAAACGAATTGACGATTTATAGATTTTTTTGAAAGCAGGAAGAAGAAATAATGCAAAATGTGGTTGTTTGTAATATTTCTTTTTGGCGTGATTGGTCATACTAAGAGACTCTATTCAATAAGAAATTGGAAAAAGAGAATTCTTTACTGCAAATTACTTCTAGCATTAAAGGCTAATAAAAGTGATTTTAATATGATGACTTATGTACCGATAAACAAAAATTGGAACATTATGAAGAAATAAGGATAAATCCGTAGGAAATTATTTGAAAATCAGGATAAATCCTGTGAGAAGATTCAAAATTTGAATCCACTTTTGATACACCAGAGTGACTTTAAGATTTATAAATTAGTTTTTATCTCAGAATTCTTGACAATTAAATAGGACTTTGCTGAATTTTGATTAATTTCTACTTGGCTAATTTTCGAGATGACATTATATTTAGATGATTAGATGCCTTTTAAACATTCAAACTGTATAGAATATTATTATTTAGTTTTATCTTAAAATAAGCTGATCTTTATGATCCACCATTTATACGTTCAAAACATTACAATAATAGTTTAAGTATTTATTTTAAAACAATGTACTTTTCAATAAAATTTTTCCTAATACCCAAAATTTCCAATTTCCAAATTTAATTCAAAAATTAGGAGTAAAATAAAGATTTCTAACTCCTCATACAATCATGGTTATTTTTCGCAAATTTTTGGTTACAAATCTTTTAATATATTCTGGCAACCTGTGGCTTCCGCCTGCTTCTTTTAAATTTGAATTAAACTTTTTATGCATTACTTGATATTCCCACTGCAAAATATTTCTCAGCATCACAATTCGAAAGAAATTAAAAGAAATGTTACACTCCAGCATTCTTTCACTTGTTTTGGTATTTAGTACTTGAGACTTTCTGATGGAATTAGAAAATTTCATTTTCATCCAAAAAGGGTTTAAAAATATATCAATGCATGGAAAATTACTATCTTAGTTAGTTTTTCTTAGATACCAATTGACAATCAGTAGTGCCGATATTTTTTTGAAATTTATTAATATTCAATTGGAATTTTTATACAAGTTGCAATTATATGGTTTTAAATTAATGGAAATAATTATGTTCCATATATGTGCAGTTAAAAATTTTTTACTACAATATTTATATTTCCTCGACCATTACAAGCATTTTTTTCCAAATTTTATCAAAATGCTTCAGTAATACATTGTCTACATTTTCTATAAGTTTCGCTTGTTTTCGTTGAAAATTCTACATTTTATTAATCAAAATCAACTAACAAATATTTCATAATTTTCAAGTTAGGCTTTATATTAAAGCCTAATAATTTTAATATATTTTCATAACTATGTGCGCTGTTTTTCCAAAGACCCATATAAATTATACATATTAGCATACAAAATAATTCACAGAATCGGGGAGAGTTCGAAACATTTTCATTTTTATCAATTACTATTTCCCATTTCTCAGAAGTTTTCTTGACTAAATTTTATTTTTAAATATGAGTCATTTATATTTTTCAAATGGTGATTACATTATTACATACATGTACAGTTCTTAATATAGAATCTGAAATCCATTAGGTGTTAATTGAGTTCATTTATATTCTTCAAATGGTGATTACATTATTACATACATGTACAGTTCTTAATATAGAATCTGAAATCATTAAGTGTTAAATCCATTAAGTGTCAGATTGCATATCGATGTCCAATTAATAAATCAAATCTTTACTCATTTTAACATGAAGAATACTTCTCTTGTTATATATAAAATGAAAAGAATTCTGATGAAAGTTTGGAAACTTTCGCCAGCGTAAAGGTCTTTTTATATTTTAAATACTTCATAAAGTTAACATTTCTCAAAGTTTCTGAAATTGATTTATTTGTCTTTGGAAAGTTCAGACAAGTATTAAAGTATAGTATTAGCGAAATTCTATGTTTTGAAGTGAACTTGTAAACAACAGCGTGGTTTGACGATGACGATGATGTGCTGTTGATAAGGGAAAGCAAATAAAGTAGACATTTCACAAACAGGAAGCAGAAATGATGCCAGCACAGCAACTGTTTGCAGAAGGAACTGCCTTTCTGCATCTAAATCATTGAAACCTTTAGAGTTTATATGTGAGTGGTAACTTCTATTTCCACAGGACTGTTTCCAAAAATGCAAAAGCACAAATAAAAGAAACCACATGGAAACTTTAATACTGGCTTTTAACATCCATGATTAAAAAGATTCCAAATGATATGCACAAAATATTTGTGATGTTTTTTTTTGTTATTATTGAAATTATTAAGAATAAATTTAACCTAATTTTCTTCTTTTTACCAAATTGTTTATTATGCCCTTAGCTCACTTTACTGTACATGCCATCTAATATTCAACTGCACATTTTCTAAAGCCTTGACTCTTGCCTTGTTTCTTAATGGTTTTCAAAATTACACTGGCGGCAGTAATTTTACATAGTGTTAATACAATTTTGATGTGTATGAAATGTGTTCAAAGACTTTCGTTACAAAATTAATTCGATTTCTAGGAATCTTTAGAATACAATAAGCTTTATAAATGGCAAAATAATTGCAAGCATTATTTACAAAGCGATGTGCAACAAACATTTATCAAGTCATATGGACATTTTTTATATTTTTTTCATATAAATAATGTCAGATTTTTTTTTCTGTCCTATTGATACTTACACACTTTCATATCTCTAATAGTTTTTTTTTTTTATAAAATATACCTTTTTTGGTAAGAAAATTATTTGAATGGGAATGTTTGAATTAAATGATAGGAGTTCCTAAATTTTGTCTGCACTCAAATTCAAATACAAAAGATATTTTATTATTAAAACCCACTTCGATTTTAAATATGAATCCATTTTGAAGGGCTGAATTTATGAGTAATTTTAATTTTTCATGTACATATTAATTAATTTAAAAATATGTATTCGAGTTAATGAAGTTGACATATAATATGAGAGCATCAGGATTTTTTTTGAGAGAAAAGTACGTTTCTTTCTGTGTACATCAAAATTAGAGAAAAAGGACCGATATTAAACATTTGTTTCATAAAAAGTATATTATCAATTTTTTTCATGCAACGAATATTAAAAAATTTATAAAATTTTAATATTTTGTGATTTATAAGAGATTATCAGAATAAAATAATCAAATTATTCAAAAAATAAATAGTATCCTACAAGGTTTGTTGTTAGCAGATTTAAGAGGAAAAAAAATCCCTTCCTAGTTAATTTTAATCAAGTATGAAATGATGTATGAAATTTTAAATAATGCAAAACCATTTAAATCATTTTATGTGAAGATGCTTCTGAACTTAAGAAATTTCGGGAACATAGTGTGTGAGTGTGGAATTAATGGTCGTTTGAGAGTACAAAGATTAGACTCACTTCGGAGGCAGTGCAAATTTCAAGTTTCTGCCAGGGTTAAATTATGGACTAACTCTCAAGTTTTAGAATTTTTTAAGCAGCAAACAAAATTTCTCATCATAAAACCGAAATTTTCGTGGAAGAGATAAATTAGTCATATAATAATGTAAAAACAGAAATTTGGAATATAAATGTAATAAAACTCCATCTTCTTTCCGATGTGATCTTTGTTCCAGAAATAAGGAGATAATAATTATATTTTATTTATTACTAGCTGCCTTTGGATCAGATGGTATTAAGCTAGCTAAAATTTCCAATTAAGTTTTTTATTAACTTGGTCTTTTAATAGATTCATCAGCAAAACAATTTTTTGATTATCATATAACTCATATTATTATGGAAGCCTTAAGCATTTGGATCATTGCACTGTGCTTCAATTTTCTGTCAGCTCTCTTCAAATTTGAAAGAAAGTGCTTAAATTTCAATTAATGACAAAACACATTTTGCTTAAACCAATTTTTTTTAAAATATGAGTACTGAAAACATGATTGCTCGGAATTGATGTCTTATGTGCCCCACAGAACAATGTTCATAACTTATGCAAAATCAAAAATGAAATCTCAAAGAATTATTCAATTAAATTTATCTGATTCATCATTCAATTTTAATTAAAAGAAGATTTAAATGACGTAAATAATAATATTTTATTTTGTATCAATCAATAAAAATACTTCAAAAATTATGAAATCTAAATTTAATACGGTCCTACGTGAATCACATTCTGAAAACTATTCTTGATATTCCAACTTTTAAATAAATAAATAATAATAAGGGAAAAATTTTCGTTTTCTGCTATCAAATCTGACCGAATTGTGCATATTATAATTTTAGAATAATCAACATTTTCATAACCTTTTGCCTATCAATGTTGGGAAAACTCTGGACGCCGATTGGTATATCTTCTTTGAGACGACTGATGGTGCGTTTAAAATGGTGCAATTTTAAAATTTTCATAATTCCTTCAGTTTTTGTCGAAACGGAGTGAACTCTTCTTTTTATTTAAAGACCTTTGGCCACTAGTTGGTTCTATAAGAATATTGGTTACGATCTTTTTTTAAATTCTGTAGACATAACTTCATGTCCATGATTTCTCCGAATTATCAAACATTAAAGCTGTATCATTTTAATTGCTTTCACATATGCTCTATTTATTGCTTGCATGCATTTTTCTAATGGAGATCAGCCCATAATATCATGGCGATAATAAAAAAAAGTAAAAATCTGATTCATCTGTTT
This sequence comes from Argiope bruennichi, assembly GCF_947563725.1. NCBI lineage: Eukaryota > Metazoa > Arthropoda > Arachnida > Araneae > Araneidae > Argiope > Argiope bruennichi. Next base: position 79,073,129 of record NC_079152.1, read on the forward strand.
TCTAAATTTTCATATATTATTATCAACTTTTATACATATTTATACGTAAACTATAATGATTAAACAGAAATCTTGTGCTTTAAGTTTAAAAAATGGAAAAAAAATAGTTGATGACGCAATGAAAATGTTTTGAATTTCAGGGCAACAGTGTAATATATTGTTGAGAGCCAGGTCTTTTTTTAATTGCCGAAATTTAGTAAATATTCGCACGCCTATTAAATTGGTAACATGAAAAAGGTTTTTTTTTTCACTTTTAAATCTGTAAAATCTATTTTTGTGCGATAATATTTTCGGAAGTTGGAAGTTATTGAAGAAAAATACCAAAATTCAACAATTTTTAATTAACTAAATTTATAATTAAAATTTCTTAAAAATTCGATCCGACGTGCTCGTTTCACATTCCAAGGTATTCATGCGCCAAATTTAATAGCTGTGGGTCAGATAGTCCAGCTTGTTGAAAGCCAACGCACACACACTTTAGATGTAAATAAGCATATTCACATTATTTATTTGCATTCCTTGGAAATAACCTGTATTTTTCAGCAATGGAACCTGGTAAAATTATGAAAATTTTAAATATGTAAACTGAATGAAAAGAACCGGAAAACTTTTCATCAGAAGTAAAAGCATTTAAAGTGAAAATTATAAACAAAGAGAAGTTGTGTAGTGATTTAAAAGGTGTGGATATAACAATCAATCCTTAATTCGAGTATTTTCCAATATTTTTGTGACACCTTTTTAATTTTCTACAAGTATTTTTTGCAGGTAGAGTAATTTGATTTTTTAAATATCGCACTATTTTTCCTTGAATAAAATTACCGTCAGAAAGTGGTTAAATTTTCTATTCTACATGGTGTAAATCTTTATTTCAATTTTTCATCCCTATTCTAATGCAAATTATTTAACATAAATTTAATCATATTTATATACGGCTAATGTAATATTGCTTAAAAGTAATCAACAGTGAAAGTAAATAAGGAATCATGTTTGTCATAAAAAATTTAAATAATACATAAAATATTTTTCACCGAAGTAATACATAAAAATATTTTCCATTTTTTTTTTAGATTTATATGTAATAGATGGAGAAAAAAAAAAAGATCTATAGAGTGAATACTTTTAATAATGTGAAATATACATACAAGTTACTTTGTATTACTAAAAATAGTTTTTCTTTTCGGGTAGATAAAATTATATTTATAGGTGACTTTAATTTTGTAAAAAATGTAAAAATTTAAACAAAAATCAGTTCATAAAATTTTTTGAAGTTTTCCGAATTGTTTATCCTTAAATATTTAAATTAGTTTAACTTATTCTTTTAGTTTACTTTATTATTTAAATTATTACTTGATATATTAAGGTATTAAGATTTCACAAATTTTCATATTTAGATTTTTAAAACATATAAATTCTTTGCCCGAAATATCGCGATTGCTAAATTTGTAGAAATATGAAGTTAGATATATTCAACACACTTTTATGTATTCAAAATATTCAGTGTTTCTTTAATTATTACGACACGAAATAACTGCGAATTGCATTTTTTCTTTTAATAGGTTCTTTCCTTGCACTTCCATCATGGAATGCCAGAAATGGAGGTTCAATTTCCCTTGATGTTAAAACCCAAACTTCCACAGCTGTCCTGTTCTACAATGCTGGAGTGCCTTTAAAACCAGATTTCATTGCTCTGGAAATATTAGACGGAAAGACAGCTGTTTCAGTTAATGAAGGAAATGGCGCTGTGGTGGTGCAATCTGATGTAGAAATAAGCGATGGTATTTGGCATCATATTGATGTACAGTTTAGCCAATCATACATTGAAATCGTTGTGGATGGACATGCCAAAAATTTACGACCTGGTTTGGGCGACAATCGGTTTTTTGATCTAGCCGGTTTATTCTACGTTGGTGGAATTGAACTTAACAAACAGGCTCGTGCCTTACAAGATGGACTTCAGTCTATTCTTATAGAAGGTGCAGAATCCTCCCTCAAAGGATGTATTAAAAACATAAAAATCAATAATCAGCTTTTGGGTTTCGGGGAAGCAGAAGTTACCCAGGGAATCCAACCAGATTGCACTTGGGAATATATGTGCTTGCAAGAACCATGCATACCTGGAGCAGAATGTTATCAAGATGGTGTTGACAGTTTCAGATGTATATGTGAGCTCGATAATTGCGTTAGAGCAAATTTTTCTTCAGGTTATAAATTATACACAAAGTCTTCCAAACCAATAGATTTAGAAATATTGAACCTTCAACCTCTTGTGATATCTGAAGGCGGAAGCGATTTAATAACAGCTAACCACATAAAAGTGATTTTAGATTATCAACAGCATGGAATTAGGGAAACTGGAGTTCTTTTCCACATTGTAGAAGAACCTAAACATGGTTCTTTAGAAATCGAAATATGGCGAAGGACTGCAGACAGCGTTTTCTCATTGCAAGATCTTAATACTGATAAAGTTAGGTATTCTCATGATGGGTCTGAAACTAAAACTGATTCAGTAGTCTTTGAACTGGAATTCCGACCAAGTACTTACAGGCTTCCACCGTTTCTTGAAGAGAAGCACCGTTTTGTATTTCATATTCAGGTACTGCCAGTAAACGATCCACCGAAATTGAAACTTCTTGCTGGTAAAATTTTTAGAATTGCTAAATACACGAAGAAAGCAATCACCAAAGATCTCCTAGACACAGAAGACCCAGACAGTCAACCAAAAGATATTGTTTATACTATACTGAATTTAGGATCGCCAGAAAATGAGGCTTCTTTTGAAAATGCAAAGATTCCAGGTAAAAGTACAGATACATTTACTCAGGCAGATATCAATGATAATCTTATAGCATACAATAATCGAGGTGCAGGTAATGTTCGAGTAACAGTCCGCGTTTCAGACGGTATTCTGTCAGATCAATCAACAGCAACATTCAGAATAGTTCCTTTTGATTTAGAAGTAACTTTACTGAATAATACTGGAATAACGTTATCTTATGATTCATATGCCTTAATTACATCAGAAAACTTAACATTTGTTGATAATGCTCCTGACCAAAACTTAGAAATACGATTTGATGTTGTCAAACAACCAACTTATGGCAGCTTGCAGAGACTTAGAAACAATAATCGTTGGTACCCTGTCAATCATTTCACTCAAAGACAACTGAAGAAAGAAAAGCTTAGGTATGTTCATAACAGTGGACGACCCACCTATGATGATTTTAAATTTACAGTTTCTTCTGGTGACATTAAATTCCCTACTGTGTATGATTTCATGGTAACATATATTGCAATCAATTTGAAGCAAGTTTGTTATTCTGATCTTCAGCTTCATAGAAAAGTGGAAGGTATTATTAGCGATACAGAATTAAAATATGAAACTTTCCCAGTTGCAACCCCTTCTGATCATATTATATATACTCTTAAGTCTCTTCCAGTTTATGGGAACGTTATTCTGTTTCATTCAGCAGATTCAGAAACACGTCATAAGAAATTGGAAATTGGGTCTACTTTCACCCAAATGGACATAGATTCCAAAAGATTGAAATATAAACTTCATCGAAAGAGTTACTCCAGTGTGGAAGATGTGTTTCACTTTACAGTTTCAACTTTAAGTGGTATAAATTCTAAAGAATTAGAATTTAAGATAAAGCACGAACCAGGCGATATTGAAGCTATAATTATCAATGAAAAAGTGACAGTTTTAGAGGGTGGAACTTCTAAAATAGGACCAAGTGAACTTCACATCGAAATTCCATCTAAAGCAGAGATTATTTACAACATTACCTCTCCTCCTAAGCATGGTATTTTAAGAAGATTGAGTGCGGACCATAATGAAGTTGAAGAAGATTTTGTTAGCCTAGTGACATCTAACGAAATATTGCAGAACAGGTTCGTATATGTTCATAGCGACTCCGAAAATGAAAGAGATATGTTTCACTTTATAGCATATGCTGCAGAAAGTGACAGTGATAGCTTTGTCTACTATGGCACTGTTCATATACATGTAATAATGAAGAATGATAATCCACCAGTTAGAGAAATAGATAAAATATTCCATGTTGTCCTGGATGGTGAAAGAAAGCTGACGGGATCTGATTTGAAGTATGTGGATCCAGATATCGATTCGACACCTGGAGATATCCAGTACACTCGCCGAGAGATTCCAAATGGTGCTTTATTCCATATCGATGACATGTCAACACAGGTATATCAGTTTACACAAGTAGATTTAGACACAGGTAAAATAAAGTTTCGTCATTCCGGGCCCCCTTACGGCAAAGCTGTATTAAGAATTACAGATGGAAAGTTTTATGCCACAGGAATATTGGAGATACAAGCTTCGAAACCCTATATCAATATCACCCGCAATACTGGACTAGTTGTAAAAAGAGGAGAAAATAGCGTCATATCTGCATCAAATTTAACAGTTGAAACAAATTTAGATGCAAATTCTGATGATATAACATATAAAATAACTTCATCACCAAAATTTGGCGAAATTCTTCTCAATGGCAAATCAGTGCATGAATTTACACAGAAAGATTTATTACTAGAAAATGTAGAATACGAAAATCACAACAGTGTAAGTTTTCAAGACGCATTCAGTTTCTCGGCATTTTTGGATGCTATTACTGTAGAAGGAAGATTTGAATTCCGCATTTATCCAGATATTTATTGGGAGCCTTTAAAAGTTATAACTAATAAGACTCTTCATGTTGATGAAGAAAAAATCGCGACAATTGACGCTTCAGTATTAAATATTACACAGACAAACATCAATACAAACAATATTACTTACACCGTGCATCTACCACCAAAATTTGGTTTTTTGGTCATGGGTGATGTCAGTGATTACGAAGATTGGAAGTCTGTTTCTAAAACATCTCCAGCAAAAATATTTACTCAATCCACCATCAACGACAAGAAACTTCACTATTTTCATACAGAACAAAATGTCTCTGAAGATTATTTTATTTTCGATGTTACAAATGGCATCACTTCTTTGAAGGATCTTACATTTCACTTTAAAATTATTTCAAAAATTATTTTCTTAAAAACGAGTAACATCACTGTTGTAGAAGGTAGCGAAGTCCCTATCAAAAGTAATGATATCAGTGTGACAAATCCTTACTATGAAGATTGGATCACAGAGTACTTAGTCGTCGAAAAGCCTAAGCATGGTTATATATCTTATATAAAGAATACGCGATCTAAAATTTTAAGATTCAGTGCCTCACATTTAAGAAGTGGATTCATTCATTATGTTCATGATGGATCAGAAACAACAAGGGATTGGTTTACAGTAGTAGCAAACGCAACAGCATTAAACAAAGAAAGCGCACCAAGTACTGTTCATGTTTTGGTCGAACCAATGAATGACGAAGCTCCTCATATTGTTAATAACACCGGTCTTGATGTGTGGGAAGGTGATGTAACAATAATAACGAACAAGCATCTTGCAGCTGCAGATGAGGATTCAGATCCATCTGACATTACATTTGTTATTTCTTCTCCTAGTAATGGCTATGTGACTTTGAAGAATGATACCAAGACTCCAATTCTGAGTTTTACTCAAGATCAAATTGACAGAGGAATGATAGCTTTCGTGCATACAGGTATATTTTTTTTGTTTACTATAATGCTTTTCAGTAGTAGTATTCAGAAAGATTAATAATTTTCGTAAAATTGGATTTGGGGAATTGGGGAATTGGACAAAATATTTTTATTTTTATTTTAGATTCTTTAACATATGTAAGAACATTATCTTTAATTATAAAAGTCTCATATTAATAAAAAAAATTTAATTTAATTTCTATAATATAATTTTAATTAATCCTTTATTCTATTACATTTTCCCCTTTTGGTTTTGGTCACAAGTGGTAAAAATGAGGATATATTCTTTTATCCTTTAAAAACTGGGATTTGAAGGAAATGAAAAATCGAAGATATCACCATGAAACAATCAGTTCATCATTCTTAAATGTTTTACAGTTCCTTTTAAAGTTCTGACTACTAAATTGTATTTTTTTAGAGAAACATTGTCCGGTATATTTATAAAATGTTACCTTGATCTATGAGAATTCCGTTATTTAACTGCAAAACTTTTAACTTTATTAAAAGAAAGAATTACTTCATTACCTTTTTAACAGAAAATTACCTGCTCCCACAAAACTCATAATGACAGTTCGTGCTCTCAAGGCCGAAATATACAAAGAAATACCCCGTTTAACCGTCTCTCTAAAACTAATGTATGCTTGGACATTCTTTAAGAATTCTTAGAAAACTTTTCTATTTCCCAAATCCATTTGAGTGAGTATCTTTAAAGAACAAAGTGCGCTCCGCAAAGTATTCAATCAATCACACCTTTACGAAATGGGAAGAAAATTTCAGGGCAATATGCAGGCGCCTTAGGCGCCCACTGTAGTTTCGTTAGGCAGGTGTTTGGAGCTTTTCAGCTTTTATGCGTTTGGAGCTTTTTATGCTATTATTGGCATATTCTTACCTATAGCTTTCGGAAAAAAAGATTTTCAAGAGAATAATACAGTTTGTTGCAATTCTAGAACTTTTACATTTTCTTTTTTCTTTACATCATACTTTGCTGCAATTATTGTACCACATCTTCTGGACATTGTAAAATTATTCATTTAATGATTTTATGCTGTTTTCTTAGACAATCAAATGGTTCACTCAAAGGGTATAACGACACAGTGATTTTAATCTAATTTAATGTTCTAAATATCCTTTTTGGTGCAGGGTATTTACCATACTTCACTTACAAGACGTTAATTGAATCATTTTGCAACCGAGACATACAGACAAGAATAATTGATTTATGCCTTTTCATTTTCATGTATGAGGCTGACGCAAATATTTAAAGGATGATGCAGTAGCAAAAAGAATGATGTAATTTTGACTCTTTAACATAAATAAAACAAAAGTAACTTTTAAACAGTATTATTTTTGCGACTTAAACTTTCTTTTCATAAAAATAAATTTCATAAATTTCTTTTCATAAAAATATGTGTTTTTATTGATTATTGTTTTGCATTTCTGAATACGGGCAATAAATAAGTTCTAAACAATGAATAGAAATATGAAAAGTTTCTAATCCATATTTGTCAAATGCTAACATACATGGCACAAAAAAATCTTGTTGTTTCTTATGGCATTTAGACAAGTCCGCTGTTACGAAGACAGCGATTTAAACCGATAGCTTGTGTGTCTCTTGTTTTAGTAGCGCCAACTACGGCCAAGAGTACGACTTTGCCATTCACGCAACACTTATTCGCTTGCACAGCCCCTTTTTACAGGAGGGCACATTCTCACAACTCACAGATAGAACAGAGGGAAAATAACCCTGCCCGAACCGGGACTCGTACCCAGGACACTCAGATCACGAGGAAGACACGCTACCCCTATGCCAGGACGCCGCTACAGCAATGGCTCTTAGTACTTGCGGAATGGCGTTAGCGAAATGTAAAAGAATCACTATGCGATAGTTACAGACTGATTCATTGAATTTTTTACAGTTGCACTTAATTGAATGCTTCGCTAATTAATATAACTGTAAGATAGTATTAGAAATTATCTGAAGAAAAATGACATTCCATTAAACCAAAGGAAGCATGATGTAAAAGAAGTTAAAAAACATAAGCTGAAAAGACATCAAGCAGAAAGTTAAATAGCTCCAAAATAGTTTTAACCATCGCCAGAATCATTTAAAAAGTCTGTAATCTGGGCGAATAAGTTGGTCTCCAAAGCAGCTAGTATAAATTTAATTCAGTTGCTGTTTATAAGAATTTTAACTATGAATGGTATGGAATGCTGTGGTTACTAAGAATATTTTTCATAAATTCTCTAGCACGAATTTAAATAAAGCATGCAAACAAGAAACATATTTTTTTAGAATATTCTTTTATTTTTTTGCAATCTTCTCTCCTTTTATTATCAGATATCCGTTACACTATTAATATGTGACATAGTTATAACCTCTAATTGCTTTTTCTTCTTTGTGATCTGAAATTGTTTATTTCTTATTATCCTGCATTTAGTTGGAGAAAAATTCCTGCATAAATTATAACAGTTATGTGATATTTAAATAACCAAATACCCATATTATATGCATCTTTCCTATTTTTAAGTAAACATACGTGCCGTAGCACGATGAAAGTAACTTCTAGTTTATTCATTACTAAATGTTATTGTTTACAAAAAAAATTGTTTTAACTTTAGTATTATAAAACAATTATCTTTGAAAACAACTGCATTTATAACAAATTACTTTACTAATACACTGGTAGGTGAAAGAAATAAAGCCAAATTATATTTCATAAAGAAAATAGATTTTTTTTCATAATAATAAATATTTGATGAATAAAACTAAACATTCAGTATCTTTGAAATTCTTATTCAAGATTATAGTTAAAAAATTTCTGTATATTTCATAACCTTTTATTTGTTTGAATCTGATTGTTTTTTTTTTATGTTTTAGGTGAAAAGGCTGGTGGATTCAAGCTTCAAATAAATGATGGAACTAATTATGATTCACCTCATGTATTTACTATTACCGCACGTGTACTTCGAATTATTTTAGCTACGAACGAGAAACTGAGCATTCTTCCCCGCATGCAGCAGTCTATTACAAAGGATCATCTCTTTGTAACAACGAATGATCATGACTTTACCAGAGTAATCGATTTCACAGTTACTCGGGGGCCTGAATTAGGCAGACTTCTCGTCGAAAATCCAGACGGATCTCTATCTCCTGTTTCAGGATTTACTCAAGAACAAGTAAACAGGAATCTAGTATTATACGAACATACTAAACCAATGGTGGGTTTAAAAGCTTCAGATATAATAAAATTCGATATCGAGACGCAAAATGCAGAGACACTTAGAGATGTGGAATTTCATATCGAAATATCAGTTGGAAATTTTGCTTCCGGAAATCTGGATCAATTAGTAGTTCTCCATACATTAGAAGTGAAAGAAGGCGGAATGGCTGTCATTGGCCAAGAACACGTTGATATGTCACGATTATTCAGTTTGTGGCAAGGAAAAGGAAAAAGTGAATTTGCAAAGAAATTGAAAATTATTATACATTCTCCTCCTACAAATGGGTGGATTGAAACAGACAGTGGAAACTCTTCTTATGTAAGCAAACTGTCTTTCAATCGAGAGGACATAAAGAAGAAGCGGGTGAGATATTATCATGACGATTCGGATACCTTCAGAGATAGCTTTAACGTTGGATTTTATCTTCTAGATGATAAAGGTTATCCTGATATTTTATTGTTTAATGGCACTGTAAACATTATTGTTCATCCTGTCAATGACCATCCTTTTACCTTACAGACACAAACAGCTTCTATTCAGATTGTTCAAGGGCAATCTCTTACTCTAGGACCACATATTTTGAATGTGACTGATGCAGATGATGTACCGAAGGATGTAGTTTATGAAATACTTCAGTCTCCATCTACTGGAAAACTGATTATGAAAAACACATCCATTAACACATTTACTCAGGAAGATATTAATAATAATTTGGTGCAATATGTTCATGATGGCTCCAGTGAGAATCGGAGTGCATTTAACTTTAAGGTCAGTGATGGTAAGCACAAGCCAGCTTATGGTGTTCTTGATATTACCATAGTTCCTATAAAATTGCATTTGAAAAACTTAAGTGCCATCGAAGTTCAACAAGGTTCCACAGCTGCTTTCCTTAGCAGTAAGAACTTAGGTGCTGAAACTAATGCAAACAACGAAGAAATTTGGTATAATGTAACATCCTTGCCTTCATATGGACACATATTTGTGAGTGATAATGTGTTACGACAAAAGGATGTCTTCCGACAAATTGACATTGATAATGGGTTAGTGTTTTATATGCAATCCGATCTTACAGCTTCTGAGGATTATTTTGTAGTTTCCATTAAGAGCGGAAGAAATGTTCTAAAATACCAAATAGTGAATATCACAGTGATTCCTTTGGTCAAACAAAATATTCTTATTGTCAACTCTTCGGGGATAACTTTCATAACGGCAGATGTTTTAAATGCCTCTAAACTTGCACAACAAACAAAGAGTAATCCTAAATTTTCAGTTTTGAAATTCCCTAAATTAGGTGTTTTGAAAAAAATTAACAAATTTTCTAAGAGAAGTTTCCCAAAGAGCTTCGAATTTACTCATGAAGACTTACTGAACAAGAGGGTTGCTTATGAGGGAAAGAGTATGGATATTAAAGGGAATACTGTTGATAGCTTTGAATATATTTTGACTGCCCCTCGTGTTCAACCTGCGAAAGGAAAGTTCATTTTTACTGTTCAGCCCTCCGAAGTGGATCTTTCAACTTCAGTCTCTACCGAATTCGTTACTGTTGCCCTAAAGCCTCAGCCACCTCCTGTCAAACCTGACATCACTCGAGCTGTCACTTCTGTTCCAGAAACTGAAAATGGAGAGTTTCAACAGCCAAGCCTCAGTAATGATCACTTATTGATTGCAGGAATTGTTCTTGGGATTGTCATAGTCTGTCTTGTGATTATCATTGTTGTGAAATGCCGCTCTATTCGGAATGAAAGAAATAAAAAAAGAACTAATGAATCCTACTTTGGCCAACGTCATGGAAAGAATAAAACAGTGGCAGGATCCCATACCGCTCAGTCAGATCTGGACCTATCTGATCACAATCATTCCAATGGTAGCATATCTTTGTCGGACGATATTCCCCCACCGCCACCGCCTCCCACTTCTCCTTCTGGTAGTGCTGGTCACTTAGGATGTATAGGTGGCAATGGCACTTCTAAAAATAGGACGTTGAAAAAAAGGGGCAGATGCCTTGATGCAGAACCCTCTCTTCCACCACCTCCTTATATCTTAGAAAATGGTGAGTGGACAGAAATTAATGTTCCCCTACCTACTTGTAAAGTAACTCCTATTCCGCATGGGGACGAAATCAACGAGACTGCACTTAAAGGCCCTTATCTTTTAAGGGATCCAAGTGAGAGTGAGGATTGGAGTAATTATGAAGGTTCTGAATTGAGATTTGGACCTGCTTGCAACCCTGTTCTAAGGAAGAATCAATATTGGGTATGACGCACAAGCAGATTAGAGACTCAATTATAATTTTTTAAAAATTGTTTTTAATACATTTTTATGAACTTTTAACATTGATCTACGCTCGATGTTAGAAATTACGGGATGTGTGTTACAATGAATGTGCAGATGACAATGATCTTAATTATATGTGTTTTCGAAGTCCTAAATGAGAGAAATATGTTTGTATTTGGATAACATGGAACGAGATTTTTAATTTTAGGAAACATGATTTATAAATGATCGCTATGTAAAAAATAAGCATTATTAATACATTTTAATTTTTAGCAAACAATATCTTTAAAAATTACATGAAAAGCGTTATGCGAATTTTTATTTTTTAATTAGCCTTTGTAATTAAAATTTTTTATAAGTTTTATAAAAGTAATAATATTTAATGTCACTTCTACATTTTCTTCCTGTAAAACATACACTCAGAATCGCGTAGCATATATTTAATGATAACGTTTCAACATCAACCCTGAAGAAAAATTAAGTATTAAGAGTAACACTCGTGGAGTTTGTTGTCCTATGAATTCGATTACCGCTTAATTGTTATGTGACATGAAAATAACTTATTGGAAACAGAATTTTTCAAAAGTGAATAAATTTATAACGAACGAATTTTAGCTCATGAATGGTACGTTTTATCCCTCTTGCATCCAATTTTGATGAGCAGAGATGCCTACACAGTAGAGCTTGAGTGCCATTAGTAAGACGAGTGAAACTCGGAACATAGTAATTTTTCATCATTTTATTTATATTTTTAATTATGAAGGAGAAAATGCGCTATATATTTTTTTGTCATCTCTCTTAATCGTTCCGTCTCTACGTCACTTATCTCTGACTGTGGAATTTGTTCCGAAATCTGCCCAGATGTTTGAATTGATGACAGTGATTGCTTCTTTCATTATTACTTTCACTAATAAAATTTTCAATGTAATGAAATTAATTTGGAAATTCAGATACCCAGTCAACAACCGGTTCTTTCTTTATTTTTTTGCTAAATCTATGTACGCTTTAAAAATTCGGGAGAGTTTGTAGCTGAAAATCATTTTTATGCTGTTTTAGAAGGAAAAAACTCAGAAAAAAAATTTTCACGGGAAGGTATCGAATAGTAGCAAACTCTTGACAATATGTAGTGAAAAGCAAAGTAGCACATCAAATATAGACATAAAAATAAGCTAAAAACTGGAAGATTGTCTACCCTTAACTTGTTTGAAGTAAGGTATTTAATTTTCTACTGGAAGAAACTTTTCATTGCAGATTTTCCCGTTTAATTTAAAAGAAACAAAAAAACAATAATGGTAATAATAATAATAATTGACTTATATGTTCATGAGGTAAATGATACTCAATTTTTAAAAAAAAAGTCATTTCTAGTCACTTAAATTCTCCTTTAAATAAGGAAGAACTATATAATACGTATCAAAATCTTTTAATTTCTATTAAATGCTTTCATAATTTTTACTTTTATAAAATCCATTTTCTAAAAATATCTGCAAATAATTTTTGTGATTTTTGAAATTAAAATTGTCTGGGATAAACTTTTGACACTTGTGTGTTGAGATAGAGGGAAAATAATTAACAAATTCTTTAATCAATATTTTTTAAACATGAAATGAAAAAAAAGGCCAAATATTGAACTTGCTAATTTTTAAATATCTCTTTCTTGACTAAATAGATTTTCAATTTTTTTTTTATTTTTATAGTGCGACATTTTCTTTTACTAGATTTAATTAATATACATCGAAATATGTGATTTTTCTTACACTATTTCTACTTAAAGGGAGTAAGAAAAATTTTAATTTCTCATGATTGTTTTTAAAAATGATATGAAATATGATATATTATTTGTTCTTAAAAGTTTCTTTTTTATTTAATAAATAAATAACTTCCAAGTTATTACAAACAATTTATTACAACATTTATTTAAAAAAAACAAAAAACAAATGACTTTGCATTTTCTGCAATCCATGATTATTTAAAGAATTGAAAGTTTGTAATGTATTTACCTAAGTCAATGAAAATGAACATTTTTTTCACAGAAATTTCGACTAATTTAAGAAAGCACTTAATAATTTTTATTCAGCTTCAAAATGTTCGCTATATATGTGATTCATGTAAAATAGTATTTTTATATTTATAACACAAGTCAATTATTTGTAAATATTATAGATATTGTTATGTGTGATTAAACTGTCTATAATATATTCATTGTCGTTCATAACATAGCCCATAACTATAATGTATTATATATGGTTTAGATTACAAGAATTAGATTTAAAGTCTTCCATAGTATCTTCGTGAATGGTATTATAACGTATTTATAGGTCACTATTCGATAATTAGTTTGAATAGTTCTATCCGTTTAATTCTCCTTTTATTTACCGGAGAATGCAGTTATAATTGTAGAATTTCTTCTCAACTTTCTGTATTTATTTTAAATTCTCCTTTCAGTACAATGAATCATTTCAATACTTAAAGAAGTTGTTTCAATTCTGAAAGTTATACGTTATTACAATTCTTAAATTTTTGTCATCGTATTTTTCATAATTTAATTCCAAGTTAAATTAGATCCAAATACTTTAAAATTGCTCCACTTCTTAATGAATAAAGATTTATTTAACGAAACTTTTAGTAATTATCAGTTAACATTATGTGAAATGAATTTGATAATGACAATATTTGAAACGAAATTTGTAATATATTGCTTTTAGATTTCGGATATTACAAAAGGTTTAATTAAATTTTTTCGAATATCTTTAAAACTTATTAAATTGTGCTTTTAAAAGATTATTAATTTAATCATTCGAAAAAGTTTTAGGTAAAAATTGTGTATTAATGTTATAAAATATGTATTCAAATTCTTTTGTTTTTATAGAGTATATTTCATACATTCTTTGCATAAACTATGATTAAATTGCCATTTAAAGGGTTATTCAAAGCAACTACATAGATTGCAAAAGACTATAAACTTTTTCGTGAATAATAATGACAATTATAAATTTGAACGCAATACAAAAGAAAACTTACTTTTTGCTTCCTATATCCTGTGTGATTTATCTGACCACCTGGAAATGATGGAGACAGTGGCGGATTTACCATTAGCCAGTCTACGTAGCTATCTCGAGACGCTGGGCCGAGGGAGGCCGTAGACAAGTGATTTAAAAATTATCCTCTTAATTGCCAAATAAATTCGTAAAAAAATATAAAATTTATAACCTATAATATATAATTGCTATGCTATGTTTACACTGAACTAATAAAATCATTATTAAATAAGTTAAAATTATTTATTTATTTATATTGTAGTAGAATATTATTTATTCATTTAACTGAATGTGATATATTTCATTTCGAAAAATAATAATTATGAATGTTATATATATGTATTGTCATCTTATAAGTTTGAATTATTAATGTTTGTATCAATGTTACATTTTTTGTTTCTTTCTAATCTATAATGATAATTGAATGTCTTTATTTTAAATAAAGGAATCATTAAATATTAACTATGGTTAATTGTTCAAAAACATCAATGCTTTACTTATATTTTTCACGATACACACACGTTTTTTTAATTTATTTTTTTAATGTCTTTTTAGAGTATAATTAAAATAGACAAAATGTTATGATTTGTGAAATGTGAAACTATTTTGGTCATCTTATTAAAAGAAATTCACCATTAAGCAAATAAAATTTTTAAGCCCCCTTCTTTAACGTGTTCAAACTTTTCGCCAGTCTTGTTTAAAGGGAGTTTATAGGCATTTGTAGTTAATGCAATAGTTTTGAATAACCCTATATATTTAAAAATTTTATTTAAGGGAGGAATTAATAACATATCAAAATAATGTCAAATAATAAACTTATATATATATATATATATATATATATATATATATATATATATATATATATATATATATATATATATATATATATATATATATATATATATATATATATATATATATATATATATGAAATACGTAATTAAAGATTCATACGATTATACAGAACGTTGTTATTATTTAAGGAATTTATTTGAATCATAATGAGAAGTTCAATTAAAGTTATATATAATAAACACCATCATTAAGCTATTGTTTGTAAGAATTCTGTAAACCATTTGTGAGAACTTCATTTCACTAAAATGTTTCTTTCTGATTATTTATAATTACTTGATTTTGTAAAAACACATGCCTTATCATCATCATTACTACGTATTTTTCACACTTTTATACTTTGATATGTTTTTTTCATCGCAACATGCATTGAAATCAGTCATTTTGTTAGCCTTTTTCATAGCGATATATTATGTGTAGCGTTATGTGTGTATATTTTTGAAATCTTGGTTATTTAATATCTCAGAAAAGGTTGACTACAACCTTGAAAACGCTTCCAAAAAGCATTTAATATAGCTGTGACTAACGACTGCATATTATATTTTTACTGTATTCATGTAAGAATTATTCATTTTTGTATTAAATGGCTTATTTTTACAAAACAACAAGAGTTGTTAATTATGTTAAAAATACGTCCATGTTCATTTTCATGATAATTTATTCTGTAGTTACAAATATTGAAATTTGCAATAATCCCTAGAAATCGCACAATGTTCTCTGAATTCTTTTGCTCCCACTGCATGTTTTCTGTATGTGGTTTCCTTCTCTGATATACATGCACTGTAATGGAATTTCACGAATATAATCCATTTTCTCAACGTCTTGGGCATATAAACAATACCTGAATAAATGCATACTTTTCTTAATATCATAAATGTTTTTGAGGTATTGCTAAAATCATTTTCTTTCTATGGAGTGTAATTTAAAAATTAAAAGACTCTCAAAAAATTCAAATAAATTTTTCTGTACCTATTGATTCTATATTGAATCAAAAATGTTTTGTTAAATACTCAACTTGTTAAAAACACTTCATACCCTTTTGCGAGCATATGCGCCACGGTAACATTTCCCAGAGAGCTATGTCACACATGTGTGCGACAGGCATTTTCATCTTTTTAACCACGTCGCATTGTACTAAGAGATATTACAATGTATCATAAGGGTGTCTGATATTATGCCCTGTAGGAAAATACCTTTTTAATCATGGTTTTAACAGATGTAAAATAATAAAATATGATTCATAAGATATAATACCACATCGTTCACATATGAGCGACATCAAAATGAGCTAAAACCTTTTAAAACTAAAACAATTTAACACAACATATTACAACAACAACATGACCTTCTAAAAAATATTAAGCAATGTTTCATTTTTTTAAATATTGTTAAGAGAATCCATTTTAAAAATGAAAATTTAATTTGAAGTCATCATGGGAATTTTATTTAAATTATTTCAAATTTTATTCACAAATGATGTAAAAGAAAAAAAAAAAATAAAAATGGTACTAATGACAAATAATAAAAGAACTGAAAAATATTTATGCAGTGTTTTATGTTATGATTATATTGGATATAGGTATCTCTATCCTTCGCAAGGAAAGAAAAGGGGGTATAATAATTGTATTTTAGAAATAATGCTTTTTAAATGAATAATAGTTACTAGATATGTTATGTAATCTTCTAATCAAAACAGATTAGTTTCCTTTTGTGATGAATTCTCATCGTAGATTAGAGAAATGTTCTGCTTTGATATGAAATACTTCTTCATTAGCTTTTGATAAATCTTAAACTTTCGATTTCGAGTTAAATAATATCTTAAAAGTGCAATCCAGTGATTAAAAGATGATGTTTAAATGAAAATTTTAACGAAGAAATAGGAAAGTACGATCCCTTATTGTCAAGTCGCAGAAAATTAAATGAATGCTAACTTTGGGTATTACAGTTTAGATCTTTTATCACAAGCGATCTATTACAATTAAAGTAATTGAAAAGAATAGGACAAGAACCTCTTTTACTTCAATTAATTTCGTTTCTAACCTCTTGCCGAGTGATTAGGGAAGATGCAGATTATTACCATTAAAGAGAGAGATAAATTTTTAATTAAGTGATGCAAACATTTGTATTACTCCTTAAGAAAAGTTAAATTTCTAGTTACAAAATCTGTGTAAAGAGGAAGATATTAAAATCAAGAAAGAAAAGGAAACATTGTTTAAAATTCCTTAAAAATTATTGACCCATGCTGTTGAAATCACATCTGACATCGGTAAAATTTGAAAGTAGATTCTTCGTAGTGGACCACAATTGTATTTTTTTGGAATGTTCAAATGCCAAAAGCAAAAATGCTAAAGCATTTGAACATTTCAGCAAACCATGAAATTTTTCATATCTCATAAATAAATATTTTTTCGATTATACAAATTGAGTGAATAATCATATTCTACTCATTACTCATAGACAAATCAAAAGCAATCAAAGTTTAGTATTTTTCATGAAATATTTTAAAATTTTGAGGTAATAGTTTTATCTATAATACTCTTGAATGGTATCTCTTCCGCAAGTTTATAAATAGTACAGATATCAATAGTATATGATATGATTATAAACTATCTTTTCCTTTAAACAATTAATATTTTTATTTTATTATTTCCCACTTTTTGCCGGAATTTATGTATGTGAAAACGATAAAAGATGAGTAGGTTCAATGGAATGAGTTAAGTTGCCTGACAAATATAATTGCTTAGTCATTTTTTTTTTATATAACTGCTGAGCTGGTATGTTCCGTTCTGTTTCTTTCTTGAGAAGAGTAATGAATACTAATGTAACATTTAACTCACGACTCCAATGTAACATGAACTCAAATGTAACTCACAATGCATTTTGGACATGCCTTGTGAGCATAAATTAACCCTATTATACAATTGGTAATATTGTTGTGAAAACTAAAAATATCTACCGGCTACTTTCTTGTGAAAACAATAAATAAAGTGCTTTGAGATTGAAGATTTATTCCCTGAAATATTTTTAGAAAAATCTAAAATTGACGAATTCTCTTAGATGTATTTATTAATTCTTACAATATTAAATGATTTTATTTTCACTCCAATAGAGAGAAAAGATTTTAGCATATGAACTAAAAGAGTTGATATTAAAATGAGAATTACCTCCAGTGTATACAATAACTCTTTAATTTACTATAGACTCATTTGC
This sequence comes from Argiope bruennichi, assembly GCF_947563725.1. Lineage (NCBI taxonomy): Eukaryota > Metazoa > Arthropoda > Arachnida > Araneae > Araneidae > Argiope > Argiope bruennichi. The sequence continues at coordinate 79,091,344 of NC_079152.1, forward strand.
ACTGTACCACCATACGTATTACTCTATGCACTGTGTGAACATTTCAGATTGTTTTGACTGCACATGACTAAAGTGAGATTGATTATACATTGGAGAAGGGAGTTTGTGCCCATGTATATAAAAATCCATTATCTAGTGGAAAGACTGGGTACAAAATCCAACACAGAAAAAAATTTACAGCGAGCACCTTGTCAAGCACGGCTTTTGGTCCTTTATTCATTGTAAATCGATATTGCGTGTGAAAAAGTTGTTACCAGTGCCTTTAGAGATTTATGTCAAAACATCACTGCTTAATATTGATGTGTTCAACATTCTTATAAACAATGATTTAAAAAAAATGTTTTGTCAATGTGTAAGATTGATGACATTTGGGTTCTTTTTAATCATCTTGCATCATTAGATGTGGTTTTTCTTTGCAGGAAGTGCGTTGGTTGTGTATTCAATAGCATTTGTGTGATCATTTTTAATTTTGATGAATGGATGTTTTTTTTCCATGCAACAAAATATATGTTTTACTTTTTCTATCATTACTCACTTGTAAAATATCAATGGGTTTGAAAATTTTCTTGTCTTTCATATTTGAGAATGTGTTATTTAAAGGCTAAAATAAATGAATTTTATTATGATACATTTGCAAAATTATTTCATTAGATTTTTTTACACTCTATTACACTTGGATAGAGTAAATGAAAGATCAAATAAGACATATATGAATTTCATTAAAAATATTATATCAATGAAACAAAACTGAATCTGAGATTTAATTACATTTTCAGTTCAAAAAATGGTCAGATAAAAATTATCAGAAGCATGCCTCCTATTTCAGAGAAACGACATGTATATATTCCTCAAACAAATATCTATAAATTTAGTGGCAATATATCTAATAGGGCTGCAATACCCCCAATACATTATTTTAAAATTTTCCTCTTTTGTATTTAACTTTGTTTAAGAAATTACAAAACATAAAATTAAAGGAATATTTATGAAGCTAAATTATAAAATAAATATTTCCTGATTCTAAAACTATTAAAAGGAAGATACGTTGTATTTAGGGGCACCAATGCTGCTACATCTAAAACACAAAGGAATTTAACCAAAATAGAAATAAATATTAAATTTAAATTGCAAAAAGAAAAAACGGAAAAGTGAAATAAAAAGCAAAAAGGAAAAGATGAATCCGGCCTGAATATTTTTATCAAGGGTCACCTTCAGACAGATATTTAAAACAAGACTTTCTGACTTTCGTTCAAGTATCGACCCCTCGTTACCCAAAAATCTCAAGAAATTGAGGTTATATGAAGACAAGAATTAATATCAGTAAAGCAATGACATCAAAATTATACAATAATAACCAAAATGTTATCTCAAAATTCAAATCCAAGCAAATCACAATAAAATTGGATCCAACCAAACCACAATAAGACAAATAAAATCTAAAAAACATCAAAAAGTTATAAAAGCAGAAAACATAGCAGTTGAAAGTAAATATATTCCACAAAGTTTATTATGAAGAAAAGTGAACTTACTATTGCAGAAATAAAAATTAGCCTAAATTCAATATTCTCGCACTTAAAGCTGAAATCGCTTAGTCAACGTGTCGCGTCATCCTATGAAATAAATTCTACAAACTCAGCGCCATCTATTTATTTGGAATGAAAAACCAAAGAGAATAAATTAGAAAGCATACCTTCAGTTGTGAAAATATTAGAATATAGGTTAGAAAATAGATAAACCCTCTCCAATTAAAACTTCTATATTGCAATAGTTTTGGTTAAAATCATTAAAAGTTAAGTTTTTAATAAAATCATCAGTTGCTTTAATATAAGAAAAATAATACTAAAGTTATAAATAATTTAGTAACAAAATTTCTTTTTAAAAATTTGATCACTGCAAAATTTGATCATATGACAGATCAGAAAGTAGAGAACTGCTTTTCTTTCATTGAGTTTAACAGTTACACCAGTTTAACAGTTATTATGAGTTTAACAGTTGTAGAAAGATGTGCAGACAACGGACATCTATTCTTTCATGTCTAAGGACAAGGGTAAGTGGCATGCCCCTCAAATCCACACCTGTTGTAAAACTGGTAAGTTGAACGGGGAGGTTGAAATGGAACTCGGGTGAATTGCACATCTTTTAAATCCAAGATATATGATACACTTCTATATATGCACAATATGTTATGCATCTATACACTTATAAACAGCGTAAAGGCATTAAAAAATATAAATGCAAATTACAAAAAAAAAAACACCTATAGAAAAAAAAACTGTAAGCGAATATCAATATTTAGAAATTACAAGATTACATTAAAAAAATCGTATATAAAAATATGTTTTTTTTTAAAATACTTTTTCTATATACAAAATTTTATTTGACTCAAATTTAAATGACATATTTTTTGAAAATGAAAAATATATATTATGCCACATGTGAAAAATATTTAATATTGATGATTTTATAGTAGAATTGAAAGTAAAAGTAAAGAGTAGAGGCGCGTGCTACTATATATCATTTTGATTTTTTTGTGCAACGGTGCAATTTAGCACTTTTGATTTCGCTGCTAGGCGTACAATTTACAAACTTAGCCGTAGAACTAATTTATACCCACATCTAAGAATAAATTAAGTCTTTTTAATATGTTGCTACTGTTGATTTTGTTATGATCCTGTTCAGCTTTAATATGTCCTCTATAAAATCACATGTGTTTGCTGTAGTACATGAATTTTCTTTTATTAGGCGTTCTTCATTGGAAAAAAACAACAACTCTGTAATATATTTCATATGATGATAATTAAAAGCATTACATTATTCGAAGGTAAAGTTTTTCAATTGTTTTTTCATTTATATATGTGACAAAGAGTATGAATGCAAAATATTTTCTTAATTTTAATCTTATTTTATTATTAAATCTTGTAAGAATACAGACGAACAATACTTTGAAGAATGAAAAATGTTTTGAAGACACTGTCTTTGTTTCGTGGAAAAAAAATTAGCATTTCTAAGATGGGAAAGGGGAAAACTTTTGCAACAATGAAGTCGAATATAAGCTTTAATAAAGTGTGGATTGGATTTGTGTAATACAGCAGGAAAATAAAATGGACGAAAAATCATTCCGTATAAAGTTTTGAATTATTACAAAATATAATCATAACAGGGTGGTAAAAACCAAATATCTTTATTGAATTTCCACAGGAAGTTACAGTTTATCATGCTCTGAACAAAACTCTCAAACCAAAACATCCTCAGGACTAATTCTGAATGTATTGTACCTTTCTTATTTGGATCAGATTCTATGTCATGTTTTATCAAGAAAACCATATTTAAAATATCTGGAAATAAGTGGTCTATTTTTGCTTATTAAATAACATAAAATGAAATGGTTAAAATTCTCAAACAGACTTTCATTTCTATCTCCTTCTTCTTCTTTTTCTTCTTTTTTTTAGAATTGCTTAGAATTAGTTTCGCCTTTTCATACGTTTTTAACTTTATTAACATGCAAATTATTTCAGTTAAATTTGTTATGTTGGCAACTTTGCGAAGACTTCGGACAAATACAATAGTAAAAATTATTTTTTCACAAAACCAATCAAAATATAATATAATTAGTTATTTGTATATTAATATTTTAATATACTAGAAATAAGTATTTTCTCTTTTACTAAATCAGTAATTCATTGCAAATCTTTAGTGTTGTCCTAATACTCTACAATTGACAAAATTTGTATTTTTTATCAGAAAAAGTTTTTAAAATGGGTCAGAAAAATTTGAACATTTAAGGTACCATAACTGCCAATCGCTTGTGATAATTTATTCAATCACCGTCGGAAATTCTATTAAAAATCTCGAAAAAAAATCATTATGTCTCTGCCGATGGAATTTTAAACTGGAAATCGTTCCTATTTGAAGCTGAAATGTTACCTGAGAAATTTAGTGAAGCTTGTCCGTTGCGGCAATTTGTATACATAATAAATTAAAAAAAAAAAAAAAACAGAATTAGTGTTTCTGTTAAGGCTACCAGAGAAAAACAAGCTCTTCAATTTTTCATCTCTATTAATAAAAATAAATTTAGCGCCTTTTCAGAAGTAACAAATGCTTAGATTTCTTACCAAAATGAAAAATGACGAAAAAAATAGCCTGTCTTATAATATTATTTATTTCTCCCGTTTCTGGGAAAACCTTGTTCTCATTAGATTTATCGAAACCACAATTTATTGGTATATTACGTAAGACAGAGACATCAGTATTGTTTAATGAAATATGCTTATTTCTTGAAATTTGATATATACTACCCTGTAACGACTTTTCAAAAGATTAGAATAGTAATCTTTCTCCAAATAATTAGACTAGATGAAATATTGCTGAAGCAACAATTTGGCTATTCAGAAAGAAAACTATTTAGTCGACTCACATAGAATTGCAATTAAATAAATGTATCGCTCTCTCTACGTTTGGAGTAAATAAAAATGAACAGCATGATCTATTATCTTGAATGCGAGAAAATGTACGTTAGTGAAAAATTAGAACATTAGTGAGTGGTTAAATAAATAAATATATCAGAACAAAAGCGAAAATGAAACAAATCTCTATTTTGTATTTGTACGATGCAGTAAAAGTTGTCATAAAGCTCATGTAATACATTTTCTCAGCCCTATTACAAAGCATAGATAATGTTACACAACACTGTAAAGCTTATTAAATCATTTAGTTATTTATTCAGGAATAGCAGTTGTTAACAAATTTTCATTTTGCTTGTTTATTTCAAAAATGTTATTTTTGAAAGGAATATTCTATTATTTCCATAGCTATTAATTCACTAATGATTTAATAATGCTATATTGTTATTCCGTTATTTCCATAAGTATCATTACTTTCCAGTAATGAATTATTAATGATATATTGTTATTTACATAGATATTATTTCAGTAATGAATTAATAATGATATATGACTTTCGTGGAATTAATTATTTTCTAAATGCTCTACTCCTGAAACGTTATTACTTATGCAAAATGAGTCATTATAATATTTTTACTTTAATGGTAATATTCCGAACAATAAAATTTGTGAATTCCTTCCCCCCCCCCCAAAAAAAACCCTTCCAATTTTTCTAATCAAGTTAGATGTTTAAAAGAAAGATAAATAACATTTTAAAAAATAGTTCCAATTAATTTAATTCACACGAAAATTTCCATTGTAGAATAATATTAGTTTATTACTTTTCATATTAATATTAATATATTAATTTAAAAAATACTTTTTAATCAATATTATATATTAATATTTATATTAATTTAATATTACTTTTTATAAGGGTTTACGCATTTGAAAAGAAATCCGGATATATCTGTTATCAGATATCTGAAATAGATCTTTAAAAAATTGTCGTGAAGAAAAACTGTCTTTGTCGCGTGACCATGTATTTATCCATGTAAAGTAAACAAATTTAGTTTAGTTTAGTTTAGTTATATTAACGTCCCGTTTTAAAGCAATGCTAGTGTTATTTTGGGGCGGGCCTAGTAATTATGAACCTTGGTCAGACGACGATGATGACACTTCAGCTGGCATCCTCTCTCTAAACTTCCACACCACAACGAAAGTCAACGCGTTCTCTTTTGATGAAACAGGTAATTTTTCTACCACTTTGGTTTCATTGAATTTAAATATGAAAAAGTATGAAATGAAAACAATTATGTCAAAGATTAAATCAATATTCGATTAAAAATTAACTTTCATTAATCTTCACAATTTTATACATTTAGAAGTATAACATTTTAGTATACACCAGTAGTAAAGATCACCATGATTGAGTAGTTTGTTTCCAAAGATAATTTGAATCAATGAATTTTGATCCTATGACCCGTTCTGTGCGACATACTGATGAATTTAAATTTATTATTGATTGAAACATTTCTATTCCACAACTCAATGGCTTATATAAATTTCTAAAAATATTAGTTTCTGAAACAGTATTCATATTTTGCTTTGTAGACGGGGAAGAAAACTTGTATTTTATCTTCATGGCATTCCTCAAGTTGAGAATCGGTAGTATTGATACTCCTTTTCCACTTTCACCTCTCACCTCTACTTTACTAATTGGAGAAATGGAGAAACTGAACTATTGACACACAATATCAGATATGTCTTTGACATCAAATTGGTTTGAAATGACAACGCCTGTCCTATTAGTTTTAGGACAACAATAGATCTAAGGGCATTAAATTACAAAAACAATTCCATAGAAGAAATGTAGTGAAGGTGGATTTAATGAACAATAAATGAATCGGATTCAAATATCCATTCGTTAGAGGAACACGAAATGCTTGAGAGGGGAGAGGCATACCGGTTCAGGTGTCTTCTTCGTTATCTGAAGACTGTCCATAAGGGCGAGTTCATTACAAAATACCTCTTTTGTTGAAGCAACATCAAGCAAAAATAACTAAAGAGATTCAAAACGGAAAATTTAATAACTCAGATTAACTAGCCAAATAAATAGGTCATAAAAGTAATGTATCTACTTAAAGTTTAATCAGTAAGTTGAAATTTAAGCCTCATTTTTCATTTCACAGTTTCGTTGAATAAAGCCGAGATTCTTCTGCAACAAGAAACAAAAACCCTAAAAATATTCCCTCCTTTTACCTTTCTCATTTTAAAATGGTTCAGGGAGCTCACGGATTTTGAAAGAACTTGCTTACTCTTTCGGAAGCAAATATAGTATTATCTCTACAATCCAGAAATTTTCCCTATCCGAGAATCTCTTTTTCAGAACAGTACAACCCTGTGCCTAGACTAGACCCTCCTCTCGAAATCATACATCTACCCTGTCAAACGGGAGCTGCATTAGGAGGGGGGAGGGACTCCGAGTTTCTAAATTTACTCTGCAGCAATATGTTCTGTTGTTTTTATAATTAGAATTGAGAGGGTGCAGTAAATGAGCAAACATAGGTGTAGTAACGGTGTAATACTTCATATACGGTAGAAATGTGAAAAGCTGCAGTTGTAGGTAAAAGATTGGAATTGAGAACTAAAAGTAACAGAGAAAGATCAGAGTTTTGAAGACTGATGCCTATTTTACAGTGATATGCTACATAAAAAATAAATTAACTCTTTGCACTCGGAAAAGTAATTAGATGCATAATTATTCACCAAATACAAATATTTATTTATTGCATTGGAAAATAAATACATATGATTGTTTTAAGTCGAATTTCTTAGAAAATTAATCTACATCTTTTCATTATTCTGTAGGCGTTTTTAGCAATCAAAATTGAAAACTAAATAAATGAAACGTCAAAAGGATGCCCGGTCTTGAATGGTGAGTGAGAGGCACCATCCGAGAGAAAGGGTTAATCCTCTGAGATGCTGCATAGATTATAAAACATTTTTTTTGTAGAAGACATAAGACTTCAATGTTGAACAAAATGTTGAAATTTATATGTGTTCATATTTAAAAAAAACAAAAAATGTGCGTGTCTTACACAGGAAAATCGCTTTTGAAATGGTTGAAACTAAAGTTCACTTCTATTTGGAACTACAGTTGAAAGAAGAAAGAGGTATGAAGAATATTGAAGAATGTTGTGATAATATGGCAAAGTAATATGAGTCATATGACTATCAAATATATGAGTATGAAAGACGAGTTACGGAGCTGATCACCAAAGACGGCTGATAAACAAATAAAATATCAGAAAAATCGAAATAGTTTAAAAATATTTCCACAAAAATTCAAAAGGATTACAGCATTAGTTTATAATAACTAATTATAGATTTACTTTCTAAATATTTGTTTATTTAACTTCTTTTTCCAAAAAAGATTATTTTTTTAAAATAATTACTAGATACTATATTAATAGGACTATACGACAGACGTGATTCTAAAATCGTTCAAAACCCCATTTTTGAAGATATAGTTGTTCCTAAAGCTATCAAATTTGGCACACATTTACTGTTTTGAAGTAGAAAAAGCTAATTAAGAAAGGGTTTGTCTAAGTATTATTAAATTTTTCAATAAAATTTAATTGAAATTTATCATAACTTCTGTATAATTTTGGAGTATGTTATAAAACAAAATGCATTTTTTCACACTATTTTAATTCTGTTCTAATTTTTTTATTTGATATTTTATAATATCAGTTTCATTTTATTACATTTTTTTCTCTAAATTTAGTAAATTTTGAAACGTATTTTCAAATATATTTTATAAAAGCTCTTTTTTTGCTTGTTACTGCGTTTATACAGACGCGAGTTATAAAAGTATGATTTTTTTCATACGTGATTATTATTATTTCTGCAATTTCTGTAAAAATAATTGTAAGACTTAACAAAATAAAACTGAACAAACTCTTTCTAGAAATCTATTTTTTTACATTTTGAACTCCAAAAGTAATGAGATGCTTTAATATACATATGAGAGAAAAAGGATTCCATTTAGTGTAGATTTGTTATAATTCCTAAAAATTAATGAGAAAATTTTTGGTATTTTACGACTTTTATAATAATCATTATCCAACAAGAATGTGAAAATGATGCTAATCCTGCACAAAGGCAGTCAAACTGGACGAAAGGATTGTTCCCATTGGCAATCAACTTGTAAGAAAAACGTATTAGATTGGAGTTTGACCTTGTTCCATAAGTGAAAAAAACTATCCAAATAATTTATAGTACCGAGCTTTTTCATGAACATTTGTGAAAATTGCTCGAAATTCTTTGGATCTTAGATGATTACTCCTTAAATTTAATTAAAATATGAAATCGATTATGAATACAAATTTATCACTTGGTAGAAATGATACCGAAACAATTGCTGAAAGTTTAATATTCATCATAATGATGATAATATCAACTTCCTTTTGCGAAATAATAATTATGAAATAAATGATTTTTTTTTAATTTTTAAAAAGTTACAAAATAATATTATTTCAAAATAAATTCCTATTTTTATTTAAAAATATTTTTTTTTCTGAATATGATATCTTATTGAAGTTTCATGCTTAAGAAAATTGTTAGTTATTTTATAGTATAGTCGAATTACTATTGCTATCAATGTTATGTTTCAGAACAAAATAAGAACTATTTTGGGGTGTATTTCATGGTTTTTAATGGTTATTATAAGCCGAGAACAGTATCAAAATCGATATTACTTTGAAGAAGTTCTTCACAAAATAATGAGGAGGTGTGCCTTCAATTTCCAATACCAACTATTTTTAACAACTAGAAAATGTGTCTGCCTATATTGGCTGTTATTCTGTTAATAGTATAACAGATCTTATTGTAACGGATCAGTTAACGAAAGTTACATTAGAATTTCCTAATTTTACTGACAAAGTGCTGATGGAAAAAAAAATATTATTTGCAATATTTTTTTTAAGTAAATATATAGCAACATTAAAAGTTTTGTTTCTTTGCAATGAAAGCTTCTCTATCCATAATGTTCTTGAATATTTAAATAAAAATTTATCACTAAAATGCATTGAAACAAATGTTGATCCTGTAATAGAAAAAAGTGCAATGACAAAGTGAAATTTTAAAAAAAAATGCCAAAAGAAAATATTAGTAATGATCTATAGTTTGGTTCGTGAAGGGATAATATAAGGAATCAGAATAAATAATAAAAATTGTTATTTATTCGTGTCTAGGTTTTTCGAACATTTTAATTTATATACGTTAATTTAAACATTAAAAAAAACTATCTCAGTTGCTAGTCATCAGAATGAAAATTGGGACTTCGCCTTCGATACTGACACAGATCTTAAGGGTGGGGATATTTTAAAATTCCCTCTACATTACAAGTGGCCCTGGAGAATTATACACACATTTATACTGTACTGATAATGAAACACAATTTATACTTTTGCACTTAAAGTTTTTTTATCGTTGCAATTGTCTAGAAATTAAGGGTTAAAAAGTGATTTTCAACTCTTAATTTTGAATAGTTCTAACATCAACAATTTATGTTGCCAATCATGACAAAAATTAAATAAAACTTCACCAAATAAAATATTAACCATTTGGTGACTTATCATTTAAAAAAATAAATGTAACTCTGTACCACATGTTGGTTTGTACCCATTTCCTGTGTTGCCATTCTGCTTATAAAATAATTAAATTATTTTCTATATTTTTTATGGCAATATTCACAAAAGCAAAAAATTATTCATTCCCTTGCTGAAATTTATCAGTAGTTGCATGAAATGCATTATTACGTTAAACTATATCGAAGTGGGCACCATATTTGAGAACGGACTTACGGTACAGACTATAGACGACGCCGATGAACTTTCAAAGGGCTGATACCACTCAGATGACGAGGTGAAAACGGTAGCCGGACATTACACAAGATTTTTTTTTTTTTTTACAATTGGAAAAACTTGTGCCATGCCTCCATAAATGTTTAAATAACGATCAAAAAACAGATACAATAAAACAGATTTTGTCCAGAACCTCAAGATATAAATAAAGTTTCTGTAAATTTTTGACCCTGTTTTGTTTTAATCAAAGTCAATGGTAATTTGGGAGAAATTTACTTTTCAATCATGTTTTGAGTATCAATTGCTCATTATTGCAAAACGAATCCCTTATAATCAATAAATGACCTTTGAATTCTTGCCAACGAGTCTCTTTTCTTTTAGCAAAACTTAAACTAATCCAAATTGAATTAAAATGACGTTTTCAAATAAAGGTACATTTGCATGAGGATATTATACAGAACACAGAATTTTTTTCATTATTTATCTAAGAGATCTGCTCTGAATGATTTATATATACTTTATAAAAGCTGTTTAAAAAGTACATATACACTTTGAATAATTATCTATGAACGATTTTTATAAAATTTGAAACTAATTCATAATTCGAACATAATCTTGATTACGTTAATACCTAATACATTAATTAACTAGATCTGTGAATTAATCGAATAATTATCCTGATAGAATTCTGCTGAAAACTTTGGATGAAGTAGGAGCATTAAGTTATCTGAAACTCTCATCATATGGACCCAATGTATTACTTTATGCGTTCTTACCTAATATTACATAATTATATTAATATTCAGTACTAACATATTAATTAATTAGGGATGTGAATTAATAGAATAATTAATTATCCTGATAGAATTCTGAGGAAAACATAGGATGAAGTAAGAGTACTAAATTATCTGAAACTCTCATCATCTGAACCCAATGAATTACTTTATGTGTTCTTACATTACGAATAATAATTCAAATATCTCCCAAAATGATAAGAATTTACATATTTATTAGATTGCACAGTAAAATTTTGTTGCATGCTCTTCATATAGCAATTATTTAAAATAAAATATTCATGCGATTTTGGGGATAGTCTGCAAATCATATTTACAAAATAATTTTTTTAGAAAAATTGAACGCATGGAGCGTGAAGGGAAATAATGTGAATGCACAGGAAAAAATCTTCTCGAAGTTTATCAGTAAAAAAAAAAAAAAAAAACATTTATCACTCCTTACGATATGAAATTCATCATGCGCCGGAACAGATGTCTTTCCCCTACAGGAAATTAATCAAAGATCCTTTTTCTGCGCTGGACATCATTAAGTCAGAAGTCGTTTCTCAAGAAAAATGATCCGATTAAAATCGATACGCAAAACAGAAAGCAAACATCATTTTTCTATTTTAAAAACCATCACTAAAACAGCAATGGCAATATATCAAAGAGGAAGAACTAAAGACTAGAAAAAAAATGTAGAGAAATTTTCGGAAAAAAAAAAAAAATGTTCAATACTTTCAGAGTGAATTCTTAAAATGTCCACGATGTTCGTTATATATGCTTACGAAAAAAAATTTAGTATTAAATTCTTAAAAAGTATTTTTTAATCATGTAAATTGAAAATTCGCTTTGATTTTTCAGTTGCAAATAGTTTTTGGGTTATCTCACTTCAGAGACTACACGCGCGTAAAATGAATTCCATGTCAGTTAAATTCAGTTTAAATTCTCTTTTGAAGCTATGTAAGTACAGAATATATTTACACACTCTATTTTTTTTTTCTTCAACTTTCTGTTTCCCTATTCAGATTGCGTCACTACTTAGTCAAGGTGTCAACAGAAATCTTAAAAATTGCCAAACATTCTTTCCTTAAGGTATCCGCACGTTGAAAAGGTAGATTTTCGCTAAAAATAGCATTTAAAAAAAATTCTATTATTGAATAGACCAATCTTTGAGCTATCCAAAACAGGTTCACTTTTGTATCTACGTTAATTAGAAGTAAGATATTAATATTTTCGTAATGATCAGTAAACCTGAAGTGAATATTTAAATAACCGGAAGCACTATTTAAAGGGCATAAAATCTGTTAAAAATTTGTATAAACACAAATTTAGTTTTAAATAAGGAAAATGTTTTGCATGGAGAAACGCAAAATGTCAATGGCAGTTTCAACGGCTTTTGGGGAAATTTCTACCTAAAGGTGTCATTGTTGAGCTCAGAGCCCTCAGATTAAGGGTATTTATGTATGTAATACATTTTAACGAACATTTTATAGGATTATTGAATATACTTAAGGTTATGGGAGTGTATTCTATTGCAAATGCAGTTAGAGCATTTGCTGAGCTTGACAAATATAGAATGAATGAATCTAGGCGGCATTCACTACCAAATGCAAAAATTATAAGAAAAAAAAATTAAATGATTAAAAAAGGGCAATTATTAAAAACTAAGGAAGAAAAAGGTATGATCTATAAATGTGGTGAATTTTAAACATGCTACTGTATACTTTAAATGCATTTTTCTCAAAATTGATTTTTACTTATTTTTTTCTCACTTCAAATCAAATAACTCAAAATATAATTATCATATTACTATGAAATTTGGTGGATTTTACCTTTATACTATTTTCTAGGGAATGAACTAAAAGAATTTAGATTGAGAGAATATATATTTTTTTTAATTTACAGTCTACTGTTTGAATAAAAATTTCATTAATTTGCTAAAAATTTCATGATAAATCTTCGACTGATTCTAATATTTTTAATTATTATTATAATCAGACGCTTATAATTCATTCTCTAGAGAAAACTATATAGTTTATTTTGGTATAAGTTTTGTTCGGATGGGAATAATAGTTTTTGGTGTATCCAATTTGAAGTTTTTTAAAGAATTTACTTAAATTTATGCTATAAAATACCAATTTTCAAAAATTATTAATGCTTATTTTAAATATTGACATTCTCTTGCTACTCTTTAATATTCTTAAACCCAGAAATATGGTGAAATTTGTCTACATTAGTTTTCCTAAAAATGTGCTCCGAACGTGTTCGGATGTCTTAAGCCATTTAGAAAGAGAATAAAGTTTTTATCTAAAGAGCTTATCGCTTGCTTCCTTTATCAAAAATATTTCATATGCAAAAATTTCCCAGTAACCTCAGTTCTGAAAATAATTTAATGATCTCTTGACCTCCATCTTCACTGTAACTATAAGTTCTGATTTGAACGGGATTTTCATTTTCCCGAAAAACCAAAAATCTACATCGACAAATTTCTTCCAGAAACTCCATAAATTCAAAATGCTTTCAAACGCTCTCTTTTTTTTTTGTCTGCTTTTCTAGTTGTTAAAAAATAACAAAAACTACTCTCTACAAAGCTTTGAAAAAAATTCTTAATAATAGATAAAAATTGGATTATTTCGCTAAAAAAGCGCGAAGAATAAAAAAAATCACTGAAGAGCTCTACGTTTGTTTCTTCAAAGAATGCTTCACACTATTCCTTCTCTCACCTTCCATACACACATATGTGTATATTACATTTCATGGCATTGAATTTTCTTTATTTCACCATGAAAGTATAAACTAAATGGCCCTTTTTAACAAAATGCATTTAATATATTTTTGTCACCCCTTTTTTGCTGTTAACGTTGAATAATAAATTTTATGAATACATTTGAATAAATTTTATGAATTATATTTGAATAATAAATTAAATATTATTTAATGAATAAATTGAAAATTATTTTGATTAATGCGCTTCTTTGCATATGTATGGTAATATCTTTAAATGAAAATATTGAATGAACTTATTTCTGCGTAAATTATCATAGTTGTAGTTAAAATTAAATTATCAGAAATTGAAGAAATAAAGGGAATAATTCAATAATCAAATTGGTATAACTGAAAAAATAAATTTTAAGTTATCGCCGGAAAAAACAAAATTTCGAAATTGGAAAATATATAAATCTCAAACTCATTATGGAGAGTCTAATTTTCAATACTTTTTTAAAGTTTTTCTTTATTGGTAATGTAAAATATTTGGTTATGTAGGCAAAATAATTTTTGTTGAGAACGAAAACACTCTCGATTGCTTCACACTTATCTAAATTATCTTTAATTATTGCTTTTTCATACACGAAGTATAGAAAAAGTTTAGTAATCTCAAAAGAGTTATCTATGAATCTAACGCTACAGATCTTTTGAATCTGAAAAATACATTTTTGGCTTTGCATCTGCTGTTTGTAAACAGGATAACTCAAAAACACTTTGCGTAAGATAGATGAAATTTGGTACATGGATTTTACAACAAATGGGTAGATTTTCTAACACATTTCGAACGAAATTCATTCACAAGAAGTCTGTTCGAGTACAAGCGAACTCAATAACTACAAAAAGCAATAAATAATAAAATTCGAAACATAAATTTAGCATCTAAAATATAGATTCTTATCTAATTTTAACCATATTTTCCAATCGATCGACAGATTATAGGCCTGTATTTTCGTATGCATTTAAACATGATTCCTAAACTCAATAACATAATTCAATGAAATTCTGATCTATCAAAATCTTGTGACTACAATTATAGTTTTGTGTCACATGTTGGTTTCATTCGGTCGGAAAAAAGAGTACGTTCCAAAGATCCTATTTACAATTTATATGATGTAAGGGGGGGGGTAAAAGTGGGTAAAATCTTTATTGGAAAGAATGCAAGTAAATTTCGGGGATACCATTCTTTGTGTGTATGTGTGTGTGTGTTTTGATTCTCAAAAGATCTTATTTATTTTCCAAAGTTTCTGATAAATAATAGTAATTTAATTTCTAAACGCAATTTCTTCCCACTCTGTTGTTAACACATTTTTTTCTACAGTGGAACTTGGTTAGTTGGAAGCTGACAACTCACAATAATACTTAAAATTTTCCAAAAATTTCAATAAAAAATACATGACTGTTTTTAAAACTTAGTATAAGCGACAACAACGACATTTAAACTGAAAAATGGCAGTAAAGAATTCTTTTTAATATCTGAATGCTTTAATAACTATTATATAAATCGGTATTTTTTATTTTAAATAACAACATTAATTATATTTATTTAAATGATGACAATAATTGAAAGTTCTTTGTTTTAACAGTCATGATAATTTCAATAAATAAGTAAATATGCAGTTTTAAATAATCACAGTTTACAGCACTTTGAATAAAATAATTGCGCCACAAAACTTCAATATAAATAATGAAACCCACATTAATGAGTTTAAAATTTTACGAAAATGAGAAATTAATTACTTATAATTTTTTGAGATGGTAAATTTTACGAAAAATTGAAATTATTTAGAGTAATTTTACGGTATTAAGTACCCAAATTAATGAAAGAATTTCTAAGTTATTCATTTCTTAATATTTAGGATGTTAGATGCTCCATTAACGAATTACAATTCAGAAGTAAAAACCTTGTTTAATTTTGACATAGGATTCACTACGATAAATTCAAATTATAGGTATTATTTTAACATTTTTAACTTTAATAAGAAAAAAAAAAAGATTAAGAGAGTAAATACGAAGTATTGTAGAATTTATTTTGAAAATGTATGAATTAACCATTTCAAATGCATTTATTTCTCAGAATTTTCGTTTTATTATAGTACAAATAAAATGCCATATTTGCTATACAGTATACATTTTCGCAACTGAAATTATTTAGAGCAGTATTTTATTTCTAATTATTATTTTTTAAGTCATCGAATGTAATTAAAATTACAGAAAGATTTATAAACTTCATTAAAGAATTTTGTTTGGGAAGGACATTAAGAAGAAAATAGTTGATAGTCAATATGTTTTTCGTGCTATAGTTATTGAGAATTTAAATAAATCATTTGGAAAAATATTTTTAACATCTATAAAATATTTATTATATATTTATTTCCAGTTTCGGGCCCTAGATTTTTAAAACCTTTACGATAATTTAAAATATTTAATATATTCAAACTAATAATAAATTTAATTGTAAGATTTGTATACAATTTGTTACTCAATGTCTAAAGCGGCAATTATTTTTAAGTACTAATTCTTTATATGTTTAATATAATACTCCGAAGCATAGAAGGACGGAAATGAGCAACGTTCTTTTATGTCATTCCACGGTTAAATTGCACTGCCATCTATTAAGCTCTTTAGAAACTAAAAGTAAACAGATAACGTAAACAGATTTTTTTTTCTCGTAAGAATGTACAAAATAATTAAATTAAATAATAATGGTAATTAAATTTTTTAAAAAAAATATTCAAAAATGTTATCCTCCTATTTCATTTTGTAAACTTATACAGAATTTCATTAAAGAATAAAATTCGATTGAATAATCTGTGCATAAAAGTTAAATCATTTCCATTCTTTAAATTAAATAATAAATTAAATAAAAAAAGGAGCTCAAATAAATCGATACAATTTTATTGAATACTTAAAAAAACTTTAAGATTCAAATTTTTCAGTTTTTACAAACTGCCTTTCTTGAAGTTAAAAAATATAAGAAAAATTATATATTCTACAGATTGGAATTAAAAATTCAGTAAAACTTGCCCAAAGCAGACTGGAAAAGAAATTATCTCGGATAATCTCAAACTGGGACAAATGAAATTAAATAAAGACTGGCTTTTTTAAGTAGGAAGTTTTTCAAAAAAATCTTAAAAATAAGTCCGCGAGTATTACCACGTTTTAATATTCCACCCAATTCATTTATTACTGAAATTCTTACATTCATGATTTGAAATATCATTTAAAAAAATTCTCGAATGTTAATGGCTTTCTCAATGATTCTTTAAGTAGTATTATTGTTTTCAAATGATTATCAGAATTGAACAACGCAAAACTTTCCGACATATTAACAGGGGCACTTTTTTATGAATGCAATCCCCTCGCAATTGCAATCGATTTGCTCTAAAATGAAGCTGTGTGCTCATAATTTTTTAAAATAGCATATTGATTTTTATAATATTTTCCATAAAGACCATTTATAAACATTCGCAAAGAAAAAACAGTCCGAAACAATAATTTTGTGACCCCTCCTTTTTTTTGGGAAAATTCATTGTTGTTATCAAAAATTGAAAACCACAACACGAATTTCTGGTGCTGGTTCAGTTAACAGGGGATTACTGGATGCTTCATTGAAATGAATCAAATAAATGCAGAAAATGATATATCCCTTTCAAACAGGATAAACATAATTCGGTTCGAACAATAGAAAAATAAATGTGGAGGGAAGGGAGAGAGAAAGAAAACAATAAAAAAAATATTAAAAGGAGACAAAAAAAAAAAAATTACATATTCTATTTTACGAACCAACAAGATATAATTAAGAATTGATGAATTGCCGAAGGTGAGATAATGTCTTTTAATGATATTAATGTCTAATGATATTAATGCCTTTTATCGTTGGCTGCGTTTTTTTTTATAACACACATATGTTAATGCTCATTAACATTATTATTTTTCCTCTCCGTTCCATAAATTTTTCCTTTTCAACAATAGAGGCCTTCCGTAACATCTGGTAAAAAAAACTATTAAACCTGCAATGATTGTTAATTTTAAAATATTAAAATGATCAAAAAGGGAGATTGTATTTCTATTAAAAAATCATTTGAAATACCTTTAAAGTAATTTTCATAGTGTGGTGATGATTCATTTTATTAGAACTGCATATTAAAGTTCTACTTTTAATTTAAACGTTCATTTTTTTATCATAACTATTTTATATTTTACTTTCTCACAGAATGAGCTCGATAATCTATTACAAATACAAATAAAATCCTTAGTTACTGACGAATTTTTAACAATAATTTTACAGTATTAATAGGACCTTGTTTAAAGAAAGATTACTGTAATTGTAAATAAAAAATTAAAAAAATAAATCAAGATACGTTAATTATGGAAGAGACAAAAGTCTCAATTCTAAAGATTGCTTTTCAAAATGATGATAAAATTGATTAGCATTTGAAAAGTAAATAAAATAGTGAATTTTCTTTATTTCAAAAAAATATTACTATTATTATTTAAATGAAGGTTTAATATGCATAAATTATTTCGATAAGATGCTTTAAAAGTTGAGAAAGTTTTCCTAGGGTTATGTCTTAAACTAGGATGCAATAAGAAATTTAATAACGATTTTTTGGCACCAGTCTAAACATATTATTACGAACGTATATGAAGTGTTGATTAAAACAACGTAATATATTTTGAAAAATAA
Source organism: Argiope bruennichi (assembly GCF_947563725.1). NCBI lineage: Eukaryota > Metazoa > Arthropoda > Arachnida > Araneae > Araneidae > Argiope > Argiope bruennichi. The sequence continues at coordinate 79,109,822 of NC_079152.1, forward strand.
ATTTTCGTTTGTGCTTATTTGAGATATTTTAAAAATTACATTCTTACAGAATTGAATCGAAAATATACTGAAAAAAAAGGAAGAAAAAAAAAATCAGTTCTATATTGAATTTAAAGTTTTATGGGGGGAAAAAATCAACACATAGAAATTTCTAATGGAGAAACTTCAATACATAGAAATATGTTTTACAATATTTTCTCAATTTGCTTGCCAAAATTTCAAAAGTTAATTAGTTAAAGGAATTAATTCGCAATAAGAATTTTTTTCATTTTCTTTATATTTTTCCTTGTGAGCCAGTGCTTGGTTTTCGACAACAGTCAGTAATATAAAATATTACTTGAAGAGTTTCTTTAAAATTAATAATTTATTAAGACAAAGAGAAATAGCGAAGCAATTAGGTAAAAAAGCAGCTATAATTTTAACAGCTGATCAATATTTGACCTATAATATATTCGTATAATAAAATGTGAAAGTAATTTAACAAAAAAGTTAAATAAAACGACAAATATTCTTTTGACAAAATCTAAATAATATTTTATTAAGGGATCGAACATTTAAAAAAAATTATCAAGTAATATATTTTGTCCCATTTACGGAAAGAAAAAAAAAAGTAAATTTGAGCTTTTTTAAGCAATTGCTTAATATCCCTATTTATTAATGCTATTACTTATAAGAATCGAATATAGATTACCGGATATTCTAAATATCGATATACTTAATATGTTTAGAATAATTGCTAAAAAAATTACCCCGAGTAAACATCTTTTCAAAAGTCTAATAGATGGCAGCACTAGTCGATATGCGTTGTAGAAAGTACGTTTTTAAATTTTAAAGCAATGCTCGACCTAAGATTATCTAATTAACGTATTTTAGCAGAATTTTTTCATGAATTGATTTTTAATGCAAATATTAATAATTGATTTATTAAAAAAGTATTTATTTAGAATGTGTAATTTTTTTATTTATGTAATTACATACAAATGAATATTATTAATAAAAAGAGGGAAAAAAAACCGGAGAAGTTTTATCCGTATAATTTATCCAATATCCCATATATTTTGCCATAGTTCCCTGTAATTTGCATTTTCTTTTCTGCTAAATAAAAGCTGAATATTTTAATTTAGGAATCCTTGGATTTTAAAATGTTTTTTTCTTGCGTTCTTTAAAATTATATAGACATGAAATGAAATGATGAAACCATGCATTTTCACATAGAAGTTCAAAGATTACAATTCTTTTGTTGAAATGAAACTTAAAAATAGATTTGTTGAAACTTAAATTAGGTTTTTATTTTTGGAATTCTGATGCGATGTTATAAATAATGCAAGAGTTTGACTCGGTTTTTTTTTTTCTTTTTTTTTTTTCGTAGAATAAGAATTTTAAAATACACATTTTGAAATGAGTGAAACTACACTTTAAACAAATGCTACTTTTGAAATCTAAATTATTTAACTGAAAATAGTTTCAAAAAATAGCCAATCACGTGTGATGATTATCTTCAAGATATTTATTATCTGGTACCCACCATTTCGAAAGCCTCAGAGAGATATCGTATAACATTTTGTACAATCGTCAAAAAAAAAAAAAAAAAAAAAAAAAAACCTTTATTTTTATTTACAGGAATTTTAGAAGAATAAAAAAACGTCATGCGACTTGCTCATTACTGATTTTTCAAATTACAAATGATTTGTTTTTATTTAAATATTTCATTAATTTTTTAATCAATTAATCATTCAGTAATTTTAATTAACCTCCCAATAAAAAATCAATAGCCATTTTAATTTTTAAAATGAATGAAATATGTTGTTCAACTCATTTTTTAAAAGAACCACTGATTGTGAGATGTGAATACCGTAAGGACTTTTTAAGCCAATGAAATCATCAGTGTTTATTAAAAGGAAAAAAAAAAATTATTTTCAGACAGAAACGATTGTTAATCGGATCGGAGATTCATTTAATTTATAAGGTTATTTCATTATAATAAAAACAGTATATATGCGATTTTTACATAGCGTTCAACAATATTTTAATTACAATGTTAATTATTTAGCTAACAATACTATAAAAACAAATTTTTAAATTACGAAAATACAGCAAAAGTAAAAGTTAATTAGTGGGATAAAATTCATCTTATCTGATTGTAGAACTGAAAGAAGGTAATATTTATGATGATGAAACAATACTTGGAATTAACGTTTTTTTACTTGCCAGCTCATGAATTATACAGAGAAAATAACTGTAATATACAAGTGAATTGCCTCTAGATTTCAGCGAATCTTCACATTTCAGGACTTTCTTGGCATATTTGAAATTACATCCATCTGTCTGCTAGTACTCTAACTCAAAAATGGAATGTTTTAGATGGATAACATTTGTTATATATTTTTTATATAAAAATCAATAATTTGAATGAAATTTTGTAAGAAAACTTCGAAAAGAAATTTATGTTATCACCTAAATCTATGTGGATGGAATAAATAAATAAAAAAGGATTAGAGGACGAAACCTTATAGAGGCGTAAACATCAGATATGTGTATCTGTGTCAAATTTTAAAATTTCAGTTCAAAAGATAATAACTTTCAGTCTGTCTATTTCTAGATATTGAAATGTGATTACTCACTAACGCACATGCTAGAAACATGAGACTCAGTTTGTAATTATAAAAATCTAAACTGTTCTTTACCAAATTTTAGATTCATCAGTCGATGAGATGAAGCTCAAAAGATAAACTTGATAGTATGCTATAAACAATTTATATATAAATAACATGTACTAATTAATTTCCTTATTTTACTGCTAATTTACTGAATGGTAAGAAACCATGCTCTCAATAGTTCTGCAATCAAATTTTTATATTGCTTGAATGAAAGAAAAAAAACTTTTTTTGAAAGAAAGCAAAATCTATGTTAAATTAAAAGCGCCTGATCTAAAAATAAATTGAACATTTAGCCAACTGCGATATCATAAAGACCATTGAAACATATGTTTCACAAGGAGCAGATTATTAATTATAAATAGATTTAATATATAGACTCTTAAAAATCTTTTACAAGAAAAAGCGTTGCAAATCTTTTATAAAAATTTCACAATTCTGTGAATATTTTGAAAAATTATTTTGGATATGCGTCCGATTTTTTTGGATTTCAATGTTTTAGCACATCTTTGCTTCCATTCTAAAATTTTCCCAATTCGCTTTTTTCCCAAATTCATGATTAAAAATTTCTAAAAAAAATTAAATATGTGTTATTTATTAATTTATTTCGTGATTTAATGAAATTTTATAATTTTCTTTCATCGAGTGAAATTTTTTATAGAAATATATAATGGCTGCTGACATATCGTCGAAAATTTACATCATTCATTTAACAGCGTAAAAGTTCTTATTTGAAACTCTACAGCTCCCGAATTTATCATCACTTTACCATGAAACTTAAGTGAGAGGTTGATTTCATTAACGAAACATCGAATCAGCAAAAGACTGATAGTCGCAATGGAAAAATTTCAAGATAATAATTACTTAGCTATAATAATTAACTTGTTTAATCAATTTTTGTTGATTGGAACAAATCTGATCTCTTGAATTATTTCCATAGACACCAATTTTGTTAAGATGTGATAATAAATTAAAAAGTTTCAAAGATGTTCCCTTTTTTTGATAACTGTACTAAATGGAAAGAATGTAAATTTTGTACTGTAAATTACAATTTAGAAAGTAATTATGATTTTTGTTTCTAATTCTTTAAATTTATAAATGAAATGTTCTAAATTCTAAATTGTTATAAAACATTTTTTTTTCTTTTTATTTGATACATAGTGTCAAATGCTGCAAAAGTTTTAGTATCGCAAAAAATGCTTTACAACATTATTGTAATATTTTAATAATATTTTGCAGTATTCAGAATTTTGAATTATATCATGAAAATGTAAAATATCTTTGTGTTAATAATAAGGTAAGATAAGTATTGCATAGAGTAATAAGAGTATTTAAAACAAATGGTGAAATAGGGAGTAACAACAATAAAATATTGACTGAATTTATTAATTTGAATGATATTTTCGATTGCATTTTATCTTCAAAACAAACAAGCCATCACTAAAAAGATATCAGCAAATTTATAGATTTTAAAATATATCTTGATTACGGATTAAAGTTATAAGTGATAAATTAGGAAAACAATAGTAATGTCTAAGCGGTTAAGAAATTTTCCTATGAAAATAAATATTTTATTTCTTATTAACTATTTTTAAACAAAATCAGAATTTTTGATGAAAATTCATTTTTCCAATCATGATTTAGCCCGTTTTATCTAGTAAACTTCAATAAAAATATTATTATTATACCTGATGTTTTTAGTAAAATTTTTATTATTGTGCTGTTAATTTAGAAGAAAGCATTTGCACTTGTAATATACCCAAAACTTGCCAACTGAAATAACAGCACGAGACAGGCTCCAGCTAAAGGAATCTACAGTGGCTCAAAAAATTGAGAGTACAGCTTACTTTTGCTTGATAAATCCGACTTTCAATATAAATAACACATTGCCGGGAAGTGCAAACATGTTTTTATTTTTACACATAACAAAAGATTTAATTTAGAGTAAAAATAAAGAAAAATTAACGAAAAACTTCTGCATTGAAAAGTTTCAGAAGCATTTTAAATAAACAGACGCATAATTTTGCCTCAAAAAATTGAGAGTACACCAATGAAATTCTTATAATATCTCGCATAGAAAGAACGTGTCAGTATTTAGTTGCATGTCTTTTGGCTTTCATAATGGCCTCTAAACGTCGTGGTATCGATTCAACCAACTTTTGGTGGTATCTGAAGATATTTTACCCCATTCTTCTTGCAAAATTTGTTTTAAATGGGTTTTGTTTCTAATTTTGTGTTTTTGGACCATTTCTTCGAGTGTGGCCCACATATATTCAATGGTATTGATGTCGGGGTACTGTGGTGTGTGTGTAGGACACCACTGTAACTCGACAGCAGAATAATAAGAATTTTACTAAAAGTATCAGGTATGATAATAATATTTTTATTAATATTGTTTTCCATTAGGACAACGAACCCAAACAGAATGCACGTAACGTCAATATATGGGGTCTTTTTCATTGTAAACAGCAGTTACACTCACCATGACAGTACCCCGACATCAATGCCATTGAATATTCTCGGGCCATACTCGAAAAAGTGGTTCAAAAACACAAAATTAGAAACAAAACCCATTTATAACAAGTGGTGCAAGAAGAATGGGGTAAATTATCATCAGATACCATTAAAAATTGGTTGAATCGGTACCATGAAGTTTAGAGGCCATTATAAGAGCCAAAAGACATACAACTTAATAGTGATACTTTGTTTCTATGCGTGATATTACAAAAATTTCATTGGTGTACTCTCAATTTTTTGAGGCAAAATTCTGTGTATGTTTATTTAGAATGCTTCTGAAACTTTTCAATTTAGAAGCTTTTCGTTAATTTTTTTTTTTACTCTAAATTAAATCATTTGTTATGTGTAAAAATAAAAACATGTTTGCACTTCCCGGTAATGTGTTATTTATATTGAAAGGCGGATTATCAAATAAAAATAAGGTGTACTCTCAATTTTTCGAGCCACTGTACGCATGAATGCTACAAAATGTATTCGAACAGATTGAAAATAAAATGATGCATGCTTTTTTTATCATTAATTTCCGGGATAATTCATGTTTTTAAACCCCTTTACAGACTTATATGGTCTATTTTTTTTTACATACGTCAGTAAAAAAAAAAAAAAAAGCTTTGCAGTTCTGTGTTTTAACATTTATTCATACTTTATTTATTTCTTAGAAAAGCCGCGAGAAGTTTTATCAATCCGCTGCGTAAGCAAGTTCTTCCCTTTCTTTCTCTCTCTCTCTCTCTCATATTTGCATCCTGGTGGTCCCGTACTGTTTGATGGATAAGTAATCCACTTGCCTTAGGGAAAGCTGTCAAACTGGTCAAGCCACCACTGTTGTAATGCGATGTTGCTTTTGGTTTGCAACATTTGCGAAAATCGATTCGAAGCAAGTGAATCCTAAAAGATTTAAGTTCTGGAAATGGAGTTCAGATATCCTTATATTTTTATTGGAGAAATATTTCGAACTGTTACGAATTTTTCGACAGGGAAATAGAAAAATGCATTTTCGATTTCCACACTGAAAGTGAATGAGAATTGAAAAAAAAAAAAAAAATTCTGTGCCATCCGCATATGGTGACTTTTACATTAAACTTAATCTAAAATGCATTAAGTCATAATTATTACTGAATAACTTGGGTAATTTGAGCATTTTAAACTCTTATTATTCCCTATTGGAGGTAATACATATCATAATAATGGACTTTGATACATTTAATAAGCATTATACCTTTATACTCAGATCTTGTGACTTAAGCAGAAACGGTGAAACTCATATTAATATTATTAGATCCAGAAAGAGATGTATAACACTTTTGTGGAGCTCATTTATCATGTTGGCTCGATATCAACCCATAAACATGAATATATAAATTTGTACATCTATTCAGAAAGAACGGATTCTTATTAATCATAGATATACCTAATAGAACCCGAAGGACGTGTGGTAATCTACGGGTTGAAATGATTTACAGCTTAATAAAATCCATACCATTGCAGATTCTCTACTTACCTTTACAGCTCTCTTTTGACATGTGGGATTCATGTCTCACTGGACTGAGTCGCACATGATTTCTACCACTTTCATAATTTAGATGAAAACTTTACTTTTTAGACTATATTACTAGTTTCCAATCTTTAAGTGTCCGGTGTCCGGTATAGTCAACGAGTAAACTCGTACTCGTCATTGGATTTATAAAGCTTACCCATTGAATGTTACAGAACCCGGTTGCTGTTATTCCTTGTAGCTATTGATACTTATTGCAGCTGCCTTTCCTGAAAATTTGAACTATATTTGAATTTTCAAAACGCTATGATCCGTTACATAAACACTATCTATGATACTTTTTACTTTTTAAAGCCATCCAACCATTTTAATTTGTTACTTTTAATCCATAAACATATCTGTAAGCTGGCAATGATGTCCAACACATTTTATATAGATTAGAAGAAGAAATAAAGTACGCACATAGAGGATATTCGAGTGTATTTTGCCTCAACATTTATGCACCAGCTATCAAACATTTGAGAATAGTTAAAATTTGAAAAATGCTTCATTAAATCACATTTAGGCTAAAACTTGTTTTAAATACTATTTTACTGACAAGGCTATACATAACATTGTGAATATATAAAAAACCACGAAATTTTTTTGCAGTTAGTAATGTTTATTTTTTAATTGGAAAAGAAGCTCAGCAATTATTCCTTATTTTTGTATTCATCCATTGTATGAAAACTAGCGCGAATAAACATATATTTTTAATTATTAGTTCTTATATTTTAAGGCCAACTTATTTTTATTGTTTGCAATGTTTTAAAAAAACAGTAAAAAATCAAAATGGGACACCTTTTTAATAATACCTTTGCTCAAGGTTTCAATGATGCATATATTGCAACAATTTTAATATACCATCCCACGATGAAAATCTTTTGAAACAGAAACATTTGTGTTATTTTGTGCGTTAGTAGAAGAATAGGGTTTGAAATAGTTTATTTCTATAATATAAAATAACAGTGATTTTCAGAGTGGATTGTTCTTGTTTGATTTTTTTTACTTTTGTTTCAAACATCTGAACTGTTTCTAAAATAAAGATTGATTGCTTCCTATTAAGTTTCATATATTTTTTTAAGCATAAATATTTTGTTCAGCTTAAAATGCTGTAAATCTCGTTCCCTAAGTGAAGAGTACTATTCAGTTTCTTCAGATGCTTTTAATATCTCTCTGAGACTTTTGAAATTCAAGCAATGGGTAATAAATCTTAAAAGCAGTAAATTTAAAAATCAAGTAAATTTTTTTTAAAAAAAATCAGTTTTTTTTCTCAACGATAAATAAAAAAAAACAAGTTTTATAGTGCAGATTATCAATATTTTGATAAAGTTAATATATTTTATATTTTATTAATATAATTTAAAATAGAATTATCCTATTATTCACATAACCAGCATTATTAAACATGTTTATTTATTACAGCTGTAATTTCTCTTTCCTCTGGATGTATTTAATCTGTTTATCACGATGAAATAAAGAAAATAAACAACCTTACTGTTAAAAAAATGTGATATCTTCATATTCATCTATCATTAGGTAAACTAAAAAAATTACTTTCTTTCAGTTCGAATTAATTCCGATAATTTTGAAACAATGAATGAATTTTTACCAATCATATATCATAACTTTTATTTGGTTCTATAACATTCTGCTAGTTTGTCTGCAGCTTTGTAGTGCCCCATTCATGATTTTCCATCACCATTTCATTAGTCCTAATGACTAATGACTAATGAATCACGACCTTTTAAAAATTCTTTTACCAACCTCACTAAGTTTCTTTAGTAAACATTAACAGTAAATCTAAATGCACAATAACTTTGCAATTCCGCCAAACCAATGGCATTATCTTCTTTTGAAGAATCTCAGATTTTGGTCTGGTTTGTATCGACCCATCAGGATTATTCTCCAAGATTTTTCCCATATTATGGGAAACAATTCATTTTCTCTTGCCTTCACTTTAAAACTGATACATTGCACTCATTCGTTTCAATGAATACTGAATACCGACCTTTCTAAAATTTATAATTTTACAAACACTTGTTGATTTTAGCTAGATAAAAAGATATATAAAACATTCTCTAATTGCACGTATTTAAATATGAGATGCGAAATCATTTAATAATTCTCAAAGTGGTCAGTCATAAAATTTTGGATGAGAATTAGCTGAAGAGAGATATACCATTTCTGAAAAATGAATTATGCTAATTATCAAAAGCATAAGCTCTGTGATAATAAACAGTTTTCTTTTTATTTAAAGGACAAAAAAATAGTGAAATATAATGAAAATTATTTTATTTTTCTCCTTTCACGTTAGAAATATCATACAAACATATTAAAATAAGTAAAATACAGCCTGTGTCAAAGGTAATATTAAAGCATCTGATAATTAATGATTGTAAAAATTATTATTTTTGAACCAAAATAACACTTTTGAATTTCGTATAAGTGATCGTAAATACTTTATAATGAAAAAGAAATCGCTTTGAAAGAACAACATATTTGGGAATAAGAAGATTTTCTGTTGATAATTCCTAAAAATACAGTTAAAATTTTTTTGATTACATTTAAAAAGGCCGGTAAAAAAAGTAAGTAATGTTTCAGAACGCAAACCAACTAAAACAGATGAATAGCACCTTTGCCACCACTGTAGATACAGTGCAAGATCTAATTTTGATTACCTTTATTTTCCAGCCGTCAAACAAAGTGCCTGATAATTGCGGCGAATCTCGGAATTTCAAAATAAAAATTTATTTTTCCCGCAATCATGTATTTTTTTCATAAAAAAATTTGGAAAGTGAGAATAAAGAAAACAATTTTAATTCTTGAAATTAATATTTTTCAATATATTTGAAAGTATCATATTGTCAAGGAAGAGTTGCAAAACACTTCCGCATTCAAATTTATCGCCAACGTTTTCATTCAAAAATTATTCATCAGCTTCATTATCATTGGTATGTTGTCAGTGCATGGTTTTATTGGTGCATGAACTATCTCTATATTTGAAGCCAATCAGAACACATCTCATTCCTTGCTGCCTAAAATCACAAATATTTTAGTCACACTTTAGGTGGATATAGACTCAGGCAGTTATAAGATTCCAATAAGTCACCAATAAGTAAATTTGTGCAATCTTCCATCTGCGCATGCGCTGAGAGAGAGGGCGATAGTAAGTTCTTGCCCCGACGGAACAGTATTTGATACTGTACACTGTACAGTTTACAGTTTTTGCGCATAAGTGGTTTTACTGGATGGTTTGTAGCTGGCTGAGTGCAAACCCACTTTAGATTGTTTGTGGAAGTAATGCTAAGAATTGAGAATTGTTCAGCTATTGAAAGAATGTGAAAGAAAATAATCCATTTTTTATTGCTTTCCTACCTAACTCTGCCGGGTCTATAGTATAAGCATTCCACAAATTAATCTGAAGAGATGTTCTCCAAGAATGTAGCGTGATTTTTTCAGTGGGAGTAAAAGAAGTAAGATTGAAATTATTTTATGCTCAGGTTTTTGTAAATAATGTGAAGTATATATACTTTAGTGAACAAGGCTAATTAAGTACAGATATTATAAACAGACAATATTTTTTTCATCATCATATCATAATCAAGAACATTGGTATGATGGTTTTTGAATGCTTCGGAAGCTTTTGTACCTCTGCATTTTCATCAAGAAGTTAAGTGAATTTTATTTTCTCTTTTCGGAGAATTTTTGTACCTCTGCATTTTCATCAAGAAGTTAAGTGAATTTTATTTTCTCTTTTCGGAAAATAGTTCATGCCAAGTCGAATTCACTAAAAATATGTACAAACAGCATATAATTTTTCATTTTTTTATTGTTTTGAAAATGCACTGAGGAATATAAAAGAGGGCCTCAGTTCTCCTTTAAAAAAGTATTTTATTAAAATTACCAGGAAAAGCAGTAAAGATCACTTGATTCCAATCTTCTATGAATAAGTCAGAAACATATTTTTGTTAAAATATCCTAATACATATAACTTGCCCTATCTTTTTCTTTTTTTGGTGGTGGTTCAGCTATCTATGCTATCGTTTTGAGATTCGACAATAATTAGGAGTGTGTTAATAACAACAATAGGTTGTGTATCCTCTGCTCTTTTGTAGAAAACAAGTTTAAATAATTAACTACAACTGAGAACAATAAAAATTTTCGGAAAAATGTTGGCAATACTCTATTAACACAATATATTGTTCATATCTCAATAATCTTGTTCAATAAAGGCCAGACAATATCATGAAGGTATCTTAACGGTATTGTTGGATATTTTGTTTTAATAAAATGGTATTTTCAACATAAACATATACATGTCAACATAAATATACAAAATTATTCAGAGTTTATTTAGAGCGTAGTGCTTATTTACAATATTGCCAGTATTAGTAGCCGGCTCATAAAGCATTATTATTTCAAAATACATAAACACGTAAAATAAAAACAAACACTGGAATAAATAAAAGTATGGACTGAATTAACAATTAAGGGCCGTTGAAATTACCAATTAAACATTAAATTAACGGAAATCTTTAATTTAAAATGTCATGTATTAATCTACATTTCAATATATTAATTCAAATAAACGAAAGAACAAAGACAAGGCTTTGTGGGTGTAATTTCAATACTTTATATATTTGAGAAGATATACAGTTTCAAGTTTATCACATTTATTGTTCTACAAGTGACCCAAGGGATTCGGGAAAAAAGGGAATAGGAAAATACTGAATGCGGGTGATAGACTGTGTTCGTAACATAGTTCGATATATAAGCTTAAAACGACTTTCAATTTGCTCATAACAGTTCTTTTATTATTCACAAAGTGAGGGAATTTTGAACGCAAAGCTTTTATGCGTCTTCTAGAAATTCACCAGGAGTATCAGTGTTTCGCCTCAGTTTCAGAATCTTTAAAATAGAACCCTTTCAAAATATAATGGTTTTTATCTATTCTTTTTATCTATTTCAATAGACAAAAAACTTCTTCTCCGCGAATTTCTTGAGCACTTCTACAGTATAGTACGTTTGGGATTTAACTTCGTCATATTTTGGAAATAATAATAATAACAACAGCAATAGCAACAACGACAACAACATCAACAATATTAATAATAATAAACATTGTTTCCTTTAATTAATTTAGTTCAAAATCCCATATACATTTCCTATTTAGAGTAAATACACGAAATTGCATTTATATAATTCATTACATTTCTGAGTTATCAGACTTCAAAACATATGGATAAGCAGATTGATAGCTTACTTTATAATTAACATACTGATGTAAAAAAAAAAAATACACACGTAAGCATACACACTATATTTCATCTGTATCTCTCTATCTATTTCGGACCTAGCGTGTTTATATAAACACGCAAACAGATGTACATTATTTCAAAAATTGGTTTTTATATTCAGCGAGATCTAAAGTGTAGAGGTTCTTGAATTCCATTCTTTTTTTATGATTATGGTACTCGCTTTCAACACATTTATACTGGAAATTAAGAATACAAATAATGCTAAACTGAATTTTGAATATGCAAACTTTTCATTAAGAGTTTCTCTCTCATCAAAAAGTAATTTTAAGATGAAGCAAACAAGTAATATGAATTAAAAACATCAAACCAATCAAACTCCAGATATCCAGTGGAGTTTATCTGTATTTCCTCTTATCATCCGCCAAATAATTTCAACTGTTCATTCAAAGAGTTCATGCGCTTTAAGTAGGGCAATTTTTAATGAAGTAAAATCAGAATGTTAACTACACATAAACAGACAGAGCTTCTAGCTATTTGAAAAAAATAAAACCATTTCCTGCTTTTCCGTCGAAATCCATTTTTAAGAAGATGGTTAAGATTTCATCTAGTACGTTATCTAAAGTTTTAGGCTTTGAATCAGGACACATATTTTATAAGACAATGATTAAATTCATTATATTGGTTTTTATAAAGGTCTTTACGAATGATTTGCCGGCGTCCTGGCATAGGGGTAGCGCGTCTTCCACGTGATCTGGGCGTTCTGGGTTCGAGTCCCGGTTTGGGCATGGTTGTTCTTCTGTTGTTCTATCTGTGAGATGTGTGAATGTGCCCTCCTGTAAAAAGGGGTTGTGCAAGCGAATGAGAGATGCGTGAGTAGCAAAGTCGTACTCTTGGCCCTAGTTGGCGCTGCTATAAAAAATAAGAGACGTCCCCTTCAGGCTTAAATCGCTGTCTTCGTAACAGCGGGCTTGTCAGTGGCAAGTGCCATAAGAAACAAACAAACGAATGATTTAAGTAATGTGATATCAAAATATTACAACACCAAGAAAAATTACTGTAGAGTAATGAAATTTGGACAATGTATTTGTCTAGTTAACATGTTTCAGTGATTAAATTTTCAAGAGCACAGGTTAATTTAAGCTCAAGAAAATGCATTTGAAATGTGAAATGTTGTTACATTAACAACCGGTATATCCCCCAGAATTTTGAATGCAAGTCTGCAAAAGTTCATACATTGTATCATACATGTGCCGAATGTCAATTTGTAGTATGGAATTCTATGCTTGTTGTACTTGCTCTGTCAATACTGGGAAGGTCAGTGCTGGCTATGGATGATACTGGAGTTGTCGTTTAATGATATGCCATACGTGCTCAATTGGAGACCGATCTGGTGATCTTGCAGGGCAAGGTAACATGTGCACACTCTGTAGAATGCGTTGCATTACAATAGCGGTATGAGGTTGAGCGTTATCCTGTTCGAAAACTTCCCCTTGAATGCTGTTCATGAATGGCAACTCAACAGGTTGAATTACCAGACTGACATACAAATTTGCAGTCAGTGTGTTTGGAATAACCACGAGAGTGCTCTGCTGTGATAGGAAATTGCTTCCCAGACCATGACTCCAGGTCTAGGTCCAATGTGTCTAGGCTGCAGACAGTTTGATTGCAGTGTTCCCCTGGCCTCCTCCTGACGAAACACACTACCATCTCTGGCGAAAAGGAAGAACATGCTTTCATCAGAAAGCACAACAGATCTCAATTCCGTCCTCCAATGAGCTCTGGTTTGACACCACTGGCGTCGCAAATGGCAATGGCTTGGAGTCAGTGGAATGCACGCTACAGGGCGCCTGGCTCGGAGCTGTATTTCAAGTAATCGATTTCTAACAGTTTGTTGTGTCACTGTTGTACCAACTGCAGCTCGAACTTCTGCCGCAGACGCGGTACGATGCGCCACAGTCGTACGCCAAATATGTCGGTCTTTCCTCTCAGTAGTGCCACGTGGCCACCCGGAATCTGGTCTTCTTGAGGCAGTACCATCCCTTGACCATTGCTATCAACAATCATACAGAGTGGTTAGATTTCGGCCTAGTGTTCCTGCAATATCGCGGAAAGAAAACTTCCTTCTTGTAGCCCTATTACACTACCTCGTTCAAACGTGGAGAGCTGTTGATAATGGCTTCTTCGTCTTCTTAAAGGCCTTCTTGTCTAACTCAGTATGTCAGATTTCAAAGATAAATAACGCTCATGAACTTTAAGCACGCATTTAAAGCAAACCTGATATGTAAATTCTGATTTTCGCTACTGGCTCCACACTTATGAGGGAAGCGCGAAATTTGAATGGATGTCATCTTTCAGATGTATAAACATGCCTACTAAATTTTGTTTATCTAGCACAAGTCCTTCTTGGTGTTGATTTTTTTTCCTGCCAGTGTATATATTTTTTTCTAAGCATGGGGCAAAAATGTATTGAATTAATAACAATAGTCTCTCATTTATTTCTATTATTTTTCAATGTACATCTTTGACATTAAATTATTACCATTTTTTAAACGAAAGAAAAAGCAAATAAATAAGTTTTATATGTATTTTTCGAAAAATTATTCAGTTCGAAATTGCAAGAACAATTTGGAAAAATTATTATTACAATTATTCAAAATTTGGCATCGCTATTCTAATAATTCAAACATTTGAATAATTTCTTTAATTAGCTGAAATATTTTTTTCCTCAAATATGTAAATCTTCTAGCCATAAATATATTAATACCTTTTTTTCATTATTTAGAAGATTGGTTATAGGTAAAGCAAATAAAAGGGCAAAGAACCATGGCAAAATAATTCTGACGGCTGAAAGTGGAGTAAATCAGTTATTGGTTTTTACCTTTTGAGCGATTTTCAACTTGAAGTTAAGTGAAAACGATTTGCACTCAATTCCATTGAGAGTATTTCCGGAGAACCGTTTTAGTGCTTTATTTATCATTTTCTATTTTTAGAACAATACTGACGCACAATGTTTGACTTAAAATATTTACTGTCATGTTTCACATCAGTTGATAATATTTCCAATAATATTTCTCGTCAAAGAAATTTGAATAAATCATACGCGAAACACCAATAGCACATAATGTTGATATCCTAGTTAAGAAAATCATTAGCAATGGATTAAAATGTTTAATGAAACGAAAAGCCTTCAGGTCTTTATTCTTGAAATCCAAATGTATTGCAAATGGACTCGAGTGGAAATGAAGTAGATATCCAAAATGTAAAACATGTCCTACAATTAAGAAAAAAATAAAGACCTTAAATTGAATCGATCTACTTATTTCATAATCATAAAAAAAAAAAACGATTATTGATATTGATCTTAGGTTAGAAGGAAATTGCATGACTGTTAATAATAATAAAATAATAGTTACAAAAGAAGGTGGAATCATTATCTGTATTTATGGTAAAATTTCACACAATGTTACTTGAAACTTCTTTGTGTTTTACTTTAATAAAAAAATTATTCAAAATTACAAAGCTACCATAATTGCATATTTTCTTTTGCTTCAGTTTCTGTCAAAACCTTTATGAAATAAACCTTTAGACAAGGATATAATTTTTGAAAGGCATAATAAAAATTTAAAGTAACATGTCCAACTACACTAACATGTTACATCTTATCCTGAATTTTTTTTATAACTATCCTACTAATGAGACAAAAGAGTTCCTCAGACCATTTTTGGATGAAAAAAATCTCTTTTTAAGTTTTTGCTTTCAACGCTAGGGGACATAAAAATGTCTTTCGATAATTTTTGAAGGAGTTAATGAGCATCTGAAATTTCTAAAAAAGTCATTTTTTAATAGCTGAATGTTTTTGATGGGCTATTATTTGAAATAGCAAGAACCGATATTTACTTTTTAGTAATATATTGGCATTTAAATTTGAAGTAGTTGTGCATTAATACATTTTTTTATAATAATATTTTTGCATTTTTTGGTTAAGAGTTAAATGAACGAGATAAGTTGCACATCTTTCACCAAATTTAAAATTATATATTCTTTGGATTAAACTGTAAAAATGCTTGTGTTAAATGTGTGCATGAAAATTTTTTTTAAATGTATAAAGAAAGCAGCTTATTGTTATAGTGATAGTAAATGATATATATAGGCATTTCTTTATTATAAAGAAGGCTATTATCTCAAATTATCTCAAAACAAGAAAACTGAAGATTTACACGTTTGAGTTTCTTTGTTCTTTTTTATTTCAAATTCATAGTAATTTTATAAATTTGAAAGTCTGTGGAACAGAGATTTTGACACAAATACTTCAATTATCTGAAATTATGGTGCATATATTTCTTTTCATAATAAATATTGGACATATTCCCCCCTCTTCCCCCCCAAATAGTAATTTTATGTCGTTATGTGTATTGTTTTTGAAATTCTCCATAGAAAATTTAAGGTAGGTGACAAATAAGCAAATTTTGCAAAAGAGCATGAAGAAAAAGTAAAGGAAGGCAGCGGAATGCTACGCTCGTTCTCAAATTCAAAATTTAATACCAACTTTTATTACAAAAAATACTACGTATTTTTCTTTAATTACGATTTTTTTAGATGATTAACTCTTGCATAGTAATAAAGTTACTTTAAAGAGTCAAATTTAACATTTTCTGAAGAGTGTCATACAATCAAGCGTTGAAAAAATATTCATTTTGATGCGATTTTATGATTGAAACATTTCTGAACTTTTCATAATCTTTGAAAATGTTATCTTTTTTTACGCAATCCGACTATTAAAGTGATAATGAATTTTATCTTTAATAATAATTTAATTACTTTAAAATAAGGTACTATTTTATTTTTTAGAGGATAAAGTAGTGTCATGTAACATTATAAAAGTATCATTTAAAGTCAATGTATGTAAACTAAATAAAAACAATAAAAATCAGCTGTTTAAACTGTAGGGTCGAAAAAGAGCCCATAAAATAAAAAAAAAAATGCTTGAGATTAAAAATAACCAGAAAGAAATCTTTACTTAATTAACTAAGATGCTTCTTTTCGTAGTCTGTACTCGGTTGTTTTTTTGCGGATGAAATAAAATTCCATTGCACATTTTTCTATGGATGAGAATTTTTTTAATTGTTTGTAGTTTAGTAAGTAGTAGTAGTAGGATATTATAATACCACCTTTATGTCATAATAAAAAATGAAATGAATGAAAATTTTACATATTTCTCATGATTTCATAAATTTATTAAATCTGTTATTATATTTCTAAGTCAGCAATTGTTATCAATATCTGTTTAAATACTTTTCTTGAATGAAAACTTGTGATAGTTTAAATAATCTTTCAGTAATTGTATGTTTTATATTTTCTGGGCCTTTTGAATAAGAAGCAGATAAAAAAATATTAAATTTTTGAAACATTTAAATTTTCATTTTAAGCGAATGCTTATTATTGTGGAAAATAGATGGCAGCACCTTAACGAGTTTTTTGGCCACTCTTATTGTTTGCCATTGCTCTAATGTATTGATTCCGTGATTAATTTTTCTTCCACAAATGTTTTTAGTGGAAGAATATAATCCGTTCCAAAAAACTTTTTTAAATCTATCAACGTTTAACGGTTTGTCATGTGATAATTTTTTTATTAGTTCACAATAAAATAATCATTCTTAAAACTTTTCGTGTTGTTTTGTTGTATTTATTGTAACAATAACGTTTACTTTTATAGTTTGATATTTTATGTTGAAAGTTCTTTTTCTGTTTGTAAAACGTCACAGAATCTATTCAATATGCATTGTTTTTATTTCATCTTAAGAACTGTTTTAGTGTTTTATTTATCATTTTCTATTTCAGACAATATTTATGCACGATGCTTGACTTAAAATATTTACTGCCATGTTTCACATCATTTGATTTAACTGAAAAAAATAGCGTCTAAAATTCTAAAAAGGTAAAAGTAATTTGTTTCTTAGTAAGAAATTAAATTTAATGAAATAAAAATGCATTTTTTGAACTATATACAGTTTAAAATAAAATGTATTATTTTTCTCTTTTTTTAAAAATATTTTACTACAGAAGATTTTGTATGTGACATAATGGTAACTTTCTTAATCACAAAAGAGAGCTCTAAGCTTGTTCACCTCTTGCCGTTGACACTGGTCATTTCACTCTATATTTTTCATGGAACTCTAATTTTTTTTGTATGAAGTCTGTGGAATTTATTCATGTCAAATTTCAGGAACTTCAACTCTATACAGTTTTTGCCAAGTAGAATTTAAATGCATTTAAATGGCATTTAACAATAAGAATGACGATTCTTACGGAAAGAGAGAGAAAAAAAATTAATCTGTGTTTAAGAGCAGACGAAATTTTTAAATAACTGGAAGGTCACAATCCACAATAAAAAATATATAAACGCTATAACGAATGAAGTAAATCTTCTTTACATTTTTAACATTGCTATGCAAAGTTCAAAGACTATTTATTACATTAAAAGATATTGTTACAAATCTGTAATGTTGCTTCTCAGTACGATTAATTCAATCACTGTTAAGACCGTTTTACGATCAGTTCTGTTTGGTGGTGATCGAGTCAGTCATCCAAGAGCTTGGTGATCATTTGGAGACTTGGTGACTTTGGCGGTAAAATACTAGAAACTTCCAAAAGTTTAGTGATTGAGCCAATAGGAACCGAAATATGCCTGATTGTTTTAGAACCCTCTGTGCCCACCTCCCGGGAACTATAAAAGGCCGACAGCCTCAAGCTGCAGTCAGCCGTGAAACGAGTCGTGTATTGAGTAGTGGAAAGAGATTACGAATTGTTGGATCAGTCCAGCGGAGCGCAATCTTTGTATGGAGCTCAAGCGTTTGTTGAAGTGAGCTGTGTGTTTATTGTAGAAGCAGCATCGAATCATGTGTGGAGTAACCAGTCGTATAATAGGGAGTCGGCAGTTGGATACAGTTAAATATAGGAGACTTTGGAGAATTGCAGGCGTTAGGATTGCATGTAGAGTGAAGTTACGAAGATTCCCTCTTCCTTCTGAATTCTGTCTGGCCTCTTTGTGGGCTATGGTTGTTATTACTATTGATTATTACTTGTGATCTCCTGTTTGTTATAGTGTGTTGCTGTGTGTTGCCTATGTTCATCTAGACTGTATATTTGTTGTCTGTGTACTCGTGTTCTTCATGTTTAATAAACGTCATTGTTATTTTCTACTGAGACCTGTTGATTGTGTTCTTCACTGACCAACAAATTGAGTAAAGAACCTCGGAATTTACGTAACATTATTATTATTTTTTTATGCTAAACACGAATACTATACTCACTAAGGACAGAAGTGAAAAGCAACAAGTAAAAAATTATCCTATCCTGTAAAAAGCAACAGCAATATGTAACAACAAGATCCACACTTATCGCATCAAATCGTTTGGTAAACCAAGTCTATAGCAATAATTTCACAAACCAAAATATATTTGTATTTGATACAAAAAAGTTCCTTATTGATATTTTATTCGTATTTATTTATTTATACTTTGCATATCAATGAAAATACAGAACTAGTTAAATAAAATGTATATAAAACATATGTTGAATGCTATCAAGCAATAGAAGATAACAATCATCCCAAAGGAGGTCCTGGCGATTTGGAAGTATTTCGCCTCTTTATAATTACTTGTTTCAGCACATCCCATTTGTAGGATCAGTATCGAAGCAATGTTATGTACAGTAGTTAAACGGACGTTCAAGAATCAAAACTATTCAGCAAACCCGTTTAATGCATCTGCAAATACTATGCTATGAACTGATGAGAGCATTTCTTTATAGCCTGGACATTGCAAGGACAGAAAAAAAAGCTGTATCAGATAAACTGCTTGCTAACTGCTACGTAGAGACTAAATGTAAACATCTCCTACTTGCATATTACTAGTGAACTTCTATAGGATATTCTCAAATTGGACATGAGACCTCTCTTAACTTGTTAGCACGTTACATGTGTACTCTGCTGTTGACCGGTGTGTATTGGTATAGATTGGTATAGTTACCAATTTGAAGAATTTCTAAATTTTAGTATCAGACCAGCAAATAGAGGAAGTGGCTCGATACTTTGGACCAGAACTGCTGTCAGCTGCTGGTCTAATTTCCATTTCTATCATCGTGGTATATCCGTGTTATAACTCTCTACATTAATGTTTAGTGATGTTTATATTTTTTGGCAACCTGGTTCTGTTTTAATAGGAATTAAGGTCAGATATTTCAGGCTAAAATAATGAAACAAATAATAAGTATTTTGTTTCAATTTTATTGCATAGTAAAATTACAGTGGGATTTCGTATAAACTAAGTTAAAAAAATTTACATAATTGTAAGTTTAAGCATTATATTTCTTAAATGAGTAACTCTGTGCAAGAAACATTTCCAAGTCTTCATTTTATACAAAGTAGGATGCAAGAAAAATCAGTCTTCCAAATTGAGTGAAAGGGGAAATGCAATTATTGATGTTTTATACACACACACACAATTACGAGCGTGTGTATATAACCCTATATAATAAATCCAACAACAGACTTCTTCATCCTTCCAAATCATCAGATAGCAAATTTAATGAAGTGAAAAATGTTCAAAATACATTATAAGATAAGTGAATACTCTCTTTACTTTCATAAATCCCATACTAATGCAAATAGAAGATATTGTCGAATATCTCCTTTCAAGATTTCGAAGAGTGTTCACTTTTTCCCCATTTCCATAAGCTACCAAACGTTTTTTGAATCATGTATATCAGTCTGTGTATTCTGAACACGACAACTCTATATAAAGGAATGAGATGTATAAGTGGTATTCGGTATGTGATTTATATTCTAACCACAAACTGGCTATTCCGACCCGTTGGTAGGAGCACAGAAAAACTTGAATGTCCAGACCGCCGCAACAGCAACACTGGTAGGAGCTGTGGTTGAATCCTAAGGGCTATCACAAGCCACTGTGCATCTTTTCCCTAACCGAAGTACGTCCCAACATCGACGGGGAGGAGCCAGATTCTCCTCCTTTTCGTATACCCACAAATGTAGCGAGAACAAACCACCTTGCCGGAAGCTTCTCATCCTCAATTACGATGTCCACTCCCCCATGGGATTATACACTAAAATCAAGATTTGTATCGAATGATGCACTAAATCAGTCATAGATTATTTTTCTATAACCCTGTATATCTGTATGTATATGGAAACATGACTCAAAATTCCAGAATCAAGTGTGGTAAATTTGATAGGTGGTCATTATACTAAAATTATAGATTTTTATGAAGTTTTAAATTTAAAAGGTTAAAAAAAAGTACTCTTCCACGGGGCATAATCGATTCTAATCATTATACAACGAAACTAAACTCAGGAATTGATATAACGAGGAACAATATATGAAAATTGATGAGAAAACATTTCCTGTTCATCCTCATTAGTAAGTCTCTTTTGTTGCATCTAAAGAGGAAGATAACTTTTTTCCACGATTAGAAAATCAACTTTTTCCTTTTAATCCTTTATTTTGCTATAAATCATACATTTTTCTTAGGTTTTAAAACTACTGTGTGAAGTATTTTTCTTGAATAAGTAAAGAAGTTGAATTTTCATTTTTCTTAAAGACTTCTCAGGGAACAACTCTTGAAGAAATGATCAATAAAGCCGATTTCGAAATTCATTAAAACTGAATTTTTTTATTTTAAATTTTTTTCTCGCCATTTTCTTTTTTTATTTTCATTATCTCAGTGACATTTCTGGCAGTTCTTAATTAAGTAGAAACTGTTTCTCAAGTGTTTTATAAAGCTTTTATGTCAGTATATAATATGCATCTAACTTTTGTGTGTTTTAACAGTGCTTTAAATTATTTTATTTATTTGAGCTTTGTTTAACAATTTATGCACTCAGTATTCATTTTTTCCGAGTCAAGCCTCAATATCTACCTCACGAAGAATTTGAAAATATTTATTTATAAACATTTCAAAACTATATTTAGAATTTCCTTTCAAACTTTCGCAGCAGTTATCCTTTTATTTATTTTCATGGTAAGTATTTTCTAAAATTTTATCTTGATATTTATAGACATATAAGTAATTAAAGTTTGGAAATATTTCATTCAAGTTAATTGTATTCTACATTCTTTACATTTTTGAATCATTTTAAGGTTTTCTTTAACATTTGCTTTATATTTTCTATTATTTTGCTTGAAAGATCATTTGTTTCAGAAGTTCAGTGATTCTTTCCATTTTCTACTCTGAATTTTGATGAAGAGTGCGTTGCTTATAAATGATTATTAATTCCGCTATTTTTGGAACTAATCCCATTTGGTCTGTCGCATTTAGCTAAGTCTATGAGTCGAATACTTATTATAAATGATATTAATAATTAAATGTTTTCTTTAAAATTTGTTTTATATTTTCTATTATTTTGCTTGAAATATAAAATTTGTTTCAGGGTTCAATGATTTTTTTATTTTATCTCTGAATTTTGATGTGTAGTAATTTGCTTTAAAATGATTATCACTTTCGTTACGGCTGGTACTAATATCATTTGGCTTGCCGCATTTAGCTAAGTCTGTGAGTCTAGAACTCACTATAAATGATGAGTGGGAAAGCTTTTGTTGGTCTAAATTACCCTGAGCTTTTCTAAATTACCTCTGGATTATCTAGAAATATTCTAAGATGGAAATATTGTTGCTTCTGCATTTAGAGGTAATACGCCTTCTTGGATGATTTCAGAGGACTGCATACTATTTCATTTGGTGGAAAATTCCAATGATATATCCAATTATAAAGAACAATGCATTGCAAAGGTGACATTTGTCTATTAATGTGAATTATAGACAAATGTCAGTAATGTTAATTGATAGTACACCCGCAGGATAGAATTCTTAATTCTGTGTTAGCAGTTCAGTAACCATGTGGTGCCTTAACATGCGATACAACTGATTTGGAATTACAAATTTCATTTTCATCCAAGGAAAATTATTAAAGCAACGTTTGGTAATTTATCTTATTTTTGTCTGTGATATTTATTCTGAGTGTATAAAATGGTTATTTAGATAAAAAAAAGTTTGAAACTAATATGATTTAAATATAAGTTGACATTTTAGCGATGATTTAAAATTTCTGTTGAAAAGAATCGAGGAAACAACAACAAAAAACTAAAAATGTTTCTTTTCTCACTGATGGTTTCAGAAAGAATGCTGATAAAAAATTTCAGAATCTATGACAGAAACAGAAAAAAATCAAAGTCTAAATTTTATAAAAAAAGAATTAAATAGAATTCTGTTTCAATAAACTTTAATTCATATCAAACCCGAATACTTTGAATAAATATCATAAGCAATCTACTTGTTAAACAATATGTAGCTTCAATTTTTTAGTTACTATCCTTTTAAACTAGTAATAATTTAAAATTAAAATTCTAAACTTTGTAAAAATAATTCCAATAATGTTTAACTCTCACCACAACGGTGTTTTTGCCATTCCAGCTGAATATACAGAGTGATTAAAAATGTACAAATAAAGCATCTATAATTTATTTATTCCCTTTCGGAATCAGCCTCATTTCAAACTTAAAAAGATAGTTCTGGTTAGCATTTTCCTGTGGAAGAAACAACACATTTCCACTGATGAACAAGAAGAATCTTTAATAAATATTCATAACACTGAGTTCATTCCGTTCCTCTTTATTTTCTCATATCCGACGTATATTAAAAGAATCACCGAAGAGAGTAACATATAAAGAATAACATCAAAAAGATACATTTCCAGATTTTGATACATTTTCGCTTTTAAATCTTTTAAAATTAATTCCTTCTGCTTGCAAACACGGTAACAGAAAAATCCGTTTAGCTATACTGAACTCATAACGGAATAACATCAATACATCGGATTTTTGTCAAATTTTGAATGAAATCCGTTTATGAGAAATCTTTTCTGTTGTTGTTGTTTCTTATGGCACTTGCCCTGGACAAGCCCTCTGTTATGAAGACAGTGATTTAAGCATCTCTTGTTTTTTTTAGTAGTTCTAACTAGGGCCGAGAGTGTGACTTAGCTACTCACACATCACCTTCGCTTGCACAACCCCTTTTTGCAGAACAACCATGCGCAAACCGGAACTCGAACCCAAGACACCCAGATTACGGGGAAGACGCGCTACCCCTATGCCAGGACGCCGGCAAATCCTTTCTTCCATGTACATTTGGAAACTGATTGTGGATTTATAAATCACAGAGAATAAGATGAAGGAAATTTAGCATATTCTTTAAAACTGGAATTATAGAGATGTACCAAATTTTGCACCAGGATTTACTTAAATCACAGAGAAGTAGATGAAGAGAATTTCGCATATGCTTTATGTTGGACATTTGGAAAAAATCCATACAGAAATTTATTTCGGATCCGAATTTTTATAGTGTCCTTGTGTTTTTCCAATTCCGCGCTATGATCTCAAGTAAACAAACCGATTCGAACCCGACCTTTTTGCAAGTTTCGGGATATGTGGTTGGCAGCAACTGCACTACAAATATGGCTACTATTTGAACTCGCCTCGTGTAAGTATTTTTTTTAGAAAGAATATGAGAAGTTAGCTATGTGCAACTTGTTTGTTGATTCACCATTTTAAGATAGTTTCTTATAGTTCGTTTAAATCTTGGACAGAAAGGTTGAATGATTCGAATCTGTTGGTCAAGGTCTGGTAATGTTAATTTGAACTTTGATTTTAACATTTATCGTATTATTTTGATTGCTTTTGTAATGAGCACATTGACTTTATAATTTATAATAATAAAAGTTATCTTAAGGAAACTTCTTTCAACTTTATGCCTCCTCGACATAAAAATTTCAGTATCAACTTTGCTAAAATTTGGGTTATTTTACTCAGAGGAATAACGCATTTATAACTGGAAGTGTAGATATTTACAAAATTTTATACCGGCATTTATTTAAATCATAGAAAAGTAGATGAGTGGAGTTTGGCATATGCTTTATAACTGGAATTGTAGATATTTACAAAATTTTGCACCAAATTAATTAAAGAACTGACTTTATTAGACTTTCAATGTGCATGTGAATACAACAACTCTGAAAAGCAATTTGTTAGATAGATCAAATTTAATATGCGATATTTACATTAAATAATCTTGATATATGTAAACTTTTGGATTATGTCTATCCGTAGATAGCTTGTTCCCTTTTATTTGTATATCTCTTTCGAAAGCAACTATCCAAAATTCCAATAGACAAAGATAAAAAAATTATGGTGTCACGACAATATTGTAAGAAAACGTTACATTTTGTATTTAATTGATCAACATGAAGAATTCAAAAATTCATATGCGATTATTTTACTTATACCAAAAAAAATAAATAAGCTCGAAATGCAGCATATTGTGTATGTTTGCGAATCAAGTGAAGAACACTCCGGATGTTTCATAAGCTATCTATCAGCTTATGAAACCTCTGAAATCAGTTTCATGAGCTATATTAGTAATCTTCTAAAAAATTGAGCAGTTTTTTTCGCAAGCGCCGTGAGTTAGTTCTTTTGAGTCACTTTTGTATTTATTATTTACTAGATACTATTCTATAATTTTTCTTTACTTGAGATATCGTCTCACTTCATTAAAATCCTCTTCGTTATTTCAATTGCGTCTTGGTATTCAATCGTTTTTCAGTCTATCATGAAAAACAATTTTGCTATAGTTGGAGCTGCTTGTTGATACTTTTCAGAATTACCCTGTAAAGATATTTCTTGAATATACCGACTGTTTTCGGAAATTATGACAGTGATATTATGCCTTTAATAATAAGTATTCTCATACATTAAGATAAGTCTATTTCAATAATTTAGAAGAAAAATATTTTTCAAAAAATGATATATTTTCTCTTAAATGCTGCTTTAAATACTACTACAGAATGTTAATAAAGCATTTCTAAATAATTTAAAATGAAATATCGCTATTATAATGAAATACACAGAAAGATAGTAGAAAAAAATGAAAATAGAATTGTATTTATAGTTATTAAAAAGCATAAAAAATCTCGGAAGTACATTTTCCTGGAGATAAATTCATATCAAAAACATTATAATGATTATTTATTCATAAATATATATGTATATATATATTTAATGCTCCCAAATTAAAATAGAACTTTTCTTCTAGCAGAATTACCTGTGGGAAATGATTATATATGCAAGTAGAAATTGATACGAAAAGATTAGTGGCGGTATGTCATCGAAGTTTAATGCACAGTAATCCAGTTGCTTAGATCGAATGTATTTATTTGATCAATAAGTACATTAAGCACTGTTAAACAATGGTATAGTACTTTTAACCTGTTGACCATCTGACATTTGATTCTTCATAAAACAATCATTATCTTAATTTGAGAAATCATTGGCAATTTTCTACGTCATTACCGGTCAATTTTCCATGACCATTTTTCTACGTTTCAGCCGATTTTAGGGTAATTATAGAAGAACGACTTTCTATATTTCAGCCGTTATTAGAAAGACTCGTTGAGATGACTTTCTAAGTTCCAGCTATTTGAAGTAGATTGGCCTCGTAATGGCACTTTACGAGGCCAATCAAATCAGCCATCTTCATAAAATTTCTGGCACCAAAGCAAAATTTCATGTACAACTACATTCAGTTTAATATGCATCAGATATTGAATGGTTATTCTACTCATACTCTTAGATGATAAAAATAAAATTACTATACGATCCTAATTAGAAGAGACCATAGCTCTACATCTTATTGATTTTATTTCATCATCGCTAATTACATCATATCAAACCAACCTCTATTTAGCCTCATAGAATAACGCCAAAATAATCACAACTCCATTCCCATTTGAATGTGCCTTTTGTACAACATCAAGAATTTTATAAGTATATTGTTTTGATGTTTTTTGTCTGAATTATTTGATTTATGTGAACATCGTTATGTAAACTGATATGATTGGATTTCGTATTCGTTGTTCTATATTACATCTTATAGTTAACAATGCCAAATTGAAATAATTGCAATACATTATGCATCAATCAACTTATAATACAACTGATTTTGAAACAGCAGATTTTTTTAGCAAGGTTTTATAAAAAGGCCTATTATTTCAAGGTATATAATTGATGAATCTTCGTATAAGTATTCCTATATATATAATATATATGTATATAAGTGCAGCATTATACATATTTATTAGAAATAAAAGAAAAATATCGAGTGTTATAAGAGAAAGATTATATTTAATCACATTTTTTTAAGAACAGTTTGTTTCCCGAGCTCCGATAAAATAAAATATTTAAATTATTTTTTTTAATTGATGGTTCTTTTTTGTCTTTTCGCTGATAATTCATGCATCAGTAATATCAAAACTAAATAAAGAAAAAGAAACAATTAAAGACTAATTTTCTTTTAATATCTTGCTGCTGACATATTTCTAAGAATTACAAATCACGATAATTATTCAAATTACTTACTTGTAATGTTATGAAAATAATCATGGAAACAACGGTCTCGAGTATATCATTTGAGAAAATAAATAATCGCATTTTAAACAATAGAATTTTCAAACAGATGCTCCTTTCTCAGCTTAAAATATTTATGCTTAATTATTTTTCAATTAGAATTCGAATAAACAAAACATCAAACTCTTTGAAAAAAATGAGACGAGATTTTAAATATATAGACATCATTTTGAGATATGCAGTAAACATCTAAGATTTTAATACTTAGTTAAACTTTAAGAAATATTTAGGAATAATAAATTTGGAAAATAAATAATTGTTGAAAAGAATAGAAGTTATTTATTGTAATTTGGATTTGTAGTGAAAAATAACGAATAAGATATTGTTATTGTTAATTTTTCGTTCTTTCTTTATATTTTGAAAATGCTTATTTGTGTGCTATTTACAGTTTTGAAGAGCTAAGATATTCGATGGTAATTTTTCCGAGCAGCGTGTTTGAGCTAATTTTTTTAAAATTTATTTATTGAAATTAATTTTTTCTAATGGTACAAATAAGCAAAATTACGGCAGAAACAGAAATGGTTGCTTTTTCTTTGCTAAGCAGTTAATATGATGTATAAAAGGACTGGCAAAGAGTCTGGAAAAGATGAATTAGCGTGTATGAGAGGGATTAAGTTGATTTATGTAAATATTTAAGTTGTTACACTCAGTGTTTTTATGGATGGGTATAATTTTATTTCTTTAAAAAAAATTAATTTAAGTAATTGTCATACATCTCTATAAAAGCTTTTATTGTAAATCAATTTTTGTCTTCAAATGTTTAAAATAAACGCTTACAAAGAACTTTACAAGTACCCCATATTAAATCAGTTGGTGGTGACTGCGTCTAGTAAACATCGTAAGTGGGAATGTAAAAAAGAAATATTATTGGAAATATATCTACATAATGCAAGCACTTATTTGAAATAAAAGTATTTTTTTCAAATACTTTAATATAAAACTATATAAATATACATAGAAAATCCTTAAATAGTTTATTTGAAGAAATTAAGAATGATTAATTAATTTTCATTTAATTTTGTTCACAAATTCTATGAAGCACGCGGAATGTTTAAGTGCAGAATCTTTTGTGATGGTGGTATCATGATGGTATTGAATATTACTATCTGAAACTGCCCAGGTATAAATGCTGGAGTCAGAATCCTACAGAATGCAAACAAATTCTATGATGCGTTTTAGTACAGAATCTCATGTACATGCACATCATGGTCTTGAATATGAAACTATCTATGGTCTGGTCCTATATGAAACTATCCGCGTATAAATGCTGAAGTCATTGGTATCCTTTCTATCGTCCTATCTATAGCGATTTTGTATAATGAATTGATGCATTTCTATAAACTCTTATTTTTTAGCAGAGGATCAAACAATTTTAGAAATATTTATCTGAAGAGTTGTGAATTAAAGATCTTTTATACATAAGTTATTTATTCTTTTCAATCTAGATAAATTATATATTTATACAGTTACTAAATATTTTTGTATCAGTTTATTACAGATTAATGATAAAAACTTATTAAATAAAATTATCGTAATTTTTTTACTAACATTTAATTATCTTTTGAGATAATATCCTCCTTTTTCAACTATTCTATAAAGTGGACACAAACCCCAAAGAAAGACTTAAAAGCCAATATTCTGATTAATGTTACACTTTCAATTTTAATACCATTTTAAATTTTGTTATTTAATTATGGAATGTATTCTTTTCTATGTCATTTTTAAACCACTATTAATTCCTATTTTTGTTAACAATTTTTTTGAATAATTCAATATCTTACAACAAAATTTATTATTGTATTATAAGATAAAAATGATTTCTAACTTCTATGCTAATTAACTTTACTTTTAACGAACATTGAAACATATATTTAAAAAAAATAGAAATGTTTCAGAAATTTTAAGAATATTGATAAAATTTCTTTGTATTCTGATAATTATCTGCATTAATAAAAATGATGTTTTTGTATAATGGTGCTCTACCGATCGGATTTAGTTATTAAATTTCACACATATCTACTTTGGAAACTGGAAATATGCAAGTTGGATCAAATATTTTGAGCTATTAGAAATTTAATTACTTAGAAATTAAAAATTTAGCGAAACTTTGAAGCCACTGTAAATATTATAGAACGAAAATGACTTTGGGTTGAATGAAATTTTTAAATTTACATTTAAGGTTTTACCTTCAGAATTGAAGATTAAAAAAAAAATCGTTCATTTTAATCACTGGGGCATTTTCCTGCAATATAAATAGATGTATAACAAAAGACCATTAACAGTTTAATTCGAGAATTGCATTGCCCTGAATATTCTGTTAAATGAGAAATTTTTATTGAATAATACTTTGAGGTATTTTATAAATTTTATAAGATATTCTACGGTATTGTGCTATTTTTTATCGCTACATTTTTCTTACACATACTTTTATTCAACATCTAAATAATTAAATTTATATAATAATGTTGATATTACTATTATTAATTTTTTACATTTAACTTGATCTTGGGCATAAAACCATTAAGAATAAGTTACGTGTAAATGTTTTAATTAAAATATTTAGCAAATACTAATTCTGGCGAATTAGCTGGTCCCTAAAGAAGGCTAGTAGCCATGGAGTCATTCCAAAAGTTTTCGGTGCAAAATTTACCTAAATATAATAAATTTTATTTTATTTGAAGCGATTCTTTAAAGCTATCCATAAGTAATTTTTTATTAGACATATAAATAATTTTCAAACAGTAATATAAAATATTAGTGAAACCTCCTTTATGAAAACGCAGAGGTAAAAAAAAAATATTTAAAAATATGTATAATATTTTCCTTTCTTGGAAATGACAATAAACACGACTAAATAATCTTTACTGTATATGTAAACGGATTGTTTAGTCAATAAATCAATCCATATTTGATCAATTGCTATGAACCTTTGTTTTGTTTATAATTTTGATCGATTGTTATGTTATTCATAATTTTGATCAATTGTTAAATCTTTGTTTCGCTCAAATTTGAGGAACATCTATTAAATAGTTTATATTTTTATAATGTACAAACTGTTTATGAATTCTTAGTTTTTTTTATATGTAGATTAATTTTTTCTGTAATGATTAAATTTATTTCTAAAAATGTGTTATAAATTAGAAATTGAACTCGCTTTTGATGTAATGGTCAATCGACTTAAAGTGACTTTTTTTCTTTTAACCTCTAGTAATGATTTAAGAATATTCCGTGTGGTTTCATAAAGGGGATTCAGGAAAAATTACATAAATCCTGAAGAGTAAAACAAATAGTTAAAAGCAAATAGTAATATTTAGAAAATTAAAAATGTAAAATAAAAGTTGAGAAAATGTTTCTTAAATGAAACATTGGAAATAAATTTATTTAATTTAATTAATTGAAATTACATATGCTTACAGATTTGGGTTAATAAAATCATATTCTAAGAACTCAGCCAATTTCAAAATGAAATAAAATATAGAGATTAAATCTCTTATTTCTTGTCAGATTAAAATTATTAAATAAGAAACACAACTTTTTTCAGATAAAATTTATAGTTCAAATAATCATTTTATAAAGATTATAAGAAAAAAAAATATTTAAATGTCATTTTTTGAAATAAAAAGGTATAAAAACAACAACAGTTTAGTGGTGCATTTATCTCCGTTTTCATAATACTTTATCATTTTATGAAATTTATTTGAGGAATTTTTCCCTGATCCACTAAGTTCCCAATCTTGAAATAAACCATATGAAAGACAAATTTCTTATAAGAACAAAAAGAAAGAAAAGCTTTCATGTCTCTCAGTTTAAGCTTCAAATTATTATTGATATATTTCCAATAATAGTTAATGTTGCATTCAGAACTTTATTTTATAAAATAGCATAAAATCATATACAGAACAGCATTTCTGAAATAAAGGTATTGATAACTGACAAATAGAAAAAGTAATATAAATTAAATTTCTTTTCACTTTTTACTATTTTTGATATATTATTTAATACTTAGTCATTGAAAATTTGAGTTGAAATTATCTCCCGTTAAATTAGGTCTGTTTAAATTAAGTAGATTACAAAACGATTGGATAATGAACAGCCAGATTCAAAATAATTTTATATAAAGTCATATAAACAGTTCAAAATGAAATGTAAAGAAATAACATTTGAATGAAATAAAAGTAGAATTAAGTCTTTGGAAATTTGAAATCATATAGTAATTTGCAGTACGAATACAAAATGTAAAACCAAGGAAAATGGATTTCTAAACCGAATAATTTCAGTAATATATAATTACAATTATTATTTCCATAAATGGTGACCAAAAAAGTATCCAAAAGTTTTGTCTCCTGAATTTTGAAATTATATCTACCATGATATTAAAATGAATTAAATACATGAAAAGACTAATTAGTATCCTTTTTGATATTCAAAAATATTTCAATTCAAGATTTAATTACTTTTTTCCTTTATTAATAAATATCGATAAATGCATTCAAAACTTTCATTTTTATAGATATTAAGTTAGTAATTTATTGGTGGTAGTTAATTATAGATAGTTTAATCTTTTATGATATTAGTCTTATTTTTTATTACATAGTGATATAAGTTAAATACATACTTTTCTCTATTATTGAAGTAAATTTTCTTTCCTATTTTTTTTCTTTATCTATATTAACTGTTTTTATTTAGTTAACAAGAGACAGACGTTTGACATCTATTTAAAAAAAGTCAAAAGTTCATGTATTCGTTATAGAGAAGAAAATAACCAAAATATTTTTATGTCCGATAAAAATATATATTTTATTAATACATTTTAGTGCTTTGCAAGCACCTGAAAAAAATTTGAAACAAACTTTCGAGTTTTAAATGAAACTGTTTCACTTAGCATGTTACAATTTTTCTTTCAGGCAAAAGCAAATTGGTATAAGAATTTGAAATCTCCGTCCTCCAGAGCTATATAAACTTTAAGATATATGAGGTTTATAAAAAGTTGGAACGACATTCTTCTATTTTACTTGTGCATTGCATGGTCATCCTCAACTTGAACGACCAGAAGTTTGAAGTCATCCCACGTAGCAGCAGAAATACTTGTATTAGGTTTTTATTCCTTCTACTTTCGCGATTTGAAAAATTGACTCCCAGGTAATTTCCAACAATCTCGTGAAATCTTATTGAATCAGAAAACGTTCTAAACTGCAACGTGAGCAGGTTTTGTAAGAAGAAAAAGAAGTAAGATTGAGGTATGTTCCACGAAAAGAAGAAACAAGATAGAGCAAAGAATTATTTGCAGTGCTCGAATTTCCAAAGCGGTGCTTTTAAGTATTGTGTTTTAAACAGGTTTAGGAACAAATTCTAAGAATTTTTTGTGTCGCTTTATGGCGTGAATTGATTCTTGCTTTTGGCATTTAGTTTAAGATTTTATATATTCGTCTATTCAATTGTTTCAAATAATTTATTCACTGATTATTTAAGAACAAATATACAATTTTTTTAAAACAATTCTTTCTAATAGATCTTATTAAATAAAAATTTTAGTTATGTATTTAGGTAAATATTTTTTCAATCTATTTAATACTTAGAGCTAGTTTAGTTATATTACTTTACACATTAATTTAAGAAACAAAATAATAATCTGAAATATTTTGAAGACTGAATTTTGATATTAATCCTGTAAGAAGATGCAGTTCTAAAGAGTTAAAAGCCTTGTTCTTTTGCTTTGGCATATTTTTACTTTCATCATTTCAATTTACAATCGTCCTATGCAATCGAATCTATTTAGAATTTATATATTTCTTATTAACCATGCATTTTTCTGGGTAAATAATTTTATTGCTTACATTTGAAATTTATTTTTCTGATAAATTTTAAATTAATTTTTGCTTATTTATTTATACAGTATATACAGGTTAGATTTCTTTGCAATAATTTCTTTCCTTTATATTTTTTTATATAAATTCAATAAGAACTTGTAGCACTTTAATTGAAACTGAGATTATAACCTAAAGTACTTTATGAGTATTTTAAATTGAAATGATTGGAATGAAATACATTAAATTGGAGATTCTATGGATATCTGTTGGTTAATATTATTCAATCTAAGGAGTGGACAATTATTCTGCGATCTCCATGATGAGAAAAGTTATATAATGAATATTCTTAAAATAAACTTTTATTTCATGATTTTCTCAAGTGCATTTGAAAATAGTCTTGTAAACAAATTATCTGAATAAATTTTATAATGGCATTTCTTTAAAAAATCGCTTTTAATTTTATACTAAAGAAAAGAAATTATTTTATTTTAATTATTTGAAACTTTTTAAATCTTTAATATAATATCAGTTATAAATATTGTAGAATCCTTAAATCTATTTCTTCTTAAATTTAATACCAGATGGCGCCAAAAGTTTGAAAACAAATGTAATAATTTTTATTAATAGATTAATTCAGTTCCGAACCTAGATATAATTATTGTAAATTTTCTTCGAAAAAGGGCACTGTTGAGAATTATTTTTTTTCTGCAAGAGGGCGCTGCGGCACCTCCCATATAAACATGATTTTTAGGAATGTATTATTGAATATTCCTCAGTGATGACTCAAATAAAATCGTTAGCGGAATTGCTGTTTCCTGTTCTTCCCTCGGTAATTGTTGGGGTGAGTTTTGGTTTTGTATAACTTAATTGCAAATGCATTTATTTTGGTGTCAGAAGTGGGATGCTGAGTGTGGTGTTTCTTCGGTTGTTTGCATTTGAGTTTTGAGTATGTCGTGGTATAATTTGTTGTTTTAGTTTGTGAATTTTAATTGTGTGTTTTAGAGGTTTTACTGGTCAAATTTGTGATATTTTGAGTGTCTGGTTGTAGAGTAGATTTTAGCTATTTTATTGATAATATTTTTGTGTAATAAGTGTAGAAAATGTCGTTTGGTAATTTGAGGAAGGACGAGTTGAGGTTAGTTGCGGAGGAGATTGGGTTGAATGTTACGGATGACTTAAAATTAATTGATTTGAAAAAAATTAATCGAAAAAAACGAGATATTTAAGAAAGAAGTAGATTTTATACAGGGTATAATTGATAATACAATCGAGGATAAAATAATTAAAGATGGAAAATGAGATAAAAGAAAATGAGGCAAGGACGTTGGAAATGGAACGGGCAAAAACTGGCACAATTAAAAAGACAGTAGGAGTTTCAAAATGTGTTGAATGGATCAGGCCAAGGTGATTTGGATGCATCAAATCAAAGTGTTGAGAATTTGACTAAAAGTATTAAAAAGTTGACTATTCCCGTTCCTATTAGAGCAGAGTCCTTTAATCGGTTCTTCCTGTCGTTGGAAAAAGCGTTTAAAACCAAAAATATTTGTTAAATATGTTAGGAGAAAGGATTTAAATCGGAATAATATAATTTAATAAGGAATTAATGGTTTATGTAACTGAGGAAGACATCGCGAATTACGATACACTTAAAGCTATCATTTTGAAGGAATTTCAGCCCACCCCCAGGAATGTTTGGATCAGTTTCGCAGCTCGAAAAAATTTCCAACAGAGAACTATGTGCAATTCGCATCTCGATTGAGTGCTAATTTCGAATATTACTGCACCTTTTGAGCAGTTGAGGATTTTAAATCGTTATGTCAATTGGTAGTTTCTGATATAGTGAACCTGATCGAGAATTAAGAATTCATGTGGCGATAAAGCAGGTAGAGACATGGTTTAGATCTCAGGTTTTAAGCAGGGAATGTGATATTTATTTGGCTTCAAAGGGTAGACAAAAAGTAGTCTACGTCTACGAGACTATTAGATATTAGAGTTTTTAAACATTATTACATTAACGTTACGTAGTTTGGAATTGATGACTGTTGTGATAGGGGTTAGACTTGTGAAATTTCTAGAGGGTGTTTATTACAAAATTTTTGGACAGATTCTCTGATAGTGTTGTATTGGATTAGAGGAAATGCCAAGAAGTGGAAGCAATTTGGGGCGAATCGTATTGCAGAGGTACAGGAAAAGTCGAATCCGCATGATTAGTTTTATTGTCCATCGGCAGACAACCCAGCAGATTTGCTCACTAGAGGAGTTTCTGTTGAAGATATATGAAGCCAAAAATGGTAGTATGGTTTTGCAGAATTGTAATTATTGACCGGAAAAACCAGTCAAGCAATCGCAGGATGTGGGTAATTCAGAAATATTGAGGTAGCAAAAGGCAAATTCGGCTGTTTGTTTTGTAGTTATGGTGGAAGTTATCGATGAGCTTTGGAATAAAATTTCAATTTGGAGTAGATTACAAAGTGTAGTTTCTTGGTGTGTTGAGATAAGAGTACTTGGAGATACTTGGTAAGATTCGTGCGAAATAATAGAGGAAATAGGGTTTCGACACCGTATTTGGAATGTTTGGAGTTGAAAGAGTCGCATGATAGGATTATACATTTGGTTCAGAGGGTTGCATTTTTGAGCGAAATTTCCGTACTAGAGAAAGGAAATGTTTTGAGTACAGGTAAATGGATTCAGCGTAATCCATTTTTGGATAGTAAAGGACTTCTCAGGGTTGGAGGAAGAATTGGAAACTCCAGTTTGCCAGCGAGTGTAAAGCATCCTTTGATATTTCCAAAGGAGCATCCAGTAACAACTAAGTTTAAATGGTGGTCTTGTAATCAATCTTTATGCGGGAGTTCAATCAGATAACTATGAAATTAGACAGGTCTATTGGATTTGGGAGCCAAATCATCCATAAGAAAAATCGTAAGAAACTGTGTCATCTGTGCGCGGTTTCGTGCAGAATTCTTAATGACCGATTTGCCTCCGTCCCGTGTCGTACCAGGTAGAGCGTTCCTGAGAGCCAGTACAGATTTTTGTGGACCATTTCTGATCTCTTCGTAGAAGAGGTGTGAGACCCGTGAAGATGTATGTCTGCGTCTTCGTTTGTTTCATCACTGAGGCGGTTCGCCTAGAGCTCGTCAGTGACCTGAGTACTGATGCGTTTCTTGCATCTTTCAAGCGTTTCGTTGGACGCAAAGGGAAACCCTCCAAGATATTCAGCAATTGTGGAATCAATTTATTCCGGGCTAAACATGTGCTTAAACTGTGGAGTTTGGAGGCGATTGGTCGGTATTTGGCCAAAGGAGAACAAATGTTCCATCGGCCGCACATTTCGGCGGACTATGGGAGGTGCCTGTGAAATGGATAAAGTATCATTTGGAACGAGTAATGGGATGTCAAATTCTGACTAATGAAGAGTTTTCAACCGAGAGTTTCTAGTGGAGACCGAGGCAGTACTAAACTCTAGACTATTGGTTGCTGCATCGGATGATTCCGATGATTTTTCAGTGATTACGCTTGGCCATTTCCTTATAGGGTCAGAATTGCAGAAAATCCCGGAGCCTGATCTGACGGATCAAAAGATCTCTATTCGTGATAGACTGAAATTGATAAATCAGATTCCAATCTTTTTGGAGATCCTGGTCCAAAGATTATTTAACAAGTGAGAAACAAGTGGGAAAACTCCTTGTTCAAATTTAAAGGTCAACAATTTGGTGTTATAAGACGACAATCTACCTCCAATAAAGTGGAAAATGGCAAAAGTCTTAGAGAGCTTTGAGGGAACTGATAACTACGTTAGAGCAGTTAATTTAAAAATTGCAAATGGAGATTTTTTAAAAAAAACCATCCATATACTCGTCAGACTTCCTATTGACATTACTTGATTCATTATTGTGTATTTTTTATATTTTAAAATATTTTAATGTATGTTCAATTCATTTTAGTAATCTGTTTAATTATAAGTGTTCTGACTTTTTGATGACATTCGTCATCGGGGGCCAGTGTTAAGAATTATTCTTTTTCTGAAAGAGGGCGCTGTGTAGTTTCCCATATAAACACTATTTTTTAGGAATGTATTATTGAGAATGTGTGTGTGTGTGCGTCAGTGATGACTCAAATAAAATCTTTAGCGGAATTGCTGTTTTCTGTTCTTCCCTCGGTAGTTATTGGGGCAAGTTTTGGTTTTGTATAACTTAATTAAAAATACAGGCACAGTGGTAAAAGTTTCGAAATTAAAGCGGATCATAAGTGGGTGATAAATAGAATACAAAATTCTCTCCATATAAATTTGAAACAAAGTGAAAATGAGTGTAATGCATTGCATCATCCATTTATCGTTCACTATTCCAGAATGTCTTTTTGAACATGAAACAGAATAAGTGTTTACATTTTATTAAAATTTATATTTAATTCTCCAATTCAATAGTCATTTTAGTCAATTTTAGTTCTGTTTAGCAGAATTAAATCGTTTTATAAAATATATGTATTAAAATAAATCATGAGATGAAATTCATTATATTGTAATAAGAAAAATGAGCTGATTCAGATGCATTTATGTAGCTACAATTTTTACTTTGATATTAAACTTCCTAAGAGATGTACTTATAACAATTTATTTCAATATATAAAAATAAGACTTTTTGCTATTGCACTTTCAACTGCTACTTAAACTTTTAAATACTGCTTAATATCCCTCCAAATGAGCAATATTACTCTTTATACTTTCCCTATTTTTTCTTTTAGTTTTTCTTTTCCATTTTATGTTTTTTGTGTGCTTATATGCGCTGAAAGGGCGCTCAATTTAATCGTGGCAAAATAGCTAAGTTCTCAATTATTAGAAATAAGCATATTATTAAAAATGGGGGGGGGGAGGGGGAATGCTTTGACCTTCCAGCACATGCATGAGAGCTTTACTAAAGAATTTCATTTTATATCTTTTTATGACAAAAGGCTATTCTTGGAAAATTTTTCTAAGTACTTTTAGTTAAAAGATGCTATTTGAGGTCTTAATAGAACTCTTTGAACCCATTATTTGTATCTCAAAGATACGCGCAACCGTCGAGATAAGATATTGCTATATCTTCTTTTTATAGATGTTTTAAAAAATGATGTGATTGATTGCTTTAAGCAGTTTTATTATTCATTTGATAAATAATATGATACTTAGAAGGAAATATCTAATACTACTGAAAAATGCACTTATGAAAGATTATGTTTAGTGAAGAACGCTAATTTCTTTACAGAATGAACTAAAACTCAATGCATTGAAAAGAAAAATGGAACGAAGTATTGAAGAAATGAACACTGTGGCATCAGGTAAAGAGATGCAAACCTACCAAAATAAAAGCACACTGGGATCTTTAGCTGTGAGTTTTGCCTAAAATTATTACGTTTAAATCATTCTAAGCATATTCGCATGTGAAATTAAGTGAATATGAAATTGACTTCTTTTTTATATCTCATTTTCAAATATTTATTTCCATAACTTTTCTAAACATTTATATTTCAATTATAAATATTTCATTTGGAATATTTACTTTCATTTATTTTATTTTAATGTCATTCAGCTAATTCTTTGGTCGTTTTATATTTTTGTGTTTTATGATTATATCGTTTCCATTCTTTTTTAAATAAAAAATTTATTTATTAAACTTTTATTAATTACAACCTAATTTTAAAAACTGATTTTCTTAAATGCAATTTTGATATTGTATATCTGAAAAATACATGCGACTTTTCATGTTGATATGAAGAGTGTGTCCGTTAGAAGGTTAAAAGGTGTAAAGTAATTATATTGCTGAAAAAAAACCCTTCAGTGATCAATTTGATAGTTGTGTAATTTTGAATGCCATTGCTTTATATAAAAACAGAGTTCCATAGTCATTAGAGATATTTTAAGAATCGTATGCAACTTGAAATTACTCATTATTAGATTTATTCATTATTTATTATTAATTTCTTTTAATTAATAATTCTTCGAAAACACTTTTAATATTAAGTCATTTCTTAATAATTTCTTAAGTAATTTCTTTCTAAAAATAATGTATTAATAGATAATGCATTATTTTTAGTCATCATATTTAACTTCTTTATTCCTTATTTTTTGTCATTATTTTATTTGATAAGATTGTTAATTAAATTATAAATCTATTTTATTGAGAAGTAAAATAAAAATTATTAAAAAAAGGTACTGCAGCCTTTAGTTAATTACATATCCTTAAAATAAAGTTGAAATAGGCGTAATTCTAGCAATAGAAAAATATTCCAATTAAAACTTTTTTGTATCAGACTTGTATCAAACAGTCTGAAAATATGATAAAGTAAATCCTGTATAAGAACCCGTTATTTTTTAATGAGAAAATCTTCATAAGATGATATTTCAAAATAAATTATTCTTTATAACGGTAGGAAGGAAAATTTATTTTTGGAAGTTGATAAATCTTCCGAACATACAGTTTAACAAACATGACGAAGTGCTGTGTCTAGAAATGTTTGGTCCAGATTATGCAAGAGCATTTTAATTGGATAATTATATATCGATGACGATTTAACATACTCTAAATATACGTCTATTTTGTCTGGACTATTATTTGATTATTTGACGAAGTTTGTTTCGTTTTGGGATTCAACAACAATACAGTTTCAATATGGGACAAATCTTGTTAATCGTAATTGGTAAATTTCGAAATAATATCATTGGATACAGAGGTATTTTATGAGTAATCTAGGTAATCGGCAAATGAAAACATTATTTACTTTGTGATTGCACGAATATAGCCAGCATATTTGATATTATCCTGGCACGGAGATCTGTTATATCACAACAATATTGCATAATGGGAAAGAATTAGTTTCACTTCGTATTTCAGCCAAAGGAAGTTATTTTAAGGAAAATATTACGAAAAAATGATTTTTTTTTAATTCCAAGCTTTTTAAACTACTTATCATAATCTATTTTAAGTATAATTTTATATCATGATGAAATGATTTAGTTCCCCATATTTTCCCATTTTATTAATAAAACAGTACTATTTTTTTATGTTTGGAGTACAATTTGGCATTTCTATTATTTTGGTACTTTTTGTTTTTTGCTTAGAAAAAAAATGCCAATACCTATTCTAAGTTTTAATTAAAAAAAATCGCAATGCCGAAATTTTTTTTAAAAAAAAAATGAAGACTATATCCCTGAAAGGAATATATATACTACCTCGAATTACACCAAACAGCTTTTACTTGATCAATTTTGTTCATAAAATGATACTTTTTTGCATATCTTGTATCTTTTAAGAGTTTTACTAAGGAGGATTAATAGGATCAGGGAATTCTATAAAAATCTAGAATGTTTAGTAGTACATTTATTGACTGAAACAACAAAAAATAATTATTTGTATCATTTACCCTAAGAATTTATACTAATCTGTCAGTTTAGAAATTAGTTTTGGGTCACAATTGGGCTGTAAATATGTACCAGCCAGCCATCACTGATTGTCAGTTGGCACATAGAAAAATATTGGTTATTTAACTTGATGCTCTTGATTAGATCAACAAAATATTTTTAATCGTCAGATTGTAATAAGTATAAAAATCGCATTACTTCAATAGCCACTCACAAATTTTGTTCATTGTGCGCATGTGCTCTTCAATGTGAAATCCCAGCCACCGCTATAAAGCAATTATAAATGCATTTGTTTGGGCTATCTTTCTATTCACATGTCGTCTTTCATGGTAACAGAACTGCACTTACAGATTCCTCACTTAAATTACACATAAATTTTTAGGTTTAAAAAATAAAAGGAAGTCACGTGATTATATATTTGATAAAACAATGGAAACATTTTAAATTTCATTGCAATAATGAAGTTTATTGTTAAAAATATCGAAATTTCGGGAAAAAATATGACAACTAAATGCGTATAATTAAAAAGATAACTTATCGAAGAAAAACACAAATTTTGAATTTTTAACTATAATTTTAATCTAAATTTCAAAAATATTGCTGCGAGTTGCAGATTC
Source organism: Argiope bruennichi (assembly GCF_947563725.1). Taxonomy (NCBI): domain Eukaryota; kingdom Metazoa; phylum Arthropoda; class Arachnida; order Araneae; family Araneidae; genus Argiope; species Argiope bruennichi. The sequence goes on from NC_079152.1 coordinate 79,151,134, forward strand.
TAATTGTCCAAAATGAATTTACATCAAATTTGGTAATTCTATGTCAATTGGTTTGTCCCATAGAATGCCAACACACTTACTCACTTACATAGGCACGCACGCACACACACCACAAACATACACACACACATTGTATGTTTGTAGCGTGAGTTTAGGTTGTTTATGTTATGCAGTTATTTATTGATACTATCTATATGTTTAAGGTATCGAGCACGCTAACTGTTATCCAGGGTTCTATTCAAATTAAATTTCAGAAAATATTTTTTCAAAGAAAATTGCTTATTTTGTAACAAAGTAATTTTGGTAACATAAAGCCTCGACGAAAACGTAATCATTTAAAACTAATAACTACTCTTATGCCTAGGATTGGCCTCTCAAGACTGGCACGTTACAGTTACAATCCTTTTGTCATCTGCATCTATTCATTGAATTGACACAATTATAGTTGTATACAGAAGCATATTCTATTGCTCGAGATAAAGATAATACTATCGATATATCAGAACGTTCCGAATTCTTGCCAAAACTTGCAAGATACGTCTATATAGGGTTGCCATAAAATAACCGTTTCTGTTTGGCGGCATCTGCAGTCTGAAACGAATGAAAGAAATGAAATCATATTTCATATGCAGACTGATGAAAATATGGATAGATGAATTCCGAAGAAAAAACAATTAATACCCAAACGTTGCCGATAAAGCAATACTGGCGCTGCTGTCAAGTACGGATTAGGAAATTTGCATATCGAGGTGAGATGTGTTAAATTCCTAGTGCTTCCGTCACAGCAGCTTCATGCATTTCTTGTGAAAAGGGAAGAGCAAATGACCTGTTACCAATTCGTTCTTGACTGTTGTTTGTGATTGATTGTTGATATGTGTTTAATATGGGTCCTACCTTGCTGCAGTATGCTTTACTGGTAAAACTATTCTACACTAGACAGTGTAATGCCGGGGCTTCTCTTGAGCAACCTGCATGTTTTGAAACAGAACATAAGATTGGCTGTTATTGGAGAGGTTCGATAATGATGACGGACCTTTTTTTGTATTTTAAAGATTTTATTGTTTCTCCGCTTTCGGGAGTTGGATTGAGCCTTGCCTTTCGGCGTTGCTGCTACGTCGATGATGTTACAAAGACTGATCGTTGTTAACATATACCGCTAGAGGGCTTTACAAGTGAGAGGCGGGGCAACATGCTTACGTAACATACTCCCGCCTTGAAATTACACAATTTCAATATTCAGACACTATATGAATTTCACACATCACAATAAATTCGACAGAATTATTATAAAAAATGAATAAATGTAAAAAATAAAAAATACTGAAATAATTCTTAAATATAAATTTACACAAAATAGTACTGAAATAATTCTTATATATACACATTTATACAAATGAGTTAAAGTCTCTATATATTATTTACAATCATATACACATATAAATCCAATTAATTTTTTGGAAGTAAACATATTTGACTAATACCTCTTTTAATAACACCATTCGAAACTCTTATTACAACAACTCTGACTAAACCATCAGAACCTTTTATTAATTCTTGAATTCTACCCAGTCTCCATTTATATGGAGGCAAATCTGGATCTTTGATTACAACCATATCATTAAGATTTACATTATTCTTAGCAAACTGCCACTTGTTTCTAAGATGTAAATTATTCAAATAATTACGTTTTTAATTTTTCCAAACTTGTTGTACTAATTTAGTTAATTTTGCCATTTTGACAAATAATCAATTTCCTCTGAAAATTCAGAAGGTTGCACCTTGCTTACCATGAAGTTGGATGCTGCTTGAATTTAAATTATTATTATCTTACCTTTTTACATTTTAGAAGAACACTTCAAATGATTAATAAATCTGAAAAGATAACTTACAATTTTAGTATAGTTGTTACTTAAATTTAAAATATTACAAATAAAATTATTAGAAATATTAGTTAGCAAATTCAATTCACATAGAGTTTTAACTTCTTTCATAAAGTCGTTATTGATTGCATACACTCGCGATTTGCTGCACAAAAGATTTGTTTTCACTTCACAGGATTTATTTTTTGAACACACATAGATGACTGCAGCGTAGGCCTTATTTGAGGCATCACAGAAGCAATGTAGATCTATGGTGGGTGAGATTCTCGATTATAACACATCTTTGAATTTTTAACTGGTTCACTGCCGGTAAGTCTTTTAAGAATTTTAACCAGTCATTCAAATCGTTTTGTGGAATTGTGTCATTCCAATTTAGCTTTTGTTGCCAAAGTCTCTGAAGAAATATCTTGGCGCTGGTTATAATTGGGCTGATAAGACCCAAAGGATCAAACAGTCTTGCTATGACTGAAAGGACTTCCCGCTTTGAGTAATTGTTGTTCAAACTGACAGTCACTTCAAACGTGAAAATGTCTGATGTGGGACGCCACTGCATTCTGAGCGTTTTAACTGTTAAGTCTGGAAATTCAAAATTTAAATTTTGATTGTTCCCTTATAATTCAGGATGGTTTGAAACCCATTTGTGAAGTTGCATGCCTCCTTTACTTAAAAGTTCTATTAACTGCTGTTGTAAAGCCTTGGTTTCTGATAAGTTATTTGAACCAGTTAAAATGTCGTCAACATAAACATCAGTAAGAAGTGCTGCAGATGCTTGAGGAAATTCACTTTTTTCTTTCTCAGCTAATGCCTTGAGTGTTCTGGTGGCTAAAAATGGAGCACATTTTGTTCCATATGTCACAGTCCGTAGTCTGTATGTTTCCACAGGAGCAAATCTATTAGGTTTACACAGAGTTTTTTGCAAATCTCTATCTGTTTCTGCGACCAAAATTTGGCGATACATTTTCTTTATATCTGTACTAAATGCAAACTGATATGTTCGGAATCTTGGAATGATGCAAAATAGTTCCTGTTGAACTGTTCCGCCGTTCAATAAAATGGAATTAAGTGAAACTTTATTGTTAGAATTTGCAGATGCATAAAAACCGACACGAAAGGGTGTTGATGTGCCTTCTGGGCGAAACACGGCATGATGAGGAATATAATATTCACTATTGGCAATTTCAGGAGAATCTAAAATTCTTTCCATATGATTTAACTGGAAAAATTCATCCATGAAAGCCTTGTATTGTATTGCCATTGTTTATTTTTATCTTTGGCTTTTTGAGTTTTATTTTTCTCCATAGTTTCGCTAATTCGTCTCCGGATCGCTAGGACCAGAATGAAGAGGTTCGATAATGATGACGGACCTTTTTTTTGTATTTTAAAGATTTTATTGTTTCTCCGCTTTCGGGAGTTGGATTGAGGCTTGCCTTTCGGCGTTGCTGCTACGTCGATGATGTTACAAAGACTGATCGTTGTTAACATATACCGCTAGAGGGCGTTACAAGTGAGAGGCGGGGCAACATGCTTACGTAACAGTTATGAACATCGAAACTGATATTTTACATGCAGAAATGAAAAGCGTCGTATACCGTATGCAATGTGTTGCGTAGAAGGAACGTCAGAATATTGAAAATGTTGCTCGGTGTCCAGGAAACCTTAATATTGATGAATAAAAGATTATTTTCTGTGAATTTCATGTATTTATTCATAACTGTATTTATATATATACCATGAATCTTTGACAATTTCGTATACTGACAATGTGAAATACCACTGACTGAAATTAAGATTTACTGTAAAAATCCTTTTTGATGCCTGTATTTTCATATGAGAAACTATGTTACTTTCATAAATCTTACGATACTTTATACTAAGCACAATTCTTTCGTTAACGAAAGCTCAACAAAGAGACTTCATTAAAATTAGATGAAAAAGAATTTGCTGTCAAGAATATTTGTTGATTCACTAGCGCTCTGAAGAAATATTTTTAATCTTCCTTCGTGTTAACTGAAATAAGTTAAAGAAAACACCGAAACCGTTTCATCTATTATGTAGTAAAGCAACTAAGCTAGTTTGTGCATTTTTAATAAAATCATTCAAGAGAAATTTTAAATTAGGGACTTGTTTACGTCATGTGTATACTACACGAGAAGGATTAACAGAATTTTTCTAAATTCTTAACTAGATTCTTTTAATTTCCAAGTCTTTGATTTTGAAAATTTTGAAGATGTTACAGAATAATGCAAGCTAATTTTTTTCTCAACTAGGAGAGTTTAATTGAATTTCCTAATCACATTTTTAATAGCAATAACAATAAAAATGTTTTAGATTCCTTTTCTGAGATTTTTATACTGCCATTTTAACTATCAATGACAATTTTTTATTTAGCGATATCAAAGTTTTTCGGCAATACATCTGGAGACAACAATAAATATTAACCCAGAACTGCATCTGCAATTTTTGTGGTCTGCAATTTCGAAAAGATAAGATATAAAATGACATTGAAGAATTTAAATTGAATGATAAAATATAAAATGACATTGAAGAATTTAAATTGAATGATAAAATATAAAATGACATTGAAGAATTTAAATTGAAGGATAAAATATAAAATGACATTGAAGAATTTAAATTGAAGGATAAAATGACATTGAAGAATTTAAATTGAAGGATAAAATGACATTGAAGAATTTAAATTGAAGGATAAAATGACATTGAAGAATTTAAATTGAAGGATAAAATGACATTGAAGAATTTAAATTGAATGATAAAATGACATTGAAGAATTTAAATTGAAAGATAGAATATCAAATGGCATTGAAGAATTTAAATTGAAAGATAGAATATCAAATGGCATTGAAGAATCAATATGAATATTTAGCATAATTTCTTCTTTCTTTTTTGTAATTACTCATATGTGGGAATTTGCGCATAAGGAGTTAGCACGTCCTTTATAAATCTGGAGATGAATAAAAAAACCCCATCGGTTAATTCTTCGTGAGATTTTACATAAAATATTTCCGTCATGCAATATCAAATTTTATATATTTTAAAGTTTAGCATAGAACACTTTAGAGTTAGTATGGGAATCTATATATTAAATTGTAAAATTATCTTCCCACATTCATATAAAATTAATTTTCTCCATAATATTTTGATAAATAAACTGGCGTCTTTAGATTATGTTTGATAAAATTGACCGATAATTTTTATCACTTTTAATTTTGCCTCAGATATAAAATTTGTTTAGTTCAGTTTAGTCAAATAATGGTATTTACTTCAGTAAATTCATAAAACAAGTGATATTATTTGGTTGATTTGCATGAAAAATATTTAGGTGCTTAGAATATTATTTATTTTTAAGCTAACCCGCCCCCCGAATAGGTTTTGCGCGTATTTTATCAGCAGTTCTTGAAATTATATAACTGTTTATTTATGCAGTGTATCTGCATCGAACTATTGTATTATAAAGTCAAAAAACTAAAAGTAATCCAGTTTTTGATATCAAAATAGAATTTTTTATAATATTATTCATTACAATATAGTTAATTAATATTTCTGGAATATGAGAATTTCTGCACGATAGTGTATAATAATAAAACAAGTGGACTTTATCGGAGTACAAAGCATAAACAATAAGCCATTTTGCTGTTATTCCTCAAAATACTCGTACTGCCATTGAACAAGCTGAATGCGCTTTGAACTCGTGACTGACCCAATTGAAAATGCATATTGATCAAATAATGAGTTTAATTTACATTTAAAACTTCTATTTTTTTCTTCTTTTTGCATCTTCTTTTCACTTGGCTGTCAAAATTCGGATAATAATAATTTATAATATAACTATTCTAATATAATACTAATTCATTCTAATAAAATTCAATTAAAACATTTCTAATATCCCAGGGAACATCTGAAAGTTTCGATAGACATAAGCAAAAACAGCAACGCATTCGCAAAATTTAAAGTGAAATCTAATTACATAACGGAAGAAAATGCAAAAAATAAGTGATTAATGCTTTCTGAGACTCCAGACTTAATATTGTTACGGAAATTCCTCCACAAAGTCCGCTGCCACCAAATGTTATGAACATATAAAATTCCACTAAAATCTGAAGACGGGTTTGCTTTGTAGTGGGTTTCTGGTGTAAAACAATGAGCAGTTCTCAATAAGAAATGTCGTTTATTTACATAAAGACACGAATGCACAGACGACACAACACAGCCGAGATGTACACAAGAAACACACAGAAGCCCACTTAGAACAAACGGTAGCGCGCAAATAGTAATCAGTAGTAAACAACAAACACAGCACACAATGCGGCCAGACAGAACTCATCAAGAGGAGGGAAGCCATGTAGCTTATTTCTAGTCTCTCCAAACACCTGCTATTCTCCACTGTCACCTCGCTTTAGTTATATGTGCGGACTCACTACTGTACGACTGGCTACACACACGACTCGATACTGCTTCTATAATAAACTAGAAGATCCTCATACAGCTCAATTCACCAATCGCTTGAGCTTCACTGAACCGATCCAACAAATTCGCCGTTTACTCGCTATACAAGTCTATACCAAATACACGGCTCTCTTCAGCTTGGACTGCTAGCCTTTTTCCGGAGCAGGGCAGAGAAGTTTCTAGAACAATCAAGCATCTCTTGGCTTCTATTGGTTCTATCGCCAAGATTCTTGAAGATTCATCATACATTTTGTAGCCTAAACAGTCAAATTCGTCACTGAATTGCTAAATGGTCGCCAAACCCAGGGTTCACTGATCCGGCATCCGACCAGCATCTAATAGAGCTGATCGCAAAATGGTTTTTCTGACGATGGAACTACTCGTGCTGGGAAGTATCAATACGTTAAAATCTTCACAAACTTTCTCTAGTAAACATTTACATATTATGAAAATCTTTTTTAACTTCCTTTTCCCACACAAAACATTTGGAATATTGTGTTGAGGATAATAGAATTCTCACCCTCAAATCAAATAAGAAATTTAGTAGAGCATGAAATGAAATGACAAAAGTTTTGACACTTGAGCAAAAGTAAACAATTTAAACGAATGAAAAAATAACAAAATAAATGAAAAGTATTTTAATTCGAATTGTTAAAAATGAACTGAATCGGAACGAATTTCTGCTAAATTTTTTTATAAATATTTTATTGTACTTTAATTTTTCTTTCTATTTAATAGTTTGTGTCTTTCTTTTCCCCCAAGAGATTCAGCAAATTTCTTTCTTTGAAAGTGGTCCATAATTACTTGCGTTTAAAGCGAGAAAGTAAATGTATTGTTAAAGCGAGTAATATTTGAATTTGTTGTAAATTATTTTTGCATAACTTTTTAAATTTTACGATTTACTAAACAAATTCATTAAACATTTTGAGAATTTTTTTTGCTCCGTGTTGTTCCATTTCCTCTTATTGTAGCATGGACGTATTTAATATGAGAGCATCCTACTCATTAAAGACGATTTTGGGGCTAAACTGTAGTTTTATTGATTCTATTACTTTCAATTACTGTAGCAAAGTTAGTTAAGACTCCTGTTAAAAGGTAAAGACATTATCTTCTGTTGCTCATAGAAGTTGAGCGTAGATTTAACATATGAGGGAAGGTAGATTGTCTGGATGAAGTTTTGGCAATATATGCCATAAAAATAGTAAGCTGTTCTCAATCACTGAAGCACATGCTTGTTAATCAATTCTTTTTTTTGATTCTTAGAATAGTCTGAGTATTTTTTTTAGTTCATTTTTAGATGCCAGTGAGGACTATTTTTTCCAAAAAACTAATTCAGGTGTATTCCAGTAAAACATTATCATAAAATATTAGAATTTTTTCAGTCCAATTATTTTTTTCTAGTGATTTTTTCAGTTATGCCGAATCAATAATTAAGAAATAATCTTATTAAGAATACATTGTTTATTCATTATAATGTTTGTAAATAAATGTTAAAAATTAATTTAAACTGTTCCGCAACTAGTGAGTCCATTCAAAACAACCCAGTTTAATATAAAAAAAAAGGAAGATATAAATGGGCGAATTGAGGCACTTTTTTTGAAAAACTCGTTAGAATTTTAATTAACAAGAATATCCGATTTAAATTTTAATTTACTAAATTACATTTGACGCCGTGGAATTTGAACACATTAGGAAGGATCATAAACACTATAAATATATCAAGTATAATGTTATTAAAATAATACATATTCAATATTTATTAAAATTTAATGCTTAAAAATAATCTTTTAGAATATAGTGAACAATAATTTAAGCATAGTTTAATTGAAATTAAATGGGAAAATATTTCCGACCAGTCATGATAACATGACTTGGTATATATGGCTGGTGTTAGAATAAATGATTATTTTTAAAGAATTTAAGAAGTTGAAAGCCATTAATTACCTATATTTTCATTTAAAACATATAATTTTCTTCTGGATATATAATTTTATGATTACCTCGATCTATATATATTCAAAAGAAGAGCTTACATAAAATTTAAGAATGGTTTATAAAAACTGTTTCATATTTCAAATATTAATCCATTTTCTTTTGCCCCAAAATACTATTCGCTTCTTTTCTGTAAAATACTATGATTAATAAATAAAATTTACCCTGTTTGTAAAGGAATTATGGTTATTACAATGATGAGTTATGTATGGAATATCTTAAGATATGTGAATAAATAGTGCACGACCTATTTACCTTAATATAAAATGATAAAACTTCTAAAATGCCAATATGCATATAATAAATAAAAATTTCTATTTAATTCTAAAAGCATCTTTTTAATGAATAATAAATGTAGATTAATATAGTGAAAATATTTTAGTCTTAGTTATCAATCTTTCCATCTGCGGAATTTGTAGAAAATTAAAACTTCAGATCAAGACTTTAATGGAAAATCTCAGATAATCTCTTTGTTTACATCCAGCTATTTTGATAAAACATTCCCGCTGATTTAACATTAATTAATTTAAACGTGGGTTTTGCTATTTTACCTTGAGGGAATTTACAGTATTTCTCCAAATAGCTTTGCTATAGTTTTAAAATATAATATTAATTTTTAAATACAAATCATACGGAAACATGGCAGCTTCTTAATTTCTAAATCATTTGTCTTTGCCCATATTTTTAAGATTTAACAAATTAGAGTTAAAATTTTATCAAAGACGGCTTGTAAAAATATTGAAAAATGTGCGTACTTTAGTTTCTCTTTTTACTTTTCTTTATTTTAATTGTCAGTAAAACTTTATAAAACAGTAACATTTGATTTTACCCAAGAATTTGGGATACAAATGTAGGAAGATGGAACATCCAAACGAATGCTTAAAAATGGCATGACCAGTTAAGGTATTTTTATCATTACAATCTAAATCGCCTGCTATTTGGTGGAAGAAATAAACTTGTCTGAGCTGATATTATTTAAAATAGAAAACTACATTTGCAATAATCACTTTTGTTTCTAATTTTGCGGAGCAAAGGTACTTAGAAATTGCTTCTTGTGCATGTCTTGTTGGCAAACTTTTTCAAATGGTTCTACTTTAAAGACGTTCATAAAAATGAGCTGTAAAAGTTAAGGCCATGTTCCCACAGCCCACTTTAAGCAATTGAATTTCTTAAACTAAGTTAAGAGGTCAGACCATTCAGCCGGGAATGAAAGTATTTACGATGTCGTAAAATGTCATTGCAGCCGGTTTCAGACATTACACAGTTGTTGTAAGTGTATGAAACAGCATCACTTCTCTTTTCATCTTTATAGTCATAAGGTTTTCTTTTATTCCCGGAAAACTTCAATGTAAGATTTTATAGTACCAACTATGTTACAGCTAAATAGCCCATTTTTTGAGGCATATTTTTTTTCTGATGTTATAAAAATTTTAAAAGCTGAGTTAGATATATGTACTCTTTTCTTTAAATTTAGCTAGTATTTTTCAGGATAATAAATTCTTTGCCTTTTTATCTTTTTTTTTATTTTTAGAAATGCTTAAAGTTTATTTTCTATAAAATTACTCAATAGGCTGATTGTATTCGATAAAGGGATGCGGAAGCCATTGTCTTGAGATGGTAGTTACAGCAAATAACGTTATTTTTTTTCAAAGTACTATTAAAGTTCCTAGTAGTTTATAGCTTAAAGTTATTGTATTAAAGTTATATTGCTTATATTTTAGTGTTAAGTAAAGTAGATACGAGTTATACAAATTTTTATTTAAAAAGATAATTTAGACAAATTTTATTTTATTCAGAATTTTTTTATACAAAAAGATAATCTATACCAATTTTATTGAGGAAAACATAATTATGTTTTAGAGCTTATTATGTGTATTAGAATCTGTCAAATAGAATTAAAAAAAATATGCAAAACATCAAAATATGCACGGAAGATCCTAAAAGCGAATAAAATTAATGGCTTTGGCTGAGTTTCATTAACTGTCCATTTTATGAGGTTCTCCAATTTTCTTAATTGATTATATATATAAACTGAAACTTCATATGCAAACATATGACTAAATATTGTTAAAAGTATAGCCATATTATGAGCATATATATTAAGAGAAGTTGTAGAATAAAACATAAATAAGCTATCCCATGTTGATGTGATGGATATTTAACATTTAAATGCAATCATATCTGAGGAAGATTTAAACATCGAAACATTCGTGTTCAGTAGTTTGCAATAGTCTCTAAGAAGAAAGTCAAACTAATAGTCAATTATAATTTGTTAAATTAATTTAATGAACAATTTTGAAGCTATAAGTGATTTGAATATTTCAGTTTTGAACCGTTGTTAGTAATAATCATGCGAGGCTACTCCGTCCCGCTTAATAAAAGACATGCTGATTAAATTTGAATAACTGGACCGGCGCGACATCATTGGAGGGAACTAAGATTGAGTCCTAAGGGCCATCACCGGTCACGGTATATATCTTCCCTTAAGAAACAAATCCATTATCGGAAGGAGGTAGCCGAATGCCACCATTTCTGTATCAACTCGGGGGATGAGAACCAACCACCATACAGGAGACTGTTGTCAGTAATAACACCAAAGCCATCATACTAGGTGTGGGATGCTTATTTCTGTGTATTTCATATATATTAGACAACACAACCTTGTTAGAGATATTATATATTACATTATATCAATGAAGTATGTAAATCATTTAGTAAGAATAATTTATCATTTAGACGGGAACTTTCTATTTTATGGAAATTGGATTATAATATCTCTAACAATCTTGTTAGAGATATTATATATTACATTATATCAATGAAGTATGTAAATCATTTAGTAAGAATAATTTATCATATAGACAGGAACTTTGTGTTTTATAAAGTAATTCCCTGGCATATTTGAATGCATCATAGTAAAAACTTCCTTTTGATAAAATAATCACTTGAAAAAAAAACATTCATAATAAATTTATCAATTTGTGTGTAAAAGAGAACGCCTGAGCTCGAGAAATATTTAATTCGTCTGCGATTTTTTTTCCTTCGATAAAAAAACAAAAACAGCTACATGTTTTCTTTTATTCTGGAAGAGGATGAAACAATCAATATCAAATTCTTTCTCATGCTTCAAAGTAACGAATTTCGTAGTGATGGTATCGGCCATGGACCAAAAATTGGAATCGAAATAGCCTTCTCTCTACTTTTGTGAGTTTTGCTTCTATTCGGAAAACTTAGGAACTGAAGAGGTCTTCAATATTTATAGAACATCTTAGCAGCTGGTGCGAGAGCTAAAATCTTTTCTTTCAGCGATGTCCGCTGCTCACGAAGGGCTGTTGCTATGGTTACTTAGGTATTTGAGGCACGCAGGTGGAAGCCAAGGTCACATTTGACCACCTAAAATGATGTGTAATCTGGGATTTTCATCAAAATCCCGCAGAAGAGGGGGATAATGTGTGTTGTAGTCTTTTACTTTTCCATTTTTATAATTTTTTTTTCTTACTTTACTTTGTTTTCGGTTTCTCTCTGCTCACTAATGGACTTTCGGCTCTGGAATTCAAAGGAAACAAACAGGAATTTAATGTTTCCGAAAGAAGTAAAAACGACTAAAATCAATTATTTTATCGTATATAAGTCCTATGGGAAGAATGCAGATAATAATTCTTAAAATTTGTAAGTAGTATTTAAATATTAATAAGATTCTAATAATAGGAGTATTAATATCAGTATGAGAAATGAGTATTTATGGAAAAAATATAAATCTCTGTTTATGATATAAGAGAATGCTTGTAAGGTGGCTTTATATATGCCAGGAAAGTGGAAATGATCACCTAGGTGTGATTTTCAATTAGAATTTTAATTAATTAAAAATTAAGCGAGATTTTAGTTTGAAGATATTATGTTTTTATTGTTTTACAATTGATAAAATTAACTTTTTAATAAAATCTGTTCAATTGTCACTCAAATTATTCTTAAATTTTAGAAATTTGACAAAAGTATTTTTTTACTTAATTTTTAGCTTTATATTTCATTGTTACGTTGAAATTTAACTATTTTAATTGTTTTATCAAATATTAATTGTGCGATTTTAATATTAATTTCTTCCATTAGTATAAAAAATGGAAGAAAGAATCTGTTTAATATTTGTAGTTCAACAGGAATAACAAAGAAAATTTATAATACCGCGAAAGTTAGAAGATAGATATTTGGAGGCTTGATTCCTTTAGATTGATTCTCATACGCAATGCGTGGTCAGACACAATACAAGGTCGCGGTGACCTGGTGGTAAGGTTACAGGCTTCGGAACCGTCAGGTTCGAGACCCGTTTCCACCGAAGAGTAAGTGGGTCTGTCTCACTTTAAATCTGTCGAGGTCAAACGTCCTCCTACTGGTGTGATGTGGAAGCTTGAAGAGGGAGTGCTAGCTCAAATGTCCTCCTCGTCATCTGACCGCGGTTGGAAATTACGAGCCCTTATCCAAAATAACCGTAGAACGGGATTTAAAACGGGGCGTTAATACAATTAAACTATCTATCGTATATACTATGAATGTAACGGTCGTACGATTATTGAAATAACGAGTTTTTATTTCCGAGACAATCTGATTCTTAAAAAGAATTTATTAAATTATGAGCATGAAGGTAGGCTTAAAAATTTAATTGAAATGAAATGTAATAAATATTCTTGACAAACCAACTGATCAGCAAAGGCAGTTAGCAATAGACTAAACATTTTGCTCAGCAATTCATTAAATCAAAATTTATCTGTTAATAATAATTTTTTATTATTTTATCTGTGTAAATCATTTTTGATAAAAATTTATTATTTTATGCAAAAAGTTTTAATGCACAAATTATAGATTTGTAAATAAATTTATCATTTAAAGCTGTTAATTCGAAACCAATGAAGGTGTCGTAAAATTATTATAGAATTTATTTTAATTTAAAAAAATTATTTTCTTAGTAGCAAAATTCAAATATGAAAAATGACGCTATTGTCTTTGTTGTTTCTGACGAAATTACTTTGAATTTTTTTTTTTTTTTGTTGTCACTTGTTTTAAGTTTCCTTTTAAGTATGTGACGATAGCTTTTCCATTTCCAGTGCTACCATCATCCAGCTTGTTAGAACAAGGAATAAAATAAATGATTCTATTGTAATTGAGTTTATTATTCATATTGTAAATGATGATAATAAAATTTTCAGGGCACAGGGGATATGGATAAACAAATTCGGACCAGCTCAAACGTCAAGTGGGGGGAAAGGGTACTAGATGATGTCACTATAAAGGAACTCCACCTTTCTGAAAGATAAAAGCGGCACTGATTGATCACAAAATCGGAAATTGACATAAATGCCGACGTTCTCTAGGAGAAAGTGGCAAATGTCTGTAGCAGAGCAACATCCATCAAACCACATCAACATAACTAACGTAAGTCACCCCCCTACCGTGGAAATACTCAGTTGAACAAATATAACAACAGTAGAGCAATGCCATGACAATACAACAAAAATAGTTATGCAATAGTAATTACACTACAATAATAGGTATACAATAATAGTTACAATATAATAGCAATTAGACAATACAAAAGAAAAACTAAACAAAAGTAAAATAATTCTGTAAAGATACTTAATTTCAATTATTATTATTATTATTATTTTACATCGGGATATAGAAAAATATTTAAAGAAAAAATTGTTGTTGCCAGTCAGGTGGCTAGTCACTCCTCAAATTATCCCATGCAAAGCTGTCTTTAATTATATAGTCCACAGTTCTTTCTTGTCTTCCATACTGACAAAGTGGTTCCATTCCAAAGAGCCTACTTTGGTAAGTCTTAAATATGTCGTGGCCAGTATAAATTTGATTAAAAAAATCTTCTCTGTGATTTAATTTAAGTTTGGAGAAAAAAAATCCTTTATTCTGATACATTTATTCGGATTTTCCAAGCATTGACATTTCTTTTTATATGTTCTCTTATCAGCTTATTTAGTTTTATTTATCAGTTTATTTTACTTAGATTTATTATATTACTTGTCTATTACTTGTTTCCTTAATGTTCTTTTTGGTCAGGTAATCGGTCCTTTACTTTCCATATACGCTTTTATCCAAACAAAGTTAATAGCTAGGTCTGAATCGACAATTCTATCTTTCATATTGAATAAAATATTATTTACTTCTCGAGTTACATTACTGTCAATCTAGAATCAGTAATATTATATCACTTTGCCAATTTTATTGCAATAGCAAAATTCTTCGCACAAGAGATTGCTTCAACTTCGGCCATAAAGGCATTTTGCACCATTCGCCGATCTAAATGCATCATTTTCTTGTAATACTAAGCCCGTGCTCCACCTACTCTACCCCCCCCCTCCTCCCATCTTTGAGCCCTCAATATAAATACTATGTTCTGTTTCCATGGTAGTTACAAAATATTTCTATGGATCTACATGCACTTTCCAATGAGCAATATTTTTTTTATAATCGAAATATATCATATTACTTGACATTTTTTAGAAACCTTGATGCCTTTTGCCATTGAATTAGATATAATTTTTTTTGACCAAGTCGATTGGGGGGGGCAGCTACTTAAAACTAGAATTGCCTCCATTGAAACTGTTCTATATGCTTTAATAAGAGCTAGTAAACAAAATATTTGGATCTGGAAGTTTGTTTCTCTGTTTTACTTGTCCCGTAAATTAAATTTCCGAATCATGCATAATGATTTTTTCAAATGCAGTTTTTATTAATTTCTTTCTTTGTCCTTGGAGTATGTTAACAAATAGCTGTCGTAAGTTACCTTATTTATGAATAATTTTCTCTACTTTCGTTATCAGAAAATTGAGATCAGGCAAGAAGATAGATTCGTATCAAGAACAGTTCACAAGTATTTAAATTCCTTTGAGCAACCAATTCTATAACTTAATTTTCAGGAAATGAGAAATATACTTACGAAACTTAAACATAATGTAATGAGATGATTTATTTCAAAAAAATTTCATAATCAAATATTGCCCCATTTTTCCATATTTTTTTGTTGCAAAATTGATATACTATTTTGAACGAAATGATAAGATGCAGTCGCTTTCATCAGCATAATTATTTCATCAGAAAATTTTTATATTTTAGATTGTGGATTTTCCTAAATTTGATTTAAAACTTCATTCAATACAATTAACTAAAGCGCTGGGCCAGAATTAGAGCCTTGTGGAACTTCCTGATTATAATCTCTCAGATTCATGATTTGGCAAACAGTATTGTACTATCTTTGAAAAAAAAACTGTCCTGTTAGTGCCTTTGGCTAAAAACTAGTTTTAATTTTAACATACAAGAGCTATAACTTACTTTCAGAACTCTAAAGTCTGAATTAATTGCTCGCGAAACCAATATATGTTTTTGTATATGGCAACTATATAAAGCAAGCAACTAACTATATATAACATGTAAATAGAATTGTAGATATCAGAGAATAAAATGGAGTCAGATTAACAACGAGTGGATTACACCAGCCTGCAAAAAAAAAAAATTTGTTTGTAAAATTTTAATTGATTTATATCAGCAATGATGATGTCATTCCAAAATGCAAACTAAATTTTATGTAACACGTAAGGATTTTTTACAAATGACGATAGAAAAATTAACAAAATGCAGTATAATGCATACAGTTGCAACTGCAGTTACTATTAACTAAACACAATAATGCTGTTCATTTACAATATTATGATAACTTTTGTGTTTTTCCTGAAGTCAAGAAGCTTCTTTTTCGAGTTTTTCGTTTATGGTCCACATCACTGTCTCTTTTTAAAGACCAACCGTAATCGGCCATCATGTTAACATCCCACCGTGCTTGATATCTGCGTTCCATCTCCTTTATATCCTGGTGGAATCTTTCACCTTGCTCGTCACTCATTTTTCCTAAATTATCTGGGATGTATTCCAAATGTGAGTGGAGGAAGTGAATTTAATGCTCATATTGCACCCCAAAAGATAAGTACGTAATAACTCAGTTACAAGTTCTTTGTAATTTTCTTTTCTCTCATTTCCCCAAAACCTTTCTACGACATCTTTAAATGCAACCCAAGCCTGCTTCTCTATATTTGTCATACATTGTTCAAAATTGGAATCTTTAACTAATTTCTTTATTTGTGTTCCATTAAATACACCTTCTTTAATTTTAGCGCTAGACAATTTTGGGAACTTCGATATAAGATACTCAAAACATTTTCCACTTTTATCCAAAGCTTTCACAAACTGCTTTATGAGTCCCAATTTTATGTGAAGTGGGGGCAATAAAATATTTTGTGGATCTATTAAATATTCATTTAAAATATTCTTCTTACCAGGAATCCATTCTTGTCTCTTCGACCATATCATTTTTATCCAATGACTTTCTCTGTCCCTGCTATCCCATTCACAAATAAAGCACAGAAATTTAGTAGATCCACTTTGTTGCCCGAGAAACAGGCCTATAACCTTTAAGTCACCACATATTGCCCACTTGTGTTCAGTGTATTTTATTTGAGTGAGAAGCATCTCCATACTTTCATGTGTTTCTTTCATGAAAACGGAATGTGCATCTGGAACTGATGCAAGTTTAGATTCGTTAGGAATTTTAGACTCCTCTTTGAGAAATCTATAAATAGTCGCCGAACATTCGGATTATAAGGAATATTATCTTCTAATTCATGTAAGAAACCAGGTATGTCAGCACAATAAACCAAGAAGTTATCAGATTTGAAAAATGATAAAAATTGCTTTTCTCGATTCCTGTACCAACTAAACGGCGTATGTGTCGTTAATAAATTTTTCTCTTTTAACCGAGAGCCTAATAATTTTGCATTTTCTTTAGTTAAACCTAAATCACGAATTAAGTCATTTAATTCGGCTTTATTAAATTTTTCAGGTACTTCATTTTTTACGGTGAAATCCAACTGCCCCCAATGCTTTGAATTTTAAAATAAAAGGTTTTTTTAAATACAATTATAAGTATTTATTCAATATAAATGTATTATTTAATTTCAATGAAGTAAGAGGTTTTCAGAATTTATTTAAACAAATAAACATACATACTTTATTAATTTATCCTATCCAAATCGCAAAAAATCTGTGTATTTTTACTTATTTAAAAAATTTACTTTTCAAAAAAACTGTACGTGATACGTAAAAGATATTATTTTTGAAATAAGCATGCGAAAATACATAAAAAACAACTATTACTTTTAAAACAAGAAATTGTTGCAGGCTGGTGTTATTTCACATTGCGAACCCACATCTTTGAATCTTATTAGAGGAGAAACGACTGAATGAAATGAAATTCGGATAGTCCCAACATGTCCATCAATTTATAGTATTTTGTTCAATTTATAAGAGTGTATCTTGCCATCGAATGGTTTTTATGCATTTTCAATATCCAGGGAGATCATACATGTTATTAGTTTATCCTCTGTAGCTTTCGATATACAGTTTACAATTGCTTCAAGAACCAAAATAATTCTCTTTTTTTCTTAATCCATATTTGTTTTTACTTAATACATTATTAATTTCGAAGAAATGCATAAATCTTTTAATCATTGATTAAAAGATTTATCAAAAATTAAGAAACAATTCTATAAGACCTACTCAGTTACTCAAGTCTTTACCTTTCATGGGTAATAAGATAACTTTAGCAACTTCCAGACAAAGCAGCTATCCACTCTGGCAGTTATCCATTTGTTAAGCACTAATTAATTAATTTAGCAAACCCTTTTTTTTATCAACAATATGAAAGTCGCCATTCCAACCATCGAAACCTGATGACCCGGATAAATTCATTTATTTCAAATCATTAATAGTAAACTGTGGAACTATACTATCTTCTAATTAGAAATACTCACTTATCTCAGGATCTCGAATTTAGGAAATCGATGGCAAATTAAATAATTCTTTCTTTCTTCAACCGTTTGTCTTATGTCTGTCTTCTTTCTTGTATTTTTCTATTTTGTATCTTAATTTATTATCCTTAAAAATACTTTTAACATCTCCTGAATAGTTCCTTAAGGTGACTTTTTCTAAAAGTTTTATGAAATAAAGTCTTTTTGCCTACCTTATTAATTTTTCACTTTTTTTTAAAAAAAATTCTTATTTTGCTATAATACATCTTTTCACTCTTTTCTTAGGATCTCTTGATAGGATAACGTCTTCGTAAAACCCTTACCCTACTACGCATAATTTCCAATTTGCTATTTCACCAGGGAGTTTCATTTTTAATTGCGTTTTATGGTTTCTTAGTATTATTCGACCAAATCATATTAAGCCCTTCATTAAAATTTTTAATTGATGTTTCTACATTTTCTTTAAAAAGATCAGTTTTTTTAAAAAAAATATCAATTAACCTTTTGAGGTTTCTCCTAAAATCTAGTATTTTAATTTCATTGATTTTCCAAATTTTTTCTGGAATAATTATGGCGATGTACGTATTTAGCCATGAATTTATGATCAATTTGCAATTCTTCTGAGTGAATTGCCCAAAATTTTATCTCTTCTCTTGAGATATTCTGGGTAAATGTTATATCAGTCCAACTAGACCCTCTGAAATAATCATAGATTGGCGGCAAATCAGGTTCATTCATTATATCCATTTCTTGACGCCGAATCATTTCAAATATATCCAGCCCTCTCTGAACTGAACCTCGTGATTCCCAAACCAGATTTCTAACATTGTCATCATAGTTTAATAAGATCTCAAATTGTCTATATTTGATTAAAATTCTTTTTATATTTGTAAGCATACATAGTATATCTTCATTTGGGGGAGCAATATACAGATAGTGTAATATATTTTTTTCATAATAAAAATTGAGCATAATTGCAGCTATATCCTTCTTAGTAATTACTATGGCGTAATTAAAGCAGTTATTCAAAATAATTGCTGCCTTTGAGTCATTATTCTCGTAGATACATACCATTATAACTAGTAGAAATACCAGCTTAACTTTGAATGACCTTTAAAAATATAGGACTTTGAAATCCCCATGATATCAATTTCTTCACAAACTTTATCCTTCTCCAATTAGCTAGCTACTGAGGCGGGATTTAAATTCACAACGAACATGAGGAGAACTATTGAACTTGAATACTTTGACTTCTATAATTACTCCTTTCCTTTACACAAATTCCAGTTTCAGTAAATAAGTTTCACAATTCAAAGTTTTAGGGTTATGAATTAATAAAGTTTCCTAAATTCTCTTATTTACGCCTACATAATTTTTTCAACATGCTTCTTAATGATTTTCTTTTCCACAATTTAAACAAATCTGCTTATCCTGCTTATAGGATCAATTTTTAACTGACTGGCCGAATTTATAGCAATTAAAACATTGTCCTGGTTTCGTATATTTTCATATATTCATTTAATCGATAAGAACCAAAATTAATTTTTCCACATTTCATGGATGCTGGAGCTAATGATATTATCCAAGTTGCTCCTCTAGTCAATTTCATCAAATATTCCTGATTTATATCGCTATTTGTAAGCATTTCATTCTGTTTCTTTAACTGTTTTAGAGCAGAATCAATTTCCATATTTTCCTATGCCTAATACAATGGATGCCTATTTTACAATGGAATGGTACAAGTTTAAACTATTAATACAAAATTTTATTAGCAAAATTCTAAAAAAAATGAGAAATCATCACAAGGATGGTTTATAACTCTGTATGGATGTAATGTCAGTATTAAAATAATAATAATGGAAAAGAATAATCTAAAGCTTAAAACAAATCATAGTTTGAAAAAAAATTGCCCATAAAACATTGAATATAATTATCCAATAAAGCAATATAGGACTTGAATATTATCAGTAAAGTATAGTGATAAAAGGAATTTTATTTATGCTGGAAAATAAATAAAGCATTAAGAAAATTAAAACTCTTCAAAAATGAATAAAATTTATCACGTTCACAATTCTCACTTAACCATGTAAATATATGGCTCCAAATACATCGACAAATACAAAAAAAAAAAAAAAAAAAATAAGGGGAGGAACAACTTTTTTAACACTGCGTTTTCTGACGCAGAAAGGTTTTACTTACAAAGAAAACATAAACATATTTTACTCTAAAACTAACTTTTCCAACTCACATAATTAATTGATCAAACTAAATAAATTGTACGTTTATTAAGAGTATAGATAAGATCACTAATAAAGTAGAAAATATAGAAAAGCTTTAACTGCTTATTTTTGCTGTGTGTAGCTTGCTAAAAGTTAAGGAAATATTTTTGTTAAAATTAACTTTCCTCATAAAAATACTAATCTAGTATTAGTAATTTTTTTTAGAAAATATATAAATGGTTATGAATTTTAATAAAAAAGATACAATAGGTTTAAATTACATTTATTTTTTATATAAGGCAATAATCTTGAAATAGATGATGAATAGAATGTGTGCCTATATGTAGCCTAAACATTCTCGCTTTTTTATGATGAGCGTAAACTTATGGAGGATAAAATTAATACACATATTAATATATATTATTGTGTTAATGAATGCATACAGGAAAAAGATTAGTTTACTCCATTAGGAAAAAGATTTAGTTTTCAAAGCAAATTCTATTGTTTTATAAATGCCACGACATTTATTCTTATAAGAAAGGTCTTATTCTCAAAAGTTTTGAAGTTTAGAATTCGATTTATAGATGGATACAGAAATCACTGTAAAAATATGATTAAAAATAACTAAGATTCTGGCAAATGGACCTTCATTGAAACCAAAGTGTATTTTTTAAATTGAAAAGCATTATTTAACTACATAAGATATGATAGAAATACATAACAAGTAATAAAAAAAAATATTCAATTCCTACTTAGGTCAACAACGAAAAATTTTATTCTAGTTACTTTTTATTAAATAATTATAAAAAATTAAGTATTAAAAAATTGATTTTCGCAAGAATTGAATACGTATTCTTCACCTTACATGTAAATACAGTAGAACATAATTCATTGAAATATTCATAAAGTCTCGATGTCGAATTTATTGACGATTTATATACTTAATAATTTGTGTAATTTGTTAACAAAGAGGATATGAGTTGCATACTTTGTAAATAAAAAGGCCATTTTGTAAATCCTTCCACTTTTAATCTGAATGTTGATGGTTTACAGAAAGACTAACTTTTATATAAATTTGTTATCATTTTACAATATTTTCTTTTGCATAAAGTAAAAATTTATATTCATAAAAATTTATTCTTTAAAGAATTTAATTTAGAGTGTACTTCTCAACATTTTTCTAAATGGAGATGGCTAAAAGTTTTAGTTTAAAGAAAAGATTCAAGATACAATTCAATCTACGATACTTTGTGTATGATCCTGTTTGTTAAATTTATAGTTTTACAAACTTGAGCTACAATTTGTTGAGAAGAAAGTACATAGATTGCCAATATCATACAATAATCTTAATGGATTCTGTTCTTAAATAATATTATTGTAAGTTAAAAATTATAATTTAAATCTATCTTATCTATTCTTATAATAAAGCTCAATGTCTGCGTGTGTGTGTGCGCGTTGGAGTTCTACAGGCCAGACTATTTGATAAACAGATCCCGAATTTGGCACCTATATATATCTTGAAGGCCGGAAACTTGCACATTGGAGAGATTATTTTTGAATTTTTAATTAATTAAAAATTAAAGGAAATTTTGGCATTTTCCCGCTATAACTACCGAAAATCATATAGCACCATATTGATTTTAATATCATATTGAAGTTCAAAAAAATTATCTGTTCAATGAAACTAATGTTTTAACCAAGAAATTAAATTTCTGTTTTTAATAAATTTTTAAAAAATGATGTAATCATATTTTTCAGCAATTCCTGTTGCTCAAAGTAAACATTAAATTTTAACTGCTTGAGCACGTCCCGCGTGCATGGAAAAAAAGATTAGCTTTTATGAACGAGTTGCCATCTTATTGAAAAAATCTCAAATTAAAAAATAATTTTAATATTACAATAAATCTAAAAAGGTGTAATTTTCAGCACGTGCCTCTGTGAAATGAAATAAATAAGAAATATAACATTTTCCAAAAAATAAATGAAAGATAAATTTTTCTAAGATCTTTTTTAATACCTACATTATTAATTCAATAAATCAAATCTATGGGAAACATGGTTTAATATATATATCCTTATAATTAATGGTTAAAAACTAATTTGTAATAATAGAAATGTAAACCTTTAATAATAATAATAATAAAAACATATGCGTGGTCCAAATACAGTAAATATTTATATTATATGTAACTTGAGTAAATAAATGCGTTAATAAATGAGGAATGTTTAACTTTTATCTAGATCCTCTGCTCTGTGAGTTATATTTAACAAAATATTCTTGAGAAACTAATATTTTAAATGAAGAGTTGCACTCCAATCAACGAAATTAGTCTCTAAAACTGTCTTATTTATGAATATTTGAATACCATTCTTGTATAAAAACGGGGGATTTTTGACCACTTCATCGAGCGTCTCAAAGATGATTCCCCAATCAACTCTCAAGACTGATTGGCCTAAAATTATGAAAACGTTGATTGGTCTAAACTATTCTATTCAAAATTTGATAAATCGATCAGATTTGATGACAGAAGATAGAAAGGTTCATTTATTTATTTAAAAGTTGAAGTGTCAAAGATATTTCGCATAATATGATTCCTAAGGATTAAATGACTGTGTAAAATTTAGAATTCATTTTTTGAAGTATATTTATAGATCGAAATAAATTAAAATATTATTATTACCATCATTTAAATCCTTCTGAAATAAAAAATAAAAAATGAATTTTATGATGAATCTGAGAATTTTTGTTGAGATATTACATAAATTATGAAATATATTCTGTAGTGCACATAAGAATAAAATGCTGCACGATTCTGTTTTCAGTACTCATATTAAAAAAAAAATGCTTGGTTTCAGTAAAAAATGTTTTTATATTAATTGTGGTTTAATAACTTCCAATTTAATTTAAAGTAGAAATTTTATTGAAGCTGAAGTTACATAACATATTTAATTAAAAATTTTAATGCACATTAAAATTGGCGAACGCTGGTCACCAAAGGCGGCTAGTCTTATAAATAAAATAATTGCAGCAATTTTCTATCAATATTACTTTTTAAAACGAATGAAATTCCTTTCAAGTTAATGCTCTTAAATATTTTCTATATTTAGTTTTGAAATTCTTGCTTGAGCTAGCACGATAGAAGATAAATATCGGAAAATCGAAATTGCTGTTAATTTAAAGGTGAGACTTAAGAATATTGAAGGAAAATTCATTGGATAATGTACTGCTCATCTGCATAATGAAATGTTCATTATTTGTTATAACAACAAGATATAAAGAGATTTCCCTAATAATCCATGCAATGTTGGTTAGAAGTTCTTTAAAGTATATCGTAATTTTAATACAATGTTTTGAATCTAGTTCTGAAAATGCATCATACTCATGTGAGTTAAAGAGGTAGAATCTATTCTGTCACCAATATTGCTGCTTTACATATACATGCAGCTCAAGGCCACATTCATGATATTTATTACTGTTATTATTACTGTTACTTATTACTGTTATTTTATGTAATGTATTTTGGTTGAATAAAATGATGTAATAATGCTAAAATCACGATAAAATATTTTAATTCATGATCATAAATAGTAGGTTAATTTTTTATAAATAATGAATGTTTCTGAATATTTCAAAATACATCTCAAAATAATATTTATATTTAATAATAAATATAAATTAATTCATAATACAATTCATAGTTCTACAATGTACTATGACAATATACTGATTATGGCTGTGGTGGGGGCTGAATTTTATACTTGCCTTTCTAAAACGCAAAATTCAAAATATTAAGAGTTCTAACTCCCAAATCTTGTGTAAATACATTTATTGCAACTTGCACAAACATATTTATTTATTGTATTTTATTCATATATATATGTATACAAATTCATTTTATTCGCGTTCATAAAATAATTACATTTTAATCCCTTGAATTCAAACTTCACTCAAAGCTTTGGCTAAAAGTTGTTGGAAGCTTTGGCTAAAAGTTGTTGGAAGCTTTGGCTTTTCATATTTTCTAGAGTCTATTTTCTCTAACTTTAATTAGTCAACATTAAGAAGCAAATCCCTTGAAAATCAGGCTACTTAAATAAATGATTACTAAGCTAGATTTCGATGAAATACCATCTTTGTAATTATGAAAGCTCATGTTTTATTTTTCTGATTTCTGACTTCCTCTGATAAATGTTTTGTTTGAGTTCCAAGTCATGACAAAAGAAAATTTGCTGAATGTGGTGCATTTTGCTTAATAAAAGAAGAAAAAAGTTATGTATGAAAATGCAGTGTTTTCACCCCAAACACTATAATAATGTGAATTGGAACATACTGATTTAAAAGTTGTCTAAGGAATAAAAAGAAGATATAAATCAAAAGATATACCACTTCAAGTGCAAGTAGAAAGTGCGTAAGTTGAGTGTTGACAATATATCAAGTAAATGCTTGCAAGTAGAGATTAGAATAGAGTTTAGTAAAATTATTAGATAAGTATTATGGTGATAATAATAGAAATTAAGAAACAAATTATGCGAAAGATAAAAGTGCATACTTTGAAATTAAAAAAAAAAACTACATTAAAAATTTTTAAAGAAAAAGAAGCTAGAAAAGATGACATAGAAAAATCTATTTTATTTTTATTTATTATATCTTTCCCTTTTTGATTTGGACTTATATGTGTATGGATATTATGTGTATAAATATGACTCCATTTAATTTTAAGTTAAAAAGACATTTATTTCCTACAAACATTAAAGATAGGTTAATTCAAAATATTTACTTTCAACAACTACAACATATGCTCATCTTTCGGTGGAAAAATGAATTCCACTTAGAAAAGTATGTTTATTTAGATATAATGCAGTTATCTAGACAATTTTTGATATCTGCAGGGAAATTGTGCCTCTTTGCAAAAAGGCCATGTTACATGAAGTGAAACAGTAGTCTGAAAGTGCAACATCTGGTGAATAGGGCGAATGAAATAACGCAGTCCAGTAAAGGGAGAGATTCTGCGGTTTCTTTCATTGGTTTAGCAACATGTGGGTGAATATTAATGCACTGGAATGTAATCTTGTTATGTTTCCCGTCATATTGTGCGTTTTTTCTTCAGTGCTTTGTTGAAATTGATTAACTTGTATTGCTCTCCATTGATAGTTTGATTGGGGTGGCAACAGCTCCTATTATTCATCTTGCTCTTTGTCGCGTGTATTGAAATTATCATTTTTAAATCACTGAAACAACTCTTTGCAAGTTGCATTCGATGAGGTATACTTACTCTACATATCCAACAGCATCCGACGTGTTTTTAATGGAGTTTTCATTGCAATGAAATAACGTAAATAATTTTCCACAATGCTGTTGTTTTTCAGAAACCTCGACATGTTTTCTTTGCTCAAAATATTTAGCCAGAGGTCATAGACTAATTTTTGAAGGCTATTGTCAAACCTGACAAATACAACATTCCCGATTTATTTACAGACAAGTAATACAATTAATGTCCAACAGTGAGAACTCGGAAATTTTGTCATTAGAACCATAAAATTTAAAAAAATGAGCGAATTAATTTATTCATTTCTTTACGTTTCTTAAAATGATTCATCGACGGCGAATTGGTGAAAACTTCGTTACCTTAGGGAATGCTTCCTCTTTTGAGTGAAATAAAAGAAGTGAGTGAAATGAAAGAAATTAAATCATTCATTCATTTTGTTAAATCATTCATTCAAATTTATTTTTGAAGCATTATTTCAGCGGAACGCATCTAATTTGGTGAATAGAATAATCTTCTCAAAGGAGTTGATTATCCAATCAAAAATCAGTCAACCAATCTTGAAATATTTAATTTCATCTTGTCATACATCACCCAATTGCATCAAGAATTTTTTTTTGTCTTTGAAAATGTTCAGTGCTTTATGAAATTGAATTGAAATGATGTGAATGCTTATTACATGATTATAAACGAGCACATGATTGGTATAATGTAAGTGCTCATCGCATGAGCACTCGAATAACATGATCGATCATCACATGAGCATGAACTGATTTGATTATTTTATATTTCTTTGATATTTTCCATAATAACACAAATTGTTGAAATAAGTTATTATTCAATAGGTCTGATATTGTGATTCCTGTAATTTTATTACAATTATTTACTTTTTTTGATAAAATTTGATATTTAATTAATTTGAATTTCTGTCACGATTTTGTAAACATATATATAAAAAATATTTTTATAATTACTGGTTAAGATTACACTTTAGATTTTTATTGACTTGTTAATGCACCTCACTGATGTTATTTGGATAGATTTGGATTAATCAAATGGATAATAGTTTTTTTGTGTCATATACTTAAAACCGATATTATAAAAATGAAAAACTACTTAGGTTGAATTTAAAATAAAGTTTAAAGTAAAAAGAACTGAGAATTGACGAAATTTCATTGGAATTTATTTGCTTTTAAATTTATGGGTGTTTGAATGAATAAATTAGAATGCTTAATATTTATTGTGGATATTTACAAATTTAACAAAAGAATTGAAAAATGTATTTACCTTTAGACTTCAGCTTCTAGACGAGAAAAATATCTACCGGAAAACAATAAGTATCTTGATATCAATAATAAGCATTATATTCATATACTATAAACCTTTGACGTGAGATGGTGAATTTATATCTGTAAATTATTTTTTCATTCTTTGTTGTACCGTCATCCTCGGTGGCATCACGAGTACATGGAAGAAAAGTTCTCAGTTAAGTGTACATATTCTTACTTCCGTGGTGGATTAAGTAAAACTGTAAGATAGAGTTACAACACCAGAACCATTCTCCGTGGAAGAGTACTATAACCAGCGATGGTTTTAATTTCTCGTCTCAACCTCAGTTTCTTATTTCAGTATTGTCGCAACGATAGTTATGCAGATAACCATCTACTTCGGCAAAGTGAGAGTAATTTCTTTGTGATTACGTGATTTACTACTTAGATTCCAGTTAAAAGGGCAGACAAGGTTTTGATGGAAAACTAATTTATATGTAAGAGGGTTATTGATAGATATAATAATGGGTCGAGTTCTTTCACTTCGATAATGGGTCATACCTACTAATGAAAGAGGGCTGAATCATGATATGAAAATAAGACTAGTGTTCCAGTCCTAGGTTTTAAGTCTTCTCTCTGCTCCAATTGTCATTCAGATCTCTGTAAACTCATGCGAGGTAGAGGGCAACTTATTACTGGTTATACTCGGTGGTGATATTTCTAAAAAAATGTCCAATTAAGTACAAATGTTAAGATTAAAACTATTTAAAAGATTTTTTTAAAAAATAGCAGTTTATCTTGCAATGTTATGTCTTGAAGTTTTATTTTATAAAAAGTTCTCCAATAATTATTTGTAAATCAGGAATACAACATTATATAAAATTTAAGAAGTAATCAGTAGAATGTAATTATTTTGAATTATGTTCTGGTATACGGGAATCTTAAAATTTATGCCTTAATAATTTATATGATAATTATAAAAAATGTACTAATGATTATATATATCAAATTTCAGATTTAATCTGTAGATTAAATTATTTTGAATTAACTACCTTATGCAGGAATCTTAATTTTAAGCCGTAATAATTTATATGATAATTATAGAAATGTTTATGAATGATAAAATATATGTATATATATTACTGAAGCATATAAAGACAAAATTTAAAAAAAAAACCGTTGTCATGTTTTTGATGAGAATATTATATCAGAGAAGAAGATGAAACATACATTTATATTGCATAACTATTTTATATAAATATTTGGTTTGATAGGTACTGAATTCCCTTACAGAATTCAGCAACTAAATTTCAAGATTTTACACAAATCATATGTTGATGAAATTGAAGTTTATTTTATCCATTTGCATATATTAATTGGATTTGAATTAGAAATTATTTTATATCAAAAAACAATTTGATAAAATGAATCTAATGTTTGCAATG
Source organism: Argiope bruennichi (assembly GCF_947563725.1). NCBI lineage: Eukaryota > Metazoa > Arthropoda > Arachnida > Araneae > Araneidae > Argiope > Argiope bruennichi. The sequence continues at coordinate 79,179,523 of NC_079152.1, forward strand.
CCCTTTTAGTCTCTATCTACTTTTAATTACATTGGGGGAATATAGTTGAAAACTGCTTTCTCTGCCTTAGTATTAATGCAAATTTTACTAAAACTTTTTAAATAAAAGTACTGTAGCTCATTACAGGGGAAGCTAAATTTTATTAATTTTTCCTTATATAATAATGCTTGTTGAAGTAAATCTTTTGTCAATGAAATAACAGAACTTATATTTCTCGGGGTCTGTTGAAATTAACATTATAAAAGTGTAAAAATAAATGTTCACTTTAGTAACGGAAGGATTCTAGTGATGTCACAAGGGCAAACATTAATTTGGTATTTCCATTAATGTTAAATATTGTTGATAACGAAGAAATAAAAAAAAAATGCTTGTGGAACTGCAACTGAGAATCGTACCTGCGTTAAATAAAGCTACAAGATGAAGCAATTTTTTACTATTCTTAGTTGGTAATGATAATGCAAACTTTTGTCTAAAATGAATAATATTTTATTTTGAACTTTATTTTTAAGCCTTTTTTGCTGTAATTAGACTGCACAAATTGATTTTTTTCTTAAATAAAGCTATTATGATTAAAATTTTTTTGTTTCACAGGCAGTGGATGTTATGATTTAATTCATTAAATTCTGATTAATAATATACTGTTTAGTCACTTATTTTTTACTTTTATTAAAGGCTTAACAATCCTATGTGCTGCATATTTCAATGAAAAAATGTTCCTAGAAGCCCAAAACTATTTTACTTGAATTGGTGTTGCAAAATTTACCACCCAACAAATAACGCCATTACACATAATGATAGACACACAATATCTGTTACCATATCTGCAAAATTTCAAGTATACTTGCCATAATATTAATTTTGGTGATGCATAATATCGTAGCATCATACATTTAATTGCAGCAACTATCTATCAAAAGATAAGACAAGAAAGAAAATAAACATTGCAGGCGGAAATTAAGCCAAATATATAATTAACTTGAAGAAAATGTTTGGAAAATATAAGAAAAAATATATATTTACACTGAAAAGGTGAGTTAAATAAATTTATATGCATTCATCAGTTACAATAGCAAGATCTTAAATAAATGTTTGCAAATCGTACATTCAAAAGGAGTGAAAGGAGAAATTTGTGTCAGATATCTAAGAATTATCCATATTTTCATATGAATTCTTCTTTCATTAGTAGCACCAAATTTTTCAATATTTCTAATATTTCCCCGAATTTAAATTAATTTGGATAAAATGCCGTAAATAAAAACAATGTTATTAGATTTATTTTTGATAATAGACCAAAAATTATGCATTTCTCTTTTATATTCATCATTTTCTTTAATAAATAAATATTTTTATCGGTTATTATTGAAAATAATTTTAGCTAGGAAATGTAATAATAAGGGATGTAAGGATGCAATTTCATAAATCAAGCGAGAAGTTTATTGTTTCATTGTGGAGAAGTTTATGAATTGTTTTAACAATATGGAAAACCACAGAAATATATTGATACATTACAAATTTTCCTGGAATGATCGTCAAAATATAAAATTAATAAAGATATTAAATACTCTGAAATATAAAGTATATTTATGATTTTACAAGTATTGTGGGAGCTCAAGAAGACATGACAGTTTATTCAAAAAAACATAATGTTGGTATTCCTTATTTTGAGAAAGGCATTTTACTGCAAAGGAAGCAAAAGCAGGCCGAGACAGTTCTGAAGAATCTAAATTAAATAGTTTTTGATAAGACTGTCAAATACCACCGCTTCGAACATGAATGAAAAGTAAATAAAGTTCTTTCAGAAACGAAAATAAACAACGTTTTGGAAAATAATTTCTTGAATGCGCTTGTTGCAGCAAGCTACTAAATGAGATTTATACAGGAAATATGTTTCCGACATTTGTTATTTGTTTACTGTTACTTTCTGATTTCTCTAAATAAAAAGTAATATTTGAATTTAAAATATTTTGACTGTAAGCACAAATACTGAAAGTTATATCGCGTCTTGAAATATCTATCAACTTGTTATTTCAGCATTTAAATTAAAATAACAGAACTATTGCTGTTTAAAATAACGTTTATATTTATATCAATCATTAATTTTTTTTTTATTTAAAAAAGTAATGGAAATATTATTTGTTTTGGTTTCATTAAACGCTGAATTGCCGGGTCTTTGTATTTTAGTTAGTAAAATTAAGTTATTATAAAAAAAAGTATTTCTTCGCATATAAATAAGTATTTATAAGCATATAAAATAACAAAATCTAAACAAAAACTCGATTTTTTTAATATTATGAATATACTCTTTAATTTTTAGACTAATTTTTTTAAATCCAAATGTGATGAGCATTTGATGAGCATTTTCCTGCATCAGAAAGGGAAATATAAGAATTTTAAAAGTTTTTCAATAAAAGAAAACACTAGTTATAACCTCCAAGAATAATCCGATCCCTTAAAGTTTCCTCACATACTCTCAGTAAAGGGCATATTCCCCTTCATACCTTATTTCGCATAAAATTGTAGACCTTGGGAAAACCTTGCATGGCATTGGTGAAGGATAGTTAAGAAATAAGAATTGCTGGCTTGAATCTATTACTTTTACTGCAATTATCGCTATAATATGTATTTTGGCCATTTTTTTGCTGACTGTCTTTCATCCATTTTTGACACAAAACTGCAGTTGTAGTTACAATAAAGCATATCTAATTTCTAAGTCACTGCATTTATTGCGTTTACATGCATGGGAGCCGGCGTCCTGGCATAGGGGTAGCGCGTCTTCACCCTGATCTGGGCGTCCTGGGTTCGAGTCCAGGTTCGGGCATGGTTGTTCTTCATGTGTTCTATCTGGGAGATGTGTGAATGTGCCCCCCTGTAAAAAGGGGTTGTGCAAGCGAATGTGATGCGTGAGTAGCTAAGACGTACTCTTGGCCCTAGTTGGCGCTACTAAAACAAGAAACGCTCCCTTGGCTCAAAATCGCTGACTTCGTCAGCGAGCTTGTCCATGGCAAGTGCCATTATAAACAATAATATGCATGCGAAAGTACATATGGGCAGATGGTCAATTATTTGAAGGATTTCATTCAAACTGGATAAGTATTTATATTTTACTCACTAATATGCGAATAATCAGACACACAGACTACCAGTGAATGGATTTTTTTCAAAATTTGATAGAAATTCTAGAAATAGAAATGATTTTTTCTGCTTATATCAATTCTCATCCGTAATGTAGTTGCAAGAGGTTTCGAGCTATCATGCTAATAGACAGGTAGGCAGACGGACGGACATAATGACAAAAGATTTTTACTGAACCCTGGGAATTCTGAAATGTGATGATTCATTAAAATATCGAGTTCGAACTTTTCGGCAATTAAAATGCTTTTACTACACTTCGTATAAAAAAATGAAAACAATTTTTTTTTGATTTAGTAAAAAAAAAAAATTAACCGTTTACAAAATTTATTATGTCAAAGAAGAATATTATTCATTTAAATTTGTCAAATCATGGTTTAAACGACGCTTCTATACATAACATGAATATTTCAAGTGCAAGATCCGTATTTAATTAAAATTTAGTAAAAAAAAATTGAAAAGTAAAGCGCTTATATAAAATCACGTTTGATCCAAAATGACACTAAATTTAATAACTAGTCCAGAAAATAATGTAGAAAAGAGTAATTAGTTTTTAATGTAATTTATTATTAAAAATATTTATTTTGAGAAAGTCTTAATCAAATTTACATATTAACACAAATTATTGTCGTATCAAATTTCTGACATATTTTAAATTTTCAAAATATTTCAGTTTAATTTATTTTTTATTAAACTTTAAGGGGTATAATCATATAGTACGTTTATTTCTATTCCAGCATATATCACAAGTCGTATATTATGAAAATATGCCTGAAATATAATAATTGCACATGCATGGAATATAATAGACTTGATGCATGGATTATAATAGACTTGAAATAGATGTGATTGTTTACGCTTTGCAATAATTTGAGATATTGTTTTGAAAAATTTTCTTCTCTTATCTTTATTAACATTAACTATAAGGATAAGTTTGCCAGAAGATTCGTTAATTTTTATTATGCTTCACGAGCAAACAGTTATTTTTCCGAAAGTCATCAAAATATTCATAATCAGAAGCGTAGTGGGCGTCATACTTAATAAATAAAGTATGATTAATTGCGTAAAGCATCCGCCTGATTATAGCGAAATTCAGCAGTTGTTTACCGTAATTACCCATTTTCTGGTAATTTGAAATTCTTAGCAAGTACTTGTTCCAAAAAATTGCATGTACAGCAGGTTTTAAAGCAGCTAATACTCCAGATAATATAAAAGATACTCTAGATCACATAACTGCTCACTATCCCAGGCGGTTAAGTGGTAAAACAGAAATGATGAAGAGGCATATATCTCAATTCTGATGGTAGCTCTGTCTGTTCCTTCTAACCGATGGTAATTGAAATTTAACATTTGAATTCATTTTTATTAAATTCTTATTGTTTACGAGCATAGGAAACTTATTTTATGCATAAGACTCGAGGATCGCAGAAATTATCTTAAAAATCTGTATCTTAAGCATTATTTCTCATATTAAAATCTTAGTCTTGGTAGCTCTATGTGTTCCTTACGACCGCTGATAATTAAAATTTAACATTGGAATTCATTTTTTATAAATTCTTATTGTTTGCGAGAATAGGAAAACATTTTATCGATAAGATTCGAGGATCACAGAAAATATCTTAAAAATCTGTATATTAAATTTTGTTTTCTCACATTAAAGTCTTAGTTAAGGATACAAATTATAAACTTACAGTGCCATATTTAGATAGTTGTACTATGCATAACATTAATATATAGTTGTATATAAAGATAATATAATATAGTAATCTATATTTATATAAAGATCAATGTGTGTGTGTGTGTGTGTTGGCGCTCTACAGGCCAGACCGTTTGGCCTACAGCTACCAAATTTGGTACATGTATACCTTGGAGGTCGGGAATGTGCACCTGGGGTCCCTTTTTTCTTGAATTTTTAATTAGAATTTTAATTATTAATTAAAAAATAATTTTACCGTCAAAAAATCCTTTAATTTTCCCCACCGCCAAATGAGTAAGGCTTCAGATTTTTCATCCACTCTAATAAGGCTAGGCTTAAGATTTTTCGGCCGATTATTTCAAACGATTCTCTTTATTTTTTTTAATGTTTCATGCATTTAAAATTAAACATTGTTAATTAATCGATCTTTCAGATTCATTCTGAAATACTTTTGAATTAAAATAAAACAGAATAAAGTTAATTAAAAATTGCTAATCTGCATAGCATTACACCAACTGGAGTAGAAAAATTCACGCATTTGCGTTACCGTAACTGGAGTTGAAAACTCACTAAAAAATTCACTGCATGCGCATTGTGTTCTGATTGTTGACAATCATTAACAATGGATGCGGACTGGATTTAAATTATTTTTAAATTAGTTGCATGCTTTTGTAACTAAATTGCATTTATGTTAGTTATATATTTTTTGTATATGCTTAGTTTTAAGTGCATCGTTTTTTAAGTAGTTTTTTTTAACCTGTTTTCAACCGATTATTTTAAACGATTCGTTTTATTTTCTTAGTGTTTTATGTATTTAAAATTAAACATTGTTAATTAATCGATCTGGTCATGATGAATCTGAGAAAATGTTGTTGACAAATTCTTGAAATATTACATAAATTAAGAAAGATATTCTTTAGGGCCCATAAAGTTTAAACGCTCAGTGACTCTGTTTTCAGTAATCATATTACAAAAAAATACTTTGTTTCAGTAAAAAAAATATTATATTAATTGCAGATTAATCCTTTCCACTTTAATTTAAAATATAAATTCTACGGGAGCTAACAGAAAATTAGAGAGATACATAATACGTTATGACCGAAGTCCTTTATAATATTATGAGTGAATTAATTATATGACTATCAAAAGGTGAAGTTTTAAAATATTTTTATGAAAAAGCTATTAAAGTAGGAATTGCATAAAATGTTTAATTATTAAAATTTTAATGAACATTAAGATTGGCGAACCGGCTGGTCGCCCGGCATAAATCATTAGTTGCATAATAAACAAAACTAAATTTCTGAATTAATTTTCCTTATGATTAGTTTCATACTTGAGAGATATTTGGAAAATTCATTTGGACAATGCAATGCTTCTAAACAGAACTAACTTCTATTAACTAAATTTAGATAATAGAAATTACGCAAAAATGATGTAATCTAAGCGCAAGTCAGACATGATTGAAGTGCAAATTTATAATAATATGCTAATCAAATTCGGGATTGCATTTCATTTGGTACTGGTTTACGTCTTATCAAAATGGGAAGTTTAAATGATAATTACTTTCATAAAATAAACGTCATATGCTTTATTACTAGACTGAAATAGGAAACTTAGTATTTTCAACTGAATAATTGTAATGTTAAGATAATATATATGATGCATTTTAAATTTTTTATACTCAATCAATAAAAAAATTTAAAAATCATACAGGAATTTTTATGAAAAGCCATATTTATTGTTCGTATTTTCATGAAAATAATATAAATAAGGCTTTTTATATTTTGTTTATTCTTATAATTGGGATTCATAAAAAATAATAAATTTTAACATAATTGTTATTAAATATTAATATAATTATATAATTGATATAATAATAATTAAATATAATTACTATTATATATAAATGTAATTAAATATTAATAATAATTAATTTTAATATAATTGATTATTTTTATCCGATTTTTCCTGAGTCCGATATAGATTGTAATTCATACTGACATTAATATGCTATAATTAAGTTACAACTAACTCTATTATCTTAATAGATTATTTAATGAAATATGTTGCACAGTTGTGATTCTAATGAAACTCATTAGTATAAAAAATCATTTTCATAATCGAAACAATATCTTAATTAGCTCCTATAATTTATTCACTTTTTTTAAAAAATTAAATAAGTAAAAAATATACAACCACGGCTGAATCTTAAGGAAAAAAATATTTCATTATATAAATATACATAACAATCTCAAACTTAACTTTTATTGATTAAATTTATTCGATGTTGCGTTCTGAAAGTTTCATTATTCTTTCTGTAAGTGCATTAAAAATTGTTTTAAAAGGAACATATTATCACTTCAAAAGAATAAAACAGCCTAAAACAGTTAAAAAGATCTGGAAAATACGAAAGTCTCGTTTTTGCACCATTTACATTTTAAATACTTTTATAATATTCAATAAAATGCTTTGGATGCATATCCTTGATATAAGTTTCTGCATACAATATGGAATTAATGATTTTACTTACTTAATATTATATTCATCTTAATAATCATCAGCTAATAATATGATAAATTAAATCATTTTATTCTGCTTAAAATTTACATTATTTAAATAGCTTCAGATCTTGGAGCTATTTAAAGAAGAATGGAAAAATAACCTATATCGCCCAAGTTTCTCCATCTTGAAATATTCTGAATTTTTGGTACATTTTCTAGAAAGCGTCGAATGGATTGTCAGCGCTACGCAGTTTTATAAGTAAAACCGTCCTCCATTTGCTGTCTGAAATATAAAATCTAACAGCATTTGAGAAAAAATAACTGATGCAAATATAGCTAGATTCTTCTTTTGCACAACTCTTCTTCGAAACTTTACCTTCTTTAACCTACTTATTTTCAAAAATTCAGGTGCGGATGCTAATTTTTTATTTTTATATTAACTTTTCTGCGTTTGCTACTTACATTTAACACGGACTGTAGCAATATCATGAATATTTATCTGAATGGCAGAAATCTTTCTGGCATAAACTTTAATACTTTTTTTTTCAAGACGAATCGATCTGAGGTGATGTTATAAAAATATCCAGCAGAGTTCCATTTTATGTTCAGAAATCTTACAGAATAGTGCAATTTCTTATTTTATAGGACAACCTCCATTTTTTTACTATTTTTTTTATCAAAATTTTCTTAATAATTTTGTATCATATCCTTGATATATATTGAAAGAAAAAAGATTCATTTTTAGGACACAAATTTTTTAAATTATGTATAATTGTTAATATTTTCTTTGTTAAAAAAAGTATAATTCCATAGTTTACATCGATCAAATTTTGTTTTCAAATAAGCTTCGATGGTTTTTAAAGTTTTTATTTCAAAAAAACTTTTAAATTTATTTCTTTCAATTTAATGCTTTTTTAATTATTTTAAATTTTTACAAAAAATAAAGCTGTAATACTTCATAAGTTTGAACTTTTTAAAATTAATTATTTATTGTACACAAAATGGCTGTCAACACTGATTTGAACATTTTCAATTGACCAATTCTTAAAAATTGTGGAGCTCATCCTTAAATAGCAATGTTTTAAAGTAGAATATTATTCAATTACTTGATCATGATGATGATGTCTTGTCCGCGTTACCACGGAAAGGGGGTGCAGTAGATTCTGAGGGTAAAGACCCCTGAGCCCCCGAATGCAGAAGTCTGACTTCTAGCTCATATGAAGATGAAACTCGCACATTCGCTTGCACAACCCCTTTTAACAGGGGGGCACATTCACACACACCTCACAGATAGAACACAGATTGAGAACATCCATGCCCGAACCGGGATTCGAACCTGGGACTCCCAGATCACGGGGAAGAGACACTACCCCTATGCCAGGACACCTACATTCAATTACTTTTAAGTAAGAATAAAAATTTTCACGTTGTCTTTTTATGATGTATTATCATCTATTTACTCGCTTTATTATAGTATAGACGCTCGAATAGCTGAAGACATCACAGTTCTTTAGTTATATTGCTATATGGGGGGGCACATGGGGGGACACGATTTGCTCAATGCAAATCTGCTATGCCAAATAACATTTATAATCGTTCATAATAAAAATAGGAAATGTTGCTCATTGTTTTCAATCTATAGATTTTTATCCGTAAATAACTTCATTATATGGAACTTCAATACATCTAATAGTTTAAAATAAACGAACATCATTTTCTTGGGGGATATCTGCATTGTTTATCGTAGCTTAATAGTTTGCAGTCGAAATATCCCAGATAAGTTTCGCTAATGAAGTTGGTTTCTGCTATAACTTTTTTGAAGTATGGTTCTGCACATGCTGGTATTCATCGTAATTTAACTCAACCTCAGTTTCTACAGCAAAGTGCAATTCCTAAAACATGCATAAATTTCATTTACTTACTTAACAGATTAACGATAATATGACTTCCTTTCCATGTTTGAATGTATAGAATCTTTATTCTTACTTCTTGATACTTATTCGAATAATTTTCGGAAGCCTTTTTCATTATTTCCCATTAAATCCAATGTGAAAGAAATTGCTTTGTTAAAATTTTATATGAAATCTGTTTCGTGTCGTTTGTGAACTTTTTTATTTATTATCTATCTGTGAAAATTAAAATTGTGTTTGTCTTCAGTGCTGAACTTGTTATACTTTTGGGACTTTTTTCTCTTGATGCAAATAAGATTTTTATTTTCCGAATCAGTGTTTTTGAAGGTGTTGATGTCTTTACGAATAATTTCAAAACTGAATATTATGCCAAATTTTCTTAATGTTTACTCATAACACATGGGAAGTAATTGCAACTACTTTATACAATAATTTCAAGGCATGAATTTAAATAATGGATTGTAAGATCAATTATTTAATTTGTTTATTGAACTTATTTAATGAATTATGACTTGTTATTTTTCAAAGATATCCATAAACAAGTTGTGAATTTTAAAAAAAAATTCCCATTGAAAATCAATGAATTAATTATAGATGAACAACAATTTTTTTAAAGATATTTAAGGATTTAAGAACATTAGCATAATTGAATTCCAAATATAGCGTACTAGAGAAATTTCATCAAAATTCTTTTGACAAGTTGTCAATTGAGACTATTTAATGGAAAAATAAATTATAATATCGAACATGCAAAAGAAGGCAAGAAAGTTGAATAGATAATTTAAGATTTAGACCATTTCTTGACCTTTCTAATAGTATCGGCTCTATGCATATCAAAATTAGTTTATGAAAATAATTAAATAAAAACACGAATGATAATCAATTCATAATTGAGATTAATTATTAAACTTTTTATGTTCAAGTAAAATTAATGAAAAAGCAATAAATCAGTTGCATGAAATGAATTATCAGAATTAAAACATTGTTTTAAAATATATAATTCACAAAATGAATCAGATCTCTTTCGTATTTAAATAGTTATTATTATTACAGAAAAGAAATACTTGGCTCCTGTGCTGAAATAATTTAAAAATTAATCTGTAAACTTCTTTTTTTCAATGCTTACGAGATCAATTAACTTTTAAATTTACTTAACGATGGAATTGTACTTATTTAAAATGAAAGATTAATTTTAATAACTTTCTTTTTTGTAGAGATCTGGGGGATTTTGCTAATTTGGATAATAACAACACATTTTGAATTATAAAATTTTGGATGAAATGTATTCATAAACTAAACTCTAAGAACAATAATAATACATGTAATAAGAAAGTTATCTATTTTTAACAAAAAGTGAGTAATTGGGATAAATATATATAAGCAACAAAAGTATTATAATTTTAAAATTATTAGTTCACTTATTCCAGAATTTGATCGTTATTAAGTAATGAAGTTTGTTCTTTTTATATTTTTTAAATACATCAGAATTATTAATATTACGGTTTTAACAAAAATTTAATATTGTTTGGGTATGAATATTTTATTCACGAAAAACCCTTAATTATTCTAAGCTGTAATGTTTTATCGACGTTGCATATTAATTATGAAATATTTTTGCAGAATGAAGCTTTTTACTTTCAAAACTGTTTAATATTTAGCAAGGAATTTCCCTTTTTTTTAAGTTGTTTTGATACGTTTCAGAGTATTTCCTGGTAAAGACGATATACTATCCTACGTGAATCCCGCATTTTCTATTTTTATAATAAATTTCTTAGTAATGTCGCATTTTTTTAAAAAAATCCAATAATATCCCGATTAAGTTTAGAAACAGAGTATTTTAGCTTCTATCATAGGATTGATCAGAGAAAAGATAGTTTTGATCAAATAATATTTTTTGAAAAAAAAATCTCGACTTTTTTTTCAATTTATAATTGAACAATCAGTGAAAATGAAAATAATTTACTCATATTATGTAAAACTATCATGATTATAATAGATTAATTATTAGAAATATGCTTGAATATATCAGAATTCTAATAGTTTAATGATTATTAATGTTATAGAAAATAAACAACAAAAAGAATATACAATAGCTTACGGCAAAATTGATGATGCCAAATAAACTGTATCTCAATAACATTTCAAAGCAGATAAATTTAGTTCAACTGTCTGAAGTTGTTTAGTTCAACTGTTTTTAGAATTATAAATATAATTTTCAATGATATTGACATAAAAGAAATTCAGTTCAGTTAAGGTTTCATATGTAATTCTAGAATTACGTTAAGCATTTCCTAAAAATAACTTTCGGTTTTAAAAAAAATTGAATGATGAAGACTACTGAAATACAAAAAAAAAAAAAAAAAAAAAAAAAAAAAATTGAACATATACTAAAACATAGACGGAGGGTTTCACAGGAGACATTTATCTTCTACATTTATCGCAGATAAAATTATTTAGGTGGCAACAAGGGCAAGTGAAATCGTTAAAACTTGTAAGTTTTAATGATTTAGTGTTTCGGTTTTGTGCTTTATTCTCTTGATTTTCTAAGTTATAAAAAAGCTCCAATATTTAAAAGAATTCTAATACATCACGAAAGAAGTAGTAGTATAACATCACCATTTTGCATCATAATAAATCGAATTTTTTAAAGCTATAATTTGAAAGTCGAAATCGGAGCTTCACATTCTTTACTTCGTTAACATGAACTTGATAAAATTTTGCTGTTAATATTTTAGTCTAATTTAAAGTCTTAAATCACTTATCAAAAATGAAATTTCATTGACTAAAAGAAATTATATAATTCTGTTTAGAATTACTAATTTTATTTTCTTTAATTAATTTTTTCATTAATTAAACATAATAAAAGGAGAATTTTCTGATTTTCGTTAGAAATCAAATTTTTTAAATACAAGAATGTTTTAACTGGATATGAATTTATGTTCTTAAGCTGAATTAAAAACAAATTGCAATATTTTTATTTGAGTCTTATTTCCATAACTAAATTAATAATTTGCTTGGATTTTAATATAGTTTTGATTTTAAAATGTTCGGCACTGCATAGATTTTTAAGACATTGAATTTAGTTAATTTAGCTCAACAATACTTAGTTATATGCAAATCAATCATACTGTCTAGTAGATTATGGTACACAATTATGAAGACAAAGGAAGAATATGGTATTAATTTTATGACTTTTAGTATTAAAAAAAACGTTGACGGTGATTTTGCTAAAAACTTTCCATTCCCGGGAAAGTTATAAAAATTAAATAATATACAATAAAGGAATTTTCTAGATGAAACGAGAAATAAGTGTAAAGAAAATCCATTTTTAGTTAAGACGTCCTCTATCGGATTCGATGTCAATATTTTTTACTTTGTAGAAATTTACTTAACCGTCTCAGCCATTTGGAACGCAATTTTGATTTATTTAATATAAGTATAATTAATATTTAGTGTTTGGAAAGGTTTTTCTTCCCAAGAATGAAAATCGATATTCATGTAATAAATTGAAAAGAAAGTTTTCCGATATTCAGAAAATCCGAACATTTGAAGAATATGTATATATTTATTATATAAGAAATTATCAATAATATGTTATTATGTATTTAATAATAATTGATGCGATTAGGAGCTATAATATATATACTGTTTACAGTACTGAATAATAAATCAAAGGAATCAGAATAGAAATATTTTCTATGATAGCTAATTGCAACTGTTCAAGTTTTACTGAGAAAATTTCGAACAAAAAAATTTATCTGGAAAATTATAGAATCATAATTAACTTCTAATCAATAAAAAATCAACTCGTTTTTTCGTTGCCTTGAGGATTAAATTATTGTTGTAGAATGCAATTAACTTAAGAAATAAGCTTAGAAGATTATCATGTAATCAAAGATATAAATTATGTAGACGAGTGGCATTTTTTGCACATACTAAATACAGTTATGCACCTTAAAAGATTAAAATTTGAAATATATTCTTGCCTTGGTAAAATTATTTATATTATTTGTTAGATTGCATTTAGATTATTTTCATTGATTGATAAATGCATTAAATTTTTTAAAAGAAACAAGAATAATATTTTTAATGATATATAAAAAGGAATGCTTTTTGAAAAATGAGATTAAAATTATCTAAAGTATGTATCCAATTTAATTTTTTTTGAATTTAAAACTAAAAATAAAAAGAATTTTCTAAAATTATCCATATTAATTTTCCTTTTTAAAGAAATATTTTTAATTGAATTAATCTATAGCTTGATTTCTGAAAGTGAATTTATGAGCTTATAAAAAAGGAAAATCAAGATTATTTCTTATTTACATATCAGAAGCTAAATTTTATCTTAACATTATGCAAAATTAAAATAGGTAATTTGATCCTTGCATATGTTTAAATCAATTAATTTTTTATATCTTTAACGGAATGCAAAGAATTGAAAATGGCAATATTTTTGAAAATATATATCTAAATTTAAAAAAATTACAAAAAGTAGAGAAAATTAATAAATTTTTAAAGGAGTATATGCCACACTCCTTTCTTTTATAAACAAAAACTGCCAACTCAAATTTTTGTTCCTCAGCGTTCTTTATTTTCGGATTGAAGCAAATAAGGCTCGAATAAAAACTTTCTACATTTCCAAAACGTTCTACTTATCTATTCTAATATTTTTTGCAATTTAATGGCAATTTATTTCACACATTTTTTATTAACATTTTTTTTCACAAAAATTTTTTTACACATTTTCATTTTTATTTTCCTATCATTAAAGATATCAAATACTGTTTTTTTAGAATCACAAAATAGGTCCAGAACATATGAGTCACTAATAGAATTATTAAAAAAATACGCGAAAATTACCAAAATGAAATTCGTATGTCATTTCTTTTTAAAACTGTATGGAATAACTCTATAACCATAACAAATTTTCTGTTGCATTAAAGGATTCATTTTAAACAGAATAATGAGAAATAAAATATTTTAGTAATAATTTCTATCTATTTTTCTTTTTAATAATTATTATCACTGAACATTTTTTTTTCTCAAACTGAGAATTCATTACATTCTTCAACAAGTAGAGGGCATCGAAAGTTGAGATTGTTAAAAATAAATTTTGATTTGATATAAGAAGATAGAAAACAGATGGCAGCAATACAGTTTGAAAGTTTTAACCCTTATGTTCATTTTGTATAGTATACCATACATACAACTTTATAAAAATATACTACCACTATAAAAAAATAAATATATATATATAAAATATAAAAAATATATATATAAAATAAGTTACGTATATACATTTTTTTTTTTTGCTTTTCTACAAAAAAGCAATCTTGCCACTATAAGGGTTTAATACTTATTTTATTATAATACTTATTAATACTTTGTGAAACGTTTAGATTTGGGGCTGCATACACTTTTGTATGTGTATATATATATATAATATAAGTAACCAAAAATGTTAGCATTAGGTAATTAAATATTTTGGAAACGAAACTAAATTATTAATTATTTCGGAATCGCAACTAAAAAATTATTTCAGATTCAAACTAAAAACTAAAAAAAGAACATAAAAGGCACCATTGTATTGAGAGCGCAAATGCAGTCTTCAGACAGGATTCTTAATTTATTTGGTTTAATTTTTATACTTTTCTTTCTATTAACTTGGTTTTTAATACTATTATATAATTATAAAAATAATATAATTCTTTTAAATAGATAAATGCAGTTACATTTTTTAAAGTAAAAAATAGATTTCCAAAGGAAGTTGAAATATGGTGAAGAATTTAACGCACTATTTTTATTTTTATTAATTCTTTAACATGAAAAATGCAATGAAGCTGTATGAGTTATTCTATCATGAATTACCAAGGATTAAAGATTTTTTTTTTGGTTGTGGGTTATTTGATTAATTAATTTTGTAAATATGCAAAAAGTTCAAATGGATTTGGAAATATTCCTACGTTGTTTAATAAGTTTCATTCTGATATGATGTTTTGTTATATAACAGAGAGGAAATTTAACGATAATCTATTAATTATAAAATAAAAACTTCCAAATTAATACTTAATTTCTTTAAAAAAATTAAGATAATAATGTTAAGTGCTTTGCACGATGTTTATGATATTCAATCAGAATTGCTTCCGCACTAATTCAGCTCTTTATGACAAAATCACGTGGAGTAATATAATAACCCTGGTGATATAATAAATTTTCACAGCTTTCTTTAAAATAAAAAAAAAATTATTGTTAAATAAGAATATTTGCGTTTACAATTTTAAACCAAAAGAAGAAATACAGGGTGTTTATAAAGTCCCGGACCCATTTTGATGTTTAATAACTCCTAAAATAATAAAGATATAAACAAACTTATGGCATTTATTGATGGAATAACTCATATATTTTCCTTTTCAGGTTTGACTATTTTTACTTTTGTAAATATCGTCTGCGCGTGTGGTTAATTTCAGATAATTTCATTTTCCAGTCTAAATATCTGTACTTTTCTAAATATTGTCTGCTTATTAATAGCATTTTTCTCTCTTTTGTTTTTGGCAACTATTGTAATGTTATGTTTACTTTTGATGTGTTTGTTCTATGTAGTACTTTTGTATGTGATGTTTTATTCGAGCGGATATTAAGGAGAATGCATACACCACAAGAGAAAGCACAGATTTTATGGTGGTTCATAGAAACGAAATCGATAGTGCAAGCACAGAGAAATTTCAGAAGAATTTACCAAAAAGATCCTCCATCCAAAAACAGCATCTTGCGGTGGAAAAAGAATTTTCTAGAAATTGGAAGTATCGAAGATAAGAAACGTTCCGGACGTCCTTGCACAAGTGATTTTGATGTTGAGCGTGTCAGAGAGACGTTTTTACACAATCCTAGAATATCTGTGAGATAAGCGGCAACAGAATTGGATATGCCAATTTCGACGGTGTACAAGGTTATTAAGAAAAAATTAAGACTGCATGCATACAAAGTTCAAATTGTTCAAGTTTTGGAACCGAACGATAGGCCTAGGAGGATGGCCTTTGCAACAGATATGCTAAGAAGGATAGAAGATGCTCCTGATTTTCTGAAGAGCATAATGTTCTCCGATGAAGCATCCTTTCATGTTTCTGGCATTGTTAATCGCCATAATGTGCGCAAATGGCTCTGTGGATGCCGACATGCTTGTTGCTACCTGGCGTGAAATTGACTATTGACTTGATATTCTCCGTGCGATGAAGTGGGCACACGTGGAAGTTCATTGACAAGGGTCATGAAACTTTTTGAGTCTATTTAATCATTTATGTTATTAATTTAAATCTATCTTTATTATTTTATGAATTATTAAACATCAAAATGGGTCCAGGACTTTATAAACACCCTGTATATTTTATAACATAATTTATTGATATAACCAATGATTTTGCTTTATAAATTTTAAGCAAAAAATTAAATTAAGAATAAATTTAATATTATTATTCTTAGTTTAAATGCAAGTATTGAAATTAATGTATTCAGATTTAGGTAAATTCTATAAAGTCAGAAAATGTAGGAATAAACCAAGCCCAACATTTTATTTCCATAAGCATTGGTTATAAATGATTAACAACTGGATTTATTTTCACGCCAGACTGCCCAGAAAGATTCAGATCAATCATAGTTTATATAGAAACAAATTTTCCGAAGATCTACAGTAGATTTGAAAGGGTTGCTAATCGATCTAAAGACTGCCATTGTGGAAATATCGTTGAAATTCAACAGTAGAACTACATCATTCATTACTTTAAGTCTTAACATTGATGGATGGCGATTTACGAATAATTCATGTGTAGGTACACTACTCGTTTAACGGTTCTTTTCATTGGAAGTGATGGATTAATTTAAACAAAAACAGTCACGCTTATTTAGCGTAAAAATCGATACTTCTCTTACATGGTAAATTTCTTCTGCTTTTCTATTTATTGACAGTTTTACACAAATGCGTTATTGGCAGTTTGAATTGAAAATTGTTAATTCTAAGCAGAATATGCACAGAAATGAAATTTGTTGATTTGTGAAATTGCATAGTAAAAGTTAGTAAAATTTGAGAAAATGAATTGAACAATTTGTTTAATCATATATAAGTCTGTTTGCATTTATACAAGTAATTATATCAGAGCTTTAATATATCACTTATCTATTGTGGAAATTAAATTACAGATAATATAACAATATTCTTCCTTTTTAAAAAGACCAGCGAAATATTTGATGCTAAACATCTTAAATTTCTAAGCACATAATCAATTTCTTTCTAAAATAATAATCTATTTTTATTGCTCTACTAAAGATATAACTTTTTTAACTTTTAAAAAAGTTCTTCTTTTATTTATAAAACTAGCCGCCTTTGGCGACCAGCCGGATCGCCAGTAATACCGCTCGCTACAATTTTCAATTAAATATTTTAAGTAACTGGTCTCTTAATAGATTCTCAAAAAAAACATTTTTAATCTTCAAATTTTGATAGTCATACCAAACTTATACTGTTGTTTAGATCGTTTCGTTCAATTTACTATATATATATTTTGCTAATTTGTTGTCATTTCCGGTAAAACTTCAACTTTAATTTAAAGTGGAAATGATGAAATTGCAACTAATATAAAGATATTTTTTAATAAAAAAAGCGTTTTATTTTATTTATCATCTTTATTGTTATTTATTTATTTATGATTATTATTGAATATGAGTATTGCAAACAGAATCGCACGGTATATAAGTCTTATGTGAACTACAAAATATTTTTCATAATTTATGTAATATTTCAAAGAATAATTCAACAAAAATTTCTCAGATTCAGCATAAAATTCAGTTTTTAGTTTTGCTTTCAAAAGGATTGATATGAAATCAATAATAATATTTTGTTCCGGCCTATAAATATATTTCAAAAATTTAATGCAGTAAGGTATCATATTCTGAGAAATATTCTGGACACACCAAATTTTAAATAAATGAATGAATGTTTCTATTTTCAACGATCAACTAAGACTTATTTATGAAGTTTTGAATGCTAAAAATTTAGAAAAACTCAACATTTTCATAATCTTAGGCCAATTAATCTTGAGAAACCTGTGCGCTGATTGGCGTATTTTCTTTGAAACGATCGATGGAAAATCTAAAATTATCCTTTTTTTATTGAATAGTGATATTCAAATTTTCATAAATCATTCAGTTTAAGTGATTGATTTAGTTGATTGGAAATTAACTCTTTTTATTTAAAATATTAGCGTTTCAAGAACATTTTGTTAATCGTGATTTCCACAGCAGAAGCTTTATGTAAAATCAAAAATTCGTTATTTATTAGAGCATTTATTGAATCAAGTTACATAAAATATAATCATTTTCCATTTAGACCATTTTAGCAGATCTGTGTCTTACTAAAGGTTTACAAATTAGCTGTGTGGCCCTAATTTGAATGGATATCCTGTTCATATTAAACAAAACTTGCCTTAAAATAAAACTGATTTATTGGATTAATAATATAGAGAGGGTAAAAGATCATAAAATAATTTTTCTTGAGATTATTTTTTAGAAAAAATAATATTTCATATTTGTTTCATTTCCTACAGACACGTGCCGAAAATTATATTTTTGCAGATTTCATTTCCAAAAAGATTTAATTTATTTTTAATTGGAGCTTTAATAAATGTGATGACAGCACTTTGAAAAAAGCTAATTATTTCCCATGAATGCGAAACGTACTCGTGAAGCTTAAATTTTATTTTTATTTTGTACGAAAGAAATTGTTGAAAAATATACAGTGGTGGCCAAAAGTGTGGACATTTTTTGAGTTTCATGTTTTTCAAATTTGCGTGCTTGTAGAATATATTAATTTTCACTTAAATACAAATGTTTATATATCAAATTGAAGGTAATTTAATGTAAAATTTAATAACAAAAACAGTTATGTATAGGTAAACAGTTATGTAACAGGTGTCTGTATTACAAAAAAAAGTTACGCTCATTTTAGTAAGATCTATATTATGATTTGCATTTTTTTAAAGTGATACTTACACAATCAATACTTCGTAGGATAACCCTTATTTTTTAAGACAGCTTCACAACGTCTTTTCATCGAGTGAACGAGTGTTTGGAGTTCATATTTCGTAATCACATGGTGTCAAGAATCAATTATAGATTCAATAAGTTGTCTTTTATTGGAGGGAAGTTTTTTTCGTACAAGAATTTTCAAACGTTGCCGCAAATTTTCAATTGGATTGAGATTAGGACTGTTTCCTCGGCATGGTAATACATCTATGCCTTTATTTTGAAACCATGCTTTGCATACTTTTGCTGTATGGCATAGAGCTGAATTCTGCTGAAAAATAAATGATGATTTGTTGGGGAAGAAATCCCTGATGGAAAGTATCAATTTTGGTTCCATGACAGTTTCGATGTATTTTTTGGCATTCAGGATGCCATCAATCACTTAAATTCGGCCCACACAATCTGCAGAAATACATGCCCAAATCATGGCATTTGTTGTAGTTTTTATAGTTGCTTCAATGCAATCAAGATGAAGTCCTTCACCTACTCTACGTCTCACATATTTTCTACCATCACTACCAAAGAGCGATATTTTTGTCTCATCGCTCCAGATTACTTATTTCCATTGATTTTCTGACCATTTAATGTGTTTTTTTGCCCACTTAACAAGTTTTTCGCGTTGCTTTTGATTTAAATATGGTTTTTCTCATAGAATTCTAGCTTGTAATCCAAATCCTGATAACCTTCTTCTTATTGTTCTTGAACTTACTGCAATACCTGCTGCATTAATTTAACATCTAATGGCATCTGATGAAATTTTTCTATCTTGAAGGCATAGCTGTTTAATTTTTCTATCGGCAGTAGCACTTGTTCATTTTTTTCGGCCTGATTTGGCCTTATTTTCCATTGATTTCCCTTTTCATAACGTTAACAGAACTTTCGTACACCAGAACAAGTCACTGAACCACCAACTTGTCTTGGAATTTCAGCATAAGAGAGGCCATTGTCTCTCAATATGAGAATTCGGCTTCTTTTTGTAGATGTCCAATCAGTTCTTCTTATTGTTGACATGGTTTAAAATTAGTTTAATTAAAAAAAAAGGACTTAAAATATTCAAAAACAGCAATACTCTATTTAATTGTACTTGTATGCATCATCCCGCAAAATATTTCCACAACAATAACTATTTTACATACCAAATAACCTAAACTATAATTACAGACATTTGATGGGGTCCTCAGAACAGTGTTTGTGATTGGCTAGTATGCTTTTATTGCAAAACACGTCATTATTCAAAACGATTTGTGTTTGTTTGTTCTACTAAAATGAGAGTAACTTTTTTTGTAATACAGATATTATAATACTGTTTTTGTTATTAAATTCTACAATAAATTACCTTCAATTTGATATATAAACATTTGTATTTAAGTGAAAATTAATATATTCTACAAGCACGCAAAGTTGAAAAACATGAAACTTTCAAAAAATGTCCACACTTTTGGCCACCACTGTAGTTAAAATATTTATTTAAAAATGTATTAAAAATAGAAATTTAATTTTAAGGTTAAAACATTGGCAACATTTAAAAGATAAATTTTTGATCTTTAACTTCATGTGAAAATCTTTTTTGTGCGGTAATATTTCCGAAAGCTATAGCAGAAACACGCAAAAATTTCGCTTAATTTTTAAATAAATAAAATTATAATTAAAAAGTCGAAGAAATAACCCCCAGGTGCACATTCGCGGCCTCCAAGGTATACACGTGCCTAATTTGGTAGTTGTAGGTTGAATGGTCTGGTCTGTAGAGCGCCAACACACACACATACACACACACATTGAGCTTTATTATAAGTATAGATTGAAGCTTTTAAATGATTGTATTGATAAATGTAATTATTCGAATTTTCACGTTTAATAGTTCTAATGTTCAAGAATTGCATGAGCAGGATTTTATTTTTATAAGGAATAAATAGAATAAGTATAAACATTAGCATAAATTAAGTGTTACATAATTTTAATTAAAAAAACGTAAAAAATAGAGAAATGCTAATTTTTCGTTTAAAATTGCTATTTAATATTTCGAAAAATTGCAATCGAATATTTAATATTACATTTTTATATATTCACATATGATTGTGACTTGAGTGACTGAGTTGCATCGGGTATCTCAAGAAAGCAAATTGTGATCAAACTACATGAGGTATATTTTAGTTTTAATGATTTCTAAATATATTTATTTAGAGATTATTTATTTAGATTTTTATTTAAATTTTATTTATATTCCACTTATTACTCTGTCCAAAATTTCAAATATAACTAAAAAGTAATCGTCTTGAATGGCCGAATATTTAAAAAATATATCAATGAAGATGAATGTCTTTATATATAAAAGCGAATTGAAAAATCTTAGATATTCAACTGATAATAATAAACAAATTTAACTCTTTAAATGACCATTTTTTTTCTGGTCATATTACGTTAAAATATTTTTAGGCTTGAAATTAGAATAAGAAAAGGGATTCATTTAGCTTATTAGATAAATTTAATTTGATTAATTAATTAATTTTGTTAATTAATAATTAAGTAACAAATCAAGACACGTCATTTTATCTGAGATAAAGAACTGAAGCATCTAAGTTTCTGTCTTTCTAAAAAAAATTGTCAGAACTTATGCCAAACTACATAATTTCATGCAAAGATTGATAAATTTGGTGGGACGCATACTTCCCACTGCCCTAGAAAGGGTTAACTCGAAATATTCACAATATTGAAAGCACCCATTAGTAACAAGCTTACAGGATTTAAATTATGATGATTAAAATCTCTCATAAATAAACAGAAAGAGTTGGAATAATATTTTATAATACTAAGTAAATTAATAGTTCATCTTGAAATTTGAAATTTAATCTTCAAACTGTGCCTTAAAAAACGTTCTTCAGAAAGGAAGCGGATTTCGCTTGCTTACAGATGAAGTGCATAAATCGATTTATTAGCAAAGAGGAAATTAAATGTTTAATAAGGGATGCGATTAGAATGTTGTTTGTTTTGAACCATATGTAAATATGTATTTTCAAAAAAAAAAAAAGAAAAACAATGAAAACATTTTCTGCATTGAAAAAGAAATCTTTTTAAACAGTTTAAATTTCATGTAAGTAATTATCTTTAAATTAAATAATTAAAATATTTAAAGAAATTTACAAGACAAAATGAAATAAATCACCTTATATATTATTTAAAAAAAGTCCCAGTGAAATTTAAAACCTAATTTTTAGAAAGTGTATAAAATAATACAAAAATAAATCCAACATTATTTTTAAAGTCTTTTTGCATTTCACTTGTTTTATTTCATGTAATATAATCGGGTATTTATAATCGGTAATTTATTTCATGTAATATAAACGTATTAATGAAAAAATAAAAAAAATATTAAAATTCTTACTTCTTAGCAGATAATTTTTGAATTTGTTTTTACAAAAATAGGTTATCTTTTACTAATTAAAACTTTTACAGATCGTAGCAACAAAAATAAATAATTATTTCAGAAAATATTTACTCACATTTCAAAAATTCTACGAGTAGTCTGACGAAATATGATTTCAGTTTTTGGGAAAAAATGAGGCACGGGTCGAAGATTAATTTCCACCGTGTATCTAAAGGTTTGTAAGTATTATTAAATATTCTCAATTTAAAACGACAGAAAAGTTCGGAAAGTGAATAAACAAACGAGATTCACCCTTGTTGTCAAAAAAAAGTTAAACATTCTGATTTCTTTCCTTCAAAATATCTGTTGTGTCTTCATAACAAGGATACAATTAAAAATTAATATCTACATTTCTGTAAAGTATTTAAAATTCAAAAGTAATGATTCTGAGTGTCTTTGAAGAAGACTTTCATGGTTTTAAAGTGATAATGAAAGAATTTAGAGGACTAGGGGACTTAATAATTGTTTAAACTTGTTACTATTCAAATATCAGAAAGGCGAAGCTGTAATTAATTTAAATACATAACTCAAAAGTTATTGCTTGAATGCATTCACATAAACATTTTTTCATCATTTTCATCATTTCATCCACATTTGAAGAAGTTTATTTCATGGATCTCATTATGGTGATTGTGGATGTTTAAATCGTTTTTAGTATTCATTGCTATCGGTTTGAAGATACATTTTATTTGCATGCGTCTACAACGATATAAGATGCATTTATTCTCATTAAATATTATAATTTTACATCCGAATGGGGAAAATTCTTGTAATTTTCTTGAATACAATTATTTTATTTAATCTATCAAATTGTAAAATATATCATATATTTATAGTTGGATATTATGCCCTTATCAGCAATTAGAGATCAATACATCATAAAAGATGAATGCTTTTAACATATTCATCACTACGATCGATATATCTTATTTTCTAAAAATTAACAGTGACTAGTATGTACTCTTAAATTTGACTTGCATAGCATTTCAGAAAAAGTTGAATATTTTATAGTTGTCTGTAGAATACTTATTTTACTTTCTTTTCTTTATCAGTATGCAAATTATATCTGGAGTTGCACAGTTACTGTTTCCTTTTTAGATAGTTTGCATTTAATTCATTTGAAGAAATGTATGCGTTAAACTACTGTCAAATATTTTTTAATAAGATTTTATCAATGGGAAGAGTTTGATATTACCATCAAATAAATTCTGCAATATAATTTTTATTCAATATAAGGCACAATACCATTATCAAGGAAGTAATAGCTTTAGTGAATTGTTTGTAGATTTTTTTTTTTTTATAAAAAGTGTTAAAAGAATTTTGCTTTTCGGAATTGGATAAAATTTCTCTTCATTGTTTTTATCCACATTCAAGAAATTTTCACCACATTTTGTGATTTAAATGAAATCACAAAATTCTAGTCATCTATATTGTGTTTCTACATTCATTCACTTGTAACATCGATTACAATTAGATTGATCAGAAAATAATCCATTACAACTTTGATGTAATGGATTATTATTATCTGATATAATTTACTGAATTTACTGTTCTGAAAGATCACTAATTAAGAGAAGAAATAAAGGCAATATTTGTAACTGCAATCTAGTTTTTTCATGTTATCTTGGACTTTTGTTGTTATCTTGTTTCATAACTCATCAAATTGAAACAAAATTAAAAAAAAAAAATATTGTAAATCTGTATTTGAATATTCATCAAAATGAAAGTCAAATGTTTTAAAAAATAGGTCGTCAAATGTTTTAAAAATATTTCTTTTAGTTATATTCTTATTATTTCTCTCTGTTCTTACACTGTTAAATACAGTTAAAGAAGAAAAATAAAACATCAACGATCATTTTTTTTTTCGAAATTCATAACCAGTTTATTATAGTAATTTATTTGTTTTAATATTATAAAGGGAATAAATATACAATGTTATAATAATTTAATTAATAAGCTCAGTCAAAATTCTGCTGACATGTCTTAACCCTCTTTGCTATAAATTTATTTAACATCCTAATTACATGACATATCCTATTTGGGATATTTATTGTTATTTCAGTTCTTATAATAGCAGAAAGGACACTTATGAATTGAAATTTTTTGAAATGATATTTTCGTTTTGATGTGCTCGACTCTTTCACTTAACTGCAGATATGAATATTAAAAATTCAATAATTCGATACACATATCAGATACGTCATTTTAACGCAAATGGTCTAAACTTCAAAAAAAAAAAAAAAAAAAAAAAAAACATAAACCAAAAGCATGACCGTACAATTTTTTACCAAAGAAATCATCCTAGAATTAGAGCTTAAACATGCCAGTTTTTTTTATTAAAAGTTTGGACTTTGCTGTGATATGCACTGAAATATTTCTTATTTATATTCTTCGGAATTAAGTTTATACTAAATTAGATATCCATGGAATTAGGTTCAACGGTTCTAATACCAATCATGTGTTAATCTAAATAAGGTTAATTTTGCTTGTTTGTATCTCTTTAATTTGATGCAAAATTAAGCATACTTTTAACAAAATGTCAAAAGCCTAGTTAATGAAAGAAATCTACTATAGCTATGCTTTTTTTCTACTTTAAATAACATTGATGATAAACTGAAAATGAGATTGGAAACTGCTTTCAGTACTCTCCTGAGCACTGATGCACTCCTTTTAGCGAAACTTTCTCTAATGAACGCACCATTACTCATTAGAGTGAAAACTAAATTTTATTATTTTCCCTGGCTCAGCACTTCTCGTTAAAGTGAACTTCCAGTCAGAGTTGAATTAACAGAAACTAGATCGCCCGGAGGCTGTTGAAATTAACACTGCTGAAGGTTACAAATAAATATTTACTCTACTAACGGAGAAACTTTATCGAAGTCACCGCGGGTAACGACTACTTTGGAAGCCATTAAATTTCTAGTCAAATACTGCTCTTGCAACGGATAAGAGAAAAACACTTTTGGCACTGCAAGCTGAAAGTGACATATTTTGAAAAGTGAATCCCTTATGGATAAAACAAAAAAAAAAAAATCCAATTTTTTATAGCTTTCCATTTATTGCTATTTCGATGCAATTAGCTCCAAATGAATAATATTTTTAATTTAGCCTATATCTCTTTGGAACTTCATATTGATACATTTCATTTTATTAATAGCAGTTATGATTATAAGATAAGTATAGTAATATTTTATATTAAACTTGATTTATGATTTTTTTCCATTTTAAAGATGTTAGAAATTATAATTTAATTTTTTTGTCAATAAAATTATTTCTTTACTTGATAGTGAAAAAAAAATCATCATTTTTTTCTATAGCTGATTGAAGAAAGCAAAGTTTACTGCATTGTATTTATAATGAATTTTATTTCAAATGAATAATATTTTATCTCGGATTTCGTTTATAAGTTGTTGTTTTTTTATTATAAAATTATCAATCTCTATCTTATTTAAGTAAAATATATGCATGTGGAAAAATGGTTCATTTTATGAGATAATGTTGTTAAATTTAATGTAAGAAAAATGGAGGTATAAATATTAAAAATAATTAATAAATGCAACTTGTTAAGTTAGTTTTAAAATCTACTGCTTAATCTGAAATTGATTAAAAAATGCGATGCCATCTGATGTCATGCCATCACGAATAATTAATTAGACATTGAATGATGGGGGTAAATACACATCCAAATACATATTCATAAATATTCATGTATTTATTATCAGAATTATCTATACGAATATGTGATCATATGAATTGGGATCATTACTTTGATATTCAAATCCTTAATCTAAATACCAATCTTATTTTTCTATAATAGTATAGTTCCATTTTTCATTTCTATTTAGAAAAAATACGAATGGAATCTTAACGTCAATCAATAACATTATATTAATTAAATTATGCCGAATGTTTTGCTAACAGGTAATACAACAAGCAGTAAGGAACTTTATAATTTAGAAATAAGCAAAATTTTGCTTTAGATCTTTTTTAAAGTATACTGTTATGCACAAGGAACCAACTAAACATAGCGTACCGATTATACATATGATGCATAAAAATAGTTGTTGTGACAAATAACTGAAATGGCGTAAATAGATTACAATTAAAAGAAAAACATACATGTTATCGTTTGTTTATATCAAAAAATCTGATTAGTTATAGAAATTTTAGCATAATTTCCAATGTGAAGAGAAACATCATAAATAAAGAAATAATAGACATATTTAATTTTTAATTCGCCTACATGCTTTCCAAATCATGTAGAGTTTAATAGACTACAAGATAAAATTATTTTTGCAAAAATAAATATTTTATAAATATTTGAATTTGTTAATGATTTTTTGTCAAAATTTCTTCATACCTTGGATTGAATGTGGCAATATCTAAATGAAAGTATTTTAAAATATGCGTTTTATCATACCCTCAAAAGTTTGCCAGAGAAACACCAAATGCCATTAATTTTATTGAATTGTTTTGAGCTCTTAATTAATCGCGTAATACATAATGAACTAATTATTCTTCAGAAAATGAATTTATAAAATCCATTTTCAGAATTTTTTAACCAAATATATTAGAAACAAACGTAGCTCTTCGGATATTTTAGTTTAATTATCTGAAATAGGCAAAGTATGGTGGGGAGATAGAGAGTTAATATAAACATTTCAAAAATTATTTTGGAATAATTTTGTGGTAAAAATATATTATTCAGAATTTATTAAATTAAAAAAAATGTTATCTTAATGTTCCTCCAATAAATTCTGGAAGACGTTGAATTCATATTAAAAATGAAACTTTGAAATAGATATTTTTGTTGTGCAAAACATCGAAACAAATAAAGATTACAATTATATTTAACGAAAAAAAAAACGTTTTGGAATATTTTATTTAAGAGTTTTTTAAACATATTTCATAAATTTATTACACAAAATTAATTATAATTCATCATTGTGTTACAGATATTTTAATTGTAGTTCATCTTATTATTGCTAAATATTTTCATTATATAATTATCTCTGAAATTGATTCACAGATCTCAGGACGCAGGAGAAGCATAAATGACTTCACCCTAGAAACTCGCGAAAATTCTTATGAATCTAGTGTTCAATGGGTTTTGAATTTTCCTCTCACAAATGAGCATTTGATCTTTTAAGAGACTGAATATATGGAAACTACGTGGTGAGAATTTCCTATCGTAACTTCTTTAACAGACTCTTTATTGGCCATCTGCAAACTAGTGCCCTTTTCCTCACTAAATGCAAAACAATTTTTCCTCCTTCATGTTGCTTCCTGAAACTTTTCGTGTTTCTATGCGAGCAAATTGGAGAAATGTTCTTTTGAGGTGATTCTATTTTCCAAAATACAAGAATCAAAGGGACAATTCTGTGTCCAAATAAATTAATAAAGAGCAGTAATATCCAAGAAAAAAGACATTGATCCTCTAAGAATAAGATGCAAATCACAAAGGTATATTTTTTATTTACGCTCATCTTACATATCTTATGTAGTTCTTGTTTGTATACAATATGAAATCTTTTATTTTATTAAGAACAAATCAAATTTTCTAAGAAGAAAAAATGATTTAGATATTGAACGTAAACTACATGTGGGTAAGAAATTATGTTCTCAATTATATTTTAGATCATGTACTAAGATAATGAAATTCACTTTCTGAAGAAAAATGAGTTTACTTCTAAATATAATTAATAATTAATTAAAATGTAATCTAATTCCTTTATTAATTAGTCCTGGAAGGAGATATTAGATAAAAAACTTTAATATAGATTGCAAGATAAATTAATAATTTCTTAGATGGAGATGTTTAAAACTGATTTAAATTTCTGGGTATATGTAGAATTAGTTCAATAAATAACATTTTTTTCTAAATAATTGCCAAAGTGTGATGTTAATAAAAATATAACGGTATCTATATATTTTGATTGAAAATATTATTATATTCATGACATTCAAGAAAGGTTATACGACATTTTATGCAAAAATATTTAGAGAGTAGAATTTTATATCTTGTGAAAAATATCTTTCTGCAGACGAAACAAAAATAAAAGGAGACAGTTTTGAATAGATCTAAATTAAATATTTCTTTATAAAGACGTCACTTGCCGCCAGTTTGAGCTTGACTGAATAGCAAATAAGGTTATTTCGAAAGCAAAAATAAACTATGTTTTGGGAAATATTTTCATGTCTGGTTTGATGCAGTGAGAAATTGAATGAAATTTATGCAAAAAATAGGGAGGAGGAATTTTTTATTTGTATACCATCACTTTTGAAATTCTGGGAATAAAGATGAATGCGACTTGAAAATTGTCTTGCGATAAACAGATACTAAAAATTACGGATATGTCATGTCACATCATGTTTTTCTCTTTGTTATCACTATATTGCGTTAAATTTTCCAAAGTTCATTTAAATATATTGCTAAACATTCTTTTATCGTTTGTCATCAGGTCTTAATCTGCATTTAGGAAGAAATAAAATTATGACATTTCTTTCAGTTGAACTGTGTCACTTCATATTTTCAAAATACTTTTTGTTGCGAATATGAAATGAAAACTTTAATAATAAATCATGGTATTGAAAATATATTAATATTCCAGATATTTCGGAAATATCAATATATAATTATATGCAAATACGAAATGATAAAGCAGAACGTTGAATAAATAATATGTTATTTAAATTAAGATAGATAAAGATAATTTAAAAAATAACTTACTGTAAAAGGCAAATGAATGCGTGAACAAACATTTGAATTTTTAATAAAAATATAAATTAAGAAATTCAGTTTTGATAAGAATGTTATATCAAAAGACCACTTAAAAAATTAAGAAAATTTTTTTAATGTTACATATAATTTTTTTTGACGTTACTTTGTTTTCACTTCTAACTAACAATTTTTTGGCAATCAATTTGTTAATCTGGAATATTACTTACGTGGAATTTCAAATAAATTTGTAAAATTTGGGGCTCCTGTTTGTTTAAATCAACAATTTTTAACTATGAAATTAGATATTTTTATCGCGCCGTTTTCATAACCTTACATATAATATGTATTCTTCTTATAACCTTATATTTGATTTGTATATTATAGTGCTATTAAAATATAATTATACAAGGAATCTACCTTCTATTTGCTAGCTATCTTCCATGGTATTATAAAGTCATTTTCTTTTTCCTTCACAAACTTACAATTAGGGATTGCAATACCGGTATATCGGGATACCGAATACCTGTATTTTGAGCCATTTGTACAATTTTGAAATACCGGTATTCACAAGTTTAAATACCGGTTTTTCGGTATTAACTAGAAATTTTTAAAATTGTCTCCATTATATGTTCAGGGATCGCCAATATTGCAAAATAGCATGTTTTTGTTTTTATGTCTCCATAACGGGCGAAATTAATTAGCTAATTAATGGCTTAATTAATTGCTTAAATCTAAATTAGCGAAACATGGATTATCCCTGAAAGAAAATATTGCATCCATAACGACTGATGGAGCAACAATTATGAAAAGAGTTGGAAAGTTGATTGGTGCAAATCAGTAGTTGTGCTATGCACATGGAATTCAATTAGGAGTAATAGATGTATTATACCAAAAATATAAAGAACAGAAGAATCCAAATACTGTGGATATAGAAACTTCGGATTCCAACTTTGAAGAGAGTGAGAGTGAGAGTGTGAGTGATATTGACAATGAAGATAATGACAATGTAATTGTTGAAGAAGATATTGCTAATGAGGATGAAATATTAACCTATCAAGAATTGCTTCCTATAATTTATAAAGTTCGAAAAATTGTTAAAATATTTAAACTTTTCCCTATTTAAAGGATATATTACTAAAATATATACTAACTAAAAATAAAGCAGAACATATGCTAATAATGTTTAGAATCTAATATGTTAATATTAGATTCTAAAACACGTTGGAACAGTTTACTCCTAATGATGAAACGATTTTTGAAACTGAGAAATCCAATCCAAAAAGCAATAATCGACTTAAACCTGTAAATTAATTTTTCAGATAGTGAATTCGACTTAATATCCAGAACTATATCAGCTCTACTTCCAATAAAACTAACTATTGAGACATTATGTCGGAGAGATTCTAATTTATTAACAGCTATTGCAACAATAAATTTCATGTTGCAGTCAATGAAAGAACAGCACACATCACTATCTGAAGAATTCTATATTACATTGAAAAATCGCATAGAAGAAAGGCATACCGAAATAGAAAATGTCTTATGGTATTGACATAATTCTAATAATTTTAAAAATGAAAATGAAAAAGAAAAGAGACTAACCAATTCAAATCTGATTAAGTTAGAGTAAAGTTTCTTTAAAATTTTCCCACAAACCTATCCACATTCAGAATTCGGTTCAATTATCGAAGATTATGATGTCACTACTGTCGATAGTGAAAAGGAAGAGTCTCTTGAACAAAAATTAGAATTAGTGATAAATAAAAAAAATTCAACGAACCAAAATACAATACAGAAATCATCTATATCCAAAACCATCCGACGAGAAATCGATTTATTTGAAGATGAGGGATTTAGAGGTAAATATTTGGAAAAAGTATATCGCGCATTGCTAACAGTACCACCAACTAGCGTAGATGCCGAAAGAGCGTTTTCGACAGCTGGTCATTTTTACACAAAATTACTTTTCAGGCTTAATGACAGTACAATTGATGTATTATGTTTTGTTTTATAAAATTTCAAAAATTTGTAATAGTACCACAGACTGAATATTTACACTTTTTTGTGATTTAAATAAATAAGATGTTCCTTTACTTTTTTGCGACTCTTTATATACTGTTATATATTGTAAGTTACAAATTATTTTTTGTAACATTTACACTCTCTAATGAAACTGGCAAATAAAACAAAGAAACACCTGTGTTTGCTTTCTTTTTCCAAAATTTCTAATACCGGTATTAAAACCGGTATCCCGGTATTAAGATCTAAAAAATACCGAATACCGGTATTGAAATTTTGGTCCGGTATTGCAATTCCTACTTACAATATATAAAATTTTTCTTTCTCGCTTACAACAATAAAAGAAAATCATTCAAATATATATTTTGTTTATATATTCAAATATATATTCAAATATATAATGAAAACAAACTTAATTTCATTCCAGCACGGAATATATTGTTAAAAACTGTGCAAAAGCTATAATAAATATAAAAAAATTTAAAATTAAAGGTAAGGTTCTACGACAACTAAATTGGTATTATCAGAAAAATAAGTTTTTAATAAAGTAAGTTGATGCAAATTTAATAAAGTAAGTAAAGTTTCAAAAATAAGTTTTGAGAATAGTATGATATTTTTTGCAACATTTCCGAAAATTTCAATTTAAAACATCAAAATCTAATTAATTAAAATTAGTCTCATCATACAAGCAAACACACACACATACATATATGGCGCCCGTATATGCGAGTCAGAAATGCTCAGTAAAATATGGACATCCCGTATAAAAAGAAATAATTTGTACAAACAACATCTCTTTTAAAGTTTAGAAGGTTTTGAGTCATTATGAAACAAATGAAACGAACGTGAGGTGATCAAACACCGATTGCCTAAACGCACTATTATAATTCGGAATAGCTTCTTAAAATTGTAAACTTTTTTGAAAATGTCTCTTCAATTTATGTGATTTTCCAGAAAACATTGATTTTTTAATGCGAAAACAAGCATACTACATACAAAACATATTTCTGAAATTAGCCTTGCAATATAAATGTTGCACATTCTGGTATGTATAAGCAGTACACAAAATTATTTAATGCAAACTGCAACCAGCAATGTAAATCAGAAATTACGTACATATTAGTTAATGTATCATCCAAGAGCTCATTGGTGTACCGTTATTATTTAATATGCTCATTGGTTAACCGTTTTCAATATATTTGAATAAATGTTAATCATTTAATTATGAATAAGGAAAAAAGCTTATATTATTACGAAACAAAAAAAAAGTTTATATTATATTCTTACACAGATTTTCGTTCAGTACAATGATGAATATTTTTTGATTTATATGAATCCAACATCTCAAATTTATAAAGGAAACTAAACACATTTTCTTCTTGTTATTTATATACTGAATATAGTGTTATATATCAAATTTAAAGTTGATTTAATAAAACGGAAAATGCATATCTGATGATTAAAATTAAATGAAATAAAAGTTAAACATAAAGGGAATTTAAAATATATTCTAATCCTCTTATAAGGTTTAATCTTAAATGTTATAAAGATACAATATATTTTGAGCTATATTTAGATTGAAATCCTACGCCAACAATAATCCATTTGGCTTTAGGATGAAAAATAATATTACCTTAAACAAAAATGTTAATGTTGTCTTATCAAAAGGATATTTCAGAAAAATTGAAAGTTTAAAGCGTAGTAGATTAATTTCATTATTTTGAATTTCTTATTATTTCCACTCATATTGGTACTTGATACAGATTGAAAACAGCAGGGTTTCTTGAAAATAGACTGTTTAAAAATAGACCGTATTGCAAAAATTATAAAAAATAAATGATGATTTCTAAGAAAGCTGAGAAAACCGTTGATTTTGTAATGATTGCTTTAATTTTAGCATTCGAGGAAAAGTAATTTTTATATGGAAAAAATCTATCTGAAGTAGTGAAAGTTTCTAAGAAAATAATTTGCTGTCGAAGGGCAGAAAGTATTCATAAATTAATTTGATATCCCGACAGATCGATATCTAGACAACAAAAAAATACTTTTAAGAAACAATAACAGTGAATATTACTGATTGGTATGAAATTAGTCTACCTTGAGGTGATGATAAATTTGCTTATTAAATCAATCTTAGTTTGACTAACAAGAGATGTGATTTTGAAATTTATAAACATGATATCGTATTAGAAAACAGGAAAAATATTATTAACTTTAATCGAGTACTCAGGCCCATCCGAAGGCATACGAAAAAATTTGAATGACCAGACCGCCGCGACACTAATACTGATTGGAACTATGGTTGAGTTTTAAGAGCCATCACCGGCCATGGTACTACTCTTCTCGTGGAAAATACGTCCCGTGATCAATAGGAGGTAGCCGATCCCCACCATATCAGTACCCTCTGGGATGGCGAGAACCAACCACCATACCGGAAGCTTTCCATCCTCATTTCTGAGGTACCTCAGAAATCAGGTGAGATGGAGGAAATATTTGAGTAAGTATATTGAATGAATAAGTAATTCGAAGAAATAACCAAGATTGAACTCATATGGCAATTATTTGTCTCATCAACGGTTGTTTGCATAATAAAAGCAAACAGTTATACTATTATATTTCAGCTAATCAACCTTCATCAAACCAACATCTTCAGTGAGGTTCAAATTTGAATGAACACATTTCTGATACCCGAATTTTTTGACGAATGCATTTAGAATAAAAACTGATATCAGAAAAACGTTCCTTCATATTAGAATTTCGGAAGCAGAATTGAGAGTTCCTTCTTGTGGTGGGGAAATAAGGAAGAAGAGAAACCCAGAATTTTTTTATCATGAAAGTGATTTTTGATGATAAATTCAGTTGCTTTTTATTGACTTTATTCATACTCTGCATATTCAAAATACTGAAGCATTTAAAGAAATATAGTAGAGATTTTTCTAGAATTTCTACTTGGAGAATATGTCACAAGTGTTGATGCTGCAAAAAAATGTTACTTTGTCTTGTTTTTTTACTCCCTCTTATATAAAATTTCTGGTGTATAAAAATAGATTAAAGTAGAAAGTAAGAATCAGCCGGTGACAATTATGATGAAACAATAGTTTATAATCCTTTAATTGCATCATCTACTGAGTCCTTACAAATCTACCAGATACCAACTGATACTAAACGTTATTAGAAGTAGAATGAGAACAAAGAAAACTAATTTTCCTAGGATAATTACAGCATCCTCTACGAAATCGGGAGTTCCGCTTTCATTACCCTGAAAAAGATTACAGCAGGCAATATCTCTTGGTGCCACGAGACGAAAAAAAACCTCCCGTGTTTTTTTTTTATTTTAAAATTATAATATATTTAATTATTTTAAAATTATATTAATTATTTTTAAATTGTAATATATAATAATAATAATTTTTATTTTTAAATTAATTATTTAAAAGATATTTCTTCTCCAAGTTTGGCAGCAAGGGAGAGTTTTCTTTAAAAGAAAACTATTTTGGCTGGCAGATGATGAGAAATTTCCAAAATTAAGAACAAAAGAAACATAAATTTTTAAAATTGAGTCGTCGTTCCTATATAGAAGAAGTAAATTTGTTAATTTTATGTGACTGTTTTTTTCCAAGAGTAGGTAAGCCACCTAGTAGTCTTGTTATGGCATATTCTCCTGAATAAGAATTGATACGGTTCTTTAAATCAGCGTTTCTCAACCTTTCAGTATTCGTGGCCCAGTTTTCAATCATAATTTTCATCGCGGCCCCCGCTTAAAATAAATGTATACAACAATAACGTAAATTGAGTATTTTGGATTCTGTTTATAAATTATGTTTAACTAACTGCCAAAACAAGAGTAAAAGTGAGCCGCCAACGTTGGCGAGAAACCACATCTTGCAATTTGGACAAGCGGGCGGTTAACAGATGAAGCGAATGAAAGAGGAGAAAATATTATATTTGAAATGAACGCCAAACAGGGAGATAACGTTAAAAAAATATGAAAGTAGAAAAATTCGTTTTTGAAAATTAACCTAGACGGTGTGAGCTAGGAATACATTTTTTCGAATAATTAAAGAAATAAAATTTACTAAATGACTAAACAAAAGAGAAAAAAAAGTAATGTTTGTGGAAGGGAATCCACACGACCGATGCCGTCTCGAGCACGCGCGGAACAAATGTTTTCTCATAGGAAGAAGGAAAATGTCCTATAATGCAAGTTTCAATTCCAGCCAGTCTCATTCGAGTCGATCCTTCCATTGCTATCGAATCTATCGTGAATGTGTATGTTATATATGTTTTCGTGTTAATTGCAATTCTCCATATTAAATATTCGCAGCAGCACACTTATGCAGACTCATGAATACATTTTTAAGCTGAAGTAAGCAAGCATTAGACGATAGTCAAGCATCAACAAGTCCGCAGACGAGCATGATTCCGAAAATAAAATCAAGGAAATATTCTCAAGAATACTAAAATTTGGGGTTTACCAGTACTGAAGTAAATGAAGAAGAAAGGTCCCCTAAGTATCATTTGCTTAAAAATGTTGGCCTAAGACCTAATAAACTTAAACGCTTCATAGTGAGTACGTCAACAAACCCAGAGAATTCTTCGAATTAAAATTAAAATCATATAGAAAGCAAAAATCATTTTTAAAAAAAACTTTGTCTGTAAATAAAAAAAGCTTTAATTGCATCTTACAAAGTTCATATAAAATAGCCAGATGTAAAAAGCCTCACACCATTGGTGTAGAGCTTATTTTGCCAACAGCAATTGAGATTGTAGAAACTATGTTTGGAGATAATTTTTCAAAATAATTGCAGTCCATACCTCTTTCAAATGATACTGCTGCTTGTCGAATTGGCGATATAGCTGAAGATGTACAGTGTAAGCTTTTCTCGAAGTTACGTGACAAATTGATTTCCATACAGCTTGACGAATCAACAGATAGTAATAAAGATGCTCATTTAATTGCCTATGTTCGAATTTGTGATATGTTAGTAGTAGAAGAACTACTTTTCTGCAAGCCAATAGAACTCAAAACATCCGCGCTCGCATTATTTGCTATTTTAAATGATTTTATGAACAAGGCAAACATAGAAGGGAGAAATTGCATCTGAATATGCACCGATGGTACTCGTTAAATGTCCGAAAGATTCCAAGGTATACACGCACTTGTGAAACAAAAATCGCCTCAGTGCACACATTTTTTGCGATGGTTTATTTCTGATGAAATTGAGGTACTTGGTCGACGTATTCGAGAAATTAAATAACTTGAATCTTCAACTCCAAGAAGCAAATACACATATGTTGGATACGAGTTATAAAGTTAATGCTTTTTGTAGAAAATTGGAATTGTGGAGCAGAAATTTAAAGCAAAAAACCTAATAATGTTTGCAAATGTGAATGATTGTACTAAAACTTATAAGGCTGAAGAAGAACATGTAAAAGTTGTTTTTGTACCCATTGAAAATCATTTAGCCATGCTGGCAAAGAATTTAAAAAAAGTATTTTCATGCTGACAACAAACTGATAGCAAGTTACGAGTGGATTAGGGATCCATTTCATAAGACCCGAAGGACTGTCAACTGAGGAGGAAGAAAAATTCATAGACTTCACGACAAGTGGCGAAACTAAAAGACAATTTAGTAATAAATCACTATTTGAATTTTGGGCAGGAGTAAGTATGATTTTTCTGCACTAAAAACAAGGACATTTCACATTCTATTACCATTCAACATCCTACCTTTGCGAAACTGGATTTTCTGCTGTGGCGTCTTTGAAGACAAAATATAGAAAC
Organism: Argiope bruennichi; assembly: GCF_947563725.1. Taxonomy (NCBI): domain Eukaryota; kingdom Metazoa; phylum Arthropoda; class Arachnida; order Araneae; family Araneidae; genus Argiope; species Argiope bruennichi. Next base: position 79,216,776 of record NC_079152.1, read on the forward strand.
AGAATTGAGAGTGGCTATTTCTAATATTAAGCCTTCCTTCGAAAATCTTTGCTCTGCAAGACGGGCCCAAGAAAGTAACTAATAATTATTAAATTTATTTTTAATTTAGTATGTTTTGATTAAGTAAGTTGTTTTACTTTAATAATTTCTTGAATATGCCGAAATGTATTTTGCTTTCTATGTGTATGTGTGCTTTCCTTTCAGTCAGTTAATCAATTTAAAAAAAAAATATTTTTTCTTCGATAATCTCGTGCCCCCCTAGGGGGAGTGCCTCACAGGTTGAGAATCGCTGCTTTAAATTAATTCTTTGTTAGAAAAGTAATGTCAGATAGTGGTCTTTGAAAATTGCATTTCTGCCTTGTGAAATTTGTGAAGTGAATATATTATTCTTATCAGGAAAAGAAAATCAGCCATTGATGCGATGGGAAATTCTTTCTGGATAGCGTTTAATGTTTCATTCTGTTTTCTTGTTTTCATTCTGAGTAAGAAAAAAAAACCCTTAAGTTTTGGAGATAATTATCACTAGGTAGATAAATTTTTTTGATTAAATTTGTATTTTATCATCCGGTTTTGCTACGAGCCAACTTTAAAACAGACTCTACAAATCTGAAGTTTACTTCAGAGATGCTTTTTAATTACACGTTTTTTTAAATAAGTTAATAGCTAAAATCTAAATCATTCTTCAGTGTTTTTATAAAAGATAAAAAATTCAGAAAAGCAAAATTTTATCCAAGCTCTTTCAAAACTGCTAGGCCATGTAATTTTTTCACGACATTACATTATGAAGAAACTAATAATAAGACCGAATCTCAAAGATTTATTTTGGATAAAGAAACTGGACTCTTTGAAAATTAATATGAACTAATTGGGTAATTACAATTCAGAAAATATATCCAGTCAAAGTATGTTATCTTTATTAAGTGTTTAATCCTTTTGGCTTTGTTTCTCTAACTAAGCGTTGCCCAAACTTAATGCAAAAACGCATCTAAAAACAGAAAAAAACTTCACGCTTCTAAGCCTGCTGTACAGTCTTGATCTTTATTGACTATCAGGAAAGCAGACACAGTTTTAACCCGGTTGAGTATTGAGGACATCAGATTTACTCATTTTTATTTGGTATTTAGAAAATATCAATGTGCCGACCATGTAACTGTCGTTTGTCTGTTTGCTCTATCTTATCAACATGCTCAAAATTATGTACAACGGTTGCAGTTTTTTTTCTAACGCCTACATCCACTTTACTTTATAAAATTCCTTACGCTCAACATTTTGCATTTTTCAAATACGGGAATTTTTATCCACTTATTTAAATTATGTTATTGTTTTAGAATGCTTTTTGTATCTGCCATTCATCACAGATTTATTTTTACATTTGTGTATTTACATTTGACATTTACATTTATAAGATTTTAATTTTTTACTCAGGCCATGTAATTATATTCATGACCCTTGTACTAATAAAATTTAAATCAAATCAAAATTAATGATATTAAGTTTTGGAATAGTTTTAAAAAGTGTAAATTTCAAAAGATATCTAAAGCCCAAAATATTTCAACAACTTTTCAGAAGATTTAGGAAAGTGAGATTCTTATATTTATTCATGGAATCAAGTTTGCTTGTGTGCCTATTTAGCTTCTGAGAATTAAGGATAGTGATCACATATTTATGTTCTCCTTATTGTATAATTCCTAATTATTCCTCCAAAAAGTACTAAAGAAAGGAGCTTTTCCCTGAAGCTATTAGAGACAGATTAATTTGCCTGTTATTAAATTTGTTGGTGGTAATTTCTTCAGCAATGGTTTTCGAGAGATTTAACAACTACAGACTTCAAAATAAAATTGGTCTGTGTTTATTTGAAATCGTTTTCAAGTGATCAGAAATTTAACTATTCTATTATTATGGAAGCGCATGAATGTCAGGGAAAATTAGCAGATTGCTCACCAAGAGGGTGAAAAGTAGGGCAGTTAACTTAGAGGGCTCTCAATGGATGATAGAAGCTCCAGCATTTCAAATTAAATGGTTCCTACTAACCAAATTTGGATTGAAGAAGGGATTGCTAAGAAAAGTCACGGATGGCTTTTGTGCTAACAAATAACCATACTATTACAAGCACAAATTTACTCTACATATATTTTCCAAATTTTAATAACTGAATTGAATTGAAAGGATCATTTGCCTTGTTGTTTATATTAAAATTTGGATTGAAGATGTCATTTCTAAGAAAAGTCACGGATGGCTTTTGTCCTAACAAATAACCAGACTATTACAAGCACAAATTTTATCTACATGTATATACCCAATTATGAAAGGATCATTTGCCTTGTGGTTTATATTAAAATTTGATTGACAAAATCCAGTTGAAGGAGAAATAAGGAAAACAAGGTAAATGCAAAATATCACGAATTAAAAAAAATCTGGAATAAGCGCTATTTTTCAGAAAATAATAACATTTGAAAAAGGATTATTTACTGTAAGAATAATAAACATTATTTATTTGAAAATTAAAATTAATGTATGGAAAATATAGTGAACAGCTATTAAAATCTATTACTGTTCTTTTAAAGCATTGAAACTTTCAAAAGTTAAACAGATATTAATTTCTTACTAAGAATTTCCATGAAGTGTCGAGAGGCTTTACAACGTTTTTGAAAAAAATTTAAGTCGGTGAAATATGAAATTTTTTGTAGATAAAGATTTGTTTTTGATCTATTTATTTTCAGATAAACAAATAAAAAATGTCGTTTTTGTGTGTGTGTGTGTGTGTGTAATTGGCATTGAAACAACTTAAACTTTTCTTTCTCAAATAAATCAACAAAGACCGGGTGTTGATTTTTAGTTTTATAGTGCAAAGGTGTAACTTCTGTTATATTTCAGTTTCTAAAAAAATCATATACTTCAATAGCTATTCATGATCAAAAAGCAAGAGGATGTTAAAGATTCATTTGTTTAATTTCATTACTCTGTATTTTTCATTACCATTATTTTTGTATCAATAATATATTTCATCACTAATATATATTTTGTCTCATGAAAATTAAAAAAATGTTAATTGTATTGCAAGCTATATTAAATTGATTGATTAATACAAAATAGTTGATTGATTAATACAAAATAGTTGATTTTCTAATTTCTATTCAAAATTTTATCTTAAGAAAATCAGTGTCATTACTCAAATAGTTCTTTCCCTCATTTCGATATTCTTAAGTTGTATATAACATTCTATTTAGAAAAAGTTTTAATAAATTCTAAATTTGATGTTTATTGTTTCAACTTAGTGATTTACAAATAAAAAATTAAAAAAAGAAAAATTTTATTAATCGTGTAAAATAAATTTGACTTTAACTGGCGAAAAATATAAATTTACTAAACTATTTGGGGAACTCATATTAATTGTTTTAATTTCATTATAACAATGAAAAGTATTATTGAAATCCTGAAAACATTAGTTAAAAATTGTTAAAATTAAGGGAAAATTTAAGTTGGTTTCCAAAGTGCATAAAATGATATTTTTTTTTAAATTTCAAAAATATGTAAAAAACCATTCTTTGTGATAAAAGTTTTAATGACATCGAAAAGAAAAGCCATTTTAAAATGTTTAATATTTAAACAACTGAAATCAAAAAATTACTCCGAGATGCTCATTTGTACTTTCCAAAGTATACTGATGTTAAATTTGATAATATTGGTCTACGCTGTCTGCTCTATAGTGCGTATTTAGTCATGCACAAACACACATATTTTCTTTTCTTTCTTTCCTTCTTTCCTTTTTTTTTTTGAAAATATGCATATAAATGTAAGATTATGGAATACAAATTGACTAAAAAATGAACGATGATTTAAGCGAAATATATGTGTAAGTTATATTGTTGATAATACTGTATATAAACACAAATAAAGAAATTTGACCGATTTGTAAATAAAATGAAGTGCTTTTTCGGCATTCTTTTCATAGAAATACAATCTGATAAATTTATATCAATATAAACTTTCAGCAAATTGGGGATACAAAATTATGTACGGTATGTCGCTTTTCGAACTTTCGCTACATTTAGAATCTAAAGAAAGAGTCAAAAGGATTCTCAATACTACACAGCTTCTTATTAACCAATACGTTAGTATAATCGCAGTCCATTAGCTATTTCAAATAGCAACAACATTAGTATAAAATAATCAGAGAAAGTAACGCTAGAGTTTTTCTTGGTTCTTTTTTCAATATGAATGCCCTTGGGAAGTTTTGATATGTTTAACCTACTTATTTCCGAAAATTCAGAAGCATATGAACTTTTTTTTTATTTTTATATTACTGCACTACATTTGGTATTTACATTTAATGGTAACTGTAGTAATATTTATCCAATAATGACTAAACTCTTCCTTCTACAAATTTTAAAATTCCTTGTCAAGGCGAATCTGTTCCTAAAAATAGTTAAATGATTCCATGTTCAGAAATGTAATCTTACAGAATGATATCATTTTTTTATGGAATATAACAAGGCTGTTTTCTTTTTTGAGATTTAATGAAAGAAATTTGATCTATAGCTTGATGTTATTTTCTTAATTCTTCATAAATTTATTTTTATTTGAATAAGACTACATTCTATGTTGAGAACAATATTTAATAATTGCTCTTTTTAGGTTAATATAAATAAATATTAGCATTTATTTTTATCAAAATTTAACAGCATTCATATATTTAATGAGTTTACTATTTCTTTTATAAAGAAAAAAAAATACTTTCCGAGAAGAAACAGATTTCACCACGAGTTCATTGATGAAGAATCACTGGATAAATAAGAAGGTTCTCGCTTCTTTAGAGGATACAGTTATGATGTAGGAATCAGTTGCCTTCATTTCAATGACGGACGAGACTGACAATGGGAAGATTAGATCCTTAAATAAAGCAACTTGGATGAAACAACTTTGATTTTGCTAAAATATCACAACAACAATCATCCATTTCGTACTAAATGTTTTAAAGTATGAGGATAAAAATGTAACTAATTTTTGAAATGCTTAATTTAGAGTATAATTTCTGAAATTAAATTTTTTATGGTTCTTTTAGTATTTTTTTTCATGATTGAACTATTAACACAAGATGAGTAAAAACTCTAATAATTTTACTAAAGACAAAGTTTTGTTTCTAAAAAGACTAAGATGAATAAATGCAAATGTATTATAATTGATAGCTTAAAACTGTTAGTATCGTATATTCCTCTTTTTAAAAATTTTCGAGCAAATTTTCTTATTATTTACCTTTTTATTTGCTATCAGGAATTCGATGAAAATTCGAGAAATATTTTAAATTATACGCAAAATGGAAAGATATTATAACGAATTAGTTATCGATATTAGAAACAGTTTATGATTTAAATTTCAACAATCCGATCTTTTCTAAATATAAAATTAATTTAATAAGTAAACAAAGTTCAAAAGAACAAAAATTGTTTTGCATATCTGTTTGATGACATATTTGAGAATATCTTTCTGTTTATGAAAGACTATTTGAAACAGCATAGAATTTTGATGCTTCAACGAACTGACGAATTCATAGTTAAATTTTCATTCCTATGTTGTATTTATTTTTTTAAAAAAATAAAATAATAGAAAAGTTTTAAAAATGGGGAAAGAATATTTTCCCCCTTCTTTATTATCTTCTCAATTATTAGATTTATCATTTATTTATTTTTTGCTGCCTTTATTTGTTTACTATTGGATTGTATGCATGCATTATGATAATTGAATGATTTAATGATCTAGTGTAATAAATGATAAAAATAATTAATTCATTTTCTGAATTTTAGTTTTAACTTTTGTGAAAGGGACCGAAATATTGTAAGGATCTAAAATTGTATTTCATTAGTAGTGATTATTTAATTTTTTTAATAGATTAAAGTAGGGATTTAACTCCAATATATATATGAACTTCTTTTCTCGAAAAATTCTTATGATTTATTTTTGCTTCAAAAGAAAACCGAAAAAGAATGAATCATTAATAATTACTTACTTTCCAGGTTTTTATTTGAATCATATGATTTTTAAAAACATGTCAACTAACTGTTATATAGCTTAAATTTTTTTTTATTTATAATATTTTAATTTTCTGTTTAATTTACATATTTGACTGCTTCTATTTGTATTGTATAAAATTTTTTAAAAAATTTTTCTCAATTTTTTTTTTCTCAAAAGAATTGAGAAAATATTAATCACTGCTCATTTCTTCTTGACTGATTGATAATAAAAATTCTTCTAAAATAAAAATAAAAGAAGCAAAAAGTTGTAAAATGAAAATTAGTGAATCTTTTTTTCAAGCCGTTCTAATTTGTTAATAACTCTTTCAATATAGGGTGTCTAATATTTTTTTAAATAACCAGACTGGAAATCACGACAAATATTGATTCTTATTCCAGGAAATTAGATTGTGATATCATAATCTTTTTTTAGTTTTTATGCCAGTAAGAAATATGTCCCTCCAAAGGCACTGCATCAAATTTGAAACATCCTTAAGACCTTTTAGGTATATTTGAGCAGTTTATACTATACCGTATTGGATAAGCCAGGTTTTCCTTTTTATTCTAAAACCCTAATAAAACAAAAACAGAATTCGAGAAATTTATAAGATTTCCTTTATCTCACATTCATTTCATCTATATGGAATTACATTATACTTTATTTAGGAAACTGATCATTGAATTGAATTATTCTTACGTTTTCTGTAAAGTTATATTTTATTGATTGTATTAACTAGTTCGTTAGATTTTCTCCTAAAAGATCATCTGAAGAAAACAATGCATGGGAAAGTTCTTTTTCACACGAGAAAATGGATTAAATTGTCTATAATGTGTACTCATTCCGTTGTAAGTATTGTTGTCCCTTATTATTTCTGCTTTTATTCTCCACATCTCGTTCAACATAATAGGTTTAGGAACACGTATAGTTTTCACCCTTTATTGAATTTTCTATACGAAACCAGCTTTATTTGCTATTTATTACCATTCTCTCATATTACTCCATCTATTTTAAATCACTTTGTATTCTGAAAGGGGGTAAATTCATTATTATGCATTCCAGCTTAAAAATAAGTTGTCATTACTAATATGCAAATTAGTAATGACAACTTATGATAATTAATAAAAAAAATCATCATCTTAGCATTAAGACAAAAAAATAAGCAATAATTGAAGAAATTAATTATTTTTTATAATATCTGTGTAATAAAAAAAAGTTATCATGTCTTAGAAGTATACATTTTTTATATTGGAAAAAACAATCGATTCAAACAACACAAAGTAAGCCATTAAAAGTTAATGCAAAGTTAATAATTATCAAAATTAACTCCCAAAATAATTAACATACTGCTATGTTCATTTTTGAACTGCAGAGACGAATGTAAATTTATTTTGTCTGAGATGTTAATTGCATTTCTCCCAGTCTTTTAGGATAATTATTAAAAGTCGTAGACAATAACGTGTAAGTTATCAAAGTATAATTAACTTGGAGTTCGTATAGAATTTATTCAACTTTCTGTAGCTTCAAGGAACATATTTTAAATAAGTTATTGTTGAAGTCTGTAATTAACAGAGGAAATACGTTTAAAAGTTTATAATGCAATCAAAGTCTTAAATGATGAATAGGAAAGATTTGTATTTTCTGAAATCATTAAAATTAAGCTCCTAAAAAGATCTGATGCACTACTTTCTCAATAAAAAAAATTAAATTACTTCAATTTTATTCTTTTACAATCATTTTTATTTAAATGATAGGAAAAACTAAAAAACGTTAATACAAGATTGAAACTCAATTAACTATGAATAAGTACTTTTTAAAAAATGCTTTGAATTGAAAAAAGAATAAATACATTTTCTTAAAAAAATTCCTTAAGTAGTTAATGCATTTGTATTTTTCAAGTTTGTTTGTTAATTTGCATTTCATCTGAACATTTATTGTTTCTATTCTTTAAGGCTTAGGATTACTTATAAATTTCAACTACTTTAAATTTCTAAAATCTTATATAATTGTAGGTTTCATACTCTCTAAATTCTCATTTATTACATGTTAACTTTTATATTTTATTTATATTGCTAGAAGTTATAAGATAGTAGTTAATAAAGTTAAAGTCTTAATTTCTTTAAATAATGAAACAGACTAACTTAGAACTAATTTTATAAGAAAAATATTTTTTTACAGCAGTTAAAATAGGTTGCGTCTTAATTTCTTTAAAAAATAAGACATAAGTTTTAAAGAAAAAAAACATTTTTTTAAAGTTTGAAATTTAATAGAAAAATTGATTAGCTCAGATAGTTTTAATAGAAATAGTAAAGTTACATTTAATGCTTTTATGATATTTTTCAATATCAGATTAGATAAAATATATGAATCAAATGTTTTTTAATTTAGAAAGTTTTCTACTTCAATATGTAGTTCCAATCATATTTGTAGTTTCTGACATGCCATTTTTGTAGAAACCAATAGAGATGCATATACATATATATATATATTTGTATTTAAATTTATTCATTTATTTGTATCTTAAAATATTTTTGTAAACTTTTAAATTCAAATTTATAAAGCATTTTTTAGGGTTTTGCGCTGGGTGGGGTTCGAGTTCTTCCCAAGCTTATACTTGTGAACTTCTGTAACTGTGTAATTTTGAGGCACCGTATTACGTGAAAATCTCGTGTTTAAATAAACTGCTTGTTTGGAATTTTTTTTTGAAAATTCTGTACAAAAATATATTGGTCGAAAGTGTTCTCATCCTCTATTTTTTGTTTTCAACTGATGTTGATGACACTCTGCATATATTCCTGGTTATGCTATTTAATAAAACTGCTAAATTATCACAAAGTTGAAACATTTTGACTGGCAACATTTTGCCGTCTCATGCACTCGTATCCGTATCCATTCTGGTCACTGAACGGATTGATGGACATTTTACGAGAATTTTACTAAATACCAAAATATATACAGTACATAAAACAAAAATAACTATGCACAGAATTTAGAAACATATAAGAGATGATTATAAAATGAAACCGTTTACAAAGATTTTCTACTTTGAAAAATTATAAAAAAATTATTTAGAATAATAATATGCGGAAAGATAATATGTATGAAAAAAACACATATGAATTCTGTATTCACTTGTTTTCATGACATATTAGATGAGGATGCAGTTATAAAAATCGAATAAAGAAATTTTTAATGGTAACATAGAAAAATATTGGTTAATGGTTTGAAAAATGTTTATGAATACAAATGTATCTGAAGAAACTGTGATGCTTTCCCCCCGGTCCTTGCAACCCTTTAATTTTTCAAAGTTGTGTTAAAAATATTTCTTTATGCAATCAACAGGTTGTGCTGCAGTGTTTATTCTAAAAGGAGACTTTGTATCAATGCTTATCGGAAATAGATAATTAAAAATTAATTATATTTTTGAGTACTATTCACTTAAAAAAATCTTATCAATAATTTCATATTTTAATTTAACATAAGCAAATAATTCGGTGATTTATAGGAAAGTGCGAAATGATTGTTAATGGATTGAAAAATTACCAAAATAAGGATCTTGTTGAAATTCACCATAAGAATTTTATATTTAATATTAAATAATTAATTTGATATAGTTTTAATATTGATGGTAATCTTAATGGTTTGGTGTTTAAATGAATGAATTTAATTTTGAATATCTTCAGAATATAAATCATCACAAAAAAAAAAAAAAAAAAAACTTGCCGATGCCAATGCAAATGTGAAATTGTCACCGTTGTAACGTCCTTAATAGAGATTCGTTTATCAAAAAATTGCGAAAATGTGGTGAGACTCGTTTGCTTTTTTTTTGTACAATTTCTACTAAAAAAAAGTTAAAACTTATCTTGAATTTCAATACCAATGTTTCTGAAAATGCATAATGTTAATGTTAACATGTGGTACAAAGTGATATTCATATATTATGCCTCGATAATTGTTATTTTTTACATTTATAGAACGGGAGTAAATGACATTTTATGGATTGCATTTTACTTTATATTGTGCAGTCCAATCATATCTCGTGATATAAAATTATTAAAAGAGATTCCAATATTATTATCGTCGTTGTAATGCAGAAATATAATGTTGGTAATTTTCAGAATTTTATTGACAGCACAAAAACATTTAAATGGAAAGAAGTTATGGCGCTTAAACTATATGGCCTATTTTATTTAGATTTAAGGATCCATTATTAAGGAATAGTCAAATTTGACGACCAACTAGTTTTCCATGTATATTGGTTGTATTTCATTTCAGTTAAATAATTTGCATATTTGCATACAGCTTCATACTTATGATTCCATCAGAATGTCAGACATTAAAGAGTAACATTTTAGCTGATTTATGTTTTTTCTGGTTGTATGCAAGGATCTATCGAATGAGTCTGGTCCGAGAGCATAATGGCACTATTAAAAATTTAAATGCGTGGTTCATTTGTCTTCTAATTTTCATTGCTGAATTATTTGCTTTTTAAGATACGAATGTATTAAACAGAATCCTTCCATTTTATTTTTTAAGAATAGAAGGAAAGCATGCGATCAAATACTGTTGAAATGATGAAAACCTTTGAATTTATGTCAACAATCTAATCTATTGTTATAAATTAGTCAAAATTGCTAAAATTCAGAAAACGTTTATATATCTATAAAATCGATATCATTTAATCAGAAAATTTTAAAAATTTTGAAACGATGTAAAATTTATAATCGTACAATGATATTTTCAGAAGTTACCACTGTGAAAACGATAAAATACAGCATACATATATCAGATTTGGTAATTGTAGGTCAATTTTCTGAACGCCAACACACAGCCCCCCCCCACACACACACATTTACTTTTTATAATTAGTGGAGTTAGAAATCATCTATTTTTGAAAAAAAGGAAATAAAAATAAATTAGAAATTCAGGTGTTTCTTAATTAGAAATTAAGAAATTTGACTTACATTTCAAAATATGAATGATTTATCTAAAAATATGAGATGTGAATTAAGATTAATTTAAGTAAATGTTTTCAAAAATCCTCTCAAGATAAGCTAATACATTTACTGGCTTATGTATTAAAAAGTATATTTAATCTCTACTAATCCAAAATTTAAAAATGCATTTATTCATAGCAGAATTTAAACTCACTGAGTAAAAATTGGAGTGAACAAATTTATATGCATCTGTATCTTTATTTCTTTTTTACTTGAGACAAAAGAAATGAAGAAACATTGCATTGTTTTTTTATGATAACTTTTTCATACTGTATAACGTCCTTAGTTTCTAGCTAGTTTTGCATTTTTGATTGTTTGCTACTAAGAGCTTTGCCCCTTCAGTAAGATGCTTTATCTTCTCTTTCTTTATAAATGCGTCTATAGAATTATTTTCTGAAATAGAGAAGAATCGCCTTTTATACGCAATTAATGGAATTGACATAACAAGTTGCACAAATAAAGAGGCGTATGACTGAAATTTTAATGAAATAATTTTGCAAATTTAAGACAAATTCATTTAAACATAATAAGTTTAATTTTTTAATGATATTGATAGTATATTTCAACATAGTACTAAAACACATTAAATTTTAAATTTAAATTTTATCATAACAGAAGATTCATATCTTGATTACACAAGATATCGATTTATGTATTGACTATTAATTACACAATTCTCATTTCATATGATTAATAAATAATATTACCAGTAGGTATATATTAGTATTACTAGGTATGTATTACCAGCAAGATGAAAAAAAATAATCTTTTTCTAGAAAACTTTAAACAATTGTTTGCTTACACGAATGGTTGTTTTCACCAATGTTTAATTGTTTTCACTTGTTTACACGATATAATTTTCATTATTTTTCTTTAGAATCGAATGTTTTTAAAGCTGTACATATGGTAACTTTAAATTCAAACGTTTCCATTCGCATTTTATTAATCGAAATTAAGTCAGTTTTTCTTTTTTACACAACCTACTAATAGAATCGAAAATAAATTTTCTTTTAAATAAATGACAACAGCGTTTTTGATCAAGGAAATGTTCTGCTAGCTTCCATCCTTTTATTCACTTTCTATTCTTAATAATAACGACAACAAACTGAAAAGTCGGTTTGAAATTATGCGTCCTGTGCGCAAGCACGTTGCAGTTTGCCTATTGAACTTTCTCTAATGAAGGTGACATTATTCATTAGAGTGAAAATTAAATATTATTTCCCTCCGCGAGGCACTTCTCGTTAAATTGAAGCTCCACTCAGAGTTGAATAAAATGAGACCAGAACGTCTGAAGGCTGTTGAAATTAACACAGCAGAAGGTTGCGAATAAATATTTACTGTACCGACGGAGAAACTTTATCAAAGTCACCGCGGGTAATGACTACTTTGGAAACCATTAACTTCAAGTCAAATACTGTCCTTGGCACAGAGAACGTGAAAAACGCTTGTGGTACTATAAACTGAAGTGACATATTTTGGAAAATGGCTCACATTTCGATTATATACTGTTAGAATTTGAAGAATTTGTGCAAATTACTTAAGAGATAATGACATGTTATGCTCATAAACAGCTTTCTATCTCGTTAATATTAACGCTGAATTGAAAAATATTTTAGTAAAATTATTTACACGTCATAGAAAGTACTGATTGTTATGTAAATGACTGAAACATCACTTTAAGCAGGTTCGGAAATGCATGCACTAATCGAAAAAAAATTCCCAACAGCAAAAAAAAATATTGTACAGTAATGAAATTTGGACAATGCATGAATTGTATTATGTAGGTGACGAATATCCCTTTGTAGTATGGAGTTCCATGCTTGTTGTACTTGTTCTGTCAATATTGGGTCTGTAAGTGCTGGCTCTGATGATGCTGGAGTTATCGTACAATGATATTCCATACATGCTCAATTGGATACAGTTATAGTGAGCTCGCAGGCCAAAGTAACATGTCGACACTCTGTAGAGCACGTTGCGAGAGCTGTATGAGGACGAGCGTTTTTCTGTTTGAAAATTCCCCCTCTAATGCTGTTCATGAATGGCAACACTACAGGTTGAATTATCAGACAGACGTACAAATTTGCAGTCAGTGTGTTTGGGATAACCACGAGAATGCTAATGCTGTCATAGGAAATTGCTCACCAGACCATGACTCCAGGTGTAGTTCCAGTTTGTCTAGGCTGCAGACAGTTTGTTGCAAGCTTTCCCCTGGCCTCCTTCTGACCAACATATGGCCATCACTGGCACCAAGTCAGAACCTGCTTTCATCAAAAAACACAACAGATCTCCACTCTGTCCTCCAATGAGCTCTAGCTTGACACCACTGGTTTCACCATCGTCAATGGCTTGGACTCAAGGACGCACGCTATCATTCTGGCTCGGAGCTGTCATTGAAGTAACCGATTTCTAATGCTTCGTTGTGTGACTGTGGTACTAACTGCAGCTCAAACTTCTACCGCAGACTCGGAACGATGTGCCACAGCCGTACGCCGAATATGGTGATCTTCCCTCTCAGTAGGGCCAAGTGGCCACCCGGAACCCGGTCTTCTTGAAGCAGTACCATCCCTTTACCATTGCTCGCAACAATCATGCAGAGTGGATATATTTCTGCAGACTCTTCCTGCAAGACCGCGGAAAGAAAACTACCTTCTTGTAGCCCTATTATACGACCTCTTTCAAACTCGGTGAGCTGTTGATAAGGTCTTCTTCGTTCTTCTTAAATGCATTCTTGTCTAACATAAACTCAGTATGTCGAATTTCAAAGATAAATAACGCTCACGAACTTTACATCACGCATTTAAAGCAAATTTGATTTGCAAGATCTGAGTGGTGCTATTAGCGCCACACTAATGCGCGTAGCGCGAAATTTGAATCGATGTCATCTTTCAGATGTATAAACACGCCTGCCAAATTTTATTTATCTAACACAAGGCTTTCTTGGAGTTGAGATTTTTTTTTCCGTCAGTGCAATCATAGTACATAGTCATACATACGTCAGTGTCAGTACACATAATAAATTTGGATATCTATTATTCTATGATAATAATACATACAAATTAATTATATTTCTTTTATTTTAATGTATCTTTCCATTGATTTCTTTGATAATTTTATTATAATTTGATAAAAAATAAATAATATTTCCTTTTGATAATTCATAAATACTTTTCGATTATATTTTTATTTTATATTTAATTTATTGGTGAAGTTATTTTCATGGTAAATATAAGACATTCAATATTTCTTAATATATCTACCAAGAACGAGTTAATCTGAGAGTCATTTTATTTTTTAGAACATTAATACATTTGGTAAAAATCCCAGATGAATAAGCATGGTTTTTAAAAAGCAATTATTTTCTACTTACGAATTCTAATAATTTTTATTATTAATTTCTAATTATTTTTCTAATTATTAACTCTGTTATGAAAATATAATTTTATCATAAGCGAAAAAATCGGAATAATATTTGCTATGAAGGCAATATTTGAATATAATCTAAATATTAGTTTACTGTTTCAAAAATATATGAATGGTTTGTTCGAATGGTTAGCATTCACAAATTCTTTCAGATAAATGTTCAAATAATGATTTTTGAGCTATCGCTTTGTTCATAATGTCTCAAAAGATTCTAAATTAAACAAGAATATAGTTGATAAATATTATTTCATGAATAATTTTTGTTTATCAACACCTGAAGACACATTCTATCTCTGTCAATTTCGTTACAAGTTACAAACTAAGAGATAATTCTTTATTTTTTTCTAATTTTAGATCTGATATGAATCACATGTCGTTAACTTACCATTCATATCGTTACAATGAACATACCATTTAATGTATATTTTATATTTAGTAAATTAATAATACTTTAAAAATGATATATTTCACTTTACAGATGAATAATTCTACCGAATTCCTGTTTTTCTCATAGAAATCTAATGCAGAGTTTCGATCTCTTATTTGGAGACATTGCGTGTGCTCGTATATAAATTTATACAATAGAGCCAATTCTCAAAATCAGAAAAATTGATAAAGCTTTTATCAGAACAAAGCGTTATTAAAATGAGAATATTGAGAAAATAACTTATTTCAAACCAACGTGATATATATATATATATATATATATATATCGTTCCAGAAAAATGCATTTCTGATCTTTCAAAAGGAACGTTAAAGAAAAATTCCGTGATTATTAATATAGATGAAAAACTTTCATATCTTGAGTGAGATATCTCGCAATAGATGATGCGTAAGCAATATAAGAAAGAATGGAATAGATATAAATTAAAAATTTCTGGATAGGAACGTTGATTGTGACTATTTTGAGTTTGACATAAAGGAAAATAGAGTTCTTTGAAATGAAAAGATAAATAACGTCATTGAAAATATTCTTTTCTAGATTTCAATTTTGGAGTAACTAAATGAAATTTTTGAAAAGATTTTTTTTTTCCACAAGGAATAAGATGATATCTAAGTTTAAAATGTTGAGAAATAGCGTGGGTAATAAAAATAACGTTGCGCCCTTATTAATCATCTAACATGTATGGAATGAAATAAATAATGTATGCTAGTTTCCATCTAACTTTTAAAAGTATTCAAATATTATTAGAAAAAAAATTTATGAACATCTATTTATTAAAATTACCGAAAAAATCAACAAAATGATATTTCTTTGAGTTCTTTTATATAATTGTGTCATGAAAAAGTTTCGAATTTCATATATATTCAAAATAATTAAAAAAAAAAAACTAAAAAAAAAAAAAAAAAATTCTAAATAGGAATAATATGAAATTACAGAAAGTTTTAATGACGAATTAAAGAAAATCTGTTAAAATATGAGAAGTATATGAAAGCAGTGTTATTTTACTTTAATCACAGCAAAAATAGAATCTTTTGACCACACTTGAACTTATGTAACTCTCCCTCAATATACGTCTTGACTGAAAAACTTGTACCATATACGATTTCCTTCCACAAATTTCTTAAAAAAAATTAGGCATCTATTCTTTAGATTGAAATTTATTCCCATTTTTACCATTATTTTTCAATAAATAATAATTTGAGGACCGCTTCATTTTACAAATTTTATTTATGTAACAAATGCAATTAATTATATTTATGTAATTCAAATGCAATAATTAGAAGAAATTGATAAGTTGCTAATCATAAGCGGATCATTTCCGCTTATGATTAGCAAAAGAACTTATAAATTAAAGTATTTGAAAGTAATGGAAAATATCATTAATTTTGATGAAAACAATATATAAAAATATTGTAAACATTATTCATTGGGAGAAAACCTATGACATTTCTCTTATTTCTTTACTATAACTTTTACAAACCAGTCAAAGTTATTTTCATACATATATAAACATGATTTCCTTAGAAAATGAATATATATGGATACAGGGAACATGCATTTTCCCATTTTCTTTGGGCCATTATACAGTACGTGTATAATGCTAGATAGTGTACAGATATTAAATCTATTCATAGATTCACATACAATAGCTACAATTAATATTATACAGCAGAGATTTATGAACGTTTGGCATTTTGCTTGTAAATTTAAAATGAGCATGGTGACGACTATATTCGCTTTTACTATTGGAATCGTAGACGCATTTGCTCTATTTTATGTATCAACAATACTATACCATTAAATTATTCAGATTTTAACCTACCCCTCCATCGAGATCCATCCATCCAATGATTTTCTCCAGTTTTCTTGTTATATTGCTCATGCATCAGTAGAGATTTTTGCTTATGTAGGAATACAAAAATAAATATATCAATTGCGATTGAGAGGTGATTTGATTTTATAAAGAATTGAAAATGATAAGAGCAGCAATTTCTAACATCTCTTAGGAATTGTACTTTAAAAAGGTGTTTTTATAGTCCATTCACATTTAACTTCCATCTCTCGTCTGTCATGAATATTTGGTCATTTGGAAAAATCTATTATAATGATATTCTAGAAACCCTGATTTGGAATCCTAAGAGGAATTATAAGGTTCATTCAAATCAATATTTTGGAAACCCTGATTTTAAATCCTGACAGGAATTACAAGGCTCATTCAAATCAATTAAAAATAAGATTTATGTAAAAGATGTCAATTTCAATGCCACTTAAGAGAAAAATATTATATATTAAGGGGACTAAATTTTTTCATTAAATTGGAAGAAATTTGATTCATTTTAGTTTACGAACAGCCACCGATCACATCGGTCCATATTCCGGTCAAATGATTATGTAAACTAAAAAGTCAAATGGGTATTATGAATATGGAGGGTCAATATAATTCGGCCATTCGATAATTAGTATCTCATTGGATTTGAATTATTTTTACGCTGTATGAACTAAAATTCAAAAATTTGTCAAATAATTTGTAATGGAAAGATTGTTATGATTCGAATTTATAGATTCTCTTATTTAATCGCTGAATTTAAATGCGCAATAAATAAAAAAAACTCATCTGAAGAGGAAATTGTAATACTCAGCATCAAAAATGATACACAGATTTAATAATTCTCTACGAAAAGAACTTTTTTGCCTTCATTCTATTCAAATTTTTTTTGAACAATAAAACTCAATTTGAGATGAAATAATGAAAATTTAATACTTCAAAATACTCATTTAATAATTCACTTAATTACTTAATTACTAATACTTATTTTGTAATAAATTAAATTCTCTCCTAAATAATTATGTAATGAAATAATTAATGAAAATTTTGTTACTAACTCAAAATTGAGAAAACTTAAATAAGTGTTGATAAATTGAGGTAGAAATTAAAATAACTATTCAATATACAAATAAACATTGTTTGGGTTTTGAATGAAAGGATTAAAATATTTTTTGTTGAAGATATTTAGTTGATAAATTTACACAACTCTAATATTGTATCTGGTTTAAGAAGCCATAAATGAATTATGAAGGAATGTAAGCCTATTTCATTTTTATTCAAATTGAAACATTTACTATTTTTCGATTAGTATTATTAACTTGTTTGGAGAGATAGGAATTTAGTGTTATGATACTGAGTTTTTGCAATATGCAAAAAACATCTTTAACTTCCATTATATCAATGACATTAAGGAAACAAACTCTCTCAAAAAAATTAAAAATTCTAATTTTTTTTTAGCCTGCTTTTAAGGCAGTAAAAATTTAAATCATTAAAGGAAATTATTTGCTTAAATTATTAAAAGAAATTTGTATTGAAAATTATTTTTTGAATGAATTTTCAATAAATTCTATCAAATATATGGGAAAGTAAATAATAAGTAAAACAGATACATTGCTTTGCAAATAATTGAATATTAAATAATTGCAAAAAATTTTGGAAAATTGTGAATTCATATTTTATTTTTCAAATTTACAAAGAAATGAATGCAATGCACGTACATGAAAGTTTTTTGATATTCGAGGAATAATTTCAATTATAAAATTTAGTTAAACTCATTATGATCATAGCATTTATCTTAAATATCAGGATTTTAAATGTATTCTAATTCTTCTTAAGAAGATTAATGATTTAGAGAACTTCACTTGAAATATATTTCCAACAGACTGGAGAAATAACAGTACAAGAATTTTATAGTTTATATTATTCTCAAAATCAAGCTCAATTTCCAGAGAGCGTTGAAATATTTGCTAAAGCAACATAGTTTCCATATAACTTATGAAAAATAAAATCGTAGACTATTGGCAGTTTAATATATGAAATTTATAGATATTTGTAGGAGGTAACTTATTTAAGTCGAACTAGAGTCGGTTTTATAAGTGTGCTCCATGAAATTTCTTCCCTAACCTACTTATTCTCCAACATCCAGGTGCAGAATTTAAAAAGCATTTTTTAACGTTATTGGACTGTACTGGTAACTTCGATTTAACATAGGTAGTGGTTAATATCATGAATATTTATCAAGAAATAGCGAAGTTTTTTCTGGAATAAAATGTTATATTTTCTTTCTAGAAGAATCGATACCGCTGAGTTACAAAAGATCAAAGAAAGTTTCACTTCATGTTAATAAATCTTATCTTTATGGAATCAAGTAATACCATTTATTTAAATTTTTCTATTATTAAAATTTTTTAAATACTTTACTTAATTAAATTTTTATTTTAAAAGAAATATTCTAAGTGATTGTATAATCTAGTTAATAATAAATAAAAAATAAAAAAAAATATTCATTATTCCAAATTATAAATTATAATTAATAGGAATTTTGCAAAAGGAAATTTATGATAGAATTAATATTATTTCATTATTTATGAAATATAATTACTGTTTTGTGCAACATTTAACCTATTATGGATAGTTTTTGTTTGTTATGATTTTATACTTTTTTTTGAGAAGAATTATACATTTTAAAGAAAGATTGAATAATAGCCGAATTGAGATTACATGCTTGTTAAACAGGAATAGTTTTTTTTTTACAATCTTTATCTATTGTAAGAAATAAATAGGATTAACAACTTGTAGAATTCATCAAATTTCCCTTTTCTAACCGTTCAAAAATAAAAGTAAAATGCTTTGTTCACGACTTCCACTGAATTATACATATGCATAAGATATTTAATGTATTAACTTCATATCTAATAAATTAGAACAGGAACTAATTTCATTAATTTTACGCAATTAGTTTATAATTCCTCTCTATCTCTTTTCTCATCAGAAGGAAACTGAAAAATTATTTATGAATATTTATCAATTAACCGCCGAGATTAATTAATACTTTCTCTTTCTTGAATCTGAATTGGATAAAAAAAATATAATTTTTAAATCTTCCATTCAGCCAGAATATTTTTGTTTGTTTGCCATATTTTAAACTTAATTTGTATAAACTACTTTTGATCTGCGATAATATTTTTCATACTTCCTTTATTAAAATATTTCAGGTGAAAATTGTCTGCTTACATTATTTTGGGATTTAATTATGCTAATGTTGTTCTATTATGAAACATTATTAATAAAATAAAGTTTTGACTGAAGGTTTGAAGATTAATTAATTTTAAGAAATTATTTTTCATAATAAAATTTTCATCTTATTTCTTCCTTTTCAACTTGGGGAAAATAACCAGAGGCAGAATGTATTAATTGATTTCTAACGTCTAATTATGCATTTATTACAGCTTTAGTTAATTATTTAATATTTTATATTTGAGTTGACTTGTAAAATATTTGGGAACATTCATTTTCGAAGAATAAAAATTTCAGTAAAATTCCTTTATAGGCTATGAAAATTATATAAAAGAATTTAGAAAACTTCAGAATTTTTATTTCGTCATGAGAATGAAATCAAGAAGATGTGAAAATATTGTAATTAAAGAGGGTGTTTATTTCATTAAGAGTTCAAAAATTGATGCTTATATTCTTTTACTTTTAGTAATATGGCTTTCATCGAATCATTTATTGATTTTGCTGTCAGAGGGTTTGTAATCTTAGAACAAAATATTCAGTCTAAAATAAACTGAATACATTTAAGATATTCATTATAAACTGCAGATTATTTATAAACATTATGTATTTCAATAGCTTTTATTACTATCTCTTTATCCATTCTGTTACTGAATTAAAAAGTATACATTTTACTGAATGAAAATAATTTATAACTTGCTTGGTTCCACAAGAATTATATGAGAAAAATCGCAATATATCGATCTGCTTACAAAATAGAGAAAACTTTTTCTAAACCCTATTGTATAGTCAGTATAATATATTAGTAAATAATTATAAATGTTTGATTTATGCATTTATTGTTGCAATTAGACACTCAAAAATATTTCAGAAGAAATATTGCACTCAATAAAATTTCTGTTTACTCTAAAATCACTAAATGTGAGAATTATCAGAATTATGCTCCTAGTGTAATTTTTTTCTTATATTCATTCTCCTTTTTTCTTTAAAAAAATTCATTGCATTTTTGTAGACAGCATATAAACTTGTAACTTTCTTGTAAACTTATAAAGGTTGTATCTTCCCTTGGAAATCTAAAAGTCTTGTATAATGTAATATTTTTGACATTGTCTATTGAGTAGTATCATAAAAAAGTCATGATGGAAAAAGTTTTATCATTGTATTGCTTTTTCAAACTATCTTCTTCATATTTTAAAATTATTTTCATACATAAGACATTATCCACATTTTATTTTTATGTGATATCTCTTTTTATTGATAGTTTTCTCATTCCCCATTTTGACTAAATAGAGAACCAAAACCACAAATATTTTCGATCACCTTGAAATATTTCTAGAATTATTTAAATAATATTTTGAAATAAGTAAACTTTTAAGAAATCAGGAAGCAAAATTTATTATTGTTACATTAGGTCAAACCAGATTACTGATTCAAAGAAATGAATGATATTTTGATTATTGAATATTTTATGATTAATAAAATTTATGAAATAAAAAAAACATTTTTTTGTTGAATCAATTTCGATTACTGATTCAGATTACAGTAAATGTTTATGATGGTAATTAAATAATATGGTATGGTGCTAATAGTGATAATTAATATAGTATGGTTGTTAAAATAAGAAGTTTGGCTCATATTTTTTTTCAGATATTATAAGCAAATTAGAAAAAAAAAAAAACCTTTAAAGATTTTGATGAGAAAATTCTTATTTTGAATAAAAGTGTTCTTAATTCACAATTTTATCTGAAATTAAGATAGGAATTATATTTTATAATCATTGAAAGTGTACCATTTATCAAGAAGCGTATTCCGGAATAAAGCAATTAGAACTTGGTTCACGTCACTATCTTTTGCAACATGGTTTCAAAGTCATACTTAGTTCAATTTAAATGAAAAAACGGGGATCAAATCCGTAATGTACTAGATGTCTCCATTATATTTCAGTGATATCACCAGAGCTTCAAAAATTCAAATTTAATATTATCCTCCTCGAATATTCCCAGAAATACTGTCAACGTTTGTCTTCAAATCAGAAAGAAAACTCTTTAGTAGGGTAAGAGACCAGACATTGAGGGAAGATCAGAGACAGAAAAAATAAGAGGTAACAAATCTTATTAGAAAAAATGTGCCTTTTCATAAACGCTATGTTATTTATTTAAAAGAATGATATTCAAAATTACAAATGTGAATTTAATTATCTTTTTAAAGATCACATTATATTCACCTTTAAATTACGAGAGAATATCAGTATTGTTCCCTTGAATGAGATACACAGTGGGAAGACTTGACAACTGAAAAAGACGCTTTTATCCGCAAAAAGCAAGAAACAGAAGCTGTAAAGGTTCATAAAGATATGTAACGGACATAAAGACACCGGGGAAGTCAATAATTCATACGCAAACTGTAAATAGTTAATCAAATAACATCAGAGCACGATATAGCTCATATTGCAGCTAACGAGAGCCAGCCCTGCCATCAAGACTTCAAAGACAGAATTTACTCGACTGACAGACTTTAGTCTAGACGTTTTAACAGTCTCCGGAACAGATTATTGAATATTCGAGGAGGATTCTGCATCGTCTGGAATTTTTCGAGAAGATCCAGATTCGGAGATCCTTCTGGAATTTTCGGAGAAGGCTTTCTATTCAGCAACTATTAAAATATGTGTAAAAATTTTTTCTTCACTGTAAAATTAACTACGAAAAAAATACCAATAGTATAAATTTGCATTAATGTGTGCGAAGATATGAAATTTACTTTAATTTTACTTTTACTTAGAATATTTCACGTCAACAGTAACTATAGTGAGTAGTACGTCAGTTAATCAAAAAAAAAAAAAACTTAATTAAATTTCCCTCTCACATAGGGAGCATATATAAAAATAAGTGTATGTAAATAAAGAAAATGAAAGTTTTTTGAAAAACTTTATTACATTTAGCATGAGTTATAATGAAGATTTGGCGAAAGAATTATTAGATGCTATTGTATCTGTAAGAATAGATTAGGAGTTGAAACAAAAAATAATGAAAATAAATTGAAACTGGCAAAAAAGAAAGAAATTATCGGTTGAAAGACTTCGTATTCAATTTGAATTATCTAGGAATAATTCGGGCGTAATTCGGAATGCTGATAAAATTCCATGAGCAAAATCATTCGATGAATTTGTTATAATGATTAGGGTATTAATTAACAGTTACGGTATCCATCAAGTCGGGCAGATGGGATTATTTTTTTTCAAGCTTAGGAAAAAGTTTAATTTACGAAAAAGTTAGCAATGAAATTAAATCCAAAATATTGTTATGTTTATTAGAGGAAAGTGTATATAATTTATTAGTTAATCTAAACGAGAAATAATTTAAAATTATGAATCATTAAAAAAATTAGTACTGAAAAAAACATGAATCATCATATAATTTTGCCTGGTAAATTTTAAAATAGCTACACGTAATTCCCGATGAAACATCCTCTCATTTCACGTCCAGACTTAAATAGATATGGTTATATTATTCTAAAATGGCGGGAACGAAATATTTTGAATCGGTAAATCGCAAGTAGCTGATCTGATGTTTCAAACACTAGATTCCGAAATGACAACTCACAGTGTATTGTTACAGGCAAAACTTTGGTTTGAAACCAAAGCAATTCAGTAAACAATGTAACGTATTTTATGCCTCCAAAAGAAAGTCTATGATAGGCCAAATAGGGACAAGTGGAAGGATATAGACACAAAAGATTTTCCCGGCAATAGAGGAAAAATTATCCAACGATAAAAAAAAATGGGAAATAGCAGTTTCTTGCATAGGAAAAATTTTGATAAACAAAAAGGAGTTTAAGAGGTTGACTTGCTTGTTCTGCAGATCCTCCAAACGTTTACGATGAAATTGCAATAAAAACAGAGAGGAAAGTAATATAATGAATGTGAATAACGCTTCGGCGGAATCGGTTGAAGTAAAAATTGAAACAATATCTGCATGCTAAAAGTTATCACTTCAAAAGCTATTGCAACTTATTAAATTAGAGAAGGCGCCTATAAGTGTAGATGGTAAGCTAATTTACGCATAAGTAGACGTAGAAACCGAAATTACGGTTTGACAAACACAGAATTAGTCCCAGATGTGTCAATCGAGGAGGCTTCCAAAATTTACTTGAAGGAAAATTTTGGTCCAGTGGTTAAGTATCCTTAGTATATATATTCCTATAGGTCTTGCAAATGGTGGCCGAATCACTGTTGTGCACCAGTAAGTGTTATGCGCTTTAGCAGAAATTTTGGTGGCAGATATTCGCTTTATACGCAAATTTTGAATATGCAGAGAGGAGCTCGGAATAGTATAAATATGCGTACTCAGAGCTCTCTTCAGAAGATGTGGGTGAAACAAAGATTAATAGAGTGGATACACTTGGGGCTCTGCAGGACAGAGTTGGTAAATACTGACATCGAGGAATACTAAAAAGGAATTATTTCTGATTTGGATGAAACTGAAAGTGAAATTACCAGCGAGACAGTGAGCAAAAACATAATGGCAGAAATATTTCGAGCCGAATAGGTGAATTTTCCCGAATTAACGATTGCTTGAAATCATGTTAAAGAGGACAAATGTAATAGTTATGAATTTAATGCTTTTTTTTAATAAAGATAAAATATTCGGGGACAATATTGGACAAATGGTTGTGCCTAAATGTAGACGGAATGTTTTGTAACTTGTTCATACTGTTGTTTTTAGCAGTCTCATAGGATATAAAAAAATCTTGAACAAATTAAATATTTATTTTTCGGAAAGAAATTTATATTAAAAGATTTTATGAGTCATGAAATGAGTGCCAACTTACTCTATGAAAACTAATAACAAAGCATCAGTTATACCAATGTCAAGGCAGGGATTGTCATTTCAGGTGGTCATTGTTGATCTCACTGGTCTGATAGAACTACCAAAGGGATATAAGTATATTGTTAATATGTGATAAGAGAAGATGGTATAAATGAAATAACTATCATTACACTTTTATTAATAAAAAATTAATTACAGGAATGAAGACTTTAATATAATTCCTTTTAAGGAAGAAATTACAAATTAGAGAAATTTTTATTTCGCTGTTTGGGATAAAATCATATTACTACATGTAAAAAAAAAAGAGAGTATAATCAACGATTTTTTTGCTTTCATTTATTTGCTTCAAACAATGAATATTCTTCTAGGTAGTAAAAAATGAATGAATTTCTTCTAGGTTGTTGTTTTCTAAGTTATTGTTTCATTTTATGTTCATAGAAGAAATAAATTATTTTTACACACTTCATTCACTGTGAAGAATAGATTTTGAGAAATTTCTGTTAAGAAATGGTATTTCGTGAAGTTTCCCTCAAAATTAAGCATCATAACTAATATATAATATGATAAAAATCATATGGGTGTTTTTGGAATCTTTAACACCAGAACTGTAATCCGTCGCTGGATGGATGGCAGATCTCTGCCTTAAGCGAACATTCTGACAACCTTGACACCGGAAACAGAGTATTTCCTGAGTTTTTCTTCAGTCTCTGTGCGCTTCCCTTGCTTGCATGTGAGGAACCCATGTTTGCGTGAAAAATGTAATTTTTATAGAATTCGTAAATTAAAATTTCTTTTAAATTTTTACTTGACCTATAAATTGCATACATAATATTACATTTGTAATATTTGTCGATAATAAAATAAATTTTACAATTATTTATGATACCTAATTTGTAAAGTTTAAAATTTGCAATTGTTTAAAAACGGTTTTTAGCAACTTTTGAAAATTAATGTAATTTAAGTTAACTATTGAAAGGAGCATGTTTAAATAATATTAATCTGTAGAAAAATCATTCATCATTTAGATTCTCTTAGATATTAATGAAAAATACGGTTTTTTACAATGATGAAATCTTTTAGAGTCTTAAAGACATACAACTGGAGTTTTTATAAAAATTAGGAGTTTTAAATTATAAATTAGGAGATAGGGTTTTATAAAAACCTTCTGTAATTTTTTTCAAAACCTTCTGTAATCTTCTTCTTCCTTCTGTAATTTTCTACTCATTTCTTTCTGGTGAACACCATTTTATTTTCGGACATATTTTTTGTGCCATTTCATGTAGACTGTTACAGATTAGGACACCTCTCACAGTTGGATGCCTCGTCTCCTCACAAAATCGTTTTTACACACTCTCCGTTCTAATACAAAAAAGGAATTAACAGGAACTTTGTACTCGACAGATACGCCATCTATCGGCGTGAAGCTGTAACACCTTCGATATCTGGCTTTAGAATGAGGAAGGATGAATCATGCTTTATTTCATACATGCACAATTAAAATCATTTTATACAAATGCTCATATTTTCTCGATTATTCAAAGTACTTATTTTAAATTTTATTATAATTATATGCCTGGATATGTAACTTTCATCACATGTTCTATAACTTTGGTATAATTTGCAAATATATAATAATAATAATAAACAAAAAACTTTTAGAAAAATGTGGAATTTCTTAGTATAAAAAAGTTTTATAACTTTGTGAATAAGGGTGCTGTTTTTACTCGTTTTGAAAATATTACGTATAACAAACAAAACTACCGAGGAAAAAAACAAAAATGTATAAATTTGTCAGTGTCTTAATACTTTTGACAATAAGACATTTATAATATACAAATATGTTAATCAAACTATATCTCTTTAAATATCGAAAACTAATATTTTATTCATTATTTTTTAAGACAAATGAAAAATCTATGAGGGAATAAACAATTAATAAAGTAGATGAATGTGAACAATAAAAGAAAATGATGTTTTGTGACTCCTGCATTAATTGCGAAAACTGCTGCAATAATTTTCCGGGGATTTTTCAAAATTTAATGATGACTAAAAGCATTCAAAGTAATAATGGATGTAAAAAAGTTAAACTTAGAAAAATAAACATTTTTTTATTAGTTTCTGTTAATGGGATGAAGTAAATTTCTTATAAGTCACTTTTTTTTCTTTAAACCCATAAGGTGCCAGAAAAAATTCCTTCGAAACACTATGATAAAATATTTCTTCCTCTCCTTTCCTGGTATAGCTTTATTCAGTTCAAAAAACCATTACTTACAAATAAAAAAAAAGTCTAATAAAAATAAATATTGATTTTGCTTTCACACGCTCAATAATTAAACGAGAGGAATTTCTGTGAGGAAAAGGAAGAGCGCTTTGTCTTCGATTATTTAATGGATCTTAAGTAGAATGTGTCATTTTTAGGCTGCCAAACTGAAAAGAATTTTTTTCTTCAGCAAAAAAAGTGCTTTTCACTATTTCTTTTTTAATCTGCGATGGGTTTTTTTTCTTCGGAAAACTTTGGTATAAGCCTGAATGTAGGAGATTTATATTGATTTGTGGCTCAGTCATAATTCGATAGTTCTATGGATTGAAACAGATGCTCCCTTTTCGACATTGTACTAAGAAATGCAAGTCGTTTCAGAGCGCGGTAATCGATTTATAGGGCTATATTTTTCCTTGTAGTATCTCTGAAAAGAAAGTGATAAAAGAAGTGAATATTTTTAGGAATGGTTTTTATTAGACTGCAGTTGCATATGTCATAATTTAAGCTGTACAAAAAGGTATGGGTAACTATAGATAGAATTCATTTTCGTATTGGGCTTTTAGTAAATGTTAAAGATATGCGTTTGAATTCTAAAAGAGAAAAAAAATTATTAATAAAAGAATTCAAGAAAAACTTTTACTAATCTAGACTAAGTCTTTAAAACATTGTTCGACATGTTATTTGTCACGTTTTTAAGCTACAAGAAATGTTGTTAATTACTGCAAGAACTTTTTTTCCAAATGAATATTTTTGAATAACAAATATTCATGTTTTCCTGTAAGGAAGATTTAAGCAAGCATCTCACGTTTTCGTTTGCTTTTTCAATAAATTAATGTATAATCAATTAATTTTCAATAAATTAATGCATAATCAATTAATTTAAATTAATTAATGCATAATCAATTAATTTTCAATAAATTAATATATTTAGGAAATTTGGTGTATGTATAAATATTTGGTTATAAAATGAAAACGAATATAAAGCCGTAAAAAATAATAAGTCCTTAAATCTGTAAACAAATCATTAAAACGTTTAATAAGAAATAAAAAAAATGTTTTTTATAAATGAGACAGATTATTTTAATTAACTAATGAACCTGCACATGCAAATTCAGCAAAAATAAATTAAATGCACAATATTTAATAGACTCATTACACAGAAAACTACTCATTTAATATAAATCTTTCTTTTCTTTAAAAAAATAATAAAAAAAACGAAATAGAAAATTATTAATACCTAGAGATAACAATTTTTTGAATGTGTATTCTTTTCATGGGTTTGTAGTATAGAAGAAATACTGTGATGTAAAAAAAAGACTCAGGAATTGTTAAAGGATTTCCAAGATATCGTTATTATGCAGTCATCATTTATAGTAATAAGAAGTTTTATAACTTCATTAGTACATCAGTCTGCTTTTTACTTTAAAGAGCACTTTACTGATTTGTCTGATATTTATTGATGAATTGACGTAATGCAAATTTGGCTAATACGCGGAATTCCCTATTTAATGCATCTGATTAAGACGATAAAGAATTTCATTGGACGCGGAGAATATTGTAATTATGGATTTATAATAACGCTCAATCTAAATAAAAAATAGGTAGTAAGATAAAAATCAAAAGCAGAAAACTTTCCTTTATGGCAAAAATAAAAATAAAAAGTTGAAACTAAGTTGAATAAATTGAAATTAAATTGAATTGCAAGAATTTGAAATTAATGAATTTGAAAATAAATGAGTTTGGTTTAGTGAAAAGAAAATCAGCATTTTGAAACTCAATATATTTCTCGAGAATACATTGATGTTGATATATGTCATAATATCCGAAAAAAAAAATAATCTGTAAATAATTGCATTTTAGGAACACAAATTCCTACATTTATGAAATTTTCAGTTAAACTTTGAAACATTTTTTTAAAACTTATATTTTTCTCCAATTATGCCAAAGCTTAAGCCAGTTGCAAGTAATTAAGCTTAGTTCAAAATGCAGAATATTGTACGTAAGATTTCTTTTAAAAAAAATTAGACCATGAAATTACATATTTATCATATTGCGAAATAAAAAATGATTTTTAATAAAATATTATTAATATTTTATTAAAATTATTTTTTTTCAAATAAATATGAACTTGCTGAAAAAAATTGTATTGTTCCTAACAAAATCTAAATTAACCTTTTGAAAGGGCATTTTTTTCTATTCATGATATATTAAAGTATGTTTAGAATCGATGCTGGCTAACGCAAAATGATTCATTTAGCTAATTGATAAATTTAATTTAATTTATTAATTTATTTGGTTAATTTAAAATTAATAAACTAATCAAGACATATAATTTCGTGTGAGATGAGAAACAGAAGCATTTAAGATTTTGTCTTAATGAAAAATTTGAGAGAACTTAATGGCAATATACATAAGAAAAGAAGGATGATGAATGTTGAATTTGGTGCTAAGTGTGATTTCCAAAGTCTCAAACATGGTCAACGAATTTCAAAGATAAAATGTTTCTCATTGATTATTATATTTATTTGTTATTATTTTTAGGTAATTTGCCAGTAACTTATTCTTTCTTAGGAAATCATACAGCAATATATTCAATGTTGGTTGAATTAATTTTATATAATTTTCAGAAAATAGAAATTTAATACACCATATTATAAAAAACCATCTTTAAAAATGTCATTGATATAATAAACAAGGTATGCAATGTGAATAAAGATGATATTAACAATAATGCTCTTTAGGAGAGAATCATCCTGTTATATATTTTTAAATATTTCCATAAAAAATTAAATGTCAACATTGCTGTTTTGAATATATTTGAATGCTGTTCTTTCTTATAATTTTTCAAATTACTAATTTTCTATTTAGGTTATAAATTTTGAAAGAGCGAAATAATTTTAATTTATGGATATTATTTGACACAGTGACAAACAGCTAAAAGATAATTATCTGCAAAGATTTTATATTTAATTTACAAAAATTTATATAGCAACGTGAATAAAGTCTTTTGAATTGTTGTATTCGCCTTAATATCAAAAATTTTTGATACGTCTCTATTCCATGCAACCAAACAAATAATTTTCTTTCATATTCCTAAAATATGATGATGATTAATAGAAGAAAAAAGTTCAGATTAAAGTGCTTGAACACAAAATTTGACGAGTTTTTAAACTAATAAAATTTTGTTCTTACTAAATTTTAGCAAAAAAAAAAAAAAAAAAAAAAGGCTGACAATTTTTAAAAAATGTTTTTAAATTTTTTTTTTATGTTTAACTAATATATTTTCATTTCATAATTCCCAAAAGATTAATCAAGAATTTTTCTTCCATACCTTAAAGCATTTGTTTATACAAAATTTTAATTTAAAGCGCTTTTTATTTTTTGTAAACTTTTTATATTTATATCAATTTTTTTTTGTTCTTCCGATAAAGATAATTTTACATAAATATTTAAGTTATGGTAAAAGAAAGAATAATCCAAGCACTATTTTTGGCTCAAAAATGTTGTTACTCGAGCCACGATCGATCTTAAAATTTAATGGGTGTTTCTTTTCGTGAGAATAAAAACCTTTAACACTAAAAGGGATGGATGCAATCCAAACCTGAGATTGATTTTTATAAAGAAACATGTTCTCTGACACTCAACCTGTGATTAATTTCTTCTTTGTTTACGAGATAACTAACTGAAAATATACTTTATTGTAAACAATATATTATAAGCGAAATATCCATAATTTGTAAACAGACTAATACAGTTCAGACAAAAACAACCTGTAATTACGCAAATGTTATTTCCTCAGCTGAAAATAATAAATTGAAATTGAGGATTTACGTATTGAAGAATTACGTATTGATCGTCGAATATTACTCTAATAAATCCTTCCCAAACATGTTTAACTATTTATTTCTCAGGCATTTATACTTGATTTTGCTGGTGGGATGTAAAAGTTTATCTTGCCACATGATCAAGTTTAAAAATTTAAATCTTCGCAAATGTGGTTTAGCTTC
This sequence comes from Argiope bruennichi, assembly GCF_947563725.1. Classification (NCBI taxonomy): domain Eukaryota; kingdom Metazoa; phylum Arthropoda; class Arachnida; order Araneae; family Araneidae; genus Argiope; species Argiope bruennichi. Next base: position 79,247,796 of record NC_079152.1, read on the forward strand.
AAAATTTGATGTTAATCTGAATTGCCTATATTATCTAAAGCAACGGCTAGGAATTTTATGGTAAGGCTTTATTTATTTAACGAGATTAAATTGCACTTCCAAGGGAAAGAAAATATCTAAAATAAAACACATCTCTTTTATATATATATATATATATATACACACACACAAAAATATTAAAATCAAGTAAATAGGAAAATCAAATAAACCAAATAAAAAAAAGAATCCGGCCTGAAGACTTTTTCAAGGGTCACCCTCAGGCAGGGATTCAAAAAGAGGGATTTTTTTCTGTGAGGGAATGCATATAAGACCTTTTTTTGAATCCCTGCCTGAGGGTGACCCTTGAAAAAGTCTTCAGGCCGGATTCTTTTTTTATTTGGTTTATTTGATTTTCCTATTTACTTGATTTTAATACTTTTGTATCAATTCCTCTGTGTTTTAGAAGTAGCCGCATTTGCGCTCTCTAAATATTATGAAATTTTTCCTGTTCCTTTTTGGTTTTAATTTGAATAAGAAATAATTTTTAATTGCGATTCCGTTCGTTTCGTTTTCAAAATATTTCTTACTTTAGATTGGGTAAGTATATATAAGTATATATAATACTCATGTCCATAAATTAAGGATAATGCAAGTTCAGGGAAAGAAAGAGTCGGAAGCAAAGCATATGTGACTTATTTGCAAAGTCTATTAATTAAACAAAAGCTAAAGAGTGAAAAAGATGCTATATGTTTGATATCATTAATAAAAATTGCGATTTTTTGCTCATCGGAGCAAATTACGAAAAAAAAATATATATTTACAAAAACCAATATTACATTGTTGATATGATTTTTAATATATAGTCTATCTCCCAGACGATGCAATACAATCCGTACAACTCCTAAGCATGCTGAGTATCAAATTATCGATCTGATCTTGGGGAATATTACACCACTCATCAAGCAATGCTTTCCGAAGCTCCGGTAGACATGTAGGAGTTGCAACTCGTCGACTAAGCATGTCCCACACATGCTCTACTGGATTCAAGTCCGGTGAGAATGCTGGCCAGTCGATACGGGTGATATCCTCCGATCGAAGACATTCGTTTACGATGTTTGCATGGTGAGGACGGTCGTTGTTATACATAAACACGAATTCTGCACCCATGGCGCCCAGAAACAAACGTACATGTTGTTCTAGAATGACGTCCCGATAGATTTGACCTGCCATGGTTCCAATTTGAACATGCAGGGCAGTTCTGGAACTCAGAATAATTCCTTCCCAAACGAACAATCCTGCACCACCATAACGGTGTCGTTCAAAGATGTTCTCATGGTGGTAATAAGTACCTGGCGCTTTCCATATGAAAGTCCGGCGAGAATCAGACTTTCTTTCTTTCGCCACAGAATATCTCCGAACTTGGAATCTCTAGGATTCCCTGTCGGTTGAAAGGACATATGTGGGAGTATTTATTAAGAATTTTTTTCTTAGTTTACGTATACAATATTACATACACATATACAACTACATTACATGCACATTACCACTACATTACATATACAACTATATACAATATTATAATGATGAAGTAGGTGTTCGATGAGGAGTATGAGTAGATGAAATCTATTGAAGTTAATACATTCCGGGGAAGAGCCTGGTTAAGAAATGAAACAAAATTTATACTGGGCTTGGGTCTGGAGAAATCAATTCCTCGTTCTCTTGTATGAACCGCATAAGATTTCTAATTTTGACCTTGGCGAGAATCAGGCTGCAAGCTAAACCTGAATTCGTCGTAAAACATCACACAAGCCCACTGTTTCGGTGTCCACAATGCATATTCTCTACTCCAGTCTAACCGCAGGCGACAGTGAGTTACAGTAAGTGGAACACATCTGACAGGTCTACGAGCATATAGACCAATCTGCTCTAAGTGTCTGTACGCGGTCTGCCTTGAAACTGCAGTACCAGTGGCTGAAGAGAGCTTTTAAGACAGGTCTGACGCTGCTCTCCGTCTGTTTCTTTTGACAGTAACTGCCAAATACTGGTCCTCATCCGGCATTGTTACTCGGGGGCGACCTGTGCTGTAACGTCTACTTACATTACCATCATCTTGGAATCGTTGCCAAAGCATGGAGAGGACACTCTGGGAAATTCCAAGTTCCTCGGGTACTTCCAACTGGATAAGCCCACATTAAAGACAGCCGATAATTCTACCACTTAAAAAATCATCCAAATGTATTTTCTGTGTCATAACTATGCGGTTACAATACTGAAAGGCTTATAAAGCACTTGCGAATAATTTTACTTCTTTGTCTGTATTCCCTATGCATCTCTCTCTTACACTATCGTCATTGTGACGTACTATCGATGTCATCTGGTGGCTTCCTGCAATTTGCATACGATTTTTGAAGCTGTGTGCAGTTGTTTTACCGGTGATCTATGTATTTTTGTATTTTAGACTTCGATTTCCGCGTGATTCTGAATTATCCTTAATTTATGGACATAAGTGTATAATATATATATATATATATATATATATATATATATATATATATATATATATATATATATATATATATATATATATATATATATATATATATATATATATATATATACTTTGAAGGAAATATATATGAATGTCAGAAATAATCTTTTCATTTACATTTTAATAAGATGATAATAGCTTAAAATATTTTATTCTTTAGTTAAATATAAGCATTAATTAAAGCATTAATATAAGCATTATGATGCTTTAATTAATAACCGGATAGTATTTTTAGTGCATATATTTTAATTCTTTGTGATATACAAAATTTTAGAATTTTGAAAACTCGTATTTTATATAGAAATACAGACATGCTCATCTGAGAAAAATCGAGGCAAAACAAAATATTAGACGCATAACGTTCAAGTATTTGGCTTGGGCTGCCAGAGAAATAGAAAGCAAACTTCATATTTGAATAAGGTTTACAAATTAAATTATAAACTCAATTTTTTTCAATTTCTTAACCAAATAGTTGCATTTTAATGATTCTGCATGTGCGGTATCATTCCCTGGGAGTTTCACCTGTACTTGAAGGTTAAAGATATTTGATAATAAAGTTCATTTCTAAATAATATATAGTGACATAATATAGGAGAATTATAGTGCTTGGCAAATATGAGAAAAGTGGATATGAAAACTGAGGTGAAAACTCGTAATTAGGGATTGCAATACCGGTATACCGGGATACCGAATACCGGTATTTTGAGCCATTTGTACAATTTTATAATACCGGTATTCACAAGTTTAAATACCGGTTTTTCGGTATTTACTAGAAATTTTTAAAATTGTCTCCACTATATGTTCAGATATCGCGAACATAGCAAAACAGTATACGTTTTTGTTTTGATGTCTCCCTAAGGGCGAAATTAATTAGCTAATTAATGGCTAAATTAATTGCTTAAATCTAAATTAGCGAAACATGGATTATCCCTGAAAGAAAATATTGGATCGATAACGATTGATGGAGCAACAATTATGAAAAAAGTTGGAAAGTTGATTGGTGCAAATCAGCAGTTGTGCTATGCACATGGAATTCAATTAGGAGTTATAGATGTATTATTCCAAAAAAATAAAGAACAGAAGAATCCAAATACTGTGGATATAGAAACTTCGGATTCCAACTTTGAAAAGAGTAAGAGTGAGAGTGATATTGACAATGAAGATAATGACATTGTAATTGTTGAAGATATTGCTAATGAGGATAAAATATTAACCTATCAAGAATTGCTTCCTACAATTTATAAAGTTCAAAAAATTTAGATATTTAAACGTTCCCCTATAAAAAGGATATATTACTAAAATATATACTAACTGAAAATAAAACAGAATATATGTTAATATTAGATTCTAAAACACGTTGGAACAGTTTACTCCTAATGATGGAACGATTTTTGAACTGAGAAATCCAATCCAAAAAGCAATAATCGACTTATACCTGTAAATTAATTTTTCAGATAGTGAATCCGACTGAATATCCAGAACTATATCCGCTCTATTTCCAATAAAACTGACTATTGAGGCATTATGTCGGAGGGATTCTAATTTATTAACAGCTAATGCAACAATAAATTTCATGTTGCAGTCACTGAAAGAACAGCACACATAACTATCTCAAGAATTATGTATTACATTGAAAAATCGCACAGAAGAAAGGCATACAGAAATAAAAAATGTCTTATGATATTTACATAATTATAAGGATTTTAAAAATGAAAATGAAAAAGAAGAAAAGAAAATAACCCATTCAAATCTGATGAAATTTAGAATAAATTTTTTTAAAATTTTTTACCCACAAACCTATCCCCATTCAGAAGAATTCGGTTGAGTTATCGAAGATTATGATGTCACTATTGTCGATAGTCAGCAGGTAATTTTTACACAAAATTACTTTTCAGGCTTAATGACAGTACAATTGATGCATTATGCTTTTTAAGATCACATTTCAAAAATTTGTAATAGTATCACAGACTGAATAGTGATATTTACACTTTTTTTTGTGATTTAAATAAATAAGATGTTTCTTTACTTTTTTGTGATTATATACTGTTATAATTTATAAATTACAAATTATTTTTTGTGACATTTACACTCTCTAACAAAACTGGCAAATAAAACAAAGAAACACCTGTGTTTTCTTTCTTTTTCCAAAATTTCTAATACCGGTATTAAAACCGGTATCCCGGTATTAAGATTTAAAAAATACCGAATACCGGTATTGGAATTTTGGTCCGGTATTGCAATCCCTACTCGTAATACCTTAACATAGCATCACAGGCAAGGTGTTAACAAAAAATAAAATAAAAGTATGATCGAAATGCGTTTGAATAAAATTGTTCGAAGTATATTGCAAATTTAAATACTTTGCCAAAAAATAAACTTGGAATTCTAAATAATAATTATTTTGAATTTTTTGAAATGTCCTTCAGGTTTTTCTTAGACGTGAAGGGCGATATTATCCGGTGTAGCTGGTTGTACGAAGAATCCCAATAATGGTTCACTTTCTACTATTCAAACTTTATTTCATTTTTTAAACCAATGTAATTTTATAAGAGCAGTATTTTATATGGCTTTCCAAATGATTAACAATAGATCAATTGTATTCTTCTATTTTACACTATTTCAAGGCCACATTTCGTTTCTTTCTAGAGGCTTGATTACCCTCTGTCTCGAATATGAACTTGTCCTTCATTCTATTGTTCTTTCTCTTTCCTTCTGTAAGAACTCCAGAAAGCCTCAAATTTCCTTATTCTTTTCCTAAACTATCCTTCTCCTTTCTATTTTGCATGTGAAAAAAAGGCCGAATACGAATTCTATTCTTCTAGACGATGGAAGTAATAGTGGTAAACTCAAAAAATTCATGAAAAACTGAAAATTTAATGAATGTGTCTGCAATATACGACGAAATATCAAAAGAGGGCATCGCATTTATCTTTCGAATAATGGACAAAACTGTGAATGTGAGCAATATCAAAAGAATAGAACTCAACAACGTGCATGAAATCATCCCGATCCAAGCCATAAATACTGTTCTTGATAAGAAACTTCTAATGATCAGGAAAGACCTTGATAAAAAGAGAAGATATCTAATTGCACAAGAGATGCAACAAAGAACAGAAACAGAAGTAAGAATCTATGTCATTATACTTCAAGATTACTAGGAAATACAAGTACCAGTTATAGAGAAAAGTGAAAGACACTGAATAATCACTTTTCCTTTGAACACAAATGAATTTGGTGATACAGAAGCCAAAGATCAGAAGTAAATCGACTAAATTAAATTAAAACGGAATATGAAAAAGAAAGGAAGGTGATACGATGCGAAGGATGTCCTCTTCATTCAAACCCTAAAAAATTGCTGCTGAGAGAATTTGAACTAGTCTTCAAAAAATGAAATACAATTTCAAACAAATAGGATATTGATAAATAAAAGGAAAAAGATAGACAATCTTATATGGAATTGAAGAAATCTTGACAAGAAATATTAGGAAAGCTAAAATCTATTAGAAAAAAAAACACAACAACAATGAGTTTCCCGGGTTCGTTATGACTTCACAAAATGAAGTAATATCATTATTTCCATTATTTCTGATCCAAAACAATTTCCGAAGATACTGAGGAAAGAGAACGTGAACACTGAATAGCTTTGAATAGCTTGAAGAGCTTATCATTACAAAATGATGTTTAAAATGGTTTAAATATGGGGACACGAAAAAATTCGAGAAGGTGTAAAAGAAAAGTGTCCAAAATATTGCAAAGAAAAATGTGAAGTGAATAATAATCCACATTATCCATATAGTATAAACAATGAAAAGGGTTTTCCCTGTGCACCAGCGTTTCTCAACCTTTTAGTATTCGCGGCCCAGTTATCAATCATAATATTCATCGCACCCCCAGCGTGCAATAAAATGTATACAACAACAATGTATGTTGAGTATTTTGGATTCTGTTTTCAAATTATTTTTAACTAACTGCCAAAACAAGAGTAAAAGCGAGCCAACGTTGGCGAGAAACCATATCTTGTATTTTGGACAAGAGAGCGGTGAACAGATGAAGCGAATGAAAGTGGGGGAAATTTAAATATTATATTTGAAATTAAAGCCATACAGGGAGATACGGTTAAAAGAATATGAAAGTAGAAAAATTCGTTAATGAAAGTTACCTAGACGGGGTGAGTTAAATTTAGAAACTGGGAATATTTTTTTTCGAATAATAAAAGAAATAAAACAGAAGCATGACTAAACAAAAGTAAAAAATAAACAATGTTTGTGGAAGGGAATCCACACGACCGATGCCGTCACAAGCATGCGCGGCGCAAGTGTCGAGCGATAAAAGGATCGCTCATTCGAGTCGATCCTTTTATCGCTATCGAATCTATCGTGAATGTGTATGTTATATATGTTTTCGTAATAATTGCAATTCCCCATATTAAATATTCACGGCAGCAGATTTATGCAGACTCATGGATAAATTTTTCAGCCGAAGTAAGCAAGCATTAGACGATAGTCAAGCATCAACAAGAACACAAACGAGCGTCGTTCCGAAAATAAAATCAAGAAAATATTCTCAAGAATACTTAAATTTTGGGTTTACCAGTACTGAAGTAAATGAAGAAGAAAGGCCCCTGTCTATCATTTGCTCAAAAATGATGGTTGCAGACAACATGACATCGAATAAACTTAAAACGACATTTAGAAACGCTTCATAGTGAGTACGTCAACAAACCCAGAGAATTCTTCGAATTAAAATTAAAATCATATAAAAAGCAAAAATCATTTTTTAAAGAAACTTTGTAAATAAAAAAAACTTTAATTGCATCTTACAAGGTTCATATAAAATAGCCAGATATAAAAAGCCTCACAACATTGGTGAAGAGCTTATTTTGCCAGCAGCAATTGAGATTGAAGAAACTATGTTTGGAGATAAATTTTCAAAACAATTGCAGTCCATATCTCTTTTAAATGATACTGTTGATCGTCGAATTGGCGATATAACTGAAGGTGCAGTGTCAACTTTTCTCGAAGTTGCGTCACAAATTGTTTTCAATACAGCTTGACGAAGCAACATATAGTATTATAGAAGAAGCTCATTGCCTATGTTCGAATTTATGATGGTTTGTCAGTAGTAGAAGAACTACTTTTCTGCAAACCAATATAACTCAAAAAAACAGCGCTCGCACTATTTGCTATTTTAAATGATTTTATGAACGCGGCAAACATAGAATGGAAAAATTGCGTCAGAATATGCACCGATGGTGTTCGTTCAATGTCCGGAAGATTCCAAGGTATACAAGTACTTATAAAACAAAAATCACCTCAGTGCACACATTGCATGATCCACAGAGAAGCTTTGACTTCGAAAGAAACGAGTCCTAGTCTGAATATTGTTTAACTATGGTTGTAACTGTAGTAAATTATATATAAATGAGACCCCTGAAATCGAGTATCTTTTCCGCACTTTGTAAAGACATGGGTTCAGTACATTCAGCGTTACTATTTTATAGCGAGGCAAGATGGTCCTCACGTGGGAAATTTTTGCAACGTGTTTATGAATTAAGAGAAGAAATCGCCATTTTCCTAAAAGAAGAAAACTGACCGGAGGCCGAGAATTTTTTCAATGGTTTATTTGAAATTGAGGTACTTGGTCGACATATTCGAGAAATTCAATAACTTGAATCTTCAACTCGAAGGACACATATACAAATACACATATGTTGGATATGAGTGCTAAAGTTAATGCTTTTTGTAGAAAATTGGAATTGTGGAGCAGAAATTTGAAGCAAAAAAACCAACAATGTTTGCAAATGTGGATGATTGCACTGAAACTTACAAGGCTGAAGAAGAACATGTAAAATTCATTTTTGTAACCATTGAAAATCTTTTAGCCATGCTGGCAAAGAATTTTAAAAAGTGTTTTCATGCTGACGTCAAACTGATAGCAAGTTACGAGTGGGTTAGTTATCCATTTCATAAGACTAACGAAGGACTTTCAATTGACGAGGAAGAAAAATTCATAGACTTCACGACAAGTGGCGAAACTAAAAGACAATTTAATAATAAATGACTATTTGAACTTTGGCAAGAGTAAGGACGATTTTTCTGTATTAAAAACAAGGGCATTTCACATTCTATTACCATTCAACATCCTACCTTTGTGAAACTGTATTTTCTGCTGTGGCTTCTTTGAAGACAAAATATAGAAACAGAACTAAGAGTTGCTATTTCTAATACTAAGCCTTCCTTCAAAAAACTTTGCTCTTCAAGATAGGCCCAAGAAAGTAACTAATAATAATTATTAATTTAGTATGCTTTGATGAAGTAAGTTTTGTTTTAGTAAGTTCTTTTACTTTAGTAAGTTATTATATATGACGAAATGTATTTGGTTTTCTATGTGTATGTGTGCTTTCCTTTCAGTCAGTTAATCAATTTTTTAAAATCATATTTTCTCTTGGATATTCTCGCGCCCCCCCCTAATGTGCTCGCGCCCCCCTAGAGGGGCGCGCCCCACAGGTTGAGAATCGCTGCTGAGCACAATAAGCAGAAAAGGGTTAAAGCTATTAAAATAACACAACTTAATGATTAGCATAATTTTATGATTGAAAATATTTTATTGAGGGGACCATAAATTAATAAAACATAAGAGATTTATTTGAAATTGAACTTTAACAATTTTACCTCGCTGAAATAAAACTATATCTAGCTGCTTTTTTATCGGCAAAAATAGCTAATGCTAAATAATTTATTAAAAATTATTATGAAAAATACCACAATACTTGGAATTTTGGAATGCATAATCGTAGTGGTAAAATAAATTTTGATCAATTCACTTTTTTTAGTAATTGTATTAATGTATAAGTTATTCATTTCTTTCCTTAAAAGAATTTTTCAGAATGCTTATAGAAATATTTTTTTTTTAAAAATATGTTGTAAACTTAGCTTATCAGATTATGCTTATTCGCAATTAATTCCATAGATTTTAATTTATATAATCAGATTTATATAATCAGATAATGAATTTCAAAATAATATTATTCCAACGTAATTTTTGAAAAACACATTACTATACTTCATTACCTACTACATTATTCATATCCAAAACTTATACAGATAATTATATAGTTCATATTAATACAGTGAACGGATTTAAATAGGTATCTATAATTTTTGTCTCCAATAACATTACTTACACTACGTATTTTTTAGGAAAAATATATTAACATTAGAAATGATATAAAATGACCGAAATACTGCAGATGTGCTTCAGCCTTAACACAATTGGTTCAACATAAATTTAAGTATAATTTCTTTGACAAAAATATCTTTAAAATGTTGTAGGAATTCTATTTGAACGAATTCTTAAAGTAATTATCAAAGCTATATAAAATCAAGTGAAAAAAATAGACGAAATGATGTTTTATATCATCTTTTTTTATATTAAATATCATGTAATTCTTTTATGATAATCCTTAAGAAAGGAGAAAAAAAACTCAGCTGGGTGAGTGAAAAAAAATATTTTAAGTACCTTACAATTACATTAAAAGCTTTTTTTTTTATTTATCAATTAAATTAAACGTTGGAAATTAAATCCAAAAGACATTTTTCTATGAATTATTTGGATTAAATTTTACTGTACCATTTTCTTTCGATCAACATAAATTACTAGTTTCTGCTTCTTCTTTTGTTGATCATTTAGAAGTAAATATTTACTTAATCATACAAGTTTTCTTTTAAAGACTTAATTTCAGATCAGACTATGAATAACACGTATTTAAATGGATTATTTGTTTCCTGAAAGTACGTCAAAATACGACGAATTATTCTTCTTTTACTAAATTGCCCTTTCAAGGCGAAGGAATTACATAAATGTAAACAATTCGCTTTTGCACTTAAAATTAATTTTTCGTTTCTCATTCTAATGATTAAATAAAAACAAATTTTTCTCATTGAAACAACTCTGAAAATCCCATCTGAATAAACTTTCCTTATTTAATTTCGCCCATTTATTCAAAGAAGCAAAAAGCAATTTTTTAAATAATGTAAATTAGCATTAAAAGACATTCAGAATTTTTGAAACTAAAAGCACTTATTGAATTAATAATGAACCAAGGAAAGTTAGAATTTATATTCTAATGGGGAGAAAGCACTGGAAAAACAATCCTAGTTATTTCTATTATAAATGAAGTTTTTTAAAAAAAAGGAGAAAAAAAGGAAGTGTACATAACAATATTTTTTATTTTTTTCGGCGTTATAAATTTTGCCATTTATTGAAATTCCAACATAATATAGGAAATTTGTTGTCATAAAAAATGAAAGAATTTCAAATAAACAGGAGCTGTTGAAGAAGACAAGAACTATCTAATTTTCATTTTAATGATGATGATAGTGTTATCATTGAAAGGAATATGACGTTCATCGTGGAATATGACATGAAATTAAATGTAACGAACGCACTCCCGTCAATAATGAAGGAATAAAGAACTTACTAAAAAATTCAATAGAAGCTGCAACATCATATGAAATCGTACGAAGATGATTGTAATTTCAAGAAAAAAGTTACATATTATTTGCTTCAAAGTTCGCAAAAGTCACCATTTTTGTAAAAAAAATTATCATACATTTGTACCAAGTGTTTTCAATTTGGTTACCTTTGTTGCCTCCAATAACATTAATAAGTTTAAATATGTGCAGACTTTTCTAGGATCTCGAATATGTGTTAAAGTCAACATTTCAAAATTTATACTTAGAATGGTAAGATTTCAATAAATACAAATTCACTCTATTTCGCATGTAATGTTGTTAAGAAAATGTTTTCCTTTTCTGACATTCCTATAAATTTCAATAAATCCATGCAGTAATTCTATTAAAATAAAGAAATTTGTGAAACATTTAATTTGAAAGCAAACGCAACAAAATAAATAATGCGTCAATTATATTAGAGAGGTACCTGAACAATTTGATGACGTATACCAATTAAAATGCTTACATATCAATTAGAGTGCACCAATCAGTATTTAGAAAAGTATTGCATTAATTTTAGGAGCAGTTTAATTGGTATGTAAATTACTTTACTTTTCTAAATAACAACTAAACTTACTTACCTATATCCTTCTTACTTAACTCGCAATTAAGAAGGATAATATTAAATTTTAAAATCCCTTTTTGTCATCACGAAAATCAAAAAAATACTAAAAATTCTGCAGAGCAGATTGATCCATCTTGGTCATTCCTTTTCAAGTTCTTATGTTTTGTTTTATCACATTTAAATATTAGTTATATCGTCACCACTTTTGTCATAATACCGTATGTTAAATTTTCAAAAATGTTTTATGTATACAAAACTCTTGCATTGATTAATTATATCTATTTCCAGATTCTTCATGTCGTTCTATCATATCACAAAATGTCATACGTCGTTAGTGATTCCAATTGTTGTTGCTGTATTTTGATTATGTATGTATTATTGTTTTATATCAATCGTTCAATTGACCTATGACCATAAGAATCAGTGGTAACATATATCATATTTTAACATGCAGTAATTTGATATAACAGCAATAATATATATAGCATCATCCTCTTTGCTCTGATGATAGCCAAATTTTTAAATTTTTGGCCACATTAAAATTAAAAAAAATAATCCATTATGTAAATATTGAAACATTATAATAGTTACATTGAATAATACTAATCATAATTATTATAATGAAAAAACAAAACAAAAAATAGTTTCTATTCATATTACTTGTTCCCCCAATTTACCCTTTATTTGACATAAATTAAGAATACTGGTATATATATATATAAACTCTTATTTAATTTGACTTGTCTAATGCTTGTAAAGATGTTATCGATATTTAAAATTCCCATCTCCTCCTCTCTCTATGTGGAAATTAGGAGAGGACGAGACATGAGATGTTATTGGGAGAGGAGGGATAGAAAATTGGTGATAGATTAAAATTTGATCTCCTATGAGAAAATTCTGAAATTCTATTTTTTTTTTTTTTTTTTTTTGCTCAGTTGTATTTTTCAGATGATTATACAGCATTTAATACTTTTAGAACTTAATTATAATTCAATCGTATAATTTTAACTGAATTTTATTCCCTATCAGAAGCTTAAACTTGTAGGGAAATCGAGTAAAATTGATTTTTTAAGAGGCCATAAAATATATAACAATAAGTTACGCATTACGTTAAAGACTGAAAAGTAAAATAAATATTTAAAAAAAACCCATCTTTTTATTAGTTTAATTAAAAGACAAAGAATTTTTGATCTAAAAATATTGACACTAAAGGAAAATCTGGAATGTTCAAGAAATACAACAATGAAATTAATGAATAAAGAAATTAAGCTATAATGAATATCAGGAAAGTATATTCATTAAAAATTAAAATGCAAATATTATTAAAATTCCAATTTTTTAGAGTGTATGCTACTTTTGATTTTAATTTGACTACCTTTTTGTTAAAAAAAATATTTTAGAAGTATGTGAGCAAAATTTTTTTCCTCGCACACTTTTAAAATGATTTTTTTACATTCGCACAGTTTTATTATTTTCAAATTCTATGCCAAAGCGCCTTTTATTTTAAGGAAAGTTTTGTTTCAATTTATATCTTATTGCTCTATCCCTAAGCGTTCTGAGCATGCTCTGATTGCTTTACCTTCTCCTCGTTTAATATTTCAAGAGGAGATAAAGTGGGAGAAGGGGGGCCCGTAAAGATAAGCAATTTTATGATCTATCTTTCTTTCCAAGCAAATAGCCGAAAATGAAGCAGTGTCTGGCTTTGGAAAATGAGCTGGAACTGTCGTGACTTGGTAAAACTGAATACATAAACCTTCTCTCTCTATCTCTTTGCCTGAGATATATTAATGGTACTTTAAGACTGTGCCATATTCTTAGTGCAGTGATAATTAAACATATGGTTAGTAGACGGTGAGAAAGGAACTCCTGGCTGAAATTTCGGAAATCCTTGTACATCGTGCATGATTAATGGAAACCATTTTAGCGAGGAATTGCAGTTAAGGAGCGCCGGTGAGGAGTTGAAGAAAATTTATTCTAAATCACGCCATTCCCGCAGACTTTTGCCAGGAAGATGATTAATGTTGTTGCTGTTAACAAGCGTCCTGCACGATTTCGAGTTGACTTCTATGGAGCCATTACCAGAATGACTTTGCCGACATGGATGATTGAAACTGGCTTCCACGACAGATAATCTCTTTCTGCTTGACAAACAGTAAATTTAATTAGAATAAAGTAGATTTTCGCTGTTATTCCAATGACCTTGCTATTGAGAGCACTTAAATTGGTGACTATCAAAAATCGGAAATGTTTATCTTAGGAATGTATTTGCTTCAGTAATTGCCGAACGAACCCATGACGATATTTATTTTATCCATAGCGTATTCATATTATGTGTTTTCTTTTAATTAGCTATATTAAGGAATCTTTATTATGCTCTTTTAGAGATGAAAGGGAATTTTAATATTCAAATGTAGTTTTATTCTTTTTGTTTGCCATTAACAAATATCGGAGCTACAGAATTTTCCTACTGCATATGGGCTGGAACATTTATTCTAATGTCAAATTCAGCATATTTTTATGTTGGTATTTTCATTCATTTGTGCACCATTCTACTCATTTGTATTACTATATTCTTTATGTGTCATGGATACATTGATTGGAGAAGAAGAAAAACAAGGCAATTTCACCGGCATCGCAAAGTTAAATTGCAGCCTAGAGAAAATATTATTTTTTTCGCATTTTTCTTAATATAAAATTTTAAAATTAGGAATAAATGCATTAATATTCGTTTGGCGGAACTTCTCAAGTTTGGTAGAACTTAGAATATATTATTTCACTCTCCCAAAAGATTATACAGTGCAGGATAATTCTTTTCAATATTTATATATTTCATATATTTTGTAAATATATACTATGGATCAACTCTGGGCCTCAAAATGTGACATAATTAGTTGCAGAAATTTATTTTTTTAAAGTTGTAAATTCCATACTTGCGTTTGTCGATGACAATTAAAGATTTTTACCTATAATTGCTTCCTTGAAATAAAAACAAACAAACAAACAATGCATACATTGACATGGATATGCAAAATGGATTTAATATATTTTTTTGCATGTAAGAAAAACTGGAAGGCCGGCCTACCATTGATTTACTTTATGTTAAATTTTCATCTAGAAGCATTTGCCATTTTTTTGATATTTAAATTGTTTTAGACAAGAAATTATCTTTCGAATAACTAAATAATTAAAATTAATATTATACAGACTGACAGAAATTTGTTTAATCTAATATAGACATTAGCAAAGTGTCATGATAATCGATATTCGTATAATTTTTTTTCAAATATTTGGACATGTGCATTACAAGTTTTCAAGTTTTATATATGGACAGACAAATTTTTAAATACTAGTAGGGTCAAAACCAATGTTAGATAGAAGAATTTAAAATATTAATATGAAAAATTTATATTTTTTTATAAAATAACTTTATTTCGTCATCAACTAGACCAGAAAAGTTTGATTCAGTATATATTTATAAATTTATCGAGAAGTGTTGCTATACGATTCATTTTTTGGTCTTTCAAAAATATGCATTTCTAAGATTTTTTAACCCTAAATGGATATGTGCAGACAATAACAATTAATTTTTTTATTCCATCAATAACTGGAGTAAAATAAAGTTAGACAAAACAGGCATTTTAAAAAACTAAATTTGCATATCTAATTCGTAAGGTTTTGCATGCATTTGTAGTAAGAACGCTTTTTAGTACAAAGGATATTTGTAGAGTATTTTGAAATCCCAAAGTTTATGTTATATTTAAGAATTTTTCAATTATTTACAAGGAATAATTTCGCATTACCTTTCATTTATTAGCAGATTGTACTTCATTACAACCTAATTTGCTTTAACAAACTTACGAGAATTATTTAACTTATCAGCCCTTGCCAATAGTGTCTACAAAAATGTTTACAATGTACATATAAGTAGTAAATTCATTCAAAATTTTCCGAATACGGGTTTTTGAAATATATATAATGTCCTTGTAAGATTATTGTTTTAAAAATCACGAAGAAGCCAATTCGAGTTTTACACATTACAATCTTTGCATAAATGCATGTAAGGGCGTATTCAAAATTAATAGATGGTATTTAAAAGAATGCAGATTTCAGACATTTCTTCAAAGATCTTATTAAGCTTATGTTCAGAATTTAACGATTGAATCAGGCTTTTTTTATTATAAAAATTTGCGCTCCTCTTATATTTATAAAAATATTTCTTCATTTGGAAAGTTTGACTTTTATGTTCTCAATAATAATAAACGAAGACAATTTAATCTAAAAATACTTATCCAACTGTTTTTTAGTGAAATGTTTTAAATTGAAAGTGTTTGATTATCATTTCCCAGTAAAACATTAGAAAATATTAAGCATAAAAACGCACTGAAATTTTTCAAAAATATAAGCATATTTATACTATATGCATCTGTTTAAAGAAGATCTTATTTTTTACCATTAGATATCATTATCATATGGATGAAATGATGTAATTATTTCAAGGAATATTAATTTAGTTAATGGAAATATTTCAAGTTATGTATTATCGCCATTTAATATTTATTATCACGCCTAGAAATATTTAAACGCAATTTTCGTTATATTATTCTGTGTCATCTTGTTCAACATCTCTCTGTAAAATTCGGAATCAATTCGAAATTTATATTCGTACAACGTACTTGTACTCAGATATGCTAACATTAATTGTTTTTATTAATATGAATAATACTATAAATAAGAGTGTTTTTATAATTTACAATGATTGTCTAAGTGTTTTATAATCAATAAAATCCTTTTTTTCTCGTCGTCATAAGCATCTTGTATTTTGAGGATTGTGTTTATTGTGCCTATGCCAATTTACTCTGTTCGATAGCACCTCATGTTGGAAATTTGGAAATTTAGGAAAAAAGAAAATAAACAAATAATGTTAAAATTTCAGGAAATATTTTTTTTTGTTTGCTTCAAATGGCTGTTGCAACGAGACTTTGAGGTAGAGCAAAGACCATTTTATCAAATCTCTTATACAACCTTGGTAAGGAACATGGAGAAATTTTTAATTCAGATGATAACTTTGCATATCAGATTTAACGATATCTCTTTATTATTAAGAAAACAACTTACAATGTGTTTACGATGTAACGACCCTTTAGATTGCTTATGACTGTCTTCTATATTGCTTGTGGCTGTCCTCTGTATTACTCCAGAATGCACAGATTTTTAATGAATTCTTTTTGAAGTTTTTTTAGCCGTTTATGTTTGACAAAACACTTGTTGTTCTCTTTTTCCATTTTTAATATCCATGAAAATTTATCCTCTCATTCAAATTATGTAAATATTTTACAGTTTTAAATTAAGTTTTTTTACCAATTTCCCTATATTGTTACATTGACATAATTGTAACTTTTCTTTGGAGTAGAACATTCACCTTCATGGCTTTTGTGACATGAAACATTGAAATCTGACAAATATTGTTAACTTATGATTGTATGATCTGTGCTTGTTTAAATAATAGTTTACTTTCTCTTGTAATTTTAAGATATATCCATCTTCAATCAAACGCTTGTATCATAAAAAACCCAAATAATAATTAGACATTTTTTTTCTAAAATAATAGTTTAGGTCACATTCACACATCGAGTCTGTATATGCGAGTCATAAATATACAGTAAAATATGGACATCGTATATAAAGACAATTAACACACACACACACACACACACACACACACACACACACACACACACACACACACACACACACACACACACACACACACACACACACACACACACACACACACACATCGAGTTCGTATATGCGAGTCATAAATGTACAGTAAAATATGGACATCACATATAAAGGCAATTAATTAGTAGAAACAACAGCAGTTTAAAGTTTCCGTAGTACTGTAAAAGAACTACGAAAACTGTAGTACGTAGTACTGTAAAGTCAATTTCTAATTCCTTCATAAACAAACAATATATAAAATGTTTTTCCTTGTGTACAACAATAGAAGAAAATAATTCAATAATATATTTCGATAAACAAGGAAAGAATTTTTAATTTCATAATTTTTTAAAAACTATGTGAAAACTCCTAAACATGTATTGAAAAATTGTTAGGGGTAAAGTTTCTAGAGAAACTAAATTGGCATTATCAGAAAAATAAGTTTTTACATTTTAAACTTATTTTGAAATATTTTCGAAAATTTTAATTTCACGTCAATATACACACACGCATGTACAGATGCACATGCATATGCACGCACGCACACAATCACACACGCGCATGTACCGACACATATTTATTATATATATCTTACATTATACATACATATAAGTCTGAAAAAGTTAGTTGAAGTTGAAACAAAATCTGAAGTTAAAAAAATCTCATTACAATAGTATCAAAATAATTGGAAGATCCCCAATATACTAAAACTACGTCCACTTGGATTCGTTTGGGCCAAATCATAATTTGCAGCACCTGCTTCAGATCGCAGCCCTTTAGTAACTCCGGAAGGGAGAAAATTGGAGGCTTTAAGTGAGACATCAAAAACAGACCGATGCCCATTAAGCGAGAGGCGAGCTGCAGAAAGACGAACAAAAGAAGTGCAATTTATAAGTCGCCTTGCAGAATTAATAAGACGCCAGATAGTTTTAGTTTTTACAGCTTGCCCGGTTGGGGTATCAGGCTGATTGAACGAGAAATCAGACTCTCGGGCTTACAACACTTCCCTAGAGTTCTCATTAAACATCGTTTGCCTCATTATTTGCAGAAACATTTGCTTTCTTTCTATCATACTGCCTTTACTTTTTTACACGCCGAGTTTTCTTTCCTCGCTAAAGCTTTACTCGTATTTCAGGCCTTTATTTGTGAACTAAAATAATGGCATTAGAAAGTACATTTCTGCTAGGAAATTTCAACTTTTAAAATTCACTTATTTAACAATATTCAAACAGCTGCTACCACTCATTAAAAGATATATTTGATAATATGGAAGAAAAAATATCTTTAACAAAGTAATAAATGTTCTTTAAGAATATTTGTAATTCTATACTCATTATAATATCCTAGTATTGTCAAAAATCCCTTAATTAGACGCTAATTACATGGTTGTAAATGAATCTTCAATAATTAGTACTCAAACTTTGTTAAGTTAAAAACTGAATGAAAGGCGTATTTACAAGAAATTTCGCATCGAAACAAAATACGATACACCAGAAACATATTTATTTCCTAATTATACTGTGTCCAAAAACTTGAAAGTTTAATAAGAGAAACATGGGGATATAGATACCTCTACTTTGGGAAGCTAAACAAGCTGGTTTTATCTAATGTAACAGGTTCAATTAATATATTTCATTGTACTTTTGCTAAGGTAATATATTATTTCTATCTGATTTCAGCAATAAATAAATAAAATACCTTTTTTACCCCAAAAATTGACTTCTATCAATTTGCCTCATATCAGTGAAACATTGAATTTTTTTCATGGAATTATCCAAAATAATGAAGATTAAAAAATAAGGGATAAACACAAAATTTATTTTGTTAATAACTTTTGTATTCAAAATTGCGACTTCAACTTAAACAAAGTTACACTTTTATTTTAATAAAAGTCCAACATACAGAATGGCATTAGAAAAATAAAAAATGAAATCCATAAAAATAATAATTCAAACTAATTATATAATAAATAAAACATTCAAAACCGATTTTAACCTTACCAGAAGAGTAAATTTTTTACTTTGTTTTTCTCAATGTATAGCTTTAGGAACGTTATTATCACGCAATAAAATAGAATGCTGAATAGTAACACAATTAAATTGCCAAAATAATTCCAACAGTTTGTAAATGGAAAAATAATTTTTGAAGCCGAAACTGAAAAACAACTGAGCAGTAAATATATTTTTTTTCGATATTTGCAAAAATAAAATTGCCGTCCATGATCATTGGTCCAGGAAATAACAAAATCTTGTTAAAAGTGTCAACATCGTCGGAATTATTAAAATATGTGCCTGACAAATCTACAAATTACAAAAAGCAGAAAAAAATCTTTGAAATCGAAGGGGAAAAATATCTGAGCGATATATATTTTTCTTAAATAAAATCTCCGTTACTTCATTTGGAAATAACTTTTCCAACAAAATATTTAATGCTCTTTTTTTTCTTTGATTTTTACAAGAATAAAATCGCCATTTAAGATCATTAGACTATAAAACAGCAAAATGTTGTTAAAAGTATCAACGTCGCCGGAATTATTAAAATCCATTCCTGACATCTTTAATGTCATATTCATTCGAATGATTTGTCGAATCACGGTTTATTCGAAAGGTTCTCTTATTTGGATTATTTAGGAGACCGTTGAAAATGCTCTAACATATTTCATACAGCTTTCATACTTATTTGTTTTTTATTCATTTCACTATAATATATCTACTTTTCAAGTGACTACTCGTCTTGTTTGAAATGTTTTTTCCAACTCCTTTTCTTTAAACATTTTTTCAGCTGTTGTTTACCTCGTATATCTATACAAATTATCTATTTCATCTGATCCTTTTCCCATTTCTTCATTTTTGAAATCAAAACTAGCGGTTTATTTTAGTTACTTTAAAGTACACTTTTTAAAGCAACACTAGGGCTAATTTGGGACGGACGTCGTAATTTTGAACCACGGTCAGATGACAAGAACAACACCTGAGCTGGCAACTTCCTTTCCAAACTTTCAAGCCACACCAGCGGGAAAACATTTGGCCCCGACGGATTTAGTGTGCACTAGGTCTGATTACACGACGGTTCTTCGGTGGAATCGTGTCATGAGCATGAAACCCTCCTGTTCCGAAGCCGAGACCTTACCAACAGGCCATCGCTGCCCATCATAAATAGATTAAAATGTATCAAAGATTCAGGCGTGTTGTTAAATACTCATCACTAGGATGATGAGAAGGTGAATGGTGCGACCTCGCGCTTCCATGCTGTTGGTTGCTTTTTGGGAAATGAAAATGCTTTTGCTTTCTATTATTTTTTAAAATCGATATACACATGAATGTGAATATTATCTTACGGTCTGCATTTTATTTTCGCTAATCGAAGACAATGTTGAGTGTGCAGTTTATAACAATTCCAGTTACCTATACTTCAAAATAAATGTACTGTTAACCGATTATACGGTTTTAATATTAATTAGACATGCCATCATGTTTTTAAAATAAAGCATCTGAGATGTTTTAGGAAAATGAGATTTCAAATATTTTTTTTTTTACAAACAAATGGAAAATGATTTTTTAAATTGTTACAAAGTCAAAACGGAGTTTGGGAGCCAATTGTAAATAAAAAATATATACAAGTGGGTAATTCTTTTACTACTGAAAGAATTTAGGCACCACATGATAGTTGATTTACACATTTATTATCATGTAATTACAATAAGTTATTAATCAATGTATATAAACAATTTGCGAATAAAGCATGTAAAATTAAAAAAAAAATCGTTCTCGCAAAAAAGTTTAGTCGTTTGATTTCTTAAGAAAGATTTATACAGCGATGTAACAATGACTAGTTCCAGTTAAAAAAATGTTAATGCTACATTCTTGTAGTGCATAAAATGTTATACCTGAATTCATTCATTTTCCACTGATAGGAACTTTTGCTTTTAACTTTTTTACATTTGAAAAACATTTTTGTTTAATTGCTCTTAAAGAAAACAAAGATTTAATTTTTATCTTACTGAGCAATCAGTAGTCCACTTTGGATTATCAATTTTCTTAATTGTACAAATGGCGCAACTGTTTCTGTTTTTTCTACTTTAAAGCAAAGCATTTCTAAAAATGTAATCATATTGTTTTAAAAATAAATGAACTACAAAAAATTCAACCATTTTTTTCCATAAAGATTTTTTTTAGCGTTCTAAATTTGGCAAGATTTTCCATGTCGGTGCATATGAGAAAGAGTTGGGATTTTTTCGATGCATTTTACGAATTCTCATTATACAAGAGTGCATTTAGCGAGAATCTAAAGTATTTATTAAATTTAATTTTAAAATACTCATATTTAAAAGAAAAGAAATAGTGAGTTGTAATTCCTCTTTCTTGTATGCTCTATATAATTTCTCGTGATAAAGGATATAAGGAAAATCCAAAGACTTAAACGGATATTCAAATAAAAATGTTTTCGCTAAACAGTAACTGCAGCAAAGACAGTACTAAAAGTTATGACATGCATTGTTTGAACAGACTGAATCATTCGTCTTCGCACAGTTTATAGTATCATTAAACCTACACAGATGCAATCAAAGATATTGGGTGCAATATTAATAACAGTTTTAACGGTGACGATTCCTGTCGTAAAATCCTCCAATGTATTTTTTCACATGGTTTTCAGGAGTTAGTCTCATAAACAGGAATCTAGGAAACTTGGAACCCAAGAAAAAGTCCTCCAACTCAGACATCATACACGAACTCAGAACATATTTAATCTTCAACAAATATTTTCTTATATTTTTCCTCGGGAATCTGTGGATGAAAGGATGTATTTACGATGATATTTAGCTGCATTTCCGAGGTTTCTACTAGAATATTTTTGTATTTAGATTGAGGGAAAAAAGCATTTAATTCTCCAACATTAAAAAACATACCTAATTTCGTCTTTTTCTCGTATCAAAACTAGTCGCCTTTCGCAACCAGATGGTTCACCGTGATAAATGCCTATTAAAATTTTGTGTAATTTGATCGTTTAATAGCCTTTTCTGTGAAATATTTTCTTTTATATTTCAATTCAATTTGCTATTTATATAGCTCTTGCTATTATTGAAGCCTTATTCAGTTCTATTTATTTTCTCCCTAAAATTTGAATTTTAAATTAAAGCGGAAGTGTTAATATTTCATTAAAGAAAAATATTTCTTTTGAAATCAAACATGTCTTTAAAAAATATAACTATAGAAAATATACTATCATAATGTTAAGATAATCAACAATTTCCTTATTTTAGGCCAATCAGCCGTGAGGAATATCCAGGTACTGATTGATGTCTTTTCTTTAAAACCATATATATAATGTCTATAGAATGGATGGCATTTTTATGGAATAGAGACATTCAAATTTTTATAATTCAACTAATTTTATTCGCAAAATAGTGGAACTTTTTTTTAAATTTTAAATATAAGCATCTCAATAATATTTTTTTTAAATATGATTTACAAGACAGAGGATAAGTATAAAAAAATTAAAATTTGTAGTTCATTGAGATTTTATCGATTCAAAATGCATAAAACAGTATTTTTTTATTTTATTTAAACCATTTTTTATTTTAGATATATATATGCCTAATATTAACTACTTAGAAATTAGGTGTTGGTCTTAATTAGAGTAGATATTCGATATATTATACAATGTTTGTACATATACTGAACCACGTTTGCCTTAAATAAAACTTTAAGAAACTTTAAGAAATTAGAACACAATTTTCAAAGAATTTTATGCGGTAATTAATGAAAGGAATATGAAACAGATCTAATTTAAACCTTTGATTTATATTTGCATTGCATTATTTCATGTGAAATAATGTTGCGTATGCCTTAAATTGTTTAATAAAATATTTTGTAAACTTTTTCAACTAAGCTAATTTAATTTTGAGAAAAGTTGTCATTTGATGGAAAAATGATTTGACGATTTTTTTTTCTTTGATATAATTACACTTTTTTTTATTCTTATTGTATATTGCTTTTTCAATTTTTTTCTAAATTCATATCTTAGCGAAAAATAATTTGAAAATTTTACAGAAAGTATTGAAAGAATTTCAATTTGAACTTGTGAAATCCGTTTATCTAGGGAAAAAAAAAAAAAAAAAAAAAAAAAACATGAAAATGAAATCTACGATTGCAAATTTCAAGTTATCATGTGAGAATATTATTATTTTTAAGTCATTATTTTTCTTAATTAATTTAAGACATTAACCAGTTTAAACCGGTTTTAAACAATCACAAGACTTTTCTCTCTCTCTCTCTCTCTCTCTATATATATATATATATATATATGTGTGTGTGTGTGTGTGTGTGTTTGTGTGTAATATATATATATATAATGTGTGTGTTTGTGTAATGATATTTTAATTCTAATTTCAATTTAATTAATTTCCAAGATTTTATCTTAATTTAGCCCATAATAACTTCATTCTAAAATATTCTCTTATTTCGTGATCCAATTCCACTTTCGGTTTAATTAATTCCTCTTTAAAACTAATGCGCAATCAGTACTACGTCTAGAATGAAAGTGATACTTCCGTTTCCATTCTCAAGGTCAACACATGTATTCAATTGATGCGTGGCCGGAAATCCTATGTTATATAAGACTAGTGATAATTTGTTTCGGCCCTTTTCGCTCTTCTTTACTTCTGCTTTTGTGTCGCGCTGTTCCTTCTTGTAAAATAATCATGTTTGTCTCCCGGAAGAGAATAAAAGGAAATTAAAACTACAAAGTCTCTTCACTGCTTGTCAAACCTGCATTCTGCTTCAACCAAAACATATTATATATCTTTAAGTATATATAATGATAATTTTTTTAAACTTTCATTTTAAATTTTTTAGCTGGCAAACAAGGTTTTGGAACTCGACCGACTTTGAGATGAAATAGCAGCTATGATGTCATAGGTCTACGTCAACATTTTAAAAATGCATATGCTTTCAAATTAACATACATAATAATAATGCAATATAGATAAAATCAGGTAAAAAATTTATGTGATTAAAAGATGATAATGAAAATTGTCATTTATGTTTTTTTCATTGCCTACGTGATTTCGAGCTTCAAAACCCCCTAACCTAAACAGTATAATTTTCTTACATGATAATATTAAAAACTGATATGATAAAAATTATTTCGTTGGGAACAATTTTAAAAATATATATTTTGTGCTGTTATTGAAAATTGTTACAAAACAAATTATAATATTGCATTTTCAAATGTTTAATTACTATATAAATGTTAAAATATGCAACAGATTTATGTTAGTTGAATTTTGCTTATAGGACGATGCATAATTAAAAGCTGTTTACAATTGTTAATCTAAAATTCATGAAACTGTAATTGTATCTGAATTGCATAAATTAATTTATATGGAAATTTCTGATATAAATGATATAAACAAATTTAAGAAAATTAAACTAATATTCTACTGATACTGCCTTTTTATGAAAAGTAAACCGGTTGCATTTAAAATGTCTTCAAGTCATGCTCATGCCAATTTAATTTATTAAATGAGACAAAAGTTATTCCTTTTCGACCAATACATTAAAAAAGATTCCTGATCCATATTGAATGTAACTAAGAAGAATTCTCCGGTGTTTGGAATTAAATGCAATTTTCCGATTCGCTTTTTCTTTTTAGAAAAAAAGTTATTTATAACATTTTCTTACTGTTATGATGTTAAAAACAGTAATATTTAATCATGTAGCAAGAGTAATGAAAATAGGAAAGTCGAAAATAAGATAAAGCAAAAACTTATTTTCATTGTAGAGTCATGATGAGCTAATAATAAAAACGAATGTAAGTGCAAGTATGCTCGTACTTCAAGGCAGATCAGTTGACATAGAAATGTGTTGATCTTTCGATACAGGTAAGTAGAAATTTCGCATAAATTTTAGTACAATTATGCTTTGTACCATAAGAATAGATACCTAAGAATAAGTATTTAAAATTAAAAAAATATTAATAAGTATGAAAATTTTGATATAACTAAGAAATTCTAACTATTGCTATTATAATAACTATTTGTTACGAAATGCTACTACTAATTACGAAAATTTAGTGATAATTCCGGAAAATATTATTGCCTAAAAACATTTTGCTCCATCTTAATCCTAATAATTACCATTTCTATAATTGTTTCCACTTGGTATTTTGTATGTGTTTACTTTGTTTTTTAATAAATTCTAAAATATATACTTTACTAATATTTGTTACATTGCTCATTCCATATACATCTAAAAACATAAATATACGAAAAAAAAAATGCTTTTTACAAACATTAACATCCATTTTCGCTCTACATCCATATTTCGCTATTTCCTGTTATGAGTTTACGAGTAACTAAATTTTTTAATATAAATGTAAAATATGAAAATCCTTTGAAACTTCTTGAGTCTCTTTTGCTGCATTATTACATGTTTCAGCCAAAGTTTTGTTTCATATTTCAATGTTTTAGTCTTTCCAATGCAATCATTGCTATTTCATAACTTTTAAGAACTTTAAGTTAAAGTTTTTCAGCTTACAAACTTATTTAATTTTTAATTTTGTATTTCATAAAACTTATTTTCTTTTTATTAAGCTACTAAAATATTTCTCCAACCTGATGCCAGATTCACATTTTCTGCATCATAACCTTGTATAAACTGTTTTATTTTTAACTCTGCTTTCTAAAAGGTTATTTTTCTTTTCATTAAGCTGTGAGGTATTTTTAATTAAGCTAATTTATTTCCCTACTAAGCATTTTAATATAATGTTATCAATTTTTTTTCGTTTATATAAGAATATAATTGCATGTTTTCCGCTATTTTCAAAACTAAAACAAAAAATCATAGTTATTTCATATAAAGGGGAGAACAAGAATTACTTTTAAAATTAACAAGTACTTAATTTTTAAACACTGTTTTTTTTTCTTAAGTAATAACAAATGATGACATTATAGATTTTTCTTTCTGAACATCGTTATAGTTTCCTATCATATGTCATTTTCTACTTCATAAACTGATATTTAAAATTTTTCTTAACTTCTTTCTCTATCAGATTTTGCTTTTTTGTTACAGTTCATAGAGTTTCTTTAGATTTCATAAAGAAAAAATGCTACGAGAGACGCAAATATAATTATGATAAACAACCGACATTTTTTAGATTTATATTTGCTATTACATAGTAAGTGCGGTAGTAAAAAGTTATAAAAAATGAACTTTGAAATATTTTTGCTTTTACCTTAGGTTCATATCTCAGAAAAAACTTTTAATTAATTTTTTTTTGTGCTTGCATTGTTCAAAAAATCCTAGAAAACAAGGGGAATAAAGAAAATTTATAGACCTGAAAACAACTAAATTCTTTTTGAGCTAGGTGGTTCACAAAGAGATGAAGATATTTTAATCTAAAAAAAATCATTTCAGTATTTCGCCATATAATGTATTATTTATTCTAAATTTGGAAAATTCCATTAAACAAATTTTTCTTTAGAAATATAATCACAGATTGATTTATTTGAAATCACTTTTTTTGTTTTTATCTCTAACAGATAAAATCATGGGATCATGGATTATTTTCTCTTATAGAAGACAATGCAATCATAAAAACAATATTAGAATTTCAGCAAAAAAATAATTAAAAAAATTAAGTATTTTTTTTTTTTCAAATTAGCTTTCTACCGAAAATGAAATTGAAAAACAGCATTTCTCATTTCAGAAAATTGATATCTTTTGCTAGAAAAAATCATTAATAATAAACTAATTTTTTGGATAACTAAACCACATTAGGGGAAATATTTTTATCTTACATCTATACCGATTCACATAGTATATAATTTCCATAAAAAAAATAAAGATAGTTAAAAAAATGAAATAATTTTCATAGCTAAATGCAAAATTTCTTTTTGAAACCAATAATTTATTAACAATGTTAGAATTATTTTTCGATATGTATATATTAATAGATCAGAAAAATGCACTACAGTTTTTTTATATAATTTAATTATTTTTTGCAGCATTTTAATAAATGGCTCGTGATATCATATTTTTAATTAGTTTGTAGAAAATATATCATATGCTATAAATAATTTTGTATCAAATTCAAGGAATCAAAGAGTCTTTAATTAATTATGGTAGTATTTTACAAGGAGTTACGGAATTGGTTTTCAATAGTTTGTGTGATGGAATTTTAAATTTTAATTTAATATTTTTACATAAGTAATTTTAAAATATAAACATGTCAATAACAATTTAAGAAGTCGTTTATATTTCAACCTTATATACGCTATGTTTCAAACAGTTGACTACAAACATAAAATCAAATTGTAGCCTGAACTGATAAGTTAGTAGAGAGATAGTTGCACACATCACTGAATTGCGTGAAAAAAGCTTGACAAAATATTTAGCAGGATAAACACAAAGCTTGACATTATCCAGACTGCCAGAGAAATTCTCTTGGCCCGTGGCCAAAATAAATATTTCTAGTTTAAATTATAATGGAATTAAATCACTAGAAGAGAAGGAAGAAATATATTTGTTTTTACATTAATTAACTATTTCAATGAAATTTTAATTCAATTATATTTTAATTCCAATAAAACTGGTTATTGAACTGGACAAATATTATCATGAAATTAAAAGTGAATATGGTAGGGAACTAGAAAATGAAGAAGATTATACAATCCTTTGAAATAAAAATCATATAAAATATAAATAAATTTAAAATGAGAAATGCATTTTCTAAAATTTTTTATCCAAATATTAAATACTGTCAACTATCATATTTTTTTTTTTATTTCTATGATCGAAATAAGTGTTAATGGATTAAGTTGTAAGATGACCTTTAGGTGAACCTTTTATTTTGCACTATGCATACGATATGATAGCACTGTTTTAAAACAATAACGAATAGGTATTTAAAATAAATTTAATATTATTTTCATATTGTGGGAATTTGTACTAATATTAATGATTATGGTAAAATGTAAATGATTCACAGTATCAGTTACATTCTATATTTATTTCCCAGCTAGATTGATAATCTTCCCTTTTCACAGATACTGCTTTTCTTTCTTCTTGCGTTGGTTTTATAAAATATAATCAATTTATCTTTCTCTTAAATAAGAAGGTGAATTTTACTGTTTAATTGATAACTGAGTAGTAATTATTTTTAATCTTTATTATTGTTATAAAAATTGTTCAATAACAGATGGTATTACTCACCTGCTAAATCTGAGTTAATTATTAAAATTTCTGAAAAAAGTAATTTGAAATTGACATTTGCACAAAATTAATTTCTATTATTTTTTACGTAGAAAGTAAGTTAAATATATTTAATTTCCACACAATACTTATTGTTCAATCTTTAAAAAAAAAGACGTTATTGGTAAATGAGAAAGAGCGAACTAAAGAATCTTAATTAAGTTCAAATATTTGCTCCTTCAGATCAAAAAGTATTTAATTTAAATTTTCATTCAACAAAATAAAAATAATTTAATAACATTCTGGCAGGCATTTAAGTTCAAAAAAAGAAAGAGGAGCAAATTAAAAAAAGCAAAGTAGTGCAAAATCCTTGAAAATAGAATACTAAAAAAAATTCACCGATAAATATACGTGGCTGTGATTATCAAGTCCTTTCAAAACGAATAGCTGTTCAAAAATTCATATTGTTACGAGAACTGTTTACGCTTTCCGAAGTTATTTTAACAGACTTTTCTTGTTATATCGGCAAACTAATTTACTCAGCCAGAATCCAGAAAAGAATGGACAATGAGAAAAGCGGCAAAAGCAAGCGCTTTCTTTAATAATAACTCATTTTTCCCCCTTTCATTTTTATTTGCTCAAGTGGATGTGGTTTGTTATTGCTTTAGCGAGGATTAAGTGAAGTTTAACTGATTGAAAGCGTATAACTCAGTAATGGGAAAAGAATTTCAGAATTAATTAACTCAGAAAATTGTTTTCCGATTACAAATACTTGAAATCTGGAAGAATTTCATAACTTTAATCGGGTTCCTTTTGTCATAATATAAAATTAAACTCGGAGACGGTCGAAAAAGAAAAAAAAAGTATCTCAACTTTTTTTTTCTTTACTTCTTTTTCCAATTTAGATTCAATCATCGAATTGATTCATCTAATTATGATGGAATTGTATTTAAACGGAAAGTTTTAATTAAAATTGAAATCTTCAGACCCAAGTGCTTTATTATACTTTATAATAAGAAACGGTTTAGCAAGAAAGAATTAATTAAAATAAGTGTGGGGAATAAAAAGTAATACTATTAAGGAATTAATTGCAACGGTAAAAGAAAAAAAATATACCCCCCCCCCTTTTTTTTAAGAAGTAGAATAATTTGTACGATAAGCTGGAACTTTTCGTCTGGCTATTTTGAATGGAAGGAATATTCCTTGGATTTCTTTTTTAATATTTTTTCTTTGCGTGCTTTTAAAAGTATTGCTTAACAAATGCTTTTTAGGGAAAAT
This sequence comes from Argiope bruennichi, assembly GCF_947563725.1. Taxonomy (NCBI): domain Eukaryota; kingdom Metazoa; phylum Arthropoda; class Arachnida; order Araneae; family Araneidae; genus Argiope; species Argiope bruennichi. Next base: position 79,277,592 of record NC_079152.1, read on the forward strand.
CGGTAATGATTATATCTTTCTCATTGAGACCGTTCTTCTACTGAATTAATTTAAATTCGTAGGATTTTTATATTATAGTTTGTTGCATAAATTATGCTTTTGGTTTTGAATTACCAATTATACTTTTTTAACTTTATGAATATAATGTAAATTATTTTTTTCACAATTGGAAACAAATGTTATTATTACTTAAATTCACTTTCTAATTAGAAAATATTAAAAATGGGAAATAAATTTTAATTCAATATGAACATTTGTCTTTATTAAATACAAAATTTTGCAACATTTTCTTTTATTTTCATTTATATAAAAATCAAAATTATATTTTAAATTTCAGAAGACGAATATATTAAAATTATTTCAAATCCAAAAGATAGATTCATTTTTTTAATAAAAGAGATAGAATCATGCATGAATTTATTTAAACTTCTTATGAAAAAAAATGCCTAGTTAAAAATATTATGCCTAAATTAAACGGAATTAATTTAAATAAAAAATATTCTTTGTTTTTCCTTGTAGCTGTTACCGATTTAGCTGAAAAATTTATATTGTTATTTACTTATTTATTGAGCTAAATCACAGCTGAAAATGAATTAAATTAAATATTTTGAAACAAGACGGATTTTTATAAAATTAAGTGTATTAAATGTTAGATTCTGTGAAAAACTTAGCATAATATTCTGAGAAAGAAAAAGAGAAATCTACTGGAAAAATATCTTTCTTAGGAATAATTATATAATCATGGACATTAGGATAAATGTGTAACTAGTTTTAGGGGGCGCTATGTAAACACATATGAATATTTTTATTGAATGAATATTCAAAATAATTATATAGATTTTAAATTAAGATGATGTACATCTTTTTGAAATTATCACTATTCTTCATTTTGAATTTCTAATATTTATATTATCCTGCACCGTATAATATAAACTTTGATTAAACTGGCTATGATAATGTACAGTATTTCAAACCTTGAGATTAAATAGGATATTAATTCTTAAAAAATATTTATTCTTCAACAAATGTATAGAAATTTCTTTTACATTAAAGATTGAGAACTGCTGAATTAATTTTTATGAGCATAACACTTTAAATAATTTAAATTAAATATGTATAACTTATAATCAATAATAACATGAAACGTATGTATAATTTATAAATTATGTTAACAATTTGTAAAATTTATTTTATTTAGAAACGTCATAACCAATTATTATATATATTAATTTTGTTTTGAACAAAATTTTCTAAGGGAAAAAATCTTGATGGCTTATTATTTTTAAAATTATTTTTTCATAATGATGATATTTACATTTGAACTCAATATGAATTAATGAAATAATAATATTTTTTACTATAGCAATTTTGTAATTTTTGGGAAGTTTCAACTTTTATCATATTTAAAATTATATATATTCATCGAATTACATTGCAGAAATATCTATGCAATATATTTAATGCATGAAAAAGGTTTAAATATATGAAAAAAAATTATTAATTAAATTCCAATTTATAGTTGCTTATTTTTTAAAGCTGTTATCACAAAACAATAAACTTTTCAAATTACATGCGCATCTGATTATATTGCAGGAATATCTATGTTATGTTTTAAATACGTACAAAAGGTTTAAATATTTAAAAAAGCTTTTTATTAATTTAATTCAAATTTATTGTTTTTTTTTTCATTTTATAGGCTTTTTTTGTTAACACAAAACAAGGAAAATGAATTTTTTTTTCAAACTTTAAAATGTTCCAGGCGCTTCAGCATATTTTCAAACTCTCTGAAATTTTATAATAATATACAAAAACTTGTGGAGGGGAGAGATTTGGGTATATATATATAGAAATTATTTTGAAATTAAGTGGTATATATTTACTTTTATAACAAATATTACATTTTTTCCCAAATTCAGGAATTTTGCATTATTATGTACATTTATTTTCAAGTTCTCCCACAAGCATAAAATTCAATGCCGACTTTTCTTTAAAGTCATTGAAGTAACTAATAGAAAAAATGTAACTACTTTCGAATAATTTTAAAAGAACTTGCGCATTTATCATAAAGGCTATTGATTGCTATTAAATATCACAGTTACGTCCGTAAGTCAGCAATAAATAAACAAATTGCAATAAAATATCAATGCCTTAGTTTAATATTTTAATATTCTCTTTTTCTTTTTTCTTAATATCTATGATAATTTAAATTAACAAACGAAAAAATTAAGAAAAAATATTCTGAAAATCCCTGGCTGCACTATATTTAAATGCAAATGTCAAAAAATTAACGAAGGTTCTCTAAAAATATATTTACGTCATACTTTGGAATAAGTGACATTAAAAATTATCTTATAACTCATAATTTTATAATACAGCTGGCTAGTTCTCATTGTGAAAAGTGCAGATATATACACTATAGTTTCTATTACTTGATGGAAGGCATTTTTTGTTTTCTTTGCCTTTGTCAAAATGTGATAAAATATTTAATAAATGAAATGTGAGAGTTATTATCTTCTACAAATGAGTTTTAAAGAAATTTCTCTTTTCTAACAGCTAATGTATATTTTCCCTACAATACATGCTCTCTTATATATTATATTTTAATTAATTTTCCTTCAATATCCTTTTCAATAATTTTCAATTTTCCGTCGGATAAATTATTGCAATAACAATAATTGAAATTTAATTTTAAAATGAAGTTTAACACAAGAATTTCATTCTGTAGAACATTGTGTATGTGCCGAACCTGTTCATTGTACAACTTTGTATTTCAGACCATCACAAATGTATTCTTTTCATTTATAAAAGTCATTTTAGGATTAGGATATTATACTCATTTTAGGAATTTCAAATTAAATTTGTTATTTAGAAACGAAAGGTTAAAGTAAATTTGCGTCTATTTTGGCTATCACGGAATTGAAAATATTTAAGACATTCAAAGATACTGAAATATTTCAAGTAGTTTTATTAAATAAACTATGAAATACGGAAAGCAATTTTGAATATATTATATTCTATTATTTTAGATTATTAATTCTTTTCTAACATTTTTTCTCTTCAGGTGTGAATAATGGCATTGATTATTTTTTTAATCTAATGGAAAGATTAGCTAGAATAGATTTATATTATTAACAATAATTCCTAACTTTAATAAGACAAGTAAGAGAATATTATCTTTATGCTAACATAAATAATTAAGTATGTTTTATAACATTATACATTGATTATGTTTTATGAAAAAAAAAGAAATGACAGTTGATAAGCAAAGTACCGGAAGATTGAAGTCTTGTGATAAATATTTGCTGATAAAATACCTTGGAAGGTAAATAGAATTGCGTCATATGGTTTTAAGTTTGTAGGATTTTTCCTCGCCAAACTAATGACGTTTACATGTTCAGGTTTTCGGATCAGTTGGGAACTTGACATCTGTTATTGTAACTGGACGCTGAAATTCCGGCATCACATTCCAAAAATCGCTAGATAAAAGGAAATGATACGGTCATTTTTTTTTGAATTTCGCGATTATTTTTTATATTTTGAATTTATCCATGAGGATTACGGCTCTTTTTGAAGCATATTCAAAATCTTTCAAATACTTGAAACGTTTTATAATCTTCGCAAAAAGTTTCATGCATTTTCTTAGTCAGTTTGTGGCTTTTGCAAAAACCTATTTCCTAAAATAGTACAATAGTTGCTTTTAATTTTTTTTATATAAAGTGTGTGTTGATTTAAATTATATTTTGAGGAAGGTGCAACGAAAATCATATCCACACCAATATATTAGGCATATATATTGGTATTCTCATGATAGGTAAATATTTCTGCTTTTGAACCGAATTAATTAAAATATTAATTCTTTAACGATATTAAAGAAAAGATGCACTTAGATGTCACCATGTCAACGAAATTGTGTCTTTAATTTAAATATTGAGAGCATGTTTAGTTTAAATACGAAACTTTTTTTTATAAGATTAACTTAGAAAAATAATTCTCTTAGATAAAACTAATTATGCTTCATATTTATTTAAAATGGTTTCTAAACTATTCTTGTGGAATTATTTTACAATTATTGTAATACTTTGTTCAAATTCTAATTCTAGTTTCGTTCTAGTAAGAATGTAGTATGTTCCATATTTTTGCACAAATGGAATAAAATATGTTCGAAGATTCCACTTCCAGAATTAAGATTTAATGCATTTCAAGTTCACAAAAAGACTCATGTAAATTTTTGAAAAAAGACCTTCCATAATCCTTCTGAAAGGGTTTGTAAAAAAGGAGGGGGAGAGGAAGAGAGACAATCCAAAGAATTCGGAATTTCTGGTCAAAAGGGGATCGCCGTAAAAAGATAATAACGCACGAAGTTGCTGGAAACTTCCTCACACATCATCGAATAAACGAGTCTCTAATTTATGGTATCCATTTTATCAACATAGAATTTAAACTTCTAATAGCCTCGTAAATTGTGGCTAGCAGCATGTGCTGTTTCGCTTGCAAAGATATTTCAACCGTAGCAAATAAAATTGCTTAATGGCGCGCAATGAATAACAATAATAATTTACTTTAACGTTCTGCCTAGTTCGCCCCTCGCAATTCCTAAATCATTTGCCTGATTTATCCCTCTTTTGTCTTATTCTAGGGCCCGAATTATTCGGGCGGATGGAATTTCTAGAAATCGGATTGTGAAGTTTACCGAACATGTATATATGTGTGTGCAGAAAGAATTATTTTGAGTTAAGATTAATGAAGAGGAAATAAATGCGTAAAGAATAACAATTAGGAAATTCAATTATTTCACGCTTATTTTTCACGGATTTCGTCAGAGAGGTGTATCACTCAGTGTAAATGGTGGTAATAAATTAGTAATCCCGTTCAACAAGAATGAAGATTATAAGTTCTCAGTCAGTTTTATAGTTTTTGAAGCTCGAGGAAAAGCAGGAGATTCAAAGGGTTCAGAAAAATCTGATATATACAGGGTTTTTTTTTAAACTGGCGGTATTGATAGACCTCTGTAGCTGGAACTATCAGCCGCAAAACCACCAAATTTTGTACGGGAACTATTGATGACATGGGAAAAAGTAATCCGTGAAAAAAAAAAATAGTTCGAAAATTTGCCGATAGGGGGAATGCGGCGCTTTTGATCTAAATTTTAAGTTTAACTTCAAGCTAAAATTTAAAAAAGCTAGAGTAAACAGATAAATGAATAACAAAGATTTTTCCACAAATGTGCTTTTTTCGAAAAAATAATTTCTGTAAATGGTTTAAAATTAAAGAGGTGATTCTATTCGACTTCCTTTTTATTCTTTGTTCTTCTGTTTCTTTTTCCAGAAGAATCATTTTCCCGGGGAAACATCGACTATTTTCAATGTGACCTCTATTTTCTTGGACCAAACATTTCATTCTGTACCCCGTACTCTCTACAGCTGAATGCAACATTTTACGAGGCATGTTCATAACAATCCGTGTTATGCTTTCCTTTAAAACTGATAAGTTCGAGACTCCACCAAGATAAGCTTTGATTTTAAATAACCCCACAGAAAAAAGTCACATGGGGTTAGGTACGGCGAACGAGGTGGTCATGCAACACGAAAACAGCGACTAATGACTCTTTCTTCTGTAAAGTGATGGCGCAACAGTTGCTGTACTGATGTACCAATATGTGGTGGTGCTCCATTCTGCATAAAGACAATTTTATCTAAGCATTGCCTTTGTTGAAGTTGTGGGATAACAAAAGGACTCAACATATCATGATATCTTCGAGCGTTTAAGGAACAGGTCTGTGGTCCTGCTTGGGTAATAGTCTCAAAAAATATGGACCGATGGTAAACTCTGCTGTAAAACCACACCAAACAGTTACTTTTTGAGAATGGAGTGGGATTTCTTGAAATGCACGAGGTTGTTCAGATGCCCAAATTCTAGAATTCTGAGTGTTAACAGTCCCATTCAATTAATAATGGGCCTCATCACTCCAGAGAATTATTTATACGATTGCTGAATAGCTTTTCCTACAGATTTCTGAGAAATGCGTGATTGTATACAAAAAAAAAAAAAAAGCCTACATGAATTAGATTCCATGAGGAAATAACCGAAAATCTTGCACAATAAATGATTTTTTTAAATACATTTACCGCTGTTGAAAATCTCAATAAAATATTAGTATAAAAGTCAGGAAACTAAACATCTGCTTTCAGTTGAATTAGGACTTGAAATTCATTGAGTAAAGAAATGGATTGAGATCTGGATTTCCTTTGTGAATGTTATTTGTATCTTTGTTCTTAACCTCCACTCCAAATATGTACTATATTTGTGTGTATTCATACTATATAAGTTAATGTGTAATACAACACATCTTTTATAAACATGCATATATAACACAATCTATTTCAAAGTATAAAAGAAATAAAATTCTTTTGCATTTTATACATATATCTAAGGAATTCTAAAATATCACACGGAATATAAACTACAGAAATAAGTTAGTTTCTTTACAGTTATCTCGACACAGACAAATTTAATTTTTTTTATCAAAATACTAAAAAAAGTTTTCCTATCGTGTCACAGTTTTCATGTCAACTTCGGAAACTTTTCTCCAGACCCGAGTTCAATATGTCAACAAACCCAGATATATACGCTTGTCGCAGAAACAAACATCTTTAGAAAGCGAAAAAAATAACAATCGACTAAATCTTTCTTTAGTGACTCAAAGTCAAACTTATGAGTTGATTTATGGGTAACAGCTGCCCGTGATGCCTAAATCCGTTCGAATATTGGATGCAGTCCATCAAATGCAACCGTCACTTTGAACTCTGGCCAAAAGAATTTGTTTTGCTGGAAACCTTTTAACAGAAAAAAGAAATGACGTAAAATAGAGCTTTCGGAATCGACTTGAAAAACGAGTAAAAGAAAACCCTGAACTCAATATTTTGACTTTAACAATCTCCCGAAAGCTTTAGATTGGATTTCTGTGTCTTATTTAGAATAATGTTACTTTCGTATTATTCCCCTTTTAAAGAAACTGAAGCTTTTCTAATCCGGTTTTACTATTTTATAAACATTTTAATATAATTTATGGGAAATTCTCTATCAATAATATTAATAATTCCATTTTATCGAGGAAACTTTTTTTTGACAAACCATTTATAAACTCTTTTATATACGTCAATTTCCTTAATTTCCTTAAGAAGTGCTGCCCTTTGTTGTCAAAATTTAATTTTATTTCAGTTCTCATACGACTCTTAGTGATACTTAAGATAAAGTTTGTTCTAGCTTTCTTTTCTTTTGAATTAAATGCTATGATGACGAAGTTTCAACTTTCATGTATGCATCAAAAAAGTCACTGAAAGTGAATTGATTGAAATTTATTTTACGGATGCAAAGGATAATACTTATTAACAAAACATTCAAAAAATGAAATTCAAATTAAAGTTCCTTGCTGTCATTTGCAATGCTATTAATTGCATTTGGTTTTCTGGTTCTTCAAATGTTCGTAGTTTAAGAACTTATCAATTTTAAAATTAATTTTTATTAATTTTCTCAGTTATATGAGCTATTTAAATTGAAGTATTTTAAAATTCATAGCATTAATAAACATTTTTAATGACTCAAATCTAATTTCTGAGCAATTTCTTTCTATTATTTTTTCAAAGTTTAATTTGACACACAAACTAAACTTTAGCGATATTTTTAAAGATACATGGAAATTTAAAGTCATTCATCAAAATTTTCAATAGCGTTCTTCAGCTAATATTGAAATTAGAATAAATTTGTTAAAAATCCCAATGGTAATTTTCCATTGAACCGCATCATTTAATTTCTTTTTAGAAATTCAAATAATTTTATTTTTTTATTTTTAACGGACAATTATTTGTTGAAACATGATCAGAGATTTGAGTGATGTGTTACTCATACAGGCAAATGACAGAAAGAGAGTGAAAGAGGAAGTTGGTATGATCAGCATCACTTGCCCGTTTAATTGTTAGTTTCCTATAATCGAAATTTCAAATATTTCTAAAGAATGAGTGGCAAATTATTTTAAAGTAAATGAATTACGGCATTTGATTATTAATTTTGGACTGTCGTGTTAAAAAATGTAAGAGTTCTCGCTTTCAGATATTAATTTATTTACTTTTAAAAAGAAAAAAAAAAGAAAGAAAGAAAAAAGAATTAAGTATTAAATTTAAAACTACCAATGAACTGAGTTCAATATACATATTAATATGTATAAAAATAATGTTGATGAAAAGACAAATAGTAAAATATTGGCATAAAAATAGACGAATAAATTATCAAATAATCCGCACTTTAAAATTTTACTATTTTTAGCGGACACTAAAAGAAAAAAAAAAGGTTTTTAAATATTTATCTGGTTATTGAAATAGATTTGAGAAAAATATCTATCTATACCAGAACCTGAAGACTAATCTAATTACATATTAAATTCTTTTGATCTTTTCTGGTATTATTTGCCTATAATTGTAAAAATTACAAATCTGTATGTGCACTTCTTATAAAACTACCTAATCTAAAAACTCTTCACCCAGAATCTATAATTGATTCTGTGATCGCACGTGCAATTTTCAATTATTTTAGTGAAGAAAAGGAGGGCGGTTCAATATATTAAGCATTCATCATGATTTTAAATTAATGTGGACAGCAAAAGGAATTATCAAATTTTTTACATACAATCTCGAACAATTGAGGCAATTTAACGGTAATACTTCATAATTTTGAAAGTTTGATATATTAAAAGATTTTAAAAAAATACATGTTAAAACTGTATTTGATGTGCATCTAAGTTGAAGAAAATTGCTGCATTTCATGTATTAGCAAACTTGTATATTTTTTTTACTTTTGATTTAAATATAAGTAATCAAAAATTATTTGTTCTCTGTTTTTTTTCAGTTAAACATTAAAAAAACATTACTTAATTAAAATTTAGCTGGCGCACATACCAGATTCAAAATGGAATTCCAATTTTTCTTTAAATATACGACTAACTGGATATACACCTCGAAATTTTGAAAAAAAAATGAACTTTTTAAATTTGTATTCTGATGGAGTGTTATCAATAATAATAAAAAAAAATGCTTGTTTGTAATGAAACATAATTTAAAAACCGAAATTAGTCATGAAAATATTATATATCAAACTGTTAATGAAGAAAAGATTTTTTTAAAAAAATTATAAATAATGTTTATATTAATATTAGCGTTCGATTCTAAATAATCTGGTGCCCTAATTCATCTGTAATTTTTTTTTTGCGTTTTTTTAAATTAACTTCCGGCAAAACCGTCGCAGGAATTCTTTTGGAGAGAAATGGCAAAAGATATGGATTCGATATTATTTCTGAGAATAGAACCGTAAATAAAATTGCTTTCCAAATCATTAGGTACTGCCTTAGTTGTAAAGAAAAGAAATCGGATAACTTAGAGAAACTTTTGGCTTTGAGAACCGTCTCTTAAAGTAAGTAAAATAATTTCTACTCTAATGTTAAAAAAAGGAAGAAAAAATATAATCACTGCATAGGAAAATAAAAAAAAAATAAAAAAACAGAGAACATTTTCTTTACTCTACTTCATTTGGAACGAGAATGTTTTTCTAAGTTCTATAGATTTCGATTAGCCATTTGCGAGATGAAATTGTCACAATAAAAAGAGAGAGGGAAAAGCAAATTTTCAGGTGAAAGTACTGAAAAATTCTCTTTAGTGCTAGTAAAAAAATATCCTATTGTGAAATAGCTTTAACGACCTACACTTGATGTTGACAATGAAATAAAATTCAGTATAGATATGCCTAAACTTCAGCTTCGAAATTCTCCTCAAAAGGACAATAATGTCAAAAAGAATTTTATTCTGAAACGAATGTCTTACGCATTTGCCCGAGCTGATAATTTAAGACGTATTTCCAAAACATACTTTTTCGTCGGGGAGAGGGGGGGGGGGTTCAGAATGAAAAAGAATTAAGAACACTTTTATTTCCCTTCATTTGAAATCAACTGAATACGGTTGTTACGTTATTTTCATTAAAGTGTATTCAAACAATAACTGCTGAAGAACATACTAAGATTAACAATGCCGGTTTGATACATTTTCCAGAAATTTATTTGAAATTGTTGCTCGTAAGGTTGAATTTTAAAACTGAAGCGTTCAATTAGAATGAATTGAGAGATTTTCAAAATAAATTCCTGCATAATATTGCTAATTTTTATATCAAAGATCGAATTTTAATAAAAGCTTAAAATATAAGCAACAAGAGCATGAAAGATGAGATTTCGTTTTGGTGCATTCATTAAATTCTTCCTAGAACATTTTCAATTTATTAAATGAACACTTATTAATATTGCAAAGTTCTTTCATTAAAATATTTTAAAACAAGGATGAAACAAAAATATAAAAATTTATACATCAGAACTTCAAAAAAATCATTAAAATTGAGGTTGAAGAAAGTATTTAAAGACATCAGACTTTTGAAGCCTTATTGTCATTTTTAATAAATACAAAGAAGTCGTTAATTACTAAGGAAATTGATTTGCTTCTGACATAGAGATTAATCAACAATGAACAACTGAATGCAATATATATATATATATATATATATATATATATATATATATATATATATGTGTGTGTGTGTGTGTGTGTGTGTGTGTGTTCTCTTGAAGTTAACTTTTGAAATCGACTAGAATTTCTTAAATTTCTTTCCTTTAATCCATAATCTACGTTTATTATTATAGATTTTATTTTCTATATGTTTTCGAGTTATTTTCATGTACTTTATTTAGAAATTTTATTTTAAGAACATTCTTGAAAATGACCTCGAACACAAGACTTAAGGTGTGTTATGTGATGCATTTTTTTCTTATTAATAAATATGAAAATTTATAAATTCTTACATGTGTGAGAAAAAACATTCTCAATATTTTTTCATTCGAGCATAAAGTCGCTATAAAAGAAGCCTTTTCAGTTATTCACACTTTATTCATTTCATTTTTTATGAATTATTCCGTTAAAAGCAGCTTACAGCATTCTTCTCTATTTTTTTAAATGTTTAATTTTTTTTAAAAAAATTCGTCTTTTAAATATCTATAACTGATTTAATTTGATACTAAATAATTGATAGTAATATAAGATATAATTTGATAGTAATATAAGATATAATTTGATAGTAATATAGTAATATAATTTGATAGTAAAATAAGTATGCTTCTGGAAATACAGAATAATTTTAAATAAATCCATTTGAATCTTTCATTCTTAAAAATTAAATTTTTATCATATGATCAATCAGCTTAAATTTCATTTCAAAATTTAATTTAGATTCTTGATTTTTTTTTTGAAATGTTGTTTACTTCAAAGGCAATTTAGTTGTTTTTAAAATTCTTCTTGTAATAAATTTCCTTAGAAATAAAACACAGACAAAAGTCAATTTGTCTCTACTTCTACTGTGTAAAGAATAATATGATTTATTCATTTCGAAATGCAATTCCAACCAATTTTTGTAGAGGAATTTAGATGGGTTTGAAATGAATATATAAGGAATTTCTTTGAATATTGATTATAATAATGCAAGAAGTTATTTGAGAAATGAATGACAATTATACTTAAAAGAAAGAAAATCTAATTAATTTTCTTTTTTCATAAATTCCTTTCTTCCAAGAACATTTGACAAAAGAAACCAAATAAATTAGAAATGCACTTAAGTTTTAATTTTGTGAAAATACTTTATGATTTTTATAATTTAAATCTGAAGTTAAATTCCATTTTTTAAAACTTTGTTGAATTTGCCAACGAAAATACGAGATAAATAAGATATGAAAAAAACTTCCATGAAAATTTTCTTTTTATATGCATGAATAAATTAAAAACATTCCAAAACTCCATTCAAATATATTTTGATAAATTATGGCATTTATTAACGTGAAATATTTTCTCAAGAACAAAGGGTGCATAAATATTTTTTCTTGTGATATATTAGAGAGCGCAATAGTTTATTTTAGTAGATTAATGCTTAAAATTTATTGTTTGTGAAAGAAAACATAACATTAATCAGTAATAATTTAGGAAATTATCAATATTAGACGAATACTGGGATATAAATGATTTAAAACTGATATAATAGTGAATAAAATTTCTTAAATTTTCATACCTCTATAGTACTGTGTCTGAAATAAAATGATTTAAGATGCGACATAAAAGAAATTGATTTCATTCCGATGTTTCTTCTGTTCTTTAACGTCCATGAAAATTTATAGAAATGCATTCCTACCAGGTAAAGTGGTAAATTTACTCATATTGGCTTACTGAAAATTTAATGGCAGCCGCATCATTATATTTATTTATCATTATATTTATTTATTATTATTATCATTTATCATTATATTTATGATTATTATTATATTTATTTATCATTATATTTATGAATTAATGTTACTTCAGTCATTTGATATGAACTTAATATATATTGAAAACAGTTTTTTAAAAATTTAAATAAATAAGTGTAATTGAAAATAAGCATTCCGAACTTTCAATGGTTATACACCATGGCAAGGTGTGAAAAATTTGCATCGGACTGTTGATTCTTGTGGAAGATTGAATTCAGCCGATGGACATCTTGGATGAATAAGATGTCATTTATTGCATTTGGAGGCTTGAAGTATATAGGTTACTATTAATTGTGGACCACTAGCGGATTCCTAAGCCATTAGGAAGGAATATAATTGCAATTGGTCAAAGTCTTCGAATAAAGTAAAAAAAAGTAATCTTATATTTTTTATTTATTAAAAATTTTTTAATTTTAGGTTAAAAATAATCAGCAATTTCTTTTGCATTTCCTAAAATTATATGATAGTATTTTTTTCGATGATCCTTCTTAGATATTTTTACTCTTAATGACTTGTGATATCAATACTTACGTCTTGATGCCATTTTGTCCTGAATAATCATTCATAAACATCTCTATAATCCTGAATTTCAGAAATAAATGCGCTGACTAGCAAAATTTGATGTTCCTTTATTTTGCAAGATAAGATGTTCATGATGAAATTCAAAAAAAAAATCAGAATTAACAGACATTTCAGCCTATAAAGAGTTTTTTAAATGAAGATAGATAGATAGATAGATAGAGAGAGAGAGAGAGAGACAGAGAGAGAGAGAGAGATAGATAAAAAATCAAATTTATTTTTTAATTTATTTATTTAATTTTTTTACTTTTCCAGAAAAATTAAGAATATCAAATAATATTGTTCATTTTAACCATCCTTAACCATTTATCTTTAGTAATATCACTGTGCTTAACTGTAATTACGGTTGCCATTAGTTTTGACCTATCCAAATATTTTTCACCTTATTTTTGAGGCTTTCTTATCTAATACTAATAGATAAACAGGTGCAATTGTCGCAAGGGCACGGGGGGGGGGATAGGTTTTACAGTGAACCGACGCAGGAATAAGTGGGGAGGCGAGGAGAGATCGGAGTACACGTAAAATACCTATTCGGAATTTACGCGCACCGTCTAATTGCTCATTTACTTTGAGTTAGAAATGTTGCCTTTCAATAAATACAGTTATATCTAACTTCATTTCATTTTGAATAAATTCAGTACTCTAAGTATTTTGTGACATGCTTATCATATAGCATAGAAGCGTTGATAGAAAATATATATGGGAAAAGAGATGCTGAACATATTTGAATGTTTTTGTGACGACAATTCTCGTTTAGAAATTGAAGCTATGAAGAATTTCTTGCCGAAAGTATATACCCGACGGAGATGGAATTGTTCTTAATTCTGCAACAAATATAGCTCATTCGTTTGATGAAAAGTTTTCTCATGAAACATCAAATGAAAAAACTTTTAGATCAAGAAAACATATCATTGTGAGCTGCTAACATAGTTTCCGAAGCGGAAATGAGAGTCAGTAATCAAATGTAGTCAAGAGCGGCAGAACATCACATACTTATTCTCCAGAATAATATTTTTCCAAAGTATGGAAAATGAAAGAGATAATAAAATAGAAGTTTGGTTTAAAAAATGGGATATATTTCTTTAATGGATATTAGAAAGATGATCTTAGCAAAGCATTGTGAATGAAAATGATAAATTAACTTCCTATTCAAAGATAAAAAATAGCTTATAATAATAGTAGTGCAAAGAGATAGTTTGTAGAAGAAAAAAATATTGCGTCTCTCATTCAATTGTGCATTGAGGAGAACAATTAAAAAATAAGGAGAAGAAAACCCAAAAAATCAAATTGGTTTTTGTCACTAGACTTATTAGATGTTCACATTTCACAACTGTATGCTTAAGGGGTGGGCTTTGACATAAATGAGCCTTCTAATTGAGTGTATGGTAAAATTAATGTGGTGTATGTAGTGTATTAATGTGTATGTAGTGTATTAATGTGGTGTATGTATTGTATTAATGTGTATGTAGTGTATTAATGTGGTGTATGTAGTGTATTAATGTGGTGTATGTAGTGTATTAATGTGGTAATGTTGTGTATGGTAATTGAGTGTACTACATTAATTACTAAAATAATGATTTGGGGCAAATTTTTGAAAATTATGAAGTATCTGTGCTACAACATGGAGTCATCTAGATTCCAAAGATTGCAAACTGGTATATTTGCTTTAGTTTTTGATGATTGGAATACATTTACAGAAAACTGATTGATGTGCTATAACCTGGGTAAAATTAAAAAATAGGAGAAACAAATGGTTCCCAAAATAATTCGATATCGATTTATTCAGTTAATCCTGAATCTCCGAATAAAATTAGAATTAAATGTTGGTCAATTGCTGACGTGTACTCAAAATACTTATTCAACAAGTGTCCGTATTTGGGAGAAGATTAAATAAGGCCACCTGGGGAAATGACAATTGAACGTATATTAAAGGAATTTTACTACAATAACGGAAGAGACCTGACAACAGACGGCTTCTTTACTTTTTCGAGATTAGTGAAACGAATGAGGAAACCAGGAACAATCTGCGTTGACCCGATAAATCATTCAGACAGATAAATATATTTTTCTTTCAAGAAAGAGGAAATGAGTTCTATTCTACCGCAGTAATTGCTAAGAAGGACAATATATCTCTTATGTTTTAGAAAGAAAAGAAAAGGAAAAAAGAATAAAAATTTTGAGTAC
The DNA here is from genome assembly GCF_947563725.1 of Argiope bruennichi. Classification (NCBI taxonomy): domain Eukaryota; kingdom Metazoa; phylum Arthropoda; class Arachnida; order Araneae; family Araneidae; genus Argiope; species Argiope bruennichi. The sequence continues at coordinate 79,292,731 of NC_079152.1, forward strand.
CGTACGCCAGACATTGAAAGTTTGATCAAACAAAGAAAAAGAAAGTTGTTAATTTTTACAATTCAGTCAAATATATAGAATTGAATTTTTTATCAGACTTTTTTACTGTTTTAGTTCAATTTTATGTTTAAGATCGTGGCTGCCTGATGGTAAGGTCTCTACTAGGACCGGAGGGTTTCAGGTATGGGACCCGATTCCACCGAAGAACTGTTCTGTAAGTGGATTTTGTTCACGCTAAATCCATCAGGGCCAAACGTCCTTTCACTGTGTGGTTTGGAAATTTGGAGAGGGGAAGCAGCTCTGGTGTCGTCCTCGTCATGTAACCACTATTCAAAATTAATGAGGCCCGTCCCATAATAACCCTAGTGTTGCTTTAAAATGGGACGTTAATATAACTAAAGCATTTTATGTTTCATTATTCTTTGTTTACATATATTTACTTTATAAATAAGCCCATTTTGGCACATTTACAATCTTTAATTTTTCATTATTATAAAAAAAAAGGTCATTTTTCTTTTCTTTTACTCAGGATTACCGCTTTTTGTAGTTACAGGGTGTGAGAAACTCGTAATGCTAATGTTAAAGAGGCTGACAATTCCAGCAGGAACAACAAAAGAAGTGATACGGATTCAGGTATTTTGCAACTTTCATATCTTTGGCAACAAAATCACACAATTCTGTGTACTATATCAAATAATTATAAATTTTCAAACGTTCTTAAATGCAATTCTATAGTTATTAAAATTAAATCTCCAACTCTTTACAAGGTTGGAGATAGAAGTTCATGTTGAAGGTGTGAATGTTCTTAATTCCATCATATATATATATATTTTTATTCTTGAAACTACAAATTGAAAAAAAAAGGAAAAAGGAAAAAAAAAGAGATCTGAAATACTTATAAATTTATTGTTTAAGAATTTAAATTTTTCAGTCATCTAAAAAAATAAAATAATACTTTATATGAAAAATTTAATCTTTATTTTGTTCTTCAATAAATTTCCTCACATGTCGAAAGCATATAAATTGGCAAGTCAGGTAACAATTATAAATTATTACAACTTCTTTCTTCACATTATACTGAAATATAACATTGCAGTATTGTAACTTGTTTTTAATCTCCTAATTTATCCATATATTACAGATATATAATCATTTTTATTATTTTATTCCTAATAATTTATTTTATTAGGAATAAAATAAATAATTATTTTATTCCTAATAATTTATTTGAAAAAATGCTTAGTTTTCGTGTAAATATATTTCATTGTTAAAAATAACAAATATAACGCGGTTTCAAGAATTTTTTTTTTTGCTTTATTTTGATACCACGAAATCCAGGAGCAATTTTTCCTTAAAAATACTACCGAGAAATTAAATCAGAAAGCTAAAACGAAAAGCATTTGTTGGAAATGAGTGTTCGTTATTCTGCATGGATAAGTAGCTAAATATCACAAAGTTCAAAGAATTTTATCTGTTTTAGATTGCTTGCTTAAACTATTCCAATGGTATTTCATTCACAAGAAAAGAAATGAAATCAATCAATAAATAAGAATATGCTATGCATTACTAAAAAAGTGCTTAGAACTATAAAAAGCCTTTTTTATGAAATATCTAAGAAAAGAAAGTAATTAAAATTACAGTTGTTGAGATAAGTAAGAACTTGAAGAGTTAATAGAAGTACTTTTAATATATACAAGAAATTTATAATTAATTTATGTCTCGTTTTTAATATATTTAAAGTTCTTATGAATGTTTTTCTTTGCAAATGATAAATGCTACTTAGTTTACTTTTAGTTTTGTTGTCAGTACATAGTCTTTCATAATTTTGTTTTAGTTTCATATTTTATGAAAATAATTTAAATTTTAGTGCACTGATATAAGTGATTGATAAAAACTGCCATATTTTTTAATCGTCCATATCACGCCAATATATAGTACCCATTATATAGTAATATAATAGGCCGCATTTTGTGACATTTATATTTATTGTATTTCCAAAAAATCTTGCTGTCAATTCTTTCAGGATCAAAATGCATTTAAATTTTATTAACTAACTGGTAGTTACTTTAAGAAATCATTAAAATACTGTGTGTCCAAAAGAAGGCGCAACTGGACAAGGATTTAGAAATCTAATATATCAGTACTTGTGTAAAGAATTGCTTATATCATTCCAACTTTTCAGACATCAAATTTACAAATTTGAGAGAAGGCTAGCTACTTACAAGCGGACAAAATTTGAATAAGCCAATATTAACAGATTTGAAATGAAATTAGTAATAATATTCATAGTGAATAGTTAATAGTAAAAACAAAGAAAAATCCCTCTAGAAAAAAAATATAGAAAGTTTTTAAAAAAACTAAAATATTATCCAATATTTAATAACAAAAATCTGAAATAGAAAAAAAAATTAAAACACGAAGTTAAATAATGGCTCTTTCGACAAGTATATAAGCGAAAAATAAAATTTTCGTGGTTGCAATTCTAGAAAACATAAATATTCTAGAAATAATTCTTTAATAAATACTTTTGAACATTAACATGAAAATAATTATTTTAATATACATCAAATTCATTTTTAAAACATTTACGTTTCATATAATTTTTCTTCTCGCATTTACCTAATGAAAAAATAGATGTAAAGATCAACAGTTACACATAAAATATTTATAAGTAGCATGCTAGGTATAATGGAACCTTCAGAATAGATATTGTGTTTAAAGAGTTGGAACAAAATATTATATTTTAAAATCAATATAAAATCTTCATCACAAAACTGGTATAACTATGATTTAAAAATGCTCAAAAGAAGTTTTTAAAATCTTTTCTAGACCTGTTTAATCATATACAATCAATTTATATTTTTGCAGCATTATTCCCTTCTTTTTTTATAGCCTTCATATTGTTTGAACTTAAAAAAATTATTTTAATCGGGTAGTAGGCGAACCTTGCGCAAAATTTGAATATGACGCTATTTAAAATTTAGATTGGCATGTTCTATTGACGATATTCATTAAATAACAGGAAATATTTCTGAATCTAGGTCCTTTTGTATGAATCTTTTCAATGCGATTTGCTATTATGAAAGGACTAGTACCCTGATTTTAAAGGAAAATTAGTCTTTAAAAATATTTTTATCATCTATAGATGATATTATCGGTTATGGAAGAACTTATGAAAGTAAAATTTACGAGAAATGCATTTCTATCTAAAAAGTTCTATTCAAGTATTTAATAAATTATTTAAAGTATAACTATGTTTTTTATAAAAGAAAATATTCCTTATAAAAACAAATGAATTATACTTAGAAGCAGCAGCAAACAATTCAGTCTAGAAGGTTTACATTGTAAAACTGTAAACTATAATTATGTATTTATGATTACCAGTATAATTTTCACAAAACTAAAATATATTTATGTAACGTATTTTTTATGTGCATATTTATGGTTTTTAGTGTAGTTTTTATGTTTGATTATATTTAACAAGACAATAATATTTTAGTTACAATAATTGGTATTCTTAAGTGTTTGCACCTTTCTAAATGTCCATCATAGAAATGTGACAGTTTTTATTTGAATTTTGAATTACTCTTAAATAAATGCTACATTTTAGGATTAAAAAATATCTATGACTGAAGACTGTCAAAAATCATTCACAATTTCTGGCATAAAAATATAAATTATGTTATAAGATGAATCAAAAGCTATAATCCCGAGAGAGTTCCTTTTGTAACCCCAGTACAATTCTGGAATTATTTAAAAAAGTGGATAATATATTTTTTCTATCTTTCTATCTATTTTCTATTGTTTATGAAAGTTACATAAAATGAGAATGTGACAGTGTTTCCTTTCTAAAAGGATTCAAAAGGATAATTAATTTGAAAGTCATCAAAATTATCCAACCATTGTTCTCAGATACAGCATAAAAATGACTTGTAGATACATGTTTATACATTATCTATAAGCATCATGATTAAAATACTTTTCGGGTTTGAAAATTAAAATTATTTATCTATCTTGCTATCTATATCTATATACTATTAATTGCATATATAAATGTACATCTTATTCTCTTCAGAATTTCATATTTTGAATTAGAACTTATTAAATCAAATTAATTTATCACTTGAATTGGTAAAATTGTATAATTTGAATGGAATTTCAAATGCATTTTTGCTAAACTTAGAGATGAAAACAACTTACATAAAGCATTACGAATAAAAATACATATAACAAACATGGAACAAGCATTTCCTTTGACCTTGTTTTTATTTCGTACTCTAAATTATTAGGGTAAGTACGTAAATTGTAAACAAAAAGATAAACAACACTATTCTAATACGGCTGAATGAGATGTATCATTCCTTTGGAAGAAAAATAATATCACTGAAAATAATTATGTGTGTGCGAGATCTATTAAAAATTCATTTTAAAAACACAGCATGATACATATTAATAAAGCAATCATATTTCATGCAACATTTGGAAATGGTGAATATAGGGTTTTTTAACCATGATGTCATTCTTGAAAAATAGCTTCTAAATCCAAAAATGACTTAATGTGATAAATGACCTGACATCTTTGTATTGAAACACACCTATACAAAATATTGAATTATTTCTAGAACTCAGAAAGAAACCGCGAAGAAGAAAGGAATTCAAAATCCCATAATATTAAAGTAAAGCCCATTTTCCTATATTTATAAACATTTTTGGCAAAAATTCAGCTCTAACATAGATTAATGATATGAAAAAAATTAAACACATTATTAATGACTTCACGATTCCAAAGCTATCAAATCCGTTACATTAAACGATAGAAAACAAGTATTTTTTGTCAGAACTTTTAGAGAAGCTTGTCTTTTATTTACTTCTTTATTTAAAATTGCCAAGAGTAATCGTGTTTTAAACAGACTACAGAAAATTTTTATTGAAATATCAAAAACAATGATATTCCAATCTTCAATTTTATATATAATTATTTTAAAGGAAAAACTTCTGAAAAATTGTCATTAAAATAAGAGGACACTTTTGCGAAAATTTTTCTTTATATAATTTATAATAGTTTTCCTATTTTCTAAATATTTTTGTTAATCTATTATATTAATGACATTTGATATTTTTATGATTAAATATTGTAAAAGTAGTAAGTTTATATGATGTAAAACCAAAATATTATTGAACTACTTATGTTCTCACAGTATCGTCTATTATTTTATGACATGAAACTATTAATGAGCAGTGGAAATTGATCTTTTTACTTCATCTATACGAAATGAAAAAAAATGCTATTGCTCAAGATTTTGACGAATCTCGATGTTTTAGATTTTCCGAGTTGGAAAAACACATTTTTGGATACTGTTTGTTTTCCTATAACAGAGATGGCTCAAAAACAATTTGAGCTAGACAAATAAAATTTGGTACACGGATTTCACATGAAATTTGTAGATTTCCATCGAATTTTGTGCAAAATTTATTCAGAGAAAATCTGTCTGTCCGGTGTTCAATTATAAGTTTACTAGATAACTACAAAACGAAGAGATATAAAATTTTGTACACAGATTTAATATCTATAGTGTAGGTACATGCCAAATTTTAAACCAAATTCAGTAAAGGGTACACTGTCCGTCGATCTATATTTTTAGAAGCATGTGAACTCGTTGACTTAAATATATCAAATTTGGTACGTGCCTTTGTGATTACAATTGTAGTCCTGTATGACATTTTGGTTTCAATACGTGGGAGAAAACGAGTCTAAAAAAAATTCGATTTTCGAATATTATTTCAAAAATTAATAGCTAACAGATTCGCCATGCATTCTGCCATAGATTTTGTAAAAGTTTTAAATTCACACTAAAGAATAATATTTTGCAACTAGTGTGCTGATGTCATGAAAGATGTTTTCTGGAAAGTTTTGGTGCGATACTCGCTTGTTTTTAATAATAAAAATTACCAGAAGGTTTTTAATTTTATTTTTACATAGATTACTTTCATGGACGCCATTATATATATATATATATATTTGCCATTAGTTACTTCACAGTAAATTCATTTAAAAAAATTTAAGAAAAATTTAAAATTTTAATTTTTAAAAGTGCACTTCAATAGCATACTATAATTACGACAGTTTATTTTAATTACTTTCTTCGTTTTAGTTTTTAAGTTGCAATTTATACGTCTAAATATGATGAAATATATTCCATTATGTGATTCATATATATATATATATATATATATATATATATATAATAACATTTTAATTAAATAAAACTGTCCATTAATAACACAATTTTTTTTTTAAAAAAAATATTAAAATAATGTACTTTTAGCGACATCATATAAGTGTACTAATTTCCAGAATTGGAACTGATTAAAGAATGAAAATTGCATTATAAAATCTTAGTTTTGCCGGTATGAAACAAATTCAATAAAAGTATGAAGTAAGATGGAGAATCATTGTGAAATGAGACAATTTGAATTTACTAAGCCAAGTTTGAAATGTTATTTTCTGAAAAAATACATGTATGTAGACTTCTCAAAAATTAAAGAAATCCATTGGAGAAATTTAAAACTTTAATATTATAAATTATATTCAGGTAATAATTTCAAAATTTCTTGTCATGAAATGAAATGGAGAATGGAACTTTAGGTTTGCAATATATGCGATTTTGACTTCAAAGTAATTATTTTTGCGAAATCATTCCTTTGGTTAAATAATAAAAAAAATATATAAACTCAAATTTTTATTAAAATATAGATTTACTATACGTATTTTTTTATGCACCAGGATACTGAAGTGCAATGACCTGTTATTATAAAAATTACACATATTAAGGAATTCGAAAGAATTGGATTAAAGTTATATTATATCTTTTTTGATACAGATTTATGAATCATTAATTTAATTCATTTTAAAATAATAGATGTATTTGGTCAATAACTCAACATGTTTGCGTAAATCAAGAAAAGTCTGTATCGTTTTAGACATATGATTTTCAGAAGTTTTAAGTGCAATTTAGGCGGAAAATTTAATGCTATTTGAAGCGAAATGCGCTTGCTTTTGTTTACGAATCTTCTATTGCCATTCATCTCAGCTGTAATTTTATTCTACACAACACGCTCCAATAAATAATGCAAAAGAAAATTCAGGTTTTTTAAAAAATATTTTTACCAAATAATTTTTCTATAATTTCAGAATTATATTCCCTTTCCATTTTGAAAATTAACTTCGTGCTAAGAATTATTTCGAACTAGACACTGACATTTATTTGAAGAAAAATTTGATATGGATAGAAATAACAGACATGTCTCGTTAGATAGCAGTAATGTATAATCAAGTGCTTTTTCTTAGCCATTTTAATGAGAAATAGATCCAGTTATATTTATTTATGATCAAAATATTATTTTAACATTTACTAACATCAAAATCAAATAAATATATTAAAATTCAAAATAAGACGAGAGTAATTAAAATATAGTTGTATTAAAATATGGATGAGTCTCCATGATTTCAAGTGTTTCATACTTTATTAATTTATTTATTCCAGTTAGTCTAAAAGAGCAAATCTTTTAAAGAAGACCTACTCCATTCACTTAGATGTAAAATGGCAATTAAAAATTAAAAAAGGGACCACACTTATAGATCAAAACTTTTTAAACACAAACTTCTATTATAAATTGGCATTATTTAAGGCAGTAGAATTAATTACTAAATGACAGGCCACTTTGGATATGAAGAAATTTGAATGATAAGGTGAAGCTAATTAATTAAAAAGGACGACAAATACTGATAAGCATAACTTTAATTCTTTAAATTTAATTTGGAAACTTAACCTATGGTATATGTCGGAAACAAAGGACTTAACTGTAACCAGTTTTGACAGTAAAGAACTTTCCCTTCTCGCCACCAGGGGCTTGTTGACTTCCTCTCGTTTTGGCGGCAACCAACGAACGCGTTTTATTCTCTTCTAACTTGTAAATATATTCTTAATCATGTGACATACAATCAAGTAACTATTAAATATTTTCTTAAAGATAAGTTCCCCGTATTTATAAGTCATAGTCACTGAACCTGCCACTAATTAGAAATTTGAGATTTTCAGCTGCAACCAGATGAAGACAACAACATCAGTATGTTAAAAAAGAGATTCCAACCAACAAAAAAATAAAGGTAAGCGCTTTTACTTGCCTATAATTTAGAGATTGTTCGTGTTGGAATAGTATAGGTTGGGTTTATTATAATTGTAAGTCCGTATGATTTGCATAAAAAATAAACCACAACATAAATTATGTATTAAGATCATTGCAAACTTCCATAATCGGATGTCATTCTAATCTTGGCCAAACAACTGATTTCTAAACCGATAGAAACAGACATGTATTTGAAATTTCAAAAATGCCTTGAATATTGTAAAGAATTACATATCATATTCTCTTGAATCTATAAATATAATACTAGTAAAAAGTTACGAATTCCATATGATAATACAGTATCTTTTCCCTATTTATTATACTTCCTAGAAAAATTTTGACGAAGTCCCATTTTAAATAGAAATATTCGTTTTCATACGACAAAAACTGAAGAAACTTTGAAACTCTTGATTTCTTTATCTGAAATCAATCAACATCTCGAATAGACGTATCATTTTGATTGGCCAATAATCTTTGAAATTACCAATAAAATGACCTAAGTTAAAATAAAATATCAAAACTCAGAACTTCAGAATTCAACAGAATTATATTAAATACTTTTAGCGGATTCAACCAAAATAATATATACAATTATTTTAAGTATTATAATAAGTGTAAGTATACACTTATTTGCCGTGGTTTAAAAGTTGGCTGTTGAATCACGATAAGAATGTACATTTGTCACATTGAAATTACTTATGTTCAGTAAAATAAATAAAAAAAATATAAAAATAAAATAATATAAATCTTATGAGATGTTTTTGTAGGTATATTTTTCATGGCTATTGTAAATCCTCGGTTAAGAAAAAATGTGCCAAGGCCATTGGCTACTTTCCCACTATTACTTTCCAGATTTAAACATGTTTCATTTTTTCTTCTTATATCGATTCGGATAATGAGGAATATGTAAAATTAGGATTAGGATTAATTAGTATTAGATAAAATTAGGATTAATTAGATTTTTCTGTATATCTAAAATGATAGAGAATTTTAAATTTCGATCCTCATAAAGATATATAAAAATATTACTTCTTTCACACAATAGAATATGCAATTGTAATGTTCAATTTCGTATTTCTACTTATAAATTTGATTTTTTCATACACCCCATTTTCATTTTCATGATTTTTGTTTCATGTTCTGCCAATTTGATGTAACTTTTCTGAGTGTGTTCGCAGATACGAATGATTTCCCGTTTTGTCTTCGGAATCTGAAACATCGAAAAATTGTTTTACAGGTTATCAGGAATTTTGTGATAGAAGATTTGCAATTAACGCTAACAACGAAATTCGAATAATCAGTGAAGTCGTTGTTTCAAAATACAGAGCAATAAAGAAAATTAACTTGAAGTTCTTCGTTTTATTTCATCTTCGGTAGAATGGATTGTGGGAGGCATTGATTTGAGTAATTAAATGACTACTTCGAAAAATTTTGGCACTAATCTCCCTCGATTTCGAAGAATTTAATTCTATCATATGTATTTGCAAATGGAATAAATGGTAATGGACGTTCTTTTACTTGAGGGATTTTGCGTTTGAATTAGAACTAATCCCTCATTACAGTACGCTTCTACAGAAGACAACAGCATTTAGAATTTTCTATTTAGATTTCGTAGAAAGCAAATCACTAAATAAGAGATTTCTTTATCATTAAAGATTACGACGCGTTCTCGAGAAGCGCATTCATTCAAAATATTCCTGGTAACAGGATTCAAAGAATATGTAAATCTCAGCCTTTTGTAAGATATTATTTTGAATCAAATGACAATTTAAAAAGACAAGAATTGTCTTTTAGTAAAAGGGATTGAGCTGTTTCATCAATTGACGGATATATATAGCCTATTGCAGCGATTCTCAACCTATGGGGCGCGCCCCCCTTGGGGGGCGCAAGTACACTAGGAGGGGGGCGCGAGAATATCCAAGAGAAGATATTATTTAAAAAATTGATTAACTTACTGAAAGGAAAGCACACATACACATAGAAAACAGGTAAAATTTCGACATATTAAATAACTTATTAAAGTAAAACAACTTACTAAATCAAAATTTACTTAATCAAAACATACTAAATTAAAACTAATTTAATAATTTTTAGTGACTTCCTGAGGCCTATCTTGCAGAGCAAAGTTTTTCGAAGAAAGGCTTAATATTAGAAATGGCCACTCTCAGTTCTGCCGTGCTGCAATGTGTCTAGACGCACTGAGGCAATTTTTGTTTTACAAGTGCTTGTATACCTTGGAATCTTCCGGACATTGAACGAGCACCATCGACGCAATTTTTCCTTTCTATGTTTGCCTTCTTCATATAATCATTTAAAATAGCAAATGATGCTAGGGCTGTTGTTTTGAGTTCTATTGGTTTGCAGAAAAGTAGTTCTTCTACTACTGATATATTATCACAAAATGGAACATAGGCAATTAAATGAGCATCTTTATTACTATCTGTTGCTTCATCAAGCTGTATTGAAAACAATTTGTCGCGAAACTTCGAGAAAAGCTGACACTGTACATCTTCAGCTATATCACCAATTCGACGAGCAACAGTATCATTTGAAACAGGCACAGACTGCAATTGTTTTGAAAAATTATCTCCAAACATAGTTTTTACATAAGCTCTTCACCAATGGTGTGAGGTTTTTGACATCTGGCTATTTTATATGAAACTTTGTAAGATGCAATCAAAGCTTTTTTATTCACAGACAAAATTTCTTTAAAAAATAATTTTTGCTTTTTATATGATTTTAATTTTAATTCGAAGAATTCTCTGGATTTGTTGACGTACTCACTATGAAGTGTTTCCAAATGTAGTTTAAGTTTTTTAGGTTTCATGCTGCCTGCGGCCAACATTTTTGAGCAAATGATACACAGGGGCCTTCTTCTTCATTTACTTCAGTATTGGTAAACCTAAAATTTAAGCATTCTTGAGAATATTTTCTTGATTTTATTTTTGGAACCACGCTCGTCTGTGCACTTGTTGATGCTTGACTGTCTTCTACTGCTCACTTACTTCTGCTTAAAAATTTATCCATGAGTCTTTATAAATCTGCTCCGTAAATATTTAATGTGGTGAATTGCAATTAATACGAAAACATATATAACATACACATTCACAATATATTCGATAGCGACAGAAGGTGGAATAGACTGGCTGGAATTGAAACTTGCGTTATCAAACATTTTCCTTCTTCCTATGAGAAAACATCTGCGCATGCTCGAGACGGCATAGGTCGTGTGGATTCTCTTCCACAAACATTACTTATTTTTTTCTCTTTTGTTTAGTCATGCTTCTATTTTATTTCTTTTATTATTCGAAAAAATGTATTCCCAGTTTCTAAATTTAGCTCACCCCGTCTAGATTAACTCCCATTAACGAATTTTTCTATTTTCATATTCTTTGAACGTTATCTACCTGTTTTGCTTTCATTTCAAATATAATATTTAAAATTTCCCCGCTTTCATTCGCTTCATTTGTTCAATGCCCGCTTTACAAAATGCCAGACGTGGTTTCCCACCAATGTTGGCTCGCTTTTACTCTTTTTTTGACTGTTTTAAAAATAATTTAAAAACAGAATGCAAAATACTCAATATACATTATTGTTGTATACTTTTTATTGTAAGCGGGGGGGGGGAGTTGAAATTTAGGATTGAAAACTGGGCCACGAATACTGAAAGGTTGAGAAACGCTGGTCTATTGTATTAGCTGACACACACACACACACACACACACACACACACACACACACACACACACACACACACACACACACACACACACACACACACACGCCATCTCGGACCCAATTTCACCATAGTAAAAAAAACTGAGTGCAAGTTCAAAAATATAGCACATTGTTTCGAATAATATGTTAAGCTAAGTAAATTTTCGATTTTTTTTATTTAAATGAGCAATTCATATGTTGGAAAGATTGAAATATGATTCGTACCTAAATATTTTCTCCGAGAAAACGCAAGGTTACAAAAATAAGTAAATAAAAATAAACAGTCTAGCGAAGCTCGGTATTCCAGATATAATAAAAATGTTTGTGTCAAATGACAGACATTTTTTGTACATTAATTTTATAGTTGCTGATGTTTGATAATTTTGGGAAAGAATTTCATATTAATTTGGCCATTTATATTTGAGTTTCCAATAAAATTCAAAAATGATGAATTTGCAATTCAAAAGTAAAATGTGTATAAAGCACAAATTCTTTTGAAATATTTTTTGTTAAATGTTCATGAATATAAAATTAAAAGGAAACTAAGTGCTTACAAAATCATTAAATACGTTACACTTACTAATAGTTACTTTCATCAAACTTTAGTCCTATTTATTGCGTTAAGCAATACTTACCTGAAACTATTTAATAAAATCCATTAAACAGTTTTCTATCTAATTGCATTTACCAGAAATAATCTGAAATTAAAATCGAATGATGTTAAATATTCGTAATTTTTTTTAATGTATTTATTTTTACAGAGATATGTATCGATTATTTCTTTATTCAATATATTATGTTATTTCCCATAATTATCATATTTCACTCATTTTTAATGTAAATTTATATAAAAAAGATGATTTTAAATAAAATTATATATATCTGTGCATCTCATGAGATTTTAATTTAATTTTAAAATTTCTTTTGGATAAGATGCGACATAATTTTTTGCAACAAAAGCAATAAAATTATCTTATACAATTAAAAATCTAAATATATAGCTAATTAGGAAGGTTTTTGCTGTTAAAAGATTAAAAAAATAAACAATAGATTTAAAAGTAATCAGAAAAATTCTTGAAAAGTATCAAAACCCCTTCAAGTCAATACAAACAATACTTCACAATAATCAATGTATATATATATATATTTTAATCTTGTGTGTTTTATATAATTTTGACAAATAAAAGTACATTACCTAACACAATTTTTCAAATTTTGGAAGCAGGGAAAAAAAATAAAAAACTTATTTTATACATTTTAGTTTTTTTTTTTTTTTGTAACTATAACGTAATAAGACATATTTATTTTTATTTATATTTTTTCCATCTGATATCCGACCATATAACTGTTTTAAATGTGATAAATAATCTGCATCCTATTCATTGCTCATTATAAAAATTCAACATTTTCTTCTTTCTGTAAAACTTTGGAAAACCGAGATGAACAATTTTTGTAAAATTTTGATAAGTATCTTTTGGAAAATTGAGATAAGTAGTGTTGCTTGTTAAACAATGGCGCTATCTTCCTTTGCACAAATACATAAAATAAAACGATAATTAGAAATTTATTAATAAGTGTATATGAAATTTGACATATTTGAAACCTTTATTGGAACCGAAAATTTTAGATTTTAATTTTACATTTTATTACGAAAACGTGATGCGCTTATTCGTTGAATGTCTATAGATAACGTATTTCAAATAATTCACAAAAATGACTTTATTTAAAAAGTTTGGAAAGAACAATTGCAAGGATGAGGAATTCGATATCGCTTAGATTTAAGAGAATTGATAAAATATTATTAATTATGTAAAACTTGAAGACAATGCGGGTTTAAATCTTTGATTTTAAATTTTGGAAAAGGTAAGAATATTGGGGAACATTTATAAACAATTAAAAATTTTCTCGAATAACATTGGTCGTTAAAATAATTCATCAAACGATAGAATGACACCGATGAAAACATATTTTATTCATAACAAAAGCATTTTGCGGGAATAAGTTAGCAGTAAAATTATTTGATCAAATATTTTTCTCTAAGAAGAAACAATTCTTAGTATAAATTTTCATGTAAAGCATGGAATTCAATAAATTTAGCATGAAAATGTTTGATCCAAAAAGACACTCTTATGCTAGAGTTCAGTAGTAAAGAGAATGGAATATAGTGGCATAACTTTTGAGGTGAAATTTAATACATTTATTATTTTTTATTACAAAATTCTACGTAAAGGAAATAATCATATATTTCACATTGAATTGATGCGATAAAACCGTTTTTAATCATCGCTTATCTAATTTATTAATAATTTTTGCTACAGATTATTTTTTTAAAAAAATAATTCGGAAGTATTTTATATTTGAAGCTGTATACTCCATACAAATTAATGAAACATTTAATTAATTCCGTAGATTTTAATAAATTAAAATTACTCATTATTTATTAATTTTTGCTCAGGTTATGCGATCTAGAAATATACGTGCAATATGAACGTAAAAAATGATATCCTTTGAGTATTAAAAACTATTCAATCTGGGGACGGCAACCAGCATCGTCAGGGCAGAAAATGATAAGAATTTAAATAACATTTTATCTCAGAAAGATCGAGATTCAATAGATCTTATATCCTTTTATACTTTGCATCAAAAAGATCTTTCTTTAACTTAAATAGAATGGTTAAAATTGATAAAGATGAAAGGAGTAAGATGTAATTTAGACACACTCGCATATTTATTTTTGTAAATACGTAAGTGATTACAGACAACTTCTCAATAAATTTTTTTAACAAATTAATGGTTGATTTTATTTTGTTCTCTTTGGGAGAAAAATCTCGAGATGGAAAATTTCTCTCTCACTTCATCTATAATACAACATATTGCTGTGATCTTGCGAATTAGGGGATTTCAGGATTCACTTTTATCTGTCCATAATTCATTATTGTGAGGTACAATGACAAAAGAACTATTACATATTTTCAAAAGGATCTTATATCTTAAAATAAAATTAAGGTAAAGTAAATTCTAAAATAACTTCTTATATATTATTAATAGATTTTTCCAGAAGAAGACAGTTATTTTTTCTTTGTTCTTTCACTTTTCCGTTTATTTTTATTTATTCTTTAAGGTGAGGAATAAGAACCATGAATGAGAAAGATAAAATTCATCATAGAATACAAAAGCAGAAAAAAAAATCCTCTCGAAAAGTAGGAAGGCAAAGGTATATTCCTTTACATCTAAGTTACTATCTGCAAACAAAAAATGTTGATGTTAGAAACAGTCAAATTAGGGCTTGAAAATCACTTTTCAGTCCCTAACTTCTAAGATATTGCAGTTATAGAAAATCTTTAAATACAAATGTTGTTCGTCTTAAAGAGGCGCTAATTTGAGTTATTTTTCTATCTTCAATATTAAGAAAGTTATATCGAAATGAAAAATTTAAACCCCCACCATTTCCACTCCCTTTGAGATAGATGGGCCATTTACGAACTCGTCCGAGATTTTTACATTTCTAACAACACATTCCAAGCCAGATGAAATCCAAGCAAAATTATTTTAGTTAACCTGGTCGTCACAAGATACCCGGAGCGTATATATATATATATATATATATATGGCTTTTCTGGATTGCAACGTAGTATTTTTGTGAATAAAGATGGAGATTTGAAGCTCTTAAATTCGTCTCCTATGAGTTATTCATTCTTAATTATGCTCTTCTTCATAGAGAATTTCTATTATAATCGTATTATCGTATGCAATCACATTTCCGATATTCCCCCATGAACTGTAAAATGATTTAACTGGCTGCATACGAATTTAGGGATAAAATATTTGAGATTTCTGAAACTGTTTCCATTCATAGGGCATATTTAAAATAGCTTATAAATTTTCTACTTAATTTATGACTTTTCACTGCTTAAAAATATCTGTCATTTTTATGAAATATGTATCCTTCTGTGATATTGAAATTTCATTCTTATATTATTGGGACACTAAATTTGTGAAATATATCTTTGCATCTTTTTATCATAATTTGTGTACTATAATTAAACATGAGCATTTTAAAAGCTTAAAATATATGACTGAAATACCGAAATAGTTGTAGTTCATAGTTTTAAAATATAATTCCAAATTTTACTGAAAGAAATCTGGATAAATTAATTTTTATAAGCAAACATCAAGTAACATTGAGACATTGCACATTTCTTATTCAGTGTTGTTATTTGATTTAATCTTTGCGACTTAAAAAAAATCTTTTAATTTATATCTTGCATCAAATAAATATTAATTGTAATCTGTCAACACTTCAGCTACTCAGTTTTATGTAAAAATGTAAATATTAATATACTTTCTATTCCAAGACAAGCAGAAATAAATAAGTAAATTCTTCACTTACTGGTTATATTTAGCAGAATTCATCTTAAATATAACAGAAAAAATATCATTTTTTAAAAATCTGTAAGTTTTCTTGCAAAAATTCTAATAATAAGCATTGGCGTGAATTTAATTTTGAATTTTATATCCTATTTCAAAATGTTATAATTTCCTTTCTTTATGCTGACTAAGTTGAAATTAAATACTTAAATTACTGCTGTAGATGATGGTAACTTTTTTTTCATAAACATGCAATTAATTAAAAAATCAGTTTATATATACATTTTAAATTCATTCTCCATAAATTATAGCAAATCAGAATGAAATAATATCTTCCCCCTCTTAAAAATATAATTAATTCATTTAAACAAAAAATAATCGTAACATAGTGAAATCGTTGTTAAAAATTTTAATTAGTTTCGTATCTGCTATATATTATTGAAAGTATAAAAAATATATGAAAAGAAATGAAATCACAAAATAGAAAGTTTAGTAAATAAAGAATTAAACATTTCCTTGAGATTTCAGCTACATTAAAGAAACTTCAAAAAATGTATTAAAACAGTAAAATTTGATATTCTTTGACTTGATAATAAATTGCATTCCATCCAACCATTTATTTCTGGGTTTAAGAATGACTCTCTCAGCCGTAGAATGAGTGTTGTGTTAACAAGGATTCGCATAGGTCATACTCATTTTACTCACAAACATTTACTTCATTCAGTCACAGCTCCAATTTGTACAAAATGTAATGCTATAATTTCAGTTCGGCATATACTATGTGAATGCCCTAAATACCGCTTTCTAAGAGCAAAATATTTCGGCAGTGATTATCCAAATTTGACAGATATAATTGGCGAACCTTTCCATTTTAATGTATTTTCATTTTTACTTGACATTAATTTCATGCATAATATCTAAAATTCTATTTTCACCTTGTTATTTTAACTTTACACCCCTTTACTGAAATGAGTTTATTTTGTTGAATTTTAAGTTAATTCGAGTTTGGCACAGCTTGGCCAGTATTGGCCCTTGCGCCATAAAAAAACAATCAAATCAAATCAAATCAAATATTCTTTAAACATTGTTCTTCGTAGATATTAGACTTACCAATACAATCTGCCTTGCAGCAATAAAAGCACAGAAATAACCATACAGTCTGATCATTTTAATCCCTTGCATTTTTAGCTAGTCCTGCCTTGCAGCAATAAAAGCACAGAAATAACCATACAGTCTGATCATTTTAATCACTTGCATTTTTAGCGAGTCTTTTTGTTAAGTTCATATTAAGATCTAGATTTTAAGCCAATTAACTACTCATCATGTCAAGATTTAATGCAAAAAAATTCCAATTAATTTAATGTCTTACAATATTCATTATTTCATCCTTACGAGTATAAAAATGACATCTATGTCATTTAAAATGTTATTAAATACTCTGAAGGTAATTATGGAAGTCATTTTTATTTCTAAAATTTAATTTCAACGGAAAGCCAAAAATGTACAGAAAATCTAAAAGTTTTAACATTTGGAAGCTTCTGGTTATTTTATTTTACGTTATAAAAAGGTATCTTTGTTAAAATTGATCTGGGAAGATAGATGGTGCAGTTAGATTGATTCTTTTCTTATATCTTTTATACTGGATTTGTTGCATTTCTACTGCATCATATACGTCTGTTTAAATGTAGTCTATTTCCGTTGTAAGGAAGATGTTGAAAGCGAGCTTTTGAAATCGAAAAGACTGCATTTGACAACTGAATAGAGTTTGAAATGGTGGAATTTCAAATCGGCTGTTAGAGGTAGGTTGGAAACATTTCATGTGAAAATGGTTTGCGCATCTATTATATCCTTGACATCTGAAAGAAATTTGTTTTTGACATAAATCTTAATGAAACAGGTATTCCCGACGATTGAGAAAAATTTCAGTATTTCACTTGCATTACTATTTTTATTATAATTGAAATCTTGAATTTTAAAACTTTTAAAGTTTTTTTAGACAAAATTTAGTCTTTGAAGTTCTTGCATATTATGCAAAACGCATTATCAATTGAAATTTGTTTTGCATGCAGCTGGAAATTTCCAATATCAAAATTTTGAATTTATATTTCAGACGGAAGGTATTTTTCAATAATCATTAAATCACACTCTTTGAAGTAATTTTACATCTGTTTCCCTTTGACTGAAAACCTCTGAATCTCTGACTTGAAAATATTTGATTTTGTTGCTGAAAAGATTGGATGGGTTCTACAATTTCCGAGAAAATTAATGTGATAATTTCATTTCTAAGAAAATAAATTCAGATACCTCATAAAATTTTCTAATTGCTTATTCGCTCGCGAAATAGAGCCTGTTCCCTTTATTATATTTCAAGGTCCAGTAAAATATTTTCCCATCATCACTTCTTTTATTTATTTCCCAACTTATGTCAAATGCATGTACGAAGTAATTATTCGCTTCCCTTTGACCAAAATACTATATGGATTTACTTGAATACAATATAATTTTGCGAGGTAGCCAAATGTTCTTTGAATGTTATATTGTTTTTCTTATGTACCTGAATATTAAAATAAACTTGTTGATTATAACATTTATCTAAGAGAAAAATAGTTTATATTTTAGTGAAAATAACTCCAATTCATATTTTCTATTTAGGAACACACCAATCCTTTCTTATATCTTAAATCTTCAAGGCATGAATTCAGTATTATGTATTATAAATATGTAAAGAAAAAATAATTTTCAATTAATGATACTCAAGAGTTAGAGAATGAAGTTGATATTTTATAATTTTAATTTTGTTGAGAAAATAATTCAATTAAAACTAATAAAATGCCAAAATATTACAATAATAAATATTTCGCTAAATAAGCGTTAAAGAAAGTTCAACTCCACTATAAAAAAAGCTTTTTGGATATGGAAAAAATATTTTGTGTTGATAATGAAACGATACATAAACCTTTTCTTATTTAAAAATTTCGAGGCAATCTGATATATTTAAATTTCCAAATCTTTACTTCTATAGATATTAATAATTTTTGAAAAATTATTGCTAGAAATAAATTTTTATATCTAATTAGAATAAAAAATGTTATCTTGAATTTTTATTAATTTTTTTTATTATATATTTATCCAAAGATCACAAAATTTATTATTTTCTCAAATTTTCAAAAACTAATAATTTAATATTTCTTCAAAATTTTATTAATGTAAATAACGTATATTGAAACAAGAAGCAATTCATCATCTTTTAGCAAAAATAAAAATGCATTATTCTAAATCATTTTTAAACGATTTCGAATTTTCGCTATCAATGTTATTGATTTTTAAAACATCATCAAACAATACGAAATACGTATAGTAGAAAAAATAAATTTGTAAAAGATAAAGAATAAGTCTATAACTTATTGCAAAAAATATTAAATAGTAAAGATGCAATCGAAAAAACACAATCGGAAAAAATATTAAACAATTCCACTTTAAAATGTATTTTTAATAATTAAATAAAATTAATTTTAATATAAGAATGAATAAAATTTATTCTTATTGAATAGTTAATAACTGAAAACCTTATTAGTCTATACGACCCTTTGCATGCGTAAAATTGTTTTGATAAATAATTAAAATATTCACGTGCGACTCGAGCAGATATCTACAATGCATCAATATCTCTTAATTGCTTCTCATTCATTTTTTTAAAAAATTGAATAACTTAACTGACAAATAAACCACTTATAACAGTCACAGTTGTTTTGACATTTAAATATTCGTAATCTACCTCGGATTAGATGAAGCATAAATGTATATGTGAATCATCCAATACGATAGTTAGTTCTTGTCTCCTTATTGAGTACATAAAGGTGTGGGGTCGAGTATCTCCTGGAGATGACGGCAAGGACCTTCGATCGAAGAGATTATACCGTGGCTGGTGGAAACCCTTTGATCTCAGCCGCTTCACAAGTATAATTAGTAAGTGGTGAGTTGAGTACTAAGTCATGTACTGAGCCTTGTAGTGAAATACCGAGGCAGCATTGCGTCGTGTGCTGAAAAGCCAGTTGTATAGTCGAATCAGTAGTGACAATCAAGATCAACTAAGGAGAATAGACAGTGCGAATTGGCAGACGTTTGAGAGACGAGAGTAATTATGTGAAGTTTCCCTTCCTGCTTAGTTCTCTCTGCCTGTGTTGTACTGTTACGGATTTGTTACTTGTGTTTTGCTATATATAGTAAGCGCTATTTCTGTATATGTTTCGATTGTGTTTTGTTCACTATCATTCCTATCTTCGTATTCAAAATGTTTTAATGTTTTTATTCGTTACTAAGACTGATGAATCGGCCCCCTTTATGTCGTTAATGTTGGGAATTTTTCAATATATATATATATATATGTTTTGACTGCAGATAAAATTTTTAGTCAAAGATTAGTTTTTAATCAGAAACAGTACTGATAATTATGAATTGCGAGTTTACATTTTTATAAATAAATTGTGTTATAAATATTTTCGCATTTTAATCATTTTTGCAACTATTCAAATTTTATTCACATTTCACCAAGTATGATGAAATTATTTGAATAATTTTTGAATGAAATATTTCGAGTTGAATATAATTTAATTGCCCTGTGAATTTTGAATTAACTACCCGACAAATAGGTTAATCACTTTTTGTTATATGATATATAATAAGTTATTTTATCTCAGGAGTGATGAAATTATTTTTTTGTAACACAGTAATTTCGGATTTTGAAAGTTGTTGATTGTACCGAGATGCAATCAATGTTAATTTATTTCGTAATCGTATGAAAAAATTGGAATTACTAAAATTTTAATTCTTTAAATAAATGGGTATAAATCAAATGTTAAACATTGTCTGTTTCATTTCCTGTGAGAATAAATTAAGAAAATATTAATTATTATTGATATAAATATTTTAATATTTATGAAATTTACTTTACCTGAATAAATCCTACAAAGTATCAAACCTTTTCTAATCCATTTTATAAAAGATATAGTTGTTTATTAAAATTAATTGTTTATTAATTAGGGGAAAGTACAAATATTAAATATCATTGATACAGATAAAAACATAAACGACTTTCTCATTCATTTTTTTCATTATTAAAAGAATTTATCAAATATTTCAATCCTTAGTAAGCCTTGATATTATTCTGATATTAATGGATCAGGCTTATAAATCTCTCCGGAATAATAAGTGCCAGGACATTTCTTGTACAGAAATAAAACAAGTTGGAAATTAGAGCTTCTGAGTTTGTGTAAACAAAACGATTACAGGTTGATCCACCGAGGGAAAGAGAAGCAGTTTTTTAGTTGTTGTTTGTAGTTTATTCTTCCATGTATATGCTTGCTACTTGTCAAAGAATGTGATAGATGGTTCCTGTGATCGGCAAAAGCAGAGAAAGACGCTTCCATGGGACTACTCACACTTGCTCCTTCAAAGCTCAGGAAAACTCCTGGGATTTCCATTAAACGACTGCTTGTGATGGATCATAGTAGAAGCTCTATTTTGCTAATGGCTACTTGTTGGAAGTTAACATCTAGTGTAAGAAGTCAGATATCCTCAGCTTAGATAGAAAATATAAACGTAGTTTAATGTATTATCTTAGATCGCGTTTATGAAAAAAGCAATTTTCAAAAAATGTTTTTTCAAATTCATGATTTTTAATGAAACATCAAAATTTGAATAATCTATAACAGATATTTAAGAATTGAAGCTGAATTTGTGGGGTTTTTTTATAATTAAATTCAAGCTCAAGAAAGTAAACAAAATACATGTTGAAGACTTGATTCCATTTTGGAAAATAAAAATTTACTGAAATTCATTAAAACGAAAAAAAATACAATATTCCTATCATATATATATATATGATAGGAATATATATATATAATAAATTAATATATCATATCATAATATATAATATATTTTTAATACAATTTTATATTTTAAGAAGAAAAACTAATATTATACATTATAAAGTACATATACTAATAATAATAATGTACTCTATATTTGTATAAAAAAGGCTATGTTTAAAATAGAAACATATTTTAAACAAAATCTATTGTTTATACCATCATTTTACACTATACTATAACATTTTAAGTGCAATAAAGCATTTTCACTAAAAAAAATCAGGATTTTTAAATCATATTTATTTTAAATTTAGTTTTGCTTAATTTTAAAACATTTATATCTCTACATCTTCTGTCTTCTTCTTTCTTAATTTTAAAAATGTATTTTTTATAGTAATATTTTATAATGCTCTTGGTATGCCGTAATATTTGTATTTTAATTTTACTTCTACTTCTCAGGTTAAATTAAAATAGTTATGGTTCCTTTCTGCCATTTTAAAAAAAATCTTATATATATATATATATATATATGGGAATAAGTTGTTGTTTTTAATTTTATTTTTAGAGTTTTTTTAATAATTTTTAAGTTAATTATTTATTAACACTAATTCTTAAAATTGTAATTTAAATTCGGGTTTCCGGTTTTTAAAGTCAGTAGCCGATAATAATTTGTAGGAATTATCTGATAATGTACCTTTGGATTTAACTGAAATCATTCATTAAATTGGAAGAATATAAATAACTTAATTATTAGTGTACATTTGGTTTAAAACAATTTAACGATGTGTTTTGAATTAAGCATAATAAATCTTAAACTAATTCTGAATTCCCATTAAATATATTATATATGAAAATAGAAAAAAATGAGCACAGAAATCTCCTTTCAATAGACATCTTTCATATATTTATTTCGAAGGTGTCTAATAAATGTAAATAAAAACAGAAAAAAATTTCAGAAAAACTGTTCAAATGAAAAGTAAAAAAAGAGAAAAATCGTATTGAGATCGACAGAAGATATAAAGTTAAGTATTTCATTAAAATTCTAAATAAAATTTATAAAAATGTATTTGAAAATTATTTTGCATTGAATAAACATTTACTTAATTTTGTAAAATTTAATTCTGTAATCACTCAAGCAATTTGTTGCTTCGTAGTTTTTCTCATATCCTTATTTGGAACCAAATTAAATTTCTTAATTTAGTTTGAAAAAAGCAAATTCATTTTTATAAAATTGATTTTAAAAGCTAAATAATTTTTCAAAATTGGAGTTATCGTTTGGAGAATTCTTTTCTCTGAAAAAATTTCATGGAACTCTATGTGGACAGGAAATTTGTAAATTAAATGATGAAGTTGTTAAAAAAAATTATTGATTTTTCGTAAGTAAGTCCTGAAAGGTATTTTTTTGTAAAAATGTGTTTGGCAAAGATTGATGGAATCAAAAAAGAAATTATAATTAAAATTTCAAAGTTAATGATGGGGAATATCATTCATTTTGTGAAGTTTCTTTTTTGATCTGTTGGAATTTGTATTGATAAATTAATTTTGGAAGGATTATGTTTTAGAAAAATATGGAATGTTAAATTGAACAGTCAAACTTTAAAACTTACTAAAAATTCTTATATCGAAAAATGAAATAATAATTTTTCATTTAACTTTGTAAATGAAAAATTCTTGCATTCTCCTTTGATAAGAAAAATTGAAACTATTCTTAACTTAAATTAAAATATTTTGCAGGAAGAAAAGAAGTGTCTATCGCTTAATCAATGTATCCAATTATCGTCAAACAGTTATTTTCTAATTGTCTCAAAATAATGTACTGAATTTACTTGTCATAGATCATTTGAATATTTTTTTAAACTTATTCATAGCAAAACTTGACTAGCAAAATATTTCGAAATAACTGAAATTAACCTAGAAAATTGAAGATTCGACAACAAGATCAGATAATTTTAAAAATAATGATTATTTTTTAACAATTATACGATTGAAAGAATATCTTCAATAAGATATTGAGAAGACTATTTGAATGCTATTATAAATTTTTAAATGATTTTGTTCACCTAGAAAATTGAAGCATTCAACAAAAACAAGAACAAATAATACTAAAAATAGTGATTACTTTACAATCTAACAATTATACATCCATCCAATGCATCCAACAATTATACGGCTGCAATAATATTTGCAATAAGATACTCTGAAAAGTAGTTGAACGCTATTACAAATTTTTAATTGGTTTTGTTGAAAAAAGAAAACTGACCAATTAACTTCCAGCTTTAAAGTTTACACACCTTATATAATAATATAGAGATGCAACTCTGTTCTGTAAATATCACGAAAAAAAATGAAACTGGTTTATTAATTGAGTGTCAGTTTTATCCATTAACTCTTAATATTTCATTTCCTTCTATATGTTATTTTGTTCGGACAAGAGAAATATCAATAGATTTTACTTTTTGGTATTTTAAAATAAATAAATGTAAGTATGGAATAGTCAAACAAATTATCTGAAAGTTACTGAAATACAGATATTTTCACTAATACGTAAGAACAATTTTAAAATAAAAGCATAGAAAATGGCAATTTTCTACCAATATTTTTAAACATATTGAATATGTCTATATATAATGGCATAAGAAGTCTCCCAATCGCAACAAAATGGGATTTCTGACAACAACTTTAATTACTATATGATGCAAACGCTTTTCTCATAAATACTTCTCAATTCGATTTCATGAAGTTAACACTTTTCCTCCTATCTATTTACCAACATTTAAGCATTTACCAACATTACCATAAAATTAAAACTTTTTCTCCTATCTATTTACCAACATTTTAATATTATAACTTGGCGAATTAAAAGTTCTGTTAAACTATTCCCTGCATATGAAACTTAACAAGGGATGCTTTAAGAGGAACAAAATAATTTTCAACACAGTGATTAGAGAAAAGAGCGCGATAACTCTACTCTACATTATGGAGATGTGGAGTAGAAGTTTGGAAACTCTAATAAATCAAATATCTATTCGATATATGGGAAATATGGGACAAGAACACATCACCAATTACACGGGCAGCTTATGTGCAGAATATATTATATAGCAATTTATTTAGTTTTAAGCTATTGATAATCTATGTTACTATGTTCCTGCTATGCTTGAGACATGTAGTTATTAGTTACCAGACATAGAATAAAAAGGCATGTATCATCACGAACTAGATTTAAAATGTTTAGTAATCCAGGCATTATGATCGCTAAAGTATTGCTGTATCTGTAGAAGACTTTACACTTGATTAACAACTAAATGTAATTACTAGATTAAATGATATTTTTTTTTATTTTAACACTATGTTTACCATGAGTTATCATATATCTATTTCTATCAAAGGGGTCAAAACGACCCCTTTCGGTATTTAATTAAAAAAATACAAATTGGTCTATCTATTACGCAGTTAAAGTAGAAAAACTTTTACATTTTCAATATATTTTTTGCGGTGTGGTGTGATGAAAAGGCAACTCCTCCGTTTTAATTTACTAAAAAAAGTGTTTATTTTCTAATATATGTCTTCAAGACCATCTGTTCTTCTACCAAAACATTGACTCACACGTCTTCTTACTAACAATCTTTAATAGCTTCTATCTGACTGATTTTCGGCTTTATCTTCTTGCTTCTTATATGCACACATTTTACTAACATATAATTATTTATATATTTATAGATATATCCATGTGTGTCCCTATAAAGTCGTTACATATTTAAATATAAATGTATGTATTTTCAACAATATTTATTCGAATGGTCAAAATGAACCCTTTGGTAAAAGTAGGTATACTATATACATTGCTACAAAACTAAAAAAAAAGGAAAAGATAAGATTTTCAAGTATACATCTTATAAATGTAAATAAATAAATAAATAAAATATTCTTATAAAATATGGCAATAATTTTCTTGAAGAAAATGAACGAGAAGTTTTTTCAGTAGGGTCAAAATGCCCCCTTGGTAAACCTAGTGTTAAAGATAAAATCTGACCTGTTTTTCTCTTACTAGAAAATATTTCCTTCCAGATAGGCAGTTATCCTCTTAGTAATATTTTGGATACAATTATCACAATTAACTAACGAAAGATGCAATAGAAAATGCCATGCATATTCCCAGAGTGTTTAAGCAATTATTATTTGTAGTAAACTTTAGACGTGAAATACAGTTACATTAAAAGTTTTGTTTCTTTGTTGTCGGATCTTATCTGTTTATAATGTTCACTAACATTCAAACAATCAAAATTATATTACAAAAATCGTTTCGGAATAAATAGTGCGCGACTAAAAGAAAGAAAAATGCATTGTCAAATACAAAATAAAAACAATGTCGAGAGAAAATATTATCAACAGCTACAAATAAAGTGATAATATTACGAATCAGCAGTCCTCATTTCATTACCTTTTACTCTAATCCAGATTAATAAAAAGAGCAAATAAATTCTGAAAACAGCTTATTTTACTAATTTTTATTCTCTTGGTGCTGTATTGCATCCATCGATCAATTCTTTCTCTCACTAACCATTTATTCCTTATAATCCTTTCTATTTTCCTTCCTTACTTTATACATAATGTTAACTAAACTAAAATTAAAATTAATCATTAAAATCAGATTGAAATAATTAGTGATCTACTAATAGAAGAAAATGCATTGCCATATAAAACATAAAATTGCTGAAAGAAAATAATAGAAATAAGTCTCAACTATTCCGTGAAGAAAGAGTATAATGAAATGTGGCATGCAATCACAATCTAATAATAATCAGAGATAGTGAAATTTCCCCATCTATCATTTATCAAATCTTTTAGAATACTAAATTGAATTGGATTTTGTTTGATTTTTTTTCTGAAAGGGGTTGTTGTCACCAAATTCTCAGCGTTAATTATATGCGTTAACAACGTTCTCACGGGATCTGCTTGGAATTCGACGATACATATGAAGCCAAAATTGAAAAATCATATAATAAAAATTGAAGACCTGAACTCATTTATTTTTGCTGCATTGTATTAAAAAATCTAAATGGAAATTACGATCCCATAACTAATTGTTATTCATGCTTAGTTTTATTCCCACACATTAAAAAACAAATCTTTCCTGAGTTGCTAGACGCCAAAACAGAAGTTTGCTACACTCTAAAACAGTATTGCACATTTCATTGGCAATTCTTATTTTCATATAATTTCCTTCTTTCGAAGTAGCAAAATCGTTTGTTACATTATCGCACACTATTTATGTATAAAAAATATAATAATTATGTATAATTATGATGTATACTATGTACAATGTATACTATATTATGTACAATGTATATCATATTATGTACAATTTTTCACTATATTATGTATAATAAATAATTATGTAAATAAAAATATAATAACAAAGACAATGCATGTTTGTAGGGAATCCCTTCTTTTGAGGAATGTAACTTTCTAAACTCACTATCCTTTATATAAAGAACAAATAACAAATTTTTAACTATCAAAGAATCAGATCCAGTGTAAGAACCATTGTGGAAACTAACATTGGTAAAATCTTCTTCTGTTCTTGTAAATACTGAGAAATCTTGTAATACTCTAAGGAGAAAAAGGGATTTTGATACGTTTCTTACGATTACCATATAGATGTCACCCCATATTTCTGAAAGATGTGACATATATTTACTAGAAACTTATTTTATAAAATGGGAGAAACTAATGCGCTTTCCTCAGTTTTTGCGCATTATATTGGAATTGAGTTTCAGTAAAACAGAAGAAATAATGTTGGAATATACATATGTTATTCAGTTCCCATGTTTAACTATCACGAAGAAAATATATTCATGCGAAATTTCATTTTGGAAAGATGCAAAAACTTTTTAGGAGCAAAATGCATAAATAAAGTAATTCCTTGCTGTATCGAAAGAAAAAGTGATTGATGAAATGGCTTCGGAGGCGGCAGTTTGTTCGCCTTAATTTGCATGATGAAATCCGTCACAGAAGACTTGGGCTTGAAATTGATCTGGGTCGATGTTCAGTACGCCACGTGATAGAAGCAAATGAATGTAAGTCTGGAAGAAAGAAGAGAAAGGTTGATAAAAGCGAGAAAAATAAATGATAATAATAATACATCATACCAAAACTTGAAATTATGTTGCGGATCATCGTAAATTGCAGATGGCATAGAAATTTATGGAAACAAATAACTTTCTCTATCAACATTTAGATAAGAAGACTGATGTGACAAGAAAAATACATCAAAAATGTATTATTTATTTTTTGAGGAATGATACCATCATGCAGTTTGATTAACTTTAAATCATACAGATGTATAAAGAAAAGTAAAAGTAAATCATGCAAAAGTATAAAGAAAAGTAATAAATATAACTTAGGTTTAAATAATTTGTGCATGCATGAGCGATTTTTATTCTCAAAATATATATGTTAATACAAGATAAATTCATATAATACATGAGCGTTAATTTTTATAAAAATTCAATATTTTCTAACACGCTGTCTTTAGGTAAAATAAAAAATAAGTATAAACAATTTGTCTTGACTTTTTTGAAAAATTCTTGTAACATCTTAAGAACTTTTTTTAAAATTTTATTCGTTAAAGCAGTTTTAAATAAAAATATGGGGGAGGGGTTTAGAATTAAAATTTCAGTTTTGAATAACAACAATTAATGAACTATTTGATTTTATGAGTCCGGTAATATGTTATTGATTAATGATTTCAGATGAAACAGTATTTTGTAAAGATGAATGTATTTTAAAACAATGCAAATGAAAGCAGAAAAAATGAGAATAGAAAATTGAAGCAATGCATTTAATACATTAACTTTTCAGATATATTTCTAGTAGAGAAAACGAATAAAAATAATGTTTAATAACTGAAAAATAAAGAGACAACTTTAAATTGTTTCAATAATTTTTATCATGACATTAATTGTGTGCTGTAGAGCTCGACAACTGAAACTTCTAATCCTTAAATATCATCTAATTTTCAAATTTTTATCGAAATTCGAATGAGTTCATTCATTAAAAATAAAGAATAAGAGAGTAGAAAAATAAAAATAAGAGATTAATATTTTTAAATTATACCTTCATCAAATTCTGTTGATTCCCTTCTTAAAGGCAATTAAATATTATTTATTTGTGTACTAAGATAAAGAATTAAAAAATATTTTTTAAAAAATTAAAATTTATTATTATAATTGTTATGAAATTTGAAAATCTACTATCCTTAAATTCTCTAAATTGTGGCATTTCACATTCGAATCAATTTTTTTTGAATCAGTAGTTTAAAAAATAATTAAATTTTAAAATTATTAAAATAAGCATTGTAATGAAGAACACGAGAATGTATCAAATTTCAAAGCTTTGATGCAGCAATAAAAATAGATTACAAAACCCCAGTTAAGGACAAGCCATGTTTCTTGTAATCAAAAAAGTATTAAGAATTCCGACCAAAAATTAATTATTTTTTTTAAAAAAATTACCATTATATTATAATACAAAAGATGTAAAATTTGAAAAGAGTATTGAATTTTTAAGATTTTTTTATGTGATTATAAATATATTTCAGTTCTTATAAGTTGTATTCAACAAGTCTCTTTATGAAGTCGCCAATTTAAATGAAAGGTTTGAGTTTTAAATATTCCTTTTCTTTCAGAAATTTTATCTCAAAATTGTAATTCTTAAATTTAAAATTAAATTTATTACTTATTATCTATGTATTTATTATTATATTAAATTTATTTTTTATTATTTAAAGCAGATTAGTAACATATCACATATCTCCTTTTAAAAGAACAATGATAATCGCTGGTAAATCTAGGTCTTAGAGAAAGAGGTTCCAAGGTTCAAAACACAATTCCACCAATTTAAACTATGCCAGTGTGTAATACCAATATAGATATGGGTAAGTATTTAATGTATTATGTATTATTGAAGGTGTAGGCTGATTTTGTGTGAATACCCATTTGAAAATCCATCAAAAAAATGTAAGAAATTAATGACCAAAGAGATCAAGTATTTAAATTTTTCCATGCAAATTTTTACTTATCTTCTAATTTTAAAGGTTACCGTTTTTACAGGACTCTGTGTATTCTGTTTCGGAAGAATATTTCAAATGAATGCTTTCCGATGAAAAAAAAAATATTGCAATTGTTCTACATTATATATTATATATAAAGACAATTTGTATGTTGTCTCTTTTGATATAACTAATACTTCCATTGCCCTACATTATTGTCATTATATATTATATATAAAAAACAACATATATTTTTTATATAACTAATATATGCAGTACACGATGGGATAAAAAACAACTGTTTTTACCATTAATTATCTAAATTTAAGCAGCTGGATATTTTTAAGCAAAATTTATATATATACCAAGTATCCAGATAATCACAGCATATAATTCAATTCAGGATTTAACAGTAACTGTCGATGTTAATAGAAATTAACTTGTTAATAAGGAATATATTTGTTTAGTATGTAGATTATTAAATGATAAACCTGCATATACATGTCTCATTTCATACTCAATTTGATTCTACACATTAGCATTCAGTCAAACTAACCTCGACAATATTATTATTAGTAGCATGACATTTGATATTTATATTGATTACCATGATTGTACAGGTCAAATTGATTCTCTTTATTTATAAACAGATGATAATAATATTCTTGTTAAATAAATATATATTCAAATTAAAAAAAGTTTGTTTTCTAGAAGTTTAATGTTATTTATTTTCAGACTAGAATGGTTATTTACTATAAATAAATATTTTAAGATTCGATATTTTTCTCAAAATAACTCAATTCAGATATAAATATGAATAAAGATGGCGATAGCGATTTATTAGCATAATAATTAAGTAGACAAAATTTTCTTGTATATTTTGTTTTTAAAGCTATAAATATTATTCTATTGACATTATATTATTCACTTCTATTGACAGACATACAAAAATAGCAGTAAACTTTGAAGAGAAGAGTTAATTTTCACTAAAGCAAACTGAATGAAAACAGTGACAGTTTTTCATTAGGATTTTCAGTAGGACTTTTTTTTTACATTTGCAAATTTTTTCACTTGTTTTTATACTAGTCATTATCAAACTAAACCTCTAGAACTAAAATAATCCATTATATTAACGTGGATAAAAAAATATTTCAATTTTTTTAAGTTGCTTTCAAAATTTTCAGTCTTTAATATCAGGACAACTATTTCTTTTTTTAATCACGAACTTTTTTCTCAAATTTATCGGAAAACGAAGCGTGTCGGAAGTTAAATTAAATCTCTTCGCGCAGAAGATTAAAAAAAGTAAATATAAAAGCCAGAGGTATTTTTAATCCATTTTAAAAGCAACTCATTAAATTAAACGGAGAAAATCTTACAATAAAAAAAATCACAACATTAAGGTAGAGTATCACTTTCAGGTTTGGAAAGTCATTAGGTAGAGTCCAGATTTTATCAAACATGCTCCTTTCACATCCTCTTAATGCATATTTATTTTGTTCAGGAATTATGTTCTCTACTATCGGTGGTATGGAAGCTAAAAATATGGAATATCTGCTGAAGTGTCATCTTCAGCATTTGACCATTTCTGAAATTCATAAGGTCATTTCAAAATCCTTGATTTCACTTTAAAATAGACCACTGACCTTGACTAAAATAAATTTCATAATTATGCTCAACATTATAATAATCTCGACTTCCAAACTGGATGAAATATTTGAGACACTATTTTTAAGTTGACCGAGAAAGAGAATTGCTTCGGTTAAATATTTTTTAATTATTTTTTAAAATTACAATTATTTTATTCATTCGCATATACTTAACTACCTATCACTTTGTTCATAAATGTATTGATACAAAATATCATGATTAATTTCAACTATAATTCATTCTCAAAGTACCACAGATGAGAGAAATTGTCCAAAAAATTTTGTTATAAGGAGAATAATATTATAATAGATATTTAATTATTTACCTAGAAGCGAAATATATAAAGAACATACATTTTTTAAATTACTAATGGAATAAAAAATATAATTTCAAGCTCACTGTAATATGCTTTTGTTGTGGAATAACTGTATACATTTGATATATAATCATCTAAGTGGAATATCAAAATTTCTCTCCTAAGGTCATTGTCTAAATGAGGTTTTTATACTATACGTTCTTATTCTCTAGTTATGATGTATTGATTATCTATGTATCTTTCTTCTATAATATTGTTCATTTCTTGTAAATACATAAATAAGTTTTCATTATAATTTACAATAACTTATTTATATATTCGGGAAATTAATTGCTTGTGTGTGGGGCTATTTTATCACAATTTTGGCATGGAAACATTTTGAAAAAAAATCGCAGAAAATAAATTTGTTTGATCCTCTTCATTTGTGTAGATAATAGACCAAATAAAAAAATCACTGTAAAAGTATTAAAGAATAGATCAAACTGAAAAAAGAAAACATTTTCAAGTTTCTTTCATTAAAAAATTTAAGAAAAAAACTCTTGTTTTTATTTCTAACGAAGTTTAATAGTCAACATTTTCTAAAACTCTTTCATCGTCCTAGGATTAAACAATTCAATGAGGTTGTTTGAGGTTTTACGGCGCAAGAGCCATGATTTTGACCATGCTGCGCCAAAAAAACAATTCGATAGCAATAATTTATAAATATCATGTTTAATAAAATAAAGATAATATGTTAATATAATGTTGATTATCTTGCCATTTTAATAGTTGATATTTACTGCTAAATATAAAACATAGAGGTTTAGGTATGCACTTCTAATCCTTTTCAAAGAACATCAACATACAGATTTTACCATCATATAATCTGCAAGTGGCAAATCATTAAACATTTCAACATACCTCTATTTTTTTATAATTTTTTTATTAGTTGTATAACAGAATGAAATGTGTTTCAATTTCATCTCTGTACCCTTAGGCTAATCATTTATATTAATTAAAGTATTTGATGGTTGCATTTCTTTTTTTAAATTTCAGGATTTAATAACCAAAAATTAAGTCTAGAAGCAAAATAAGAAATTTAAAATTTATGCTATTATTTATTGAATGCAACGATGAACGTATTCTTCATTCGAACTGTCAAATTACAAATAATATTAAGACACATTATATTGTTTTATTGATTTGTTAAATTAATTAAAGGTTTTCCTTATTTTGCTTTAAATAATTATTTTCAAATAAGTCATGCTTTTTACATGGCAATTATAGGTTTTTATGTAGCTTAACATGATAGATAAAAAATACAATACCACAACTGAATTTGCAGAAAATAACACAAATTTCTTTTCCTATATAGAAACAGTAATTAATTATTTTTTTCTAAATACGTATTCTTATTAGATTCTGTAAAATAATTAATTTACTACATTTATAATTTTATTAGCCTAATTATTTTTTATAGCGTAATGTGTGTCTTTAAATTCAAGAAATAAAATAAAGTCTTTTGTATATGAAGAAATGGTTGTGAAACATCCAATCCGTTTTCCTAATTTTAATGTAAATACGAAATTTCTCAGCAGCGCTGAATCCATTTGATCAAAATCCTTAATTTACATGCGAAATTGGAAATGAAGGTTCCAACTCATGATAATGAGACTTGCCTTCAGAAAATAATGAATTCTGGATTTGTGAAATAAATGGATACAAGTGAACCGGCTACAACAAATTTATTACATCATCAAATAAATAATCAATTACAAGACAATTTGAAAATTGTTGCTTGACAGCAGTTTGGATATTTCCTTAATTACACTAGGAAAGGGATTATTGATGCTAAAATTCCTTTTATTTCTTTTTGAATAAAATAAGCAATTTATTATTTGTTTTGTAAATCATGTTTGACTGATTTCTTGAATTTTCAAGTAGGAATCTTAAATAAAATCTAAAATACTTTCATGTAAGTTACTACCTAAGATATTCTCAACAAAGTTTACTTTATTGTATAACTTAGTTCTGGCTTCTTTAACTTATTATTTTTTTTTAACTTTTAATCTGAGTTGTGACAGAATTTTGAATTTCATGCTTACTTTTGTTTCTGCTATACATAAGTAAAAAATATATCAACATTTAAGAGATTTTTTAGAAATTATTATACTGACTTGATGTAAGATAAGAAAATCATTAAGTATTTATTTAACATCTTTTACATAGTATTCAATGAAAGTTAATGCGTTCACGCTGTATAAAACGCTGAAAAAGAATAAAATAGTATTCATTTGCATAGAATAGAGTATAATATTCTCTGTAATAAATGGACATATATGTACTTAATTGCATGATATTGACAAATAACAGTTATCAAAGGGCCTGTTAGCGTGTAATATTTTGGCGATTGATCGCTGAGTTGTGGCCAATTGAGTATGCACCAGAAAACCAAATGTGTATTTTGTATGCCTTTTTTCAACTGATTGAAACCGAAATTTAATATGAAATACAATTGTAGCCTCAAATCATAATACATATTTCCTATTAGTGAGTTATTGAACTAACACATTTAAATACGATATGCTTCTATGTGAATTTCCAAATTTATTTTACTTTTGGCAAACGTATTTACACTTTAGATGTTAAATCATCCATAGATATATTATCATAATGGCCTTTTCCTCCCTTTATTTTTGGTGCGAATACAAAAATAAATACTGCGTAATGCATTCTTCATTGAGAAATTTTATGACGGAGTTCTCCAGACAAACCCAATAAACCGATTTCGGTAGTGTTGGATTCATGTGAAACTAAAATTATCGTATCATGCAATTTAAAATCTATATTTTAATTAAGATTGTGACTGTCAGGGTCTTTTCCTGCAGAGAATATATTAAGAAGCAATGTTTTGAAATATCTCTCGGAAATGGATGGTTGTTAGAAAAGGGGTACCACTCATTTTATATGAAACTCATTTGACCTTCATGTGACCATTCATGGTCACATGAAGGTCAAATTGTCTTTTAATTAAAGGTAAAGGTATTTTATTTAATTTCGTTTAAAAAAATATCAAATTTATGGAAAACAAGATGTCCAAGGTCAAAATTAGAAATCTTGTGCGGTTCCTTTTGAATGTAGTTCTTTCTGTAAGACAACGAGGAATTGATCTCCCCAGACCCAAGCCTTAAATAAATTTTCATCTCCTACTCAAACAAGCCCTTCTCCAGGATATATTAACTTCAATAGAATTCTTCAAATTTTGCTCCCCACCGAACACTTTCTTTATCATCTAGTATTTTATATAGTTACTTTTTCTGTGTACCGTATGTAAGCTTAATTTTTTTTTCTTAGTTTATATTTCCATGTATATCCTTTCAACCGACCGAAAATCCTATAGATTCCAAGTTCCTGGATATTCTATGGCGAAAGAAGAAGAAGTAGATTTTTGGATCGAATGGTTCGTTAGTTTGCCAATTATTTTAGATATATAAGTGGGTGAACAAGATTTTAAATATTTATAGCATTTCTTCATAAAAAATTTTTTTTAGAAATCAAGGAGAATAAATAAAATATTTGATATTTTGGACAAAAATTTAATATTCAACATTTGCTATGTGATGCACATATATATTTAGTTTCATTTACTGAGATATATAAAATATAGTTCCTTAGGACATAGAGATATAGAACTTATATGCCTTCTTCTTTTGAGATTACCTTCCAGAATCTTGAAGTACATTTTGACTCATTTCTTGAAACTCTTGAAATTAGTTAGTCCATGAATCTTACACTAAATAATAAATTTAAAGACTCTTCCCGAAATTTCTACTAAAAAAGGTAAACACACATTAGTTCCTATTAATTTTCTGGAAAATCATTTAATAAATTGCTTAACTATTAAATAAATTTATTAGTATTTACGATGACTGAGAAATCAGGTGATTGATTCAGTTGCAAATAAAGAATATAATAATATTTATTTAATAAATACTATATTATTATTATTAATGTGTCTGTGATTTATTTTGCGATAGTGGATGAAATGACTCCATGCGTGAACTCTAAAACTGACATTCAGAATAATTACACTGGGAACATAAAGCCTCATGAAAAAATAACAACAAAGCATCCGAATTTGATCATTTTTTATGGGAAATATAATACTATTTCACCATAAATGCATTGATTCACATATTTTAAAAGCACAAAATAAAGAAAAAGAAATAGTATTATAGGATCTTCCATTCATCATTTTTCTTTAATGGTAATGTTTCACAATTCATTCAAAATGCAGCGAAATGTCGCATGACACACATTTGTGATCAACGGTTTCGTAGAACCAAATGTTATCGTCCTCCTCGACATATTTTATGCTTGTATTCAAACTCACAAACGCTTTGTAAATGATACTCGTGAATGCATAAAACAAGGCATTCTATTTATATACACCGCTATATATATAAGGTTACGGGGGGCCGCTGCAAATGTTCTTCGAGGAACGCACATCTCCCGCGACATCAGGGAGGTTTTTCGCATCATAAAGTCAAATTGCATCGAAAAATGGGCACAGGAATCGGAGAAAAATGCTAATTTAGTTAGGTGAATTGCCGGTGATCTGAATGATGCACGTTTCTTTTCCTTCTCGAAAGTATTCTGATATCTTGCAACAGAAAGAGCGATTCTGAAGAAACGGTGAATAGAATAAGAATGCATTTTGAATAGGACATTACGATCTCAATTATGTGTGACGGTGGTAAATGGGGGAAGAGAAATTGCCTTGCTTTAAGCATTTACATCTCGGTTTCGGATAAATATATCCGGTGAACCTGAAAGAATGTGCTGGTGATAAACGTAGATACTCTGAGGTTTTCAGAGCTTTATTTTATATATAAAATACATAAAAAAAGAAAATGTTAATTCAATTACAGCTATTCCATTTGTCTTCAAATAAATTTAAAATACTCTATCCACTCTATTCAAATGTTCAGAAAATGTTTAGATTTTAATTGGAATGTTTAGATGTTAAATGGAGAAATTAGACTAATATTGGAGTGTACTAATATATATATAATGATTTAAAATTTATAATAAAAAATGTTATTTTTTAAATATATATTCGTATTTCTCATTACTAAATTTCTTCTAATTTCTTTTCAGTTCATACTCTTTGATTGCTATAACTTTTCTTAATATGTGTAGATATGTCCATATTTGAGAAAAATGTTTGAGACATTCATTTTGGTTATTATTTAAAGGCAAATTTTAGTTAAATAGAAATTTTAATTTGACAACATTTTTTTGGAAAAAATGAAACAATATGTTTTCTGAAACATCGCATATGTAAAGTACAATATTAATAATCCAGGCACACTTATAACTTTTAATTTTTCATCTATTATTTACTATTTATTTAACACATATTTTATTTACTTGTTTTATGTTTGTAATATGGAATATGAAAATTAATTTCTCTCTAACTTTATGACGTTCTTTAGTTTAGGAAATATTCATTTTTTGTATATTTTCGATAATAATGTTCAGGTTTTATATTTTACAAAATTTAATTCTTCACTATTAGTTTATTTTAAGTTTAATTTTCAGTTAAGTTTATTTTAAGTTTTAATTTCTAATAAATGGCGCCACATGGAAATAAATTTAAGCAAACATTTTTCTTTTTATTTATAATACTTCATTAAAAACTATAAATTGAATAAAAAAACCCTAATTTTTATTCAATTATTTAAAAAAAAATACGCTGATAAAAATGCACTTAAATTCACTAAGAAATTAAGCATTTTTAAAAATTTTCATTTCTATTTTTATTTATTTATAATCTTTTACAATATTTATTACGAATGGAACTAAAAAAAATTTTTATTGATCCCAATTCTGAATTATCAAAAATATTTTTAATTGCATTTTTAAAATTTATGAAATAAAGAGATGATTATTTATTTCATGGTTCAGAAAATTGTTAAGAAATATATTTTCAAAATTTATTTATATTCATTTTGATAAAATATCAAATTATTTTTCTAATTATTATTATAAGAGATTAATATTTTTTCTTTTGATTCCCCTTTGAACGAAAATATATCAATGAGAAGATTGTAATTGTAAAAAATTCGTCAACTCTTCAATGTGAATTCTACAATAATTAAAATGTGATACAAGTTTGAATTAAATTTTTATAAAAATACAAAATTTGAAATCATTATCAAAAATTAGAAATAATTTTTTAAATAAAAATCTCTGTAATTGTTTCTTCATGCATATTGGAACATAATAATTCTAACATACTAGTTAAGTGGAAACTTAGAATAAAATTTTATGACTGAACTATTTAAACTAATTTAAATTTTGTAAAGAATCTGCCAAAACGTCGATTGTCTGTAGTTCTTTTATACGTATTTATGCGGTGCTATAAGTCAGAAACACCACAATCTTTCGCTACGTACAAAATTTGAATACGTTCTTAAAATTTCAGATTTATTTCCAACTTTGAGCGAAATTCAAGGAATAGACTGTGTCTTCCTATGGTTGTCTATCAGTGTGAATATTTAAAAATACCAAGAACTAGACAATTAAAAATTTCATCCTCGTTCGTAACAAAAAGATGTTGATTTATGTAAAATTTTCAATTAGTCAAAAATAAAGGACCTCTAAAATGTGCATCGATTTATTAGTTGCTCTGGGAAATTAGACACAAAATGCACCACTTACACGAATATAGGAGAAAATCAAGGGGAAAATTCCGACTTAAAAATATCAAATATTACAAAAATAATATAATCGGAGTATAACTATTGAAAAAATATTCAAATTTATTTGATACTCTAGTTACGTATACTAGCAGAAAGCACAATTTATGTGTTCTAAGGGAATTAGGCTTTTTAAAAAGAAACAAATTTTTCAGAAAAACAAATTAAAGTATTTAATACTGTTTTAAGATACATAAAAAAGTTAAAAAAGAAACCTTTAATATAAAAATCATAAAACATTAATTTCAAGAGTAGCTTGTAAGAGTATCAAATATTCCTGTGTCTTCCTAAATTCGCATTTACTTAAAGAATGTAAAAGCTTAGCATAAGCATTTTATTGTAAATTTAAACAGGGAGCACAAATAAAGGGGAAAATAATTTGAAATGAAATGAAACAATTGAGATTAGCAGCTTCCTTTGGAAAGTTTATTTATTCAAATGCTAATTCATATATTTATTGAATAAAAGGTTTTTCATTACAGAAGTTGCTCTAGTTACAGAAAAATTTCTAAAAATTAACAAATAAAACAAACTTGAGATAATTCGGGAAATCCAAGCGATAATAAGGCTTTTGTTCTGCTGTAGATTTTGAATAATTTTACGTCTCAATTTATTTCGCTCCTTTGAGTTTAAAAGCTATTATAGCGTTAAGAATTAGCAGATTTTTAACTGGAAAAAGTTTTCAAGTGAAAGAAATGAAAATTATCTTTAACTTACTATTCAACCGATTTTCATGGTTGAAATCACTTCTTGCATTAAAGCAGTTAATGTTTCTAATAAATAATTTAAATGACGATAACATCAAATAATTATGTGAAATGGTAACGAATTTTTCAAATATGTTTCATACATTTGTAGACCATGGAAAGTCATTTTTACTTTTCTTTTTCAAATTGATTTCTAGTATTAATTATGCGGTTATTATTGCAGACTGCAATTCGTTGGAATGTGAATTTTGTCATTAAAAACAAGATGTAAATAAGTTTACAGTGCATATTTCGAAGCATAACACTTATTATTTGTACACCAGTAAGTACCAAAGAATAGAAATCAGGGATTTATATTTTCAGTACTTATAAATCTGGATAAAAAGAAATAAGGAAGTCAAACTAAATATTTACAATAACTTTTCTGTTGAATTGAAAATTTCTATTATGCATATTTTAAATTTACATTCTTATTAGTTGCAACACGATTTTTTTAGGATAGGAAAAGAGGCATAATTAACTATTTTACTAAGTAAATAAAAGCGATTTCTTAAGTAAAAAAAAAAGCTTCAACTAATAGCAGATTCTTAAAAAAATTATATATTTTAAACCAATATTGATTTATATACATATATGAATATAATGATCCAAGACAAAGCTGGCTGATTGACATGTGAGCATGAGGCTTTGGATAATACTATATTTGATTAAAATCCTAAAAATTAATTCATTTATTTGATTGAAATGATAAAAACACTTGATTAAAAACCCAATAATTAATTAAAATATTTGTTTAAAATGCCAACAAAACAGTTGATTAAAATCCTAATAATTAATTGCATTTTTTATATTAAACTCATATGAACATGAAATTTGAATATATCTTTAAGTAGCTGAAAAATGATTTTTTTTCTTCTTTGATTAATTATTGCTTTATACGGAATAATGAAAAATTTTTTTGGTTCCAATATTCATTTTCGTTAATTTCTTAAAAGTACTTTAGAAACTATGGACTATTTAGCTTTATTACGGGATTTCATCATTCCAGCATCAAATAAAAACTTGATTTTTATGGGCAAAAGATTTTTCGATACGTATCAACTAAAGTTTGAGATAGTGTATGCATTTGGAAAGAAAAGACTGGAGTTTATCTGGAGTCGTTTTTTTATTAAAGCACAAAATTTGAGAATTATTTCCTCTAAAGATTACCATATATGGCTCTTTCACTTCTTATGAGACAAAGCTCTGGGTGAACTTGCAATTGTTTGTACTTATTCAAGAAAGCTTGAAGTGTCGCAGAGTCCAACTCACAGTAATGTTTCATCATGTTTTAATTAGTATGACAATAAAAAGCTTCAAACCTATTGTAAGAATACTGACACAAGGCATGGGAACAATGATTCGAGCTTCATAATATTATTATATTTAAGAGTGAGATTTCCGTGGTTTACTGGACAGGCATCGAAGTCAGTAGGCTCCAAGTTCGAAACTTGATTTCACATTCATCAGCTCTAAGAATTTAGTGAATGTTAAAGTTTGCGTTGTGATTCAAACGACAGAGTGGAAAGGAGTGTCTGCTTCAGTGTGGATTCGCCATCTGACCGTAATTCAAAATTGGGCGATTCATCCCCAAGTAGCTCTTTATTATTTCAAAGAGCGTTATAAATATATGTTGAACCTAATTCAGCTATACCTTTAATGGTTAAAAACTGACTGTGCAAATATTTCTGCTTCTTGCATAATCCTTTACAGATTAGGTTTTAAAACTATCATCACAATATGTAGGGCTATTTTCATGGTTATAATCATCATGTGCGTTTAGAAAATTTCATTGTTTTTATTGTTTTCAGTTACAAATTTGGTGATCTGCAGTATTTGTCGGCTTCTGTCTATTGTTTTACTTTGATATAATTGTAATGATTACAATTCATAGATACTTCGCTATAACTAGAAATCTAATGTCCTCATTAAAAAGAGAAAGCAATTGCAATTTGTGTATGCATGCAATCAACTTTGGAATCAACAGCAGTTAATGAGACAGGTTGCTATTTTGTTCCATTAAAATTCTCTACCATTGATTATTTCTATAAATTTTTTGAGAAATTATCCTTGAACTGAATGAAGTGTCTTTACAGGAAATTAAAGAAACTATATGTAATAGCATATCCTCTGTTAAAGTAATGAACTATTCGAGCAGGTTATTAACGGCTATATCTCCATTAAAATTATATATACCAAATACTTGCCTTTTCATACAAATACATGTCACTAAAATTCATTCCCTTAATGTCATCTGAAACTAATTGTCTTAGTTAATATCCACGTTTATTTATTTATTTTTTGCATCAATACTTCATCAAAATACAATAGTATACAAATAACTTAAAATCAGAAGAGAACGAAAAAAAATTATGGTCTCAGTGTACTAATGATAAGATCGAAACGAACAAGGGAGAGATTCCGTATTTGGAATCCGATTCCACTTATTTAATTTGTAGCGTGTATGCAAAGAAGGTAGAAGTTAAATCTGTTGTTGAATTCCAAGCTTGGTCCTGCTGGTCCAATACAGAAGATTGTGAGGGATTGTGTCAATTCATTCAGGTGATGCCATTGCTTATTCAAGATTCAAAATGAAGAGGTTACGATCCGAAGTCATTGTATTGCTTTGAAAGTTGGCGTACATAACATTAAATTCAAAAATAATAAATTGATAGTAATTTTGATTTTGCTATTACTGACGAATGAAACGCTGAGTCATGTGACTGAATTACTGAGCTCTTAATTGCTCAATTTAACATCTTGAATAAGATAATAATCGTATATAATAGAATATAATGAGATAATATTACTGAAAAATAAAGCAGAATATTTTTAAAAGAAAATTAACTGACCATCATTTCAAATGCATCATTACTGGTAATTGGTGATTCATATACTTAGGGTCACGGATACTCAGCATTCCGTGAATGATGCAGTAATCATACATAAAACCAGAGGGAATGGTCTCCCTCAAACTTTCTAGCATACTTTCTAATACACTTGTCCTTCCAGTGAAAACCTTATATGGCATTGGGGTACAAGAGTAAAGAAATAGTTTTTGGCGTAAATTTAGCCAAAAAATATTGAATAATCCTTAGAGAGTTATTTGGCTAATTTTTCCCTGGAATGCATTAATAGTATTTAAAAATCAAATTTGTGGTGAGGCATATATTTCTCAACTGACTTCAACAAAAATTTCACACAAATCTGTACTTGCAGTCATAAAATCTCGTTCGAAATTTGATATATTTAAGTCATTGAATTTCTGAATCATTGTGTTTTTGAAAGTAAAGACCTAAAGACAATCAATCCTTTGTTGGATTTGGATCACAAATTGACAGGTGTCTGTAGTATAGGCGTTGAATCTGTGTACCGAATTTTATTTATTTATCTTTATTTGTTTTGTGACTATCGTATTAACCTATATTCAAATAGATTAACCCTTTGTAGCGCCGTGGGAAGTATGCATCCCACCAAATTTATCAATCTTTGTATGAAATTATGTAGGTTGGCATAAGTTCTGACAAAATTTTTTAGTCAGTCAGAAACTTAGATGCTTCAGTTCTTTATCTCAGACAAAATGACGTGCCTGGTTTGTTACTTAATTATTGATTAACCAAATTAATTAATTAATCAAATTAAATTTATCTAATAAGCTAAATGAATCCCTTTTCTTATTCTAATTTCAAGCCTAAAAATATTTTAATATAATATGACTAGAAAAAAATGGTCCTTTAAAAGGGTTAACAGATTTTACATAAAATTTGTTAAAATCAGAAAATTTGGAGTAAAGACCGTATACCGAATTTCAGCCGTCTAGCTCAAAACATTGATGAGTTAGTTTATCAAAGATAGGTAGGTGGACATTTTCCAAAAATATTTTTCGAACTCAAAGTGGTTTAAAACGTAAAGATTTTTCAAATTTTCGAATTTATTGAGGATCATTATACTTTCTCAATATTATAAATACGAGAAAGTAAAAACTAATATAAAACTCAGGGTATGAAAAAATGACAACAGCCAAAATTATAAGGGATCTGACCAGAAGACACCGTTGAGAGCTTCCAGGTGGGGATTCAAAATGGAAAATGGCTGTAATTCTTGAACTTTATATTAGAACATAATATTTAGTATTAATTTTTACTCGCTTATTAATTTTTTACGTTA
Organism: Argiope bruennichi; assembly: GCF_947563725.1. NCBI lineage: Eukaryota > Metazoa > Arthropoda > Arachnida > Araneae > Araneidae > Argiope > Argiope bruennichi. Next base: position 79,336,542 of record NC_079152.1, read on the forward strand.
TAAAAAGGCATATTTACTACTAACAGTGATTCTTTGTTTTGCTTTCCAATTGCAGTACAGAATAATTTTAATTTTGAGCTACAAAAGACTTTTTCTAATCCAATATTCGTTACTTCAACTCTCGCTCTACTCCGATGCACCTGCTAGAATATATTGGTTGATGATGAGCCATTTCTTCTGGTTGAAACTTGAAATCGTACCTCTTTTAATATATGATTTTTACTATTTAACGTGTTTCTGTTACGCACTCTAAATATATTTTTATTTTTGATATATTACTAGTTCCTTACTTATAAAAAAATGTATTACTGCATTTCAATGATATCCACATGATTTTGTATAATTCGAACATTCTGGATATCGGATAAATTCAAGTAAAAAAAAACTTTTATTATTGTATTATGATTGACTGACAATTATGTTGTTGAATATTATTGTAATACGTCATGAATATAAAAGTGCATTTTTTTTTATCAAGAATACATTTATTTACATAAAAAAAATCTAAAAAACTTAAGTTTAACAAGGCGCGTATTTATAAATGTTTATACAATTTCGTCATCACAAACATGAAGGACGTCAAATTAAATAATGGTGTATAAAAATAGGAAATATTCTGGTTGTTTATAGTTTATAACTTTCAAACGAAGCAAAATTTTGGAATTTGAATAATAACGTAGTAAATTTGGATAACTTTTAAAAAAAGTAATACACATCATTCCATAAATGATGCAGCAATCATATATAAAACCAGTGGGAGTTATCTTCCCAAAATATACATCAAAAACTTATATGTTTAAAATTACCCGATACATAACATTTTAAAAGAACTCAAATATTTTAAGTGCGTTATTATATGTATAGAATAGATAAATAAATACAATACAAGAAGGAATTTCTTTGAATGGCATCTATCAGAATTAATAAAAAGATTTCAAATAAATATTAAATAAAAGAATAATATATTTATTTTCAGATGGAAAAGCTCAAACTTGTATTTAAGATTAGAAATAAAAAAAATCGCATTTCCTTAAAATAAAAATTTTGCAATTTCTTGTTTGATAATCCCATTATGCTAGTTCTTTTTTAAAACCGCATTTAAACCTCTGAACCCTATTTTTGTGGAATCTAATGCTCTAAAATCAATTATATAATCCACTGAAAAGAAACTTCCTAGAAATCTATTTTAAATGGAACGCTATACTGAAAGATCGATAGGTAATTACAGGAAAAAGTCTTCGGAAAAAGTTAATCCACAAGTTTAACAACAAGAAAACAAAATCTGTCAGCCTTTCATTAAACTTTCTCGGGTGTATTTTTCTTTCTTCTTTTCAGAGTTTTTAATCAGAAATTAAGATTTCCTTCAGAAAAATACTGAAAATATCTCTAATAAGATTTCATCAAATTTAAATTACGGTAGAGGGCAGATGGCGATGTCGTTGAGAGAAGAGTCTCGAACATAATCCTTTTCTATCCTCGTGGAAGTTGGATATTAAAAATTGTTTTAGTATGATATCCAATATCCATTACGTGAAAAATGCTTATTTTTAAATTCTATTCTTTGCATGAATTTAAGCCGATAAATAGATACAAAATAACGCTGAAAACTTTTGAATTTTTCAGATAAAATTGAGTCACAATAAGATTAATGACTGACATTTTTTTCATGCTACTCAAAAGATGAGCAATTTTCAATTTATGATGACAAAATTCTTTAAATATTAATTTTTTTAAATTTACTTTAGATAAACAGATGCAGTAAAGGTCAAACTCTCAACATTAAATGCAAATTTTACATGTTTGACAGTTAACGAAGTTAACTATGCAGACCGGAATTCTATAAAATAAATTTTTTGTACTTTAAATGCTGACTTGTCACCTCCAAATATTCTAATTCCTTTAGTTTTCTTTTTTGCATTATATCTGAGAATTTAATAAATTTTAAGTGGATTCCACTATAATAAATCAATGTAGTCTGCTTAAAATGTCGTTCAAGGGATGCTGAGGAAAAGTTTTTTAAAATAATTTATTCATAGTGAAGTTGAAATGTTTATATTAGAAGAATTTCGTTTGCATCTACCTCCTTAATAGTTCAGAGAATCTAATGAAAAATTATTTTTAAAAAAACTTAGAAAAATACATTTTGAAGTTAATTCAAATAGCAAATATTGAATTTCATAAAATTGATTTTGGTTTGTATTTTACTACATGCTTTCTGAATTATATACCTTTTACTTTTAAAAACGAACTATGATTCAATATTCAAAGAATTGAATTTTTCTTGAAAAAGGTTAAATCTAATTGACTATTTAAAGAAATTGTTTTACAAAATTGTCTCGGAATTGTTATTAAAAATAAACACGTATTAGGCAAATTATGAGTTATACAATAGCCAGATATATTGACCGTATTTGATGATTACTAGTCCATAGCTGATAACCGTTGACACAATTTTGTCATTAAGTTTTAAAAGAGTTATCTACCAATATATTTGTGACAATCAGATGCATTTGAGGGTACTGTAAGAGATACAAAACTCCGCTTAATTTTACAATACATATCAAAATTAGCAGGAAAAAAAAAGGAACATACAGCCACAGCACAAAATTAATAATAAATTCCATTCAAAATTGCGAATTCCAGGCTTTACTTGAATTGACCAATTTTGAATCGATTCAGTTAAATCAACATCAGAATGTGAAGTTACAAGAATGCAATTTTCAGAAGCCTGGTGACTGAATTTTGGGCTAAAAAAGGAACGAATCAGAGAAATGAATTATATATTGAGATGCTTCTATTCATATCGAAGTGAAGCTAATGAGTAAAAAAAAAAAAAAAAAAAAAAAAAAAAAATACGAATTTAATGTACCAGCATCTCATAAAATTTTTCTGACACCAGAATTCGAATCTCTGGCACTCCCAAAGGCGTGATCCAACAAACGAGTAATCTGGAATCATCTTATAATTAATCAGTAAAGAAGAAAAGGCATATTGAATTTTAGTTGAGGGCGAAATTAAGTATTATTTTTTCTTCAAATTTCAATTACATTGGATACGTTACCATTCCTGATGATCAATTACTTTCTAAAATAAATGTCTTTTACAAAAAATTTTTATCGCCATACCTGATATTTCATTTTAAGTAAAATGGTTATTGAAACTTCCGCCTTACTGGATGAAGGAAACAGAATTATTTATAAACATGTCGGCACTTGTCCCATCAAAATAGCTTTTTCAAGAGTTTATATATAAAATATCATAAAATAAAGTAATTGTAAAGAAGAAATAATTCATGACGATGTCAAATATAAATCAACTCAACAATTTAAAGGAATGATGGATATTAAGAACGTCACAGTTTAATTTCGAACCATTAATTAATATACTCATTATTTACTTTAATATTACACAACCACAAATGGACAAAGCAAATATTAGGAATAGATTCATTCATGTATAAAATTCAGTTCAAACAATCTGTTGAAAAGCGTCCCCAGCTTCATCGATTCCAGCCAGTAGACTCCGAAGTTGATTAACGTTTCGCCCTCTCCTGGAATAATCCGCTGTAACAAGCCATTTGACACAGCAAGATGGCCATCATCGGTCGCAGTCCTCCATCACCCATTAAGTAGGGGCAGATAACCTGCAGGCGAATCGGTAAGGTAGCCACCACCTGCTCTCGCTTTCTGGTAGTCACAGAGCTCATTGCTAATTCTCTCAGATAAGCGTTCCAATGATCAGTTTCATATCCAGTCTACCCTGCTGAGTTCCTCACGGAAGCATATCATAGACTAATTAACTGATCTGGTGCTGGCAGTGTAGAGACATTAGAAAGTGTATCTCCTCTAATTCGAATGAGAGAGCTATGCCTGATTGCTACCGTCGAACATTGGAATTGCTCTGAGAGAACATTTGAACCTAATTCGAGGGGGGAATGAATTGCGAATACGGATGGCCTTCAGTGTGTAAAAGTTTCTTGCTAAGTTTACGAATCTTCAGCTTTACGAAATTTTAAAATTTAACATAAATGCCTGATTGCTTTTTAAAAAAACTGTGCTTAATTTATAATAACCAATGCTTTTAAATTATGTTTTTGAAAGCATTATTGTTTTATAAAAATCATAAATATAATCAGAAAGAATAAAAATTTAGAGACGTTAATTCAAATTAAGAGATACACATTAGCTAGTTAGCTTAATTTAAATTATTGTTCTCAAAAATATTTTGTTACTATTTTGTATAAGTCTTTATTTGTAGATATTTAAGCAAAGATATTTTAAATAAAAAAGATTTTTGTTCAAAACTCTTTATAATTTTTTATATTCGAACTGTTCACTGTTTAACCTTAGTACATTACTTATATTATACCATTGTTATTAATAAAAAAATGAGATAGAAATTTAACATTTAAATTATTTGTATTACCTATTTCTAATATTTCAAATAGCTGTAGTATTTTTGTTGATTAAAAAAATCAACTAATTATTGAAATGCGATGATGTATTGATAAGCTTAGATATCATTAGTTTAGTTAGTTTAAAGAATAAGTTTGAAGCTAAATACAGGTTAATAAGAATGTAATTTGCATTGCTGAACCAGATGATGATAACAAAATGAGTGACCAGCAACTCGTTCTGCCTTCTTCAACACTTTACCAGCAGTAAGCTGATTGATCGAAATTTAAAATTAAAAAAAAAAAAAACGCTCGAAAAGATACTTTATGTCGATCGAAATATTTATGTTGTAAATCGAAACCAAGGCCCTGATTCTATGTTATTACGTTGCGACAAAGATTGTGACAAATAATCTAATGGACAAATGTTTGTTTTAAAAGTGGGAAAGTAATATAGTGTTTTTTTTTTTATCATATGACTGTATAGTCTAACTTTTTTGCAATTTTATGCATTCGTACAATATAGTACTGCGTTTGAAGGTAACTCATTAAAAATTATTGCTAATTAACTTTATTTATGTGGAACAAAAGGTGGAAAAATTGAATGTTCATGAATGTTGAATAAATTTGTGTTCATTGTAAAAAAATAATTAAAAAATATATAATTTAATAACTAATAATATTAAAAATATATAATTTTAAAAAATAAAAAAAATATTTGATTTTAACAAATGCAAAAATATAAGTTTGTGAAATGATATTTTATCTAAAAATACAATTGTTTCAGCATTATTTCTAATTAATTATATTGCTGCATTGGAATTATTATATTGAGCTGTTTTTATTTTTATCAAGAACTGCATTCAACAGTTTTATTGACTGAAATATTTAAGGAGTTTTTTTTTTCTTTAAAAAAAGATTCAGAACATGATGGAAGAGTCTTCTGCTTAAGCGATTTTCTTGAAACGATTGATATTTATAAAACTCACAAATCATTTATTTCTTTACCCGAAACGCTATTCACTTTATAAGCAAAACTGGTTGAACTGCAGAAGATTTATGACGAAAATGACTTTTAAGTTTATTTTATTTTATTTCTTTCAGAAAGCTTGCCTAAAACAATACAAGTATCAAAATATTTTTGAAAGATTATGTATTTTTCTCTCTTTTTGAACCATTGAAGCAACGCCATGACCAACATTATATATTTCATTTTTATTACGTTTCAGATTTCCATTACTTCTTTTTTTTAAATTTTCAACAAAAGTTTCATGTGAAACATTTGAGAGTCGGGAAAGTTTTAAAAGATAAGGTATTTTGAAAATAGGGATTTGAATACACTAGTAAATTTATTACTTTTAAAAACATCATTTTATCATTTAGCTTTTCGATCGCACAGTTCACCAAGAGCATAGAGTTAAGAGTTAAGCATAGACTATAGAGTTTATGCTTATCTTAAACAAAATATCTTATACATAACTTGTTTTTCAAAAATTCTTAACCAACGTATTCATGCATTAGGTTTTGTTTGACACTGATATCGTATTATTGTAATACTCTTAAATCTCTTCTGTTTAATGCATGCAAGAATACTTCTAATGGAGTCGAGTCCCATGACGTCATAAGGAAATTAAAACATTAATATTTTGGGCAATCTGTTCGAATTGCACTTTATTTTTTCTGAATTGCCTGATTTAACTTGAAAACTATTATATTTTTCAACATCATTTCGAAAAAGGAAATTAAGGAAGGAATTAATTCAGAAAATGAATCACTACAAAAAAAAAAGAAATTGAAATATTAAGTATTTAAATTGACAAAAGCACGCGATTGAATATTTTGTTGCATTAATTTTAATTTCATTATAACATAAAAATTAATTATTTCAAATTGTGCACTACTTTCAAAAATTTTATTAAAAATAAACACAGCATTATAAAGAGATGGAATTGATATCATTAAAAGGGCAATATTTTTAATCTTTAATCTTAAGATAGTGTACAAATCCTTTTGCTGAATTTTTGAAAATTTGAATATCTATTTTCCTAGGTTAAACAGTTACCATCTGACAGCGGTTCAGCATATATTCGCACTCGATTAGACTTTATTCTAACCCTATTTCTTAATTTCTTTTAATGAAATCAATATCATTCAATAGGTAATTTTTTGAGTTTAAGTGAATGTAAAAACAATTTTTACGAGATAATAATTTCGGATAGTATGGGCAAACATTTCCATAATTAAGTCGGAGTGGTTATTCATCTGACGACGTTGAAGCGCATTTTCGGGCTCGATAAAATATCCTTTACGTCTTCTATCCTTTGACAGAATGCAGTTTCTGCCGAACCTCCTCTAGAGACTCTTCAATAACATTTTGTAGCCCTATTAATTAGCGAAGTATTGAATCAAATGCAGCCGTAAAATTTTTCAATGAAGCAGTCTGAGAGTTGGTCTATATCTATCTATCTATCTATCTAATATAAATATATATATATTATATTCCATTACTTGTATTATTTTCTTGAAATTATATTATAAATTTTTATACTTTTATCCAACTCTTTTATACTTTAAAAAATTACATCTTCTGCCATATTTTCATTATGGTTTGAGAACAAAATGCAGCGAATTTTCATAATTATTCAACACTTAATATTTCCTCTAACAATTCTGCATATACAGTATAAACCAAACCCTGTTTGGATTGATTTATTTTCTCCTGCAGTTTCGTTTTCATTATTTATTAAAAATTTTACCTTATCTTTAAACACATCCAGCCAAAGAAAGATAAAATCTTCGAACTAAAAGTTTATGTTTCAAGAAAAGTAATCAGCGATGAAATACATATTTCATAGAGAAGATTAACTTCCATCCAAGAAGAGAATCAATGTTTCTTTCCCGGAAAATATATAGGCAATAAATGTCAAATGATTGAAAAATTTCATTTATTACTAATGGCTCCTTGTTTTCCCTGAAGCTAACTTACAAAAACAAATTGTAATCATTCTAAAAACTAAAAACTAGACGCAAGGATTCTGTAAACTGTGCACTAAGATTCCTCCTCTTCTCATTGGCCTTTTTAACGTTTATTTAAAGATACCTTTTTGTATTTTTAAAGCCATAAATTTCTTCCTGTTGTAAACTCACGATAGTGTCGATGCAGTGATAGTTAACCCTAACTCGCATTCCGAAGCCTTTCGAAGCAAGTCAATCTAATAAATAAAACTAATGTAGCTTCTCCTTTCAAAACTTAAATTTAAGAAAGAAAATTCCAAATTAAATAAACAAAATGGCCTGAATAAATTAAGTCGAGAGCATGGCCCATGAGAATTTCCAGGACCGTTTTCCTGTCCCATTAATTTCGAGACACGGATGGTGGAACATAATGAATTGGGGGAGAGGGATTCCCGAGATCTCGTCTAAGATCCCAAGTTTACTGATAAACGAGAATTTACTGTCATTCGATGAATCCTGAATATCACAGTTGCTGCCCATTAGGGCAACTTGTGTTCGCATTTCTTTTTCTTGCGCATTGCGAGGTCCAAATCGAAATAAATATGATAATGGAGTACCACATTATCTCATTAAGAATCCTTGATTTATAGGGTGTGCACGCTTCAGTTCGCTGCTTTTCAGTGTCGGATTATTATAAGAATGAACTTTTGTATCTACTTCAGATGATTGGTTTATGAATTTTTATTTTGTATTATAGAGAAGTACAGATTATTGTATACGTAAGCTTTGAGATATTGTATATGAAAGTATGTAAAGTGAGAAAACATGAAAAGGAAAGTGACCGCCTTTGTTTTTTAAGTAGCTATTAAGAGTTTTAAATATATATTTTATAAAAATTTGCCTTTAACAAGTATCTTTTATTTGGTTGTATAATTTAAGGTGTACATACAATCTCGAAGATTTTTTTTTAAATTTTAACTTTAAGAATCCAGTTCTTTTTACAATAGGTTATTAATATATGTTTAAACTCATTTCAGTGAGAAAAAACCATATTACACTAATTTTTTAATTAATTAATTAATATTTAATGAGCTAATTAGCATGTTTTTTTAAACACGATATCTTAAATTCTAATTCTTACAAAAACATAATTTTAGTTGGAAATTATGCCTAATATTAGTCTTCATGTTGTCTGCCTCAATCAAGTTATAAAAATATATAGTTTTTTTTATCAATTTTTTTCATCAACGATGAATAGAAAAAGCGAGATTTTTTCTGTAATTTTAACTTTTAAATAGCTATTAAAAATTTATTTCTATAAATATAACTTCGATTGAGGCAAAAAAAACATCCCCTGTTTCATACAGATTACTTTGATATATAAATAATTGTATTTGGTTAATTCCTTGCTGAGTTATGATTGTTTGAATGAAGCAACATAGTGGAAAAATATCATTCTTCATAAAATGAGTTTAAAAAAAAAAAAAAAAAAAAAAACGAAACTAGAGTTTTTAGTGAAAGTACCTCAAGAAAAATAATTATAACTCGAGAAATATTTTGAATATATACAACATACTGGTATCGTTTGAAAGCTAAAGAATCAGAGAACATTTTGAAGCAATAAAAAAATATTTTGAACGCTTTTCGAAGTTTCAAGTGTGTATGTACCTTAAAGAAAGAAATAGAATTCATCTTTCGGTGCTGTATTTTATATGCAAGATGAGGCTATGAATATGCATACATGTCAGAGAAACTACTGTAAGAATGAATTTTATATTCCTTTTACCCTCTTTTCCACTCAATATAGTGATGAAAAATGAACGTGTTTTCTAAGTTCAGGATCTTATAGAAACTATAATCTATGGAATTTATCACAGAAAAATCGGTGTATTAAATACCAAAGATTGTTGTTAAGTATATAAGGCATAATATTAATTCTGAAAAAATATATGCATTCCTTTTAATTCCCTTCTATATTCTACATTTATAGATCAGGCTAATATAAGGATAGTTTTTATATGATCTTCCAGGGAATTGCTCTTATATTTTTTATGTAGAATTTGAGAGAGCAACATTTGATATAACAAAACATTTTAAAAATTAATTGTTTCTCAAGAAGTTGTATTGAATACTGATTAGCATTTAATGCACCTATAAGAAATTTTATTCAAGGTTAATAAGAGATTACATTGTTCAATCAAAGTATCTTAAAAATTAACGACATTTATGAGGTAAAAATGGATTTAAATGAGATCAATATTGTTTTGTATGAAACAATATGAGGAATTAGTAAGTCATGAATTCAGTTTTGAGATGAATGATTAGGATTATGAAATGGAATTTTACATGCATGGATATTATACAATTTATTACATGAAAAGTTATGAAATCGATATATATCCGTTTATAACACAATTTTTTAAATAACACGAGCCACTCATAGAGTCACGGAAACAAAGTCAACGTTTTGGAGAACGAATAATAAAAATATTTTAACTATGCTCTATTACATTATTTTATTTATCATACCACACTATTTTAACTATTACATTATAAAATATAGAGGTTTTATAATTACGGCCGCGGTTGCCTGGTTTTAAGGTCTCGGCTTGTGAGAGGTAAGGTTTCAGGTTCGAGACCCGATTTCACCGAAGAACCGTCTTGTAAGGGGGTCTGTTGCACGTTAAATCTGTCATGCCAAACGTCCTCCCGCTGGGTTGGTGTGGCGTGGAGAGGGGGGTTCCAGCTCAGGTGTCGTCCTCGTTATCTGACCGCGGTTCAAAATGACGAGGTCCGTCCGAAATTAGCCCTAGTGTTTCTTTACAACGGGACGTTAATATAACTAAACTAAACTAACTAGCTTAGAATTGCATTAACAATTATGATTTAATTATCTTTGATAATCATATGTTGTTTATAGTATAATTCTTTGAATCATTTAATTACCTATCAATTTTTATTTTGGCAATGACCGTTATCTTATAGCTACGAATTAATAAGCTTTAAGAAAATAACAAGATACTTTTTTAAATATCTCACAATATTCTACATAAACGTATTAATTTCTGTAGTTAAACTGTTGGTCAGATAACATTCACGCTTTCAACTCAGTCAGATATCATTCACATTTTCTTGTGATACAATCACTGATCTACAAAGTAAATACATTAATGTATATATCAAAGGCTTTAAAAATGATCTCAATTTTAGTATAAAGTCCAATTGTTTTTAAATTTCTTAGCTAAATATGAAGGTGGATACAAGTGATATTGTCTGTAAAAGAGAATAACTTATTTTTAAAGTTTAAGCACATGGACAGGGAAAAGTACGGTTTCATTAATGATGAGCTTCAACAGGATTAGAAAATTATGAAAAGAACAAGTAAATATGTTTTTTGAAACGGAAGGTGACAGAAAATGATTCCGATAACTTTAATAAGAAGATTATAAAATATTTAGGATTTAAAATTGGCTTATGAATTTTCAATGCCAAATTAAATCTTTAAAGTTTTGTTTTACAAATATGTTTCTTTAAAATATATTTTTGTAATATGTAAAATTGATACAAATATGTTTCTTTAAAATATATTTTTGTAATATGTAAAATTGATACAAATATGTTTCTTTAAAATATATTTTTGTAATATGTAAAATTGATACAAATATTTCTTTAAAATGAAAGTAAAATTGGAAGAATAAAAGAATATATGGCTGATAGAATAGCAATATCTGCTTATTAATTAATAATTTAATAATTAACGACTACGTTTCTGAGAAACATGATTCAATATTTATATTCATAGAATTTCAACTAACATGCATAATTGCTTAAATACAATTATAAAATAAAATTTGTATATCCTCCTCAACCACTTTTACTACATATTTATTTCATATAGTTTATTGAAATATTTAAGGTTTCCATATTTATCAATTCAAAATATAATATTAAATCTCTAGCATATTTGAAAGACGTCAGTGATTGAATAGTAATTATTAATCATTTAGTTTGTTGAAAGTATAATAATCATTTATTTGATTGCTCCTGAGAATGATGTAAATATTCTCTCTTTCTAGAATGCCTGCATACAAAATTATATCAGGATGTTCAATGGGTGGAAAAATTCATTCAGAGAAAATGACACATTTCTAGATTAGAATATCTCAGAAATAAGCGTTATTTAACATAAAAGAAAGAAGAACGAACGAAAAACCTTTGAACTTGCACATCTTAATTAAGATCTTTGAAAATGGTATAGGCCTGGCTTAATTAATGACATCTGATTGTTAATGACTTAGTACCGCCACTTTTCATTATGAGTTCATTTGCTAATAAGTAATTCAAGTCACTCTGCCGAAACTAATTATAAACATGAATGAATCTGATTTGATTAGAACCGCGCGAAGTCAAATTGAATTATTTCGTATTTCAGAACTGGAGCTACTTATCTTACTACAATGAGTGAATTCGTGACTGAATTATAAAAATATTCATTTATGGTTATGAAATTTAGAAAGAAAAAATGAAAAATGATTATCATATGCATGGCTTTTAGATTAATTGCATCAAGGATAAGAAAAGTACAAATCATCAACAAAATATTTAATTTTATTTACTAAAACACTGCATAACCAGAATTTGAAACGTCCCCTTAATTATCCTGCATTGAGTTATTTACACATTGTTTTTGAATGTCTAAAAGTTAAAATTAACTATGAAAGACTTCCTTAATTAGGAAAAGGATACATAATAGGAATGAAGAGGAATGAAGTCGCAAATGTGCATTTGTCGTTGGTCAATGACGCAATTACACTTTATACATCTCAATAATTTTGGTTATGTTTTTTTTTTTTTTTTTTAAATTTTGTCTTTAGTGAAGTGCTATTTGAATTTAATAAATTTTAATGGTATTTGAAATTTTTTTAATAATTTCACCATGTTTATGTATACATGGTAAATAAACCATGTATGCATAAAAATTAGAAATCTTAAGCTATCATTATCAGGAAACGTATCCTCAATAAAGCAGCAATCTTACAGTAACTCATTCTAATTAACCACAACTGCTATTACTTGCAAATGCGTATGATTGATGCTTGAATTAGGGATTTTTTTAAAAAAAATTATATGCTAATTTTTGAATTGAGGGAATTTAATAAATATTTTTAATAAATCATTTATACTCCGAAAATAGCAATAATCTTTTGAATATCTTAACCACTACAGAATTTTTTTGTACTTAATTATTGCAGAAATCAAGTAATATGCATTTAAAGCATCAAAGAATATAATACATAAAGATTTCAATTTGCTCACCATAAAATATTACTAAATGTAGAAATTGCAATAAAAAATTCCTTTTAAGCGAACATTGAATTTCTGATGAATAATTTTTAAGATTTTTTTCCCACTTAGATATTAAGTACTGAAACTCTACATTTTGAAACACTAAGAATTTGTTTATGATAAATATTTTGCCAAAACATTGTCTGAGAGGACGAATTATTTTTTGTCTGTTTAAAACCACACGCACAAAAAAACTCGCATAATAAAACATAGAGACTTTAATGTAAAGTTAACAGTTTAGGCATTTGAAAAACTTTCATAATTATAAAATTTCAACACGATTCTTATATTTAAAAATTTAAAAAGCTGAAACTATAGAATGAAATAATAAATTCCATCTCAAGAATTCTACGTAAATCATAACTTTCAATTCCGAAAGATAATTTGACAATATTTGGAGTTATTTTCATAAACGTTTTGCGAATTCTTTATAAAGTCTTTTCATATTCTTATGCGGATCATGTTTCAAAATCTGCAGTTTTGTTTACTCAGCTTCCGGCACGCTTTGTTTTGTTTCCGACTCCAATTCATTTTATGGATTTCACGTAAAAATAAAAGATGATATATTTTCAAAAATATTCTGATAGCTATTTCGAGCTTATAGTAAGTTGAAAAAAATAACTTTTCCAGAGGAATCAATTCTCAACATGGAAACATTATTCTTAAATATATTTTGGTTTGGTTTGATGGAGTTTATTGGCGCAAGAACTATTTATGATTAAACTGTGCCAAACATATGGTGATAGTTTATCTTATTTTAAATAAATATTTATTTTTAAACTGCATCATTTTCCCGGACCTGACAACTTGTAAAAATTGCTAAAAGTAATCGAAAGTAGTCGCACGGTAAACATAGTTGCAAATATATATTTTAGATAAGTTAAAGAGAAATGAATTGTTGCATTTTTGTGAAAATTGATGGAAAAATCAAATACATTAGATATAATAATTAATTGAAATTTGCTGGTGTTTCAAAACCTATAATTTATCTTTAAAGTAAATTTGAATTATGGTAAAAGGTTCTATAAATATAATTTTTCTTTTCTTTTGTAGAAATTAAAATATACAATAAGTGGATCGATGCCTTAACTTTTGGAATTAAATTTAAGATTTCGTTTGTATATTATTGAAGGAGCACACCCTGATTTATAGAGGAATTCGAACGTTTTTAAATAAATTTTGTGTTTGACATGGTTTAAATAATCTCCAGCAACAAAGTAGTTTTAAATTTCAAATGATGATGGTATTAAAACCGCTTTCTCTTAATAGCCTTACACCTACTCAGTTTATTGCGTAGATGAGTTTATCTAATGGAGACAAGCCCCATGATATCCTAATACCATTAAAAGAGTATGTGTCTTTTAACTGAACGTTCTATGTCTTGATATTGTATATTCACATAATTATTTTTGATACAAACTGTTGTAGATAATAAAGAGTATTTTTAGCTCTTATAATTGAAAAAAAATCAACCGATTAAAATCTGATGAAACAGCGAGAATTGTTTTAATTTTAATCAAAAATGAAGTGTTGGTTTAAAAACTGTAAAAAATATATTTATTCGAGAAATTTTCAAAACTCAGGAAGACGAGAGATTGATTGATATAATTAAAAATATTTTCTAGAGCATAAAATAATTAGAAAAGGGACATAAAATCATTATTAAAATGGTATGATACACACACACACACACACACACACACACACACACACACACACACACACACACACACACACACACACACACGCACGCACGCACACACACACTTTTATTGTTAACAAATGCATGATCTGAAGATTGTAAAAATGTGTTAATCAGAGCCACTCTTCCTTAGACAGAGTTTAATTTATCAGTGTCTAACTGTTGAATTTTATATTAATAATAAAATATTTGATTGAATAACTTAAGTATCACGATAAAAGAGCAATTCATGTTCAGAAAATACATTTCATACTACAACGCAATCATAACACCTGCTCCAAGGTATGACAGATAAATAGCGCTAAAACTTTTCACAAGAGACGCTACACACAATAAAATTCCTACTAACTTCAAATACATCGGGGAAACTGTGCTAAAGCTGTGCATAAACCTTTCATTTCAAACGAATACCAGATAGAATCAAAATTAGGCAATATGTTTACGCGACCCATTCCGATGAAAATATTCCCATTGTTAATATTTCAGCCAAAGCTCAGCTTTGGAAAAATATCGTCGATACAGAGGCAGCTCTCTTTTAAACTCAGTATCGAAGAGGACCGATAAATTGGACTCGGATGCCAAGGCAATTTTCGCTTTTCAGGGAGTAAAGTGCCGACCCATAGTACTCGGAGATCAAAAGCGGAAAGGCAGCATGTTGTTAATGTTGCGGAAGGCGATTTAAGACCGAACTCAATTGAGCTTCAAAAGCGCCATTCTGGATAAACGATAGCTGCCTTTGACGTGCGATCGATCAAAAAGCTGGCCCCCCGCAGAACCGTTCGGCGACTAGACGGATTATCCTGGTAACAGAGTTTTCCTTACTGGAATGTCGCAAGAGAGTTGTGTGTAATTCCTGTTTGGGCACTTTCTAAGACATTTCTCCTTCTTTATATCTTTTTCCGTTAATTTTGTTCTACCGTGAAAGATTTGGGTTGAGTTAGGTGGACCAATTACTGTTGAGATTTCTTAGGGTTGTTAAAGTTTCCAAATGAATTGCCATAGCAGCTTATTTAATTTCTCTTTTTTCGTAATGATTTTTTCCCTTAGAAATAAAACTTTATTCTTGTTACTTTGTTAAGAAATTTGTAAAAGAGAGGAAAGAATAACGTCGTTCGGTTGCATGTGACTTTCAAGAAAAGTATTGGAATTAAATAACGATTCCACAACAAATTCAGGAAAAGAGCGTAACATACTAAACTTATCTCAGTAAATTTTTCACTTATTTGCGATAAAATATAATAGTTTCTAAAAGCAATTAACTAGCTACTAACCACTTTAAGAATATCTTTCTTTTTACGGAATTCCTAACTAGCAGGCTAAAAAAAGGGCAACCTTCCTTTTTTAAACTAGAGAGAGCATTTTATCTCCTTTTACAAAATACTTTCGTTTTGTGATTTATAAAACCTTCAAATGGGAAAAAAATTCATGAAGCAAATGTAATGATTATTTAAGGGGCATTTTCTCCAAATATTTTTAGGCACGATGATTAGGTGAATTCCTGTTTGTCATTTTTTAAATTGGTTCTCTTTCAAATTTTTCCACCTCATATTTATTACATGAATGCTTTTCACAGTGGATAATTTAGTGAATGCTAACATTTTTGAAGATCATAAAATTTTCTAAATGAACGGCACTAAGACGCATTTACTTTTTATCTATATTGTTTTTTCTTAAATGTGGTATAAATGTGATAGTTTCCAAATAAAGTCTTGAAATGTCAGATATATTTTTAAGAGAATCTAATCTCCTTTGGTTACATAAAATAAAATTTCCACTCATGAAATGGAAGAAGCATGTAACAAATTAGAAATTCAATTTTTGTTTAAAAAATATATTATAATATTATAGGTAAAGCACATAGAATATTAAAAAATATTTTAGTAATCGTATATATCATATAAGAAAGGGTTTGTTTCTTTTCTATTTCACCAAGTTTATATACCATTTTCATTATGCGAATCAATAGAAAAACTTTCAAATCTCTTTCATTCTCCAGACGAATTGTTAAAACTATTTAACTCATTAGGATCTTTAATCCAACTAGCACACTTTTCTTGAATGAAATGCGGTTATGAGTGATGCATGGTAAATCGCAATAGGATTTTAACAATTTCTTTAAAAAATAATAAATTTGCAATTTTCTAGAGTATAATAATGCTATCATTTATTTCAATCACCAGAAGACTTATTATTGGAAAATATATTAAAATTTCATGACATTGCTGAAAGGCTGCAAGACAGTTGTCTGCGACTCCTACATTTTTATTTTTTCTATTCCACTCTATATTTTTACTACTTTAGATAAGCAATTCTCAGTTGTGTTTGGTGGATCCAATTTGACTTTAATAAATGCTAAAATTTCTTTCAAACTTAACCAAAGAATTAATCTTCGCATAAATTGACACAACTGCTCATTTTACCTTGTATTCTGCAATGAATTTCACTATGGATGCAATATATTTTTTTTCTTTCATCCAACCTACTCTGATAAAAAAAACGAATTTGAAAGCAACGTTTTAATATCTTTATAGCTTAGCAGACAGTCATTTCAATATTATAATTCATGTTATTTGCAATCATTTTATATATTATTCTTGAAATGGTAAAGTAATTAATATATGAAATTTTTGAAGGAATTATAATATGATATTCCAATAATTTCCTTAAATTCAGGGAAAGGTTTGAAACCCATTTCTGACTGAGCAATTTGATTTGCATTAGAATTAGAGAAGTTATGCACAATAATGCAAAAACCTCGCTGAAAACAGTGATTTCAATATGTGATAGTATAGTGATATGTATCCGATATGTGATAGTTACTTTAATTTATTTAAAAAATACTCTAAAATAAATACATACTACTAGTTTTTTGTACTGCATTGGTGGTTATAATCTCAAGAGTGTGTGTGAGTGTATTGTACACAATTTTCTGCTTCGTTTCGTATCGGATGAAACTAAAATGAGAGACTTGTCAGAATTTCAAAAAGGGCAGACAGTGGGAGCCCATCTGGTTGGTGCATAGGTAGATACAGTGTCACAGGCTGTTGGGAGCATAAACATCTTCATAACACTGTGCAGCACCCATACAATTTGAAAGGAATTGCATTAAAAATATCTGAGCCAGAACTGCGATTACTACACCTCTTGTGGTAAATGTAAATCAGGAACAGCCAGTACAGTAGTGCAAGAACCCTAAAGCCTGGACAGCAGATCAATGGAATCATACCTTGTTATTCCAATTGAATCCAATTTCTCTCTATTCTCCATCACGGGGCGGGTTTAAGTGTGACGAATCCCCATAGAAGCCTACAACCCAGACTGCCTCCTTCCAACAATGAAGCATAGGGGTGTTTCCGTAAAGGTTTAGGGTCTCATTTCATGGTTTAGAGTAAGGCCCCTTGTCACCTTACATGGATAGGTCACGATCAATGAGGATGTTACTCGTTTTGCCGACCAAATGCATTCTATGGCGCAGACATTGTTTCTGTCTGGAGATTTCACATATCAAGACGATAACTCCCCGATTCAAATTAGACGAACTGTTCAATCATGGTTTCGGAAACATAAGAGCACATTTAAACACCCTCCGCGGCCTATCCAATCATCGGATTTGGACATCATAGAGCCCCTGTGATTTTTGTTTTTTTGGAAGAAAGAATGAGATCCTGTTATCTTCCTCCTGCGTCTCACTGGGAGTTAGAGCAGTTTCTGCATGACAAATGGTACAGCATCCTACTTACCATTATACAGAATTAATATATATCCATTTCAAAGAGATTCAAGTAGCTTTAATCGCCAAAGATGCTCACACACCATATTAGGTGCAAAACACATAATTTTGTATGGGTTTTCCATTATTTTGGACAATCTATGTATATGCTGATATATAAAACTGATTAACACTTTATAAAAATAAAAACATCAAGATTAACAGCAAAATTAAAGAAACAGCATAGAAAATATAGCATTAGATTGAATTGGACAGAAAAAAAGGAGTGATCAACAAGGAACAATGAAATTTCTCATCCGAATGCTATTTTTTCACTCGTCCCTGCCTTTATCTGTATTCATAAAAATATAATTAAATGCCATCTTTCGCTATCTAGTATCGAACATTTATCATTGATGACTATAAAAGTAGAATTATTCTGTTGTGTTTGTGAATGATAAAAAGGTTACCTCAATTTATTTAAAAAATACTCTTTTTTAAGTCACTAATATTTTAAAAAAAGTATTTCAAAATATTTCTGAATATCATATTAATTCATTAGCTTTAACGAAAGTACAAATTCTATTCTAGCTTGTCGGTTTCTATTTCAAACGAAGAGTGCACTATATATTGCGAGATATTTTTGATGATAATTCATTTAAATCCTTCATACCTTGTTTTAAACAGAATCTGGAGGGCAGAGATAAAATCTGTTGGGTCAATAATGAAAAGGATTAAACCTCTACATCAGTGTTTCAATCTTAAAATATTTTTATTCAATCAAAATCAAAATGTTTGTTGAAAATACACCGATTATTATTAATTTTCAGTTTATTATATATTATTTGTTATTTGAGAAACTTTTCTGCAGAGAATATCACGCACATGTGAAAATATTCTGAATAATATTAAAACATTTTTAGTTCGAAACTGGAATTTCTAGGTAAATCGTTCGGTAATCCTTTTACATGGATGAGATATTTACTTTGCCATATATCCCGTCTTGTTTGTGTTGCTTCTCTTCTCATGGGAACTCAACGGCTTTATCCGATTTGCATTCGATAGTATTTGTAATCGTTTTATCTTTTTTGACGAATGTTTTCTATTTTCTTGTGCAGTCGTTTGTCATTATTTAGAATCTTTTCACAAAATCTTTTACGCTTCTCTAGAGGTTTAAAAGTAATACTGTTTAATGCTAATTGATTCAAGCCTTTCGTATGTAAGAAGAAATCTCAAATTTTAAAATTGTTTTAGGAATCAATATGTAATTAATTTTAAAAACTAACAATGCTTAAAAATATCATAATAAGAGTATTTTAGAGATGTGATCCATCATAGAACGATGTGGCCAATATTTCTGGTCAACGTAAGTCAATAGGCAATTCCTACATTCATTCAAGTAAGCAATGAATTTAATCAATGAAACAATGCACTGAATTTGATTGAGTATGATCAAGGAACAACTGAATGAAGTAAACAAATTTTTCAATCAATTTTCAATTTTTTTTCATATTGTAAAACAGGAAAAATGTATCATAATGACTTTAATGCCAAGTTGTACCGTTTAAAATGTAATTATTCGTTTAACATTTCAAAGAAATTGGGTTAATCTAGCTCGGTAATGATTTGTTTAGTTAACGTTACAAATACATTAATATATATGAGAGCAAATTTGGATTTAAAAATATTATTATGATTTATTATCAGAAATCAGAATTCATATTTAAGTCTGTGTTTAAACTTCCATGAAAATATTTGACTAAAACGCAAGGAATGAAGACTAGACCAGAATGCAAAGTAGATTTTCTTTGGAAACAATCCAATGAAAGAATGATTCTAATACTGTACATTCTTAATTAATATAGTACTTTATGATGCCCTTGTTACGGTGTATCAAATATCTTGTGAAGTAAAACGACTATTTTATTTTATCACATTCTGCGAATTTTCCTTTAATGTATCCTTTAAAAAAAAGCAGTATTTTTATAAAATCTAGAAATATATATATATATATATATATATATATATATATATATATATATATATATATATATATATATATATATATATATATATATATATATATATATAACCAATCTAAAGTAAGAAAAAGTTTGAAAACGAAACTAAAATGAAAACGAAACAAAACAGTTTCGAAATCGCAACTAAAATTTATTACCTATTTAAACTAAAACCAAAAAGGAACTTCATAGTATTTAGAGAGCGCAATTGCAGCTACTTCTAAAACACAGATGAATTGATACAAAAGTATTAGAATCAAGTTAATAGGAAAAACAAAAATCAAAGAAAAATTAAACCAAAAAAATTATTAAAAAATATTAAAAAAGAATCCGGCCTGAAGACTTTTTCAAGGGTCACCCTCAGGCAGGGATTCAAATAAAGGGCCCTTTATTCAACCCTTTATTTGAATCCCTGCCTGAGGGTGACCCTTGAAAAAGTCTTCAGGCCGGATTCTTTTTTAATATTTTTTAATAATTTTTTTGGTTTAATTTTTCTTTGATTTTTGTTTTTCCTATTAACTTGATTCTAATACTTTTGTATATATATATATATATATATATATATATATATATATATATATATATATATATATATATATATATATATATATATATATATATATATATATATATATATATATATATATATATATATATATATATATATATATATATATATATATATATATATTATCTAAAAATGTTAATTATATTTATTTTACTCTCTTAGGATAAAATAAAATCTGCTACATCACAAATTAATGATTTCCTGAAAAAAAAGTTTTATTCATTAATTTAGAATAACCCGTATAAGAGATTCAGAAGATCTTAAAGTAAAGAGAAAGTAAAAAAATAAATAGAAGGAAAACGGAGCTTTGACTCTCAGCAACATCCTGTAAGCCCTATTAAGGATTAAGTGACAGAGAAAAAGAGTACATTTTCGACAACAGTCCAGCAGTTTTGGGCAACTACGAGTGATTATGTAGGAAACAAAAAAAGAAAGGATGGCTAATTTATAGTATCAGATAACATAAAGTAGTTAAATAATTACTCTTTAGCCCGTATAATATCTTTCATTGAAAAATATCCTGTTAAAATGATAAAAAAGGAAACAAAGTGAAGAGTCCATATAATATAAATCCAAAGTAAAAATAAAATATCCTGAAGAAATCTATTAAATTCGTTTTGTGCCAAAAAATTTAATTATTTATCTGTTTAAATGGAAATATTATTTACTGAATATAATATTCAAAGCCATTCGGAACTATTAACAGGTATTTTTGTTTATATCAAAAAAGTAAAGTAAGTATAAAATATCAAATTTAATACTTAGCACTAAGTTTACCAGGAGTTTACATATACCTATTTCTACTAAAGGGCTCAAAATGACACATTTTGATATTTAATTAGAAAAAATATAAATTGACCTATCGATTATGAAGTTAAAGTCGAAAAACTTTTATATTTTTAATATATTTGTTGAGGTGTGGTGTAACGAAAAAGCAGTTCCTCTGTGTTTATTTACCAGAAAAAAAAAAAAGTGTTTATATTCTAATCTAGATCTTCACGACCATCCTTCTACCAAACACATTGACTCACACCTCTTCTTACTAACAACCTGTAATAGCTTCTATTCGACTGACTTTCGACTTCTTCTTTTTGCTTCTTATATGCACACATTTTATTAACATATACTTATTTCTATATGTATACCAATATCTATGTGCGTCCATATTAAGCCGTTACATATTTAAATATAAACGTATGTAATCTGAACAAGATTTACTCGAATCGTCAAAATGTTCCTGTTTGGTAAAAGAATGTATACTATATAAATTCCTCCAAAATTAAAAAAAAAAGATAATATTTGCAATTGTATATCTTATACATGTAATAAATAAATAAAATATTCTCATAAACTAGGGCAATAATTTTCTTGAAGAAAATTTACGTTCTCACAGAGGGGTCAAAATGACCCCTTGATAAACCTAGTATTAAGAAAATTTTTTATGGATCTAGTATGATTATCTATTAGATAACAACATTTTCAGAAAATTAACATTTTAATAACCGAAAACTATGCCTTAGTATTCCCACAATTTATTGCAATATGAATTCAATTCAATTTAATTGCTTAGTCATTAATTACTTTAGAGTGCTTTTTACTTTTTAAACAAAGATAAATCATTTAAATATTCTTTAACCTTAAAATGGTGACTAGTACAAAATGGAAATTAGTACAAAAAAAATGCAAAAATTTAAAAAAAATGGCATGTTTACTTAAGAAATACATAAAGTATGTATAATCGTGATAATTTAATCTTAAAAAAATTCTAAATTCCATACATTGCTTCTATTAATATTTAAAATCTGAAATTATTTAATTGTTATAACTTTTAAAGCAGTTATAGATGAATTATTTGACATCTTTGACGTATTTTAAGTTTCGCTTTTTATTTTCATAATATATTTTTTTCCAAATAAATATCAACTAAACAATTGTTCAATCACCAGTTCAGGAAGAACTAAAACTGAAATTCAATTCTTAAAGTAAAGGTAATCTCACTAGTTTTTCATACGAAAAATGCGCAAAATCATTTATGCTGCGGATTTTAAAGTTTTTTATTCAATAAAATGCTTCTAAGTAATTTCCATAAATACATAACTATAAACGAGCATTTTCAATGCGAATTCGAAATGCCACAAAAGGTTATTAAGGGGGAATTGCCAACATTTCCATAAAATTTTAAATTGCTTATTTTCGAAAAAAAAATAAATAAGAATATGAATTTATAGTAGAATTGATAGGATATTGTAAATTATATTTCTACAATATTTTTGAGCCTTTCATTCTGTTAATGAATATATACATATTTAATTTTAATAATTTGGTTTTATTGTAGAATTTGAAAGGAAGATAATTTTCATTATGTGTTTTGTTTTATTTTATTTTTCATTTATAACTTTAGAATATGCATCCAAGCTATTTCGTAATTCGGTGATGTAACAAATAGATTTTCGGATTAATATGTAAAAACGGATTATGTATTTTTACATGGTGATTCAAAACTTTTCGTTCAAAATTCGTAGGGAGGTAGAGGATATCTCAGATAGGAAAGTATTCTAAAAATATAGGAAAGTATGTTCTTAAACTTCATCTGTTTGGATAAACAGTACAAGTGGAGTGAATACGGAAACAGTAAAATTAAGTGGTAAGGAATATGACCTTTATTCCGAGAAGTTTAAGTGCATTTGTTAGTAGGTGCTCCAAAATTGCGACCATTTGCACGAACACGGGATTCATAGCGTCTTGCATCGACTACTGAACAGTTTCAAAAACGTCTCGCATATCACGGACAATGCTTGCGGCATATTAGCCGAGATATGTGGTATCAGCACGACGGAATTCCAGACCATAGCACAATTGTTCCGCGTGATTTCCTGAACCAAACATTCGGGGTTCAATGGATCGGCAGAGGTGGACCGATCGTTTGGCGACCCAGGTCACCTGATTTATCACCCATGGTGTGATAATTTGTGTGTGTGTTGGTCTATAAAAGACCAAGCGTATGAGATTCCCGTCGACAGTTCGAACGCACGAATTAGCAGGAATAGTGGCCGCCGCAGGCATTGCCTGTGATAAGCCAGACGTTTTTGAAAATGTTCGGCAGTTAATGCAACGGTGCTGTGAATCCTGCATTCATGTAAATGGTAGCAATTTTGAAGAACACCTACTGTGAACTTGTGCTTTACATTGTTGGAATAAAAATCGCATTCGTTACTACTTAACTGTACTGTTTCTTTGTGTTTACTTTACTTGTTCCTTTTGTCCATGCAGGTGACATTTGCGGGCATACTTTCCTATGTGAAAACAGTTTTTTAACATATTCCCCACATCTCCACGAAATTCAAACGATAATTTTTGAATCTCCCTGTATATACACCCCCGAAAGTTTGAAAGAATGATGTTTGGTTCCTTATTATGTTCCTCTATCAATGTTGCGAATGATTTCATCATATTGATGACATTTAACTATAACACATTTGCGCACTTTGATCCACATATATTATTTAAAAGTTTTAATCAGTGAAAAAAATCAAATCAGCAATTTTGGCTATCAACTTACAGATTTTGAAAAGCCAATTTATTCAATCATAAGTAAAATGACATGTATCGGTGAAATAAGCGTATAACTCTATTTCAGAAATATTTTAGATTTAAATGTTATGTTATATTTCAGTTTAATAATATAACATAACAAATTTTTACTAAAACTATGGGTAAAAATCTAAATACTTTCCAAATATACAGCTTAGTCTTTCGCTTAAATTCCAGTAAACTTTTCTAAAATCAAGTATTTTCCGAGTTTATTTCAAACTCGCAGATACATTAGGTCCAAGTTGGGAAGTCGCATCAGATTTATGATAAATTCTGCTGTTTATTTTGTGATTAATAAGCAAATGACTCATGGAAAACTATTAAAAATTAAAATATTGCTCGAAGAATCATCGAGATTATTTTCATTTGAAGATGCCAAGATTGCCGGCTTTAATGAGCAGTGCTGAGGAAAATGAGATATTTTGGCTAAACTTTTCATGTGTAGATTGAGAAGCCTCTTAATCTGCGGCTCATAATGAAAAATTTCTAGATACTTTTAGGGAGGCAGAATCCACTAATTTAGAGTTGATATCAAAAGACCAATCTCTTCCAAGTACTTTTATAGCAAATCAAATCGGGGGAAAGCGACTCGTAAATGGAAGAACAATCAAAGGAATGGCCATAACAACAAGGATGAATCTGGTTGTGCAATTTCTTTATATGGTACATCTGATGAACATGATGAAAGGTTAAAGGTCAGCTTGACCCCAAAAAATTGATGATACGATTATTTAAAACTAAAACTTGGAATATTTGTTGTAATAATATTCTTTATAGAAAAAAATGTGTCAATCCTTTTATTGGTAAAATGATTTATGGTATAAGAAATAGGATGTTGACATATCATCGTATGAATAACAGAGGAAAAAACCCAATTTTAATCTAATTTACGAAACATTAATAAAATTAAAACCAAATGTGCATAATTAAACTTTACTAAATTTTCGAGATATCATATAGATAATTGGCTTTAATTATTATGAGAAACTAAAGAAATTATTTTTCTGACTAATTTGTAATTTTTTTTTATATTTTGAGTTTTTGAAATTTAAACCTTCCAGTTTCGTATATTTTTGCATATATTTCCTTAATATAAAGAATTAATATTATAGTGAAAATTATTTTCATGATTTAAAAAGTTTTTTAGTCTCTACGATTATAATTTGTGAAACTTTTGCTTGCTGCTTTTGCTGTCTTTCGTTTGTTGAAATTTTTGTAGTAACGAAAGTTTATGTTGTATAGTAAAGTTTAATACATTTTTACTTCTATTCTGTCTTTTATTGTTGGTATTACGTTTCTTATTCGTTACCTTAAACAATCGTAGTGCTACATGTCACCTATCGGTCTTTTTTTTTTAACTAATTTTTTTATTACACCAATCGATTTCCCATTGACTGAAATCTTCCATATCCTCCAAATATGAAGAAGTTACGTCGACTGGCTTTCTCGCCAAGGCGTCACAAACAGGGTTACTTCAATTTGAATCACTCTGTATTTATAAAGTCATATACTACGCTTAAACTAATTGGTCCTTCATTTTATACATTCTCCATATAATTTTCACCAAAATATTTCCTATTGAATTGCATTTTTTTTTTTTTTGCTTTAAAATCTATTTTTAATAGAAATATTTGAAGAAAATTTAAACAATTCTCACGTTTTCTTCCATGTAAAAAAAGAAAGAAAAAAAGAAAAGAAAATAGATCTGAGAAAGTGAGAGAGAGAGAAATAAATATATCTACTTAATTTTAAAAAAATGCTCAACACTTTTTTAACAATTTTTTTCTGCCCTATCAAACCTTAATGACTGTCTAATCTGGGTCTAAAACTAGATTTAAAACCTCAGAAATGCTGAAACGAATAGAGTTATAAATAGCTTAATGAAATAAATTATCTTCCCAGCACTTTTTTTGTAAAAAATAACATTTGATCCGTTGTTACAGAAATTTTTTTCAAGAAAAGTTGACACAATTAAGTCAAACATCAATTTAATTATGAGGGAAGAGTGAAAGATAAATTATTTAAATGAAAGCATAATTACGTCGGCAAAGAAACGTATATTTTTTTAGTGGCTATAAAAAAAGGATACCCAGCAAGATTTGAAGAGTTTGGGTTAATAGAAGACCTTACTTCCTTAAGAATTATTCTCTCATGCGGGAATAAAATTTTCGGTTTGTAAGTTTTTTTTTAAAGGTCGTAATCATAAAATTGCTAATTCTTTAAACAATTTCGGCGCATCGGTTGATTTGCTTAAATGTTAGTAAAACTTTTCAGTTACTTAATTTGTTTTACTTTTAATATTTAAGTATAAATGTTTAGTGATAAATCATTATTATAATTAAAAAATATATTTATTTATTTCTGTTATAGCTGCTAATTTTAAAAAGTTGATTTTAATCTGTTTCTATGCGTATTCATACTATAGTAAAAGGACGATACGTAGTGGTCAGTTGTAGATTATTCTTTACAAGCTTTAAACACGAATTGTAATTATTGAATTAGATGTTTTTTTTTAAATATTTAGTTATTCTTTTAATGTTGACATTGATTCTTGTTTAGTCAATAAAATGTTATATTACTTTATCTTAAGTATTTATATGAAGTAATTGCTTCTTTTCAAATTTTGTTTTGTTGAACTTTCCAAGAATTTTTTGTGCTGTTCGTTATAGCATAAAAAATGCTTGAATCTCATATTATTTTATATTAATATCTAAAGTTTAAAATACTATGGCCTTTCATGCAAATATCGTGTTTATAATATATAGCATAATACAAAAAAAATCATTGTTTTGCATCCAGTATTTCCAAAAATTAAAGTAATTCAGTAAAGAACAAATTAATAAATTACATGTAAATAATATATACAATTATTTAATAGAAAGCTTTTTTTAAAAAAACTTTTATTTTCCATGTTCGTGAGCAAAGTTGAAATATGCTTTTCACTTACTTATAAAACCAACTATTAAAAGCTGCTTTGGTGTAAGCGTCTCATGCGAGAAAGTAAGATTACATTTAACATTAGCACTCGGCGAAATCCCAACGCACCCGAAAATGAATGAAATTTAGGTTGCATATAATATTTTTAAACTAAATGATTATTTTATAAAAAAATATGAAATTTTTCTGTACTCTGTAACTATATTTTTAATTAAAATAATCAAATAATCACTGAATCAAAACATTATATCTTATCTTATTTTAAAACATTATATTTCAACAGAAATTGACAGATTGTGCTTAAGAATTTTGAAAAATCCCCAGATTCCCATAAAATCCCTAATTTTACAGTAAGTTATTAATAAATAATGACCTGAAATAACATCAAAAATTGTAAGGGCTAACTTAAATAATACGGCATGAAATGTGAAGAGAGCCCTTTTAAAGAATGGATTTTAAGTCCATACATATTTAATCTCCATTGACTTAAAAAGCAAGTAATGAAATTTGATCCAATTTTTAGAAAACTGAAAACAATGTTTAATTTTTTTTAAATCAATAAAGTGAAAGAAATTTTATTTAAATATGTCTCTTTTAGAAGTTTTAACAATTCTAAAATCATTTTACTAAATGATTCTTGGGCATTCATATGTTGTTTGTTTATTCAATATTGCTGTTGTTTCTTAGGGCACTTGGCATGAAAAGTCTGATGACGAAGTCAACGATTTTAAGCCCAGAGAGCGACTCTTGTTTTTCAGTAGTGCTGTCTAGGGTAAAGAATGTGTCTTAGCTACTCATGCGTCACATTCGCTTACACAACCCCTTTTTACTGGGGGGGGGGGCATTCACACACATGATAGATAGAACACAGATAAGAACAACCATGTTTGAACCGAGACTGGAACCCGGGACCCCCAGATCACGGGGAAGAAGCGCTACCCTTATGCCAGGACGTCAATACTAAACACGCGCAGTGAACAAAATTTTTATATTATTTAAAAAATTAATTAATTAATTAATTTTCTGGAAACCGCCTTTAAAAATTCCCATACACATCATATAATTTGTGTGCAAAATGTGAAGAAAATCAGATCATATATTTGAATTTGTATAGGAAACAAAGGAATAGACGTTTCGGATTTTTTTTTATATACATAATAAATAAGATTTTATTATATATTCAATGAACATAAAAAGTTCTCGGGTTATGTTATGAAATAGCATACTTAAATATTATATCTATACTTATAATAAAGCTCAATGTGTGTGTGTGTGTGTGTGTGTGTGTTGGCGCTCTACAGGCCAGGTCATTTGACATACAGCTATCAAATTTGGTACATGTATACCTTAGAGGTCGGGAATGTGCACCTGGGGTCCCTTTTTTTGAAATTTTAATTAGAATTTTAATTATTAATTAAAAACTAACTTTCCCGCCAAAAAAATCTTTCATTTTCCCCACCGCCAACTTTTCCGCCAAAAAAATCTTCCATTTTCGCCATCGCCAAATGAGTAAGGCTTCCGGGTTTTTTTTCTCCCAACAGTAATGAGGCTAGGGTTAGTATTTTTCGGCGGATTATTTCAAACGATTCTGTTTATTTTCTTAATGTTTGATGCATTTAAAATTAAACATTGTTAATTAATCGATCCTTCAGATTCATTCTGAAGAACTTTTGAATAAAAATAAAACAGAATAAAGGAAATTAAAAATTTCTAATCCGCATAGCGTTACCCCAACTGGCGTAGAAAAAAAATCACGTATTTGCGTTACGTAACTGGCGTTGAAAATTCACGCATGCGCTTTGTGTTCTGACTTTCGCATTGTGTTGACGAATTATTATCAACCGATGCGGACTGGATTTAAATTTTTTTTAGGTTCGTTGCATGTTTTTGTAATTAAAATGTATTTATGTTAGTTATATATTTTTTGTATATGCTTATAGTTTTAAGTGCATCGTTTTTTAAGTAGTTTTTTTAAAACCTGTTTTAAACCGTCTATTTTAAACGATTCGTTTCATTTTCTTAGTGTTTGATGCATTTAAAAGTAAACATTGTTAATGAATCGATCTGCTCATGATGAATCTAAGAAAATTTTGTTGACAAATTCTTGAGATAATACGTAAATTGAAAAGGATATTCTTTAATGCCCATAAAGTTTAAACGCTGAGTGACTCTATTTTCATTAATCAGATTATTAAAAAATTCTTTGTTTCAGTAAAAAATATTATTATATTAATTGCAGATTAATTCTTTCCACTTTAATTTAAAACATAAATTATACGGGTGTTAACAGAAAATTAGAGAGATACATATTACGTTATGACTGAAGGCCTTTATAATATTATGAGTGAATTATATGACTATCAAAATTTGAAGTTTTAAAATATTTTGATGAAGAAGCTATTAAAGTAGGAATTGCATAAAATATTTAATTATTAAAATTTTAACGAACATTAAGATTGGCGAACCGGTTGGTCGACAAATTCTTGAGATATTACATAAATTAAGAAAGATATTTTTTAGTTCCCATAAGGTTTAAATGCTCAGTGACTCTGTTTTCGTTAATCATGTTATTAAAAAAATTAACATTTATTGACGAACACGAACACACTGATATTCACCGTTACTCTGATTAGATATTATAAAATCTGAATAGATAAACATAAACGTGTAAACAGCTGTGCGCCGGTTTCTATGGCAACACAGCTGGAAAGGGAAAAGAAGTTTCCGAAGAAAATTCACGCATGCGCATTGTTCTGATTGTTGTCATGACAACCACTTTCAACAGACGATTTAAATTATTTTTAGGTGAGTTACATGCTTTTGTAAGTAAATTGTATTTATGTTAGTTATATATTTTTTGTATATGCTTATAGTTTTAAGTACATCGTTTTTAAGTAGTTTTTTTTAAACCTGTTTTCAATGATTTAAATTATTTTTAGGTTAGTTGCATGCTTTTGTAATTAAATTGTATTTATGTTAGTTATATATTTTTTTGTATATGCTTATAGTTTTAATTACATCGTTTTTTAAGTAGTTTTTTTAAACCTGTTTTAGACCGATTAGTTTAAACGATTCATTTTATTTTCTTAGTTATTGATGCATTTAAAAGTAAACATTGTTCATTAATCGATCTGTTCATGATGAATCTGCGAAAATTTTGTTGACAAATTCTTGAGATATTACATAAATTAAGAAAGATATTCTTTAGTGCCCATAAAGTTTAAACGCTCAGTGACTCTATTATCAGTAATCATATTATTAAAAAAATGCTTTGTTTCAGTAAAAAATATTATTATATTAATTGCAGATGAATCATTTACACTTTAATTTAAAGCATAAATTCTACGAGGGGTAACAGAAAATTAGAGAGATACATATCACGTTATGACTGAAGGCCTTTATAATATTATGAGTGAATTATATGACTATCAAAATTTGAAGTTTTAAAATATTTTGCTGAAGAATCTATTAAAGTTGGAATTGCATAAAATATTTAATTATTAAAATTTTAACGAACATTAAGATTGGCGAACCGGCTGGTCGCCAAAGGCGGCTAGTTTAAAATAAAAAAAATAGTTATCTATTCTAGAGATAAGGAATTAAATCAATTTTAAAACACATTGTCTGATTTAAGAATGTTTTACTGGATGGTTAATAAACATACATTTCAAATACACATCATAAAAATTTAAATAGCGTTTATAATAAAAATACTAAAATTAGATTTTAATATTAAAAGAATTCGAAGTGTTTTATATAAAGAAAAATATAAGGTAACCAAAATAAATCCAAAAACTTTATATAATTGCAGAAATTTTTTAAAGCCGTTTACCGTAACATAAATTAAAGAGATTTAACTAAAGTTCAGTATAGAAAACATGTGGTAAAATCAAATTTGCATGGAAATTCGTCGCCAATGTTCGACTTATTTTTATTTTTACGCTTTTAAAATTATTTTTGCTTGATTACTTAAAACAGATATTATTAATTTCTTTGTATTAATTTATTAAATTACGTTTAATATTACGAATATTAATTTCTTAAATTACGTTTTGCTCGAGTCACATCTAAATTCTGATACTTGAATGTAAAGGAAATAAATATTATCGTAAATTATAGCAATTAAAAATCTGAGTTAATTATAATGCTTTCTATAACTGAATGTGTTTTAGGTTGTATACAATATTTTTAATAACTTATAAAATTATATAAAATGTAATAATATATGAAATTTTTCTGCATTCTGGGGCTTTTTTTAATTAAAATAAAATATACCACTGAATCAAAGAATTTTAAAGCACTCTATCTCAATGAAAAATGACAGATTTGCTTTAAGAATTAAAAAAATCCCCAGATAACTAATTTCCCCCTTAAATTATTAATAATTATTCAATACTAACATAAAATGATCAAAAATTGTGAGGCCAAATTATATATATATATATATATATATATATATATATATATAGAACCGTGTATATATATATACACGGCTAGCCAGAATATTTTCTAAAATTATTTGCTGTTCTCTGATGATTTCAGTACAACAAATTATCCTGACGAAGATGAAGTCGAAATCAAATTTTGATATTCAAATTTAATGTACTTTATTTACAGAGTAAATATTATAAATGATTTTTTTTTTGCAATATAATTATCTTTTTTAAGTAAAAATTTCATATATTTTTGCATATATTGGATTATAGTTTTGTATTTTCAGTTAAGTTTTTTAAATTTCTTTAATAAAAAAGAGAAGGCTAGGATTTTTATGAACATATTTTATTTTCTTCTAAATAAAAAGTAAAGGAATGTTCAGCAAATTATTTCATCAACATAGAGTCTAGATAAAGTAATGAGTTCCATAAACTAATGCATAATTTGAAAAAAAAAATGATTCAGCTAATTTCTTTAGTTTGCACAAATTAATCTTTTAAATAAAATATATATTCATGATTCATATGCTAATATTGAAATATATAATACAACGCATATTTTATGATTCGCAGAAATTAATACATATAATTTAATATTAACGCTACAAATTTTGGAACAAGACTCCTTTCGCCGCAGATAAGTTGAGAAAATTAGATTAATCTTTAATTGATATTTACATTTTCTACTGCGAAAGAACGTAGGAAGTTTCAAACATCAGATCTTTTTAAAAATGGGGAGCCGCAGGTTATTTCGACATATTTATATTGAAAACAAATAGAAAACTGACACTGAAATAACATTTATTATTAAAAGGATATAATTTGAGCCTACAGTTAAATCAGAAACAACGAAATGTGCTGCAAAGTATTTCGTAATCATGAAATCACGAGACAATAAAGAATCCTTTGTTTTGGATATACAATAGCATAGAGGTTAAATATCATGTATGTCTCCAGTTTCTTCGCATTCCATGGATGAAATCTTGAAAGTACCAATCGACGGCGGTAAATAAACAAAATAAACAAGCTCTGAGCTCTCGCAGTAGAGTTGTTGTGGTTGAACTATTATCCAAGGGATGCAGCCAATCTTCGCGGGTTTTCCCTTGAGTCACTCTCGGCATTTATCTACGGATCGGAAGCAAGGAACTTCTCATGATATGTATTCGCTGTGTGTGGAATAGGATCACTTACAATGTCTTTTCCTCCCATGAGAATACTTCCTATCCCCGTACAGACGCTCTTCAAACTAGACATAATATCTTTCTATTGCTGACTGCTTTTGCGTGCATTTTGCGACTCGCTGTAAGGCATCACCTAATCAAGTGTATTTGTAACAGAAGAGGGTAAGTGGATGATACTTATTTGGAGATGATGAAGGGGCAGTCTGCCTTATTTGTTTGCATTCATTTGCATATGGGTATAAATAATATTAAAAAAACTAATTTCTCTTTTAATCTAGGGCCATTTCACCCTTTTTCTTGACGGAATAAGTAGATTGTTTTTCAGTTGCCTTTTATGTACATTAAGTTTTTACTAATAACTGGTTTCAACATTACTAGCAATTTTCTAATGAGTCATGTAATTATAATTAATATTTTCCAAATGCTTTGGCAAAGAAGTCAAAGGTTATTAATTTATTATCCATTGAAATATTATAAAATAAATTTTTATGTATTATGAATACGAGATTTTGCTTTGGTCAAGGCAAAAAAGAAACTAATGAAGTATGATCAATTTTTCAAACTTATTAAACTAAACACATTTTTATTTTTTATAATTTAACGTTCATGTTTCAATAAGGAAATAGTTCTTAAATAGCTCTCTAAAGAAACAGTTATTTACACTACAATATGTTTTTTTTTTAAATATAGAGAATTTACGAAAGTAGAAATTTTTAAACAAACGATGAACAATATATCCTATTACAAAAAAGTTTTTTAAGTAGAGAATATAAATTGTAAACAAACAGTGAACGATATTTCCTATCATTTAAAATCCTTTAAAGTAAAGAATCTAATTTATGAGGTCACTCTCCCTTTAGTCAAACTGTCACAAAACGGGTACTCAATTCAATGCAACTTAATTAATATATGAAACTGTGCTCTATTAAGCGATTCTGAATACAATCTTAAAGATGAAGAAATCTAACATTCAAAAATAATGTATTTAAAATAAAATGAAACTTTATGAAAAAAATTGCCAGATTTTTTTTTGACTGAACACATTTATCAACAGCGGAGATAAAATAATATGCACTAGTTTTCAATGTATTTCTTTGAAATCGTGTTCAGATATTTTTTTATAATTAATGGTTGCTAGGTTTAATTGGCAGGAAATATATATCATAATACACCATTTATATAATCATCTAAATAATTTTCTTTTGAATTTAAATGTTGGCCAATCATTATATAAAATATAACTTTTTTCCATGGAAGACATTCAAAAAGGAAACTCAGTTTGTTATGAATACAAAAAAGCAAGTTAAAAAGAAAGTTTTTCACATAAGAGATTCCCGTTGAGTCATTTTTCAATAAAAAAAATTTCATAATTACAAATTGAGATAGTTAATCAATATAAGAAAACCTTATATTTTTTCAAAAGCCTTCGTTTTTATCCAATAATAATAATCAATTCTTGTCTTTAATTTTGTGGCACAGACAATTTAAATGGATGTCTTCGGAAAAAAATTACAGTAAAGTAACATGTTCTTTCGAAAAACCATGTATGTCTTTTAAGAAAATCAAGATTTTATCGCTTTTATATATTTCAGTCTAGAGCAGTTTAAGAATCATATACCTATGTTTTATAATATTTTCTATTCAGTAGTGCATTTTCTACATAAACCACTTTTTAACATGTTGTTTATTTAAGTTGTATAATAAGAAAATTAAAACTATATTATTTTAAACATAAACAAAAATATCTGTTTCACAATAAAATAAATAAATATAAGATAAAACGCTTAACTTAATCTGCTCATGTTATACATCCTCTCCAGTTTCCCTTATAGTCTATAAAAAAGATTTCATTATATTCTGAGAAATAATAACTAAAAAAAAATCAAACACTGTTGTCGTCTAGACTTCACAATCTTTCTTTTCACTTAAACTATTATAGTCAACATTTTTGTGCCTATATTGTATATATATATGCTTTAGTCTGAGGCTGATGTTCTTACAGGCTTAAGGTCCAATTTTCAGTGAATGTAATCACTTGTCAAGTCACAACATCATCCTCATCAATCAGGCAGAAGAAAAGAGAAAAACTCCAAAACCACCTATCGCACAATATTTGCGGCTAGCCGAGCCATAGTTGATCATCCGAATCGATTTATTGGAATATAGATCAACTCCGCAAACTAGTGCTCAAAACGATCGCATGCAACAGCAAAAAAAAACTTATGCACAGCTAAAATTGAAATCGCTCTGATGTGACGGAAATTGATTATCTTCAAGGCGATTTTTTGATATATTATCGCGATTATCTACAGCGCGAATTTGTTTAATCGATTGTAATGCATTTATTATCCGCGTGCACATCATAAGCACGTCTACCAAAATTACGGTAGCCCTTGCTCTTTCCAAAACGAGTTGAAGGATAGTGGATATTAAAATATGCATACATGCGATTTTGTTTTTCAGAAGGGTTTATTTTTTGTGTTATTTTCTGAAAGAAATAAGCTGTAATAAATCGTAAATGAAATCACATGTTTAATCAATCTAAGTGAATTATGAAACTAAGCAGCCGAACGTTGTTTTATTTAGTTGAATCAGTGAAGATGAATTCATAAGAAATATAATATTTATTAAATAATTAAAATGAAGCAAAAATTGGCTAATCTGAGATGGGATTGGCATTTGGTAAATTTGGCAATGGGATGTAAATGCTTTAAAAATATATTTATATACATGTTGTGCATGAAATTTTGCACAATAGAATTAATTCAGGAGATCACAGATTTGCATGCAAAAATTTACAGAGCATACTATTTGTATGTTGTCTAATAGTATATTTTTATAGCATGTCTTTTCTTTTTTTCCCTTTTTCAAAAGTTATTTTTTAAAAAAATTGCTCCTTTGAATAACAATTTTTACCACTATAAATTTATTTAGAATCAAGTTTTATTTTATTAAGTGATATTCAGATAATATTATTATTTCGGTTTCAAAAAATCTTAAAATTTCTTAGTTTTGATAAAACAATCTTTTAGGAATAGTTTTAATTTATTTTGCATTACATCTTGCAATGCTAGAATCTTGATTATTGTCTACTAGATTATAAGAACTATTCCCAAAAATTATTTTGGCATTATTTTTATCCAGTCTTATGTTTAAAAAAATAGTATCATTTAATAGTTTTCTTCAATTCAAATAATGTCTCTACAAAATAGTTCAAAAGTGTATTGTGTATGTTTAGAACTATTATTTCAAAGTAATAATTCAATAACTTCTTTTGAATCTTATGTAAGATTTTAAAATAACTTTACAGCATCATTTCGAAGATTCTGTAGATAATATAATTTTCACTTTCACTTTAGTACTGAATACAGTGAAAACAAATACAGCAAAAGAATGTTTTCGAATGTGAGTTAAAGATATTCTAAAACCTTTCCTCCAATGGGGTATTCTTTTTTTTATTTTTATTTTTTATCTGTAAGAGACTTTAGCGAAATTTTTATTATTTTTGGATTTTAAATATTTAATTTTCAATCATTGCGTTTTGTATATTTGAAGTTGAAGAAAGGATAAATTTTGACTTTGCGATAATTTATTTTACCTCTTCTTATTCATTTATCGAAAACATTTCGCCTAAAGTTTACAAATTCAAAGATTTGATAACTGTTATGCGCTGCTTAATTTTATTACAAAATATCTTTCCCTTTATTTCTTGCAATTTCAGATAAAGAATTTGACCAAAGTAAGCATTTTATAGACAGATATGAAGGAATACAAATAAGCGAATATCCATTTCCTTAATTTTAATAGGGGAAGAAAAACACGTCTATCTTCGAATGACCATGAAATTAACATTTTTTTTTCAATTTTTAATTGATATTTTAAAATATTCATTTAAAGATACTCATAGAAGTTCTGACATAAGAAACCTTAACTGTGTTTTTAAGATCATAGCAGACCATATATTTGAAATATCGAGCAGCTGTACAATCCGTAATGGTGGAATGACTAAACATTTTTTTAAAAAAAATGCTTAGAATTATTTATTTACTGTATAATTTTCTAACAGTGATTTGCTTGAAATTGATTATAATATGGTAACACAGAAAAATTATCAAGAATTGTAAAATAAAATGTTAATAACTTCCTAGCCAAATTTTCAACAACACTTTTGTATTGTTGAAAGCATCGTGAGATAAATTTAGATAAATGTCCTCAGTGTAGGAAATAAATGCAATCGTTTTGTAGTTTTGCATGATACTAAGTCGGCCATTTTTGCTCGAAGGGATCTTAGTACGAGTGTTTCCCTCGATTTGGGTTCTCTACTCAAAAAGTATTGGAAGAAAAAAAATCCTGGAATGTGCTTTGAAAAGAATGGAACACTCCTGTCATGATGTCCACATTTTCATGATGTTTATCTTCTTGATTTCCTTCCATTGAATTGTATCAAACACAGAGTTTTCACCGCATCAGTTTTATATTGAGCCTTTGAAAGTTAAGATAACAGATGCCGATTTGATTTTCTTAATAAAAAGAAAATTGGTCAATTACAACTTTCTTTAGAATTTTTACAGTTTACAAAACAAGCATAAATCTAAGATCAAACAGTTTTGTTCTGTATCAGATCTAATCAGATAAAAAATATATATATCATGCCATATACTGATCTTAGTATAATCTTAGTATGCGATGATAATAATGGAGTTATTTCACAATTTTAAATAAAAAAAATCCCTTTTAAATACTTAGTTCTTATTTATATTAGAATTTAAAACAATAACATTTATTTAATTGAAATATTTTTATTAATATATTTTATTTTACTAATAATCTCATTTCTTTCATTGTATAAAACATTTTCCGCTTTGCCACACACACACAGCAGTTACAGATGGGACATGTAAATAAACATATTTTCTGTGTTATAATCCAATATAGTATTAATGAACTTGTTTATATGTCACTTCCTAGTATTAAACTAAAAACAATTAAAATACCTCTTGCTTACAAAAGGCTTAGAATAAAGACAATTTCCGAATTTTCAGTTCAGGCATAGCAAACAATGAGCCCATCATTAGATAGCTATTTTTCACCATCGCTCATTTCTCTTAAAAAATTTCAGTTTTCTCCTGGTGAATAATTTTGTTTGTCTCGATCTCGGGTGATTATTTTTCAATAATAGCACTCTCAGCAGAATTCCGAAAAACAGACCATGAATTGAAGTTCGATTTAACAAAGGGAGTGAAAGTAAAAGCTTTTTTTATATATATGTGTATAAAGGGTGAATTCTCATTGTTTACAAAACAAAACTGATTAAATTTGAAGTGTTTGAAAAATTCTCTTATTTCACAGCCCTTATTATTTTCAAATTCATTTAAAAAAATATAGATATGGATTTGGATTTCTTTGACAATAGACGGTTACAAGAATATAATAATTCTTGAATTCTTATTGGCAGCAAAAAGAAAAAAAAAAGATTTCAAATTTCGTATTAAGAAGTTTTATTCATTTGTTTTATTATATTTATAATTAAAATGCAGAAAAGTTATTAGGATAATAAAAACAGGAACTGAATTTATGAACTGATAAATGATAATAAGGAATTTTACGGTTTTTAAGTAAAGGATAAAAAACCCTTTTTTTAACAACTAGATTTTTACACTCATTATAAGTAGTTATCCGAAACAAATTTCTGAAATTCATTAATTTTATTTCGAAAATTTTCTGTCTCATTTTCCAGTATTGTAAGTATAAATAAATAAAGTTTTCCAGGCAGAATAAATTATGACAATGAGAAATCTCAACAGCCTGAAATCTTCCGATTTAAATACGATTCAAATCAATTTAAGAAAATCAAAATGACGTAAGACATTTTATATACTTATTACGTATTCACAAAGTGCCAAACAATTTTTTAAGGGCTTTAAAATTTATGAATTTAATTTCTTGAATTTTACTATTTTTTCAGAATTAAATTTCCAACTCTTATATATATAATTAACAGTGGATGTGAGTATTATATAGACATTTAATGGTATATTAAAATGATAGAATTTAGTAATATTTTATTATATTCATAAATTTGCAAGAAATAATAAAATAATTTCTAAAATATCCACACCAAGCTGTTATTAACTTTCTTTTTATCTATCTTATAAAAAAAGGAATACCAACAACCATTCTTTTAAATAATCAAACCTTACTTCGCCACTCCTAGGTGCTTATTCAATACCACATAAATACTAACTCAGTGTTTTTCTCTGAAGTCGTATATCTCATCGAATGCTCCAAGGAATACTAAAAAGCATATCTCAGAATAGTACAAAAACTAATTTTTTACCCACAAAGCGCCGGCCAACTGCGCTCAACCCATTAATTACCTATTAGGCAGTGCATGTGCGCAAACCGACGCAGCTATTTATCAGTGCTGAGAATGAAACAAACATTCTATTCTCGTCCTGTCCCAGGAGTGAAAGATCACACCTGAACACGTTTGCGAATCACTAACAACTGAGATAATTACACCTTGCACTGTTCATCGACATGCTGCCGATTTTATCATTGTGCCAGTGAGACCGGAAAAAGCGGGTCCCTCTTTTCTCTAGACTAATGCCTCTTAATGTCGTTGTTCTGGGAGGTGCTTGGAAAACGGCGCCCAATTCATCCTTCGACCCTAATTACCAGGCTGCGAAAACAGCTAGACATCCCCAAACTCTTAGGGGCTGGAAAAGATGGGGGGGGAGGGTTCGATCGGGTGAATGTCGTTAATTATAGGCTTGAATGAGGCGGACACGACTACGAAACTTTCACGTGATATTCTCCTTTCATATAGAAATATCGAAGGGGTTGAAGACCTAGCGTAATTTTTAGAGACACTCAAGTGGAAGTTGTTTGAGAAACTTGTGAGAATGAATCAGATGTAAACAAGCAGTAGAAATGATAATTAAATTGTTTTTCATATGTATATGAAATAGAATCGCGATTACGTTCGTATTTCTCCGATGCTGTAAGTAGAAAATTTTGAACATTTTCTTTTGGCTAGTTTGAAACATTCCTATAGAATCTGTCGTAATGTTAAATGTTAAATTTTAAAATTCTGTCAGAGAATTTTATTGGAATATCAGGGCAATATTCTTATTTTATATGTGTTGAATATGGTAGTGAAATTAAAATCATACATAAAACTATTATTATCATATTGATAAAACTTAAATATATATGTATACATATGGAAAAGTCTAACAAGATTTTTATTTTCCTAAATTTTACACTTAGACATTTACATCCACTTACAAAACTTCGTTAAATAATGTAGGTAATTGTATAAAAATAATTTGGGTTTTGTAAAGAGAGATAATAATAAATTTCACAATATAAATTTTTATACGGCCCTTATAGGAAAACATATCGATGGATAAAATGTTTTTCTTACGCTTATCTATGCAGTACAAAGTTTCACATTTCACAGACAAAATTTTCAGTGAATTATTTATCCTCAAATTTAAATGCAATAATCAGAAATTTAGATGAAACTTTCTTTTCGGAAATTTTAATTTATTTAACATCGAAACTCAGTCATATGATTATTTTCTAACAATGCTGAAGGGAGAGGACGAGACATTACACATGTGATGAAGAAATTGACATTTTGACTTATTTTTTATGCTGCCATTATGCTAATGTACGAAAAGTCCATACGAAGTTCATTCTAAAACGGTCAGTGCAGAAATATTTCAATAACTGGCATCCATACAGCATTCGTAGATTTTTTTATGGTAATTACATGAATAACTGGTGGATAATTACATAATAGGGTCGAAGTCTAGAATTTTATGATTGAGCCCTACCTTATATCAAATCCTTCTTTTCTGAGACCTGTTGGGCATACTAATATTGCTTTAATGGCGATAGAATTATTAATTTTGAAAACTTTTATTTTTGGAACTGTAAAATTCCATTCTTTGTACAAGAGGTTCATCATAGGAGACACTTTTCTATAAATGAATAGAGTGAAATTTTTAGAAAATATTTTGTAAATTCCATTTGTTACGACAGTACGCAGGTTGGTGACCAAAACATCCAGTTAGTTTAATTTGTATTATGCTTGAACTAAGGAATTAATTAATGATAGTCCATGCAAACAATAGTCCATGAATATTAACAATAGTCCATTTATTATCATAATTCCCTATCTTTATAGGTGAATTCAAATGGACTCTAAGTGATAAGTGATAAATTATATTGCATATGAAAAGTTTGTTTAAAAATTGCTTTTTTTGTAGCTGTAAAAAGTGTTCATTTTGGACAAGTTATTAAGAATATTATTTGTTGTATTATATGACCATTTTTTTAAATGGCCATGACCATTTTAATATTTAATGAAATTTTAATATTTAATGAAAGATAATAAATACGTTTTTATTTCTTGATTCTGCCTTTCAAAATCATTTATAATTTGTCTATTATTGCAATGAACACCTCTCTTAAACACGTATCTGAGGAATGGAAAAATAGTCAATACATTTAGCTTTTAATAATCTCAACAAGTTTTACAGATGGAAGAATGAAACTTATATATTTATGAATAAGTGTAAGAAACAAATTTCACTCATTGGTATTTTTTTCGCTACCAGGGCCGAGTAAAAAAATGTAACTTTTGCAATTTTTTACTATCTCTCTTCAGAAAAGCCAAAGTACTTTAAGCAATAGTTAAGGAAATAAGTGCTTTTTCCAATTTTTAGGACATTTTAATTTATATATATATATATATATATAACATTACATCACAAATCATTTTAAAAAGTAAAATATCTCAACCATGCAGTGAAGAAATTTTAAGAATTATAAAAGATTTAAAATATTAATATTCTTTTGGCTTCTATCTATCTCTAAATTGTATATAATTTTTTTCTTTTCTGCCATAAATCGGCAGGACTTTTAGAAATTACAGTGAAAAGGAATATATATATATATATATATATAAAATTCAATTTTCAGTTCAGTTGTCCTTTTATTCAGCAAAATGTGATAGCACCGGTCAATCTCTATTCAAATAATCACACTGAAATTTATCGCTATGATCTTTCACTCTGGTAGCATTAAAAAGTCATCGAAAATTATTCTTTCATATTTTTAAAATTTGTTTTTTACTGCTTAGTTAAATATGGCCAGATCTAAAAGATATATATATATATCCAAATATATAATTTGGATATTTGTTATATATATATATATATATATATATATATATATATATATATATATATATATATATATATATATATATATATATATATATATATATATATATATATATATATATATAACTATTTTGCTTAACTTGGTGAGTTTTGAACTTTGTTTTGGCGGAAGAGAAATTCTCATGACCTCCTCTAAAATATTACCATGTTTGATAAAAATTTGATCCAGCAATTTTCCTTTTATAACTATTTCAAAGTGGAACTTTAATTATAACCACCCTGCACTTTTACATATTTTTTTCAAATAGGCATATAATTTTGAGATAATAATTTATCTGCTTAGGTACAATAAAATAAATTCTCTTAAAATCACACAAGCAAAAAGTAACAATATTCCACAAAACATTTTCTTAAAAAATAGTCAACATCAATTGTAATAAATAATTGCAACTTGCACCAGTTATACTTGCTGATATTATTATTGTCGACTAAGACTCGGAAGACACTATAAATATCATGATTAACTTTATAAGAAACATAACTGGTAACCTGAATTACATTCCATGCCTTTAATAAATATAGAGCAATATGATCAAAAAGATCTTTATTCAGTTAGAGAAAATAGAAGTACATGTTTTTTTAGCTCAATAAAGTTATATTTTCTATTTCAGAAAATTATCATTATCTTGATAAAATTATATAATAAATTTCAAACAGCTGATCAGTTTTTTTTTCCAAATTCTTATTAAAGAAACTTTCCAAACAACACTTAATGACCATTTTTCTTAAAGTAAAATTTTTTTAAATTGAAAAAGAAGCAGTACTTAACATGTGTCCATTTCTGACTCTTTGGAATTGGAAAAATGGAATAACTGATCTATTTTATGAACACAGTATATGTATTATTTTCAGTGACTCATCATTTATCTTGATATAGTAAGACACAATTCCAAAGATGATGCCATTAATATATATATATATATTATTATTATTATTATTTTAGACGATATTAACTACACAGTCTAATCCCATTTCCAGGAATCATTGATATAGAAAA
Source organism: Argiope bruennichi (assembly GCF_947563725.1). Taxonomy (NCBI): domain Eukaryota; kingdom Metazoa; phylum Arthropoda; class Arachnida; order Araneae; family Araneidae; genus Argiope; species Argiope bruennichi. Next base: position 79,379,632 of record NC_079152.1, read on the forward strand.
AATTTTCAATTAATTTGGCATGGTCATTTCCGCTATTCTTCATTTTATTTCCTATTCGTATATCAAAGGCCACGAATTTTTTACTAAAACTCAACAGCGTCATTATTATGAAACTAAAGTTGTTATAAACAAGCGAAATGTATTCGTATTCCAGGACGTTATAAAAATGAATTTGATTATTAAAATATAATATTTAAAATAGATTAATGATAAATAGAATAATGTTTGCTTGAATGTTATGTTTGATAATATTTATATAATATATAAATTGTCTTAATCATTTTCACATTTTCCAAGTAAACTGAAACTTATTTAGATCTGTATTATTCCTCTAAATAATTATTATCTATATAGAGAATCGAACAGGTGAACATCAATACCTTCAAAAAATTACGTATACTTTAATTGATAGCTTGTTATCCTAAACCATAGTAAAAATTTGAATGACTGCCATTAAAATTATATCTCTCTCTAAAATTTGATAGGTGCATGAAAATTAGTAAAAGAAAAAAAATTTAAAGCAATAATACATTTATTGAAGCTTATTTTTCCTGCTGAAGCTAGAAAGAACGAGCGTTTCAATACGCTTTCCTGAATATCTAAGAAGGCGAGCATAAATAACATCAGAAGTATAAGTTCTATGTAGACATCATGTCAAAAGAACTGATACAGCGTACATAAAGCTATTGTGCAAAAATATAAAAAATTTAAACAAAGCAAATATTTCCCATTTAAATGTTTTCAATTGTGTAAACTCTACAAAATTTTTAAATGCAGATAAAAGCACCCTCATTACTTTTAGAACTTGTATATGAAGCTAAAATAAACTTTCTTTCTTATTCTAGTAGCTTTAAGATATTCGTTAACGTTTGTCACAGCCAGATTCTGTTAACTGTGTTGTTCTACTAAAGCTCATCAGAGTCGACTAGCAAATTATGCACTCTGCTTACATATTAGCATGGTGTACTGAATACATTCCCTGGTTCTGCAAGGGGCAAATACAATTTTGAGTATATATGCGTAAATTATAGCTATATATTAGGAAATAACCATTCTACTCATTGTTAATTATAACATATATTTTAAAGAATTCATGAAATATAGGTTTTGAATTTATATATTATGAACAACAGCATATTATGAATTACTTTGTAAAATGTTGAACTAAATCAATAAATTTCTAGCTAATTAAAATTATTTTTATAATTAGATATTTTATGTAGAATATATAGTAGTTAAATTCTGAAATTTTGAAATCACTATTCAGTTTTTTTCCATAAACATATTTTTAGCATCTTTCCCCTGCATATTATTTATATTTTGTCTGTTTCATGGCCAATGTATAATATTTATTTAATGATCATTATTCTGATATTCTTTTTCATAATTTTCATGTAATAATGTATAAAAATTTCAGTCTCTGCATAATAAATTACATTGAATAACTGAACTAAATCCGCTGGCCACTTTTTTTAAAAATCGATCTAAGAGGGGAGCGTTTGTTGGATGTCAACATCGATTCTTTTATGTTGTTATCTCTCTCCACTCGCTTGAACATCAATGCCATTTTTGAAAGATAAGGACGAATTAATTTCATCCATGTCAAACATCCCAGTTTGCGATGTTTAAAATCAAGAGTTTATCACGAGCATTATATGGCTGTTGCAGGGGACTTTTTAAATGATTTTTCAACCAGTCAGGAATTTTTCATAGCCTTATCATTTCAAGTTAAATATAATTATATTAAAACGTCAGAAAAAATAAACGGAAAAACTGAAAGTATTTGAATATTAGTTTAAATTGCAAATTTTCTGTGCAATTTGTTATGAATATGATCAAATATAATGAACATGTAAGACTAAAATTTCTATTCAGTAAAAATACGTTGTTACTGATATTATGTTTTCATTTAATGATGTGAAAAAGGAATCAAACAATATTAGTTCTTATTTTCGACATTTACTGCTATTGAATTTAGTTTAAAATAGGCTAAAATGAGCTTTAAACAACATAAGGACATTTCACTGTTCAAATAAAACACCTTTATCAAGCAATGTAGACTAAAACAATATCGCATATATATATATATATATATATATATATATATATATATATATATATATATATATATATATATATATATATATATATATATATATATATATATATATATATATATATATATATATATATATATATATATGCTTCTAGAGTCATGCAATTAATTACAAAGAATGTAACAGAAATTGAAATAATTTATATTTTCAGAGCTTACATTTAAACAAAAGACTTAAATGAAAAAGAGTGAATATTCTGAAACACACATAATAAATAAAATTATTATCACAATAAATTATGTAAAAGCAGTGTTTAACTCATGTAACAAACTATAATACATAGTTTAAGAAACCGTATGGTGAAATATGTATGCTGTTATTCTAACATGATATCATAAACATGGCGATATAATATAGTTTATTTTTGAATTTATAAGTCCATATTGTTTAGTATAATTTTCAATATTCACAACATAGTTTATGCTTCCTAATATCACAAAATCAAAACTTTTCTGTGATTCAGTTTCTGAATTCTTTAGCAACCACACTCCTCTTTCTGATATTTGAAGCGAGGCTCGTTTGTGGAGATATTTGGTGCTTTATTCATTTAATCAACAAAGCCTTCTGAGGAGATAGTACATTAAACAAAAGTGACTTTTATGGCTTTTAATTATTATGCTTTTGTATACCTAATATTTACTAGTTTTTTTTATTTTTTGTTTTAATTCGCGTTAAAAATTTATATTGAAATCAAAAAGAGGGAAGTGTTTTTTGCCATAATTTGCAGTTCTAATAAATTATTGAAGTTTGGCCAAACACTAATTACTTTTAAAAATCGGGATATTAAGGAATAATTTGTATTTATTGTATTTAAATAGAATTTAATAAACTAAATGAAAATTAATTAAAAATTAGTAAATTTAATTAATAAATATGCTAAAATAAAATACGTTTTACGTGATTTTTATAGTAAAATTTGGGATGGAATTATTTTCAAAAACAAAATTTATGATTATATTTACCTATTTTTTAATTAAGATTAATTAATTTCTAAGTAAATAAATCAATATAACACGTTTTATTAAATTCCAGACTTTTTATAAAGCGAAGCAAATAATCTAAGACAGGATATGCTTATCTGGTTACATGAAACGAAACACATGGAAAAATCGTTATTAAAAAACCATACCATTCTTTTTGTATGCAAAATGCACAATATTGCATAGTAGTTTAAGAAATATTTTACATAGTTGAATTTACATAGTTTTAATAATATGGTTCAAAGTTGTGAAATCAGCGATATAATTCATAAAAATTTAGACAACATTATTCAGCATTCACCTTTTGAATGAAAAATTTTTCCAGTGAATTTGTCGATATAAAATAACTAATAAAATTGATTATTTAGCTAAAAATAATGTGTTTGTTTGAATTTAAAAGTTTACAATGCTTTTAAAACTTTCAGCCCTTCTTAAATATTTTTAGAAGTACAATGCTAGACATTGGTATACTTTGATATACTGTTAAATGTATGCGGTTAATTTTTATAATACTGTTTATTCTCCAGGTGCTTAAAAGATTATTTTTATTTTTATTTTATTTAATAATTTTTAATTATGGTTCACTTTACTATTTATAGCTTATAATTCAGTTTTATAAAATATATGGAATTTTCAATGAATTGTTCTTCTAAAATTATGCACCAACGGGATTATCTCTTAACAGAAAATTAAGTTCTGATAATATTAAATTAGTACATTATCATAAAGATTCTACAAATTTAAAATATTTTAAAGCTCTATTCATGCAGAAATAATGGAAAATTGATTATAAAATCTGCTTTAAACATAAACACATGAAGTTAATTAAAAGCATATAAAGACATATAGCATTTTTAATATTATACGTTAAGCTATATATATATCGACTACGAATTTGGAATATGATATAAAATGAAGAACAAATAATGAATATTTCAGTTTTCAAGCAAACAGCGTCAAAGCCTGAGGAAATATTAATTTATAAATTCCTTAACTATTTGTATTTTCGCATTTGAAATAATTACATTTCATAACTTTATAGTACTTTTAATCTTTAGTCTACATATTTGCAAAAAAATTATTTGTCAGTAATTCCAAGGATACGAAGAGTGCAGTTTCAATGACAGATTAGCAACAAATACTATTAGATAACTGTTGAAGGTATAATTAAAACTAATTTAATTATTAATTAGTAGATAACTGTTAAAGGTATAATTAAAACTAATTTAATTATTAATTAGTAGATAACTGTTAAATGTATAGTTAAAACTAATTTAATTATTAAGTTAATAAATTATTTTGTTTATTTTAAAATATTTTACTCTTTCCTGGGGCAGTTCTGCACTGAAACTCTTCTAATGTTGCAAAAATATGATTAAAAAGTTGTTGGTGAATTATTTTATGATACAAGTATATCTAGTTTTATTCGGTTGATTTTATCATTGTTGTTTGTAGCATAATTTTTTCGATAATTGGTCATTTATGAATATTTTGTTTGTCTTTATAATTATAACTATATGCTTTTGAGATGAAAAAAAAAAAACTATTCTGCTTTCTAAAATTTATTCATTTGATTATTTGTAAATTATAATGCACAAAGATGCTATTTTTGGGGAATTTTTATTTTATTAGTAGCTTTATGCATTAAACATATGTTATTTGAAGTTTGAAATATTCCTCATTCCAAGTTATCAAATACTTGAACTTTATCGTCAAATTTCATTTTCTCTACATTAAATGCTCCTTTTCATATCATTGTATGTATCTGTTCTCAGAAACATTTCATATTGAACGCATCATACAAAGCATTTTCATTATCCTATAAATTTTGGACACTGACTGAGTATGCGATAAATTGCTCCCTCCGGAATATTGTCTATTCTGTCATTTTAATTAAAATGCGATAAAGGATAGAGTAATAGCATTTAGCCTCTTCCCACTCTTTAAAAAGGCATTGTTTAATTTAAAAATATGACTTCAGGGAGTGGTTCAGTTATCCAGCTCATGAGAATTTATTGGCAGACAGAGATTATGGGAGAGACATCAATATTTCTTAAAGTGTGTTAAAGACAGATAAGAAAAAAAAAGAACTAGAAACAATTGAATTATTGATCTGTATTTTAATCAAACATTGTAAGAGACTGGGTTCACCTTGCGAAAGCAGCTTTCAGCAGTTTAATTAAATACTCTTGTTTCGAGAAATTTTCAGCAGTCTGTTAAGAGAGTAATTTTTGAATTTTGAAATCTTCTATTTCCAAATTCCTATCTTGTTGCAGATATAACAATCAACACTGCTTGCTCCTTTTTTCTTCGTTTAAAAATTCTGACATATATATGGAAAATTATTACAGTGACGATATTTTTTTAAAAAAGTCTTAGATATTTAGAAACAAGTCATATTGAGGTTTAATTTTGAAATTTTAACATTGATTGAAATAAAATTATAGATAATTTTATATGGATATAACCATATTTACTTTACTCCCATTTTGGAGCACAAGTAATGAAAATAATCAAATGTATTTATTCTATAAATATAATTCTTCGTGTACTTATATGTGTAGTACATTTCAAATACACGAAAAGCATATAATGTAATTAGTATTGATATACGATTTTTATTTATAAAGGATATTAAAGAAATAATTTCAAATACATTAAATATTGCAGAAAATATTAGCAAAAGAAGAAAAATACTCGTACACTTTAAATTTTACAGTAGTGAAATAGTTTCTAATCTAGATTTTCTTGTCCTATATCTGGATTAGTTAAAGAATGTTAAGAGCAAAATATATGCTGTTTTTTTCTCATTATATGATTTCGGGCTAAAATTAATAGGAAATACTTTAATACCATTCAGTTTCAAAAGCCGTAGTTAGTGAATTTTAGAAAAGGAAGCAGAAAACTCTGGGACTTTCTACAGAATAAGGAAAAGTTGGTCGTTATTTGCCGGTGTCATCAACCAGATACTATTCTCAAGCTTCTTGTAATTTGCCGTTGGTAGCCTTTTAAAAGTCTTATGCAAATCAGTTGCATAAAACTTTACACAAATTACATTGAATTTCGGTTTATAACTTTAGTAACATCTTAGAAATATTCATTGATAATAAGTAAAAAAGAAGCAAATAATTATTTTGATGCATTTCTCGATGTTATTAAGATTCACATGATTCTTATTTACTGGAATCACAAGTGAAAGCGATGCATGATTTACAGATTCAGAAATGTTAATTGGAGTACGAAGAAGAAGAAGGGTTTTTAGATTTCATGAAACGAATCAGTGAATAAAAACAGTGAATTCTAGATGCATTGCCAGTTTTATTGAGTTTATTATAAAGTGGATGAATCTGCAGATCTATTATTGGAAACGATTTATTTAAATTTATTGCCTCAGAAACAAACAGATGCCACACAAGGATTTATGGTTAGTATAAGACGCAAATAAAAAGTGCCAAACAGTTTAATTTTATGGTAACAGAACTGAAGGAACAGTTTAATAAAATTTTATGGTAACAGAGCTGAAGGAACAGTTTAATAAAATATATTACAGTGAAGCTAGATTATATTTTGATGTTTTTTCAGCAACCTCGATGTGACAATTTAAAATGTGCCAAAATGTGACAATTTAAAAACGTGCCAATTAATATGTGAATGATTATTTTTCTAAAAAGATTCTGTTCATTTCAAATATACTTTAATTCAGACACAGTTAAATTTAGATCGAAAATGTTTTTTTCCTGAGACGGATATTAAAGTGATATAATATCTAAAAAATTATTTAAAAAATTGAATTTTTTTGTTGGATCAAATCGTGACAATTGATTTTTTTTAAATGTACCTGTAATATTTTAGACCAGCATCTGTATTTTTGAGTCAATTAGTGGATAATTTTTGATGAATGACAGGAGATTAAACAATGTTGCCTCAAATACTATTCAGATTGTCAGCTAGAAAAGAACCCTATAAAAGTGATTATTATTTTTTCTATTACTCGCAAATGTATATTTAAGAAAATGTAGAAAATGTGACGTAGCAAATGTAGACATGTGATTTTCCTTATAAGAAGGAAAGTTTTTAAAGAGAAAGTTTTGCTTTTGATTGGTCATAATTTTCACATGGTTTTTAAAAGAATGAAAATAAAAGTACTTATATTTTTATATATGTTATTAAAATAAGTTTGTAACAGAAATTTGCATTTTATTAACTCTGAGATACGTATTTATTTTCCTTAAATTTTTCATGTTTAAGATTAGTGAAATATTAATCATTCGTAATTTTTTTCTTTATATATTCATTACACAGAACATACATTATTTCATTATATTTTTTTAATACTTCAAAAGATTTTGCATTTTTTTATTTTAAACAATTTTAAATAAGTTGATTCAAATTTTTTAACAGGTGCAGGTAAATTCAGTGGATTATACATCGTGGTATTATTGAATGAAAACGTTAAATTCATTTTTTATCATGTTGCAATTTTGCTTTTATTCTATTTTTCGAAAGCCCAAGACTTTTTAAAAAATTGAAGTAATTGCCTGAAATTTTTGTGAATGTTCTGAAATATATGCTTTATGAAAACTTGCTGTGGAATTAGCTCTAAGATATGTAGTTATTCTTTAAAATGATTCAAAGTTAAAATTTATGCATTTTTTAAAAGAAATTTTGTGCGTTTCACAAAATAAAATAATTAATAAATTAAATTTAATTAGAACGGGGAAATTTATAATAAAGTTTAAGTAATTTATTAGTAGCTACCTAAAAAAAATTGTATAAATATCTACATATTTAAAACAACACCTAAATATTATTTTTTTAATTTTATAAACAATTAATTTAAAGAATTTTATGGCGGACACATATAGAGTATTATTCTGTAGATAATACAATTAAAATATAAATTCAAACACTAAAATTTAAAAAAATAACTTAGATGTTACATATGGCCTTAAGAACGTAAATTCGAATTTCGTTAATAACGTACTCTTTTTATTGTACTGCAGAGTATTAACGACAATTATTGATACACGAACTTTCAGAGCTTTTTAAAAAATTCCTTTAAAAGGCCTCTGTCTTTTACCTAAATGGAGAAATTCATTCAATAAAACTTTTCCTGAATCAAAAACTTTCTCATTTTTCGTAGAAAGGAAGTGTATTTTTTTAATACTTTAATGCATATTTTGTAACTTTCTCACGTTTAAAGGCTTTTACAAAAGCATTTGTCAAGACAAATCCTTTTATTGGATACATCTATATTTTTATATTGTGATAGCCGATTTAAAGCATTTCAAATGCAACTCTTATACCAGCAACAAATTCTTGCTAATCCGTGATATTCTTGATAATTATCTTTTACATTCTAGTGGTCAAGATAAATCAATATTTACTATTCCTAAACAGAAAAACTATCAAAAGATTTGTCTTTTGAACTATGAAAATTTTTTTTAATAAAAACTTCTGACTAACAATTTGAAATAGCTTCATATATCATAGTAAAAATTCTATAATAAGGAGAATTATATGTCAAAATATAATTTTAAGAGTTCTTTACAAGAAAATGTACAAGCAGAAAAAAAATATTAAGTCTTATTTCTGTGATTAACTCATTAATACATTCTAACTATTTGAAACAGTATATATTTGTGATTTAAGGAAGATTCTAAGAAATTATAATTAATCATTTTGTGATTTCAAAAATTAAAAAAAAATATTACATTTTAAATAATTAATGTAAAAAAGGTAAAAAAGTAGAAAATAATTTTAACCAATAAGTGGTAAAATGCTATCATATTTAAATTTCTTAATTTATACTTCTGCAATATCTCTATATAAAACGTAAAGACGCTTAAAAAATGTGCTATATGCCTCAATTTATAAATTATTAAATATGTAACTGAGATACCGTGGCACAAGAATTGGATTTAACCATGCTATGCAAAATTTGTTCTTAAAAGTTAGAAATAAACTAAATTCAAATAAATCACTTTATGAAATACTAAGCCACAAGTATCAAGCTATGAAAAATGCATTATCTCTTAAGATAATATATTGAGTCCAAAATTTAAAGGAAAAAAATATGATTGAATCCAATCAACATAAGCTACAAATTTTAAATCTTTAGCTCATAGGACACAAATATATGAAAGAAAAAAAAGACAATTTTAAAAACAACGGCAACAACAATAAGAAGACAAAAATCTGGAGTAGCTTTTCTTCCGCTATTCGGAATTTACTGTTTACGAAATATCTATCTGCGAAACTTTCCTTAATTACGATCATACAATAAAGTATTTATACATGTAGATGCTGACAGAAATTATGTTTATAAAAAGATTTGCAATATCCTTTCATGATTGGATCAGGATTAAAATTGTACTTTTCCGTTATAATTATGAATTATCACTTATAAATATACTTACCGAGCAACATAGGAATAAAAGTATTCGTACTAATATAAATCCTTTACATTTATCTCAAACTAAGAGACAACTATTTCCAAATGGTCCGTTGATTTTATAGTATCGGTATCACTTGGTAAAATGCCCACAAGTATTATTTTCAGGGATCTCATTGTAACTAAGTAAATACTCCTGCTTTCGATGCCCAATGTGCTTTCGGAAAACAAATAAGGCTCTATTGACAGAATGAGCCATTCATTAAACGGGAAGGATGGAAATATCGGTTAGTTCTTTAGAGATAAACGCTATTAGAGGCGATCGTAAATCACAATCTCGTTAGTTAGACAAAGTCGACCCGAAATAAACAGAATAATAAATTTAGAGCGTGTAGCTTCATGGGCGAAGGCGGGGGAACCGATAATGAAACTGAAACGACGGAGTGAATAATTGATAGACGAGCGAGTGGATGTTAATTGAATGGAAAAGATAAAACCTCGAAATTATTTTATGCTGCCAATATTTCAACGAGCTGTTTGAACATAGCTCCGATCACCCTATAATTGCGAGTGAGCAGATATGGGGCACCGAACTTTAAATGGATGTGTAATCTCTTCCAAAAATATTTCGCAGGTATTAAAAAGGAGCAAAACTGTGAGAAATATCTATTAAAATTGTTTTTAGAGAGATACTTATAGAGCTGCAACAGTTTTTTTTCAGTTTTAATATATATCGATTAATTGTCTTTATTCTTTATGTCAAGAATAAAGATAGTTGAGAAATAAGCATGATTTTTCTCAGTTATTTTTAAGGATTAAAGAGCAATTTTATATTCACATTGGGAATATAATTGCTAGATTCTTGTTTGCGTCGTAAATTCCACAATTGTTTATTCAATTGTTTGAGTTTTAAAGTGGGTTTATAATATAAATTAAGTATTAACGATAAAAGAAGCATAGAAATGTGCAGTTTTTTAACATTTGTTTTCACATTATACAGCAGAAAATCGCATTATAAGTCAGAAAATGAATCTATATCCATCTCTCTCTCTCTCTCTATATATATATATATATATATATATATATATACACCACACAGTGGTGGCAAAAATTGTGGACACTTTTGAAATTCGTTATGTTTTTTTAACTTTGTAGGCTTATAGAAAATGTTACATTTCACAAAATGCGAATTCTTACGTATCATTTTAGAGAGAATATAATGCTGATTTCAATATAAAAAGTAAAATTCAAATATTTGTAATACAAAAAAAGTTATTCTTACATTAATCTGAATAACAAACACAGTGATAAAGTGGATTGTAATTTCTAACTTTACTGACAAATCACTATTCTTGTTCTGGGAACCAATCAAATGTTAATAACTGCTAGTAGAAGCTAATATCATGTTTAAAGTTGGAACATGTCATTATTGTGCTTTTTCTATAAAAGGAAGACTGCTTTTTTTATATAATCAAATTGCAAGTTAGTAATTTGGTTGAACTTTTTAATATATGGTTGGAATTTTTGTAAATATTTCTGATATTTAGTCAAGAAGCAATGGCATCAAATAAAAAACAAAATGTATTTTGACACCTAGAAAGAGAACAAAAATTATTGTATTACGTAAATGAGGTCTTTCCTATGCTGAAAATGCAAGACAAGTGGGTTGCTCAGTGACTACATTTGGAGTTCGAAAGTTTTGTTTACGATATCAGGAGACAGATTCAATTAAAAACAAAGCAGGAAATGGTTGAAAAAGGTGCACCACATCTTCTGATGACAGAAGAATAAAATGACCATGTCTCCGAGATAGAAGAATGTCATCAGCGACATCAGAAGTCAGTTGAATTATGCTGGCATTTATATCAATTCAAGAACAATCAGGAGAAGATTATTAAGTGTTGGACTAAGAGGTAGAATTCAACGAAAAAGTCCTTATCTCAATTTACAGCAGCTTATAAAAAGATTACAGTAGTCAAAGGAAACGCATTAATTGCACAGATGATCAATGGTTAGAAGTTATACGGAGTGATGAACGAAAAGATATTGTTATTCGGTAGTGATGGTGAAAATATTTAAGACATAGAATAGGCGAAGAGCTACATCCTGACTGCATCCAGGAAACTATGAAGAACTCATTTAGTGTTATGATTTGGCCAAGCATTTCAGCAGACGGTATTGGTCTCCTTCATATTATCGATGGGATATTAAATGCAAGAAAATACATTGACACTATTCTAGAGCCAAAACTTACACCTTCCATCAGTGATCTCTTTCTCAACAACACATGATTTATTTTTCAGCAAGATTCAGCTCCTTGCCACACAGCAAAAATATCGAAGTGTGATTTAGCACAAAGAGCATTGCATTATTATCATGGCCAGGAAACAGTCCTGACCTCAAAATTATTGAGAACTTATGGCTACGATTGAAAACTCTTATACATATGAAGCCTTAATAAAAAAGAATTAATTGAGGCTATAATTGTTTCCTGGCATCATACAATAACGGAGGAAGAGCTGAAATCTCTTCTCAGCTGAATAAAACATCACTCTGAAGCTATAATAAAAAATAAAGGCTACTCTACTAAGTACTAAGTTATTATATATATATATAGTAAAAAATATATGCATTATGAAATTCCAATTAAAAACTATTTCTGAAACAATCTAAATAAATAAAATTATTTCTGAATGAGATTAATAAAGCACAATTGTATTTAGAGAGCGCTAATGCCGCTACTACTAAAACACAGATGAGCATACCCAAATTGGAAAAATAAAAAGGAATGTAAGTTGAATTCATGCCTTTTATCGTAAATACCAACTTAAGTTTTACCCTTAGAAATTTCAATTTTTCATTCTAATCTTAACTCCAAAATTTAAGAAAAATTAATTTTCTTACAATTTCCATGATTGAAAGAGTTTGCATTAACAAAATTTCCTGTATAAAAGCAACGAAAAATCTCATTAAAACCTTAACTACTAATGAATTTCCCAGAAACTTCTGCAATTTAGAAATTTTAATAAAAGAAGGGCTGGTTCGCTTCTTATCTTTTGGCACAAATAAAAATATACTTTGCGTTAAATATTAATAAACTCAATAGACCCTCCAATTATTTATTACTTTAAATGGCGTGGCATTTCTAATCAGGAACAGAATAAGACGCAGGAAACAATAAAGAAGTTGTATTTTTTGTAATTTATAGCTTTATATCTGTAAAAAATGGTGCATCTCTTAGGCCTCAATTTTAGAGGATTTTCGGGTCACGAAGGGTCAATTTGTTGGACAAAGTCAGACTCCTTACAGAAAAAATCCCTTGTTTTGAATCCCTGCTTGAGGGTGATCCTTGGGAAAATCTTCAGGCCGGATTCTTATTTTATTTTTGATTATATTTTTGATTCTATTTTCATTTCTTTTTATTTACACTAATTTGGTTATATATACATACATATATATATATATATATATATATATATATATATATATATATATATATATATATATATATATATATATATATAATTAAACTATTGCGCTTAACATTTAATGAATAAAAAAATATTTTCAAAATTCACTATTAGACGGAACGATAGCACAAATTGTATTTATTTTCATATACTGAAAATGTGAAACATTTTGCTATGTAACGCATGTCTTACAGCATTATTCTTTTGGAAAAAACAAAACAAAAAAAAAACAGATTCTGTAAAAGCATCAGCACATTATAGCTAAGATACAAGAAAAAAACGCTACAAATAAAATTTCTGTACAAGAGGTATAACACCATTAAATGACCTCAAATCTTGGTACATTAGTGATCAATTTTTTTCGGCTTTACCCATAACAGTAGAAATCCGTTGCAGCTGTAAAAGAATTCCACCGTATGAAGCAAATACAAAGAGGTCCGATGTTTCAATGTGTCCTAAAAATGAAGGATGCAAAAATTTGAATCGACTGGGTAATATATCATTTTTCAAGGTAGCGGATAAAAGCAAATCCGGTTCCCAGCATACAAAATGTGGCTACCGAGGTCAGTTAATTCAATATTCATTGCTGCATGATAGAGTGTGTGATTGAGATTGTTAGTTTTTTCCAGAGTTTCGGAAATACCATATTTCCTTGTACGACTAGTTTTACGATTGATTTTACATTCTTGTGACTACAAAATCACATCTATACACTTAATGCAAGAAAGGGACTCAAGAGTCTTGTAAAGCATTTGCACTTCAGTTCCTTGCTAAAATGATGGTAAATACCACTTCACCAATTTAACATTATAGCCTGATGAAACCCAATTTTGCCTCAATAAGCAAGCTAAACTAATTATTGTCGAATTTAAACAGAGGAAAAAACTCACATTTTTAAAGAGCAATCCTTACATTCTGAAAAAGAGACAGTATGATGTGGATTTATGGCTAGATTTATAATTGAAACGAGTTTCTTTTTAAGGAATTACTATATATGGAATTCTTTGAAGGATTCTATAATATTAGAATTTAAGGAGCGCGAATGTTTTCAGGACATCATTTTCATGCAAGATGGGCTCCTACTCACATTTATCATTGTGGTAAAATGTACAGGTGATCAGGCGTCATTTTTCTAATGATCTCCTCGTTAGCTGGATATTACCTCCGGCGACTTTAAGTTGTGGGATTTCCTGAAGGACAACATATATTGCCAATCACTAGTACCTGTGTCAGATCTGGAGACCAGCATTTAACGCCATGTTATGGATATTTCGGCAGACTTGCTTCTGTTAGCTGTGGGAAATCTGAATCTGCGGTTAGAGTACATTGTTGAACATAAAAGGGGACATAATGAGCAGTTTTTATAATGCTTTTTGATATCATTTAATTTTTAAAAAGCATTTATGTCTATTATAGGGCCATCTGTCGGTGGAATTTTGCACTAAGCTCTTGCATTTAAAAGCATCAAGTGTATCATTTTAGTTACATTTTGTTCATATTTTATCGCATTTGGACTAATATAACGCATTCTAGAGCCCTATGATATAGAAAAAATAATTTTTGCTAACCTCATATACAAAATTGATTTTTTTTTTTTTTTTTTTTTTTTTTTATGGGAGGGGAGGATTTTTAATGCCACAACCTCTGTCGGTTTTGAACAGAATTTAAACTTTATTTATCATAATTACCGAATATAATAGAACAAAATATTTTTACTCTCTATTTTTTAATTATTTTATGAAATTTATATTAAATGTAATTTGTGACAATTGATCCATTGACAGGAACAAAGAATCTGTTTCAATATTTATTCTCATGGAGATATTCTCATTTTTTTATGTTAAATTAAAATTTAGAACATAATTATTTTGTGTAAATTAAAGTTTGGCATTCTTTATTGTATTATTATATACTTTAACAAAATAATGCTTTTTTAAAAATAAATTTGTGTCTAAGTTATTCTTTATAAAAGGATGCGATTAAGTTGCAAATCTTTTATCTTGCCAAATACTAATTATGAAACTTTTGTCCTTTTCTTTATTTTTATATTACCTAGAATCCATGCATTTTTATCCTATTATTCATTATTGTTATATAAAAAAGATTCAAAATCTAAATATTGGATTTTAAATTTTAAGAAATATATGGTTTAAATCAAGTTTATGGCTAAATATCATGGCTCCAACGATGCGAATTATTAAATCTGAAAAGAAAAAAAATTACAAAAATATTAACGCAACTAAAAATATGTTCAAATCATATTAAAACATGCATTACGATGTAATGCATGTTACATCGTGATTTTCTTCACTTGGGTATTCAGCTTAAATTAATTTTGAACTTTACCCGAAATGTAAAATAATTCTGGATGCAGTCTAGTCGAATGATTCGGTAATTACCGCTTAAACTTCCAAACTTATCATTTTGGATGAATGCATGATGTAAACAAAAGGACCTTGAATCTTCTGATCGAAATATTCGTGATTTCCGAAATGATGGCAGAATAATGGGAAGGGTTGTTGTCCTATTATCAGGAGAATTCTGTCAAACTCTCTACTTGTCATTTTAAGGACAACACCAGCAGACGAACTTAAATGCGTGCTTAAAAGCCTCTGAACTTTGGCACAATTCCAATGATAAAACTTGAGATTAACTCTAAAGTGTGCTTATGCAATAAAAACCATTTTTATATCTCGATAAACAGAAAATCAACTTGGATGATGGAAAATTGATCTGAGTAAAGCATACAAATTTAATTTTTACTCTATTTGATTTTTGTGCATCAGTTACTTCTGTAAAAGAATTAATGCGAAATGTTTTTCCAAACAATTAAACATCCACAGCTTTGTAGATACTCAATTTTAGTGCTTAAAAATGAAAATTATAATAAAAATCAGACCATCCTTAAAGAATTGTCAGGAAACACCGTTACATTTAAATTTGTTGATAACACAATGGATGAATAGCTGTTTACAATTCTACAGAATTTCATTGAATGGTCATTGAACTATTGGAATCCTTTTAGAATAATATTACATATACTAAATCTAAAAGACGATTGACCCATCAAGATGCACAGGCATTTAGATAGATATAAATTCATATTGAAAACAAAGATTATACATCAAAAAACATATATCCAAAGTAATTTATTTAATTATTTGCTGGTAAAGTATAGGAGATAGCTTTTGAGATCGATCTTTAGACGGGAGATAGATCTTTAGAATAGTTATTAATTAGGAATTTTTGATTATAATCGACAATTCTTAAACTAACAGAAGAGATGAAAAAAAATTCCGAGAAGAGTATGATGCGGAAATACATTTTTTTTTTCGTTTTTCTTTCATATATGTAGATTGGACAAATTCTAGAGGAACCGATGTTACAGCAGTTATTTAATAAAAACTTATGAATTATTTCTGTCATCAAAATTCTTTTGTTTTAAACTATTATAAAGTTTAAAGTGACGAAGATTGAATTCGTAGAAGGGGTCCGAGCACTCGTGATATCCAATATCTTTTCCAAATTATAATACTCTATTATATACTCTATTTTATTCCTCTATTTTATTAGAATTATCAGAGAGTATGCGAGATAATTTTAAAAAGACCACTGTCGTAGTCTTGAATTTAACTTTGATTACTAATGCCTTCACCATAATAAATTGTCTTTTTTATTCCTGTAAAGAGTCAACGCACACGCTAATTTTTATTAAGATTTATGTTGTATTAAAATGTGGTATTTTTACAATTTTAAAATTGCTGAATTCTGTAGTCTTCTTTACAAAGAATTATTTCATATCAAATATATAGAATCGCTTTCTCATACATATTACTTGGACTATTACTTTACAGTAGCATTTTTAGAGGATTGTTTGTTAAATTATAGTAGATGATTAACTTGTTAAAAATTTAAATTCGTAGAAATTAATAGTATATACCAAATGAGTGTTTTTTCACTTCCATAATTGTTAAAAGGACAATCTTAGACATTTGAAAACCCTCTTAAATGATCTGAGAGGGATTTTTTTAGCATAAGTAAGAGTATATTTGAACAATTAGACCTGATATTTTTTTTGGTGTTTCGTTCCCCTTATCTGCTTTGTTCATCTTCATTCTATTTTTAAATGAAATTATGAATATTTCTAAAAATGCACACATTCTGTCAACATTGATTTTGGTGGAAATAACAAGTGAAATTGAATATAACATTGAACAAGTGAAAATCAATTTTATTTCCAAATTTTTACTGCAGTGCAGAGCACAAGAAAACATTTTTAGACTATAAATATGTCTAAAAGAAAATGTCTGAAATATAATTAATTATTTTGCCCCGAATCTAATCCTGAATCATAAAAACCCCTAAATTCACGTAATAGTATTAGTAAAAATTGACAAACTAGAATAGATTAATCCTCAATCGATTTCTCTCAATATAATGCATATTTTAATAAATTACAATAACTGTTCTTTAAATGTGATAGAGTTTGTAATTTATACTTCACTTAGCAATATATATATCACGCAGTTTGTAACAGGTAGTCACATCATCTTGTCTGCCACATATTTGATAAATATTTAAGGAAGTTAAGACATTTTATGTACAATTCTAATAACAGATTAACATAAAATCTCAGAGCATTTAATGATCTAGCGATAGAAGTTCGTCTAATATAAATTATAAATGAGCAATTATGATGTTTTAGAAAAATGCAAAATAAAAAGCTATGAAATTTTCACTTAAAGAAAAAATTCTTTTTTCATCAGTCAAAAATATAGTTCTGAATATCGTCACTTGGACTTTTAATCTGGTGTCTTTTATACTTATTACTCACAAACAGCCTTTGGCGAAAGATGATTCGATGGAAATATTAATTGTATTTAATTTTAATATAATCATTTAGACAAAACTTCATATTTCCTCAAACTATTAAATATAAAAGAGACGTGTGCTTTTAATAGTCTTCTGTTCTTTTTGTTCTTTGCGTGCATGAATTCAGAAAGGCCTGTCCCATGATAAACCCAATTGTCAAGTTCAATTCTCTTAGAACTTTCTAGGTGTTATAATTCATTTTTTAATTTGTTTTATTACCGACACAATATTAAATAAGAACCTTTTTCTTTAGTTTCCAACAATGGAAGAAAATAGCAGAATAAAATATTCGATGAAATAATGAAAACGCGTCGAATTTCAAGCAACAATAGAATCTTTTGTTAGAAATTAGGAATTTTTTTTAAATGATTAGTCGAGATTTAATGAATGCAACGTGAATATACTGGATCATGTGTCGACAAAATTTATCAAAAATTGGCCGTACTTTGCCACGCGTTACTATGGCTCAATCCGGTTAAACAGAAAAAAAAAAAAAAAAAAGGATATCTCTCTTTTTTTTCCCCCCTAATATTTTTTCTAAAAAGATCTCTCCTTTTTTGCGCACGTTTCTAATATTTTAATCTCATAATACTTGTGAGATTAAAATATTAGAAATATTGGGCTTTGTTCCATTTTCAGTGTAGATATAAAGATTATCTGATTTATCGGCTCTAGCACAAGCATCATACAATTGTCCATATGAGAAGCAATTTATGTTTAGATCTAAAAATACTTGCCTCGTTACCTTATTTGTATTGATGATTATAGTTCATGCCTTAGACTCGTGAAATACGCCCACTTTCTTCATCTTGTTTCTGATTGGTTCTCATTACAATCACATAAAATCTTCGTGCAACCTAATACGGATTTCTAGAAAGCTATGTTTTGATCCTGGAATCCACAAACTGGTCTTACATTTTGATTGGTTCTTCCTTATTCATTTCATAGCTTTACATGCTTTGTTACATTATTCTTTCCCGCCGTTGTTAGGTGCGGAAATGAAGACACTTAGTATATCTTGTGTTGCTTTTATGGTCAACAGATGGCGCTGCTGCTTTATTTATTTATTTTAAAAAAAGAATGTTTTTATCTATCACAGGTCTGACTTCTCTGTAATAAGTATATAAAATTCCGCACATAATCGAATATATCACTGTGTCAAAATTTCAGTCGGTGAAGAATTTTTGAAAATTATCGATTTTGAGAAAACGAACATTTACATTTTTATTTGTATAGATAGAATCACCATTTAGCTATTTACTTTATTTCAAACTGCATTTTTTTTATTTTAAGTGAATACTTATAAATGAATGATTATAAACTAAATATGAATGGTAAATAATTCGGTTTGATTTCTTACGGAATAAGAATGAAAATGCCTTTTAAGAAACTAGGCCATAACGGGTAGTTGAGAGTATATCCATTGAATGTTTTTATGAATGATTGTATGTTTTTTCTGAAAGAATCAAATGTTTTCAGAAAACTTAAAGTTACATAGTTTTCCCAGCTATTCACTCCCACAATAGAATCCATGATAATAGAAACAATTTCTCATGAGAAACAAAGGGTATATTCCAGACAACAGTAAAAAATCTGAAATTTTTCTGACCTTTAAGTTCAGATAGGCACCATATGTTGCAGACGGTATATCGATGTATATCATATATCAACTTTATTATGACAGCAAACACACAAAATGGTGTTTCTGTTACAAAAAAGAATTTCGAAAGTATCTTTTGCAATTATTTGTCTTTAAATAAATGCATATTAATATGTGCATATCTGTCTAAACAGATGCATGTCTAAGATGCACGGTATAATGACATACTAATATTTTATAAATATTCAAAACATTAGATAATTATATTAAAGTGAAGTTTAATATCGAAAAACTGACTCACGTAAAAGAAGTTAAAGCAAAATAAAACTATATAATTAATCGAATTATTATATAATTAATCTATTATAGGAAAAGAAAACACTTTCATATATTACATCCATTTAGAATGTTTCTTGAAATTCTAAATTTTATATTATTTGGCATCTTTATTTAAAAAATATTTTTAAACATTATGTTCATAAGTGCATTATTAGAATATTTTTAGGTATATTTCCCTCCTATATAGACAGAAAATCTATTGTAAAATATTCTTTCTTTCCATACTGAAAATAAACCCCAATTTGCCTCAGCTTTGTATTTCAACCGTAAAATGTAAATTAATTTATAATATATATCTCCATTTCGTTAGTCATTTAATAAACGACAGGTAATATCTGACTCATCATCTGAATCCCCTTTGCACTCAAATCTTATTAACTTGAGGATGACGGTAACATTAATATTTTTCATTGTTACCCGAAATTCAGAACAGTATATTTAATTAGAGATCTTACTGACGGATATTTCAAAGCTCCCTCTCAGGGGAAATATCTTCATCAGTCCGGTGCATCCACAAACATTACCAATTAATTGATCCCTCACGACATTCTGCAATGACGTCTCATTCTGAGAATAAAATGACAATGAGAGATTTTCCTAGGACATCATGCATTAACAGAAGCTAGGTTATTGAAGCTAAGAAAAATAACTTAATGAATACTTTTGTTATTATTCATTAATTTAGACTAAATTAATTATGCATGTATATGAGGAAAATTCATTTATATTGGTATATTAGATTAGTACAGTACAATTACTTGTTATTAGTTCCATTATTAATTCATATATATATATTATGATAGCATATATATATACAAATACTGTATCAAATGATTTTTTTTTATTTACATGATCGTTTATAATACCACGAAAGTCTATTATAAAGAGCAATTTTATTTTATTATCATTTCGTATTATATATTCAAATATGGTATAGCCTTCTTAATTTCACGTAAGAAAATAGATTCGATTGAAAGGTGAGAGATTTTGATTGAAAAATAAAATAATTTCTGGATTTCAAGGATAAGAATTGTATAATCCCTTGTATACCAATATTGTAGATGATATAGTTAATACTCATCTAAAATAATATGCAAGTAATAAATGTAATATACATATTAAGTGATTGTAATGGGACAGTGAACATAAAACACTGAAACACTGATGCAATGTATTATATAAAGAGGTGGCCAAAATTGTTAACACTTTTGAAAATTTTTATGTTTTCTAAATTGGTATGTTTATAAAAACTGTTACGTTTCACAAAATGCAAATTCTTACATATCATTTGAAAGATAATTAAATGCTGATGTCAATACAAAAAAACAAAATTCAAGTATTTGCACATAGCTAAAAAGTTAAACAGCAATAATTATCGAGACACATTAAATAATGATGAAGGATTGAGATCTATTTTTCCAGATATATTAGATACTTTTACTTTTTTTTTACAATTTTACATCGATCTTTCATTGAGCTCATGAAATTTTTAAGCTCTTCCTTCATTATTATATGATGCCAGAAAACAATTATAGCTACAAATAGTTCTTTTATTTGATGGGCGCCTCATTCTTAAGAGTGTATTCAAACGATGCCACGGTTCTCAATAGGATTTAGGTCTGGATTACTTCCTGGCCAATTCACTGCTGCTTGAACAAAAACCATACTTTCGATATTTTTGCTGTGTGATAAGTAGAAGAATCCTGCTGGAAAATGAATGGGGCATTATTGGGAAAGAGATTCCTGATGGAAGGTAAAAGTTTGGCTTTATAATATTGTCAATGTATTTTCTTCCATTCACTGTCCCATAGATTACATGAAGGGCTGCTATCATGTATGGCGGCAATACCATCTGCTGACATGCATGACCAAATCATAACATTAACCGCGTTCTACACAATTGGTAGAATGCAGTCAAGACATATATCTTCCTCTATTCTATGTCTTACATATTTCCGCTTATTATTAATGGTTAATAATATCTTAGTTTCATTACTCCATATAATTTGTGACCACTGATCATATGTTCAATTAATGTGCCCCTTCGACTACTGTAGTTCTTTTTTATGCTGTTGTAAATAAAGAAAAGGCATTTTTTAGTTGAATTCTACCTCTTAATCCAACATCTGATAATTTACTTTTGATTTTCTCGAACTGCCAGAAACACCAACATCATTCAATTCACTTCTGATAGTCGCTGTTGACATTCTTCTATTTTACAGACATAGTCATTTTATACTTCTGACATCAACAGATGTAATGCACTTTTTCCGGCCTTTTCATTCTTTACTTTAAAACAATTTGTCTCTTAATATCGAAACAAAATTCCAGATGTAGTCACTAAACTACCCACCTGTCTTGCAATTTCAGCATATGATAGACCGCATTCTTGTAACCCAATAATATTATTTCTCTTTCTAGGAGTCCAATCTACCTTTATATTTGATTTCATTGCTTCCTGATTAAATATTAAAAATCCTTATAAAATTTTTTACGAAGTATTAAAAAAATTAACGAAAATTCCTACTTGTAATTTGTTACATAAAAACAAACTTCCTTCCACAGAAGAAAGCACAATAATGATTTTTTACTACTTTAAACATGATGTCATCTTCTGTTGGAAGCTACTAATATTTGATTGATTCCAAAAACAAGAACAGTGATTGGCAGGAAAATTAGAAATTACAATCCACTTCATCACTCTGCTCATTTTTAGATTAAAGTAAGTATAACATTTTTGTATTGCAAATATCTGAATTTTTTGTTTTAAAATGAGTATTAAATTCATCACTGAGCACGTTTTCCAGATTAAAGTAAGTATAAAATTTTTGTATTAAAAATATTTGAATTTTTGGGTTTAAAATCAGTATAAATTCTCTTTAAAATGATATATAAGAGTTTGCATTTTGTGAAACTAAAATTTTCTATTTAGCATCCTAAGTTAGAAAAACAAAGAAATATATATATATATATATATATATATATATATATATATATATATATATATATATATATATATATATATATATATATATATATATACATACAGGGTGTCTCAAAAATCTTGACCGCGGCTTTTATTCCTTAAATATTGATTATAGACTTATACTGTAACTTACAAACTTGCATAAAAAAAGGTATAAAATGTTATGAAATCGATTAAAATTTTCAAAAACTTCAAAAGGATTAAGCTTCAAAAAATACAAAAAAAAAAAAAATTATGTGGACACCGTACAAAAAAACTCCCAGTGAGTAAAATGTGCCCCATCCTCTAATAAGGTCATGTACAAAATTTCAGCAATTTATCACAAGTCTCAAATATATGAAACTACATAAATGCTGATTTAAACCATTTTTCGATGCCTGGATATGAGTTCGCAAAGAGAAAAAATCATATCTGATGTGAGTGTTTTAGGGGTCGTACATAAATTAACAAAGAAATGATTAAATAAATAAATAATAATTTTGCTATTTATTGGTTAAAAAGTATTAAAAAATTGTAGAACTAATAACTTAAAGAAAAGATTACTTAAGTTTTTTTTTTTTTGCAAGTTCATTGACTGTGCTGTTTTTAAGATATTAAAATAGCATAGATATTAAAATTTGTACTTAAAACTAAAGATATGAAGCATATTTTATTTCCTTCCTTAATCCTTTTTATTATACACTGAAGCTGTAAACATTTGCATTTTAATTTGGGATCGACCCTTCACTAACTTTGTTTTAACATATTTTTGAGAGTTTTCATGATAAATTCTGAAATTTTCTACATGACCTTATTAAAGTATGGGGCACATTTTACTCTATTTGAATTTTCTTGTACGGGGTTCGTATAAAAATGTAATTTTGTATTTTTTTTTTAGTTTATTCGCCTGTAAATTTTAACAGATTTCATAATATTTTGCACCTTTTTTTACACAACTTTGTAATTTAGAGTATATGTTTATGATCAATATTTAAATAATAAAAGCCGCGGTCAAGGTTTTTGAGACACCCGATATATATATATATATATATATATATATATATATATATATATATATATATATATATATATTTACGAATCTGTAGCTTCCCAGCACAATTAGTTCCATCTACGGAAAGATAGTTTTTCGTACAACTTTATTGAATGCTGAATAAATGACCTTCTGTTGTGGCGACGAATTTGGGAATTTGGTGACACAATGGATTATACTTAAATCTTCAGGAATTTTCTCGATAGAACCAAAAGAAGGCAATTGATGCTGGCGATGGAAGCTATAAAAGGATGGAAGATCGAATTGGTGTCAGTGTGAGTCGGCAGTCCATCCAGCGAAATGCAAGCGTTGAGTGGAGTGAATTGGCAACTGAGCCATGCGCTGTCGGAGACCAGCATAGAAGCAGCATCGAGTCGTGTGCTGAGTAGCCAGTCGTATATTAGTGAGTCGGCAAACTGATTACAGTTAAAGAGAATAGGCAATGGAGAATAGCAGACATTTAGAGGGACCATAAGGAATAAGTGAAATCTCTCTTCCTGTTGAGTTTTGTCTGACTGCTTTGTGTGCTGTTTTGATTGCTTACTAAAGATTACTACTAGTGGGCTGCTGTTTGTTGTAACTGCTGTTGTATCCTGCATGTGTACGTCTCAACTGCTTTGGTCGTCTGCATATCTGTGTCTTCGTATTCATAAATACTTTTATTTGTTATTAATGCCTGTTGACAATTTCACCATATCCATCAAAGCGAACCCGATGGTTTTACAGAATTTTGTGGAGTCTTTTTAGTGGCGATATATATTCATGTATGGGTAAAAGGGATGAATAGAAATGCTAAATTATGAAGAAAATCAAATTATATGCATTTATTACATTACAAAACAAACTGTTTTTCTACTAAGTACCTTCATTTTAGCGTTATAAGAATGTTTACAGAAGAGATTATTTATAGGTTGTTTTCGTATCTTTCTACAGTTTCAATTTAAAAATATGTATTAATAAACAATCTAAACGATTGCATTTTGTCAGAATCGCGAAATTTATCTTCACATAATTGACTGAAAGTGAATAGTTGTTTCATAAAAAAATATCTTATCACAGAATACTGTGGATTACTGGCAAGAAAATTGTAATAGGAATTCAAGAAATAATTAATTATTCGAATATTTTATTTATTAATGACAGAAGCAGTGACATTTTACCAATGAGCTAAAAATTTGCCAATATGGATTTTCTGCCTACAAATGGTAACACTTTATTTGACTAATGTAAAAAGCTAGAAGTTCTTTAGTTACCACTATTAGCAGTATATTTATGAGTAGTTGAACTTTACTGTTAACAAAAAGAGTTTACATATATGGAAAAAAATAGTTTTAGTCACCCATCTGATACAATATTATTGTATTCCGCAATAATTTGCAATGTTTTTTTGTACTTAGATAGAAATCAGAAATTTATCTAAGTCAAAAAGAATAAGGCAAAAAACTACTACTGAGGAATTACGGAAAAAGCGAATGCCTCAAACCATCAGTATCATATTAGCTGACTAAATTGTGGGGAAGAATGGTTTTATATATTAATCTCTTGGCTGCCTAGTTTTCTCTGCTATCTAATTAGATGATATTTTCTGCTTTTTACTAAGGCACTGTTTTATCGATTCATTTAAGAGATCATGGAGCACGTAATGAAATGAATTCCGTGTCATTTTTTTACAGAATTATAATACTTATAAATATTTTAGCAAAGTATTACTATATCATCACTCGAGATATGTTATGGTAGAAAGTTTTTATAAAAAAAAAAAAAATGAAAAATGAAAAGGCTCAGTATGATTCTAGAATATGTAAAGAAAAAATAATTCTTAGAAAGACATTTGACATAAAAAAAAACAAGCTCAAATAGTATATCCTTGCGTTTTCTCATTTAAAGTTAATTCCTACTACTAAATCTACTCAAAATGAAAGAAGACTCGCATGAATTCTAGACAAGGAGGTGTGGTCCTAAATACTAAACTATTCGACAATGTATAATAATCATAAATAAAACATGAAATTTAATGATTGATGACTAGCTAGATGAAAAGCATTGTAAGAAATTCAAGAAGAATGTAAAGCTGCTATGGCCTATTGGTAGATTTTCAGTTAGCAGACCGAAGAATTACTGGCCTGCAAAGCTATTCTGCCAAATATCGATCTTTCGCAAGTATCTCGTGGGCGCTAAATTCTTTATGCTCAAATATTTTAAAGCTGATGTCGTGCGAAAATTCCAAAAGGAATTTGGATTCAATTACATTAACTGATTACTATTTGAAATTATAAAGTTCTTCCTGAAATAACATTCAAAAGGAGATATTAGCATAACGAATCAAAACACCAGCTAATAAAAAAGATAAGAAATTGTATCATAGTTCAGACTCTGTAAACAAATATATTACAAGCATTGTCATAGAATCTTTAAAGAATAAGTTTCGCTAATTCTAGAGATTAAATAAGCAAAGTTATAAAAGCTTTGCTGCAATTAAAAAAAGTTAAGGGATTTGAAATATTACCTTTGAAAATGAATCCTTTCTGAGAAAATCATCAACAAAAGGGATTAAAAATTGTTAAGCCTTTAAACACCCACCACCACCTACAAAAATGCTTTGAATGAGTAGCAAATTTTCGATTTTTGATTTTTAGATATTAACGCTTTTTCCCTTGGGAAATCTGAGTTGAATTTCATGGAGCTAAGTAGATTTGGAGAATGAGCTCAGCGAGGAGAATTATCATTGAGTTTATCCCTTATTTCCTCCAGGCTTACTTAATCTTATTTAACTATAATAATTAAAAAAATGCATTTTTTATAAGTACGAAATCTTTAGTAATAGCAGTTTTGTTATTTTAAATTATGTAAATCAATTTTATTGTAATTTAGACCATTAATAGATTACTCTACTGCGATTTATTTGATTTTTACCCTTTTTTTAATACTTATTCATAATTAGAATCAACATTAAATATTTTTATAATCATTTTTCTTTCAGCAATAATTTATTTGAATTATCCACGTGTGATGATTGTCTAAAATAAGAAAGAAACATATTATGATGTGGAGTATGTTGCAGTATTTTGCGAAATGTATTTAAATATATCTTATTTTTATATATATACATCACAAATTATCCAGTAACAAATATTGACTAACAAGTTTAATTTCATTTTTTAAAACATAATTACAAGTTAACATGATGTGCTATATTATATCGTGGATAATTTCATTTAATTTTTATCCACTGTAATTATATCTAATTAAATAATTATTTGTAATTTTTGAGATCGGGACTGTATTACCGATATTTCAAATATAAATGTATACATGGGATCGGGTCTCATGGGTGTACAGGAACCAATTCAAAAAATGTTGATCAAAACTTTATTTATGGTTTATAAATATTTGAAGAAAGCGAATATTTTCGTTTCTATTTTCTTATGTGTATAAAAATTGTTAAAAGCTTTCCATTCTTTTTATTAAATTGATGATTGAAACAAAGTTAAAAAATTCTATTGTCAAAAGTGTTCAGTTTTTTCTCTTAGAACAATTTTACTAGTAGCACTTTTCCTTACAATTTATGTTAGGTATATAGAAAAGTAAATAATGCTCGTGTAGACTCCGCCTTCTTTTGATCCAAAGCACTATGATTATAGTTAAGATCAGTAATGTAACTGACGTTTCACATTTCAAGTATACAAATAAATACCATTGCACTGTCGCAAATTTTTTTGTGAATTTCGATACTTAGTCTTTTTTTTATTTAATAAATGGAAAGTGCATCATTTGAATTATCTCTATTTGAAATTTTATCTCACTTGGATCTAAAGAACGTATTTTAGAATTCTCTGAGATGGAAAACTCATTTCGTGCTAACCTTGTACAAGAAAAAGACTACAAGTAATGACAAAGGTAACTTATTTCAGCATTTAACTTTTAATTAAAGATGTTTAAATTTAGTAATTACTTAGTTGAAATTTATTTGACAAAACACATCAATTTCAATTAAACATTTAATCATTATTTTTGATAAAAATTGAATTATTTTACCTTTTTTAAATTTAATGACTTTAAAAAAAATTCCGTAATATCGAAATGTATTCTCTGTAATATAAAAGAAATATTATTGTAATATCTCCAAAGCTATAGTGAACAAATCTTGTGCACTTGATATAACAAGTAGATAATTTTCATGAAGAAAAATGTTTAGAAAATCAATAATGTGAAAAATAATTTTACATATTTAGAATACTTTCACTTCATTTGAGTTATTATGTTAGATAAAAAAGCACGATTCTTTTTCATTTATTCTTCAATCAGAAATCTTTATCATACCTCGATTACGGTTATTGAATATCATTAAAAAATTCTTATCTAAGAAAGTTAAGCGAAGCCTAAGTTTTCTAATCTCATATTCTAAACTATCTTTATGAATTTTTAAAAATGAAAGCAAACATTTCTTATCTGCATGACATAATTCCATTCAAAACTGTTTATTTACCTTTAGTGAAATATAATATTAGAATGCTGCATTTCCATCGAATTATTCATTGAATAACGTGAAATGAATCCGGAATTTAATGGAGAATTGTGGCTTGGGATATCTTTGAATCCATTTATAATGGTTTCAATGATACCATTTAATGCTCTACTGCCGAAAGGTAAGCATCATTTCACTTCATTTAGTAATATTTTGGATAATGTTGTTTATGTAATAATTGAATAATAAAGGGATACGTGGTTGGGATTAGAGACTTTTAAGAATGAAAGTCGATACACATAAAAAGAAAATTGTTGTAATGATGCTTCCATTATTTTTGGAATGAATTGAATGCTTTTATCGCCCAATGAAAATTGATAAAATCGTGTCGCATATACGAAAGAAACAGTAGAACTTAATTTATGAAATACCACAAGGTAAATTATTTGACGCTTTGACATTCAAACAATGCATATTTATTAAAATAGAATTATTGAAGTAATTTAATGCATAGGCTTTCAACTGATGTTGGGATGACTATTAATAGGCATCCAAGAAATTTTATTTTTGTGTTTTGTCTCCACACGCAACAAAAGACATATTTTTTAAAAGAAAGCGTCCAAATCAATACAATTTTTTTTAATAGTTGGATTATCATTTTTCTGTTAGGAGGATGTGATGTCAAAAAATACTCTAACAATTGTTAATGTCTAATTTAATTTATAGGTTTTTAAATGTCCTTATTTTTAAAGTCGGTCACATTGATACATGATATTACTATATTAAGATACCATTACTGCGTGTTTCAAAAATGTTGTCTATTTTTATTGTAATAAATAATACTTTTTTTTCTAAAATTAATTGGACTTCTATGATTTATCAAATCTAATTAACATGTTAAGATTGGCAACTATTATATTATTACGAAGAAATTGAGAGAACATATTTTCCGAATATTGCTATTTAAAAGCATGAAATGTTTTAGAGAACTAAGTTTTTGCGGGTTTCTATTCATAACGCTTGATAAAGCAACTAGGGAATTCGTTTCTGAATTGAATCTATTAGGATTTAAAGAATGGTGGGAGTGTCATTTAAAAGTAAGAACAAGTTAATATGACTGATCAATATATTTATTCATTACTACATTTCATTCATTCATTCATAAAGCAGTTTTTTTCAATTTCTTTGGATGTAAAGCTGAAAATTATTTGTGTTCATCGCATTTTCTGGTATTTAATAAAAAGGTTCATTAGAAACTCAAACTTTACAACTTTATTATTTTATTTAACTATATTCTAAAGCCATCAATTCTGCTCTGCTATTCTGCTAAATTTTTAATTTTCTCTTGAAAACATTATGCATGTTTATCATTACTATCTAAAGAAAGTCTAAGCTATTTTTATAACTTTTCCCATATAACTTTTGCAATTATATTAAATGTATTAACGGTAAGATTTTAAGACATTTTGATATTTATAACTTTTAGTTAATTTAAATGTGTCAACTATTCGCTGTTCAAATTTTTTAAATCATTTCTTATTTATACTTTGTATCACACCGACCAGTACGACAAAAATAATTATGAATAACTAATTATAAAATTTTTTTATCAATAAATAAAAACTTTATAACTTGCACTTCAGTAAAACATGGCTGCATATTATATTATTAACTTACGTCTTAAAATAGGATTATATAACTTAATTCCCCTTCATAATTTTAATATATATTAAGGAAATGAATAAAAGGAAATTTATTGAAAAAGAAATCTATGAAAACAAGAAGAACATTTCTAGATAATGAGATTCTAACTTTATCTATATTCATTTCTATAACTCTAGGAAGGTCTGTATTAATACTGCTTTCCTCTCTACAGAATTGCCAAGATTTTTTTATTAATAATGTTGCTGAAAATGATAAAAAAATAATAGCTACTTTTCTAGATAGTCTTTAAACTTTTCTAAAATACAATGAAATACTGAAAGCCCAAGAGAAGTATTGAAGTTTTATAAATGTGTTAATGAAATATTTGTATCAAATAATTCTCAAAACGTATTTGCATTAAAGCCCTTTCACTACTGATCCGACGACCCGGCCATGCAAATTATATACTAATGAGCCGATTTCTTTTTCAAATGAGTGTATAAGATTTAGAATGGTGAAATGCTTGGAAATAATCCGTTTTACATCATACACCCCTAATTTGAAACATAAAACAGCCTGTTAAGATAGAATTTGCAGAGCCGGTTGGGCCGGATTCTTAATGAAATTGTTAAAATACATGTAAATGAAATATTTTATGATAGAAAAGGATTAATTAAAGGATCAAATTTCTCAGTTGAGTCATTAAATATAAACAGTTTATTAATGTGTACTTTTGATAAAAAACTGAACTGTAAAAGGTTTTTTTTTATTTCTTAAAAATATTTTGTATTTTTTATTCTTTACTTGTTTCCTGTTTCAAAATTTATTATTATAAATACTATGGGAACTTGAACCCTATTATTTCCTCAAATTTTTTACCTTTCGTAGACGACATTTTATTATTAATTGATTATCATGCTCTGAAAGAATTGGAATATTGTGGTACCATCTGAAATATGAAAATGTAATAATATAAAAATTTAGCACATAAGAAAGAGAAAAAAAATCGGTGGAAAAATTCCATATGAAGAAATGAGAGAGAATTCAAGATGCTTAAAAAGGAATGCATTTATGTCTGGTGGCTCATAACGGTTTTAGCCTCAATCCCGAATTACCATTCATAGTTTCCAAATATCTATTATGAAGCGCATAGTGAAATAAACGAAACAAAAACTCTCCAGATGTAAAAATTAGTCACAGAGGAAATTATGATATAAAACTAAATGTAAAATACATTCCAAGGTGAAACATCTGTACATCAAAAGATATCTGAAAAATATAAGAGGTTTAAAAGTCCCTCAATTCTTTATAAAGAGAGGCTTTAAAACCAATGTTTTCTAAACTCCATTATAACAGATCAAAAGAATATTATTTCGATGCTTCATGTATAAATGTAAGACATCATATAAATAGCACAACATCATTGCAGTACTCTCAAAAAGTCAATATGATACTCTAAAAAACACTTACTGGATCAACTACGAAGTATTTTATCTGCTTTAACTTTTAATGTTTCAAGTCTTCATGGGCATTTCTTTGTAACAGAGAATTCGCAAAGGATATAGAAAAAAAAAATTCATTCCTGAGAACATTTAGTTTTACTCAATCATGTGACCATTAAAATCACATATTTATAAATCAAACAATTTCATATGAAAAAAAAAAAAAAAAAACCGTGGGATTTAAAAATAAAAATTTATGTCAAAATTTTTCGCATAATTTTCAACAAACATTTCTCTTTATCACTTATTATTATTTTTTTGTAAACAGTTTCATAAAAATAACTTTTTTTAGGAACCTTCATTAATTTTTAGAAAATAATAATAAGAATATAACCAAAGGCAAAAATATTGTGAATTTAGTTATACGTACATGCATAGATAGATAGATATACGGGGGATTATAAAAAAGTATCCCAATCTATGAGACGAAACTATCATACAGTACACAGAGCCCGAAAAAAATTTTGATTCAAGATATTTTGAATCAAGAATCATAGAAAAAACAGCCTTTAACCTCTAATGGTTACGGTTACAGTGGCAGAATTACAAAATTTTCAAATGGAAACTCCAGCTTTATTTTTGGAATGTGTTCTCCGTAGCAAAAAGTAATAAATAACGTTGGAACAATAACTGTAACACGAAAATCATCATCACTAGCTATTTTTAGAAGAAAAGCGTAAACAGCCAATGAGGGCAGAGAAACAATGGAAAGCAAAATATTTTATTGAGTTCCGCACATTTTCCACTTGACCTCCTTCACTCACGATGATACTTTGCATGTGGCAAATGGTGTCTAGAACCGAAGCACTTACCATGGCGAGAGGAATCTGTTGAATTTATGTCTCTGGTAGGTATACTACAGTTGTTTCCTCGTTTCTTCTTAGTTTGTCTAGCACTGGTGATTTTCGTGCTACAGGTATCCTTCCCAAACTATTTATTGTTTTTTCTATGGAGAATAGATTACAATAAAAAAAAGTTGATATTGCCATTTTTAAATTTTATCATTGTAATCATTAAATGTTAACTATTGTTTTTCATATAATTCTTGAGCGCATAACTCAAAATACGTTGAACCAAAATTTTATTCCGTTTCTGTGAATGGTATGATAATTACAGTTTCATATATTGGATAGTTTTTTAACAATCATCTGATGTATAGTAAATACGAAAATAAAATGTAAAGCAGATGATCAAATAAAGCGGGCAATGCATTAATCACTACTCAGAGGATGAAACTAATGTGAACCGTAAAGAAATTACAGCATTTCTGGAAACAATATTGAACAACTAAATAAAAAAAAAAAATTACCTCCAACTATGATAGACCAACGAGGAAAGATGGAAAAGCGATGAAAATATCCGATACAATATGAATAAGAAATAATTTTAAAGGAATGTACATAATGTTCCAAGACAATAAATAAACAGAAAAAAATGAACCGATTTAAATTGATATATTATATACTTTTCCTTTAAATTATTTATTTATTTATTTTGCACTTCATACACAAGTATAACGCTAATAAAGTAACACGGTTTAAATATCTATTAAAATTTTATGT
The DNA here is from genome assembly GCF_947563725.1 of Argiope bruennichi. Classification (NCBI taxonomy): domain Eukaryota; kingdom Metazoa; phylum Arthropoda; class Arachnida; order Araneae; family Araneidae; genus Argiope; species Argiope bruennichi. Next base: position 79,412,593 of record NC_079152.1, read on the forward strand.
TTAAAAACATTTATTTGTGGCAATCATAAATGTTAAATTATCGACAAAAGAATAAAATGGTAATTGATAAAACCAAAATTCCAGCGAAATACTTGGTTGAATAAATCAACTAATTTAAATTTTATAGACAAATTTCAGATTAAAAATATGATTAGAATTTGAAGTATCGTAAAAATAAATTTTTAATTGATTTTTTTTAATAAGGCTTAAGATTCAACAAAACGAAAGCGTGCTGAAGATTTGATATTTTTTTAAGAATATTATAAAGTAAACAAAGAATAAAATACCCTGAACATATCGCAATTCATTTATTTTTAATTAGTTTGTGATTGAATGGAAATAACCATTTTCGTTGAGATGAAAACGAAAGAATATATATTATTTTTAAAAATGAATCCCAAAATGTTTGAAATCTTCAGAAATATATGACTGCAATTAGGAAGTTTTACATTTTCTGGCCAAATTACCTCTGAAATGACAAACGATTAAAAGTATTTCCGAGTTAAAGGGAAAACAAAATCGGATGATTAATTAATGCGAGTGCCGCATTCGACATGAGTATAAATCATCATTGTATTTCAATACAAAACTTTAATAAGAGTTTCTAGATGAGTTTCAACACAAATTCGATTCTAATGGCTATTCTAAGATGAATTCGTTTTCGTCTAATTGTTTAATGAATATTCAGCACTTCTAACATTGATTTGAAAACGATGCTATTTTGATTATATTTTCAGTGTTATATTTCCTTATTTCTATAGCATATGAATTTAAGTATGGGGAACTGAAATATATACATAGTTTCTTATTATCACTTATGGCTACAATAATTGGTCCTGATTATTTAAAATCTAAAAATTTCGATTTTGCAAGAATTTATGTAGTCATAACTCTAACAGTACATTATACATTACTAATAATAAAACAAATGGAACACTTTTATAATTCTCGAATTTATCACTGCATTTTTACAAAACTGGTGTAAATGTAAATGACTTAGTGAGAAAGGTTTATTTAGATAAAAATTGCTGATTAACCATGTTTATTGACATAATTAATTAATCTGTATTCCCTAATTATTTTATTATGAGAATTGTATTTAAATAATTTAATCTGGTATGCCTTTTTTTGTGCATCAAATCTAGTTCAAAAATTTATAATAGTTAATGAGGCAGCATAATTAATAATTTTGCTTGGTTAAATATTTATTAGAAACAAGCCAACTATATTTAAAGGATGGACCATATATATATATATATATATATATATATATATATATATATATATATATATATATATATATATATATAAATATATATAATGATATTTAAATATCTAATTTAATCCTAATTAATTTTTCTAAATTTTTTGCTTAGTTCGGCACATGTCGGGGTCATTCTAAATTGTTCTCTTGTTTCCTGATACCATTCCACGTATGAAGTTGTGTAAAAATTACTACACAATCAATTCTACATATCAAGTGAAAGTGATCCCTCCGTTTCCCTTGTCAAAGGTCAACACGTGTATTCAATTGCCACGTAGCAGGAATCCCATGTTATATAAGACTAGTGAACATTTGTTTCGCCCTCTTTACTTACTTCTGCTTTTGTTTCGAGCTGTTGTGGACGTGCCTTGTCCGCGCCTGCTTGTAAATAAATTGCTTTCCCGGAATGGATATTAAAATTAATTTGAAAATGTAAAAAAAGTTGAAATGAGGTTTAAAAATTTTTTATTTTTTCCAGCATGATATTTAAATTAAAAATATTTTTAGACTGTCTTGAAAAAAGCTTTATATTGACGTCAATTTCACAGTCGTACTATTTTTGTCTGATTTTTAACCAATTTTCAGAGTTAATTAAACATTCTATTTCTTTAATCAAGTATAAAACTATTTAATTGTTTAATCACATATATGATTTGCGAGCTTTTGCAACATTAATGTTAAGTTAATTTGGCGAGACCATTTTACTTTATCATATACGAAGTATAAAGAAAGTACAGTAAGCGTGAAAACATTCGAACTCGAGATTTTGACCAATCTCCATGCATTAAACTTCTCTGAGTTCAAAAAACACATTTTTGGAATTTGGAACACATTTCCGTTTGTATGTCTCTCTGTGACAAAGATAAGTAAAAAAAACTTTGAACTAGACGAATGAAATTTGGTATATGAGCTTAAAACTAAATTTGCAGATATGTATCAAATTTAGATATCTATCAAATATTTACTTATCTATCTATCTAATATATATTTATATATCTGTCAAAGATATCTATAGAACTCTGCTCAGAGTAAGTTTGTCTGTCCGAATATAATTCAGTGTGACAACTAGAAAACTAAGAAAGCTAGATACATAATATTTGGTATACCGATTTAAAATCTTAAATAGAGAAGCGTACCAAATTTTGAGTGAAGTCTAACAAGGGGGTAACCGTTTGCTGACAATACTTTCAGAAATCATTAAACTCGATAACTCATAAGCGCAATGACTTAAATATATCAAATTTGGCATGCTAGTTTTCGACTTTAAATGTAGTTTCATGTCAAATATTTGATTCAATTGATTGGTAAGAACGTGTTTGAGACCCTTATTCGATTTTTTTGGATATTTTTGACCTCATGAGAGGGATTAATTATCAAACGCTAAGAATGGCCCGTAGATTCAATAAAATTGCTAAAGTCTCGCTAAAGATTAATAATTCGTAACTATTGTACGCCAATGTATGCAAGACGTTTAATGAGATAACATTTTTAGTAGAGAGTGTGCGAGAAAGTTTTGTGGAAACCACTACCGCTGGTTACTTTTACTTTTAATACATAGAGTAAAACAAGAATTTAATGTCCATATGCTGAAATTTATCATTCGCCATCATCTTTTAAAATGTTGCATTTTTTAAAACTCATTTTGATATTTATTACTTTTAAGAATTTGTATGTGGTTTGCTGATATATGGCTTTTTCAACAGTGTTTTTTTAGCTTAATTCATTGAATGATATATTATATTTTATAATTTTATTTTTTTTATTTAAATTTTATACAGTTTATCACACCAACTCTAAAGTCACACATTTTAAAAAGAATTAACATTTTTTTAGCAATTCATTTCCAAACTATAGACCTTTGAAATTTCTTTAATATCGTAATATTTAGAATGAAGAGATTTTCTTTTTCTCCGGTTAACCGTTGTTGCTACATCATCAGGTCAAAAATTTAAAAATTGGATTCTAAATATGTAATTACACATTCTAGGAAATTTTTATTACAATGCTCCTGAAACAAAAGGGATATGAACGTGGAGAATACAATGGACAGGAAATGAAAAATATCTCCGAAAACAAAATAAAGAAAAATAATTTCTAAATGTATCTTTGAATTAGCGGTCTTTGGCAAACCTTGTGTTCACCAAGTTTATTGACTTTTCTCAAGTGGCAATTTATGCTATTATATACGATTTAATCAGTTTATTGCAAATTAAAAATTGTATAGATTGTAAAATGAATAGATTAATGCCAATTTTTTTTTTGTGGGAGACTTTACTTGCCATAAAATTGCATTTTATTTTTAAATATATGTGCTTCAAATATTTGTAAAATAATCGGTAGATAAATACTCTGCGTTTCAAATGTGTGTAAAGTATTCTACTGCTGAGTAAACAAGAATTAATTCATCCATTTACTGGAAATAATTCAAATTTTAAAAATTCTTTGCGATATATGGATTCAAATGAAATCATTATTTGATTAAAGAAACTATTTTTTTCCTTTTTTGAAATTATGAAACATTGCATGCTATGAAACATAAATGCATTAACATATTACAAGTTAGATTGATCAATTGTTATAATATGGAATATTTAAGTAAATATTCAAAGAAATCCCTTGAACACTAATTTTAATATTTCTAAATACTCAGCATGTGATAAGGCTTTTATAATTCGAAGAGCAATTAAGAAAAATTATTATGAAATCCAACCCTTAAAATATAATAAAAAAGTTATAATAATATCAGCATATTGCATATTTGAAAAGTAAAATCAACAATAACTTCTAAAAATAATAATAGATAATATTATAATAATATTTTAATATATAAATAATTTGAACTGATTTTTACTACAGATATTTTCTCTGTAAGTGCACGTATGTGTTCAATATGAGAAACTTTTATTATTTTTTAAAAACATTTTAATTAAAAAAAACACTATTTTATTTTTTTCTTGTTTATTTCCTTCATGAAACAGCACGGAAGTATATGTTGAGTAGAGAAAAACCTAAATTTTATATGAGCTAGTTTGCGTGACGCGAGAATACACGAAATTTAAAAGAGTAAAGTAGATTTGACATTGATGAAATTTGGCTGGTAGAATCATTAAAGAAATATAAAGATCTAATCATCCTTTTTGTCACAAAACAATTTTTGATAAAAGTTGTTCTACTAGATGTTTTAAACGACTGAAGGCAGATTTTATCCGGTATTTAAATTTTCTTGTAAGCGTTAATCTGAAAACGTGTATTTTAGAAATTTTTTTCAAAAAATTGTTCATAAATATAAAAAAAATTTGAATGTGGAGATTCATGAATTTAAAAGTTTTGCAAAATAAAATAAGTTTGTATAGTTAAAATAAGTATTCAGAAAAATATTACTATTCCTTTTGGATATCAATAATGAACCTTAATATATACATATATATATATAAACTTGAAAACCACCGTTACTCATTAAAATCCTTTAGTATAATTTATATTCTTAATCTGAATATATATTTGCAAGATATGACCTTTTCATTAGTTGATATACCAGAACTTTAATCTATAAAAACAATGATTTAAAAGTAGAATAAAAATACATGTACCAAGAAAATTATTTAATTTGGATAAATATGTAAGAATTTTAAATAAAAAAGAATCAGCCTTATTTAAGACGTCTTTGTGAACACATTATCTGATGTAATTGTTTGAAAACGTTTTGTTAGTATTTTTATTTATCCTCCTTTGGTGACTAGTTGGTACGCTAGGATCAATAGCTGCCAATAAATTAAATATTTTGTGATATTATGACTTGATGATTTCCGCTACAAAATACTTTTGCATTACTAAACATTCACAGCATGAACTTTGCATACACTATTTTGTGATCCATTTCTGGGTAACTACGATATTTCTGCTATTTATTATTTGTAATTAATTATTTCTTAAAATATTTTATTAAATACTAAAAATATATACCAAACTTTAGGAATTATGCTCTACATTAACTTCAACTGAAATAAATATCACACAAAAGTGTTTTTATGCCAGTTTAAAGTACAAATAATAATTTTTTCAAAATTTAGTTTAAATATTGTAGGATGTATCGTTTATTTTTCAAGACGTTTGAATCCTCCGTGTAAGATCACATGACGTCATTCATTTCTTTTTCTACCGATGTGGTTGATTTTGTCGTATTTGGCGACCACCTTGTTCGGCAGGAATGCTGGCTATATTTAATTTTATTTAAATTTTATATATATAACTTCATGCAACAAATTATCAGACATTAAATAGTTTTATTTTAATTGCCTTATATATTCTCCACTCGCTGTTTACATGAGCCTTTCTAAAGGAGATCAATCCAATGACATTATAGAACTATTAAAAATGTAAATTTACGTGTCATCTATCTTCAAAATTTCACGATATTGTACCTTCATTTTTCCCCCGTCTCTTAAATGAACACTGGCATTAAACAAATTCCTACTTCTTCAGCTTTTAACAAAAGAAAAATCATACTATCAAAAGTTTGAGATAATATAATAAAAACGATATATATATATATATATATATATATATATATATTTAAAAAATTACCAAAATACAAAAATAGTTTGTACCTTTTTAAAAATTGTTATCATTAAAAAGACGATTTTTTAAATTATGAAGAGATGTAAAATTCATTTTGGGTAATAATATTTTTGAAAGTTATTGCGGAAAAACACCAAAGTTTTGCTTAACTTAATAAATTTAACAAAACTTAAATAAAGTCTCTCCGAGTTACTCATTATAATACATAGGCCAAAATTGGTTACATTAAGGCAAACAGTTTGCCCTATAAAGCACCAAAACACACTCGCAAGCGAGAGCCCACAGGTATAAATTTATTTTTATTATTACTGGTTATTAAATGGATTAATAGAAGCTAATATGTTCAATTAAATATTTTATGCAACGCAGTCTCTTAATATCGTCTTCAGTAAAATATTTTTAAGTTTTAAATTTTAATAGTTTTATAACCATACTGTTATAGAAGCCTGACGCCATTTCATTGTACTTTGTATCGCTAATTTTCTTTCAGTTCCTGTAAAATTTGAACTTTAAATCAAAGTGGAAATGATAAAACGTCAATTAATAAAAAATATATATTTTTCTGAAATTAAGCATGTTTTTTGAAATATATGAGTAAAGAGAACATAATCTTTGGTATGGAATCTTATAGGCATTACAGAATAATATGTTTAATTTATGGAATATTTCAAAGAGTTATTCATTAAAAAATGTTCTGATTCATCACAAAATTATTCAGTTTTTAGTTTTACTTTCAAAAATAATTAAATGAAGTAGATAATAATATTTTATTTTGTTTTATTTGTATATATATATATATATATATATATATATATATATATATATATATATATATATATATATATATATATATATATATATATATATATATATATATATATATATATATATATATATATATATATATATATATATATATATATATTCTGTCTGAGATGCACATTTCCTATCTCTAAAGTATATATTTGCAAATTTGGTCGTTTTATAAGTCAAACTATCTGACATGTAATGCAGCAAACCACGCACACGAGCGCACTAGCACACACGGATATACACACACTCATGCATTAGGCATTGGAACGTTGAGAAATATGCAGAACCAATTTATGATCATTATTAAATATCTGTTTTTCAATGTGAAGTTAAATCTTTAATTAATGTTATTTATTCGTCATTTGTAATTATTTTTAAGTTGCTAATGAAGGAATTGGCAGTACTGATTGCGATGAAAAAGTTGATAAATAAAGATAAAAATATTTAATGTTGAGGAGGAATAAATAGCATTTATTGTATTAAATATTATCAACGTGTTTGAAACGAAAACGAATATCAAAATCTTTATTAATATGAATCCATACAATAATCTGTTGCAGATTAATAATCCACAATTCTAAGACATCCGGTTACAATTTTCCCTTGAAGTTCGGATCCTTGAGGAATATCAATTCTTTCTTTGTGATTAGCAATTATGGTGACATTTCCGCTGAAACTGACATCTTTTCCAAACGTCACGTCTCCAGAAACTGTCAGATGGTGTAGGTCAATGCAATCCGGTATCTTTGCAAACCTTTTATCAATGTCTCGATAGTCACCGAAATGCTCGTCACCAAGTCTAACAAGAGGTGCCGAAGGAAAAGATCGTTGAGGATTCATAACTATTTTACCATCTTTTAGTATGTACACATTACTTCTAAGAAGAAAAAGATCCGATGTGGATTTAACTGGTAGGAATCTACTTCTTGGTACAGCAACGCCCAGAGCTCCAGGGAAAGACTGAATAGCTGCACCAATAGGTGTCTCTAGTTGAATCACATCGAAAATGCCCCTTTCACTTGCCATTCTCTTCTTATTTTCAATTACACCCAATACCAACTCATTATTTGTTGTTAAATTAATAATAGGTTCAAGTTTCATCCATAAATTGTTTGTGTTAAAATATTTAAATTTCCTTGCACCTTTGAATTCGTCAAGATGCTCATATGGGACCTCTGCGTATTCTAAAAGTCGAATTTTTTCATTGTGCAAAACAAGAGTACCACCTTTAACATCAGCAGGAGTTTTATGTGTCACTTCCATCAAAAAATCAGGTCCATTGCTTTTAGAATTATTCAGCATAAAATTAAGAATTGCAAAATCTACTGTAGCTCCCAAATTGTCGATGTTTGACACAAAGCATAACTGCCTTCCTTCTTCCTGAAATTTCTTAATAAGACCAGATCTGCTAAAAGATTCGTAAAAATTACCATGACCCGGTGGATACCAGAATGATTCGTCATTTTCAAAAGATTTAGGTAGTGGCTCAAAATTTTCTGCATTTATATGAGGATATTTGTCTTGCATGAATGTATAAATTTTTATGTTTAGATTGCGATACTTTTTTAAGGTATCTCCAATTGCATCTTTAGTATTGAATGAATTCATCAAGACTAAAGGTACATTGGTCTCATATTCCGTGTTTAAGTTTTCAATCTGTTGAATGGTGAGGTCTAAAAACGTCAAGCCATTTCGAACTGGTATTAAGCTTTTGGGACCCATACATTTCATAGTGGTCCCTAATCCACCATTTAATTTTACTACAACTAATTTATCAAGCATTCCTTTTATAATGTCTTTTCCGGGATTGTTGAAACTATTATAGTCAATTAAGTACTCTGGTGGTAAAGACCGTATTTCTTGCCATTGAACTTTTTCACTTTTTAACAGGAATCTTTTAAATAGTGTCATAAAATTTCGAAAAAGTTCACGATATTTTTCGATTTCATCGCTTGGGCAAAGTTCTAAAAGTCTATCCAAGTCATGCTGCATTTTATTTTCTGCTTCTTGAACTTTAAGGGATTTAAGATGTTCTGCGGTTACATTTTCCTTGGGCATCTAAAGAAAAAATTAGTAATTATGTTGCAGAAATTGTAAATACGTGCTTAAAAGCTTTTCCGTAGAAACACTTGCTTCTTAAATTTTTGTTATGCGCTTGATTTATTGCAACTGTTAAAAATATATATACTATTAAGATTTCATTAATATATATTTGTTCTGATTTCCTTACAAAAAGTTTTGTTTTTTTATTATATTATTTCATGAATCACGGCTAAATTTCAATAAATAATAAATTTTGTAGACCTTTTTAGTATTAGATAAATAAAAATAATAAATTTGACATTTTATTGGAACATATTAAAGATCTAATTGTATAATGATTATAATCGAAAGAAGTTCTTTTTTTTTATTTCCAAGTAAGCATATGCATTTAACAGAATGAAAGTTTCCGATACGGTACTTGTCGATTGTAACGGCAACCAAGAAAAAAATTTGGCAATATGGCAATTTCAATCAATAAATAATATAGCATGTGATTCGCATGTTCGAAATTTTCCATAATAAATAATAATGCACTTGAGTATATTTTTATAATTTGGCGAAATTTTTTATTGCTTTTTGGTCACCTTTGAAACCGATTTGTACCATAATCCTTTTTACAGTTGTAATGTTTTGCCTATCATGAATTTGCAATAATTGATAGTTGAGAATCAAAATTTACGTATTATTCTAAAAATTGACTCTGATGCCGTAGGACGTCGATAAAAGTTTTTATTTAACAGCTTTGAACTCTTTTTGCAATATTTTTGCTTTTAGGAAATGGGTAATATAATCATTTGGCGGATTGTGAGATCGACGTTCATGGTCGGCAATATAATACATTAATTACCGGGATTACTTTCATCTCATAATCTAAAATTAGGTTCACATTCTTAAAAAAATTAATGAGAATATGAGAAAAAATAATATAAAAATATAATTTTTTCTAAATATATAAAAAAAATGAATCTTCGTTCTTCCTATAACAGCCTCATATTTATATTTGTTGTTGATTACTTGTAAAATATGGTCGTTATGGCAATTTTTGCTCACCCAAGTTGGCGTTATGATTTTAGAGCATTTGGTGATAAATTGTCCATTAATCTTATAAAATATTAGACGATTGATAAAATATAAAATTTAAATGGATAAGTTTTGAATAATTTTCAAATCATAATGAATGAAATTATGTATTTGTGAATTATATTATCAGAAAAAGTACTCATTAAGTAAGGATAATTAAGATGTTTTTTTAAAATTATTATGGAATTAAGATGAAACTAAAGATAACAGCACGACATTTTCATCAATTGTTGCCATATCATGCCAAACAACAGAAAATTTGTTAAATTATAATTGTAGAATAAATAAAGTTTCCATATTTGGCGATTTATCTCCCTTTAAAATTATAGTTTGGCAATCTTGCGGTGTTATTAATTTAGCCGAATTTTCAGTAAAAATTATACTAATCTCGGAAATAATAAAGAATGAAACTACGATATTCTAAATCAGTTATAAAATTTAAAACTAAAACAACTGAATAAAATAATTTTATAACAAAAAATTATAATTAAGTTTTAAAACTTATACTTAAAGAATGAAAAAAGAATATTTCGATAGAGACAATTATAAAAAAAGATTGAAAAGCCCATAATAATACAAAAATTATGGATTGAATTTACCATTCAATGAATTTCAGTGACAATTTAAAGGAAATTTGTTAAAGTAATGTCATGTAAACAGGAAATGTAAACATCTGAATGTTGCCATTACATCAAAAAAGTTGAATTAAATGTTTATCTATCTATACTTGTGTGAATGTGTGTGTGTTGGCGCTCTACAGGCCAGATCGTTCAACTTACAGCAAAAAACATTAGCACATGTATACCGTAGAGATCGAAAATGTGCACCTTGGAGCAATTTTTTAAAATTTTTTTAATTAGAATTTTAATTAATTAAAAATAAAGCGAAATTTCAGAGTTGTTTAGCAATTTTTTCCAAAAATATCATCGCATAAAAAATATTTTTTATATCAATTTAAAGTTTTAAAATATTATCTTTTTAGTGATTATAATGTTTTAATCTAAAAATTAAGTTCCATTTTTAATGAATTTTTTAAAAAAAATATTTTAACCATATTTTTCAACATTATTTCGCACAAGTAAAATATAAATAAATTTAACCCACACGAGCACACGCTACGAATGCATGGGAAAAATCAATTTTATCAACGAATTGCCATCATATTGACAAAAGCTCAAATTAAAAAAAAAATTAAATATTACTGCAAACTTTATGAATGAAGAATATTTAATCTTCATCACGTTCCTCTATGAAATGAAATAAATAAGAAATATATTATTTTCTAAAAATAAAGACAAGACAAAACTTTCTTTGATCTTTTACAATGTCTACATCATTAATTCAGTAAATCAAATTTATCTTAGACAAAAATTCTTTTATAAATGTATTTTCAATTCAGGACCCAATGGCTAATTTGTAAACCTTTAATAATATAAATGCGTGAGTTAAAATTGTGTAAGTAAATAATTATATTTTATGCAACTTGAATCAAATTGCGAGTGTTTATCTTTTATTTAGATTCCCTGCTTTGTGAAACATATTCATCAAAATATTCTTAAGATACTAATGTTTTAAATAAAAAGAGTTTTACACAAATAAACCAATCAGTCACTAAAATTGACTGATTTATGAAAATTTCAGTATAGACTGTTTTTTTTAAGATTATGAAAATGTTTATTAAAACATTAGTATTAAACTATTCTATTCAACATTATTCTAAATTATTCTATTCAAAACTTCGTAAATCGGTAGATTTGATAGCAGAAGATAGAAACGTTCCTTTATTTATTTGAAAGTTGAACTGTCAAGAAAATTTCTCAGAATATGATTCCTTAGGACCAAAGGATTGCATAGAATTTAGACTTCATAATTTTTTAAAGTATATTTATAGACCGAAACAAAATAAAATATTGCTATTCATATAAATTCCTTTGAAAGTAACAACCAAAAACTTAATTTCATGATAAACCTGAGAAATTTTTTTTGAATAATTATTGAGAGTTTACGTAAATTATGAAAATTATTCTGTATTTCACAAAAGACTGAAATGCTGAAGGACTCTGTTTTTAGTATCACTATTAAAAAAAAAATGCTTGGATTCAGTAAAAAATGTTTTTTTAATAATAATTTCCATTTTTTAATAATAATTTCCAGTTTAATAATTTCCATTTTTGTTTAAAGTTTATGTTTTACGGGAGCTGAACTGAAAATCAGAGAGATACATAGTGCATTTTGGCTTAAGTTCTTTATAATAGTATGAGTGAATTGTATTACTATCAAAATTTGAAGCTTAAACGTATTTGTATGAAGAAGTTAAAGACAAGTTACATAAAATGTTAAATTGAAAATCTTCTCGAACTTTAAGAGTGCAGAACCAGCTAGTCACCAAAGCCGGCAAGTATTTAAATGAAACAAAAATTAAAAAGATCGGTATTTAGTATGTCTTATCTCTACAAGTGAGTAACAATTGGAAGAAATTAATAACATCTTCATTCTCTGTATCTTACATGCTTTGAACTTCGTGTGCAGTTTTTTTCAAAAGTAATATTTTACATAAAAACCACAAGAAAAAAAAATAATGAATATTCAAAAAAAAAATTTCACTCTACTTGGAAATATCATATTATCTGATAGTTAATTATTTTCAAATTTTCAATCCTATTAACATTGATGCTGGCGAATTCGCTTTAAAATTCTTTCAGAATTTTTTTCATTACTCATTGAACAAAGAATTAAGGAATAGTACTTCAAAAAAGGCTACCAATTTATTATTTTTAGTGTTAATAACTGTAAAAGGCATTAATAGTAGACATAGAAAACCAATGTATTTATAAAAAAAGGTAATAGTAGTTATAGTCCAATGCTTACGAATATCAATATCGCAGATGTTTTCAAACTAAAAGAGTAGAAACCAGTGGATCTCCCACAAATGTTTAGCATATTCTGTAATAATAATGTTATACCAGAATACATCTCACATGATTTTGTCATACATTACCATGCAAGGCGTTCGAAACATTCGATTAAGTCGCCAAAGTTTAATATTTCGTACATTAATATGCAATTACGAAATATTAACTTTTGGTGTGAATTTAGCATTTTTACTGAATCAATCGCGTCATCATTGCCGAGTTATTTGGCGATTAAGCCCTCGTATGCGGTTAATAGCTTCCGAAAATAGAATCTGTATTTTGGATGCGTTTCTCTCAAACAACTAAAACAAAATTTGTTGAAAAGCTACACTTGTAGCCACAACATCCCATTTCAAATGTAATATTTTAACTCATTGTATTTTTGAGTTATCGCGTTTATATGATTCTAAAGGTACATACAGACAGATGTTCCACACCTTTTTGAATTTGGCTCAAAATTTCATAAGTGTATACACTATAGATGTTAAAGGTTTGAACAGAATTTTATTCATCTAGCTATCTTTGTTCTGTAATTATCTTGTTAAATTATATTCAAACAGCCGAACAGAAATACTTCCTCTGAACGGATTTTGTTCAAAATTTAATAGAAATCTGAAAATTTGGTGAAAAGAGAGTATACCAAATTTCATTTGTCTATCTCAAAGTAGTTTTTGAGTTATATTCTTCAAATACAGATAGACAGGCATTTTCCTTTATACTAAGTATACGAGACATTAAAAAGGGACTTTATAATAGAATTAAAGTTGTATTAGAATAAAAAGGGCAGTTAAAAATGAAAATGTATTCTGTTGGGATCGAATAATATACAAAATGATTCACTTTAGTGACACAAATATTATAATCTTAATACAAATATTTTTTGAGATACAAAAAAGATTTGCTCAAGAATGCAGAGGCCCATGCAAGTATAGATATTTAAAGATATCTAATTCAGTGAACTAAAATCAGATTAAAAGACCTATAACTATGTCAGTTCTGAAAATCTAGAAAAACTCATTTATGCAAAGAACGAAAAGTACTGATACGCTTAAATATCTCCATAAAATTCCTCCCCTCCTATCAACATCAAATACCTATTATAGATTAAATACTTGACACAAATACTTCGCTTGTTACAGTGATTTTTTTAGATCAGTTTGGGAGGTCAGGAAAATTTTCCTAGGGGGAAAAAAATAAAGAGAAGTTTAAACACATATTTGCTAAAACCCCTAACAGAGCCCTCTTTCTTTTCTGAAATTAAATAACTATTTACAATAGTAGAACAATCCTGTATCATTTGTGTATAAGAGTCGACATTATAAATACAGGCATTGCATTCCTTTATTGATAAAGATTTTTTTCTTACCTATATCTATTTCAGGAGTTCCAGTATTCTAAGGTTTCCAAGTTCCAAGTGTTAATCTTTATAATGTAAATATTTTGTTCTTTTCTCCCAATTTCTATGAAATGTTTTGTCTAATTCTTTTATTAAAAACTAAAATTGATAAAAATGAAATAAGAAAGTATTCAGTAATTTAGAAGATACTTCATAGTTAGATTCTTAATAATTATTTAATAAATATGTAATGTCTCTTTCAATTCTCAAAAATCATGGGTATTAAGTAAGTTTGTGAAAACCTGTAGAATTCCTTTTCTTATTTTTATAGACCCGGAGATGAGCCTTTTACGCTTCCGAGTAATGTGAATTCTTGATACGCATTTACGACGCCCGTTTTTTTATTAAGTAAAATCAAATTTTTACATGAAATTAAAGTTTTAGGAGAAAGCTCGGAGAATATTACATACCAATTACATCTTATTTAAATAAGGCGTTATGTTTTTGAGCTATTGTGTTTTTTTACAGGCACATGAATGAATACGCTAATAGGTGGTTAACCCGTTGGCAGATTTACACTTTGAATTTTAAAGATTTCTACTATATTTTAGTTATCTAACCTCTTGGATTCGATAAAAATTACGAACTTTCTGTGAATAGATTTCGTTCAAGTTTTGATGGGTATTGAAAATTTAGTGTAAAGACCACATACCAGATTTCTACCATTTAACTCGGAGCATTTTTTTCATGTTCACAGATAGACTGATCTAGACTTGGTAAAAGACACTATTACAAAAGTATATTTTACGAATTCGGGAAATTCTAAATTCTGGAGATTCATGGAAATCACGAGTTCAAATTTTTTATTTCTTATGATGATTATTAATTGTACTTTGTTTATAAGAAATGAAATGTACTGAATTCTATTAAATTTTTCACTATAATATTTCCTTCGATGAAATTCTGCTGGAAGTATTAAAATAAATCATTCAATTTTTTTATCAATCTTGATATAAAATAAAATATACAATGACACTGCATAATGGAGTTAGTCATACGATGGTACAATCGCATTACAGTTGTAAACGTGCATGATATTCGATATCTGATTGTACATAGTCTTGAATTGCATTGTAATATCTTGTTATTTTCCCTAATGTAAAAAAAGAAATATATATAAAATTTATGCTGCACCGCATATTTGAATACCATAACGTCGAAAGAAATGACAGGAATTCCAGCTCATATAATAAACGTAAAATGACTCACGTTATTTCAATTTTTACATGCATCTTAGAGCTGTGACTCATAATATGACGTAGAGTTTTAAATTTAGTTTAGAGTACCTGTTTTCTTCTCCCAGGATTCTAACACTGCCAAGTTGCCAATTAAAATGTTTGACCTAGTAATTAATCTTGTAAAACAGTTATTATCAGCCATTTTGATTTTTAAGTTTGGCAATTTGACATCGTTGAAATCTTTGGCGAAGCTAAGAAGCACACTACCATAAATCTATACTTATAATAAAGCTCAATGTGTGTGTGTGTGTGTGTGTGTTGGCGCTCTACAGGCCAGACCGTTTGACATACAGCTACCAAATTTGGTACATGTATACCTTGGAGGTTGGGAATGTGCACCTGGGGTTTCTTTTTTCGAATTTTTAATTAGAATTTTAATTATTAATTAAAAACTAACTTCCCCGCCAAAAAAAATCTTCCATTTTCCCCACCGCCAACTTTTCCGCCAAAAAAATCTTCCATTATCCCCAGCGCCAAACGAGAAAGGCTTCAGTTTTTTTTTCTCCCAACAGTAATGAGGCTAGGGTTAAAATTTTTCGGCGGATTATTTCAATCGGTTCTGTTTATTTTCTTAATGTTTGATGCATTTAAAATTAAACATTGTTAATGAATCAATCTTTCAGATTCATTCTGAAGTACTTTTGAATTAAAATAAAACAGAATAAAGGAAATTAAAAATTTCTAATCCGCATAGCGTTACCCCAACTGGCGTAGAAAAAATCACGTATTTGCGTTACGTAACCGGCGAAGAAAATTCACGCATGCGCATTCTGTTCTGATTGTTGCCATGACAACGTTATCAATGGATGATTTAAATTATTTTTGGGTTAGTTGCATGCTTTTGTAAGTAAATTTTATTTATGTTAGTTATATATTTTTTGTATATGCTTATAGTTTTAAGTACATCGTTTTTTAAGTAGTTTTTTTAAAACCTGTTTTCAACCGTTTATTTTAAACGATTCGTTTTATTTTCTTAGTGTTTGATGCATTTAAATTTAAACATTGTTAATTAATCGATCTGCTCATAATGAATCTAAGAAAATTTTGTTGACCAACTCTTGAGATATTACATAAATTAAAAAAGATATTTTTTAGTGCCCATAAAGTTTAAACTCTGAGTGACTCTATTTTCAGTAATCAGATTATAAAAAAATGCTTTGTTTCAGTAAAAAATATTATTATATTAATTGAAGATAAATTCTTTCCACTTTAATTTAAAGCATAAATTCTACCGTTTTCAACCGTTTATTTTAAACGATTCGTTTTATTTTCTTAGTGTTTGATGCATTTAAATTTAAACATTGTTAATTAATAGATCTGCTCATAATGAATCTAAGAAAATTTTGTTGACCAACTATTGAGATATTACATAAATTTAAAAAGATATTCTTTAGTGCCCATAAAGTTTAAACGCTGAGTGACTCTATTTTCAGTAATCAGATTATAAAAAAATGCTTTGTTTCAGTAAAAAATATAATTATATTAATTGAAGATAAATTCTTTCCTCTTTAATTTAAAGCATAAATTCTACGGGTGCTAACAGAAAATGAGAGAGATACATATTACGTTATGACTGAAGGCCTTTATAATATTATGAATGAATTATATGATAATCAAAATTTGAATTTTTAAAATATTTTGATGAAGAAGCTATTAAAGTAGAAATTTCATAAAATATTTAATTATTAAAATTTTAACGAACATTAAGATTGGCGAACCGGCTGGTCGCCAAAGGCGGCTAGTTTTAAAATAAAATACAATTAATTTATTGAGTGAAATAACTCTTTACTTCTTGCTTCATATTTTTCAATAGCATAATTATATGTCCCTAATTAGAAACTCAAATTATATTTAAAAAAATATTTTTGTTAGTTTAATAAATGCAGCATGGTTTGCTTTATGTTGTTTTTTGTTTACTTTAAAGATATGCATCTACATTTCTTTATTATAGTATATTTAACAAAAATTATAGTAGTATTTTCTTTAGGATGTGTAATGTACTTTGCTTGTCTGATGTTTTTATTTATTAAGTCTGTTTTTTTTTTGAAAGCCCGTTAATTAATAAGCATACCCAGAGTGTTTGCTAATATTGTTATATTTAAGCCTAAAAACTTGCTTCACAGTTTTATGCAGATTTAAAAAATTCCCTCCGATTTTTCTAATGCTTATGCTTGCAATAATTATGAATTATTAATCGAAATAGACGACCGACTAGTTCATTGTAAATATAGATTATATTTCATTTCGGATAAATCGGATAGATTATAATTTATGTCCAGGATTTTCCGATTGTCTTGCATTAAAGCAATTTTATTTTAACTATTTTACATGAGATTTATTTTATACAAAAGCTTTCCTAAGGCACATCCCCACAACCTCATAGCACCAATAAAATGTAAATGTCCAATTTATCAATCTTCTAAATTTAACGAAATTGTAAATTCACTTGGGAACTACACAGATTTTAAACAGAGTATTTCTTCTTAAGTTTTCAATTATAGAAGAAAATTATGTCCAAGTTTTTTCATAACAATTATGCAATTAAATATTTAAAGAAATAATAAAATCAATTTGCAATTCAGAGTGGCATTTTTATCCGTTGTTGAGAATTACAAAAAAAAAAAAAAAAAAGTACAAAATGTCAAAATTCTGGGAAAATTGGCATGATAATGAAATTGATATTAAAAATGCATTTTTTTTTACTTTGAAATGGTGTTAAATTTAGGCACTTGTTGGTTGTAATGGTAACCAAAAAGGGCCAAGAAAAAAATTCGCCAATTTGGCGATTTTAATCGTCAAACAATAAAGCACGTGATTCGCACGTTCAAAAGTTTTCATAATAAGAGATAATGCACTTGAGTATATTTTTATAATTTGGTGAAATTTTTTCTTGGAGCTTTTTGGCAGCCGTTATAACCAAATTGTGCCAAAATTTATTTTTGTACAAAAATATGTTCAGAAGTTATCACAGAAAACACCAAAATTTTGCTTTTTAATTATTTAAAATCTGTAAACAAAATGCCAACATAAGTGGCACAGAAATCATTGAGCATTAAATTTAAACAAGCCATTTTAAGAATTTCATACTGTTTCATTGACAGTTTTTTACAGCTGCATTTAACTGATCAGATCATTCGTTAACTAGTTTAGATCATTAATGGAAATGCAAAATATCATTAGAAATGTTTTGAAGAAGATTCGCCGAAAAGTCCATTCAGTCAGAGAGAAGAATTGATAAAAGATGTGAAGGCTTGAAATAGAATGTTAAATTATGTTAAATTGGTAGCAAATATAAGCTTGGCTGTCTCCAGATAGGTAATCGCTATGACATGCGCATGTAAATTTATGTTTATATCTCCTAAATTGATGATCTTCCAAAAATGATATTATTTGAAGGTAGAGATATTGAGACTGAGTCTTAGTTTGGTGTTCCCTAGATTTTGTTACCGATATGAAATTCCAGACACTTCAAAAAAGTAAGAGGTGGAGATTTATAGCCACAATGGCTGTTATCCCCTTTAATCCTAGATTAGAGAGTAAAAATTTCATCTACAAACACAAGAGCGTCCACAAAAACAAATTGAAGTTTTAGTCAGTTAGTAGTTACCGAGCTTTTTCGCTTATCAGATTCAGTCCATGTGCAGGATTCTAAAGTTCAATTGAAGAGATACAACAAAGCGGAGAGTTGACTGAACACGGAGTGATAATTAGGTAAAAGGCCCATAGAGGCCACAACAGAATGTGATCAATGAAGTTAGTAGTTATTAAAGTGCTTCATTGCGTGAAGAGAAACTTGAAGATTGGTTTTGTTTGCAATTCCAGATTTTTCCAGAAATTTTTTTAGGAGATATCTAGTTTATATAACTGTAGAAAAGTCTACAGCTTGTCCCTATAATAAGTTTATTTTTGGCACGAAAGAATTATGTGTTCATATCATTAATGCTATTACACTCAATACAAAGATGATCATATTGGAGTTTAAAACTATTAAAAAGTCCTGGTGTTATAATTGATTTGCTGATTAGTCTGGCCAAACTGACATGTTCCCTCCGATTTTTGGAAGAGAGTGTTTGAATGCTAGGAATGTCTCCTAAAAATATGAAATATTTGCTGTTTCGATAATTATTGATTGTAGTTTGATGCGCTGCTTTTTTTTTTGAGGTTTGAAATAATATCTTCAGGAGAAATTCATTCAATCCAAGGTGTATTTTCTCTATCTTCTCGGCCAAACGATCTGCAAGATCGTTCCAGATTATGTTCGAGTGACCAGGTACCCAGAGGAAGGATATTTGTTGGATTCGTTTTGTGAAAATTCAACTTTTGAGGCTATACATTGAATAACTTTTGGTAACTGGATGGAAATATTTTTCAAAGATATAAGCGTAAAGTAGCTGTGTGTAAGAATCAAGCATTCATTTTCAGGAACGACCAGAATATCTAGTGCTTCAGCAATGGCAGAAGGGATTCAAAATTTACAGGATGGATTCGAAACCAGAATTTTTGAATAGATGAAAAACCAGCAATTGAGGTGTGTTCGAGAGTTTTGGATGCATCAGAAGCGATAATAAAATGATCAGGAAAGAAGTTCCAAATGCATTCATTAAAATAGTTTTTAATTTCAATTAAAGGTAGTTTTTTTATTTTGAAATTTAAAATCCATAAGGAAATTTTTGAAGTGATTAGAGCTAGTCATTGGGATTTCAGGCATGGTTATAATTTGACTGAAAGATACGTTTAAATTATTGAGAATAAACTAAAAATATTTTTTTGTCTTTGGTACTTAATTGAATTTCCCGATAATTATGGAAGTTGCTCCCTTAGAAGTGGGGAATGTAAATAAACCCAGAAAAGCAAGCGGTTTAGTTTTCCTAGTAACCCTAATAACGATTGATTGACTGTTTGAAATGGGATGGAAATGGAATTTTTGGCAACAAAAGTCGTAGTAACCCTAATGCTGATTTGTTTACGATTGTTCCGCATGTTGAGTTGTATATCTACTACGGCAATTTTGCAAGAAATGAATAAAAATTATCAATAAATAAATTGCATAAATTTATCTGCATTCAAAAATTTTACATTTAATTTAAATTAAAATATTATTACCGATAATAGTAAGTATTATTAATGCTACAAGACATTCTAGTGTTATTTTTGAAGTGAGCTACGAATGGATAATATTATTCCATTGCAATAATTAATGAATTATTTTATTTTAATTAAAATAATCTATTTATTAATTTTGTCAGAACAGAAAATAAACAATACATATTTTATTGGAAAATTCGATGTTTACATTTCTAAATATGTAAGGCGCCGAAAGATGGATATTTGCTGTTGCCACGCATCTTGAATTTCTAACTTCCTGTTGTCTTTTCTAAATAATATTTTTTTTTTTTTTTTTGAGTTGGCGGAATTGGCAATGGGGAGGATAGAAGATTTAGAATTCATCCATGTATACGTTGTTGAAAAGCTCCATGTTCATAATATTAGCAAAATAGTTTATATAAAAGGATCTATTTCAGTCACAGCACTAAAAAGTTTCATTTTTTTTTTATTATTATTTTTGTACAGAAATTCCTAAATTGTTCTCTGCTCAAATGAAGAATTAGTTGAATAAAGTAAGTGTCATTATTACTTAATTTTTTTTTCAATTCCTACTATTAGTTCACACTCTCCCTATATATATTTATATATCTTGTTCAAATCGTTAAAATAATACTTTTTATTCATCCACTCAAGTTCAATTACATTTTTTAAACTTGTAGTGGATGACACTTGATGTTAATACATTTTGTTTAAATATTATTTCATTAATTAAATTCAATTAATTTTTAATACTTTAAATAGAGTTTTAGCAGTTTGTAATGAAAATTGAAATCAAAAGGCAGTAGCTCAATCGGTAAAATGCAAGGATTTCAGTATTTTTCACGTGAAGGTGAAGAATACGAGTTCAGTTCTTGCACAAATCAATTTTTTGATAATTTTTTGCTAATTATTTAATAAAAAGTAACTAAAATGAAATTGTTATTTATTGACTTAAGTAGGAATTGAAATTTTTTTATATATTACTTGTTAAGAAAAGCATCACTCTCTAGTAGCGAAGATACTAAAAATGCACGGTTCTTTTTTTCCTTTCTGCTGTTTTTGTTATTCTCAGAATCCTTAAATTTAATGAGTTTATGAGATCTAGGTATTTATGATCTTGATATTAAATGCAAACATTGGCATTTTAAAATCTAGTTCATAATAAAGAATAAACATGTTTAGGAAAATTGCGTTTTCATCATTTTATCTATAACAAAATATTTAGCTTAACAAATTGCCGGAAAACATTGAGCATATCGAAATAAAAGCGAATTTGGATTTGTTTGAATTTTTCTGGAGCTAGAGCCATGGTTTTGACTATGCTGCGTCAAAAAATAAATAAGAGAAACTAGAGAAAATAAAATATGTTTTGTATTACAATCACAATTAAGTTAAAGTTTAAGTAGAAAAATAATAATGCATTCAAACATGTAGTTAATAAATTAAAGAGTTTTTCAATCTTTTTATCGCCAATTCATTAAAAGTTATCGAAGCTATAGCTTTCCACTCCCGCCTGTCTATTTTTTAAATTAAAATATTTTGTTCCGTACCTTCTTCAGATGCCAAACTCATCGCGTAATCGAATTTTATAGTCTAAAGCAAATATAGGCTCGGCCAGTTTGAAGTAGTTCTTAATTCAGAATTCATAGGAGATTCAGCAAATGTGACCCATAAAAATTCAAAAAGAAGTTTTCTTAGATAAAAATATCGTGATTGATAAATTTCAATAAAAAAAAGGTAGCTAACTATAATTATTTATCTAGGTAAGTAACATACTTTATCTGGGGAGAAACCTTGATAGGCGATTTGACCCAATCGGCATTCTTGGTGAAGTATTAGACATACTAAACTAAGATTTTACAAATATTGATTTTAAATTATATTATTTTCATTTTTTACAATTTTCCCCTCAGTTTTAACAATATTTTTAATTCAGTCTGAATCATAATCTTTAAGAATATTTGGGGAAAGTGAATCAATGCTTTTAAAATCAACAATTTGAAGTCTCTCCTGAAATCAGCTTGGATATCGGAATTGACCTCCTCAAAAGCGCTAAAACTAAGTTACAGAAATTTTAGCTATGTAAGAGTTGCCGATTTGTTTACATTAACCGAATGTTTTTAAACGTTATGATGGAATTCAAATTTATGCATGAAAACATTCAATTTCATACTTTTAACTCAGTAGTAGGATTTCCGCTTTTATTTCAAAATATGTAAAATTTTTAAATTGAAATAAACAGATTCATTTGAATTCAAGTTTCTCAATCATATCAAATGATAAGATAAAATATTTATTAAAATCACTCATACACACACGCGGATACTCACACGCACACGCACACGCACACGCACACAGAATTTCAATAAAAAAAATCTTTAGATTTATTCTCAAGAAAGTGTACCCTCTTGTTTAAAAATGTAGGGTTTTTAAACATATTACCACATGTATGACTAAAAGGAACGGGAGAAAAAAAAGTGAAACTTAGCGGGTTTTTTTAAACAAAAACTTATTGATTCAATCAACATAAAATATAATTATTTACATCATTTAGATTATTTCTTAACTAAAAATATATGGTTACTCTAACAATTTAGAAATCAAATATTTAGTCAATATTAGACTGGGTATCTTATATATTGACTGTAGTGATTTTAATTATGTATCATTTCAATAATATATATTATATTTATAATTCGTTTGTTCACAAAATGTGAGTTTTGTAAAATTCTGTCGAAAGATGAAAATGAATAATAAATATAGGACGAATTTATAAAATAGGATTCGAAATGAATTT
Organism: Argiope bruennichi; assembly: GCF_947563725.1. Lineage (NCBI taxonomy): Eukaryota > Metazoa > Arthropoda > Arachnida > Araneae > Araneidae > Argiope > Argiope bruennichi. The sequence continues at coordinate 79,435,799 of NC_079152.1, forward strand.
TTGATTAAAAGTCATACTAACACAATCTTTCTAATTTAAGGCATCGTATTTTAGAAACTGATGAACACACTTTCAAATTATTAATTGTTTAATATTTTCAATAAGCTATAAAATTTATTTATTAATTTTCAGATTGTTAATGTTTTAATATTCACAGAAAATATAAAACTGGTTGATTTCATTTGGAATATTTATATCAATGCTTCAAAGAGTAAAAAAAAATAACCCTTTTTCAACAATATTAAAAATCAAATCATTGTCGTAATTGAAAGTAATCATAAATTAAATCTATTCGTTTACCAAGTTATATATAATATAAAATGTAAAGTTTGACTTTAAAATATAAAACTTGCTTGTAAATTCAAAGCATGCTATTTTAATTTTCAAAAATTCATTTTATTTCATATCTTTCTAAACGTGTCCAGATCTACAATTCCAAATGAAATTCAGAATTTGTATATGAGAAATCTGGTTTGAGAAGAGTGATTAATGAAATAATTTCCTATTGAAATTTAGACAAAAGGAGGAAAGTAATTGTAGTAACCATCTAGAATATGTCTAAATTTCTCTTTTTGTAATGATCTAACACCACAGAAAAGCAATTTCACAGATTAGTTAAAATATTGCTCTCAATCTTTTTTTTTTTCCTTTTTGACGTCACAAACAATATTTACATATGGCGACATTATTATTTTAACTTTCGTTAGCTTATTTTAATTAATAATTTAGACAATTTAATTTGGTAATAAAGAAAAAGTAATTATTTCTAATGGGAAATAGGTAAAAACCACCAAACAAAATTTACGAATTGCTGAGAAGCTACTAATCAAATAGCTTACAAATTTGCACAACTTTCAGTTGTTCGCAACCTCCAAATCAGTTTATTTTCCAATTCTACTAATTCCATCACTTCTGTCTTCAATGTGAACATCTTTATATAATAATTATCTTTAATTACACTTAGTTTATATTTTGCAGAATAGATAAAATTCGCTTTCGTTGAATTGTTTATTTTAAATTCTATGTTAAAATATGTTTTATATTTTACGGAAATTAAGAAGAGATTTGATAATATGATAATCACAATTTTTCGATTGAAATTTATGAAATCGGAGCAACAAATACTTTCGTTTAACTTTTTAAAAAAATTGTTTTTTATCAATGACTTGGAATCCTAAAACACCTCACAAAAATATCACAAATATTCCCTTAAAATTGTATAATATGTATCATATTTCAAATTCTATATATTCTAGTAGCTGTCATTTACTTGATGGCATAATAAGCGATAAGAATGAATCTTGTGATCTGTAAAAATGATCAAGTATTCGACTTTTCAGTTTTCAGCGTTTCCAATTGTTTTGAAGTTTGAAATCTACAGAACTCTCAAACAATTATTACAAAGACAACCATCCTCTAAAGCAATTCTTTTCAAAATTCTTCTAATTTAACAGGATCAACAGAAACCTTGAGAAATTTGATTAATAGCATCAGCGATACCTGGAAACTTGGATATGAATCACTCGATTCATTAAAACAGCCGTCGAAATCCTTCCTTCGCCCGGACTCCAATAATGGCAATGCTGAAAGATCAATGGATGAGCCTTGGAAAGATCTCATGAATATTCAGATCTTCGAGAAGTCAAGAGACAGGTATCGCTTAAAGAGATAAATGCTTCTTAGATCACTAAGAATAGTCTTCTACGATCGTAATGTCAGTAGATCTTTTGAAGAAAGTTTGAAAAGGATGCACTTAACTAGTATTACGTGGAAAATATAGCTTTCCTGCATTTGCATACTTGAAGGATCATAGAACACTAAGAGATTGAGAAAGGTTGCATTTCAGATCCGCATGGAATACTTTATTTTAATCGACTAGCTCAATAGATGGAATAAATTTTTATGAGTCTGCATCGCAAATGTAGCGTTTTTCAACACTGTTACTGCAAGTAACGCGTTGAAAGTAAGTTCATCATATACGAAAAAAAAGGTTGAATACATGAAGAAGTTAGTTGTATACATATATGCATGAGGTATTAAATATATAAAAAGTATGCTCAGAATATTTAAAGTTGCAGTTATTTTTTCTGCAATTTTATTAAAGATTTATGTTGGAAGATATAATTAATCATCACTATTTTTGCTGTATGGTTATTTAAGATATTTGATAATTTAATACGATAAACAATTTATTGCTGAAAAGGAAAATTGTCAAACGTATGACATGCTAAAATCTCCAATATATCTGTGTAAATCAATAAAAGTCTGATTCAAGAATTAATGAAAATTTGAGTGTTGAAAATAAAGAATGCTTGTCTTTTTTTGAAATTGAGCTTACAGTCATTTGTTAAAAAATAACGTACGCAAAATAAGATTAAAAGTAATTTGCAAATTATCAAGTGCTAAGAAATTGGAACTAAGTATTTATAAAAAGAATAAGTGCCTTTCATAACCAGCTATATATCAGGAATTCTAGTTATGTTTATTTGAAATTAAATCTTTTTACATAATTTGATGTTTATATGCCTTCTAAAAGTAATTATAGACATAAAATTGAGAAAGAAATGTGTTATTTTAGTTGTTTCGCACCTGTTTTGTTTAATGTAATCACCAAACATCCTCCTGATTTCATATTTGTGCGTTAAATGATAGTGACCTCTTCGCCTTATATTTAATTGCATGTTGTCTAAAAGCATATATTCACTTTTTAATTCACAATTTAAATGCGTTGAAAATTTTATCATTAATGATGCATTTAATTTTATTTATATTGCATAACTTGAGTTGCGCAGGTTGAAGTTTATATGTTTTTATTATTTGTTCATGTTGTTTATTAATGGAAAACTTACAAATTAATTAACTGTCACAAAATATTTATTAAGACTTTGCTTATTCTTCAGTATTTGCAAAACTTTTTTTTAATTATGTATCGTTTGTAAGAAAGTAATAATATGTTTAATATTAGTACCCAATGGAATCCTAATTCTTGGGTAATGAAATGCGTTTTAGAGAATTTATTTTCAATGCAAAAGATTATTTCATACAAAATAAATTAATCTTTAATAATGAATCTGTATAATAAACTATACTCGGTATAAATCATTTCAGTCACTATCTATAATATATCTATCTTCAGTCACTATCTATATTCTGAACAATAAATTATAAATATGTATAATAAATTATACAAAATAAAATAACGCTCAAAATTTTTCTATCACGGTACTTTAAATTTTTAATAATTAAAATTTAGAAATTTTTTTTATTTAGAATTTTGCGAAATATTTTGAAAAAATATAAAATTGAGTTGTTTAAACTTCCAAAGTTGCCTAACAAAGGAGTTTATAAAATTTTTTTCTTTCGTAATCGTCGGCATTATATCAATTATTTAATAAATAAATAAAATCTTTAATAAATTTAAAGGCAAATTCAAGAACAATCACACGAAAATGAAATACATAATCATTAAATAGATAAAATTTTAATGTTTGAGTTGATAAAAATTCCTGGTGAGTTATATTTTTCTGAAATTATAGCAGAAAAATGAGAAATTTTAGGATAATTTCCTTTAATTAAACATCTAATTAACTTTATTATTTAACAAAATTGCTTCCGCTTGTTTTAATGATTATTTCGGAAAGTTCGGCACTGTTATAGATGAACATATGTGAAGCTGAAATATATGCCATAATTGTTTTATTTATATTACAATATGCACTCCTTAGAGCATGTAAACGATAAAATTAAAAAAGAGCCGCTAAGATCTTGCAACACACATTATATATATATATTAACAAGAAAAATAAGAGAGTAAATATGTGTAAAAAAGTGAAATTTAATTGTAAAAATCAAAAACATTTTAAACACTTTCAAAGGGATTAAGTTTTTAAAAAATGCACATTAATAAAGTTGATATAATTAAAAAGATAATTTAGTGAGTTTTTAGATGGTAATAAAAGAAGTTATTGATATTTATGAAATTTTCAATAGAATCGTCAAATATTTGATTACGTTTTCCTCAATTAAAATTTGAAATCTCTCAAACATTCACATTATTTTCCGGACTATATTTTTGACAAATGTAATAGCTCTATATGGCGCGACTTCTTTGTATAGTGCTAATAGCTGCATATTCACTTTCTTATTAATGGATGCAGACTGTTTTGCTAAAGTATATATGCATGATTAAATAAATAAATAATAATCAAATATTAACCGAGAAATAATAACTTTAAAATAAAAACCAAATTACAAAACTCCTCTGGCATTTTATTTCCATTCCCAAATTCCTGTATTTATTTATTATCGCCTACATGTTTTACATGCTTGATGAAATAATTTTTTAAAAAGAGATCAAAATTATATTAGGGTAAATAAATAATCAACAAATTAAAATGAGTTTGAAATTATTATATATAATTTTCACTGAATATACTTTTTATTCTGTGTTTTAATTTTAAAAGTATCTTTATTTTCGTAAGAATTGAAATAAATGAAGCTTAAGATACCAATTTAGTACATTGGTACGTTGTAAAAGTCGTAATGGAATCCATTACGAATTTTAATTCTGGATTTTGAATCATTTAATGAATTTTTATCAATTTCTTTAAAAATATAATATTTTAAAACTTTTTTAAATTAAAGGTTTGTAACTAGTAATGACAATTTTGCCTAGATCTACAAGAATATCAAGCATCTACAAGAAGAAAAAAACTGTTGTAGTTATCTATAAATATACAATTACAAGCAAAAACCTCACCTACTGATTCGACTTTTTGGTCAATTTTATATGAAAATTCTTCTAAATTTATTCTAAAAAGTCCCCAGCCTTCATTTATCCCTTTTATGAAGAGCCATAGAAAAATAATATGGCACTCTACATTCTGTGAGGCAAAAGTGGATAAATTTGATAGCTGCAACTATTGTACCGATTTCAAAAATTCTTATTTCATACGAAATATATTACATTTACTAATCAATTACATGATTAATGCCCATCTACCATTTTTTTCGCTATTTCGTGAGTTTCGTGATGTATTGACAGAATCCTCAACCTAAACATGCGAATTTTTGCAAAAATATAATTTCTCAATTTGAAGTCTAAGACATTAATCAAAATGCTCTGTTACTATCGTAAATGTATAGTTTTAATGCACTATTTTCTTTTTTTTCTGATTAAATGCTATTTTTCAAAAATGTTTGACATGACAAAAATTAATTGCATTAATAATACAAGCCGAGACTTGCTATTTTGTTAATATTGTTAATAGCGTTATATTCACAATTTTGATAAAAAAACATATTATGAAAATAAAAAAATACCATTTAAAATTTTGTTTGCAGTATAATGATAGAACATTCTTATTATTAAATTATACTTGAAAATTACTCAAAAATCGGCTCCATTCAAGTTGTTCATTAGAGACTAGAATTTTTTTCAATATTTCTAGAAAATAGGAACAGCGAGAGAAAATGACCTTTTATAATATAGTTGCGGTTCATGAGTTTCATATGAAATAAAAATTGTCAAAATCATTGCAATAGTTGTATCTGGGTATTATGCTGAAGTTCCTGATTTATCAACAAAGCGTAAATAGAGAGATTTGAATTCTCAATATGAAAAAAAAATTTGAAAGCAAAGTAATATTTGATATTAATGAAAGCTGTTATTCATTTCATCTGGAATAAAAGAATGTAAAAAGCAATGAATGCACTTCATTAGAGAGTTATATAATGTTTTTGAAATTTTGAAAGGAAATGATATAGGTTGTATTAATTGATTATAATTGTATAGTTTAAAATATTTTAAAATCTCTTAAGAAATTGTTAATCACTGTATTTTCAAGACTTAAAATTTTAAACCATCATTGTGGAATTATCATATGGTAACATTTTGATGCTAATATTAACAGAAAAAAGTAATTTCATATTATTAAAAGTTTTACATGTTTGAATTCTTAATGAGGGAAAAGAAAGGGAAATTAAAAAGTATGAAATTAAACTTTATTTCGATAGGCGTTCAAGGGTATATTAAGAATTAATCAGATCATGTCATATCAGAATGCTATTTCTAAAAAGTTCAATTCCAACTTTTTAAATTTTAAACTGAGGTCGAGAATCAAAGAACAAATTCATTAACTTTTGTTACTTAAAGTAAATAATTGTGGAAAAATTTGAACTATTGGTAGAATTAAAAATTATTCATTAAATTTTAAAAGCCATCAAAATCTACTAAATCTGAAAAAAAATTGTACAGTAAAATGAATAAGTGAGTTGCGATTATCGGCGTATTAAAATGATTTCTTAGTTATTTTCATATAATATCCAGTTTTCCATTGCTCGTCTATAAATTAACATTAAATAAAAATTCTTGGTTTAAATAAATTATTTGTTTTAACTTTTAAACCATCAAAAATTTTGAAAAGCATCTGTCAGATACATCTGACGTTCGAGCCGGCGCTTACCTGCTCGCGGTCTTTAAAAATCCATCTACTGCGATCTCTATTTAATGACTTTGGAGCAAAAAAATTCCGATTTAATCTTTCATTCTGTCTTTTCCAATTAAAGCTTGGAATAATTTGCTTTGAACTCATTTTGAAATTTTATTTTATTGTTCGAAATATCTTGCATTTAAACTCAATGTAAATTTGCTCGCCAATGCAGCTTCGATTTTCCACTATTGAATTAATCTTATTGCTAAGTCATGGAGAAATGAAGGTTTTAGTTTTTACTATTCTTTCAGATAATAATTAATTACGGACTATTTAATTAACAAGTTCAAATGAAAAAAAAAAACACCTTTATTAAGAAAACTTGATCTTGCTTAAATACGAATGAAATGAATCGAAAGAAAATAAAATTAATGAAGTTCATTTGTTTTTGCTTCCAGTCGATTAAATACAGTTCAGACTTAAGAAAAAAATAAACGTCCAAAGTTTGAACAGTGAGAAACGTGAGTTAATGACAAATGTTATATGAGTGCTGTATAATACAATTATTATCTTTCTTTCATTTATTTTATAAAAATATAAAAATCATTGAAACTGGGTTATATGAAATTAAGGTGTTTTTTTTTGTGTCATAAAACAATTATTCAGCGCTAATGTTTGATTGGCTCTTCAAAAATGATTTGATTGAATAAGAAAAAAACTATATTATTAAAATTACTTTCCACAATGAAGGCCCTGTATTTTCTGGAGATATAATGAATTAAATGACTTTTTATCACAAAATAATGCAATTCTATTTTTCAAATTTGATTTATTTGACGTTATTTGACATTAATTCATTTGTCATAATTGCTGATATAATTAAATAACATTTATTTAAAGCATGATTAAGTCGTATAATTTCGTTGCAGAAAATTCATTCATATAAAATCAAAATCTTGCTTTGCTTTTGACAAAAAGGTAGATTTAATAGCTGATTACTATAATTTCGAAATGTGTAAGATCTTTAAACTTATTTGCTTAAAAAATATTAAAATAGTTTAAAGTTCATGGGTGAATTTATAAAACTTATAAAGGTTTCCAGCATTATGGAGAAATTATTTCTTCAGTGATACGTAAAAAAAGACCACAAAACCAACAAAGAATATTAAACTGAAAGATATGATTATTTAAACTTGAAGATCCTACATAGAAAAATTAGTGATAAAAGGTTCATTTGACATGATACTTCCAAATTCTCCTGTCATAATTCCAACCAATTGTCATTTTAGTGTAAAGTCATAAACACTCTAAAATGTTCATATATTTTTACAATCTACTGATTTTCTAGAATTGTATATAGATGCTATAATTTGTCTGGAAATTCTTGTGTTATTTAGAATATGGAACTTGAAATTCCTTATTGTTTCTGAAGTTCGTGTCTTCGTTATATTAAGTCACTTGTTTCAGACAGAAAATCTCACTTTTTAACTACATCATACGAATATTTAATTTCAGTTTTTAAAAATTATTCTATTTTTAAACTTTAAGTATATTTTTATATTTTAAACTTAATTGGTGCATCTTAACGAAATCTAGTTTAGGTGTCATGAAACCGAATGAAGCAATTAATCACAATTGTCTTAAATCAAAAATTATAATTAAAGAAAATTGAGCTAGTATATACTTTTTATGATTTATAGATATGGCTGTGTTTTGAGGGACCTGTTATCTACTGTATATATATATAGTTGCTATCCATGTTTGTTTACATATTTTAATAAAATAACAGAATTGTATTCATGCTTAACAATGATAATTATTTTGGATACACTCAATGCGCAACGGCAATGCATGGGATTGTAATAGGAAATACATGGGTATAACATTGGTTCCTGAAGCATTTTAAAGTTAAATAAAAAAATAAAAATAAGTGACCTAGAAGGATATATTTTTACTTTCATGAATATTCTTATGATGTAAGCTTTTCTTAACTACTGTAAAAGAATAGTTACTTTGCGTATAGATGCTTCAGATAATTTTTCATCTCCTTAATGCCTACTACCCCCATTTAGAATTTATCTTTCGCATTTGTATATATATATATATATATATATATATATATATATATATATATATATATATATATATATATATATATATATATATATATATATAGATATATATATATATATATAGATATAGATATATATATATATATATAGATATATATTTATATAATAATAGGGTGTTGCCGAATTAAATCTACAAATTCAGAGGGGTGATAGTAGGTATCAAGAGGATGAAGAATCACCTTACAACATAGGGTCCCAAATGACGTTTAGTACGTAAAAATCGCAAAAATAGAGGAAATCTGAAAATTTTTGAAAAATGTAAAAATATTAATAAAAATATCACAAATGATGTTTTAACTCTGAATTTTTTAAAAAGTGAAAGTACATTCTAAAAATTTTTTTTTTTTTTCATGGAACTAACATGCAGATTGATGATCCAGGGGATCGAAAATTACTGAAAACGAAAAAGGAGTTTAAAACCCTTATTTGTAAAAATATTAAAACTTGAAGAGAACTAAAAGCTAGAAAATGTAAGGAATTTAATACTCTTTAATTCGACATAAGCGTGTAGTGTGAAAACTGAGAAGTTTTAAAGATATTTAAGAAAAACTAAAATGGGCATCTGAAAAATCGCTGCAACATCGGTACCGATGTTTGAAGAGAGCATTGTCAAATGCAAAAGATAAATTCTGAACGGGGAGAGTAGACATTAAAGAGATGAAAAATTATCTTAAGACATAGAGTCGCAGTCAAAGTTTTTCTGTGAAAACGCAAATACAGACATCGAAAAGACTATGAGTCTGGTGAAGAGAGTGACTGTATTAATGCGAGGATTGGAAACAAAGTAATCGAGAAGAAGCCTCCTCGAATGCAAATGTTTCATGCGTTTAAGGAAAATAAATGCAGAGAGCAAGTATTCATCAATGGGCATTGCAGAATTGATGGTCATTAAAATTCATTCGCAAACAACGTCAGATTTCTCAAATGTAACTAAAATGTGCTGGTGCTTCAACGTACATTAACCAAATGTTCTGGTGTACAATTGTCGGTGTTCCCTGCAGTAAATATGGATGAACGTGCTAGAATAAAACAAGGTACTTTGCGCCACTGAGGAGTTCGGACAGAAGATACGGTCCCAATAGATGACCCTACCAAGATGTTAATATTAAACTTATGTTGTACTATCGACGAGGTAGTGATGTGAGTATTTTCAAATGACCACGCGAATTTTTGAAGAATCCCACTCTCTTGAAGCAGGCTTCATCGAATAAAATAACAGAAAAGTAGGCATCGTCCTTTCTGGCATTAATAATCCAGCCTGCGAATTCCACCCGATATGCGATTTTCACTGAAAAACGTTAACTGCGAACCTATGTTTTATAATTTTTCATCTCCTTAATGCCTACTATCCTCAATCAGAATTTGTCTTTCGCATTTGACAATATTCTCTGCAAACATCGGTACCGAAGTTGCAGCGATTTTTCAGGTGCCCATATTAGTTTTTCCAGAATATTTTAAAAATTCTTCAGTTACTTCCCATTACACGTTTATATCAAATTAAAGAGTATAAAATCCCTTACATTATCAAGGTTTTAATTTTCTTCAAGTTTTAATATTTTTGCAAATAAGGGTTTAAACTTTTTTGCTTTCAGTATTTTATGATCCCCTGGATCATCAAATCGGCATATTATCTACATGGAAAAAAAAATTAAGAATGTACTTTCACTTGAAAAAATTCATAGTTGAAACGTTATTCCTTATTTTTTAAAACATAATATATGCTTCTGTTTAATATCTAATCATATCATTTATCCTTCCTTTTCTTTGATTTTTTCCGTTGCATAAAGCTTAATTTGGATAAGTTTCAAATTTTTAGATTTTTCAGTTTCATCATTTGAAACTGAAAATTATCTGGGAAAATGTGATGGGATACCATACACTATCAGAAACTCGTAAAATACTACTTGAATGAGAAATTCCATGGCCTATGAATTCAGCTATTTAATCAATTAGTAAAGGCAGACAGATCCCCAGACATAATGCTTCTTAAATTCATATTGTGAGGTTATGTCAAGGACAAAGTGTGCATTTCCGCTTTGACTGACAGTGAACCCTTAAAATCATGATTAAAAGATGCAATTCAGTCTGTTCCTCAGTGTTGATGGACACATAGATGAAATAGTAGTACCGATTGAATGCGGAGAGATAGGAACACTCAGTGAATAATAGAGGTGAATTGTGCACAAAATAAAACATTTGCAACTGCTCGTATCGAATTAAACTATATAAATTTGTGCGAGATTCGGAACTAATTTTCCTCCACCATATAAGTATGCAAAGATTGAATCGAATTCGGTTTTTTTGATGAATCTCCATGTTTAAGGCATCTTTGTATCCGAATAACATATTTTTGCAATGCGAACTGTGAACAAGGTGACTCAAAATAGCATTAAGTTAGTTAGATGGAATTCTGTACATAAATGCCACACTAGAGTTGCATATTTTTAACAAATTTTGAAAGAAATCAATTCAGAGAAAGTCTATCTGCCCGGCTGTCTGACAACAAAATATCTTGATAGCTTAAAATATGAAACTATATTTGGAACATATTTATCATCTAAAACATAGATTCGAATGAAATTTTGAGAAAAGTATGACAAATAATTGACCTCTTGTCAGTTTTTACTTGTGAATGTATGTAAATACAATAACTCAAAAATACAATCGTTTAACACTTTCGACGTTACCGACGAGATATCTCGCCTTTCAGATGCTTGCAATTACAGGTTTCTGTGGGCTAAAATTCGTCTCTTATGCCAGTTTAGATTGCCCTTCATAACTGCTCCTCCGAAATGCCTTTAAATCATTGTACATTGCATTTCCGAAAATTCATGATATGTATGAGGATTCCATTTACATTCGAACAATACAATACTTACATACAATATTAATATCACTTTCCAATGCTTTTGTAAGGAAGTATTCAAATTATTCATCGGTTTCGTCGTTTTCCCTATTCGAATAAAGGAGAAATCATATGAGACAAATTTTTAATAATGCATTAGGATTATATGTCAAAGGTGTCATAGGTTTCCCTCAGAGCTAATTTTAAACGCAGAAAAATGAGAAAAAAAAACCACGCTTAGAATGTGTGAAGCAGAAACAGTATTGAGCAGAATTATAAAGTGATTGCCATTTCACTATTGATATTTCATTTGTGTTTGTATTAAACTAAAATATTTTTTTCTATATGATTTTTTTATGTTAACATGAAAATTTAAATTCGAAAAGTTAAGATTTTTTCTCATTTTTCTTACATGCTTTAAATATTTTTTAATGATTGTAAGTATGAAAGAGTAATTTGATAGTTTCTCATATAATTCCATAAACTTAATTTCCTTTTATTTTTTCATGAAAAATATATGCAACTTGTTATTTCTTATGAGAAAAGAATGTGATAAATTAAGTAATGTTATATGGACTCAACTGAATAAAAGCTGAATTTTTCTTATTACACTGACTGAAATCTGTTTGCATTTTTGTATAAATTTAAAAAATGTCCTATTAATCTTATTTTGCAAAAATGACTGTTTGTTCGCAATTAAAATTGTTTAAAGGGATATATTCTAAAACAGTTCAATATATATGATGAATGATTACTAGACGATGATAACCTGAAAATTATTAGGAAAAAAAATTTATTCATTCCATTACAATTTGGAAGCTAAATGTATTTCAGTAGATTTGATTTAAGGATATGGTCTGATAATAAAATAATGACAAATATTTGTAAATTATTCCACGATAGACAGAAATTTCTTATTTTAATTTTAGCATAAATATGCACATGCTTTCATGCTAGGTGAGTTTTCTATAGTTATTTATAATACATATGTTACTAATTCAATAAAACAGTTTTATTTAAGGCAAACATTGTTTAATATAAATACGAGATATCTACTCTAATCAGGATTCAACAGCTAATTTGTAAATCTTTTGTAATAGACTTTGTAAAACAAAATGGTGTAAATGAAATAATTATATTTTATGTAATTTGTGTCAATAAATGCTCTGATGAATAACGAATTTTAAATTTTTACATACATCCTCTACCCACGGATTTATCAAAATATTCTTCAGGCGCCAATATCTATACGTATAAAAGCCGTAGAAATCTGACATACGTAGCACAGAAACTGAACTTATTGCTAATTGTCGAATGGCAATGTCAGATATAAACACAACATGATATGAATTTCAGACTACTTCATTCATTGAACATTTTTATAGCTGTACTAAATCAAAAGGTTCGCTTAGTTAATAAATTGAGCCTAAAAATATTATTATATGCGTTCTGCAGATAATTCATCAAATCACCAAAAAGGATATTCTGTTAAAGGAAAGAAGATATAAAAGAAATCAAGAAATAGGCTTCAAACCAAAAGTTCAATCAACTTTTCTCATTTCATGACCAAATTCCACCTTTTGTTTAATTAATGCTACAGAAGCTCTGTAAAAATTCTTAAATCAGCGGTCCTCACGCTCCTAGTGAACCGATAAAAAATCGCCATGCCAAGCAAATTCTTTTAAAAGATGCCTATAACTCCCTTACTTAAATCGGCACGTGAAAAAAATCACTATCAGAATCTCACAGTATATAATCGCCGGGGTAAAATATTGCTGTCTCTTTACACTCTTGTGTTGTGATGTAGATTGAAGTACCTCGTCGCTTCTTGTACATAAATTATATAATATTATATACACACACACAGGGTGTTACAGAATTCGACCGACAAATTCAGAGGGGTTATAATAGGATCAAAAGGATAAAGAATCGCCATACCATATAGGGTCCCAAATGACGTTTAGTAGGTGAAAATCGCAAAAATATAGAGTCGCAGGATTGCTGGAAACTGTAAAAAAATTAATAAAAAAATAACAAATGATGTTTCAACCATAATTTTTTTTCAAGTTAAAGCACATTCTTAAAAGCTTTTATTTTTTGTTTGTTTTTTTTTCATGTAGGTAACAGGCCGATTTGATGAACTAAGGGGTCGTAAATTACTGAAAACGAAAAAGTAGATTGTAACCATTGCTTGCAAAAATATTAAAACTAGAGGGAACATAAAAGCTGCAAAATGTAAGGAATTTTACATTCTTTATTTTGATATAAGCGTGTAGTGTGAAAACTGGGCAGTTTTAAAGATATTCAAGAAAAGCTAAAATGAACACCAGAAAACATCGTTAGAGATTTTTGCTGAGGGTGTAGTCAAATTCGAAAGATAAATTCAGAGTGGATACAGTAGGCATTAAGGAGATGAAAAATTGCCATGAACCATAGGATCGCAGTTAGCAATTTTCAATGAAAATTTCAAATTGGGTGGAGTTTGGACGGTGAGTGCTTGATGTCACACAGGAAGATGCACACGTTTCTGCTAGAGTTTTATTCTCAGATGAAGCTTGCTATACAATTGAAGGCGTCTTCATCCTGCACAATGCGCATATTTGGTTATTCAAAAATATCCACATCACTTACTCGTCGAACTTAGAACACAAGGGTTATTTAAAATCAACATTTAATATTAACATCTGGGCAGGGTCATCTATTGGGCCGTATCTTCTGCCCGAACTCCTCGGCGTCGCAAAGTACCTCGTTTTCTTGCACCATGTTCCTCCAGATTTACTTCAGAGAACACCGACAATTGTACGCCAGATCATTTGGTTAATGTACGTTGAAGCACCAGCACATTTTAGTTGCATACATGAAATCTGACTTGTTGTTTGCGAATGAAGTTAAACGGCCATCCATTCTGCAATCTTTTCATTCATAAGGCAATTTTCTTCGTCAGGCTCATTGTCGTTTCGACGTCTGTTTTTGCGATTTTTACTAAATAAAGGTTACCTTCGACACTATGTTTCTGATAATTTTTCATCTTCTTAATGTCTCTTTTCCTTGTTCTGAATTTATTTTTCGAATTTGACAATGCCCTCTGCGAACACCCGTAACGATGTTGCAGCGAGGTTTTCTGGTGTACATTTTAGATTCTCTTGAATATTCTTAAAAACTTCTCAGTTTTCACACTACACGTTTATATCAAATTTAAAGAATATAAAATTCCTTTCAGTTACAAGCTTTAATTTTCTTTCAAGATTTAATATTTTTTTCAAATAATGGTTCTAAACTACATTTTCGTTTTCAGTAATTTGCGATTCCTTAGATCATCAAATCGGCCTGTTACCTACATAAAAAAATAATAACGTGCTTTCACTTGAAAAAAAAAACTTCTAAGTTAAAATATAATTTGTTATTTTTTTATTAATTTTTTATAGTTTCCATCAACTCTGAGACTCTCTATATTTTCACTTACTAAACGTTGTTTGGGGCCCTATGTTGTATGGTGATTCTTTATCCCCTTGATGCCTACTATCACCCCTCTGAATTTGTCGATCGAATACGGCAACACCCTGTGTATATATATATATATATATATATATATGCAAGAATTTATGAGATTTGCAACATGATGCGTATTTGTACTTCCAATTCGCATTCAATTTTAATAGTTTGTTTAGGGAAATCACAAATGTTGTATCAACTTATCATCCGGTGAAATTTTGTATCACATAGACATTCCTAGTTCATTCTAATGGCTGCAATCTGATAGGTCTCCAATCATTTTGTAGATGGTACAGGTATTTTGTCATGAATAAAGCGTTTACTAAAGAGAAGAAATCAATAAATATATTCTACAGGCAATCTTAAAAATTGAGAAATATTAACTTTCCACTATAAGAAAATATTTTTTTCCCTCCATTATTTTATCTGTGATTTAAATTACTACACAATTTCCGTGAACTGCAAAGAAGTCAGTAGTGGTTAAAAATATTCACCATCAAACCAATAAGGATATTTTTACACAAAAGTTCTAAATACTAAAAGTACTAAAGTGTTAAACAGAATATATATCATCTGGTCACAATAAGAAATATTGTCAGCTTTCACAAACTCCATCAAAATGTTTCTAGACTAATAATTTCATTTGTTTCAAGTATCTAAGTTCTGATAAGGTATTCATTTCCTTAAATGAAAGTATAAATGCATTTTTTTTTAAACAAGAACTTCTCTTACACGACGATCTGTTTTAAAATGTATTAATGCATTTTTTCAAAGTTTTACGAAAGCGACTTCCATTTATAAATTGGAGTTCTTTACTGAATGTTCTTTATTAAAAATATTTCATTGCTCAAGGCTCTAATTTAGTATGCTTCTCTTTTTCTATCATTTATAACTTTCTTATCAAAATAAGCGAAATAAAATGGAAGCTTAAAAATGCAACTAAGATTGTGTTGCAAAGTCTTTACTTTTATCATACCGTACTTGCTTCATTAATTTTTCTTTTTAGATTTATAATTCTAGGCGAAGTAGGGAGATAAAGGAGCTTGTGAAAATCACATGCTAATAACTCAATCACAGTAAGCCAGCAAATATTGCCTTAAGGCATTAAATTCATTCATATTCTTATAAATGGTTTCGATTCTGATGCTAAAAATATGTATCACTTAGTTTAACAATCCATTTCATCAAATTGGGACTATTATAGTTATAGGTAAAGTGGCTCAAACGCTGTCAGCTGTAGAAAAAAGCAGCTTTTATGAATAATCGTTTACTTTTTTTTATTTTCTAAAGAATAAATCATGAACTGAATTGCAGTTTTAAGTTATAAATATTTGCTTTCAATAATTACTTTGCTCATTTTATGATTAATTACTTCTTGCTGTGTTTAGAGAATATCAATGCAGATGAGAATCACTAAACTCAGCAAAACTCTATCTTTTCTGTAGCAATGAAAAATGATAATTTTTTTTACAATTACTAGCTGACCCGCCAAACGTTGTTCTGCCATATAAATTATTTCTAGTGAATATTTTGGTTGTTAATTAAAAAATAACGAATGTATTGTAAGTGTGTGGAAAAAGGGTCTATGACAGAAAGGGGGAATGAAGCGCTGTAGACAATGATCGCCGATAAAAAAAAAAAAAAAAAAAAACAATTTATTTTCTCAGTACAATGTATTTCATTGACGTAACGAACATATACATTGTTTGATCTCTTAAAAGTTAAACGTAAAGTGAAAAAAGTAATATATTTTTTATCCTACAGTATAAAAATGAAATAAAAAAAATAAATATTCATTTCGAAGAGCAATTGAGTGTACGATATTTTTTGTAGTCCTTATTTAGCCAACACAAATAAGCTCGATGGTTTGTCAACTCTAGAACATGCCACGTATAATTGTCCGTGTGAAAAACATAGCGTGTCCAAATCTAAGCCACAAAAAGACATCGTATGGACTTGCGACTTATTGATTGTCATTGCGAATGCGAATAGGAAATTGAACGCGTTGGAATTCAGTTGCCACGTCTGTGAGAATCATTGGAATTCGTGGCAGCAAAAAATTTTCGACTTGTAATTTGCCTTTCGAAAAGGAAGTTTCGATAACGTTTTTCCTCAATTTTTTAATGACCCATCGCGCGCCATTGCAGAGCCGTGGTGAGTTCAAATTCCGATGTAAAATAACCGGATATCCAAATTTCAGTCGTAGAAGGTGTGGTGACATGCCTGGCAAATCCAGTGAGTTCAAAAACTCTGTTGGATAATCTACAGCTTCGTTAGCATCGCAAACCGTCTCGATTGATTTGTATGATACCAAGTCGACTGTATCTTGAAGTTTAAATCTTCGACGTCCACATTTTTTGCTACCAAAATGGCTCTTTCTGCCACGCATGATTTATGTTTTATGTGAGTACATCGGGAAATATACGGTCAATGAGAACATTTTGCGATTCAACGATAGTGCAGAAATTAGTGGGTAATTTTATGCATCCAGTATTTTTATAGACAGCAACTTTTCCATCGCCGATATCTAACAATTGGTCCAAGAATGTGTCAGCAGATGGATATTGTACCGTTTGGATGCGCATGTGTATTTTTAGTTGGACTTTTTCAACATTACGTCACAGTGGCTATGATTTCAAGCTAGCGTTGATCTCATCAGTGTACTGTGAACGTGGATAGAAACACTCTAATTATCTAGCTTTATGAAATATACTTTACGACCTATTCTCATACCTACCAAATATACATAAAAAATTTCATGAAAATCGGTCGAGCCGTTTCGGAGGAGTACGTACACAAACACCGTGACATGAGATTTTTATATATTAGATTTATAAAACATAAGTGATGGGATTGGATAATTATTACTGGCACATTTTTATCTAAAATAATTTTTCTATAGGAATTTACAAAATAGCGTTTTCATTAAAATTTAAAAAAAAAAAAAACTTTAACTAATTATAAACCCTGAAATGAAACCATTTTTCATAACACTGCAAAAAATGACATATAAGATTTTAGTTATATAGTAACAGTTATGTATAATATTTCTAAGAATATGTAGTCAAACTTATCAAAATAAAAATTACTTAGTTTAATAATTTTATACTATCTTAATAACGCTTATAATTTAATTATTTCTTTATATCATTGTAATAGGAGAGCTAAAAATGACGTTTTTAATAAAAATGTAATTTTTTTAAAATCCCGTTTTATTAAACTTAAAAAGACAGTTTGGTTTTAATTAGATTAATTGATAAAGTAAAAATAAATTCTTAAAACATTAAAATAATGTCTTGTTATCTAAAATACTTTGGCGCACAAATTTTAGAAATTTATCATGTAAGGAAATTAAAGAAAAGCGGATTACAAAAATTTGTCTTTTCAGACACGGCGCGAGTAAAATTTTATAATAATGTATAAAAACATTTTTTTCATATAAAATGTTAACTTGGGCTATACTAAAGCAACATAATCTTCATGTACACAAGTATGATAGCAAAAAATGATATCAGTTTCTTAACAGTAGTTTATCAGATACAAGTATATTCCTAAATTATGTGGTCTATCTAGAGCTTACTATTTATTAACTAATGACAAAATAAGATATTGATCCTTGCATCTCTTGTTTAATCTAATATTTGTTACTTGCATTTGCTTGTATTTTGGCAAAAACTTTAAATGATGCATTTTTTTATTTTACTAAATCATATGAAATCCTCCCGTTTTTCGTTTATCGCACAAAAATGTACTTGCACCTGTTTTATATAGCACAGAATTTTCGTACATTCTTAAGAAATTTTCGGAATTTTTATGGCTTAAGAATAAAATGGATTTATTCGAGAGGTGCAACGTTTCCTTTGTTAAAATTAAATATCATATTATATTTATAGTTAATATGTTACAGTTAAAAATTTTCTTGAATTGCAAAAAAACTTCGTAAATCAAGGGGCTTTTGTGATGGAATAAAATACTTATTTCATTGAAAATTTATTAATCCCATCATCATCTGTTATCCAAAGCATAAACGGTGCCGCACATTTTAATTAAAAAAAAAAAACGTTTGCAAATTTTAATTTGGAAAATTTATTAATTTTTAGTTTTGCTGTTAGTTATGTTAGTTTGCGTTTAGTTTTTCGTAAAGCCTTAAACAAAACAAAAAAAAGTTCGAATTTCCTTGTCGTTTTGAACTATGAGTTTTGCTGTATATAAGCAGTGCAATATGTAGGCAAAACCAAAAACATTAATTTGCATTTTCTATAAATATAAAATTGCGATATATGTTAATGTTAGCAACAAAAGGAATGAGGCAGTCCCTAAAAGAATTACGTCAAATTTATCAAAATTGACAAATAAAAACAATAATAAATGAATACTAATAGCAATGTAGTAAAACATTTCTTTATTATTTATTCCTAACTAAAACTCCTATATTTTAAAACAGCATATCATTTAGAATTAGTTTTGTCTTCTTTTTAATGCATTGAAAAATTGTTTATTTAAACATAATATAGTTATTCATTATAAAAGCAATTTGCGGTAAGATAATTTATTATTTTCATTAGAATAATATGAAGAAATGTTTGCTTAAAACCAATAGAGGACATTATTTTGAGAAGAAAAAGATATTTAGACTATAATAAACTGAAATAATAATGAAATAATTAGTTTCGTTTACTATTAAAAATGTATTCGTTTTGCAAATAAATAAATTTAAAAAAATAGAATAAAAACTTCTATGAATATTTTTTAAATTAATATATTCATTAGAGAAAAATTTTCCACTGATTCCGAGTTTTCCTACTTTTGTTTGTA
Organism: Argiope bruennichi; assembly: GCF_947563725.1. Taxonomy (NCBI): domain Eukaryota; kingdom Metazoa; phylum Arthropoda; class Arachnida; order Araneae; family Araneidae; genus Argiope; species Argiope bruennichi. The sequence goes on from NC_079152.1 coordinate 79,455,514, forward strand.
AAAAACTGTTGACTTTAAATTATTAATATAGCTCAAATATCACTGTTAGAGGGTTAATTGATTTTTAACTATGAAAAGGGAAACAAACAATTCACTGTTAATATAAAACAGAGGGAATCGTTGATACCACCCAGAAATACGTTGTTCTAGCATTACATTTTTAAATTGTGATAGTTATTCATTGTATTTTCGGTTTTCGACGATATTTATTATTATCATTGTCTTCTTTTTTAAAACACGGCCCTTTTTTAGAAAATGTATGTTAATTGTTACAAAACTGTGATAAAGTCAAGCATGATTGGTAATTGATCGATTTAAAATAATTTAATCTCTTGAATTTGTAACTATTTCTTATCACTTTTTTGTAACTATTTTATAAGATACACTAATTAACTAAATTGGGAATTTTGGATTAGCTTTTAAACAATTTTGTAATCATTCAAAATTTATTAATATTTCAAAAATTTATTTCCAGTTTAAATTAGAGAATATCAGTGTAATGTAAATTTTACGTCACATTATGTGGTTTTTAGGCGTTTGTAAAATGACCATTTAACTTTAAAAAAAATAGGAATCCACAGGTTTTATACAATATTTTTTATGGTAAGTTTGTTTGCTAATAGGAAAGAAACACAGAGCGAATTGCTTATAGCAATAATGATTTTTCGGAATTCCTTAGATGATGGACAAAGATAGAAAGGTGTTTGTAAATCTAGAACTAGCCTAATACAATGGAACATTATTCATATTAAGAAAGTTCTCGAATTGTTGTATTACATGGTTTATATGGGGTATCAAACATGTGATGCCATAGCAAGACAATGGCTGGAGCTTTCTTTGGAGACTTAGTTTTTGCAAATAAGATTTTTTCTAAGCAGATTGTGTGAAGACGCATAACTGTTGAGAGTTTTACGTCTAGCAACATACTGTGTGCTTACATCTTAACATGCCACAGAACATAGTCTGTTCTCAGTGCATACATGAAGAACGATTCTCGAACAGAGCATGATTGTGGTAGTATTTTCACAGAAGAGTCCTGATTCAGTACGTAAATTTCAATGCTCGAAGAATTTGTAGTTGGAAATAGCATAACCCAAAACAAAAGAAGAATCGATTACTTCTGTGAAGGTGGAATCTTTGTATAGGGAAGAAAACTTTTAGCAGTCGCATATCTCTGCTTTCTTTGGATGGAGACTGCTTGATTGCACAAAGATATAAGGATTAATTTTTAAATTCTGAAATGTTGGGCACGAGCATTTAACGGACGACAACGCAATGTCGTTGGAAACCCAGGTTGTGGATATTCTTCAGGAGGAAGAAAATATTTGGCTAACTACACAAATATATTATAATACCATAGAACATAGATTGTATATGGTATGACGTCCATTGTTTCCAAAAATTTTCAAAATTAAAATCTTCCTTGTGATGTACAAAGTATTTGTTTCCACAGCATTTTAAAACTGTGCGAGTTGATTACACTCTTTGATAATTGAATGTTCCTGAAAGTATAAAGTACCACACTTTCGTATATAATTCCTTTGTATATATTTGGAAAACGTTTACTTCTTTTTGTTGAGTTATTTTGTTGATCGCTACTTGGTCTAATTTGGCATGTATTCATAATTTCTTAACTTTCAGACATCAGCGTGCTATATGCTATATATATATATATATATATATATATATATATATATATATATTTTAAATATATATATTTTAAATATATGATGACATATTAATAAATTAAATATATGATATTATTTGAATATTGTATTATATATTTATAAATATTTTAATAGAATTAATTAAAAGCAATTAAAAAAGAAAAAAAAAAGGCTCCGATGGCTTGGTATAAGAATTGCGGCTCTGTTACCATAGGCATTTTAGTTTTAAAGTATTGACGCTACGAAGAATAAAATAATAAGTTACTCATTGTTATTTGATTGGCTTTGCAGAAATATATAGAAATTTCATTTATATGCCCAATGTTATAAAAGTATACGTTATAATGAAGGTTATATCTATATAATGTGTACATATTACACTTTCAGAGAGGTACAAATTCGTATAAAACAATTAATAAATATATTAAATATTATTTATGAATGACTACATGCTTATAAAAGATATTTTCATTTACAAATATGGAAGTTCCTCATTATTTCTAATTTGATCATGTAAAAAAAAAACATAGTCCTTGAATAATTTTATAACAGAAAACGATTTTGCAAAATTTTTCTGGTCTTTTCTAAAGTCGACGATTCAGTGGAAAAATTCGCATTAATTATAAATGCAATTGTAACTATTTATGTTAGACCATTGAAAGCCATTTTCTTGATTCATTACTGAACTTTTTAATCATGAGAGTCATATTTTGTTTTGGGGATTTATATAAGAAAGAAGAAGAAGAAGAAAGGAAAGAAGCTAACTTTTATTAACTTCTATATTCAGTTTGCAAATTGCAGAATGAATTTTCTCTGATTTTACAACAATAGAATAATTTTACTTATTTCAGTAACAGAAACTGCTTTCGTCCTAAAAAAATCTTTTGAAGACTCTGTGATGTAATTTTTCATTTTAAAAATTATTTATTTATTTTCTTTGCAAACCAATAATTTAAAAAGACCGAAAAATTTAAAATCTGTTTCATCTGCATGATTAGAAATATTAATTTAGTTCAAATTCAAAAATATAACATTAACAAGTGAGAACAATTTTTTTTTGTATTTTTCTAAGGTTTTGAAGTATTATGTTTCTTTTTTTTATTTTAGAACCAGGTTTTATGTTCAGCATTAATATTTTAATCAATATAAGAAAATTTTAGAGTTGATTATCTAATTTGCTCACTTTTCTATACTCTTGCTTGCAATCAGTTAATACTTGTTAATATTGTAAACAGTTTCAAATTTATCACCAGTATGTTTTATTTCAAAAGTCTAAAAATATATTATTTTATTATTTTTGTTTCGAACAATTTAAACTCACGATTGACGACGTATCAAGGATTATAAAGTTCTTTTGAGGTATTTACGTATCGGGTATAATAAAGTTAGAAATAGTGTTTTTTTTCCTTTCTGAAAAACCTTTTTGAAAACGTCGCATTTAATAATACAGATATTACACCAGGAAAATGACATTATTTGAGCCATATCGTAAGAAAGAAAAAATCTAAGAAATTGGATCAAGTGTCCTTTTATCGGCAGAAAATCTTTATAGAAATTGTAATGCATATATCAAAGAAATATTAAAGAGTGCCGGCGTCCTGGCATAGAGGTAGGGCGTCTTCCCCGTGATCTGGGCGTCCCGGGTTCGAGTCCCGGTTTGGGCATGGTTGTTCTTCTGTTGTTCTATCTGTGAGATGTGTGAATGTGCCCTCCTGTAAAAAGGGGTTGTGCAAGCGAATGAATGATGCGTGAGTGGCAAAGTCGTACTCTTGGCCCTAGTTGGCGCTGCTATAAAAAAATAAGAGACGTTCCCCCTCAGGCTTAAATCGCTGTCTTCGTAACAGCGGGGTTGTCAGTGGCAAGTGCCATAAGAAACAGACAAACAATATTAAAGAGTTTGCATCAAAGCGTGAGGACGAGATCAATATGAGGTATCTTACATTTTTTAGTAATTCTACTCCCATTTTTTATTGTTTTCCATAAAAATTTACCAGTTTTAATTCCATCTGGACTTAAAAGCTCAATGAAATTGTGATGAGTGTGCGAGACTCCTTGATATCACTGCAAAATTTCTCTTCCTTTCGTCAAGTGTGACTGAGTAAATACTTGAGGCGCTTGCTTTTTTAGTTAGATATGCTCGCCAGGATTATTAGGGGAGGGGGGCAGAGAAATTTACTAGTAGCTTTCAAAATATGTTGGCAATCAATAAAATGTTAACATGGGCTGTCATTGCAGTTTTTGCGAATGATAGGGCATTTTTTTTTAAATCTTTGGAAAAGAAATTATGACTTTTTTCCAGTAGGGATAAGAGCATTAATCTCCCTTCACACCAGTAATAAATAATAAATTTATTGTTCGTGACATTTCAAAATAAAACCTAATTCTCTTTATATGAATAACTGTAATATTACTGAGATATGTATTATTTTTATTGACTGAAATTCAAAATCATATAGTCATGAAATCAAAATCAGAAATAAAATATAAACTGCATTACAACTCCACCGAAATGTAATATCCACATTTTAAATTTGATTAAATTACGACATATACCATTTTCGTCCCTTGAATTCAAATTCAAAATGGGTTCGCGTGATTATGCAGAATCACACTAAGTTCTCATGTAATCCCACTGATAAATTTAAGTGCTACAACGTAATGACCGTATATAAGTTCCATTTTACAGCTATTTCGCTGTCGTAAAAAATGTCAACTAATGGTTAATCATTGATGGGATTTATGTTAATTATACAGTGCGTGTGAGGTACTTGAGTCACGATTCCGTAAATGAACCTTGCACTTTGAACAGTGCTCTGATTACTGTGTAAAATCGATTGAACGCTTGAAAGCCATTGCAATCATTTGAAAACAGTCATTGAGAGTTTTTCTACATACAGTTAATTGGATCCGGGGTTTTAAATAAAATAATCTTTCACGTAACGTGTTTTTACTAAATTGCCTGTACAAGATCTTCAGTTCCCCTAATGAATCACTTAAATTGCCTCCCTCACTCAATCGCCTTCATAACCCTTTCAGAAATTAGTCATTAAGATTATTGTATAAATATGCTGTACTTATGGTCATATATATTCTGCCGGTTATGACTGTTATTTGTTTCTATGAATAAAGGTATTAGTACTAGAGTTAAATAGTTGAGACAATATATAGCTTAAAATTTACAATAAACTAAATTTTCATTAGTTGCCCATTTTACACGAAATAAAAACTTTATAATTGCTTGATTATGAAGTTTTTTATTACAAAATAATAATTTGTGTCAATAATGAAAATATCAATAAGTTCCAAGAATTTTCATCTGACCCGAAAACCTAATTTAATGTATCGTATACAACCAGCTGAATTGTCTCCCCGAAACTTTCTCGCATACACTGAAATAATATGTAATCACCCGCCCTTCAACATAAAAATTAAGAATATTTTTCATATAATGAAAAACATAAAATCTCTATATTTTTATTTTTTTAAAATTTTTTGTAGAGCCATATATGAGCTTTTTATGTTCCGTAACATAGAAAAAAAATCAAATCTGCAATTCGTTCTTCCTTTGACTATTTGATACCGAAATTTGATACGGTGCTACCATTTCAGTAACAAAACTACACATGAAATTTATTTAAACGGTTGCATTTAGGAGTTATCGTTTTTATATGCATGCAGAAGTATAGTGACAGGTTTAGCTCCAAATTTGATAAATAGCTACACTTGAGATGCTTAAATTGTAAACTAAACTTTAAGTCATGGCATTTTTGAGTTGTCGAAAATATATGCACGTGATAGTTCTGTTCAAATTTTATAGATATCTCACATTAGATGCTAAATATCAATCTAAATTTTATTCATTTTTTTCTTCAAATTATGCAAACACTAGTATTTCTAGAGAATCTGCAAGACTTTCTATGAATGTTTTTCGTTAAAAATTTAATTTTCAGAAATTTTTTGTAAAGATTTTAAACTAAATTTCATTTTTTTTACATAGGTTGATTTTATCATGTTCTTGAATTGATATAATTTCAATAATTTATTTTTGAACTGATTGTGATCTCAAATTATAAGATAGTTCGAAATGCTAATTTACCATTACCAATAATTTCATTTTTTTATACTCTTATAATAGAAAGGTAAAATTTCAACAAATATGTAATGAAAAATCATGAAACAAAAACTAGCAAAATATAAAATATTAAGAAACAATAATTACAAAATAATATATATTTCTACATAATTTAATGAAATATAATAATATACATAATTTAATGAAAAAGTTAGTTAAAACATTTTTTTAAAAGATCTTATGCATATATAATACCCAGCACTCTTTTTCTTGTGCAATCTAATTGCAAACAATTCGAATTTTACAAAAAAATCAAAAGTCTTCTATGTTATATGATAATCCCCTTAGATATTAAAAAATAATTAGACCATTAATTAATTTAATTTTCTGTATCTTTTTAATTTTTTTCACAATTGTTAGATGAAAAAAAAAAAAAAAACTAGATTCATTTATAAGATAAGTAACATTTTTAATTTGTAATATGAGCATTAGGTTTAAAAGAAAATAAAAATATTAATGAATGCATAAGATTAAAAAGGTCTTTTTCTTACAATTTGCGTTAAAGTTTATTCTGTGATTTTTTTAAAATTTTTTTTGCATAAAAAATATGATTTTTGTATTTAAATTATTACGATATTAAAACTTACTTTAGAGCGAATATTCGTAAAAATTAAATTATAGTTATAAAAATTCAAATCTCTAGAAAAATTAAAAGATGAAAAATAATTAATGCTTCAAACAAAAAAAAAACATTTTTTTTATTCCAATTAAAACTGAAATGAATAAAAATTTAAAGAAAAATTATGTTCCTATTTTCAAACATATTAGGTCACTTTTAAATTATTGTTAATGTCAAACAAAAATGTCTTCTAACCGGCGTCCGAAATTATGTCAAACGCTTATATAATAATAATTTGTTATTTAGTGCTTGTACAATTTTAGAGAAATCTATGCATGTGTTCATAAAACATTTGTTCTGGAAAATAATGTATTGGAAAGCTAACGCAGAATGTTATTAGCATGCACATAAAATGTATATTGGATTGAAATTTAGTGTCAATTGTTTTTTAGTATCTGTACATATATTACAATTGCATTTGTCTTTCTATGAGTACAGTTTAATACAAGTGTTTTGTAAATGAATCAGTCTTTTCCATGTATGCAATTCAGCTGCAAGAAATCCAGTCTCTTGAGAAGATATCACAACTAATCCTTTAAAGTGATTGGTTTTCATGCAGCTTAAGTATGATTATATCAATTCGAATGTGATAGTTAAATGTATTTCTGTTTTTTGTAAATCCGATATACAGGGTGGTTATAATTAAAGTTCCACTTTGAAATGGTTATAAAAGGAAAACTACTGGACCAAATGTTATCAAACTTGGCAAAAGTTTAAAGGAGCTCATGCGAATTTCTTTCCTGGCAAGAAAGAATTCAAAAACTCACCACCAAAGGGGGAAATGGCACTGCATGCAATATTGTTAAGCAAAATATGACATGAAGGCATCGGTTTAAAATTTAATCGTTTCTGAAACCTGATACAAAGCATGTCTTGTGTTATCTCAAAAGCCCTGATTATGGTGATAATATAAACAATTTGGCGGAACTAAAAGATGCGATACACCGACATGTGCGTAACATTTATGCTGATATACTAAGAGCTATTGTTAAGAATGGAGTAATGCTATTTTACTTGCTTTCAGAATATGGTGGAAGCCACCAACAATGCTTTGTAACACGTTTCAGAAAGGATTAAACACATTTTAAACCGGTGTTTTCTTTCCCTATTTTGTTTAAAAATATTGCATACAGTGCCATTTCCACCCTGATAGTGAGTTTTTGATTTTTCTTTTCTTTCTTTGGCGGAAAAGAAATTTGCATGCCCTTCTTTAAATTATTACCAAGTTTGGTAATATTTGGTAAAGTAATTTTCCTTTTATGACCATTTCAAAGTATAACTTTAATTATAACCACCTTGTACATTTGCTTCAAGACAGCAGTTGAGCTGTATGACATCCAATCACCTCGTAAGCTGTAATAACTTTATCTTCCAAGTGATTCGTCCCCATGCAATTCAAATATGGTAAAATTTGATGCATGTTTGATGTGATAGCAGAATGCATTTCTTTTAAGGTACTATGCATTATATGAGTTATCTGTTGAACATCAATATAACAGATATTCTATTTGTTAAACTGCTTCTCCAACAAAATATCTGGCTGTCCTTTTACCTGTAATCTGCTGACATTTCTTTATTTGAATGTTTCTTTACAAGTTCAATTATGGGGTAAATGATCATCATTACATTATTTACAGGAAGTTGTATATGATATTTGTATATGATATCTACCCCAATACACACACGCACACACGCATACACACACATACGCACACGCACACACAACACACAAATGGTACCCTTAGTCGTTTTACTTTGTAAGAATCATTTAAGGAATGGAAATCTCATTATATCGGCTGCTTTTTCATATATCATCTTTAAGAAAATTCTGTTTTCATATTTTCTATATTATACATTAAATTAGTTTGCGAAATCATCTGAAGATTTTTAGCCCAATTGTATAATATATTTCAAAATCAATTTATTTTATATTAACTGACTGAAATTGTATGCAATTTGAAATTTCTAAATGAAAAGAAGAAAAAAAAGCTTGAAGAGTCTGGAGAAGAAGAATTGGAATTGCTTTTTCTGGCTTATAGTGATGATGACTGACATCGGAACTTGTTAAGTCTTGTTAAATTCTTAGAAATCTTATTAATCTTAGAAAGCTGAGGTACTTTACAGTACCTCAGCTTTCTGATAAGATGAATTAATCGTATAATGGCAGTTTGGGAATTCAAATGCTTAACAAGATATGTAACGGTGTGGGAAGTTGCTTCATTGATAAACCGTCAAAGGGGGTAACACAATTGTTAATTGATTTCTATAATGAACATAAAAATGCCGAAGCGTTGGATTCCCAAACTTTATGTTTGAATTTCTTTTCAGTTATATTATATTTCATCTTTCATTTCCTTTAAAAAAACTGATCGAATTTATTTTAACGTTCTTTTTCCTCTTTTACTTACTTCTTTCCTGCATTTGTAAATAATAAAGGTAATCTTTGATTTCATAAAAGGATTTCAAATTATTGATCTTATTTTTTCCGCAACTTTATTATTTTAATGATAATGAAATTCTTGACGAAAGTATTTCTTTTGTCGAATCCTAGCACACATTTCGGAAAAAATTACTGTAATTAAATTCATTTTTTAAATGTAATTTTATTTATTTACATTTAAATTCAAGAAAATAATCTATGTTGATTAGAATTGGAAAGAAAATAACATGTTTTTTTTCTCGTTATTCAGAAATAATTATATTTAGTATCTGGTTTATTAATGAAAAAGAAGTCTCAATCTCTTTAATTTCATATAGTCAATAATTTATTATAATAACTTTTTTATATGGAAACAAGTATTCAACAACAAGGTTCTTGTTTTTAGCGTATAATATATTATTCTGGATAATCGAGTATCTGTTCCTAATTTATTTATGCATGTTTCATGAATCTCTGTCTAGAAATCGCAGCATCCAGATTCCCTTTGTTATGTTTTTCTATATTTCATCCACAAATTAATAAATGATTTTGGGAATCGTATAATTTATTCAGTATAAAACATGTAAATGCACTGTTATTTTCAGAATCAGCAACTGAACCTTAATTTAAAATTTTATCATTTGATGGTTGGGCATTTTTTGATGATTTTTGCTGCTATCTCTTTATCTACAAAATTTTCGCAGCAAAATTAATTTATTATTATATTTTTGAAAAACAATTATACATCTAAGCATTCGTAGTTTTTTTGTGATTCAGTACTACTACGTTTAATTCATTCCACGGGACATGCTTGGTCTACATGTTGACATTTTCATCATCCTCGATTGTTACAGCAGTTTTCCATACTCTTTATTTACTGTGAGACAACGAGGGGTGACAGAATTTCTTCATAAATGCAAGACTGCATCTTCTCTTTAGTATCGCATTACATATCTTTTAAATTTAAGCTTTGATTTAAATATATATTTTCATAAATGTCAATATTTCGGTATTGTCACATTAGAATAGTATATAAGAAATGTTACTGTATTAGTTTCAAATATTAATGTAATACAATTCTTTTATTATAATACACATATCTTTTTAAAGCTTAAGTACAAAAAGAAAAAAATGTAAGCCCAAAATGTAAATTAATGCATTTATTTAATCCATTCACTCAAAACACATTATTGTTATTAGATTTTAAAAATTAACCAGTTAACGGCTTCAAAATCTTCTGAAAATACGTATCTAAATCGTGCCGCAAAAATTTAATAATGAAGAGTATACTCGTCAAACACAGAATATATGTAATAATTGACTACTTTTTTATTTCAATAATCACATATATTTATTTACTTAAACTAACATACATTTTTTGTATATGAAATTTTAAACATTAATAAAACATAAAATAACATAAAAACAAAGAAACATAAAAAATTAATTCATTATTTTGATTTGCTGTTAAAGGATAGTATTGAGCAAATAATGGTACAACACACAATGGAACAATTCATATTATATGCAAGAATTTTTCAATAATAATTATTAATAATCTTGTTGTTTCTTTGATTTCGACTTGGCCTCAAAATATTTTAAATATCTTGAAATTAACGAATATGCTTGTGTTTTTACTAAAATTGTATTTGGAACTACAAATTAACACTAATTTCTCCTGACGATTAAACTCATCATAACGCAAAATGTAGTAATTTTTGCATGACGAGTGTACTCGTCAAAAACAGTTAACTTTCATAATTCATGAAAGGAAAAAAAATGCTTTCATAATTCATGTAGACTCATTGTGTCCTTTCAGTGTATTTCCAAATAGAGAATGTTAAATCTTTCGTAAGATATTAATTGAGATTAATTGTAGTTAAATCAATATGAAGTGTTTAAAATTTTAAGTAGTGGATGCAAGAACTCTTAGGTATATTACAAACAAAGATACACAATAATGTTTACCCCTACATTGTCTGGGACCATAGGTATATATGTCATTCTAATACGTCTAGACAGATGAAGTAATTCAATATTTCTGGAGAACTATTCAACTAAACTTTCGGGGGTATAACATTTCATGCAGAAACTGTACATGAAAAGTAATTGCAACACAGTATAGCATGGCTAACTTAGACAAGACGAAATTAAAATATTTGTTGCCGAAAAAAATAATTCTTTTAGAATATAATCTTAAATTCTATTTTTTTTTAAACAAAATTGCAATAAAGCGAAAAAATTTTGATCGAATTGAACATTAATCAGTTTAAATGAAAAATTCTGAAAAGACAGTGTTTAAATTTCACAAAACGAAATTTATTACATAATATCGAATCTGTCGAATAATGTCAGATATTTTTTTTCATAATGCATTTTTTGATATTAATTTAGCATTTTCCGTGAAAAAATTAGAAATGTAGATGTGAAAATGTTATAATAATGTTAATGCATTTAAATTCGCATTAGAATTAAGTTGTTCCCAAAATTTGCATTCATTTATGGCCAAGTATTTAAGTAATTTAAGACCAATTTGAAAAGTCAAAGCAAAGATTAGGAGCTTAGGATAAAATATGAAATACAAAAGCTTCAATTCATTCGAAAACAGTTCTTAGTCATAAAAAATACAAATTAATTTCTTCTATCAGTATATAAGTATTGAAGACAATTTTTTAAATTTCGAAATACTCCTTTATTTAAACTGTTTTTAAAAACTATTAAAAATGTGAAGATTCTGGAAAATTAATGTATCTCTACTTTTTGAGTTTCAAGCCTTCAAAAAATAATTAGTTTATTTAAAAATTATTTTCAAAATCGAATATGAATTCATTTTTTCTTTGTTATTTTCGAGTGAGATATTTTTACACTTTGTCTAATGCGTTTTTAATGCTTATTTTCCATTATTCTTCAGTCCGCTCTCATTGTTGCATTACGCTGTGACAATTAAAATAAACAGAAATTGAAAGTTCCAATGTTTCTGACAGATCAAAAACACGATTTCTTGGAAAAGCGATTCATTATCATGCTATTTAAATATTTTTTGATTCATAAAACTAAGCTTGGATTTCATTCTTCTCGCTGAAATAAAAGATATGTAAGAAAAGAAATGTAGATCGTGCAGATGAAAAGTTGATGATTCATTCACTTTAGAAATCGTTTAAATTCAGATCTATTTTTTGATTAATAAGTTTTCATCTGAAATGCATTGAACTGAATAATAACCTCGAGGATTTTTAGGAATTTCACCTATAGTTAAAATTGCAAGAAAAATCATTATAACCACAAAAAAATGTATTGATATATTGCGTGGAAAAATGTCAAGTCATTAAGTGAGTTTCAGATGAGTTGTGATTTGTTCTAATATATATATATATACTTAAGCTTGATTTGTTTATATGAAACTTTTATGCGTCCTTAACAAGGTCTCGGTTTCGGAATTGGATGGCTTCAGGTTCGAGACCCGATTTAACCGAAGAATCGTCGCCTAAGCGGGTCTGGTGCATGTTAAAACCGTCGGAAACAATCGTTCTCCCTCTGGCATGGTGTGGAATTTCGGTGAGGGGTTCTAGATTGTTCTTGTCATCTAACTGCGGTTCGAAATTACGAGATATGTCCCCAAATAGCCCTAATATTGTTTTAAAAACGGGACGTTAATATAACTAAACCAAACCAATCATCATAGATCTTGCAGCTTCTTACATGAATAGAAATTTGAAAAAGAGTTATAGTTATAAGAAATATTATATATCATTATATTAATAATTAATCTTAACTATATCAACAATTATTCTACATAGAAAATTATAAAAATAATTAATCATAACTATAAGAATAATTATTATATGTAGATAATTATAAAAATAATTATTTATGTAGATTCCTTTATAAGTAACCAGCTTGATAATGGGAAATTTATATTAGAACTAATTTACTTAAAACGGTGAAAACTTATGCTTTATTAAAATGCTTTTGAAAAATCTAGTATTCATCAATTAACAATATTAAATGGATGAAAAAATAATTAAAAGAATTACAAATTGTAATAATATGTTATCACAATTATTCTGATATTATTGTAAAACATCAATATTAAATGCTTAGTAATATTTTGATACGTAATTTTTTTTTATTCCATTTCGAATTGTATACAATAATATAACAGTTTAATTACATCGGATTAATCGTAGGGAATTCGAGATTTGTTAAAGAAATATTGTACATTTAAACATCAGTAAATTTAAGAAAACATAAATAGACCTTTTCTTGCTAAAAAAATGTGATTCGTTATCCATAAATTATTAAGAGAAGTAATTTGTTTGAATATTTGTGCAAATTAAATAGTTACACCCTGCAAAGTATCTGTTATAGAAAAAAATTCAAAATTTTCTGGAAATTGGTATATTACTTATTATTATATGAGTTGCCAACTAAAAACTTTATTTTATTACAAGGATAGAGATTATCTTCTACATTTAAAAGCAATGATTGTTAATAAAATATTAGAGATATGATTTCTTTAACTCATAATTTCAAATATTTTCAGCTGACGTATTTTTTAAAAATATATTTTTGTATTACATTATTTTATTATTTAGTAACCGCCTTTGGCGACCAGCCGGTTCGCCAATCTTAATGTTCGTTTAAATTTTAATAATTAAATAGGTTGAACCGGAGTATAACCCCCTTCTTCGCCAAGTTGCGATAACGCGCCAAAGCTGACAATCTTTATTATGCACTATAATTGAACATCTGCTCTTTTGCTTTTGAACATTTCGCAAGACCGTTGTTGGCGATTTTTTAAAATTGCGTCAAGCAGGGGGTTAAACTCCGGTCGTACCATTAAATATTTTACGCAATACCAACTTTAATAGATTCTTCAGAAAAATATTTTAAAACTTCAAATTTTGATAGTCATATAATTCACTCATAATATTATAAAGGCCTTCAGTCATAACGTAATATGTATCTCTCTAATTTTCTGTTACCTCTCGTAGAATTTATGCTTTAAATTAAAGTGTAAATGATTAATCTGCAATTAATATAATAATATTTTTTACTGAAACAAAGCATTTTTTTTAATAATATGATTACTGATAATAGAGTCACTGAGCGTTTAAACTTTATGGGCACTAAAGAATAGCTTTCTTAATTTATGTAATATTTCAAGAATTTGTCAACAAAATTTTCTAAGATTCATCATGAACAGATCGATTAATTAACAATGTTTAATTTTAAATGCGTCAAACACTAAGAAAATAAAATGAATCGTTTAAAAATAATCGGTCGAAAACAGGTTTAAAAAAACTACTTAAAAAACGATGTACTTAAAACTATAAGCATATACGAAAAAATATATAACTAACATAAATACAATTTACTTACAAAAGCATGCAACTAACCTAAAAATAATTTAAATCATCCGTTGATAATGGTTGTCATGACAACAATCAGAACACAATGCGCATGTGTGAATTTTCTTCGCCAGTTACGGTAACGCAAATGCGTGAATTTTTCTACTCCAGTTGGGGTAATGCTATGCAGATTAGACATTTTTAATTTCCTTTATTCTGTGTTATTTTAATTCAAAAGTACTTCAGAATGAATCTGAAACATGGATTAATTAACAATGTTTAATTTTAAATGCATCAAACATTAAGAAAATAAACAGAATCATTTGAAATAATCGGCCGAAAAATGTTAACCCTAGCCTCATTACAGTTGGGAGAAAAAAACAACTGAATCCTTACTGACTTGGCGGTGGGGAAAATGGAAGATTTTTTTGGCGAGAAAATTAGTTTTTTAATTAATAATTAAAATTCTAATTAAAAATTCAAAAAAAGGGACCTCAGGTGCACATTCCCGACCTCTAAGATATACATGTACCAAATTTGGTAGCTGTATGTCAAATGTAGAGCGCCAACACACACACACACACACACACACACACACACACACACACACACACACACACACACACACACACACACACACACACACACACACACACACACACACACACACACACACACACACACTGAGCCTTATTTATAAGTATAGATTTACGAAATTTGTTTCAAGGTGTGCATGATCAGCAATATTTCAATTTCAAATAAAAAGCTGTCGCAATTTTGAAATTAGTGAGTGCGCTCCTAGCTGCATTGTTTTAAGAGCAATACAGAAGACAGAATGTAACAAGATAACTATTTGTAAGAATAAGCTGCAGTTTTGCAAATCTCCATAAAATGGAATTGTACTTCGGTCTATGCCAGAATCTAAGTATGTTACAGTTTAAACTCTAATTTTGTAAGAGATTTTTTACATATTGAAATAGATTTTTAACGTTAAATATGTAGATTACCTTATATTTTTTAGCAAAATGTGTTGGGTCAAAAGTTAATTTTTAAAATATATGAATAAAAGTTCAAATAATGTTAAAATATTCACAAAATTTTTAGCATTATAAAGTTAAAAGTTTATGAGCTCTTAATTTTGAAACGAATAGACCTAATAAAACGTGGTTTTTGGAAATAACTTTTAATGCAGTTTTTAAATTTGATGAGAAAAATTAGTGTTAACTTTTGAAATTTTAAAAATATATAGACATACATATAATAAATATAGACATATATCTTATACTATAATATATATATATATATATATATATATATATATATATATATATATATATATATATATATATATATGGATGGATGGATCCATCCTTACAGAATTTTTAATTCAAAAGTCTTAAAAGTATGTTAGGCCCTTTCAGATTGAACTTTTTTAATGGTTGTAATGGATGGATGGATCCTTACAGAATTTTTAATTCAAAAGTCTTAAAAGTATGTTAGGCCCTTTCAGATTGAACTTTTTTAATGGTTGTAAGACGAACAATAACAGAATAAAGCTGGGAGAGTTCTTTTTTTTTTCTGCAACTGAACATACATACTACATCTATACAAATATTTATGTTCCTTTTTTCTGCAATTATTATTATGACTTATTGAAATGATTCTTAAAAATAAATTTCAGAAATTATATATTTACATAGAAATGAATTGATGAATAAATTTATTTTTAAAATATTTTATTGACGCATTAATGCAAAATGAGTGTTTACAATAGAATCTTTATTTTATATTCTTTAAAAACAAGTTTAGACTAAGATGTTTTTAAAAATAAATTTAAAATTTGCTATCTGTGGTATTGAGAACAGAAATGCAATCCCTGTTATGCTTTTGTGATGACGAGTTAAACAGTTTTTAAGATAGAATTTCCAAATTGAAAAGACAAATGCAAACAATTTGCACAATCCTTAAAAAAATGTAAAACACATTTATTAACAAATAAAACAGCTACTTACAAATAAAAATATTCATAATCTATTAAAAAAAAATATTTTCATTTTAAGTTTGGAATTAAAAAAAATACTTTTTTTTAAATATTTTTTATCTCAACAACAAAAATAATCAACAATTAATATAGTAATTAAAATATTTGTATTGATTTCTCGTTGTCGGCTTATTAACTTTTAAATGATTTTATAAGGATAACAAATATATATTATGAATACATATATAACAAATATGGTTTATTATAACTGATATGTATTACATAAATGATATTTCATTCATATTTTTTTAAGAAATGTCATTATTTTTTTTTTCGATTTTTCTATAAGTCTTTAATGATTTTACTTTACCTGTAAACGATTCAGATTTTCTAATTCTTCTAATAATGCGATGATATAAACCATACAAATAATCAAATTTTTCTTTAGAAGAATTATATGAGGAACACTTAGATAATTCATGTTTTAAGATTTATTTTCTTTCTTCCTTTTGCACATATAAAAGCACTGCTATTTCTGAAATATTTTTTTCAGATAGACTTTTTCTAAATACTACTTATAAAAAATAGTATCAGAACAAATCAGAGAAGTATTATGCCAATTGCATAGTCGTTTTTGCATTTCACGCAACCGAAAAAACCCAAAATTATGAATAATGAAATTTGATTGATAATTAAGCAATGAAAATATTCATTATTTTCAACCGAAAAGTATTTTTTCTGTTCCTCTAAATTACTCTAAAAGTGATTATTATTTGTTCTAAAATAAAGCTTTGGAAAAAAATTATTTAGTATTTATTTTAGTAATCTTACCCTAATGCTATTGTTATTTATTTTTATTTTTCAGCAGTTGATTGTGAAATCCAAATTATTATGTGATTAATTCTACTTTCGATATTATTAAAAATATTTACAACTAATTTTTCATAATTAATTATCCTTCCATACTATCTAAAAAGTTAATGATTCAAAATCAATAATAAAAATGAATTTTCTATGTGTTTAATTATTTCCCATCCCTAAACAATATTTTCTCAGCATTAATTTCTTTAAATCCATTGATGCGTCTAATTTCAGTAAAACAAGTTATTCGGTATTACTTTCTGAAATTTCTGTTTAATCCAAATTCAGAGTTCCTTCTTTGAAATGTGATTAAAAATTGAATTATCTTTCCTGGTTTTGTTACAACACTCGTAATACTATCCGGTTTCATTAATTAAAATTTAATCTGGTATTTGTGTTCTTCCAAAATTATTAATTTTCGTTGGCTTTAGATTATTTTGTCACAAGTTAATTATATTTTTCTTTACTTGACACAAAATATTCACTAAGGACTTTTAAACTATTGAAAAAATTGGCATCTTGTTTAGAAAGACATACGCAAGTTTTTATATTTTCTTAATCATCCATGGATAAATTATCTTTGGGATTTCAGAGATATGATTGGATACAAAACATTTATTTAATTCACTGATTTCTTTTGTAACTTGAGTTTTAAGATCAAAATAATTGGGCTGTAGCAATGTTAAAAAAAATGTTGTATTCATAAAAAATGAAAAATGGATTCAAGTAATTAATAATTTTCTTGTTTTTTTTAAATTAGGATACGAAGAAAAAAAATCAAAGAAACAATGTAAGTCTGCATTCAAATGTTTTTTTCAATTTCATCCTATAATTTCAAATGCAGTTTTTAGTGTAAATAATTTATTAGATTTCAACACCATAAAGAAATGCACATAGGCATAAGCATGTCACACGAAAATCAGTAGCTAGAGATAAATTGAAATGATTGTAAAAACATGAAAAATTTTACTAAATAAATCTTATTTATTCAGTAAAATGGTTGTTCTCGTGGTAGCTTTAAGTGACACTAAATAATGAGGTATGCTGTTGATAAGGATATGAAAAAAATAAAACGTCTACGAATAAATGTTATTTCTATGCAGACTATGCAAAATTCTCTTCCTGATATACTGTTGTCTTTTTTTTTTTTTTACTGAACAATAAGGGATGTTATAATGGCAGAAGCAGAGACATTTAAATCTGAGAGACGTATTGGACCACTAACAAATCATCAAACAACAAAGAATACATCTTTTTAGCATTGATTCCTACTTACCACTTACCATTGCAAAATCTGTGGTACGTCATCTGCCATTGATCCGGAAGTAGAAATCGCACAATTTTCTCTGTTTGAAATAGATGCAATTTCATATGATTTAATTTCTAGGACATTTCTTTTCTTTTCTTTTTTTTTCCATTTTCTCGTTGGAACCAAACCTAACTGTCATGCTTTAGAAATAAATCTAGATTCTTCAAATAACAATATTTGATGCAATTTGCTAATTGTAATAATAATGTTACCATTATGAGCATAATCCTTGAGATTAAAACACACACACACACACACACACACACACACACACACACACACACACACACACACAAAAAAAAAAAAAAAAAAAAAAAAAAATTGTGATTTTATGCATTAACCTTTAACGGGTCGTGAAATTTCTGTATGTATCTGGCATTGCTTTATCATTCTTCGAAACCTAGCATTATAACATGCGCAAAAAAAGTTCTTTATTAAAACAATGACATTTTTCAAGCTATATCTACTAGTGGAATAAAATGTAAAGATATATATTTTATAATTTCTACTATTTCTTCAAATGATTACTTTCACATTTAAAGCATATGAATTTCATGAATATATTTTTAAATTTTCTGAATTTAATTGCTGAAACATAATTTTTGTTGCGCCATAATTCAAAGGAAATTATAAAAATTATTTTAAAAATAGCTTCAGAAATTCAAACGTTATTTATTGCATTTTAACAAAGATAAAAATTAGGGTTTATTCACCATTTTTAATTTATTTGCTCAATATTAGAAACATGGTATCCTGTTGCTCATCAGTATATGCTGTTCCAAGTTGTTCACTGTGCTATTTCAATTGCGTCAACAATGAAATCTGAAATCGTTTACGAGACTTGTAATCTTTTAATTTAAAAAATCAATTACAATTACACATGGAACCTTAATTAACTGCCTATAGTTGTAACTTTTTTTGTCTTTTCTTAAAGCTGTATTTACTGTATTATAAAGAAACAGTAAATACAACATTAGGAATAGTAGTAATACAGTAAATACAGCTTCAGGAATAGTAATAATACAGTAAATACAGCATTAGGAATAGTAGTAATACAGTAAATACAGCAATAGGAATAGTAGTAATACAGTAAATGCATCATTAATAATAGTAGTGATAAAGTAAATACAGCATTAGGAATAGTAGTAATACAGTAAATGCATCATTAATAATAGTAGTGATAAAGTAAATACAGCATTAGGAATAGTAGTAATACAGTAAATGCCGCATTATGAAAATTAATAATAAGTAAATACAGCAATAGGCATAATAGACACTGCAATAAATACAGCAATAGGAATAATAGATAATACAAGAAATGCAGCAATATGAACAATAGATAATGCAATAAATACAGCATTATAATCCTTAGTATGTAGATAATGTATCTAAGGAATGGCGTACGAGAATAAGGCTCCAAGGAAGTTCTGATAAATTCTCTATTTGGCATTTGTTTTACAGTATTTTAAAAAAAAATATATTTCAAAAATAAATTTTCCAAAAAGTTTTTTTTAGAAAATATTTTTGCTGTTTTCAGAATCAAGCAGATATTTAAAGGAATATAAATAGAAACTCTGTAGAAAACAGCCAGTTTAGGATGATTTCTCAATTTTCTTCTATACGCATTCTTTATTCACAATGCTTTTTTTAGTTTGAACACCATTCTGCATTTTAATAGGATTTTGAATGAAATTTTGATAAATGTGCTATAAATATAATTCTCCGATGTTATTTGGCATTTAAAATCAATTATAAATTTTATATTAGACTGCAAAAATATATTTCGGTTAAGAATCCCTCATTAAAAATTCATACATAATACCATACAGCAATGCATATACTTATGAAATATATAAGTAAATTTTCTGACTATACCATCATAGCTATATTTATTGAAGATATTATAATTATGAGGTTATAATGTGGCTTTCCTTATTTCTTTCACAAGGAAATCAATTCAATCTAAGAAAGTTCGCAATTCTTTATTAATATTTCAAAACGTGAGTAATCTTCTGAGACTAATTTCAAAAACAGATTATGAAGTGTGCGTCCAAGAAAAATCTAAACTCTTTGGATGTTTAAATATTGCATTAACTAGGAGATAGCTTTGAGGTGTCTGAGTGTCGATTAAATTTCACTGAAGGGCAAATAGAGCACTTTTTTGCAATTATATGGGAAAAGATAATCTCATAGCATAATTTTAAAATGATAATTAGATTGAATATGGTTTTCGAGACAGAACTTTTAAGCATACGTTGAATCATTACCTTCCTACACTCATAGTTTAAATTAAAAATTCATTTAAAATTTTAAATTTAATTAATTAAAAATTGTGCTTCGGAGTTATAGTAGAATTAAACGGACATAAAACTTTTGACTACTTAAACACGCATGAAATTTGCTAAATAATGCGCATGTTTTTGAAACGATATTTAGAATTATTTAATTATTTTTGATTGCCAACATTCATATTTATCATTTAATTGAAGTTGAGATGCGTTTCGTTATAATAAAGATCTATTATGAAGATAATAGCTGTTATTTCTTCATTATGATCTTGTGACGAGGACGATGCCTGAGCCAAAATCCTCTTTCTAATTTTCCATTTTACACTAACATAAAAGTATTGGGTTTCACTACGTTCCTATATTCTGTATATACTGTATTCTGTAGTATTCCCAACGTTCCATTGTTGAAGCCTGAAGATTTCTGCTGAGTCATTGAGCCGTACATAGAAGAATAATTCATTTAGATTATTATATTTATCAACATGAGTAAAGGAACTCAGTTTTGACTAATTAAAAATGATTAGTGAAACGAAGCTAGTTTTTAAAAAATTATTTTGAAATTTGCTCAGTCAATCGGCGAAATTATTTAAGAGAATTTAATAAAACGTAACATCGACTTTAACTTCAACATGTGCTAATGAAATATAAAAATTTCATTATGAAAAAAACTGCAAATTTCTGAATTTCAAAAGTCTAGTTATCAAGTCTGAATCCGAATTTGAAAATTCTCCAACGTTTCTCTGTAATGCAATTCTCTTCTGAAAATACGATATGTTGTTGATTTCCTTTAACTGAAATGCAACGGTGGGTCTTCTCTCACTTGGACAAATGAGTTACGAATCGATAATGTAGCATTTTTCTAGTTGAAGTTCTAATTCTCTACTGCAAATTGACCTTGTGACATCTCAGTATCACTTGAAGAGAAAACAAATGTCTACAACACATAAGGTTATATATCACTTGGATGATTTAAATAAGAAACTGGGCCATGCTAGCTTCCAGCTAGCAGAGTGACCAAAAGACGCAAATATTTATAGACGCACTTCTAGATTTATCAGTTTTTGAGAAATGCTGTTTAAGAAAGCAGAATATAAATCCATATCTTTAGCCAAAATATAAATCCATAATATTTCTCAGTAATAACTTTATCTATTAGATCAATGAGAACGATATTTAAACGATATTACATTTAGATTATACTTCGTTATTCAGGGCCACGGTAGCCTGATGGTAAGGTCTCGGCTTCGAAACCGGTTGGGTTCAGGTTCGAGACCCGATTCCACCGAAAAACCGTCGTGTAAGTGGATCTGGTACAAGTTAAATCTGTCAGGCCAAATAACCTCCAGCTGGTGTAATGTGGGATTTTGGAGAGAGGGTACCAGCTCAGGTGTCATCCTCGTCATCCGACCATTGTTCAAAATTAGGTCCGTCCCTAAATAATCCTAGTGCTGCTTTAAAACAGGATGTTAATATAGTTAACAACACTTCTTTATTTGTCGTTTGAAATTTGAACAAGATGAAAGAAATAAATGCTTCATTACAAGGTGTTGATAAAACGAAATAGAAATAAGAAAAGGGACGAATCATCACAAATTTTGCATGTGTTTAACTTTCGCTTCTAACCTTATTTTTAACCTTATACTTAACCTTACTTAAGAAAAAAAAATAATAAGAAATATATATTTCTGTAGAAGACATATTTTTTTCTAAAATATCGTCGTTTCTAACCTCTGAGTTATATAACATGCCATTATACAAATCGCAGCTTTATTACTATAATTATCTTAAAATCTCATAAAAGTTTTGTAACTGAGGTCAAACTGTACAAGTATTGTAGCTAATGCTGTAGGATAAAAAATAAGATTGCATTTCATATCCTATATAAGCATCCTATAAAACTAAATCCTAAACAACCAGGAAACAATTTAGCATTTACAAGACGTATTTTGATATTGGTAATAATATAATAATTCTAATTTCATATTTAAAATTTATTTTTATTGCCCCAAATGGTTCTGAGTTAGTTAATTTTTTTAAATGCGTTCCCTATTTCCTTTTTATCGTTGATAACGAAATTCAGTTTCTAATATAAAACTAAATCTAAAACAGCATTACAACAGTGTTTTAAACTACACTGTTGATGGTTCAAAAGTTGATGCAATTGACCGTATTTTTTATATATATAAGTACATGAAATTTCCACAGAAAGCTAGAATAGTTTATCTACACTCTTTTATTGCTTTATTATCTACTTTCCGCCTTTGATGCCTAGCCAGATGGTTTGCAAGGAGTAATGCTTTTAAAAATTTTCCATTAAATATTTATGTGCATTGGTCTCTTAACACCTTTTTCTGTCAAAATATTTTTTGTTTCAAATTTCGATGGTCATATAATTCATACTTTTCTAAAACACTTTCGATATTTTGATCATTGTATATTTCTCTAATTTTCTGTCATCGACCGTAAGATTTAAATTGGAATTTGAAATGGATAAGATATGAACACTTTTTTCTGAAACTAAACATATTTTTTAAAAACATGACTGCAGAAAATGAATCATTCAGCATTGCAATCTTATGTGTACAACATAATATATTTTTTAATAGTTTATCTGATATTTCAAAGAACTATTCAATAAAAATTTCCCAATTTTCTAATTTTATTTTCAAAAGTATTTAAATGCGGTATTTTATTTCAAACAGTGAATGTGTTTCTGAAAATAATTATGAAGTCTGACTTTTAATTTTGATTTTATGAATCACTCATTAAAACTATTTTGACGATCTAACGTTTCAATTTTCTGCGATCAAACTTTACCGAGTTATAAAGCATTAAAAATCATTATTTAAGGAAGATCAGCAATTTCATTATTTTAGAATATCAGTTTCTGGAAAAGTCCAAGCTTTGATTAGCTATTTTCTTCAAGACGGTCAAAATGGAGAAGTTTAAAACCACGCGTTTTTAATAAAATATAAACATGAAAATTTTCGTAACTCAATATATTTTCAGTGTAAAATAGTGGGACTATTTTCTTTAAAACCTTAGTGCCTTAAGAATATTTCATTAAATATATTTTTCAGAACAAGATCTGTATAGAATTTTAAAATTCGTAATTCATCGAACATTTATTTACTTAAGTTACATAAAAAAATAATTATTTACTTCATTTAGACCATTTGGTTATTGCTATTATTAAAGGTTACAAAATAACTTTTGAGCACTGATTAGAATGGATATCCAGTCTATATTAAACTACACTAAACTAAACAAAACTTAAACTAAGACTGAAATAAAACTGATTTATAGAATTAATAATATATATTATAAAATGGCACTGCAAAAGTTTTTCTTTCATTTATTTTTTTAGAAAACATCATATTTCATATTTATTTCATTTACTCAGATCAGTGCTAAAAATCACACTTTTCTATATTGGCTTACCAGTAACTATTATTTTTTTTAAAATTTGAGTCAATTTAATTTTATCAAATTGATGGCAACCCGCTGTCAAAAATTAATTTTTCCCCCTCATTGATTATGTGCTCTTGTAGGTCAAATTTTCCTGTTGTGAGAAATAAATTGTTGTAAGCTAATTTATAGGTTTAATTTATAGGTTAACCCTTTCTAGGGCCGTGGGAAGTATGCTTCCCACCAAATGTATCAATCTTTGTATGAAATTATGTAGGTTGGCATAAGTTCTGACAAATGTTTTTAGAAAGACTGAAACTTAGATGCTTCAGTTCTTTATCTCACACAAAATGATGTGTCTTGGTTTGTTACTTATTAATTAACCAAATTAATTAATTAATAAAATTAAATTTATCTAATAAGCTAAATGAATCACTTTTCTTATTATAATTTCAAGCCTAAAATATTTTATCATAATACGACTAGAAAAAAAAAATGGCCCTTTAAAGGGTTGAAACATTGGTACCATTAAAAAGATAATTTTTTTGAACTTCAACTTGATGTATAAATCATGCTTTTGGGATAATATTTTCGGAAGATATAGCTGAAAAACACCAAAATTCCGCCTTTTAATTGATTAAAATTCTAATTAAACATTAAAAAAATTGCTCAGATGTGCACATTCTCGACCTCCAAGGTATACATGTGCTCAAACGGTCTAACCTGTAGAGAGCCAACACTCACACACACACACACATTCAGTCTTATTATAAACATAGATATAGATAGATTAAGTTTGAAACCATCAATCTAGACTCGTGATCTCTCGATATTTCACTGTTATTACCAAATATTGATATTAATTAACGGTCTTAATGCAAATCATCCTGCAACATCTTAACTTGTCTTTGGAACTTGTACTGCTGAGATTAAATCACTTATCGAGGCATATTCAGAATTCGAGAAGATTCTATTGGAAATCACTAAGATGCAAATTCATACCTCAATATTGTATTCTTTTGCAAACATAATTATATTGTTGTTTTTGTGTATTATTATTATTTTTGCTTAATAAGAATTTCACATTAGAACAGACAGAAAAGAATAGTAAAACTACTATTGCTTATAAATTCGTTTATAGATTTTTAATGTATGTTGAAATATTTTGCATATGCACATTTCTTTACCTTTGTTATCCGATTCTTCAAAACGGATTTTAGTCATTTAATATTTAATTATACGAACAGCCTTCATGAAAAAAAAGGATCTCCCCTGTAATGTTGCTATTTATTATCGCATCTTCACAAAATTGGTGTCGATAGAAATTGGTTAAAAGGACATGTTTATTGAGAGATAAACTAATTAACTGAGTTAATTGCAATTTTCTCCATTATAGAAGGAATTGCAATTAACTGAGTTAATTGCAACTTTTCCCATTGTAGGTCTTTTTATATATGTGTATCAAATTTCGTTCCGAAATTCACAATAGTTCTTGAGACATACTTAATTTTGTTTGGTGAAAACTCCAACCATAAAGAACCAACCCATCAGGCCCGTACAGTGAGTAAATTTCAGCTTGTTAACAGCAAAATATAATTTTTTTTTTCGCGTTTTGGACCCAAGAATGTTGGAGTAACAGACAACACTACTCAGACTTATCTTTAATATTAATATGATTTTTCAAAATAAATATTTTTTTTCTTTTTATTTAAATATTGAAGTATTTTTATTACTTTAAAAAAATTATTCGTCGTTTAGTCTTTTTTTGTTAATACCACAATACAAAATTAACATAACCTCAATTTTTAAGGCGAATGATATACGTTGATTAACCTTTTTTTTTCCTTAAAATATCGCTGATTGGTGAGATGCAAATACTATAAAGATATTTTAACCCAATGAAATTACTGGTATTTATTAGAAGCATGAACTCTTATTTACAGGCCGAAACAATTGCTAATTGGATAGAAGAATTGTTGTTTACTACTGTAAGAGTGATAGAGTGAACTGATAGAATGATGAACATTCTTTATGTTTTGTAACGAGTGATGTAATCAAGACCAATTGAACCAAGAACATTATCATGCTACAATATCTCGAACTGGAGGTTCAAAAAGAATATATATATTTCATAAATGCAATTTTCAAAAAGGAAATGGTTTTGGCTATAGCAGATTTCTGTATTGTATTTTGGTTTGTGGACATTTTTTTTTTATTTATCGCTAATTCTAATTTTTGTTCAAAAGACAATTCCTTTTCACTATCGACATAAGTGTCATCATAATCTTCCATAACTGTACCGAATTCTTCTGAATGTGAATAGGCTTGTGGGTAAATTTTTTAAAGAAAATTTACTATAAACTTGATCAGATTTGAATTGGTTAGTCTCTTTTCTTCCTTTTTTATTTTCATTTTTAAAATCATTATATTTATGTAAATACAGTAAGACATTTTCTATTTCGGTTTGCCTTTCTTCTGCGCGATTTTTGAATGTAATATATAATTCTTCAGATTGTGATGTGTATTGTTCTTTCAGTGACTGCGACATGAAATTTATTGTTACATTAGCTGTTAATAAATAACAATATCTCCGACACAATGCCTCAACTGCCAGTTTTATTGAAAATAGAGCTGATACAGTTCTGGATATTAAGTTGAATTCACTATCTAAAAAATTAATTTGCAGGTTTAGCACGATTATTGCTTTTTGGATTGGATTTCTCAGTTTCGAAAATCGTTGCTTCATTAGGAGTAAACTGTTCCAACGTGTTTTAGAATCTAATATTAACATATATTCTGTTTTATTTTCTGTCAGCATATATTTTTGCAATATGGCTTTTTTCTTTTTTGCATTGGAGCGTTTAAATATCTTATCAATTTTTCGAACTTTATAAATTATGGGAAGCAATTCTTGATGGGCTAATATTTCGTCCTCATTAGTAATATCTTTTTCAGCAATTACATTGTCAATATAACTCTCACTCTCTTCAAATTTGGAATCCGAAGTTTCTATATCCACAGTATTTGAATTCTTATGTTCTTTATTTTTATGGTATAATACATCTATTACTCTTAATTGAATTCCATTTGATCTTGGATTTCCTCCATTAGATACTTTTTAGTTCAATTTTTCTTCACGTGTATTGTTGTGTTGTCTTATTTCTGACAGCATTTTATTTTAACTCAAAATTTCATATTGATATGTGTATCTGGAAGGGATAAAAAAAGGCTTTCAGGAATGATACAAAGAAAATTTTACATAATATCATTAAATATTGTGACCAAGAAGCAGAAAAACGGGAATTAAAGTATTCCTGAAAAAACTTAATAACATATAAAAAAGAAAAATTTTAATATAAAAAAGATCATTATTATTTTGTAAAAAAGTAATCACCAAATTTTAAGACTAGAATTTTCTTTTACTTATTCGTCATAATTTAATGTTTATGTCCCTTATATTAAATAAGAATTGCTCTGAAATATTTTAATGTGCATTAGTATCTTTTTCCTTCTGTATTACTAATTATCTGTAATTTTTACGTCTCATAAAACCGCGAGTCTCCATTGTTAAATGTAAGCATCTCCTCATTTCATCTTTCCTCTCACCCCTATTTTGTCGAATTAACTCCATCCTAACGCATATTCAAAAGCGCGGAGGTTTTACAATCCGTTGTCAAACAGTATTTTATCACTTCTCTTGATTGCATTCACAGTCTAATTAATAGACTGTGGCATAATAGACTGAGAGAAATAAAAACCAAAACGTATACTATTTTGCGATGTTGGCGATGCTTGAATATATAGTGGAGACAATTTAAAAAATTTCTAGTAAATACTGAAAAAATACGGTATTTAAACTTGTGAATACCGGTATTATAAAATTGTACAAATGGCTCAAAATACTGGTATTCTGTATCGCGGTATTGCAATCCCTACTGCCGATGCAGAGCAAAAAAATTAAATATTTTAACAATCAATCGGCCCTGTCATCTGATTTTGTATCTCAAGAATGAAAAAAAAGAAAGAAAGCAGAATTTACTTTAAATTATTATTATTTCATTATTAATTTAATATTAATTATTTCATGCTTTTATTGATATTACATTTATATCATGATGGTATTAAATTAGTTTCATGCTTTTATGAAATGTAATAATTTTATGTGAGTAACATTTTTTAAAGAAATATATAAAAGTTTCCGAGATATCGCCGAAAGTTCATAAGATTCATTTAACATTGGAAGCATTGGAAGATTCATTTGATATTGGAAGCATTGGAAGATTCATTTAACATTATTGAGGGGTTAATGGCATTACGACAAATCGATTCAGCAAAAATTACCGATTCCCGATCGATTCAACAATGACATCCATAATAGAAAAATTTGGAATACTTAGTTAATTAACTCGGTTAATCAGTTTGTCTATCTCAACAAACCTGTCCCCTCGAGTCATTTACATCGACACCAAATGTGTGAAGATTGCGATAATAAATGACCGAGTTATAGAGGTGTTTTTTTTTTGGACGACTATAGCTGAACTTTAGAAATAATATTTGAAGATATTGGAAAGGCGACTACAGTTTTCCTTTATTTTGCGTGAATGAAGCTTACTTTAACAATTTTGCTAGTTTTTTTATGTTTACATGATACATTTTTGTTATTAAATAATCATCTAATATCGGAAACAGAAAGCTGTGAATTATAAGTCAATTAAAATAAGGACAAACCATTAAAATGCCTTATTTACTCGTAATTTTTGCCTTCTTTTTCAATAAGAAGTTATACTAAATGAAAAAAATGAGCAATACCAAGCGTTTATCTCTCAAACAGGACAATTTAACAAACAATTAATTACACAAATTAATGAGGATTTGCATTTTATATTATAGTTTATAATCAAGGCTGGCGCAAATCCTTTTGGACTCAATGCATCCTTCGGTATATTAATTTGATTCATATAAATGTGACATTGTTCTTTTTGGTTTGAATTTCCAGATTAAAATCAGATTTAGGAACTAATGCCATCCATTTCTGCTTTCCAAATAATACAGCAGATAATAATGAAATATATGTTTTCAAGATCATAAAAGTAATGAGATATTTTCCTTCATGCAGCATCCATATCAGACACATATTACTAACTTGCATTTATGTAATTAATTCAGAGCGAAATACATTGACAACACCACTGCCTTGATTATTGAGATTTGATTTATAGAAATAACGTCTCATCTGAAGCTGCTCAGTTGGTTATTGGCTTTATTATCAAAAAATAAAAAATAATTGAGAGTCTCCTGGGTTTAATTCATTCTGGAAGAATTAAGTTTCTTTGTTCGAGGGTAATCATTATAGATAAGAGAATAAATATTCCTTGAATCATTAAATGTAATTTACTGTGCTTTTTAATAGGAGCTGAAGCTTAAGAATAAAGGACCAAAATCAATTTCCTTCTTCACAAAGTGCATTTTGTTTTAAATTTGTTAGATAACACAAGTTATATTTATAATTAAAAAAAATTGAAAACTTTTCAAAAATGAACTGATATTACAAAAATAATTAGTTATAGGAAAACGCATAGAATTACCTTCATAAATATTTTGTAGTTGTTAAAAATAATCAATTCATTTAAAGAATTATTACTAGGAAAAAAAACTAAATTTTATCATAAAAAATTAAACGTAAGTAAGTAAATTTTAGAACCAGTCCATTGATTATTTTTATATTAATATATTCTTGTAAATGATAGATATTCTTATTATAATAATTACTTAGTTTTCAATATCAATTCACATAAAATTTATTACACACATTTTAGTTTTATTTGATAGTCATACATTGAAGTCAAAAAACAGCATTTTGAGGTAATTGAGAATCGACAGTAAAAGGCATTATAATATATTCTATATATGTAATGAATTGCAAAATAATTCAGTATTTTCCTCTTATTTCAAACATATCCTCGGCCTATAAATAAATAATTGTAACAAGAAACACATATTCCGAATTACTCTATTATCTTGAGACAAATGGGTAAGCTTTTATAAATGAATCTGATTAATTAACAAATAATTTTCAGAAAAAGAGCGTTGCCTAATTGACCTTGCAGAAAATCATTAATCACTCAAAAACTGTAGACTTTTCCATAATATTATGCTACCATTTTAGATTAAAAGAAATGTAAATATAAGCAGAATTTGCCTCCGATTACCCTTAATGATGAATGATACATGACCAAATTAGAAATAAATATTAAGTTTAATGCAAAAAGAACAAAAACAACAACAACAAAAAATGATGAATCCGGCCAGAAAACTTTCTCAAGAGTTACCCTCAGGCAGGGATTCAAACCAGGGATCATTTCTGTGAGGGGTCTGATTTTCGTCCAAAAGAATAATAGTGAAAACATACTTAAAATTAAGAAAAATCTTTTTGAAATTAGGAAAAATAAAGTTAAATAGTTTTTAATAATAAATTTGGAGACATAAAATTTGAAAATTCTTTCACTAAATTCATAATTCTATGTCTAATCAAATTCAAGCTTAATATTAGGAAAAAAAAAAAGATTTACCATTTAAAAATAAAAATAATTTTAAAGAGAGAGTTCTGTTTGGTGAGACTTTTGGATATTAGCTTCAAAACCCTAAAGCTACCTAAAATTGTGCACAACAGTGAAGAATATTTTTTTCCTTTAAAGGATATAACAATTGTTTCAATATAATTTAGTTATTGAACAACTTTAAGGAAATGAATTTGTAACTATAATTACTTTAGCAAAATTTTAAATAAGATAAACAAAACAGATTGTAATTGTAACAAAGAAATTTATAAAGATTATATAGATGTTGATAAAGGCCGTATTATAACAGGGGATTTAAAATTTGATTCCAGTTCTTTAAGAGATCGAATGGACAGGGGAATAAAATTTAGATTGAGAGAAAAAATAAACATTAAAAAATCCTAATTTCTATTGGACAAGATTTGGATATTTTTATTTCTAAATTATCTAGGAAATACCATTCGCCTTCGGAGGGTTTTGGAGAATGGAAAGAGAGGATTTTAAAGGAAATTAAGACTAAGATTAATGCAGCTTATGTCAGAACTAGAGAACGAGAAATTTATTTTAACAAATCATCAAAAAAATTTAAAAGTGGTTTATTATTACAGTAATTGATAAATCAGTAAATAACTTCTATTTAATTTGTAAATATTATACTAAAGAACTTTAAATTAATGAATATAACTATAATACGACTTACATTTTAAATAGTGCCGGGAAAAAGGAATTAGATAAAAGGATGCCAGCTTTCGATATAAAAAAAAACTAAGATTAAGATTTGCTCTTTAAAATATTCTTATTTGTTCCCAACAGTAAAATTTCATAAAAACCATTAAAATTTAAATTTGTAACTTTTAGCACTGATAATTACAATTACTATACGGGAAAGCATTTCTTTAAATGCTTGAAAATTATCCTAAATAAAATTAAATCTGAGGATAACTTCATAATCATTAGTAACAAAGATGTTTTGGATTTTCTAAAAGATAACAATATTAATAAACTTAACACTTATGATTTTGAAAATTTATACACTAATCTACCTCATGAAAAATTAATAAAAGTCAGCACTTTTATATACGACGAATATTTAAATAGCAATATTATAAAAAGTAATTGGCTAGAATTATGTAAATTTAATATTGTCGAAAATTACTTTTTTAGCGGAATTAATTTTTATAAAGAAGTAAAGGGAATTCCAATGGGAAAAGCTTTTTCAAGTGCTTTAGCTAATATTTGCCTACATTATTATGAGAATAAATAATTAAACACCATTTAATAAACGGTTGGAGATATTTTGATGGCTTACTTTTGGAAAACTTAGATAATACTAAAGTTATTATTAATCGTTACCCAAATGATTTAGTTTTAACTGCAACAAATGAAAATCAACTTAAAGCTATCTACCTGGATTTAAATATAGAGATTTCTAATGGAGAAACTGTAATAGGTATTTGTGATAAAAGGGATGAATTTAACTTTAAAATAATTATAGTAATTGCCATTCTAATTTAAATTCTAAAGTTTTCAAAAAATTGATTTTCTTACAATTTAACAGGATTTAAAAAAATTGTGATAACAAAATTTCTTATATTGGAGCAACAAAAAATCTCATTAAAAACGTGACTACTAATGAATTTCCCCAAAACTTTTGCAGTATAGAAGTTTTAATAAGATAGGGTTTAGTCTTTTTCTTTTTCCATATTTTCAAAACTAAAGATAAGACTTCTAGTTTATTCACTTTGATTTTTATTTTAATAAATGCGAGCTGAGATTCTTCAATTATTTCTTATGATGACGATGCGCTATGACCAAGCGTGGTAGGCGTATACAGCTTTAAACGCCGGAGAGCTAAATTTAGTTCGACGAGGTGCGTTTGCACTGATAGGTTTACTCCTTTCACACGTTTTTTTGGAATTTTACTTTCAATTGGTATGTGCTTTGCTTTCATATTTTAATGACTTTTTGGTTTTATGTTTAAATGATCTTTTTTGTTGCTTGGTCTTACATTTATAAATTTGGAATAATTTATTGTCTTTAATTTTGTGATACTAATTTTACCTCCAAAACAACAATTTCCTGAGATTTTCGGGTTACGAGGGGTCAATATTTTTAGACGAAAGTTTGATCCCTCACAGAAACATTCCCTGGTTTGAATTCCTGCCTGAGGGTGACCCTTGAGATAGTCTTCAGGCCGGATTCATCATATCTTTCTTTTTGGCTCTTTTTGCATAAATCTTAATATTCATTTCTAATTTGGTTAAGTTCATTTGTGTTTTAGTTGTAGCAGTATTAGCGTTCTCTAAACACAATGCATCTTTTATTAGTTTGGTTCAGGAAATATATTTTTAAATTAATTTTCATAATGATTGCTTTTGGAATAATGCATGAAATAATCTGATCATGGATACCAGTTAAACAAAATTATATAAATAAAACTCTAATTTGGGAAATTGCATTTTGTTCTGAGCCAATTTAAAAATTGAGAGATATAAATATTTATCACTAAAAATTTAATAATTTTTAAGAAATGATAAAAATTTCAATTAAAACTACTCTAAACATGAATGTAATTAATAAAAATTATGTAACGTCTGCTATATGAATGGAAACATAAAATTTTCTTTTCTTTGTATGGAAAATAAGATTTATAAATATAAATTTTTTGATTAATTGTTGCAGAAATTTTTTTATTGTTTAACAGCATTTGTGAGGATAATTTAAAGAAAGTCTATTCTGAATTTTCGCTTCAATTTATGAAAATTGTGTATATTTTAAATCTATTGAATCTTTTAAAGAATAATAAGAAGGAAAAAGATCGTAATTATGTATTTGTCTGCTTATTTTTAGACTATAGCTATGCTTAATTTAAAAAAAAAAAAAAACTGAATTTTAAATTACATTATTATTCTAATTAATTCATACCAAAACTTTGAAAACAATAAATAATTGTAAATTGTGAGTGAGCTTATAATAGAAATGTTGTAATTATTTTCTTTATTTTTTCACGTTTCTAAAATATGTTTTTAACTCTTAATGAATATTTAGTAATCTTTTTTTCTTTTTGAGATTTTTAAAATTACTTAATTCTCTTATTATATTTTTGTTTTGATTTCCAGGTTCAAAAAATTATTTTCTGCTTTTTAATTTAATTAATAAAACATTTTAAACAATTTTCTTTGTATTACGAAATACATTGCTGGAAATAAATGCTTTCACAAATGTGAAAATATTGAAATAGCATGTTTACATGCATGTAACAACATGTAAACATGCTGAACATTTTTTGTTTAAAATGTCATGTACTTAGATTGAAATTCATCTTAAGCTAACTTCTCGATATTCGGATAAAGATTTATGCATGCAACTGAGATAACCTTAAGATGGATGATGCATTTTCTACGACATCATCCACCAGAAACTTTTTTTATTTCTCCATTGATTTCATAATGATTTCTATGTAAAATTATACGACATAGAAAAATCGGATACAGGTAACAAATGTCACTCGCGTGATGAAATCGCGGAAGAGAGTTCCATATAATTACGGAAGATTTAAAACGATGCTAAAAACAACCAGGAAATTTATCGGAAGTCATGAAAACTATCAGGTTCCATGCTAGACTTATAGGCATCGCACTCTGATTTTTAAACTAGAAGATACGTTTAAATTCTTGAATAATGAAATAGAACGCAAGTATTGTTTAAGAAAAATATTTTTCTTTAAAAAAATGTATTGATTGCTTATTTGTTAGATCTTTCTTTTATCTCTCGACTTTAAATTAAAATATTAATCATTTTGCTGTATTGAAAAAGCTATTTTGTTATCCATTAAAAAGAAATGTTTTGAATTTTAGATATTGCACTTGAGATAATTATTCTTTATGTTTATCATGGGATTATTTATATTCTCGGAGTATTTCCTTCCATTATCTTTATTAATAAAAATGGAGACTGTGGGTGGATGTGGGGTACTTCATAGGACAGATTGTTTGATACGGATTTTCCAAATTTAGCACATGTATAATTTCGAAGGTCGAAATATGTAATTTTGAATGATTTCATTTAGATTTTTATTGTTTCATTTAATGAAAAATTACTCGACTATTTAGTATTTTTGTTATAATTTTCAAAAATATTCCAGTGCAAAAATAATTTTCATTTATTATTTATATTTATTATTATTTCATTTCAATTTTAATGTTAAAAAATAAATTCTTCTATGATGCCAACTTAGTTACTGTCTTTTTACTAAGTCTTCATTATTTATCTTTTAAAAATGTTTCAAATATATTTTACATTATTTGTATTGTCGTGAATGAATTTCAAAACGGTTTTCATTGTTGCTATTAATATTTAATCATTTCTTTTCTTTCTACTATTGAGCAATTAGGCTTTGAAAATTCGACTTATATATCCTATTGAATAGATTTTTATTTAATGTATGATTTTAATAAAACTTTTGAATACTGTGGCAATTACTGTTAATTATTAACTTTAGAAATAAGCAAGGATAAATGTTTTAAAACTTATTGAAATTTTTATATTTTTAGTTTTTTAATTTAATTGTGTTTTTCCTTGTATGCTTGAAGTATGCTTATTTTTTATTGATTCAGAGATTTTATTATATGTAAATATTCTCTTATAATATATTGCTTAATCATTAAATATATTCTGAATTGCATCCAGATTTTCAAAGTTAAATTATTTATTTTTCCTAATAATTTTGTACTAATCTTTTTACTAAATTAGTTACAATTTAATCCATTCCTTTTCCTTTCTAAAACAGAACACTATATTTTAGGTGGAATGAGTAGAGAAAAGAGTACTGCATAGCACAATGAATAAATAGTAAAATTCACATGACTGTCAAAATATTTAAAAACATTTTGCTGTGAGAGCCATTAAGATTAGATTACCTACAAAAGATTCAATTGAAATTTCACGTAACTAAAAAATTTTAGAGAACTGCTTTTTAGCACAAATATTGAAGGATTTCTCCCATTTATTTTGTTTGTTATTTTGAATGTCAGATAATATCATCAAGATATCGAACTATGTTATTGGGCATTATTTGTTAGCAAGGCTAGCTTGCTGCTAAAATAATGTATAGCATGTAGATAGTTGTAGATAGGCATGCAGATAGTAATGTAGATAGTTGTAGATAGGCATGTAGATAGTAATGTATAAACATAGAAATCAATCTAAAATTATTCATATACCTACAATGCAACCTGTGCACTCAGATACATGGACACAGATTAATCAAATATAATTAAAATCAGACAAATGGAATACTTTTGCAAAAACAAAGAAGGAATGTTAAAAGTTTGAAGATAGTTAATTGTAGTAAAGGAAAAATATAAGGACGTTAGATCTTTAAAGTTTATAAATAGTTAGCTAATATTAATTAACTAAGAATACTCTAATTATTTCTTAGTGATTTTTTTATATATTCGATTAAGATAACGGGATTACACAAAATAATAAATTATTCATTATTTAGGGATTAGTGTCGGTAATTATAATTATAATGCCCATTACATTTAATAAAATTTCAATCATATATGCTTTTGGATCATTTAAAAAATCAATTTTGAACTTAAACCAATTTGTACGAATATTTTTGGATGGATTTCCGGTTGAATATTTAAAATAAATTCATACTAAGACGTTAATTGTTTCTGATGCTTCCGTAAATAAAAAAATAATAACGAATAAGATATATTAAAATAGGAAAGAAAATAAACATAAACCTGGAGTAATTAATGTCACATACACTTTTTAAATGACTTTAAATTAAATAATCCATTTCAGTTTCAAGAGAAAAAAGATAGTAGCACTACAAACGTTTTTTGTATCATTAAATTTCGTATGCAAAGAAAAAAAATTACAAATGACATTTAACCACGGTTTTGAACTGAACTTAACAATACTAACAAACCGGAAGCATTTCCAAAGGAAGTTTTTCCTTCCTTTACTAAACATGATCCATTATAAAAAAAAAAAAAAAAGAAACAAAAAAACCCCAACCAGTTATCGTTCTTTCGATCGTTCAAATTCAAAAAAAAAAAAAAATCAATTAGTAGATTTTAACCGAAAGTTTTCTTTTTTATTCATTTTTTTTCAACCTCTTTTGTCATTTTATTTCTTTAAGTAAAAAGACAGACAAAACTTCCTTCTTCACAAACTCTGTCTTAGCAGACACTACGTTTTTTTTTCCCCTCCACCCTTTTAATTTGGAGCGGGGCATGTCATGTATGGAGTGCTTCCAAATAGTGACCCTTTACGCAGGGGGCGCTGTGACAACTTACTTGCAACAGGCCAGTGCTCCGTTCGCAGTTCTCCGTGTGTGCTTGTTCCGAAGCAGACACCTGCGAGTGACACTGAATCTCCCCTTGAAACTGAGACGTTAAGAAAACAATTTTGACATGTCATGCCCCAAGAAGGTTCTCTCGGGAAATGAAAAACAAAATTGCATCAAATACTGAAATTTCTTTCAGTAAGGATTCTGTGAACTGTGTTGTTTAAGTTCAGGATAGTGAATAATATCGGCATGGTGTTCTTCCCAGTACTTTTGGTTTTGACTTACCTCCTTGCTGCAGGTAAGAACTTACAAAACATACTTTGAGCGCGGACATAGGATAACTTTGAAACAAAAGTTTTTCGGTGAATGCAGTCGATATATTGAATTGTTCGCTTTATATTCTGAATCAAATTTTAACTAATGATTTTGCAACTTTAGTGTAAATGGTAATTATTATATATCTCCCTCCAAACGCATATGTGCTTTGAGGCTTTTTTTTTTTTTCAAATGTAGGTAAAAATTTAATTTGGACTTTTCCCAAATTGGGAAGAAATTTCTGTGGGTATAATATATAATAAAATGGATTAAAAATTAATAGAAAAAACTGAAGATACAATAATAATATACTTTCTATGCAATTTAATCTATGTAAAAGGTTATATAAGTGAGTTGCCAAAATTAAATAAATAATATAATTTAAAAGGACAAAAATTCTGTAGAAGAAAATATTTATAAACTATTAGATTTTTTAAAAAGATTTAATGGAAATATAATTAGATTTTGAAAATTAATTCAATGATGAATTTTTTATTCTGTTTTTTTATTATTATCGACAATTATATATTAATCATATTTTCAAAATGTCTTTTTTTTCATTCTTAATTTAATTCTTATATATTTTTATTTGCAATTTTATGTGATAAGAACTAAATTATATAAAATTCAATAAGTATTAAAACTCAAATTTGACCAATTAGTTACTGTTAAAATAATTATTATGAATACAAACTCATTTGGTCATGTATAACACATACATAAAAAATATAAAATATAAATAAATGGAATACCTTTGAATTAAAATAATTAAAATAAATTGCTTTACATTAAAAGGACAAAATATTTAATGGAAATATAATTAGATCTCCGTTAGATCTTCCGCTTCTCCTTTCTTTAAGAGTAATTAATTAAAAAAACAACGTTTCATTGATTTGCATCATAAAACTTTTCTCAAATGTACGCTATTTTCAAGAAATATTACAGTATTTCTTAACTTTTCAGACGTTATTTCCATATTTTATTGATTGCTGCTACGGTCGTTACAGAATCAAGTGCAAAATTAAAATACTGAAAAAATGAACATTTATAATATTATGTTTCAAACGACAGTGTTATTTTTTTCTAATAGTTATTATAAATTTAATGATATATGAATATAAAAAAGATTCAATGTTCATTTTTATTATTTTAATAGTAATAGATGAGACAAATATGGAAAGAAAAAGTCCTTTGGTATTATCTATTATTTATTGAATCTATTGAAATCTATTATTTGAAATACTTCTTTAAATGATGAGGTTGTTTTATCCTGAAAGAATTTTATGTAACCTTCATATAGTAATGACGTTGAAC
Organism: Argiope bruennichi; assembly: GCF_947563725.1. Taxonomy (NCBI): domain Eukaryota; kingdom Metazoa; phylum Arthropoda; class Arachnida; order Araneae; family Araneidae; genus Argiope; species Argiope bruennichi. The sequence continues at coordinate 79,494,042 of NC_079152.1, forward strand.
ATAAATTTTACTCATCAAAAATTTCTTGTATCGTTATCGCAAATCGCAAACTAAATTATTAAAAAAAAATACTGTTATAATTTCAATCCTGTAATTTAATTTTTGATGTACATTATTCAGTATAAAAAAATTGAATGAATTGCTATATAGGAATATAGCAATCATCCAGAATAATATATAATATATAAAAATATAGAATCATATCATTTAACAGAGCCATCATAAAACACTAAATTTGAAAGCAAATTTAGTGTTTTATGATGGATCTGTTAAATGGTGTATAAATACTTTGAGTTATATTTTTTAAATTGTGTTATATCTATGAAACAGTATCTGATTATTATAAAATTCACTTACGTAAAAAGAAATTTTTCTTTAAAGAGAGTTTTATTAATTTTTAGCGAAACCTTCAATAATAATAAAATTTACAATGTTTGTAAAAAAATTAAAATGTTTTGAAAAACTTTTATTTTGAATATGCGTTTCAGTCACTAACTTTCGTACAAGAAATGCGAAAATTGAATAAAATGTATTGCTAATACTAAAAAAAATGTTGATTATATTGGAAATTTAAAAAAAATACATCTTGGGATTGCACGTTAATATTCTAATCGCTTGCAAAAGAATTTTCTTCGAAGCCTTTTTTACATACCCTTGAATTCAAAAAGGTTTTCAAAGTTCTTGATTTTTTTTAAACTCCAGGGCATATGCTGCAAATAATTTTGATATGTTTCAAAAAATGAATAACTTAAATAAGGTTTCAATTTTCCAATAAATACTAATTATTTTATCCAAAAATGCAATAATATGATAATTTTTTGAAAAATTAATGCTGATTTTTTTTTTAAAAAAATAACTATATGTAGAACTTGTTTAAAAAAATTTTAAAATAGAAAATAATTTAAATAATTAATATAAATTACAAGAAACATAATTAAAAAATTATACATTTAACAAACAAATCAAAAATATAAGTAACTATTAATTAAATACGTACTCACATAATAAATAACATTTACTCTTTTAAACTTGCATAAATAATCAAAATTAAAAGAAAAATTCAATTTATGGTATTTTCATAACATGCTTAATTGATGTGTCAAACATTTATGTAAAATAAATAAATACAGAGAAAGCAACTGGAGCCAAGGTTTCATGCATACTCTATTTTCATAACTCCTAATATTAATCAGAGAAATCTTTTTTCAAAAAAGTCATCTAATTACTATTTTTGAAATTCATTACTAAAAGTAATTTCAAATTAAATTTATAACACTTTCCTGTAGTTTATTAAAAAAGAAAATCAACCAAAAATTGAAAAAAAAAGTATAATAACAAACACTTGCGATGCAACTTTATTTATAATCCTGTAAGTGTCAAAAACACTTTGTAGCAACATTAATAACTTGCTCATTTTATTTTCAATTAAGGCTCGAAGCAGTTTAGAGTAGGTAGTTAATTATAGAAAAGTTTAAATGCCGACATATTCATTGGGGGGAAAAAACTGTTTCCTAAGTCATCAAGAACCATCTGTTATGAAAACAAAGCGCGAAGTAAAGTTTATTGAGTGAACTGGATGATTAGTCAAAAGACGCTATTAATAATTCCAGGCAAGGCGAAATATTTAATCCCATTAGTACTTCCTCGCACTAATAGAATGTTTTATACTTATCATTATGAATTTCCGTTCTCATAAGTGAATTCAGCAAAAATTTATAAAAATAGAAAAACTTGTGCGTGTTTTTATGCATATCAATTAAATATTATTTTCACTTATGATTAATATTCCAAACTGACCTGCAAATATTACATTTCATTACTTAAATGTAATAAATTATTGAAATTAGTCAATTTTAAATAATTTTAGTAGATTTGAAGCTAATACAACACTGGGTGACGAAACGTAATTGAAGCTGTGCAATATAAACTGTTACTGGTACTTTGCAAAATTTTCCAACAGCACAATTAACAGATTAATTAATGAGTGCTTTAAAGAATCCACTAAAATATTTGATGTAATAAATCTGGAAAATTGAAGTGTGCTTGTAATCGATAAATGCACCTCAAACGCATTTTGCATAGGAATTAGGGATTTATATAAAATTCCTAATTCCTATGCAAAAGATATTTAGCCTGCATTTTTCTTTTTATAATGTTCTAGCAACGGAAGGCTTTCTTATTCCATATATATTTTGATTTGAAAAAATATATTCCTTTTTTATTTCCAGAGTATCTAAATCCTAAAACTATAAGAAAAAAACCTACGAAATAAATGAGGAAAAGTGATATTTGTTAACTGATACAAAATGGAGATTTTATTAGCTGTTACAAAATGGAGGTTTTATTAACTGATACAAATTGGAGATTTTATTTATACAAAATGGAGATTTTATTAACTTATACAAAATGGAGATTTTATTTATACAAAATGGAGATTTTATTAACTTATACAAAATGGAGATTCTATTAACTTATAAAATAGAGATTAACGAAATAAGTGAGAAAAGTGGTAATTGTTAACTGACACAAATGGATATTTTATTTCAAAGAAGGAAATAAAAAGGGACATTTCATTCCTAGGGAAAAGCACGAAACATGACTTCCCTTTATAAGTAATAAGGATTTAACTTTCAAAAAAATTGAAATAAATTTAAAATATTTGATATTTTGTTCAGACAACATATTTATATAACATAATTTTAACATATGTTAAAATTATGTTTCTATTGGTGCACTTATATTATCTTTTTTTTAAGTATCAGGTAGTTGCAACTAAATTATTTTATAATAAGCTTGATAAGCAAAATTGTTCACTCTGCTTTATTCATGCATATGCGGCAACTATACTTAAATTATTATATTTCTATTTAAAAAAATGGGCAATAATTGTAATTTAATAAACTAGTTTTTTTTATGCTTTAGAAGATTTTGCACTCAAATTTTAATTTTATATCTGATATGCTTATTAGAACTACTAATAAGCATTTTAGATGTAACATTACTTATAAAGGTCATATTTCTTTTCAGAAGTTTAATAAATTAAACTTTAGTTTCTTTTCTTTTTTTGTCTAATTTACATTTAATCGGATTACTTACTAAAGTTTAATACATATAATGAAATCTGAAGTAATAAAGTAATCGCAAATATTTTAAACAGTTCCTGGAAGATTAGATATGTAAACTTCGAGGAAAATGAACATGTATAAGTATCTGATAATTTTTTAATTCAATAAAATTATGTAAGTATTAATATAATGAAATGTTTAACTATAAATAATTTAGTGTGCGCATATTTTGCGCTGAAATCTTATGATCATGCTTTATAAGGATGAGACATACGGTATTTATTATATTTTAAGAAAGTTGGATAATATTGTAAGCTTAAAACAGAATTAATTATAAATGAAAAAAAATATCTAAGTAGGATAAAATTATTAAAAATATTATTATTATGTATTAATATGGGTTTGAATTCCATGCGTTAGTTTCTAAACTAATATAATAATGCATGAGCTAAACTAATATATTAACGTACCTAACGAAACGTACATTAATGTTTAAACAAAACAAATGTACAAAAGTTTTGTGTTGATATTAAAGCTTATTCATTAATAAAAACTATTTTCTTTAAGTGAGAACTTTAAATCTATCTCAGGTATATTATATTACTGGATATTTTACAATATTGCAAATATTGTTTTATATCATAAAGTATTGTACAGTATTAATGATATTAAGAATTATGTGTTTATTAAACTGAGATAAATAAATTTGTTGTAATAATTGTAATTTCTGTAATTCAAATCACATTATTTAATCTTTTGAAGAATCCACTCAAACTTTCATTTAAGGCTATACTCCAATGAAATGGCTTTCATTCTCATATAGAAGTCACTTGAAGTGTACTCCCTCCGATTTCCTCAGATACTTTTGTAATGTATGTATTTTAGATTCATCTTATTACTAATAGAGTCTGTTGAAAATTTTAGATACCTTTTATTAACCTTTGAGCACGAACATTTTGCATTCTTGAAATATATTTCCCAAATATAATGATAAGAAAGGCGATTGATGCCCATTTACGTACCAGAATGTTTTAAAAATTTGAAGCAGATCAAAAAGGTTTATGGAAAAAAAATTCCTCTGTGTGACATTTTGCGTTATGATTTCATATGTACACGAACAGATAAACATGCTTTTGTAAGATATGCAAAATTTGAGATTTTCAATTTTTATGTGAAGGTCAAATAACAAATTTCATTTGCCTCATTTTTTTATATTTTATCCCTCAGGTCCACAGAGAGACGTATACAGAGCTAGAAATGGTTTTTCGAAATGTAGGAGGTCTGGAATATGAATACATTATATATATTAAAATCGTGCTGCAAATTTCTTAACATTCATAAAGATTTTGGGTTGTGGAAATTTGCTATGCATAGGGAAAAATGATTTATAAAAACAAAAATTTTAAACCATTTAAAATGTAAAATATTTTAATACATATTTTGTCTGGTTTTAATATGATAGTTTACTAAATGACATGCGACCTTATCGGAATTATTGAGATCCTATTAGTAATTAAAGCGAATGTCTGCATGTATAGTAATCAGATTTTGCAGTAATCAGTAATCAGATTTTGCAGAATTATACTTTGAGGGTTGGAAAATTAACATCAGAGATATTTATTGTTTGAAGTTTTAAATATAATTTTCATTAAAAAAAACGAAATTTTTGATATATTTTAAATAATTTATAGGAATATTATTGCACAAGCAATTTTTATACTATATTGAAATTCAAAAATTGTATTTTGTTATTGATATCAATTTATTTACTTGCGAATTTCGATAATTATTTAATGATTTATGCACTGTTTACAAATTTAATTATTCGTCTTTAAAAGATAGTCATTAATATGTTCTAGACTAAATAAATAAATACCTCTTTATCTAATTACAGTATTTTTAAGGATTAAAAAGAACAGTTACCATTTTGGCTTATTTTAATTTGAAATATGACAGGTAGCTATAACTAACGGATTCAATATATAAATCAAAGGTATAAAATCACTGATATGATAATATTAGTATTCAAAAACAACAACATCATATTATGATACGCATCGTATGATTTACTATTTTCATCATCAAATTATGGTTTCAAATTTTAAGATAATATCAGACTGGACAGCAAATGTTTTAAATCTGTAAATATGTAAATCAAAATTTGTAAAAAAAAACAAAAAAAAAACAAAAACAAAAAAAAACATATGAATTAAGCTTAATCGTCTACTACGACCAGCTTGAAGGCAGACAGAAAAATCTAAATGATCCACCCACCGCAACAGCAACACTGGCGGGAACTCCAAGGCTTAGACTTCAGAGACTCTGAAACAAAAAATGCTCTTTTTAGAATTATGTGCTTGTCTTTGAACACGATAATTCAATTTTTTTTAAATGAACTTGATGATATTCCTAGACATTGAAAATGTCCCTATGAACTTGTTAATTTCCTTAGATGGTTACAAATACTTAAAAATCAGGATTTTGTATATAATAAATACGCGATCTCTTAAATTCCCAAATCCACGACAATAAGTTAAAGTTATTCTGCTCACACGCAGAACTCCCCAAAAGAATAAAGTACTACATTGAAGTTTCTACCGAAAAAGAACTATAAAATTTTTATGCCAAAGTAATGAGAAAATTTGGACGATTATTTTTTGGCCAGCGTAATATTAGCTATAGGTAACACTCTAGAAACATTCATTTTTCACCCGAAGAGAAAATAAGTATTTCATTTTTTTTCTGATTACAAATTCATACTACAATTTTGTAGACAAGAGCTTATAGCAATTTGAAATGGTCTGATCGAAAATATTTGACCATAAATATAAATCACTGGGGAATGAAGCACTGTTCTGAAATATTGGCCACAAATAAGCATATCCTCCGATTTCAGCCATATAATTTTGAAGTCAAAACAATGAGACTATTATAAAGAGCAATTATTTAATCTCCAGAGCAACTCTGTGTGAAGGTCACGATCGCTGATCAATAATACTTCGCAGAGTAGAAAATGAGCATTTGATTATGGCCTTATTAAAAATTCATTCCATGCTTTCGTAGACAAAGTTCTAACAGCGAAATGAAAAGTTGTAGGAAAGTATTGGTGTATTTATTAGTTATTCAGGACGAAAAGAACGGACGAACAATGTTTAAGCATGGAAGCTAGAAACGTAGAATATGAAAAATCGGGCATTTTAAAGCATAAATTATGTTTTGGCATTAAAAAAATTTAATATATATTAAATTCTATTTATCATATAATTATTAAAAATAAAAAATCGTAAATTTCGGTTTCAATTTAGCTATTTACTGAGATTTTCAGTATATTTGAAAATTCATCAAGTTGAACGGGGATTTAAATTATTTAAAAAGTTTTATATATGAGTCTCTCTTAAAGTGATCAGGATTAATATATTTGTTATAGATATAAATTTAAAAGCTCATTGTACTTTCATGAAAAAATACTTGTTCATATAAATGTCTAATACTGAAAATAGGATAATATTAAATAAAGCACTTAAGTAAATATATATTTTATAAATAAATGATGAATATAAATTTTTTTATCTTAATAGAAATACACAGAAAATTCTAACTCTCAGAAGATTCATTTACAATTAAATTGGGAAACTACAAATAAATCATGACATTTACATCATAATGCATTTACCTTCATTATAAAGACACTCAATTTTATTTGCATGAATGAAATCCCGGCTAAAATTATACTGATGTATGTTGTGACGTATAAAAAAAGTTGAAAAATTATTGCAAACCATTTCTGTTTATTCAATTATTTTATTATTTAAACGTGATTCTTTTTGGATCACATGTAACACAACAATGTTGTCATAAATTGGCATATTCTTTCAGTTTTTTTAAATAATTGTAATAAAATGCATTAAATTTTCCAACAATACTTCTAAACAATCAGATAAATATTTAATTAATATTAATATTCCCCATTATTTACACTAATAGTTTAAATATTTTTGTAATATTTCTTTTCTAAAGTTAAGAATTATTCTACACATTCTGTATAATTTTTGTAAGTTTTTGATGACAGATTATATTACGATAAAGTATTTTATAGTCTAGACAAATCGAAATATGTCATTAAGATTTGTTTGTATGAAATTAACTCTGACCAGAAAGTAATGCAGCATATTCCTGTTTCATTGTACGATTCATTAATGTACAGAAGTAGCATTGAGAATTTAATCACAACCTTTAAAATTAATCTTTTGCTTATATCGATTTTTTGCAATTTATTAACATAATAAATCGCAGGCTGATATTAATATTAAAACTTCCGATTATAATGATCATATTGGAAATATATTTTTATGTAAATATCCTTTATTTCGTGAAGAACATTAAAAAATATCGAAATTGTGATTCAAATTTCGTAAATTGTCTGAAAAAATTTCCACTCTAATTATTTTATCTGCTTTTGATTAGTTTCTATATGTATAAATTAATTTAATATCTAATGTAAACGAGGGATCAAGAAACACATTAAGGATATCCTCGGGATGGCATGTCAGATATTCATACTTATCAGTGGCAATTTGCTTCTCTCTTCCTGTTGTGAGAACAAATATCTCTTCAGAAATCAGAAAATTAAAATACACAAAAAGAAATTTGTGAAATGAAACAAAATAAAAGAAAGGACAAAACTGTTTGCAAATAGCAATATAATTACATCGAAATATTGTTTCAGGTCTACAAATCTGATACATTTCTGATACAGATCTACATATCTGATTAGAAATCAAATTTAAATCAACCAAATACAACATTTTATTGCTGGGAGTTAAGCATATTTTTCTATGGTTGAAAACTATAACTATATTTGTGTATTCTATTTGATTAAAATTATTATTTTATTTTGCAATATACAGTTGCAAATATAAAGATGAATTCTGTAATTGTTAATATAAATTTACATCATAAAAAACATTTGTTGAAATCCGATAAGTAAAACAATATTCTATATAAAAATTGTAATTCTATAGACTATGTTTCAAACAGTTATTAGATATAATTTAAAATTAAAATATGATAAAACGAACTTTAATAGATGAAAAAATAGGGCAGAAATCCTACAGGAATGTGTTATTTATTAATATATGAGTCGCATATATATTCAAAAATTTATATCATATAATTAAATTTTCTTTCTTTTTCTCTGATAAGATATATAATTTAAATTATTAAAGAATAGATCAAAATAAGTATGTTATTAACGCAAATAAGGGCATTTGGAAGATTTTCTATAATAATATTTCTTGAAATAATTGTTTTGATTGAATATTGTATTTCCTGCTATTATTAATAATAAACTTTTAACATACCTGGCAGAAAATTTCACATTGATTTTTATTTACTTGTATTAATCATAATGACAAAAACATTGCTTTTGGAATTAAAAAAAATGTCTCTTCTCAAAGCAGCAAACTTAGTTTCATTCATTTTTTTTCACCGAAATAAAATTATAATTTTGAATAAAAAAATGCTCACATTTCATTCCAATTCTATTAAAGGGAATTTTTTTTATTTTCCAAATTTTGTTTTAGAAATTAATAATAATAAATAATAGGTATAATCCCTTTAGGTGCTTCAGAGAAAAAATACCTCTGAATCTCACACCAGTTTTCATACATTTTCATTACATAATACAATTATGAAATTATTGACATAAAAATAACAATACATATTATTAAAAAAAAAAAAAAAAACTTTTTGACATTTGCTGTGTTACTTTTGTTTCATTGATTTTATTTGTATAATTTTGTGTATAGTTAATTTTTTCATAAACCTTTTTTGTTTCGCTTTTATTTACTTTGTTCCTTTTTTCTCCATTTTTTTGCATGTATGCATGCATTTGATGCCTTCATCAACTTATTATATACATTATATGCCCATTTAAAAAAGTTAAAAATAACTTTTTTTTTATTTTTTGGATTGTTTTTATCTGTACATTGCTATTTGTAAATTTCCACTTTTTTCAGTATTATTAAGGAGTATCTTTGATATTTAATTGTTTTGTTCTCATACTAATTCTATCCTAATTCTTTTAAATTCTTTTCGAAAATGCCCTTCAAATTATTCAGATAACGTTTGTTTCCGAACATCATAATTTTGATTTCCTCGAAACATTTTAATTATGGATTTAGATCAGGAAATGTAGATTTTAAAGCGAATTCGCTGAGCATTTTCGTATTTATCATATATCTGAGTAATTAAAAATATTTTATACATGCAAATTATTATTATTTAAATGCAAATTATCGGCTTTTGAACTGAACATGAAAAACGAAAAAAATTGGTGCCATATCTTGGAGGGATAAAACAGATATTCTGTAAACCTAGACGCCGAAGTCTCCCGAATAATACTGACGCTGATTTTAATTGACTCAGTCATTTTTTTTTTTGTAATTTGAATATTTCTTTTATTTTTTAAGTTCGTTCGTAATATTTAAGTTTTTTAAAGCATTTTAATAATGCATATGCATAAAAACAAAAATAGGAAGCAAGAATTTTGGTTATTGGAATATCAATAATCACAACATAGAATAAATAACAAAATAAAAACTATCCCAAAATATGCTGCATATTATACCGCTTGCAGAAACCTTTTAAGATGTACAAAAAATTTAGTTATACAGAAAGTACAATTAAAGTACAAAGCTATTCTGATAAGAAAAAATGGGCATTTTAAACAGAAAAACATCTTGAAACATTAAAAAAAAATTAGGACATAAAAGATGAATATCTGAATTTGCAATATGTATACCGTCCTCATTTGAAATCAGCCTTCTATGTCTTCCTTTCCAATCTAATTAAATTTTCGTTATGCTCCGATTTCCTTTTTATAAACAATTATTTCTTGAAGATTTGAATTGCTATAGAGTATTTAACATACCTTTCACATATTAAAGCCATTTTTAAGGGCAAAATAAAAAGAGCCAAGACTAATAGAAAGGATTCAAATATTTCTTCAAATATTTTTTCGTTTTCAAATATTACTCTCATTAAAATTTTTCGATTCATGTATCATAGATTTCTGAGTGTATATGCCAGCTATCAGATTCGCAATTTAGATAGTTAATTTGTAACTTTAAATCAGTACAATCACATTTTCCTAAAGAATATGGAATGAAACTTTTTATTTAAGAAACTAGTATTATTCGAAAAATGTTATCCAAAATAATATAAATATGATTCATAATCATTTATCATTCCAATTTATTTCATTATAAAAGGTGATATATATCGTGTCTTTCATATAGTTGCTAATGTACTTCTTCATGCAATTATATTTCTCATAATAAGGTTTTGTAGCATTCATCCGTAGCAAATTAGTATTTATATTGTAATATTTCTGAGTTCAAAACACGCTCTAATATATCGGTAAAGATTTAATGTTACTATAATAAGATGTTGTTTACAAACAAGGATATCAAAGTAATGAGATATTCTACAAATAAATGGAAAATGCTGAAGTTTCTAAACATGTACATTTTGAAAGGATTTCCATGTTCTATTGAAATATCAGGTAAACAACAATATCAAACGTACAAAGTAGCTTAAACTATAATAATCTAAAATATTTGAATATTTCAAAACTTTTGCTCTATTTTTTAAAAAAGAAATCAGTATTAGAATTTGAATGATTTATTGTTTCAAATCTCATTATCTTATGGAAAAGGTTTGAAGAATGATTGAGAATAAAGCTTGTTAAACTAAAAGCGAATAGAAGCCTGATTTGCAGAGAGTAATCGCATTTTTATGTCGGAATTTCTTAATACAGCATACTAATGATAACTGAAGAGTAAAAATATTGCTTAGACTTCATTAATTTTAAGAAGCGAAACACAAATGCCATTTATATGTGTGTAAAATAGTACCTATACATGTATATAGAATTAGGATATGTCTAGAAGATATTCTATTCTAATTTTCCTTTTACAATGACGTCATAGTTTCTATTAAGAAATTATGCCAATTTTCTAGAAGAAAAATTTGGTTTGAGGTAGAATAAAAAAATGGGAAAATTTTTAAACCATTACTTAATAAATGCCTTTAATATATATTTAACCTTTTTTCAACATGTAGCAGTTTGAAAAACGAAACATACAATTTTTACATTAGTAAAAATATGCATGTTACATAAATGTATTATAATTATGCAATTTAAAAAAATGCTATGTAGTCTATTAGAGAGTTTAGAGGAATATACATTCTAATAGACTATAACCATGCAATTGAAAAAAAAAATGCTATGTAGTCTATTAGAGGATTTGGAGAAATATACATTCTAATAGACTATAACTATGCAATTGGAAAAAAATGCTATGTAGTCTATTAGAGGGTTTAGAGAAATATACATTCTAATAGACTATAACTATGCGATTGAAAAAAAAATGCTATGTAGTCTATTAGAGGGTTTAGAGAAATATACATTCTAATAGACTATGACTATGCAATTGGAAAAAAATGCTATGTAGTCTATTAGATTGTTTAGAGAATTAAACACTCTAATAGACTATAACTATGCAATTGGGAAAAAATGCTATGTAGCTATTAGAGTGTTTAGAGAAATAAAAATGGCTTCTTTAATTTGACAAATAAAATTGAAATAGTAAGTTTAAACATATCCGCTTAACCAATACAATTAATTTGGTGCGAAATAATAAGAAGACAAGAGGAACACGGGAAAACGATATGAAACAAAATGCTTCACCTAACTTTGTCTTCTTACATTTATTTACTTTATGAGTCGCAAGTTGAAATTACATTAGTGAATTGAACTTTTTGAAATTTAAAATTGGAAGCTTTTCTTTAGGGAAACAAACTTCTTCCATTTGAAAGGAATGAAAAGAGAGTGTCTCTCTTCAATACACCAGAGGATGTAAAACGAAATTAACTTACTAGGAAAATGTATAATGGATTGAGAACATTTACTTTTTTTTATATGTATGTGGGTTCGATGTTGCCAATCGAAATACTGTATAGATACTTTCTGCATAAATGTTTAATTTGCTTGTGGTGAAACTTGCATCGAAGCAATTTTATTGTCTAAATCCATTTCGCTTCAAGTTATCAAAACTATTCTTTTGGAAATGGTATAAACATAAAATTTATTTATTTCTTTGGTTGGTTCGGTTTGCGGTGTTTACTGAATTTAATTATAAAATTCTTGTTTCTTTTTGATACTAGTAAATAAACGAAAAAATATTTTTAAAATTACTGTTAATTGTTAATTCTTTTAAAAAAGAAAATTAATTCTTTTAAAAATTATTTTTAGCAATTAAACTGGAAATTTTGAATTCTAGAATGAGTACGCTTTCAATACTAATTCTTTCCTTCCCTTTCCTCCAAAAATTTTTTTTTGTTGGCGCATTTAAATTAAATACTCAGCGAAGTGTATATTTAAAGCCGAAAAAATATTTTATTGATGCCATTTAAAATCGTTAATTTAAGGTCTGGTTATAATAAATAATTCAGCGCAATCTATCCAGGAGTTTTAATATAAAAGTATAAGGGTTACATGAACAGAGGTCATAACCAAGCTATTATTAAATTATTTAATGTTGTCTAAATATTTTTTTAACTGTGTTATCACTAAGCTCAAGCAAAATTTTAAGCTCGCCACCAACAACAACTTGTAACTCAATCTTATCCTTGTAACAATCGGGAAATTATAATTTTTAAAAAATATTTCTAAGGAAAAGAGTTATGTGTCAAAATATTAATAGAGTTTGTTTATGAAAACAGTTGAGTGTTTCATCAGAACATAATTCTTTTTCGAAAGCCTTGCACAATAATAAATCATTTATAGCAGGTTTTAAATTAGCTTGTTTTCGGTGCTCTTTTTTTAAAGCTTTATAAAATGAAAGGAGAAATCAACTCATATTTTTGTTGATGGAGAGATGAGAAGAAATGGCACAGCTGTACAAATAAGTTTATTTACTTCGCTTTCATGAGAAAAATCTGAAAGCGTCAAGCGTCACGTGCTTTACAACTCTCATGTTCATTCGTTATTGTTTGTTCAACAACTGAAGCCACAATTTCTGTTCACATTTCATTCGATTGTGGTCTCTTCACGATTTCACTACCAAAGTCTCATCTTTCAAAATGCAGAATCCTTCGCTGAAGATATGTGATAGTAATAAGAACTTGGTTCAAAACTTTTACCAGACGCAATGCCTTCAGGCTAAAAGATTTTCAGGAGAAACTTTCGATCCGGTGAAGTTAGTGTCAAAGTCACTAAGATAGCATTTTCGAGAAGAATTGCTTCTAGCACTTATTATTATTAGGTGCATAAATTTCGCATAGTACTAATTTTATGCAATTCTGGCAACATAACATTATTCTTCAGCTATGAACTAAAATATCAAACGATATTGATATTAAATATACAAATAAATTAGCTGATCATCCAGAAAATTTGCTAAAAATCTGGATTAGTTTAATAAAATGAATTTAGAATATTCAAGTTTCCTTCGATTTCTTCAATACAATATTTCCATTCATTCTTTATGCTAAACTTGAAGGATTTAAATTGTAATGTATTTAAAAATTACTGATGAAACAAAATGTTTCACTCCTTGTCAATTTCTGACATTTAAAAAAATAAGAATAACGTTGATACGCTGAATATTTCAATTTTTTTTTTTAATGACAACAGTATTCTATTTTTAATTTGCTCATAAAAATATTTTTTGATGTAATTAAATATATTTTAGTATTCAAATAAAAGAATTAAACATAATAACGAACAACTTTCTTTTAATTTATTCGTATTTTTCTTTTTAAATGTATTGTTACAAAAATATCTGTTTATAAGTTACGTTTAGAAACAAATTTGTCGAAGAGATTTTAAATGAAATATTTTTTATTGATATCGAAGAAATATTATAAAAATATAAAAAGTGGAAATTTGTAGTCATAGAAAATGAGCGATGGAGTATTTTCTTCTATTTTGTAACTCTGTTTCTTTCTGTTAATTTCGAAAATTATATTTAGTAAAAACATATTTTTTGCACCACTTTGAATTTCATAATAATTACTTTTGTTTTATTACGTTTTTTTCATTTCTATTTACAGCACATTGTTAATCAAGCATTAATAGCCAAGTTCTTATAATTTCCACATGAATAAAAGCATTTAAAAGTTCCACTTGCCAGAGAAGAATAGTTACAGTAAATAAACACAATTACTAAAATTACATTTATTTTTTCTTTTGATCTTAGATGTGCGATCCAATAAGGTTAAGCTCAAAGCAATAACTATAAAATACTGTCGATGCATAGCTGCTAATTTTCATGGTAAAAGTAATCTTTGAAATTATGGCAATGTTGATTTATCTCTCCTATCATAAGAACATGAAACGAATCAAATTTTAAAAACAATATTTCCTTGTTGGTGCTGTCTAAATCTATGGATTCGAACCTCTAATTCGAATTTCAATGATTGTCTATATGTTTTCTCTCAGCATTCCAACTGTAACTTTTTTATATCCATATATTAAGTTAGTTAGTTATAATTGTAACTTGTATCTGTGCATATATAAAAACCAATATTGGTGATAACTTACAGCATCAATCCGTCTGGTCAACATGAAATAAATGTCTTTGTTTTAAAAGTGGTTTGCCTTATCTATTATCTCATCCATTACAGTGCTTCTGACCAAAGTTTGATATGCATTCACAATTTGGATGGAAAGGTCACATCTTAATTTTTTTTCAAGCAGATTCGAGTATTTTTTAAAGTAAATTTTTCAAGTAATTCTATTTACGAACTATTGAGCTCACAGCATACATATGGATAAACAGTAGGAAAAAAATACTCTGACACAAGTCTATGAATTATTTTTTAGAAATCAGTCAGGTGTGAAACGCAAAGTTTTTTAAGTAATATTGATCTAATAACTTTTGATAGTTACCGTATTTTTGGTATGCATATTTACTGTGCTTGTTTTTCGGCCCTTTAATCAACTTAAATTTAAAAGTACATAGGAGGTTTATTCAATAATTTAATCCTTTCAGGAGCAATGTTAAAAAACAAAATTATATTAAAAAAAACGCAAATGCGAAGCTGTATCCACCGACAATAACACATTTTACATCTAAAACTTTTTTCCTGCCTTTAGTTTTCTCACTAGGGTACAGGATGAGATATTTCCAGCCACTTAGCAAGGAGCTTGAATATTCCCTGAAACTCTTCGACAATGCTATCGTTTATTATTTATCGTTTATATTGAGAAAAAAAAAATGTTTCCAAACCAATTTTCTTCAAGTATCTGGAAAGTATGAGTAACCATGATAGTATCAGAAAGATTTTTCCACAACAAATTTTAAAATCAGGCACTGCTATAGAGCTTTGAACAATGACATTTGGCTTGAAAATTTCAGAACAATACTGTACACTCGCAATCTATTCAAACAATCTGCTCACCCTCCGTTTTTTTAGAACAGAAGGCTTGTAAATTCACCCGAATGATCCGTATGAGAGAATCAATATATGCATTTGTAATTATTCAGTTCCAATTCAAAGTCCGATATTGTTAAGGCCAGGTTAAGTTCAGTTGAAAATATCACTAAGAAAATTCACTGTGTGTAGTTGTAAACTACTCATAAAAAAGCAATTAGGACTTTACTTTGAATGTAAGGAGTAACGCAAATACCGATGTTTAATAAAGAATTCAATGGGAAATACGGGAGTAACTTTTCAAAAGCAGCAAGAAATGGCAAACTGAAGGATAATCTCCGACTTTTCGAGAAAACATAATGCACTTTGTTCCAAAAGGAAAGAATGAAAAACTAAAACGGTGATTATGCAAATGCTAGTAAATTGCAAAAAGTAAAAATATTTTTTATTTTAGCGATTCCGTTTATAATAAATTTAGAATTTTAACAATTTTTTACAAATATATCAGCTTTTTGAAGAGAGGATTTTAAAGAGCTTTAATTATTTTATAAATATATACATATATTACTTTCATTTTATGTGCAATAATTTTAAGATACTGGCTAAAGTGAATTTATGAAAAATCCGTTAAATTAGTCATCTGAATGTAAATTAATAATTACAATCAGTGAAAATTATAAATAACATCTAAAATTCATATATCGACAAATCTTTGAGGGGCGGTGGGACATATTTTACCATTTTATGAGAAGAATGGATGAAGAAATTGTATTTTTAATGAATGGAAATTTGCTTTTAATATATTTGATGCATTTTAATGACTTCTTTTGCAGCAAATCTTTATTTAGAAAATCATATTTTTTTATTAAATAAAAAAGAATTTCAGTATTTTAAAAGACATGAATTTAAAATTATTTTAGGACATTCTTATTAATTTTATATGTTGTTGAAATTTTCATTCAAATCCACATTAAAATTATTTTTATGGTCAGATAATAAGAACAAGTTTATTAAAAAAAATCCTAGGAAAATATAGGCAGAAGTTTTTTCTCTGCCCTTTTAAATATTAAATTTAAATTTTAAGCGTATTTTAATTGCTTATCATGCAATTGAAAAATCATCCACAGATAAAAATTGTGATTGGTATTACACTTAATAATAGCAAAGAATAAAATTGCATTAATAACATTACATAAAATAGATCTTTATTATTGAAAATAATTCTCTTTTAATGGCATATTTGTAATTGTACGTTGTTATATATAATTGCATTAATATATATATATATATATATATATATATATATATATATATAAATATAATGCGTAATCATAATTGTTTTTAATTAAATTTTTGACATTTATTATATTTAACAAAACTCCCAAATTCATAATATATATTCAGAAACGATTAGGAAAGATGCTCGAGAAATGATTATAGACAAAATCAATGTGAGCTAAAAATGAAGTAAAAGCATTCTGTGTTCTTTTAAATCAGTTTTTCTTTCTAAGAGTCAAACAATTTTTGTGAGCTTTTTATGCATCGCAACATAAGGATTTGTGTAATATTGTACTGAATAAAGTGTATTTCTGCATTAGTCAGCTTCTTTATAGCCAAAATAATTTTCTTTTCTAATTCCCACATGCATAAAAAATTCATTTCGGTCATGAACCTTTTAATATAACTTCAAAAAAATCGATTTACTCCTTATAGTGGCTTAATATTTTCATTTGGAAACGAAGAAAACATTATGCCTTCTATTATTTCTATGCCTTTAAATACATAGTCATAGTAGTATGTTTCCAACCGGAAAGCCATTAGATCGCCAAACCTTAATGTATTTTTGTTACCTGCCATGCCCACTCATCCGATTATAGCACAAAAACCATTTGGCTCTATATTGATTAATCGACGACCAGTTTGCTGTGAAAACACAGCTGCTTCTTTAAGGGGACCAGCAGCTTGATTGCTGATATTTCTTTTCATACTGGCAAATATAGCATTTGGAATCGAGATCTTATCTAATAACTCGAAAGTGAGTAATCAACTAATGACTAAAACTGCACCCTCACCTTCAAACTGAAAAAGTAATACATATAGAAAAATCATTAAAATATATAAATGTTCTATAGTTAGGAAAAATAGGAGATAAAATAATTGATTTCATTATTCATTTCTTCTACGTACAACTCAATTCTGAAATTTTTTCTTTATAGCTGCTTATTATAATTTGTTTTTTCTTTGAAACAGGAAAGTTCAAATTAAGATGAAATTCTGTCATAAGACCTATTCCAATTATTAATATATCCAGTGATTTATAACCGCGGAATATAGAAAAATAGAATGAAATTGCACAGCTAGTACTGAATTTCAAATATGATAAACTTCATACGTTATAAAAAATTCGTCAGGATATTACCAGCAATCTATAACTCATAAGGTAAAAAAAATCATAGGTTAATAGGCGAATAATGAAAAAAAATGTATCACTCCCATTATTATTGCAAAGGTTTACTGATAAAATTATGGAACTTATTAGTTAATGTCTTTGTGTCTTTTTCTAAATACTGTATAAATATTATTATGTTATTACGATATTATTTCACAGTTTACAGTTTTAACTTAATCTGAAAAAAAACCTTGATCAATTTGCTTGAGTTTTATAGACTTTGCAATAAATAAAAAAGAAAAATCAAACAGTATATTTTATCCATGTTGGGAAATTAAGGGGAAGAGTCAAAAAGTAAAGTGGAATTTGAAAGAAGTTGCATTTATTTCAATGATAGAGAATTGAAACATACATTATTTTTCTACATAACCACCAGGATTTCAACGCACTTTTCTCAACGTTTCAAAAGTTTTTTTTTGATTCTGTTTGTAAAGGAAGAGTTTTTTTTTTTTTTGGTTTTATCTGTAACCAGTTTTGCACCACATCAATTACTTCTTCATTGATTTCAAATTTTCTTCTCCTTAGCACTTTCTTCAGTGGTCCAAATGTTTGAGAATCACTTGGAGCCAGGTATGGACTGTATGATGAGTGTTCTAACACTTTTATTGTTTCTGCCGTGGACAGAATGAGGTTGAGTGTTATCTTGCTGCAGAATGACACCTTTTCGCAGTTTTTCGTGACGTCTGCATTTGATAATGACTTTCAAATTGTTTACAGTGGTTGAAGTCAATGGCCTGCCCGATCTTTTGTTTTCGCATAGAGAAGCGCTTCCTTATTTGAATTGCTCTATCCATTAGTAGGTCTTGCTTCACAATAAACAGCTGTCATTATACTGCGTTTACATTCGACGAACAATTTCTGCAGGTTTAACACTTTCCACAAACAAAAAGCGAGTCATGCTATCATTTCTTCCTTGATGGAGATCGACAATATATCTGCCATATTTAACAGTCTTCTTCACTCCATCGACTAACGGGGGAATAAAAACGACACATTATATAGACAAATTTCCGACAACAATAATTCAGCGCTGAATACTAGCAGTGCTACCAAATTCTGGAAAGAGAAATTACAAATGTACCTTTAATTTTTGACTTTCCCTCGTATACATATATGCGCAAAGCAAGAATGAGTATGCGAACATTTATTGACGGCAATGCTTTATGACGATTATTACTGATGTTCCGTAATTTTAATGGATTTTCTGTGCAATCAAAAAGGTCCATAAACATCTATGACCTAAGAGGTTCATCGAATTTAGGACATAAAAGTGATTTATTATGTTAGAAGGCTCATGTGTCAATGACAAGGAGGACTACAGAATTAGCGAACGGCACTATCTAAAAATTCAGTCTTCTACAGAACTATAAATACCTACGCCAGTTTAATATTTCTGTTCTAAATCATTTAAGGGCCATATGATTTCTTTTATTGATCAGTTTTAATGACTGCATTGCTCTGAAAGGTCTAATTACGACGGAATAAATAGTTTTCAATTATTATTTTATGAGTTCAAACCAAGGATTAACTGTTAAAATTATAGGAATTTGTATGTGATGTCTTACCACATAAAATATACTAGTCTCGCCTTGCATCGTTACGTTTCCGCTTATTTCGAAATTCTCAAAACGCCTTAATTTGCTTAGGTGAGATTGCAAATTAACAACTTGTAATCTTACTTAAACAAAATATTAACCCATAAATTCATCCTTTATTAACAGATAAATATTTTTGTGATCGAAGTTTTTAATCGGCCTAGGCCTGAAATTATTAAATTGTCATTGTTGGTTGATTTATTTCCTTAAATCTAATATGAACTTTGAAAATACACACATAAATATTATGATTATTCTGATGTAAAATATTGGCTACATTTAAAGTAAGTAAAAATTTTAGTTTATAAAAATCCATTTGACTATTCCTCGTTCATTCAGATTTTTTTTAATAAAAGGAAATACACCCAATGCTGTGGATAAGTAAATGAAACATCAACCTAACTTTAACAACTGAAAGCAAAAGTAATTTAATTTATAACCAAATATAGACATAGCTTTTCTTTCATTTTATTAGCTAAATTAATGTGCATTTTTTTTTTTTTTGGAATGAATGCCTCAATGACCTGCCAGTGAATACCTTCTTTTCTTTTCCTCAGATATGAATACTATCTAAAATATTATTACACATTATCTTCTATGCAAAATAAATTCTTCTTAAGATGTATTTTTGCGCATCTCTCTAGTGATCATCTTGGGAAAAGAAATAATTCTCTTTTGGATTGTAAGTAGTCTTCAATGTTTTCAAATCTAAGGCATTTCATGTTCTTTTCTTTGTATACTACAAAGAAAAGAACAAGGACTTCAAAAAGCCTTAGGTTATAAATTATTAAAAAATTGAAAAGTTATTTCTTTTCAAATTTATTTTCATTACCGACAGGGCATTTCATATTGTTCTAAAATGATATTTTCTCTGTTAAGAAAATTATGCGAATGCGTATTTCTTTAAGATAAAAGTGATTATTGTTTTTTGAAATTCCTTAAAATTTATTTTCTCTAAGAAAGAAACGGATATTTACAAATACTTTTAACATATAACTTTAGTTCGCTGAAAAGAATATTTTTAAAATATTACTGTACTAATATTTATTGCTTAGGACATAATATGGTAAGGAATAGAAATGCTGTATACACTTTTTCAAATGCATATTGCATTATCTTGTTTTTATTAATTGTGTTGTTAAAAAATGATTACTCGATTAAAAAGGGAAATATTTAATCATTTTATTAGAACAAATGGTAGAAATTCATTTGGGAATTACAGAATTAATTTTGCCCTATTATGCCATCTCAGACAATTTCGGTGGTTCTAATCATTTGAATTTATATGCAGATAATTTGGAATTCGGCATGAGGTTTAGTTTAGTGAAAAGCCGAAATACAAACATGCATGAAGTGCCAAGTGACATCGTGCAGTTAATTTTACTATTAGTTAGTGATTATTTTAATCGTTCAACGTCACAGTAAGTGTGAAAAGATTACGGAATACTCATAATTGCAGTATTTTTATAGATTTTCGAGGTAAAAGATGATTTAATTTCCAGTTTTATCTTTTAAATAAAGTATTATCCTCTACATCGCAAATGAATAAAATTATTTCTAACGAGCCGCCTTTGATGACCAGATTGTTTGCAAGGAATATTTATTGTGTGACAAATTCCGTTAGAGTTCTTCATTCTCGAATTAATAATTTGTCTACGAATAAAATAATTTCACTCATGTTAGTAAAAACATGTAGATAATTATTTTCCACGCTTATTTGCAATATTTATTTATACATACTTAATATAAACCAGGGGGATATGATCTTCTCGGATCGTTCTTGCATACTTTCTAGTAAATGCCTTATATTCTTTCTCCCAGTATAAAATTGGGAATCTTGGTGAAAGACAGATAATACTTTTTTGCACATATGAATAATGGAAATGAATCTTTGGTGAGAAACTAATATTTTTACTCACTCTACTGTACGAATTTGTATTGTAGAAGCCTTATTTTTAACCGATTGAAATAAAAAATTTTACATTTTGAAATTATTGAGTTCACTTTTACCCGAACAGCCAGACAGTAGACTTCTTCTGTATGGATCTTGTTCAAAATTCGATAGAAACTGGAATTTAATCTGCATTCAATGTATCAAATTCCATCAGTCTTATTCAAAGCATCTTTAAATTATCGTGTAGGAAGACAGATAGATGAACAAACAGACTTGCATACATAATGCCATAATTTCTTTTTTCGAAGTCAGTTTGGTCTGAAACTTGGCTATTTGTCAAAACCTCGAATACGAATTTTTTGAAGAATATAGTATTTTTTCTATGCTTCATATACAAGAAAAAAATATCTATACAGAAATTATATATATATTATTTGATGCAATTTTAAAATTTCAAAAAGATTGACACAATATTTTTTCCTTGGAAATCATATTTTATAAACTAAATAATTAAAAGTATAAAACATAGGTTATATGTTATGACTCTTCAGTTTATTTTATTTAAATCAGCGAATCATTTTTTGTCCTTATATTTAGGAGATTTGAGAGATTTACGAATATTTTAATGATCTTTACGCATAATAAAGTAACTAAAATTTAAGTTGGATGATAAAGATGTAAATTCTTTAGTTTGTTCTAGAAAAGTGCATTGCACATTATATTGCATTGGTAAAGGGATTGGGAATGAATCACTCCGCTTATCACTAGTCTAGAAGAAAACTTATCTAAAGTAGGATAAAATTATATAACCTTTACTGTCGTAGAAATTCACTACTTAATGATAGGGCAGATAATGAAAGTTGTTTCACAGAGTGCATTTGCACCTTTGAAAACTGACAAGCTTAATATTATTCTACCATGAACTTCAATGATATTTTATAAAATTTGCATTAAATGATTATGGTGCATGCTTATCATGTTATAAATACTTTTAAAATATTTAAATGGTTCAAATGTGTCATAACCTATTCTTACACTTTTATCTTAATTTTTTTGTCTTTGGTAAGAGGAATACTTGGAATAGCTATGAAGTTGATTACGATTAGCTTTTACTATCAATACTTTTTATCATGTTTTGATAACGCTTCTACGTAAAACTAAATTAACTCTTAAAATGAATGTTTATTGTGATAAATTCACTTTTATAAAACTTTATTCATAGCACGTAAAACGGAGCAGAATGGGATTGAATACCTTTGGAATATTTCATGACATAAAATATTCTTATATTTATATTATTTTAGTTCTTTCAAATACTACTGTAATAGTTATGGAAATACAGCAAAACTGTATGTTACTTTTTTCCAAATTTTTGATTAGAGGAAAAATTGTAATTACCATATAGTACATTTTAAACTAATCAGGCATTCTCTTTATCAGGCATTGATGACATTTTCGTATAAAGTTTGTTTTTAGGGGCCTAATTTATTCTCTAAATATGTAAGACTGTTTCAGATGATAAGACATTTCGATATTTGAACATAGTTATTTACTCACTCGAATGTTTGATAATCTAACTTGCCTTAATGTTTCAAAATATTCATTCACAGTTTCAAAGAATCTTATTTTTAATGTGTATAATATTTAAAATAACATTTTTATATTGAAATAATCAAGTTATTCAGTAGGAACTTTCAGCAAACTTTTTTATCAATGAAGAATTGACTGAAATTTTATTCATGAACAAAATATTTTACATTCAACCTTCTATATTTTAAATTTTGATTAAAAAAAAAAGAAAAAAAAACTCTTATATTGCAAACCTTACGATGGAGAGCATATGTAAAAGAAAACTGAGGAAATCTGAATCAAAAATAGCTGAACTTTGTCTAAAGAAAACCATAAACGAGAAAGAAGATTTCTTTTTATAACTGAGTTGAGAGCAATATTTTTTTTCTATTCAAAGGAAAAAGGATCGATACTAATAATATGCTAAAGTGCCACTTGGGAAGTTCTTGAATTATTTATTTTTCGACTGTTCGATTTCTGTTTTCATTTATGAGGTTGCCTTCAAAATAAGTATGCTCGCTCTCGTAGCTTTGCATGTCAAACATTTATTAAAAAGCAACATCGGTGCATTAAAAATTGTCTCAAATGGTTTGATGTTTCTATCCCATTTTCAAAGACAGCTCTCCGTTGTAGGAAGGTAATTTTCGGAAAAGAAAAATTACGAACAAGAAACATTAACACCAGAAACATCTCTCTTTCGTATAAACAATAGTTTTTTCTTGGAATTCTTTTGGATTTGCATGAAAATCGAATTTGAAGATAAAAATAGAAAATTAAAAAAAATTAAGAGTGTAAATTAATTCTTTTTAGAATTGATCGAATAGAGTTTTAATTTAATGGAAATTTTAGATATTTAAAGTCAAAATAGGTCTCATTTCTTGAATTCAGGATATCGGCTAATTCATGGAAGGCATAATTTAGATTCGAAACAACGCATCACTTCTAAGGAAGTTCTTTCTAAACTATATTATTAGTATTAAATATCGAAACAAGATTTAAATTTTAACATATTAATA
This sequence comes from Argiope bruennichi, assembly GCF_947563725.1. NCBI lineage: Eukaryota > Metazoa > Arthropoda > Arachnida > Araneae > Araneidae > Argiope > Argiope bruennichi. Next base: position 79,518,071 of record NC_079152.1, read on the forward strand.
ATAGTAGGCTAGAAGTTACCAGCAAGTTGTGTTTACCATGATGCGTTATCATGTCCAAAAAAAATTCACAATACTTTATAAAATAGAGTGTTGGAATTAAAGCTAACAAATTTGGGAGATTTCAGGAATAATAAATGCTCCCTAAGAACAGGTTTTTCAAGTCTTAGTTAGATTTTTAATTAAAAATTTCTGTATTTTAAAACTGTTTCTTAATTATTTGAAAGCAATCTCAAAGCAGATAAACCATTTTTACACCACTTTAAAATAAAAATTAGAATTAGTTTTTCACAATACCAATTAAATTTCCGCACATTTGTATCTTTTTTTATATTTTTAAGAGTATTTCAGAATGATGATTAAATTAGTGAAATTAATTAAAGATAATTTTCATTAATTAATTTGTAATGTACAATTTTGTATTAAAAATATTAAATGCATATTCAATTTGCTTTAATTAATAGAACATCTTTAAAAATAATATAAAGACATATGAGTCATAAATAAGAAAGACATTATGACTCATAGTTGTAGAGTGGAGACTCGAATCTTCTTTAAAGATTTTCTTCCTTTTATAGACTTCTTAATATTATTTGAATAATTTTATTTCTCTTAAACAGTTATAGGAAGTTGGACTGCACTTTTTTCTATTAAAATTGTTAAGCATATTTTATATTTCTTTTCCTGACAAAATATGTTTCATTTCTGGTATAATTTTAAAACTTTAAACGAAAAGACAAATTAATATAATCATTTTTTTTTGAAATTTTTTAAAATGTTTAATTTAGTGTCAAATTGTTATCGAAAATCCTTCCTAAAAGAAAGTAATTCACTCGATTTTCTTGTAATTATCTTTAGCAATAGTTAATTACCGTTATTACACAAATAACATATAGAGCAATTGCGATTCTCTTGATGCATATGGCGAATTATTGTGAGTTTCAATGATATAAACTTTGGGTTTATTTCCTTCACTAACTACAAAATAATTATTTTCCATATGGTTTTACTAATAGCAGTGAACTTTTAGAGAATTATTGTCGTTCTTCAAGAAAGTCTGTTAGATATAATTTCCATTCCAAATTAAACAACATCCTATTTTCCATCTTCACAAAGGAATAAGGGAAATGGACGTTATTTGAACTTATTTGACGTTATTTTATTCTAGATGACAATTCATAAGTTAAATTTGAATTGATTTGTAAAAGCATGAACAGTGAAATCTAGTTTATCTACATTTTATACCAATGGGAATGTCTTTTCTAAAAGTTTTCAATAATTTTCATATATATGGAATGAAATTAGATCTATGCAATGCACCAAGAACATAAAGAGGAATGAGAGACGTATATTTGCTATTTTTTATTGATAACTGGTGGAAAATATTCTTGGCAACCAATTTATATTATTTGAAAATATAAATCGGCATTTATTTTATTAGGGAAACTTCCATTTAAAAAAGCTGTATCAAAACTCAGACAGCAAAAAAAAAAAAAAAAAAAAAAAAAAAACTGTATAAGTTGATTATTCTTAAATTTTATGTAAAAGGTATTTTCTTGTTAGGTGTAAGACAAAAAATTTCGTTTAAATTAAAGCTCTTTATATATAATTAAAGACTTTAAAATTAGTCATTTGTGAAGCGCAGAGTTCATATTCGAGAATAAAAAGTTATTCTGAATCAAATAATGCTACTAACGTAAGAAATATTTCCCAAATTCTTAACTAAGCGGTAAGATTGGTGTAGTTTTTTTATGACCCTCTTTTTTTTTTTTTTTCATCGAGATGGCGTGGATCATGCTTTTAGTGAAGTAACCTTTATTTTAAAATTATTTTTATAATAACTATACAGTCTCTTCTTTATATTTTAAATCACATGATCTGCAGATGAATTCTTTGCAGAATTATAAACAAGAGAAGCTTTGCTTTTCTTCAGAATAAGGAAAGAAAATTGTAAGATTATTTACAATTGCTACGTAATTGTAAATAGTCTTAAAATTGTAAATAATTTTACAGTTACTACGTAATTGAAATATTAGTTTTTTTTGTTTGTTTGTTCAAATTCTACATGACAGTATCCAAAGTTAAGGCAAGGATAAATTAATTTATTGCAATTCGCCAGTATATCGCCTGGATTTGAAGTATATTGCCACTGATATATATACAGAGAGAGAGAGAGAAAAGAAAAAGAAGATACTTTTTATTGCTTTGTAATGAGGAAACATGATTGTCACTGAATGAATGAGATTTTTTTAAAATATTTATTATATTTCTGGATAAATATTTAATTGCTATTAGTCTACAAAAAATAGTCTATAATACATTTATTCTACTTTTTTAAATTCGATGATGAAAGAAAAAAAATATAATAACTTTGAAACTTATTCAAGATATATATCTTGAAATAATATCTCCATTCATGTATATTTGTATCTTGATAATATCAAAAGAACTGAGATCAACGAATTTGCATTCATATTTTACTAAATTTCCTATAGAAACTTTTTAAATATTAATTACATATGTATACAATTTTTTTGACAAATTTATGTTTTATTCCGACAAGCATATGAATTGTTCGTGGGGCAGGTATATTCATGCAATATACTGAAGTTATCTAAAAAGCGTTTCAAATGCATTAAAAGAAAATGTTAATTTATTGGTTATCTTTGAAACTTTGAAATTTAGCGTTTAGCCATGGAAAGTTGAAAAATTTTTAATAAGTGAAAGAAAATCCGTTTGTTAGCTATTAAAAAGTATCTCAAGATATTCAATATTCAATATGAAAACAAACTGATGAATATCCTGTTTCAAAGTTCATGCAAATTTCTCGCTATCTTTGAGATGAATTTATAAAAACGCCATCCCTCACATATCTTAAAAATATTCTTTGCTTTTTATATATTTATTTTTTAAAATCTCATAAAAATAATAAATGAGATAACTTATTATTTTCAAATGTAATTTTGTACAGAAAATTTCACACGTAAAAAGTACGAATGTCAATTTTAACCTCAAGAAATTTTATATTACATATATGTAATTTCTATTTATTTATAAATGAGATTCAGCTGCAAAAGATACATACATTTTTGTCCAAGTTTATATTACAATACTTTTTATGTTGACTAATTAGTATTTAACAAATTAGGATTTTCAAACTTTCTTTGTTCGTAATTGATTGATTGAAAAATCATTAAAAATTATTCTCATTGTTGAAAACATTCTAATCAATGGGTAGCTCAGGAATTCTTCTTCATGATATTAAGCAGAAAGGGAAGAAAAATAAAAATTATTCGCAAGTTCAACAGATTCCTCATTTCTTTATGTGAGAATTTCGATGAGAGTAATCAACTAATTAAATTATTTCACTGGGGAAGCTTTTAAGTTCGGAATCAGAGTTTTACAAATGTAGAACCATCAATTCAATACATCCTGTAATTGAAGATGGTCAAATTGAAGAACTTGGGCTTTTTTTCCATCGTTTTAGTAATTGGCTCACACATTCGTTGATTTCTTTTTTATCCTTTTAGTAACTTTTATTTTTCAGCTTCAGTTTCCCTTTCAATTCTTTTAATATATTAAGCACAATACATTTAAACACTTATTTTCAATTCGCAACTATAGAAATAAAATGACAGTAGTAGTGTATAATAATATAACTATGGTTTAATATTACCGCTATTTTCTTTTTTTTATTTATTTACTAGCAATAAATTAAAACTCAAACAAATTAAAAATTATTATTATTTTTTTTTGTTAAAGTGATAATTATGTCAGCTCCCAGTCTAATTTACAAATGAATTCTTAATGTAGGAGGAAAAAAAATACCATTTAATATTGCATAGTAATATATATATATATATATATATATATATATATATATATATATATATATATATATATATATATATATATAATATAATTTCGAAAAAGGTGCTCGAATCCGAAAAACATGTGTGCAAGAAATACAAGAGAATGACTTTCAAATAAATTCAATTTTAATATTTAATCCAAGTCAAATTAAAATTTTAATTTAATTTTGGATTAAAAATAATTAAACGTAAACAACAATTACTTAAATAAAATTTCTTTACTGAAATTTTAATAAATTTATTATTGATTAATTATTACATTTTTCAGGATTAAATGGAAAAAAAATGTAAAATTGACTCTGCAAATAGGAGTTAACATGTGATATTCGCTTGAGAATTAATTATATAAAATTAAATCTATACGAATAATATAATTATGTACTGCATGATTTTTTTCATAAGTATAGGTTTATTTTTAGTGTATGTATTACATTTTGTGTTCATATTTTAATAACAATAAAAAGAATAAGAAGTTACTGTTTCTTGGCATTAACTTCGGGGAAACAACAGTAAATTGGAAACCATTTATAAATTATGAGTGCATGATTATGATGTTTCCCATTTAAATAAATTTAAGAATATAAAAGCTTACAATTCTGGAAAAATTAGGCAAATCATATTTTCAAATGATTTGAATTGTTTGAAAGAATTTTTCTGATTCTAATTAAAGATTTCAGTTTGAAATGGAATGATAGAAAAAAGTAGAATATTAGTTCGTGTTAATCTGAAATGTCACTAATCTTAAAGCAAGTAAAAATATGAAGAACATATTATTATATAAGGAATATGCTTATGAAATACAACATGACATTTTTATTTCAAAAGTTAAGACTTTATTTTTCGGAAAGAAAGGAATAAAGAAATAAAAAAATTAGAGAATCACGTCACTGGATAGTTTCAAGCAGTATTTTTACAATTTAATAATTATATGGTAAAACACATTGAAAGAAAATGGAGTGTAGTTAGTGCCTCGTACAGTTAGCAACTATATGAAACAACTATAGGAGGAATTCTCAAGCATTTATAAGAAAATAGTTCAATAAATTACAGTTTTATTATGAGTTGACTTTCTGATTCTGCTTTGAATTCATTTGAAGTAAACCAAAACTTTCTCAGAATAATGAAAAAGAAAATAACCTAGTATTAAATTATTACTGAAACATTGTTTAGAAAATAATTAGCTTTTAAAAAACAGCTCAAATACAAAGCTCTTAAAAAATGAAAAATGCGTATTATCTCCCAGTTCCTTAACTATGGTTAAAATAGTGTTCGTTTTTTGCAATGATTTCTCTAATTATTTCATACGAAACAGTTTCTATATAAATGCTTTGTGATATCTGCAGATATTTTTTATATAAACATTTTACTTCTTTTCTAAAATAAAATAGATGTTTACAACGTTTGCAAAGTATGAACTGTAAATGTTGCTATTATGCGAAAGAGCTTATTTTTGTGTTTATACAGTAAACAAAACTGTTTTTTCGTTCAATGTTTTAATAAAAAACGCTGTTTTTTCAATTTGAGAAATTAATTTGTTTTTATTCAAGATTGCGCAGCAATATACACTATGTTACAGCATACATGTTTATTATACATGTGTAGAAAATAAGTGAATAATAATATATCATTAGAATAAGGGTTTAGAAAAAGAATTAAAAATAAATTAAAACCAGAGAGCTATTAAAACTAGAGATAAAATAAACTTATATTACTCAATTTAGAAAATGACTTTAATCTAAAATATTTCATATTTTTAATATTTCTAATGCATTTTTTTTTTGCTTAGGTTTATACTTCAGCTCAATGGTTAGATATTCAATACCAATGTTAATCGTAACACATATTTTACTCAGAATTTTTCAAAAAAATGCATTGAATATACGCCCGATAAAGACATTATAAAGATTTTTCATCATGCAAGAAACGAAATATAAAAACTGCATTAAAATATGCTTTAATTCTACAGAATATGAAATATATCTATTAAATATTCTCATATTGGGGAAAATTATTTCAAATGGAGTACATATATCGCTTGCAGCTCTTATATATTTTATTATTAAAGCCAAAGGATTAGTCATTTTATTTATTTATGTTGTTATTTTTCCATCATTATAAAACAGGCGTTATACAATTAATAAAATACCACCAAATCGCCATTATACAATAACATAAAAATAAAATAGTTAGCCACACTATTTATCTAGTTCCTCTGCTATTCAATCACTGGCGAATATATTTGCAGGCATAAATAATAATAAAAATCTAAATGTGTGGCATAAATATTAATAAAATGAAATGCGAATTTTAGAATTTAATGTTCAGCGTATTTTGTTTGTAATTTATAATATTTGAAAAATGCAATATTTCTGTTCTCCAAATAGATATAATGTATATGAAAATATGCTAAAGAACTATGAAATAATAAATCCCAATAATCAGTACAATTTTTGTTGGGAAATTTAAAGGGATTTCAATTGTAATCGAGATCTGTTTATCCGTATTTCTAAAGAAAATCAAAAATAAATTCAGAAATAAAGTAAATAAAAATAAGAAGTAAAGTAAAATAATTAAAAGAAAATGCGAAATTCCATTCACTTTTTCTTTTCATGTTAGATGAACTTTCATAAAAATTAAAAACTGGAAGATTGAACATGTTGCAGATATATAGCATCGATTTGCGAAAATATTTATTGGATTCAGTAGGAATTAATATATATATTTTTGAAAACCTGTATAGCTACTGATAAAATAATTCATTAATTGAATTTATGGATGTAAAATTAGTAATTATGAACCTAGATTATTTTCGAAATAATATCTAATGCAATCAAAAGTAGGGAAATGAATTTTAGCTCTAATGTATGAATTCTGTTTTTTGAGTAAAGGGGAAACAATTGGTTGACAACCTATTGTTTTTGTTTTTCAGTATAAGAATCTGATAATGCATGTATGACAAGATAATTGGATACCTTTGCGGTTATGCCTTCAACAAAGTTGACTATTCAAAAGAGATTTACTCAGTTTATAATTAAAATGCTTCAAAAATAATTTGAATTACTTAAGTATAATTATTAAAATTAGTACAAAAGGAAATGGAAATAATTTTGGCACTATTCAAAAACTTATCCTTTTGATATAAATAAGTGTACAATTAGTATTTGTTGCTAATGTAAGTAGTATTAGTAATGTGATTTGCAGTTACCGAAGAAAAATGTAAATTCGAAAAATGCTTAATTTAAAACCTTCCTCAAATTTTGAAAATCTTGTAATTATTGAACACTACACAAGTAAATATATAATACATTTTATAGGTGTTAGTTAAATTGCCTGTTCAACGTGATTCTGTTCGAGTTACATGTTGTGGGGATCAATAAGTTTTTTGAAGCACATAATTAAATTGTTCTATTTTGAAGTTATAGATACTGTACCATGACATTTTCTTTGCATTCATACTAGTTTTAGTATTTTTGTTGCTAGTAAGCCAATCGAATATCGTTTCCATTTTAAAATTCTAAAATGACCTATAGAGGTTAATAAATTGCATCCTTAAGAAACAGGAATTGGAGGAAAAAGTGCTATCGTTTAGATATTTTTTTAATTTACCTTATTAAAAATGGTGGTTTTTTTAATTACTGACTAAAAATATTTTCCTAGAATCAAAGTACAAATATGTGGAGTTTCCACCTGAAAGACAATCTTATACAATATATGGAAACTAATCTAGATTCTACCTCAGGTGATACATAGGTGATCCTAAATCGCTTTAATCAACAGAAGATGTCATTCTTCTCCCTTTATCATGATTACTTGACTCAAGACTTGGCTACATACCCCAAGTGATATTAAAACCATCATTTCCTTTCCACCCACAGCCTTTTCCTTGCATACCTCAGCTATGATGATATATAAGATATAAATATTTTTATCCTCAGTCTTATTGCACTTGTGATGAGCAGATTGATTGCTAAAGGCATAGGACAAAAATAATTGAAATTTTGATAGTCAAAAATCGAAATCTTATTTATTATTGATTTTAAAAGGGAGAAAGAACTATTTCTGATCCATTGCTAAAATTTCCATCTTTAAAGCTATTGAAAAGGTAGAGAAACATAATTTAAATCCACATAAAATCAAAAAAAAAAAAAAAAATCAAAACATTCTGTTGAAAAGGAAACGCAAAAATTTTCTTCAAACTAGTATTTTAATGGGATGAAGAGGACAAAAAATTCTCTTTAATAACTTGTTTGATAATACTTACCAGCATTTTGAAAGGAAAAATATTGATACCTGCTGTTTTAGTCAAGAATTAATTTTGATAAAAATTGGGAAAACAAATATCATAGTGATATGCGAATGAAATGGATAGTTATTAAATTATTTTAAAAAAAAATAGGGAACAATATATTTAGAGTTCAAGCCATATGAATAATGGAGGAATTGTATAAAATCACAATATCTTTTTAGCAAATAGATAATACAAAGATGATAAGTCTTAACATTGTAGAAACCAAGATATGTTTCTTTTTCTATCAGATTTAGAGCGAAGAAATGAAACAATATACTCAATTCGGAAATTGCTTCGATTGTCTTTAATTGTTGTTAAAAGTTTATATATATATATATATATATATATAGAGAGAGAGAGAGAGAGAATAATTTTCACTAGGGGAGATACACTGATACATATAATCGTCTAATCTTAATACTGCAGAATCAAATCAATATTAAAAACATTGAAATTTGTTGATCGCAGAGATTTATCAAATCATTATCGTCTCTGTGAAATTTTAGTTATGTTAGCAGCGAAATGCTGTTTACTTGCCTTTTACTATAAAAGTCCAATATTAATATTTGCACCGAGTTTGCAAGAAATGATGGCACTCCTAAAATAATATAGCTTTAAAATGAATTTCGCATTACATAGTAAAGACTCGTTTTACGCTGGAAGAATTAGGATCATGTCACATTCATACGCTACAATTTGTAAATGACCTTAAATTATTATGGAAAGCGACAATTCATTGATTTTTACAGACATAACAGTTGAACAAATTCAAAGGCATAAAAAATAAGTAATGTCCCATAATGGGAATGAACTAAACACATTCATACTTTATTTGAGTTCCTCTAAATTGCACTTTTATATATTAAACCAGTTTAGTGTCATATGTTTGAAACTGTGGCATGAATTTCAAAATATTTTTTTTTCAGAATAATGTGTAAAAATTAATTAGTAATTGCAATGTAATTAAACTAACCTTATGGGTAATTTGTATAAACATATTTTCAAATGTAAAAAAGCTTCATTTGAACTGGGTGTTAACCTTGTCTAAGGCGTCTTGGAAGCACTCCAAATTATCTGATAAATGTCTACACTAATGCGTTTTGTCTTTTTAACATAATGAATCTTTTATGAATATGAATAAAGTACTTCGATTTAATTCTTTGTCCATTCAATACAAAATTACTTTAATGAAAATCATTCATTCGGTAAATACAAGAGTTTTCTTTTCTTTTTTACTTCATACAGAATCAGTTTTCTTATTTGGAATTTCTCATATAATTGATTTCATATGATAGTTTATTATTATTTGTTATATAATGATTAATTCCAGATATGTACATCCTATTTTCAAACAAAATAAGCATTGGATAAGCAATAAGATGAAAAATATAATGTAAAAAAATCGTGAAGGTAGGGGAAAAGTAGATGGGAACTTAATTTAATTTGTAAATGGAATTTTTACTCAATGCATTAATACATAAATGCATTTTCAATGATTTTCATATCGTCTGAAATAAAATAAGTAGCGAGTTTACTATAATTTTCTTTCTCTATACAAAAAGCTTTTTATTTTTATTTATGATTTATTTAATCTGATGTTATGCTGCATCTGTTCCATTATTATTCTTTATTGCAGAATCTTCAGGGCATCTTCGCCTGGAGCCACCTGGTGATTTTTATGCTTTCTTTACGGGTGATAGCTTTTTTATTACCTGCATACCTGACCCATCAAGCAGAGCGACTCGACTGACTTGGCAAACACCGAATGGAAGAGATATCACGCACACCAGAGGAAGGTAGGATATTTATTGCTCTGAGAACCGTTTTTTCGATCATTTTTTTTTCTCTTTCACAACGGAACTTTTTAAATACTAGCCGCCTTTGCAACCATCTTGCTCGCCTAGATTATTAACTTTTTAAGCTGTTAATGTGGGATATATATTTAAAAACAATTTCCCAGACAATTTGATAAGACTGAAAAAGATGAATGCATTTAAATAAATCGAAACAAGGGTAGGAGTATTGAATGCATTTTATATATATATAATGTAATGTATACGTAATATATATATATATATATTTACACATTAATCTTAAATTTTTTTTTTAAAAAAAGAGCTCTTCATATATTTGGAATGCAAGTTTAACAGGTGTCTCCAAATTTGGTAGATATATTTTTAAGAATGCATTATTAGAAAAAAAATATTTTTAATCTGAGCACTTCATATCACGTCTAAATAAAAACGGGCGCATTTTACGAAATAAAAGTGGAAATGAAAACCATACACGTGGATTAATATTTGAAGTTAATTTTAACATTGACAAAAGAACGCGATTGAATATTTTGAAGGAATAGTTTGGAATTTCATCGTAACAATAGAAATTAATTCTTAAAGATTGTATATTGCATTAAAAAAAATCGGAATAAAGAAAAAATTGCACATACAAGAAATATATCATTAAAAAGAGGTAATGCAAGAGAAAATTTTTGTCAGATTTTTTTAATAGTTTTGGAAAATATGGTCGCAGCAATTACCCATCAGACAATGGTTAAGCCTCTTTTCACGCTCAATTTTGTTTTACACCTATTTCTTGAACTCTTTTATATTTTCTTTGCTAAGCATGAACAGACGTTTGGAGTCACTCTATCCAGAGCATGTTTTAATAATATTTTGACGCTCTCTCTGTTAGTGAAGCGCTGAATTAATTGAAGTTGTAAAAACGTTCAATTAAGCAATCTTAAAACATTCAGTGTTATGTTTACATTTCACTGTTTCCATTCGATAGTTTGGAATAGGAGCGCTTTCTGTGCCACATACGTTAGCAGTTTACACACACATACGCACACGCACACGCACGCCATATACATTATGAAAATATCATATACATTATATATATTGTACAATATTATGCTGCGTGTTACGTAATATCATATAACATTGTGTTATTATATTATATTATTCGATATTATACATTATTGCGATTTTTGTTTTATATCATACAAAACTGCATGTATGCCAGTCTAGAACAATTTTATATAATTTTTCGCCCTCTTTGATAATGAAACTATGTAAAATAAATAATTAAAGCCTTTGAAATGACTCAAACATATGAAAATATCTGCCTTTCTGAAAGTTATACAACCCAGGTTTGTTTAGCCTACTACAAATTCTACAATATTATACATTATTACAAATATTGCTTCATATCATACATAATTACAAATATTGCTTCATATCATACATAATTACAAATATTGCTTCATATCATACATAATTACAAATATTGCTTCATATCATACATAATTACAAATATTGCTTCATATCATACATAATTACAAATATTGCTTCATATCATACATAATTACAAATATTGCTTCATATCATACATAATTACAAATATTGCTTCATATCATACATAATTACAAATATTGCTTCATATCATACATAATTACAAATATTGCTTCATATCATACATAATTACAAATATTGCTTCATATCATGCATAATTGCACATTGAATGCTTGCTACTAATAATATAAAGATTCGTTGGTTATAATAACATTTGGATGGCTTCTATAGATCTGTAATTTCTTACTTAAATGTCTCGAGAGGAAACTTTTAAGGAAAATTGTATTTTGAAAAGGAAGAATAGAGCAATTTGAATGAATTTTGGTAAAATCTTCAGACGGTGTGTAGACACGCTCAAAATTTGCAAGATATTCTTTTGTTTCATATTAATGTATTGCTATGCAGATAAAAATTTGTGAATATATGCTAATAATTTTAGGTAAAAATAATACAAGCATACAAACTTTTAAAAAATTATAATGGGTCATATATATATATATATAGAGAGAGAGAGAGAAAGAGAGAGAGAGATACTGAATGCTGAAGGAAAATTTGTAACTTTTATCTTAAATTTTATATTTTTTCTGGACCCATTAACTCAACCAAAGTAAATTTTAAAAAAGTAAGATTACCAATTTTTGAATGTTATTTATTAATTTAAATAATCGTTAGTAATTTAATAATTTTGAAATAAATGTATATGTTTCGATATAAAATTAAAATTTATATTTATGTTGTGGCTTTAAAATAGAAATAATATAGAATTTTGATTTCATTTCCAAAAATTTGGCATTGAATAACTCCAGTAAAAATAAAATCCATCAATAAAAATTTATAGATTTATTATTTTTTTGTAAATAATAAATGACATTTCTCAATACTTTCTCTTTAAAAAAATTAATATTCTGAAACCATTATTCTCAACATTGATGGAAAGCATTGATGGATTTTATAAATAAGTGAAACATTTTTCATTTAGTTATTCCGAAGAAGTTAATACTTTTTAAAAGTGGTCTAATTTTTCAATATCTATTATAACTACGTTTTATTTAAGATTTTGCGCTGAATGACACATTAAAGTACGCATTAATATTTCAAATAAAGGGTAATAAAAGTTAAAATTATAATTTAAAAAAATCCTGTAAACATCTCATTTTTAAACATCATGTACCTTTTCTTGAAGGCAATATTAATACTTTATTTTTCTGTTAACATGCTACAGGAAACAAAAAAGTTTTTTTCAAATTTTAACTGAATGTGCTTACAAGTATATTTTAATTAATTAATTAAAATGTAAATGCTGCAGATATCTACATTTTGTTAGTAGTTTTAGTTTTATATTACTAGGTAAATGTCAGTGACTGAAATTCCAATGTTATAGTTGGCATATAGTTTTAAAAATGTTTTCATCAATTAAAAATAAAAAGAACAAACAACTACTATAAAAAATGTTCATTTTTGGTGCTTTAATTTTAAAATCTATATTATTAAATCACGTCATGTATCTTTATAGCATCAACTATAAACTTGTTTGTATACACAAACATTGAACCTCGAATCAAAATAACTTTTAGAAAAGAAATAAATAAACGAACACAGATAATTTTTTGTAGTTTTCTGGTTTCGCGTGTTTATACATTCGCCATACTATCTTGATGTTGATTCAGGGGATTAGAGCATGGTATGCTAATTTGAGAAATTATAATTTGAAGCAGAAGCTAATTAAATTTATTTTTGGACTGTTTTCATATTCTAACATCGAAATCAGATTTACACAGCAGCAAAAAATTGCTCGCTGCAACAGGTTTTCATAGTTTAATTAACATCATGAGGCAAATGAGAACCTTTAAAAAAAGAATTCTAAGAGGACGGTTAAGATTCTAAGAGGAATTGCATGGATTTCAGTTAATCAGATTTCTATCTCAGGCGCTTCAGGGAAGATGTGACTAATGAAAGATTTCCTTAATCATAAAAGCCTGATTCAATAATTAGATAAATTTGCTTAGCCAAGTGATATTGGAACTATTGGAACTGTATCACCTCTGTTGCTATGCTCTATTTTTTGTGATATGTATTGTATATATATCAAACCTAGTATCTTCATGAAATGGTACTTAATATTATCCTTTTATTCTGTTTCCAAACTAATTTAAACTAGAAACTTTTTCTATACTCATTGAATAAATACGAATATATTTCAATATAATATATTTATAAATATTTACTTTTAAAAGGGATTCCAGGTTTGAAAGGAAATAACTATTCAGTAAAAAGGATTGAAGTTTGCATTATTTTTATTATTGTATATATTTTTTTAAATATGCTTAAAATGATTTGGAAAATAACATGCTTAAAGTTATCAGTGAAATAGTTAGTCACAGTAACTGTAAGAAAGTTCATTTTCAAATTTCTTTCTCCATACTGAATTATGTTCAAACGTTTGTCCTTCTTTAAAATGCGATATTATAACAAAGATGCACTGAGAAATAAAAGAAAAAGAACCGTGACTTAAAAGCAAACTGAAGTCAAAAACTTTTACTAAAAGACTAAGTACACTGCTTTAAGTAAAGAAACTTTTATTTTGCTACTAAAAAAAGGGAGGATCTAAAAATAAATACATTGTTTAAGAATTTAAGATTATTTTTCGTTCAAGCTAAATAAACTTTACTTAGAAAACTGTCCTTTCGGACAGAAATGATATGTAGGAATGTTCATCTATTTATTTTTTATAAACTTAGAAGGGCTATTGCAAGAAAATTTTCAAGGCATTTTTCTGCTTAGAGAGATATTTGTTTTAGTTGATAAAAAGTTGATATAAACATTCCTATAGTTATAATTTAGATAAAATTTGAATTCAAATACAATTTTTTTAAAAATAAATTCTAATTAATTTAATTAATAATTAAATTTATTATTTTTTGAATTAATAATTAAAAATCACTTAAAAATTTAAAATTCTAATTAATTAAATTACTAATTCAAAAATTAATTAATTAATCATTTAAAATTTGAATTAGTTTATTTAATAATTTAAAATTCTAATTAATTAAATTTAATTTAGTTAGAATAATACCCTATTTTTCGAAATAAAATGCTAGCTATTTTTAAACATAACTAAAACTTTTGAAAAATAATAATATATAAATTTGATATTTACTAAGGGAACGGATGCCTGTATTATGCATTTTTGCGAAATATTTACTTAGGGTTATGGTATTTTTTTTGTATATGTATTAAAATATATATTTGTGTAATTTCTTTAAACAAATTTTGAAAAGAAATATATTATTTTTTTTAAAAATTCAAAATATATAATTTTTAAAAAATTCAAAATATTCTAAGTCAATTATTTAAAAAAAAATCAAATTATTTTTTCCTTAATACCCTATATGAATTTATTTGGAACAAAACTGTGAATAATTTTGTAATTACAATTAAAGGTTTTTTTTTTCAAAATATTTTAATGCACATATACTGAATTTCCATAAGCATTTTATATTCTTCTGAACTGAAATCGACTTTTAACTATCTAAAAAATTCGAAATATGAAATGCACAGCCTATTTTCTTCTAATGTTTTAGCAAAATATTTACTGCCAATTTCATTGAATTTCTTCAAGAAGTTAGACACCTCGAACATTTCAATTTAATTACACTACTATTTTGTTAAAAGTCATTTAAATGTTCTTTTTCCCTTCTAATCCCTTTAAACATTTATTTTATTGAACAATGCATTTTATAGCGCTATTTCAGTTGAATATAAACATATATTGTGGTGATGAAACAATAAAAATCAAATTTCATGTTCTGGACCATTTTTGCTTATTTCAAAGTCCATTGTCTCCTTAACTAAAATAAATTTTACCTTTAATTGAGTAGATTTTTATTTATCGAATGCATATTGAATTAACAAGAAAGCATTTGAAAGATATTTTTTGATATTTCAGTCTAAATAAGGACAAAATGTTGTCAGAATTTGATTAGAAATCATTTCCTAACAACTTTTTATATGAAACCAGAATGAACGCAAATGCCCATTCAATGAATCTAAACGTATACCCAAGATGCCTGGCTATCATTGCAAAATTATTCTTATTAAATGTGATTGATTGAATAACTGACGCGCGCGCTTTCTCTCAAACTGTCACTGAGTTTCAGGGACAGAGAGATTTCCTGAGACATCAAAAAAGATGTCTAGCATGCATTCATTATCTTTGTAGGTATCGGCTAAGTGGGGGCTCTCTCTTGCGTATCATCACCTTAAGAACACGAGTTCTCATTGCAGTTTTGTAGAGAAAATAGGGTATTTTTTTAAATCTTTATTCCGATATTCTAAGTTACCTGTACTGGATTAATCTCAGAATGAAATGGTTTGGAAATTTTTTTAAGAGTAGGAATATGTCAGGAATATTAAATGTAAATTAATGTTTTGTGAAACATAGAAAATCACTGAGAAACCTTTGAGTAGCCCTAAAACATATATGGGTGAATTGATCCAAAACTCTGAAATGAGAACTCCTTTAACCTTTCAAAATGTCTCTAATACTTAAATAAATTCAAAAGCATTACTAAACGCGAATCATCGAAAAATACATTTCCGTTTTTGTTTTATTATACATTAACCGCTAATAGCGAATGGCTAGTTCACCGAAGTTATTGGTTATACATAATCAAATATACATTCATATCTGTGATTCAGTCGAATTATCAGATATTAAAGTCGTATTTTTTTAGTATCGAATATATGATCTGTTCATACGTTTATTTCTACTTTTAAAATGGAGATTAGTCCAATGATATCATATCTCTATTTCCTATTCTTCTTCATATCTTAATTGTCTGCTTTATCCATTTTCCAATTTCCGCGTATTGCTATAGCTTTTCTTTCTTATTTTTCATATAAATTACTCAAATATTGAACATACTTTTTTTTCTTCAATTTTCAAAAATGAGGGAAAAAATCAAGCGATCAAATATTTGATGAAACAGTAAAAATAATTTAAATTTCTACACAACAATGAAATACATTCCTTATTGAAAAAATGTGACTAAAAATTTTGCACGATTGATAAATTAGAATTATTAAAATGTAAATTTTAAAATTATGGAACGGTGTAAAATTTATTTTTATACATTAATATTTTTAGAAATTTCGTTAAATATCAAAATTGAGCTTAATTTTTATTTTATGAAAATCCCAATTTTATTTTTGGAAAATTTGTTTATTTTATATATAATTATTGATGTTTAGGAAGTAATTAATACTAATTTGATAGCTTGGGGAGGAAACAACTAAAACGTTTGAGATAATTTTGTTTTTGTTGTAACCAGAAGGATTTTTTTTCCCATTTTCGTTTATGTGAATACCTGTATTCTGTGTCAGTAACTAACAAAAAAAATCTGCTAATAGTTAAATAATACTTAAGAACAAAAAAGTAAGATATTTAAGTCATTTGAATCAGTGTTGTTTTTAGAGCACTTGTAATTAGAGAATGACTGTTAGTTTTATAGTTTGTGGTGAATAGCTTATAAGCCAGCTAACAGCTACGCTACACGAGCAATTGCTTTTGTATTGTGGTCTTGTTACTGGGCTGCGAACTTCAAGGTCCCAGGTTCTTTTAGAACTCATTCCAATACGCCACATTGGTGACCCGGATGTGAGTGCTTATAAACCAGTTAACAGCTACGCTACACGAGCAATTGCTTTTGTATTGTGGTCATGTTACTGGACTGCGAACCACAAGGTCACAGGTTCTATCCTCCCGCATCTCAATCCCCTAAAATTTAATAGAATTATTCATTTCCACTTTCTCGTATGCATAGTATAGAGAAAAATTT
Source organism: Argiope bruennichi (assembly GCF_947563725.1). NCBI lineage: Eukaryota > Metazoa > Arthropoda > Arachnida > Araneae > Araneidae > Argiope > Argiope bruennichi. Next base: position 79,535,415 of record NC_079152.1, read on the forward strand.
TAAACTGGAGATTTTAACGAATCTATACGAATTAGTGTCTCCCTGAGTTCGAAAAACATGTTTTTGAAAAATATCCAGCCATCTCTCTACCTGTCAGATAAATAACTCAAAAACGCTTTGATCTAGACGGATGAAATTTGGTATCTGGTCTTTACGTCAAATTTTTATATTTCCATCAAATTTAAAGAAATACAATTAGATGAATCTGTATACCCAGCTATATGAATATAATTTAAAACTATAACTACAAAACAAAGAGAGTAAGATAGATAAAATCGTCGCAAATATTTAGCATCTCTAATATAGACACCAAACAAATTTTCAACTGAACACAGGAAGGGATTGATTATCTATCGATCTGTACACGCAAAAACATGTAAACGCGATATCTCGAAAAAGCAATTACTTAAATATTTAAAATTTGATCCTTACTTGTAGTCACAAATAATTCAACAGTCGCAAATTCTTACTTTTAGTCACAAATTACACTTAGTCACGAAATGCCCTTTTGTGACTACAAATGTAGTTTAGATTCAGATTTTTGTTAGAATTGGTTACATCAAAAAATTCTTTGTTCGGATACTATTAACCGCATACAAGGAGTCAATAGCCAAAGCACCAAGGATCCCATGATACATTAAATAAAAATGCTAAATTCACTCCAACGGTTGATATTTCATAACTATTCAACGTCAGTACCATGCAAGGCGTTTTCTGGGATAACACTTTCATTAGACAGAATGCGAGAAAGCTCCGGGAAGATCCCAGGAAGATTTAATTCATTATATTTGCAAATAAATATATTCAATGAACATTTTCAACTGCAAACATGCATCATTAATATTTTCTGTCAACAGTTGATGATTCTGAAAGAGAGGAAATGCATTAAATCTGGCATCTTATATGGATATCTTAGAGAGTTCCAAACGTCATCAAATTGTTTCAGAAATTTTATACAGCAATATTATTTAGTGGTAAAAGGGTATAATATATTATAAAAAAATACAAAAAACGGGAAAAATAAATTTTTAACGTGTTTTCAAGTAATGAAGGGGAATTCATTTTTAGTCTTCTGTGGTGTTACATCACCTAATCTGAAAAAGAAAAACAATTAAAATAAAAGCAAGAATTTCTTCAATGAGTAAAACCCATTTTATGTATTATTCTCCAAACTATTAGTAACTTTACTTTCATGAATCTACTGAATAAAAAAAAAATTCTGATGAAGATGATGAGATGGGTTTAATAGCTGATCCCATGAAACACTTTGCTTCGCAACGTGTTTCGTGTGGTAAGACTAACATAAATATAAAAGTACTTATGTTAGCACAGTTAAAAAAGCGAGTCTTTTAGAGTCTTTTTTTTTTCGCTGCAGCGTTTATTTTTTATAGTAAACGTTCATTCTCTTTTTTTAAATGGGTAAATAATATTTGCAAATTACTCCTAGTTTTAGATTTATCTTTTTTTTTTTTTTTTTTGCTCATAATTTTTACTGAATTTTGCATTTTATCTTAAAAATTCATAATGTAAAGAAATCGTTTCTTTTTAAACTACTGTTTACTTTACTTTTTATATAAAAATTATGAACGTTAAACCTGTAAAAATGTAGAAAAAAAATGTAAAAATATAAAATTTATGAAATTTGAAAATTACTCCACGTTTTACATCTATTATTTTTTGGTAATATATTTTACTTAAGTCTGCGTTTCATCTTAAAAATTCATATTCTAAAGAAATCGTTTCTTTTTAAAAAGAAGCAACTTACTCTAATTTTTATACAAAAATTATGAACATTAAATCGGTAAAAGTGTAATAAAATCTGTAAAAATATAAAATTTATAAAATTTGCCAATTACTCTGAGTTTTACATCTACATTTTTTACTCATATTTCTTACTTAATTCTGCGTTTCATCTTAAAAACTTATAATTTAAAAAAAAAAATCATTTTTTTTAAAAAGAAACTACTTACTCTATTTTTATACAAAAAATATTAACATTAAATCGGTAAAAATATAATAAAAAAGTATAATAAATTCCGAAAAAATATATAATATTAATAAAATTTTCAAATTAAACCGAGTTTTATATCTACCATTTTTTGCTCGTATATATATATATATATATATATATATATATATATATATAAATTTATTTCTGCGTTTCAGTTGAAAAATTCAGAAAGTAAAAAAAAAATTGTTTCTTTTTTAAAAAAAGAAACTATTTATTCTATTTCTTATACAAAATTATACATTATTAATTTTATTTATTATTTCTTTCAGAGTTCACGTGGAGCCATCAGCCAATAATATACTAGGTTTAGAGCTAGTTGTGGAAGACGTTCGATACAAGGATCAAGGCACTTTCACGTGCTCTGCTGTCGTTGATGGCAGAGAAACAAGAATTCAGTTTCACCTCAAAGTTTACCGTAAGTACTGTTTTATTACATAAAAATCTCCTCAGAAGAATGAAAAAAATAATAATTAAATGAATTTAAAACTAAATTATAAAACTTTTTTTAATATTTCAAATCTTGTTTCGATACTTTATTAAACAAAGTAAATCCAGGGTGGAAATACGAACTTCAGGGTGCAATTGAATCACAATGTGAATTCACAATTTATTATTCACTTAAATATATGAGCAAGTAAAAAAATAATAAAAATACTAAGCAATTGAGATAAATATTATTGAAAGATACGCAAATGAAAAAAATATTTTTACTACAGAAGAAAAAGAAGTCTTAAGGATTAAGGAGAATTTTTTACATCTTCTTCTCTCCTGTATAACCTTAAAGAAAATAATCAACATCTCTCTTTAATAATAAATTAACAATGCCAACGAACTAATGGGAAATAAGAATTTGTAAGGATGAAGGAGTAAAAAATAAAATACTCTGACAAATATTATGAATTGCTTTTTATTCTCTAGTCTTAGAAGAAAATAGAATTAAATATTGACAAAACAAAGCAAACGAATAGATTTTTTCTATCTCAAAATTACACTTTGAAAAAATTGAAACAAAGCAGTGAATATCTTTAATTTGTTTAATTAAAGCTTTTGTAATTATTTAAATATAAAATGTTCTTCAATTATACATCCAAAATATTATAGTTTTGAGATATTATACTTTTAATCTTAAACGATAAAGAATTATCATAATTACTCTAAAATTTGGGATAAGCGTCAAATGTCTATTTGTGAATATATTCAAACAAAAAATGACAAGTGATATTATTGGGACAGTTACATAACTATAGGTATTTGTAATTACTTTTTGGTTGAAAAATGTCGTTAAACTATATAGAAGAAACAGAATCATAAAATATAGAGAAAAATCTTAACTAATTTCTTAGAACCACATAATTTGAAATTTACTAATGCTTTTAGTATTTAATTGTATATAAACAAACAATCGATTTTTTTGCATTCAATCTTGTATTCTCTGACATTAGAATTAATTTCTAATCAAATACAGAAATTGTATTATGACAGACAATAAAAAGGCCTCATGTCCGCCTCCAAATATTTCAAAATTCATTGAGTTTGTAAACAAATACTTGCGTGCAAATATATTTAGATCTATTTATATATTAGATTCCTTAACGTATTAAGAAAAACAATATTACAGATATAAAAGGCTTAGAAATCATTTGAAGAGAATTTATAAAGTGTAGTTTATGATATCATATGAACTATTAGGCAAGTAACATAAGCATAGTGTTGTCAAAATTTCTTTCAAGAATGGACAAAACGAAATGTCATTGAAAACGTCATAGAAAAATTATTTTTTTGCATTTATTTGACATCAAGGAAAGGCTTATTTTCTTGTAGGTGATGGACATATTTTGCTTTGAAGGGTGTTTTGGCAATATTGATTTCAACCTAAATCGGCTCCATTTCCTATCGCTACTTGCAATTCCCATTCAAATTTGGTTGTTGTAAAACTTATTTACAACAATGATTCGCACATCAGAATTTCTTCAAATGTCTCAGTTTGTTTAAAACAAAATTTGCCTGTTGGTTATTTGGAAAGGAATTATTTCTTTTTACGAGGATCGATAAATGTAGTCATGAATCCTATACCCAGGAATTTGCTGATTCAAGGACCATGTTCATAACGATATAAGAACGGTGAATCATCTTCAAAATATTCCGGTAGGAATTCCTGGAAAAAAATATCATAATTGGAGAATCGTCTGAAATATTAGAGTAATGTATCAAAAAATAAAATCTGTAGCATTGAGATACTGAATTTTGATCTAGATTTAACAAATAACTGAGTATGGCTGAATAAAACAATTTCCACTAAAGAAAGCCGAATAGATGATTTATCAATTAAAAATATGTTAAAGCTTAGAAACAGCTGCTATAAGAATTTTCGTACTTATTTTGTATTAAAATCAAAATTTTTATTAAAGACAGTTATAATGCTTTCTACCTCGTTATTTCAAAATTAAATTTGCTATCATTTTTTTAAATCGTTCTTTATGCTACAAATGTGATTCGTGTTTATTTTTCAAAAGGAAATAGAAAAGGTATCATTTTTCTAATCTCATTGCTCTATTATTCTAAAATTAAACTTAGTTTGAATTAAAAGCGTTTATTCATTCAAATCCAATTCATTTGCATTAAAAGCATTAATATCGACTCTGATGTAGTCCAGAAGAATAAATAAATAATTTCATTTATTTAATCTTTAAATGATCATATGCGTTTACTTTATGACATTACCCATTGATATTTAATTTCATTTAATGGAAATTCGTTCATTAAATAAAGATTGATTACAACCATTTCTACTCATCATATTCAGTTTATCATTTACAGACTTCATTCCTTAATTAAATTAATAATATTGATTTTAATATAGTAAAGACGAAAATAATATATATCAATAAATTTTTAAAAGAAGAAATAATATTTTTTAACTAAGAAATTGCTCTAGATGTTGAAATGATAACATTTCAGATATATTCCTGTTAGACTGTAAGGACAATTTTCACTAAGAAAACACCAGGCATTCCTTGAATTTCTGTAAAGTGATTGCAAACTCTACTTGAATACGTCTTGTTACGCAAAGTTTAACTAAATTCAATACCTTAAAGCTTCATTCTACGAACAGGCAAATCAACTACCAATCAGAATTTTCCATGTGCCGCAATTTATAATTAAGAGCAAACTCCGTCTGAGACATTCGGGCGTTTCTGTTTCGCAATAGTTTTGCATGCTTAGGAAAATGATTAATATATTTCACAAGGAATCTGGCGTGGCATCCAGAGTAAGATAAAGAACCTTTTTCCGTTTTTACAAAATATAGAAAAGTAATGGTTTCGATATTAAAATCATATTTCACCAATTTATCAGCCACTCTGTCTACAGCATTAGTATTAAACATATTTCCTATTGTTTGGCTTATCATTCTTTTTTTCCGTTTCGTTACAGAATGAAAGGTTTTCCATACATACTTGAGCAGATTGTGAATTAATATTAATTGCATGTTCTCCTTTTGATTTAAAATTACAGAAATAATTATGCAAAAAAACAAGATAAAAATCACAAAACGAATCAAGCCAAAATATATTCTGAAAATTTATTAACTATGGTTCTTAGAAAAAGATTCAAATACAAGGAAATAAATAAATCATCCATGTTAGTAAATGAAAATAATTGTGTTCCAGAGTACATCAAGGGCAAATTCTAGGGTTAAATTCTCAACTGAATAATTTAAAATTTAAATTGTTGGAGCTCAGTCTGGTTGTCGTGAGCAGGTATAATTTTAGGTATAATAACTATAGGGGAAAAAAAAACAAGAATACGAATTTTTCAGGAGACATACACACAAAAAAATTTATATGCTATTGTTTCTAATGGAATAAATACGTTCTTCAGCAAAATTTGGCTCAAAGGTTTCTAAAATTTTTAGGTTATCACCCAATATATTTTTAAGTATTTTTGTTGGAACTAGATTTCCACTTTTGCAGTAAACGAAGATTTTTTTTTTTTCGTTAAAATAAATGTGAGGAATCTTAGAAAGAAGTTTATTCACAAATGAAAATTATATTAAAATATACTATGATAGTTTATACCAAAAAAAATACTGAAAAAATACAATAAATATGTTTTGCAGCTGTAAAAATGTGAAGCAAGATTATTTATTCCATTTTAAAGTTAACACAGAAAAGCAGATAATATTGTTTCAGAAATCCTTCAAGTCACACCAGATGTCAAAGAGTACTTAAAATCACCCATTTCTATTGAATTGATACGAAATTTCAATTGAGGTGCTTAGCCAGGAGAGTGCAAGAATCCCTTTCAAGGTTATTAATATTGTCATTAGATTTAATTTCAGAACAGATATTTGCAAGGAAAATCGTATCATGATATTGAAAGAAAATATACTAGGTCTTTCTTCAGTTTCTAAATATATTTTTACTAAAGAAATATTACTTGTCCCCTCCCCCCTAAAAATCCTGCAATAGGCCTAAATGAATGAGCATTATTACAAACATTTGGAAAATTTCCTTAACCCTTTGAGGCACAGAACATAAAACTACTGAAAGTCAGGTGGAAATTGATTAAAGTAAATCAAATAGACAATGAAAATGGCAATTTAATTTTTTCGTACATTTACATGCAAGTTAGGAAATAGCTTCATTTGAATCTACTGTGGCTAATTTCAGTGACATACACACGGCTAAGAAAAAATATAAGGCTATGTGCACTCAAAGAAAGCCACTATGCCTGAAAGGGTTAAGGCAACTAAAACGTACTCGGCAATAAAAATCATTGCAATTTTAATTCTGTTTGTAACTGTAAATTGACGAGCTCAGAAAATTAAATTCTAAACAGAATTACTATATTATGAGAATATAAGCCTAATAATAATAATGAATCTATTTTCAATTTAATATACTTAAAATGAAAAAAAATAATCAAAAATATGGAATAACATTATTATTGGAGGAATGTAAAAGAATATATAGAAGTATATATTGGAGGAATATAAGGTAATAGATCCATTATATTGTTGAATATTTTGTGTAATGGACCTGGCATGATGACATAAAGGTGGTAGTATTATATTTTCTTATTTCCGTGGTCATCCTCAAAAGGGGGATAAATCTTGTTTTTGAAACTTCGCATTTTCATCAAATGAAGATTTATACAGAATTTTATTATACGGTTTGCTTTTAAAACCCATCTCCAATATATCTTTATCCAATTTGCTTCTTCACCATCAGTATTTTTTCGTCTTCTTACAACTGTATTTTCTAGTGGTTTTCTCAAACATGTCGTTTCATTTCATGTAAAACAAACTTTATATGCTTTCGGCATTATTATGTGATGGTGTTATAATCTTTAGGAATACAAGGTAACATTTTTTATGGATATCTATAGCTCCAAAATCGGCATCATTTAATAGGTGAGAAAATTCAGAATATAAAAATTTGTGATCAATAATTTCTATGTTATTTTGGGAGGACTGCAGAATTTTAAGCCACATTAAAGTTAATTTTAAATTGCTATTTGGTATAGTGCACATATCGCTGTAGGCTATTACATTATTTATTAATATTATTACTAAGCAGAGAAGTTATGTGGTAAAATTTTTGAACTGAATAATATGTCTTTGTGGAAAGTGGGCTTATACCACTTACATTTTTAATTTCATTAACTATGTAAATTTATATTAAAAAATGTTGAACATTTTAAAAGATTTTTTCGGGGAATTGCTTATAGATAAAAAGATCTTCGTTGATTGCATTCATTATTATCATTAACTAACTTTATGGCAAAAATGGACTTGCACCACTTTCAAAGAAAACAGCTCGTATATTACTGAATAGAAATAAATAAAAGTAAGATTAGCTACAGTTTTGAATAAGTTGTTTACGAGTGTTGTATAGGTGGTTATCAAAATAATGGAAGCACCTTAGATTTATGAAGAATCCTTTATTAGTATGGTGTAGACAGCCTTCGGTATGAAATATAGCGTGGAGTCGTCGAGGAACCTATTCATACAAGTATTGAATAGTGTTTAGAGGAATATATTTTACAATTCTTTTAGAGATATTGTGAAAGTTCTGGGAGAGATGTGGTTGGAGGATATCGATTCCGTATTGAATTCTCTAAAATAGACCATACCGGTTCAATTATATTGAGGACGGGTGACTGCGGGCCAAGGCAGACGCTTAACTTCCTCCTCGTGTTCATCAAATCATGAATGGACAAGTCTCGCGGCATGGATAAGTGCATTATCTTCCTGCAAAATTCAATCTCTTGCAGGAAACAAAGTTTGCCTCTTAGGATGGACCTGGTCAGCTAAAATTTCTCTTTACTTCAGTGATCCTTCCTTTCATGGTTACGATTGGTCCAGAAGAAACTCTTGACATGACTGCCCATATCATGACAGATCAACTCCATGCTTTATAGTTGGAAGGAGACAATCAGATCTACGCTTGTTCAGGTGTCCTCCAAGCGTGCACCCGCCCTGTTGTAGGGAAAACTGTGAAACACGGTTCGTCAGACCATATTACTTTCTTCCACTTAACAATCGACAGAGTTTCGTAAGTGTGACACCACTGTAAACGATGTTTATCATTAACACCTTTGACAAGTGGCTTGGGAATTGCTGCTCTGCCATAATTTATGTACTTATGAAAGTGCCTTCTAACTGTAATCACTGACGCTGGAGAATCCCATGGGTATTGAACTCTGATGTCACTTTTGCTGCAGTTGTTCGCTTTTTAGAGATTACAATCCGCTTCAATACCCGTCGGTCTCTTTCACTGAGCTCCTCTTTCCGCCCACTATTTTGCTTCGCGGAGCTTGTCTTGCCTCACTATATGTATGTTGTCATGGCTTTAGACACCGAACATCTAGACACACCTAAAAGTTGGGATGTTTCGGTCACACTTGCTCCAGCTAGACGGGCTCCTGCAATTTGGCCTCTTTGAAAATCTAAGAGGCCGACATTTTAAGCTTTAAAAAAAAAAAATCCGAGAATTACAGAACTTTAATAAAGCTAACAAATACAACTAGAATATATACATCGCTATTTATAAAAAAATAGTTGTGCCTATTATTATATTTTAGTGCTTAGAAAGCGCATTCAAAAATGTCATTTTTATTCGCAGGTGTTTCCATTATTTTGATAACCAATTGTAGTATAAGAATTCATATAATTGCAGCTTAAACAAATATTATCTTTGTATATACACCGAATTTGAAGAAGAAATATATAATATATAATTTTAGAAAATGCCAATCATTGCATCTATCTATCTTCCTGTTAATTTATGAGCTTTCAGCTTACATTTTCTCAAGATTTTCAGTCAATCTGATTCAAAGTTTTGATTTTTCCTTTTCTTGAGCACTGCCATCTTTTCGTCATTAATTCAAAACAATTTTAATGTACCTCTCAATTAATGAACAGTCGCGTTAGATATTTTCACCTATTCTTTACTCGAGTACAATACATACTTCAATTTCACAACTCTTAAATTAAGAATGTCAAAATATTAAGGTCATCTATCACAACCATTACCAATTCCCTTAAACTTTTCCTCTCGATTAATGCTATTATGATCCAAACTGAATGATTGTTTTCGCTATATCCAGAAGAATTAGACCAGGGCATAATCAGGTTCTTGGCATTATTTCAATACCTTATGAATGCATCAATAAATAATCAACAAACTTAACAAACAACAGCTGAATCAATAAACAATCAGAGCATATTCCCCATTAACTACACTGATACAGAAAATATTTCAATTTAGACAGTCATTAAATTAAAAATGCCAAAAGCAATTATTAACAATTGTAGGAAATAAAAAGGGATGTATCTTGCACAGGATGCAATGAGGTATTTTCTATAAAGTGCCAAAAGGTAGTTGGTCATTTGTACAGAACTCATTAGTCTTTGTAAGAACCACAGATTTTATAGCAGATTGGTAAGAAGATCAAAACGTGTTCCCATTCTTCAGTAAATATGAATTAACCATTTGGCTCAGCACGTTTAATTCCTGCAGAAAACAATGTGTTTATTCAATTTAACAAGTTCTCGGCAAGAATAAATCATTCAAAATATGTGGACTTTTTTATGTAATTAGCAATTAAATTCTGAATAAAAGATAAGAACATTGTTATTAAAAATAGTTTTATATTTTAAGACAGGCATACCAATCATACAATACTAACAACAGCAAATTAATATGAATGATTAAAAAGCGGCAATCGAATTACAATCAATCTTTACGATTTACCAATAAATGACATAAATGGTCATGAAGATTTCTTTTCACAGTTTTGTATTTCCAGCTTGAATAATATATCTTGATATAAATAAACTCATTTAATTAACACGACATTTAATTAGACTTTCAAAGGTAGCAGATTTATTTTGATTCTTCATAAAATTATCTTCTGACTTTCGCTATAAAAAAATAGCAAATAGAAATATAATTGATATATATGTTATGAATTTTGCATTTGAAATTTAAATTCAATAAACTGTTGAAGAAAAGATAATTTTGATTGGTTTAGAAGAGAGATATGCGGTTCTAACATCTTATTGATGTATCAATATAACATTGATTTCTTTATGCATATTAAGGATGTTACTCTTTTAATTACCCTATTCTAAATTGTCCATTACCAAATCATTTTTAGCAAAAAAAAAAAAAAAAAAAAAAAAAAAAAATTACAGATAGCAATTACCTTAAATCCTTTCAGACTGCACTTTCCCATACCCTTTTTGTAAAACCAAATGAAGAACTTATCTAAGAAATTTATTAACAATAAAATTGCAGAAAATAGATTGCATTACATGTAAACAAATGTTTGTTAATTTGCAAATAATCATTAATTATGAAATATTATTAAATAAATTTGACAAATAAAGACTATTCTGTGATATAAAGTAATGCATATTTATATTTTTATAAGTTAAATAAGATCATAAAGAATGACAGAATTCCAATCAATTAATTTCATTTCTTCTGAATTTTACCTCTTGTAAGAATTGTTCTGGAATCCGTAATCTTGAACTTTATGCGACAATATAAAAAGTAAAAATAAAATATGTAATTCTTTTAAATCTGGTTTCTTAAACAAATTTGTATGATGAATTTATCAAACTTAATATGATGATGAATTTTAAGAGAAGTGTCCAATCTCAAAGTGGAACTGCAGAAACATCTTCTCCGTAATGATATTCTGAAAGTAGTTTCTCTAATTTGTTTAATTGGATTATAGATAAGCATCAGTTTCTTAAACTTTGAATAGTTTCAATAACTACATTAATGAGCTGTTATAGTACATTTAAAATTTTTTCGTCTGTATACCTTTTAAGCTGTTCTAAATTCCCAGACTTATCTTTGCAACATAAAATATTCATCATTTCAATATTGATGCAAGATGATAAATAAACTGATTCAATGAAAATTTATTTTATAATAATTTGTCGGCAATTTATATAAAAAATTGTTTATGTGTGTAAGGGTCAAGAAAAATATTTAAAATCAAAGTTTCCTTTTATTTTTGCGATTTTTTATAATTATTTTTAAAAAATAATATGCACAAATGTCGCACAGATATCTCAATAAATACTGGAACAAATAAAATAATGAAATAATATATGCTTAATTAAACTCTCTTACTTTTCATAACTCGAAATCGTTGAAAATTACGAAGTTAAATTTGCATTTAAAGTAATTCATTGAATTGACGATGCAATTTTTAAATCTTGAGCGGGTTAAATCTCAGCTTTTTATTTCGTTAAATAAAAGGAGAGGCTAAAATCTGACCGTAGTATTTTCTTGGAAAATATAAATTATTTTGAAAATCCAAAGTACTCTCTTCAAAGACAACATTTTTTCAACACATGAACTATAGTGATGATTTTTTTTTCTGTCAACAGAAACAAATAAATAAATAAATAAATGATTGCATAGGCAACATTTTTTCTCATGTTGTATTATCTATACTTATATATATAAAGCTCAATGTGTGCGTGTTTGTGTGTGTTGGAGTTCTACAGGAAAGAGCATTTGACCTACAGCTACTAAATTTGGTACATGCATACCTTAGAGGTCGGGAATGTGCATCTGGGGTCTCTTTTCTTGAATTTTTAATTAGAATTTTAATTATTAATTAAAAACTAACTTTCCCGCCAAAAATTCTTTTCATTTTCCCCAACGCCAAATGAGTAAGGCTTCAGTTTTTTTTCTCAACAGTAATGAGGCTAGGGTTAACATTTTTCGGCCGATTATTTCAAACGATTCTGTTTATTTTCTTAATGTTTTATGCATTTAAAATTAAACATTGTTAATTAATCGAAGTACTTTTGTATTAAAATAACACCGAATAAAGGAAATTAAAAATGTCTAATCTGCATAGCGTTACCCCAACTGGCATAGAAAAATTCACGCATTTGCGTTACCGTAACTGGCGTTGAAAATTCACGCATGCGCATTGTGTTTTGATTGTTGACAATATTATCAACGGATGATTCTTGATTTAAATTATTTTTAGGTTAGTTACATGCTTTTGTAATTAAATTGTATTTATGTTAGTTATATATTTTTTGTATATGCTTATAGTTTTAAGTACATCATTTTTTAAGTAGTTTTTTAAAACCTGTTTTCGGCCGATTTTAAACGATTCATTTTATTTTCTTAGTGTTTGATGCATTTAAAATTAAAAATTGTTAATTAATCGATCTGTTCATGATGAATCTGAGAAAATTTTGTTGAAAACTTCTTAAGATATTATACAAATTAAGAAAAATATTATTTATTGCCCATAATATTTAAATACTCAATGACTCTGTTTTCAGTACTCATATTTAAAAAAAAAAATACTCCGTTTAAGGTAAAAAAAAAAAAAAAAAATGTTATAGTTACTGCAGTTTAATCATTTCCACTTTAATTTAAAGCATAAATTCTACGGGAGCTAATAGAAAATTAGTGAGATACATATTACGTTATGGCTGAAGGCCTTTATAATATTATGAGTGAATTATATGACTATTAAAATTTTAAATTTTAAAATATTTTAATGAAGAAGCAATGTAAATGGGAATTCTATAAAATATTTAATTATTAAAATTTTAACGTGCATTAAGATTGGCGAACCGGTTGGTCGCCAAAGGCGGCTAGTTATAAATAAATGTGTCTGGTAAATCAGAAGATGAAAGCAGATCCCTCTTGTCTAATTAAGATGAATAAATTTGAAGCAATTTATATGCAAGAGAAAATACATATTTCAAAACATTGAATAAGATAACCGTAAACATCTATTCAGTGAAGACGCACGGATAATTTTGAATGACGGGACCGACAGGACAGTATTGGCGGAAGCTAATGTTGAGCACTAAAGGTCATTATCGCCCTCTTTAGAACCCGCCCCGTAGCAGCCGCGTCCTGGTATTGGTAGGGGCATTTGACCCCATGCCATTTTTATGGCCATTGAGAACCAATCACCATTCTTCAAGATTCTTATCCCCGTGTATGAGATGTTTCAAGGTGGAAGATTGGATAGAATATCAATAAAGATATAGAAAGTATTATGAAGTTTTTCTTATGAGAACGGAAGATTGACTAAGTAAGAAAGATTTTTTTTAAATGCAATTAAATTGTAATCATGCAGTAAATAATACATAATTTAGACCTAAAAAGAATAATAAACTATATTATGACTATTTATGAGATATAGTTTGGAAATGGAAAAAAAAAAAATTCTCTCACTAATTCCATCTCTAATTTTATAAAAATTAAACTTATAAGAATGATTGATGGTAATGAATATAGTTGATCAGAGTTTTGAAGCAAAGAATTGTATCAAAACATTTGAAGTTGGTTGGTCTTTGATGAAAAAAATTGGAATTGGAAACTCTTATATGATTTCTATTTGCATCGGAGAAACAATTGGATTAACTTGAATTTTGTGTCTATCTTTAAGTGAAAATTTAAATAGCCTACGAATCCCAAACATTTTTATCTGGGAGGCACAACCAAATAAATCTCACCATCTACTACCAAATAAATTTATATATACAGAGTATCCAACAAGCTTCATTCATAGTTCAAAAAGATACAAGTAATTTAAAAATGGATACATGTCCTATTTTAAAAATGACTTGTACCTGCCCGAATAAATCATTTTAAATTGGTTGCAACTGCAAAAAACGAATCCTCTAAAAGGAAGGGTTTTGTCAGAAAATTAAATAATGTAAAAAGGTAATCAAATAAAGTGTAGTTGTCAGGTTTAGTAGAAAAATATTAAGGCAACGTTATGAATTACTTACAAGAGTAACAATATACGAAGCATGTACAGCTAAAGAATGTAAATCTTTTAAATATTTAATAATTTTTAAATACTCCAAAGATTTATTTTTGATATTGTATCGTGTACCATTTAAATTGTTATTTTCATATAAATTTACACGATTCTCGTTTAAAATTATGATTCTATTTTCCTTTAAATTCATCAAAATTTTAAATCTATATTCAGGTAAATTAGTTAGTATTCAACAAATTCATCTGTATTAAGTATCTATATTCCATTTGCATATAAAGCAGGAATCTGGATTCTTGTTTTATAACTTTGACATGGGCCTTTTTTAAAATTCTTTTATTTAACTTGCTATCAGAGAGGCCCTGCAATAATAATTCTTTCTCTTACGATCCCATTGTCCTAAGTAAAAATATTTTTATGCTAGTAGCAAATTCTTGAATTGTAAACAGTATCTACTCTACCTGTGTAAAAATTTTACTTTCTGTGTTAATTTATCTATTTTTATGATTTATATATTCTATCTGTTTGATATATTTTTATGATTTATATATTCTATCTGTTTGAAATATTTTTATGATTTATATATTCTATCTGTTTGATATATTTTTATGATATATCTATTCTATTTATTTGAGGGATTTTTATTACGTTTGTATTATTTCGAAGTTGAGAACTCACAATCATTTCAAAGATGACAATGAATCTTTTAATAAATACAATGTTTTCCATTTGCATTGCATTGACGCTGCTAAAACTAAGATATTTAATTTCTATATCAGTCTGAAAGGCCAATAGACAAAATAAACGTGAAATTAGGACAATATAATAAATAATGAAAAAAAAAAAAAAAGAGAGAAAAAAAACCCTGACAACTTTATTATTCAGTAATGCTCTACCATATTACCGCCATTACTGTACTTCAGACGAATTATAAATTTTACTGCGTTCATCCAAAAACTGAGTACTTATAATGTTTTTGAATCTATGTTTCCTCATTCAGAGAGATATATATTATGAGCCAGAATCCAAAATAATACTTATGAAAAGAAGGAAAATATTTAGCACTTTTATCAAAGCTGTTTTGTGCATTATTGTGATTAGTTGCACTATGAAAAAAAAAGGACAATCATATTCTGTAAATTATGCTTTTCATTTTGATCCTATGGATATGAAATTCTTTTTTTATGTTATATAACTAATTTTTTTTATTTTAAATGGATACATTTTATCAACTACTAAAAATCAAGAAAAAACAGTACTTAAACGATTGGTGTGTGAAAAAGTAGACGATACGTACTAAATACTGATAAAACAAATGTTTTGAAAGATATTGTAAACCTTAAAATTGGGTAATTCATGCTTTTTATATGTTTTTTCATTTATCGAAAGCCGCAGTTCTTTTTTTTTTTTCTTTTTTTTTGTATTTTTAGAATGCCAAGAGAACGGTCTTTAAGTGAGTTTCATAATTATTAAATTGTCGCCAGCAAAAGTGACGCTTATAATGTGAGAGAGATTATAACCAGCTACATATCAGTTCAAATACAGTTTTGAATTTCATAGAAATCATAGTAATCATAGGGAGAGAGAGAAAGGGGAACTAAAGATAAAATTAGCAGACCTAAAAATCTGATACAGAACGAAAGATAAATCTTTCAAACACTTAAAGAAAAATGCATGAAAGAGTTGTTAAATCTCAAAATAATGCTGACAATACACAATTCTCAAAAATTGTTTACAATTGCATAAAAATCTTCAAAAGCTCATATTAATATAAAGGAAGCGTCAACCTAAATGGAGTGAAAGGCACGCCGTCTGCAGTGGGCTAAACGCCAAACGTCCTGGAGTTCAGAATGAACCTCCATTATATTTTCTGCTGAGAAAGAAGTTAATTTAAATGGCAAAAATGACTACCATTATTATTGGCTTTGTGTCGGTAATAAAGAAAAGACTTATTCTGCCTGACAGATGGGAGAAGATAATTTTTATTATTTGGTTGTTAGTCGATTACGATGGAAGTAAAAGCCTAGTGTTCCTGAGTGGCAGGTAGAAACACAAAGCCTATATCTAAATTTTGTATTCATATCTCATTTCCTATGGCATTGAGCAAGATGAAAAAGACTGGGTTTTTCAATATGGCATAACATCAATTCATAAAATCAATGGTGTAAAAAATTGGTTTGCATCAAATAATGTCTGAACTTTACCCGGCTTACTTAAAGCTCAAATCTCAACATTGTTGAAAACATATGGAAAAGGATTGTTCGTTGCATTTACAGGGGAGGCAGGCAGTTTGAATATATAGATGAGCTTCGGAGATCTTTGAATGATACATAGGAAAATTTTTGCCAAGCAGAAATTCAAACTTTACGTGATTCGATGCCATATTGAATCTTTGCAATAATCAAAACCAATGACGAAAGAGCTCCCTATTAACAAAATTTTTATTTGCACTATTTAAAAGTATCATTCTATCTTTTCACAGAATATGACGTAGTCAAAACTGATTTGTTTATTGTAATTGACTTGCACTTTTTTCGAGTTTCAGACATAATCATCTCATCGTAAATTGACCTTTAAAGTGTTTCTAATTAAATTAATCTGAAAAAGTTTCAAGGTTTTTCATTTATCTAAAAACATCTTGTGCCCTTCTATTTTTTTCACGCAGTATAGACACTAATGCATTCATTTTTATTACAGAGACAAAAAATAGCATCTTTTACAAATTTGTCACCAATTAATGATTCTATGGCTCACAAAATGTTGTCAATCGGATATGATTGATTATTCTATGAACTTTCGCAGAAATAAATGTTTTATGTACTTCCATTGATGAATATTTTTCACAACTAATCACACTCAAATACCTGTTATCATTTTGAGTTATTTCAATAATTAGTGACCAATAATGTAAATAATTTATTAAACATTTGGCTGCATTTGATTTTTACCAAAAATTGGTATTAATGGTGTCAATTATTTATGCTTTTTTGATATACGAATTCATAATTTTTTTTGTATGAAGTTAAGTGCATAAATTGATTATTTTTTGACCACCGTTTTTCTGTTAAAATCAACAATAAATCAAATATAAGAACTAGAACAAAAATTCCGCAAAAATAATTGTTATTGTTTTCGAAGATATCAGAAGATTTTATTACATTAAACCATTGTGAAAAACTAATATTCAATAATTAAATTCATCATATGTTCAGCAATGTTAAGGAGCATCTAATCAAGTAAAAACGAATGAAAATCATCGTTCTTTTAAGTGCAATCTGATGAAAGGATTCCAGATTTATTTCTTCTAATTCCCTGATTTACTTCCAATAATTCTTCGATACATTCCTTTAATTCTAGATTTATTTTCTCCGGTCTTGCAATCTCCTAGTAAGAAAGAAATAATAAGCTGTGTTTCTGCAGAACTTATGCCTGCTTAAAGCAAAATCTTTT
The DNA here is from genome assembly GCF_947563725.1 of Argiope bruennichi. Lineage (NCBI taxonomy): Eukaryota > Metazoa > Arthropoda > Arachnida > Araneae > Araneidae > Argiope > Argiope bruennichi. Next base: position 79,553,167 of record NC_079152.1, read on the forward strand.
TCCACAAACAAGACAACTATTCTAACAACGTACAAATCTTCTTATCCTTTTTTTTCATTTATGTTTTAGAAAACTGTCTCCATGATATTGTCAAACAACACAATTATTTTTGTATAGTATTTTATTTAGTCTTGACAACTTATATCGTTTATTCCATCTGAGATATAATCAAAAAGCCATTTTTCACTGAAGAAGTGCTTGAACTTAATCAATAGCTTCTCGAACTGGTAACTTGAAAATTATCTAAATGCAGTATTTCGAATCGATTATAATACATGCCTCTTTGCCTCTTTGAGCTTTCGATATCTAGCACTCATGTCTATGAATGTTAATAGCATAGTTGGGCTTTCAAATAAACGTGTCGATGTATTGATTAATAAATGATTTATTTCAAGTTAAAGAGACGATTGATTTATTAAAATAAATTTAAAAGTTTACTTTGGAAAGACTTAAGAACGAAAATGATAGAAACAAATCAATGCAGCGTCTGGATAAAGATTAATTTGATATGTCTCTGATTAGACACTATGATACAGAAGGATTTGTAAATCGATTTTATAATCAAACCTCGGAAAGTTTAACCTAATTTTATTTTACATTATTTAATGATTTAAAATATATATTATAATATGACAAAATAACCCTTATTCAAAGAAATAGAAACCCATAATTTAAATTATATCGACAAGCCAAAAATTTCTTCGTACAAATAATTGAAATCTTCAGTTTTTCTTATGAACAACTTTTTAATACTATCATTATAGACACAAGGTAGCACAAAAGCAATTATTGATAACTGTTTAATCACATTATATATGAATTTGAATTTATAATTATATTGAAGGAAAATAGATTATAAGAAAAGATCTTTTAGTATCTGTAAAACATAACGTTGCCACTGAATTGTAATGCAATGGATAAGATTGCTTTTTGGAATAACATTTTGTGCCAAAATAACAACGTCTACTCGTGACAAATATTTAATTTTTCATCAATAGACACTGTTTATCATTATAACCTTATGCCGTCCAACAGAAAATATTGATAACTATAATATCTCACAATTCGCGGATTGAAATTTGTATCAATATTAAATGGGATAACGCTATTTACCCTTACAAATAAAATGCCAAGGCCAAATTTATTAGTTACTAGCCGCCTTTGGCGAACAGCCGACTCACCAATCATAATGCTCGGTAAAATTTTCAACAAATATTTTATGTAACTTTTCTTTTAATAGTTTCTTCATCAAAATAATTTTAAGCTTCTAATTTTGATAGTCACATAATTCACTCATACTATTATAAAAGCCTTAAGCCATAATGTACTTTGTATATTACTAATTTTCCCTCAGCTCCCTTAAAATTTCAACTTTTTATTAAAGTGAAAATAATTAAACTAAAATTAATATAAAAAGCATTTTTTACAGAAACCAAGCATTAAAAAAAATATGAGTACTGAAAACAGAGTCGTTCAGCATTTAAGTCTTTTGTGCAGTACAGAATAATTTTCATAATTTAAAGTATCTAAAAGAATTATACAATAAAAAATTCAAGGATTCATTGTAGAATTCATTTTTAGTTTTATTTTCAAAAGAATCGAAATTATTTCAGGAATTTTATGCCTATAAATATAACTCCAAGTTTTAAATAAACGAATAAACGTTTCTATTTTCTGTGTTCAAATCTGACCGATTTATGAAGTTTTGAATATTACACTATTAGAGCAATTAACATTTTCATAATCTAGGCTAATCACTCTTGAGAAACTCTGGAAGATGATTGGCTTCTTTTAGACAGTCGATGAAGTGATCTATAATCACCCATTTTTATAAAATAGTCATGTTGAAATTTTCATAAGACGATCAACTTGAGTGACTGATTTAGTTGATTGGAGTTCAAATCGTTTTATTTAAAATATTAAATAAAAAGATTAAAAAAGATAAAAAGAAATATTATATGCAAAAATTTAAAATTTGTAATTCGTCAGCATTTATTGACTGAAATTATATAAAATATAATTAGTTATTACATTTAGACCATTTGTTAACAGATATATGCCTGTTAATAAAGGTTTATATATTAGCTTTTACGGTCAAATTATAGTAGATATCTTGCACATATTAAGAAATATTTGCCTTAAATAAAGTTGTTTAATTGAATTAGTAATATACAAACGGCTATATCTTTCGACTCCAGGTTTTCCATCTTGAACATGATTGGTTGTTCTGCTCATGTGATTCACTGACGTCTGTAAGATGAATCTCCTTTCAGTGAGATTAATCTTACAACACAGTTTATTTACTATTCTTCATTTATTTAAAGTTTATCTTAACATTTCCATCAATTCAATTAATTTTAAACAAAATATTATGGTACTATACAATTTATATTTATGATTTCAATGAAATATATGCACGCTTCTATAATAATTTCCGATACTTTAATTGTTTTTTTAAAGATATTTTCTAAAGTGAGTAATTTGATTGTAAATATTATATGGTAAAAAGTGGTTAGACTCAAAACATGACATCATCTACAAACTTGATTTTTTTTCGATAATTCACCAAATTTATTATTATACTTAGTTTTGTAATTACATTTAAATATTTAAAATAATAACAAAAAACAGTCAAACAGTTATATAATTCCAATCACTGATCCGATAGCACGAACTTTTATTTCATACAAAAGCTTATACAACGGTTTGCTTGTTCTCATCCACCCTCCATTTTAGCAAGAAAAAAAAATCGAAAAAACATTATGTGTTTTGTTCATTTTCTGAGAAAAAAACTCTCGGGTAGAGCTATCCAGCTACATTTATGCATATTTCAAAAATTTTTGATGGCATCTAAATACTCATAAATGGTCGACCATCCTGTTGTTCTTCATTTCAAGAGATATGCCAAAATAAAACTTTGGCAGTGTCCTTAACTTCAACGTTGAAGCATATCCGTCAATTTTTGTCGCCAAAAATTTATTTCTCCAATTTGAAGCATTATTAACCAAGTAGAAATTGATTGACATGGCTAAATTAATTTTATTACTTTAGTATTAACTATACACTACTAGGTACTTTGGGATTATCCTGTTGACCATTTTCGCCAACTCGATATTATCGCCAAAAGGTGGATTTGCGCAATAACCGCAAATTACTTTTCATTATGATGGCTTCAAAAGTTTGGCACCTTTTCGCGAGCGTTTATAGTTTGACGAGATAATCCTAAAAGAAGGCTGCTATATCCCTCGATTCTACGCCCACTATACTTGCATTTATAAATAACTGAAAATTACATTATTAACGCTTTTATTACTGGATTTAACACATTACTAAAGTATAAATACGAACACACAATAATAACACTTTTTTTTTTTTTTTACAAACAACAATCATATTTAAAATAAATCGAAAATATATTCAAAATTATATTTCTGTTGCAGTGAGTAAATGTCAGTGAATGACATGACCAGAACAGTCAATCATGTTCAAGATGGGAAACCTGGAGTCAAAAGATATAGCCGCTTGTAGAATATAGGTATTGCAAAAGATCATAGAAAACGATTCCTTGTATTTACATTTTAAAAAAAGATCATGTTTCATATTAATTTCATTTCATACAGACACACACTGAAAATTGCATTTTTATTTGTTTTGATTTGGAAAGATAGTAAATGTATTTTTTAACTTCAGCTTTTGTCAATATGATGGCAACGCGTTGATAAAACTTAATTTTCCCCCCATTTACGTGCAACATGCTCGTGCAGCTTAAATTTTATTTTTATTTTGCACAAAATAAATTGTTAAAAAATATAATTAAATTATTTTTTTAAAAAATTCATTAAAAGTAATTTTTTTTTTCCAATGAAGCATTAGTATCATTGAAAAGATTATTATTTGATCATCAATAGGATGTAAAAACCAGTTTTTTGTTGTAATATTTTCTGAAGCTATTGCGGAAAAAAGCCAAAATTTCGCTTAATTTGTAATTAATTAAGATTCTAAATTCGAAAGAGAAGATTCTAAGAAAAATTCTAAAAATTGTTCTGAGGTGCACCTTATCAGCCTCCAAAGTACATGCGTGCCAAATTTGGTAGCCGTAGGTAGAATCGTTGGGCCTGTAGAGCGCCAACACGCACACACACACACACACACACACACACATTGAGCTTTATTATAAGTATAGATTAAAATATGTTGACATTATAAACACAAGATTTTTTTAATAACTATGAAATTTAGCCTTTATTTTGAAATGTTAGTGGTGTGAATAGAACTATTGTATGGAATACCACTTTGTATCAAGTCAACACAGTCTAGCGGAAACAAACTTAAGTGAGAGTTTGAAAGCATGATTTGATAGTATATCTACTTTTTTTTTTCCTTTAGATTATTGCAAGTGATTTTTCTTTGCATTTTTAAGACATATAAGTGAACTATCAAATAGAATATAAATGATATCAAGATATGTAATCAAAGAACATTTTAATTTCTATAATTTGAAATAAAAAGGAAATGATCGTTCAATGTTTTATTGGTTTTTTAAAATTTAAATTAAAAGGCTTATTATTTAATCAATTTATACTTTGTTAGTTTTTAAATATTTACTAAATTAAAACTGTCAATGTTTTGAAATTTCTTGTTATGTGTTGAATAGTTTGAAAGTGAGTAAAAGGAAATTTGTCAGGACGCTTCATCTTGAGTGTGTTTATGTTTGTGTTATGCATCGCAAAATTTCAAAATTGTTTAGTCGTATAATACTGCATTGACATGTGAATAATCCTTGTGCAAGTATATTCAACACTGTAGTATCATTGTGAAGGATTTTAAGATTTTAGAGAGGAAAATATCTTAGCGAATCTTGACAGGTATAATTAAATGGCATACTGTTTATCAAATCACTTTTAATTTTCAACGCACTAAATAAGGTTGCAATTTTGCAAAATAAAGAAATTTAGTTCTAGAAAAAAATTAATATTTTTAATTCAGAAAATGAGACTTTTTTTTGGGGGGGGGGGAGGAGATAGAAGCATACAGTCTGTTAAGCAGAAGTTTTGCCCAAATACAATTTTACTATATATATATATATATAGTAAATATATATATATATAGTAAATAATATATATATATATATAGTATATATATATATATATATATATATATTATTTCTTGGAAAAACAATGAATCTATTCTTATTTTCTCAGTACTGAACGGTCTTCTAGTTCCCCATGAAAAAAATTTGAGCATTTAGTGATAAATAAATGAAAAGATAAAAGTATTAATTGTACAATTTTTAAGGATAAATTAATAAAAAAATATATATTTGGCAAAAGAATGATGGAACAACTACCATAATTAGAACATTTCAAGCCCTCGGCTATCAGATAATGCCATGTTATGTTATATAATTTACATCGTATTTTGTGGAATGGAATCTATTTTCTACATAAGTAATGCGTAACAATTATTATTTTCTTTGTCTCTACTAAAATAAAATGTGTGTGTTGACTCTCTATAAGACAGACCGTTTGTTTGATCTAGAGCCTTCAAATTTGGCAGAGTTAACTATATAAATACTAAAAGACTTCAAACACCCCATTCTGTGAAATTGCTGTGGGTGTATGTATGAATACAAAATCCCTCTCCCTTTGGTTAAGAGTTATTGATTAAATACTTAGTGTGCTTGTTTCTTCATTAGATGCCCTCAAACAGATTGGTTGGATGGAGAGGGACTTTTTCTAAAAATTTTTAAAAGATGTCCGAGAGTACGTATGCTTATGATTTTTAAAAGAATAGAAGAATACAAAATAGAAGTGGAGATCTTTTTTGTATATGAAGTCCTTAAGAACGGAAGATGTTATTGTAACTTTTGAGGGAGGGGAGTAGGTCATTTTTTCTTGTCTATGAAAAAAGAACTCGGACTTGACTTTCCAATTTTCTTAGGTACTTGAACTCGAATGATGTTAAGAATGTGATACTTAATTTTGCTTTTATTTTTTGATTAAAATTGTAAATCTTAATTTCTCATTTTTGCTAAACCAGTTAATGAGAAAAGGGAATTTTCATAAGCGTATATTCAACGACATAAACAAATACTAACAGATTTAATTTATCTTCAAGTTACGATATAGAATAACCCTTGCGCACCAAGATTTTTATTAGAGATACAAGTTTTACTTAACACTAATTTTTATTCTTACATGAGTTACGATGAAAATGTTTAAATAAATATGTTTGCGCAAAATTTATCGAAAGCGAGAGAAAAAAAATGAAAAAATCAGAAAAAATGCATCTGAATTTATATTAATTTCATAATTAAAAACTATGCATAATTTCGAATTTATATATTATCATTTTTCCAATGCGTAGTGTAACTGCTCGTAAATATGAAAATCATGAATGCAATAAATCGACAGTAACTTTACATATATAGAGAATTTTTATCGTTATAACTGAAAATGGTTTGTCTAAAAAAATAAACATAAAACTTTTTTATTATTATTTTAATCAGGTGATTAAAAACCTTACAAATAATAAAAAGGAATGAAAATTAAGTGGATTAAATTTCTGATTTTATTTAATTTTCCTAAATAAGGGAAGTAATATCCATTCAGAATAATTTCCTTTTCTTTCTCTTCTATCTGTCCATCATTCGATTCTGTTCTCATCGTATTAAATACTTATTTTTATTATTTATATATTTAAAGAATTTTTTACCTTGTATTAATGATGCTTTAAAAATAAATATCTTTATGAAGGATGGAAATTAAAAATTGTATTCAAATATCAGTCCGTGAATTTATTAGATTTTTCAAAGCTTATCTTATTTTCATTTTCAAGAATCGTAAAATTTATACTTTTTAATTATTAAATTTATCAGATTGAATTCTTTATACAAGCAATATATTACTAAGGAAAAATCCAATATCTAGAGCGATATTACTGTCTATAAGCATTAATCAGTGAAGAGTTAATGCCTTCTAGACGTAAAAATCTTCTCAGACAGCGCCTTTATTATTAAAATAATCTTCAAATAATCAATGATTGACGTCGTCTGTCTAGCAATAAAACAATAAACCATCTCCATGAAATAAATGAGTCTGGGTATTGTAGTGAAAGTAGGATTGACGACACTCGACAATAAATACCTCACTCCCTCACAATTACAAACAAATTATTTTATCATTGGATCAGAAATTATCTTTATGAACATCCTTATCAATCTTTTAATCAAACATTTTCAAATACCGGTAATTTTATTGATTGCTTGCAAGAGTAACGTTCCTTTGGTACAAGATCGAATCAACGAACTCTTCTTGAAATTAATTGAAAATTTGTTCACTGTCTGTGAGCAGGAAAATATCACTTTCCAGAATTTATTGATAAATTCCTATTTAAATTCTATGTTTTTTCATAACAATAAAATTCAAAATTCATTTGATCAAAATTATTTGCATTGCATATATTCTTTAATCTGCATGAATATATTGTTTACTAATAGGTTGAATGTAAAATATAAATTTCTTTGTACAGAGCATTATATGCCATTCTGATATATTATTTATAGATCAAGTAAAAGTAACAAAATAATAAAAAGTTAAATAATAATAAAAGAAATATTGCTTTGTTTCTTTACAGTGTATCCAAAATAAAATATAACTTTTACATAATCAGATAAAATACAAGTTATTCTGTTGAAAACAGATAGTCTTATTTTAATTTTCAACTTGGAAAATGTCTTCGACATTGATTCAAAGTTATTTTGATAAATGAAAAAACATTTTAACTCCATAAACGGTGTATTCACCTACAATATGGATATAATATAAAAATAACAGCTACATGATAAGGTATTATATTTGGATAATGAAACATAATTGTTAAGCATAATGGTATTTTAAGGCTGGGTTGGTTTGGTTTTATGGTGCTAAAACCATTTTTAGCCATGCTGATATTTTGAGATATACAGAAGGCTCTAAGCAATTTAGCACCATACAAAATAGGGTCATACTACAATCCGTCGTTTTTAAAAAGAAGCTAGAGATGATAATTTTAAAAGGAAAAAAAATGTCTCCATACGGATTTTTGTTACGTTGGTGCAACGAGCGTAGGAAAATTTTGAATTCAATTTTAGAACGAATATTATATTTAGAACGCGATGTCCTGTGGGGGCAAAATGTAATAAGAAGACGGATCCAGAACTATGACATGTTAAAAAATGTGTCTCGTTTTTCCGAACTTCAGGTTTTGGTGGTGACCTGGAGATATTGTTCAATGTGACGTTGGGCTATGGCTGGAATAAACCCGAATATCAGGTGTGGCGACACCATTCTTGTTGATGTTGCTTAGTTTAGTGTTGGGGAATGATTAACTTCTGCTATTGCAAGTAAGCAGTACTACTTAATGGCATCTTTAAAAAAGTACGAGTATACACTTGTATATCCATTCAAGTATTATACACTCAATATCAAAATGCCATTCTTTGAACCAGCTATTTAGTTGGGATTATACAGGGTGTTTATAAAGTCCCGGACCCATTTTGATGTTTAATAACTCATAAAATAATAAAGATAGATTTAAATTAATAACATAAATGGTTAAATAGACTCAAAAAGTTTCATGACCCTTGTCAATGAACTTCCACGTGTGCCCCCTTCGTCGCACGGAGAATATCAAGTCGATAGTCAATTTCACGTCAGGTAGCGACAAGCATGTCGGCATCCACAGAGCCATTTGCGCACTTTATGGCGATTAACAATGCCAGAAACATGAAAGGATGCTTCATCGGAGAACATTATGCTCTTCAGAAAATCAGCAGCATCTTCTATCCTCCTTAGCATATCTGTTGCAAAGGCCATCCTCCTAGGTCTATCGTTCGGTTCCAAAACTTGAACAATTTGAACTTTGTATGCATGCAGTCTTAATTTTTTCTTAATAACCTTGTACACCGTCGAAATTGGCATATCCAATTCTGTTGCCGCTGATCTCACAGATATTCTAGGATTGTCTCTCTGACACGCTCAACATCAAAATCACTTGTGCAAGGACGTCTGGAACGTTTCTTATCTTCGATACTTCCAATTTCTAGAAAATTCTTTTTCCACCGCAAGGTGCTGTTTTTGGATGGAGGATCTTTTTGGTAAATTCTTCTGAAATTTCTCTGTGCTTGCACTATCGATTTCATTTCTATGAACCACCATAAAATCTGTGCTTTCTCTTGTGGTGTATGCATTCTCCTTAATATCCGCTCGAATAAAACATCACATACAAAAGTACTACATAGAACAAACACATCAAAAGTAAACATAACATTGCAATAGTTGACAAAAACAAAAGAGAGAAAAATGCAATTAATAAGCAGACAATATTTAGAAAAGTACAGATATTTAGACTGGAAAATGAAATTATCTGAAATTAACCACACGTGCAGACGATATTTACAAAAATAAAAATATTCAAACCTGAAAGGGAAAATATATGAGTTATTCCATCAATAAATGTCATAAGTGTGTTTATATCTTCATTATTTTATGAGTTATTAAACATCAAGATGGATCCGGGACTTTATAAACACCCTGTATATTTAGAAAAATTTGAAATAAGCCATTTATGCTTAATTTAGGATTGAAAGTGCTCTCAACAATTTATTTTAAATTTAGAATTTGTATAGACATTTTTATTGCACTAGAAACTATTTTTATGTATTGCCATATATATGTATATATATAATTGCTGCTATTGCTATTGCAAGTAAACAAAACTGCTGTACTACTAACGCATCTATTAAACATTATTTGATATAATATATCACATAATTAATATATAATTATAATAAGTTTCTGTTGCATAAGTTTCTATTCGTACACACACATTAGCTATTATTATCAGCAGAGAAAACAATTTTATATAATGTTAGCTTTATGCATTTAATCTTCTATGTTGTTCAACTTTGATTAAAACATTCACTTAATTGCTTTGAAGATCGGTTTCTCATCAAAGTATTGGTATTATTAGTTGTTAATTTTTTTTAACCAGGATGCATTATTGTTTAAAATTGCATTTGATAAGCTTTAACAATATGAATTTAATAAAGATCAAAACAAATATGAAGCGGAATTATTTTTTTCATGTATCTCCTTCCATAATTTTACTATTAAAGTGAGAAAAAATCCAAAATATCTCCATTAACAAATTGAAGGAAATGAAACCCAAATCGTTTACATAACTTCTAGTAATAATGCATCCTGTTTTTTCCCTTGTTGATGATCAATATATGAGCATCCAGCTTATATTTACGTATAAAATAAGTTTCAATTTAAAACATACTTTTAGTAAAATTTGTGAATACCTTGGAAATTATAGTTAATGTCTATCTCAAGAAGAAAGTCCGTCATGAAATTTGATACATAATCTACCATTTCTGTCATTATCATATACTGAGGAAAACGCCAAAAATAGGCATATTTCAATCACAATAAAAGACAATTTTGTACTTCGTAACAGTTATGAGATAATGAAGAAATGTATTTTTAGTAATGTAAGTCTCCAAATAAGAATCAAAATATTTATTTTATTTAATTTTCATTGTATCCTGAAATAACCAGCTGCTCTTTAAAGACGAATAATTAAAAAACTGCATCCAGCAAAAATACTAAATTATGAACTTCTATGCAATATAGGAATATAAATTATCCCGTTTTTTCCTACAGAAAAGTGGTTAATGGCAGAATTAAATTCTATAAAGATATATTAATAATATTTACATATATTAACAGACAATATATTATGCAACTGTCCATATGAAAAGATTCTGATTTACTCATATAACGGATGTAACTAAAACGCTAGAAAATAAAAATGAAATTTTTTTCAATTTTCTGTTGTAAAAAAATCTACTGGGTATGACACATTTTTCATAATTTTATGACATGAATACATATTTCTCTTATGTATTTGTGTTTAACTATTTATCAAGAGTATAAATAGAATTGGAAATTTTAGAAGTTTTGAAATTTCATATGTTAAGCAAAAATTTCAATACTTAATATTATTAATAAATCATTTCCTTCGATTACTTGTTGACTCTGAAGTGGGTGATAGTAAATTTGTATTTCATTATTTTATTTTTCTTAATGAAACTTCTTTACTTATTTTAAAACTGTATATAAAATAATTATCTATTAAAATTTTATATTATTTTATATAAAAATCTTGTAAATTGATTGTTGTGAAACTTTTTGTCATTTTTGTATTTTTTATCTTGCCATTTTATTTGATCCATATCAATTTAAAAACATAACACTTTTTAAATAGCTTAAATCTTTGTCGTCAGTTAATTAATATTTTTTAGGTTATTAAGAAAAAAAAATAATTTTATAAGAATTGATTTTTCTACATTATGTCTTTTTTATATTTCAGTGTCTATAACATTCTGGGACACACCTGATGTCCAAATAGGAAAGGAAGGCACTGATTTCATGATAATGTGTAATGTCCGAGCAGACCCATCACCTATAGTATCATGGTACGTCAATGATACTATTATCATGGATGGTAAGTACATATACATATAATTTCTTAATATTTTCTCAAGCATATAACATTAAGTAGTAATGAATGGTTATAAATTATATTACTCGGCATAAAAAATATATATTTTTATAAGTATAAAAATATGTTCAAATAGCTTCCTTGTTATCCGTAATATTAGGTGTTTCCATCTTTCTCTGTTCATGTTACCAAAATGGAAAGGATAATCGTACAGGAATGTTGAACGTATTAGGTAACTCCAAGATCAGTGTGTATTAGTCAGTGTGTTTTTTATGTTTGAGGCCGATTAACATAAGAGTTCAAGAGAAAGAACAATTCAAGAACAAAAACAAATCATTGTAGTTGATCGGGAATACATTTACAAACTCTCAAGATTCTGGTACTTTTTACTATTCATGGTGTAAAATGTACTTATTTGAAGCATGGTTCTCTCAGATTGAATATCATTGCCAAAAAATTACTGACATAATTTTTTAATTACTACCAAATCCAAGACAGATTGTTATGAACAAATGCGTTGTGTATTGAATAATTCTAACAATATGCTAATAATTTTGTTAAGCATGTTTTCTTTCCGAAGATCGTATTTGATTAATAATTAATTTCAAGCACATAATCAACACGAAGTAAAGATGCACAGCAGTAAATCCAATAGCTATATACTTCATCTCACGGAAACCCAAAACATTTCAATATTCAAAGAATATCAACGACACATATCAATATATTATCGATAAATATTTTACGAAAAATATTAATCTGTTTGCATTTCAATGATGTTTGTTTTGGCTGAGCAAACATACCATCTTGTCTATATCCAGAAATTAGTACATCTTGGAAGGTTGTGTTATTTTAGATACATATTTTGGCTGCAAATATTACTAATGCTCATTAGCATTAGATAGAGGATGGATAGGGGAGGATTAGACAGAGGAATATTTGGTGTGAAATATCATACGTTTTCTGTAAATGTAATTAATGTGTTGAAAGAGATTAATCAATGACCTAATATAGATTAGAGATCATTTTCCTGATCTATATCTAGATTGCATGGGATAGATAAGTTCGTTAATGTATCTTCATAAAGCTCCCAAACATGCTCATTTGGTTTTAAGTATGAAAAACATGCTAGGCCATATATGCATAAAAATAATCTCCTAGAGAAGCTTGATTGTTCAACAGTTTAACACTGAGTGAAATAGTATAATCTTTGTATTCGATGAAAAGAGTGAAATAAAAACGAACAATAGGATCAAGATTATCGATTTTACATAATAGGACATTTTGAGACGGTTACGAAAGGTAACGAAAACCATGGTAAGCATCCGATGTTACAAGAAGACCAAGTCACTGGGACAAATATGATTGGGTTTTCCATTCAATACATAATAGCTGAATTACGAACGGCACATTGCACATGTATAGCATAAGCGCAAAGTGAGTGTTCCATATACAAAGCTTGTTGCAAATTATAACACTGTTAACATATGTTGCACTTATTGATGAAAAGAGAAGCTCTCCATCGAGTTGATACGATGAATTTATGGAAAATGACTTTATATAAAAAATGGCAGTCTCCGTTATATTCCTTGACTTGTTGTTTCTTATGGCACGTCATAGACAAGCCCACTGACAAAGTCAGCGATTTTAAGCTTCTGTTGTTTCAGTAGCGTCATCTAGGGCCGGAAATACAACTTAGATACTCATGCGTCACAGCCCTTTATATAGGGCTAACTTCATTCCCTCATCCACAGATCGTAATCTAGACTTGAATCAAAGAACGATCACCTCTAAACCAATACCCCCAGTGGTGTTGTCTAGACTTGGAGAACTTTGTGATCACAACAGATTTATACGTGCACCAGTCACCTTATACACGGAGAGTCTTCGCAGGCGGGTAATGCGAGTCCAACCCCCTACCAACCAGGCTATCATGCCCTAAAGATTTGGTGGCGTGGGGTAAGCCCATATATTGTTGTCTTGAATACAATCCTTTTTTTTATATGCCCTTCTACATACATTTATATGGATGCCAAGCTGCAATTACTGCTATAGTATAAGATTCATTGGCGGGATGGTTCTATGCTTCCTTTCATTTAACTGATAATAGTAGTCATATGTGGTGGTTATAAGCTTAAAGTATTCTGAACTATGCCATTAAGAAACTGATTCCGTTCTGAGATATTCAGTTAAGATTTTATGGATTGTAGTTAAGCTGACATTTTATTATCTTGCTTCGTAAAATCGTTTGTCTCTTCTGGTAATAATGCCAATTTAATTCATTTGGAAATTTCTTCATGCATTTTCTATTTTCAAAAACTGCAGAGACTTTTAATATCTAATCTCGGCTAGTGCATATCTAATAACATTAAATAACAAATGCCCCTTTACTTAGCTCATCAATATACTCAAGGGATAATTTTATGAGATTTTATTACATTAAACAACATTTTCTGAATTATTATTTTCTAGAAGCGTCTTATACCAGTCATGTATAAATAAAAATGAAAAGTAGAATTGATAATTATAGTATGTAGGAAAACTTTAATGACATTCTTATAATGCTTTATAATTTAGTGTTATTTTCAAGGACGTGAAAAATATTTAAACAACTTGTCAAAATAAATATGGTTAATTTTCAATTTTGCGATTTTTTTTTCCTTTAAAGAGGCAGAGATTATAAAAAATATGTTAATTTATTTGAACATAATAATTGAGTAAAATCTAGTTGGATTGCAACTAGAACAAATTATGTTGAACCTTTTAATAAGTTTATTTTCTATAATAGAGTTTTTAAATACTATAATAAAGTTTCAACTTCTTTAAAAATTTAAAATAATCTTTTAAATGCAATATTGAGAACACTTTCAAAGATTTTTTTTTTTTTAGATTTCCTAGAACATTATTTAATTGTAGATACTGCCTATTTTAAATTTATTAAAAATACATAGTTGCAAAATAATATTTCGCAATATTTGCACAATTTTAGAGAAATACAATTGAAATGTCCTTTCAAGTATTGTTCAAAACTCCAATATGGAAAACTGAGCAATGTATTGAAATTTGTAATTTACAGTATGTCATGAAATTGAATTTGCATTTCAAAGCAGATATTTTACCTTGAATGAGAAAATATATTAAATTTATTTGGACTGAAACCTTGATCTATTATACAGAAGTTCTTAACAACAATAACAATTGTGATTATTCAAGAAGAAAGTTCTATGTAAAATAATTTTAACTAGACAGTATTACCTCGTTCCATACATTGAAATGAATGCTTTCAAATGATATAAGATATATATTTTTAATGCTCATCTAACTTAATTCGAATCCAAAAGATTAATTTTTAGAATATACTTATGCATGATTTTTTTATCTATGCCTTGAAAAATGCCATGATCAAATATTAAAACACATATATTTGACAAAGTATTCAAATATAATTTATTCGTCTGTCAAATGAAACAAATACTAAATTATAATATTTGATTTTGAAGACACTTCAAAACATATTTTTGCATAAAGAAAACCAAATAACTAACTGTGTATAAAGAAAAACAACTAACTATTATACTAACAGCACAAGTAAAATTATTTTAAAAATAGAATAAAAATATTGAATTTCTTATAAAAATAAAAATTGCTTGGATATCTGCTTGTGAATAATTATATAATAAAGCAATTGGAATTGTGCAATATATCTCAATTGACCAAGTTTTATCCTTTTTGATAAAACTCAGCAGAATAACGCCATCTTCTAGTATGCTTTCCGTTTTATTTTCAATCTATACATTATGTTTAGAATCGCATGTCATATTGAATTATGTTAGATGATTTTTTCTGATCACAGAGACTTGTCGATTGTGGTACCCAGGTGGTGAATATTTCGAATTCTTTTACTTGCAGCGAAATCTTATCGAATCCCATACATATAATAAGGAGTAAATGCGATAGCTTCAGCTCATCTCAAAAAAAGACAATAGGTAATAACCAGCATTTGTTGCATCTATGGATTCTGAATATGCGTACGCATTACAAAAACTCCAGATTTTTCACAAATGCCCAGATATTTATTGAAATATATTAGAGGATATTTGCATTTATTGTTTCTGTGAAAAACTAGGAACGTTCCCACGTAAAGAATCTAAATAGTTTGATGCCTTCTTAAGAATAATTTTTAAAAGTTGCCTCTTACATCATGGCATTATATTAAATTATTTACAAAGATATTTCTTTTTTTTTTCAATTATCTCATATATTTTCTTTTTAGTTTATGAAAGAAGTGATATTTACTAACTGATATTTGGAAATAATAGCTTCTAAATATGATTTGATTTGTGGTAATTTACTGCATTATCGTCACCTTTGGAAAAAGGTTTAAAACTGAATTCTGTGTACTTTAAAAAAAGAGTATGAATTCAATATAAGTAATGCCGTTATAATGTGAGACACAAGAGGCGCATGTAGAACTTCGAAGCACGAGTTTCTGGCAGTTTATTGACATCACTTCTTTTACTGCCAAAACGATAAATAATTAATTTCAAACTGTCGGCGTCCTGGCATAGGGGTAGCGCATTTTCCTCGTGATTTGGGCTTCCTGGGTTCGAATCCCGGTTCAGGCATGGTTGTTCTTCATCTGTGTTCTATCTGTGAGGTGTGCGAATGTGCCCCCCTGTAAAAAGGGGCTGTGCAAGCAAATTTGTGTGAGTTTCATGAGCTAGAAGTCAGACTTCTGCCCTCGGGTGCTCAGGGGTCTTTACCCTCAGAAGCACTCCCTTTCCGTGGTAACGCGGACAAGACATCATCATCATTAATTTCAAACTTAACTAAGGAGGGAAGTTTGAAGATCACCTGTAACACTGCTCAAAGAAAAATATTACTTTTTCTGTTGCCAAGAAAATTTGGGATTTTCGATCTTTGGATATTTTGAGGCTGCTGGTTCAAAAACTATTGTTTTACCGAGTTAGTCTAGAATAATATATATTCTAAACATTTCAATGCTATTTTCAGCCACAAATATATATTACTAATTATCATTTCTACACTTTTTATCTGTTTACTTTATTCAGTTTTTCATTTTATTTATATAATTAATACCACAATAAATATGATATGGGCACCTTAGTACGGGAACTTAGCTTCTCCAAAACAGATTCAGAAATTTTAACAATTAGATTAAACGAAAATTATTGTCTAAAATATGAAGTCAAAATAAAAGCTTACAGAATTAGGAAGACAAAAACAAACACTTTTATATTTTATCAAGTTTGGAAGCTTCATATTACAATAATATTCATCATTGTTTTCACATGGAAAAATAATATGAATCGAAAAACAGGAGCAATTTTATATATAGTTTGACCAAACGCTTTAATTGTCTGTTATTACACACACTGCAAATTACTATTCGTCACTGCTAATAGTTTATTGTGCATCGTTAGAGATAATATCAAAAAGCGTGGATAATCTGGCAAAAGCTATTTTTCAGGCATTATTCAAGTAGTTTATTGGCATTGGTATAGAAACAATTAACTTCGTACTAAGATAACAAAACAGATATATGTAGGACCTCTGTTTCACTAGCTTGTGCGAAAGTAGGGCACAGCCGGCGTTGTGGCTTAGGGATAGCGCGTCTTCTCCGTAATGTGGCCGTACCGTGGTTCGAGTTCTGTTTCGGGTATGTTCCAATTTGCTCTATCTATGAGGTGTATGAAAGGGCCCCCTGTAAAAAGGGGTTGTGCAAGCGAATGTTTATTGCTAGAAGTCAAACTTCTGCCTTAGGGTGATCAGGGGTCGTTACCCTGAAGCTACTACAACATCAATATCAAAGTAGGGCACACAAAAGTCACTGGATTCAAGAGAATTGCTAATTGTAATGGTTCAATAAATATTATAAGGAAGCCACTGGTTGATAAAAATAAGGACGTTCTGTCCATCACTTTTTTTTATAAAACTTGGTCAGATGAAACAATTCTCTAGGGACCAATAAAAAGTATGGTCACTTTCAAATTCCCCCCAAAAAGGAACGAAGCGTTCAAACGAGGATTTCTTTTAATCCCAAATTCAAACAATGGTAAAATTTCAAGCATTTATTAAGACTTTTATTTGGTCATGTTTATTTTAATTATCTACAATTTTATTTAAGTTGTAAAAATTTGCTTAAGGGTGTTTAAAATACTGCAGACTAATATTAGTGTAAAAATGTATTTTTTACAAAGACTCTTGAATAAGTTCCCAGAAAAGTTGCATCTCTGTAACGAGAAGCAAGAAAATAGCTTTTATTTGCATAATAATAAAATGGTAAAAATATATCAAGGCTGGAAAGGAAATTCCATAAGAATAACTTTTCTATAAATTCATTAAAGCAACTTAACTAGTTTTCAATTTATTCGATTTAATTCAACCATCATCATGCTCACTAGCGTACCTACACTATTTTAGTATATATATATATATATATATATATATATATATATATAATATAACTATTAATCCCTACTGATATGTTTAAATTATTTTTTTTATTTCATTCATTAATATTGTTTGAATTTGGCTTTCAAGCCTTCTTTTGCCATAACTGTTTGTGATTTATATACTGATTTATACATTAGTTACTCTTCAGAATTAAAGTGATTTGTTACATTGATTTAATTTTATTTTGATTTGCATTTAAGATATTCGTAATATGACTTGTGATCTGTATGCATATTTATTATTAAAATTTAATTTCCCCTTTATTATAAACACTATTATTATCAGGGCAATTAACTTTCTTTAAAATAGCAGAAATAATATAGGTTTAAAATGAGTGCCCAACAGCAAAATGAAGTTACGGATTGATTGTGGTAAGACTTTTTGGTCTTTAACTTTTTGAATAATTATATTCCACGAGTAAAACGCCCTGAGAAACGGAGGAAATAATAGCAGCGAGCTTTGGAAAAATCGCATTGGTTTTGCAACAGAAATGTACTGAAAATGCGTGCGAGATTTTTTCTACCCGTCCTTTAATTCATGGGTGGTCAGAAGTCTTTAGGGTAGGTGTAGGTAAACGCTTTTAGCGATTTTATTGCTTGCGTTTTTTGTATATATCTACGAAAGTCAGAATGACTTCTAGGAATGCTGTATAGGAAGAATGCCCCACTGAATTTAAATTTTAATCGCCTGGTGTTACTATCGATATGTAAGTTGCACTATATAAAGAACGAGGTTTTCTTTTAATTTTTATTAAGAATATTATGTAAGAAATTCTTATATATAAATTTCAAAATCATCCAATCATGAAGTAATAAAATTGCTTTTATTTTCACTTATTAATATTTTAAATTAATCAGCATTTGCAATATATTAGTATTTGTTCAAGAAATAATCAAATCATTATTCAAATCAAGAACTAACCAAAAACAATAATATTAATCTGATGTATAAAATCAGTAGTAAATAATAGCATATATTATATTTTAGAAGAAACAGCATCATCCATTGTAATAAAACATAATTTTTTAGTCCTAATTAGCAAATTAGATGGAAAGTTGAAAAAAATAATTATTGTAGATTCACATAAATTGCTATTTAGATATAAATGATCCAACCCATCAAATATCCCGTCTTAGTTTTTTTTTTTTTTTTCCAAAACTGAATACTGTTTTTTTTAATCATCACTTTTTATATATATAAAAATTAATGATATTTTTCTGTTAAATATTTCAAAATAACGTGATTTTTTTCATTTATTTCCATCATTAAGCAGACACATTTGATGCAATTTTCATCATTAAGAGCAATCAAAGGCATCTAGAAAACTAAATGACTCTTTTTTTAAGAAATTAAATAGGAATATTTTTATTCTTTGTAAATTTCAGTTAACTTAGTATTATTATTTAATATTTTATTTTATAAAGTATTTTTAAATACCATGTAAAGGAATTAATTTTATTATTTTCTTTCAGTCTGAAAAAAACACACCATTTTTTATTTATTGCTATATTTGTTGATAATATCAAATACTATAATAGACAAAATTTTCAGTTATGATTATTTTTTAAATAAATATGCAAAACTAATTGATGAATTAGATGAATAAAATTATAACCATAAGACAAGTGTTGTATAAATAAAATTTCGCATCATTCCATTGACTTTCTTTTATTAGTGACTGCTTGTAATGGAATTAATGATGAACTGAAATCTTTTTTATAATATTTTATGATGATGAATTCAATAAAGGAAAACGCATTTGGCTTTAGAAGGAATAACAATATTTTCCCAATGATCAATTATTAATATGTTACGTCGACTTACTATTTAAATATAAGTAAATATTTTATAATAACTATACATTTTATACGACAACACATATTTTTGGAGTAAGAAAAACGAAAAAAAATGGTACAATTTTTTAGGTTTTAAAATAATTTAAAGCAAGTTTCGAATTTCTTAAATACTTAATGAAACTTTACTTCCGTCAATTACCTCCACTAATATAGAAGGAGTCCAAACTATATAAGCAAATAGAGATAATGAAGGGATAGCGCTGTTCAAATTTCGGAGAAGCTGCGATGCATGAATTTTACAATTATTTGCTAACCTAGTTTGAAAATTCTCGAAAACTGTTGCAAAAGATTACTCCATTAATAAAAATAATTATCTACGTGGGAAATTAATTTCACTTATGGAGGAAGTAAATTCCTTGCTACACTAAACATTTCTGATATTTTAATTAGTTTAGAAATAGTTAAAAATATTCTTATTTTTGAAATTCATAAAAATTAATTTTTAAATGCCTCGTGCAGAATATAAACATACACTATATTAATAGAACCATAATCAGCCATATTCTAAGATAGCCTAAAATTAACACTATGAAAAAATAGAAATAACTTTTATATCCTTCGATGCTTCTTTTAAATAACTCATAGGAATTTTGTGCCTGAATTTGTTTTGTATGATTGTTTAGAGAGCATATTAAATTCAACATAAATATAAAGCTTACATTTAAAAAACATATTTGTTCAAATTTCAAACAAGTGCATACATATTAGAAGAAATAACTTATTCGTAAAATATCTTTTTTTTCTTCGATTCAAATGAAAATCAATTTATTGCTACATTTGCAATACTATGAAATTATATATGACAAAAGTTTTACTTATCGATGCCCATCTTCCTTTAAATAAATATCTGAAACAAGGTTTTCATACATATAAACTCGCATTATCCTATTTTACATCCAATGAGGGACACCTCGTAATTGATGATGAGAATCTTCCAGGATGATGGTTGGTTCTCGCCACCCTGGTAGATACAAAGTTGGTGGTCTGTATCCTCCCATCGATGACGGGACGCACTTCCTTAGGGAATAGTTGTACCATAGCCAGTGACGGCCCTTAGAACTCATCCATATTTCCCCCCAGCGTTGCTGTAGCGGCGGCTCAGTCATTCAGATTCTTATGTGTGCCTTCCGGTGGGTAGGAGTAGCCAATTTGTGGTATCCATTTTGCAAGTTAAATGGAAAATTGTGTTAAATAATATCTTAAACAATAAAACAATTCTTATCGTCAATACTGATTTTGCAATGTATTTCATGGTTAACAACAAGGAAATAAATAAAAACTTTTGTTCAAATTATTTATTAAGACAACAATTTGAGTGTTACTCATGAGCCGGTGCGTTCAAATAATTCGCAGTATTTACCAATTTCGAAATTTCATATCACAAAAATTTCACAAATATTAACAATTTGTTGCAATATAAAATTCAAAATTTTTAATTTAATAAAAATTTATACTACATAATTATCACACAATTTTCTCCATATAAAATAAAGCATTAATTGCATTTTTATGATTACACGTGCAATGATATTTCATTAATTGTCTCGAAGCAACACAAAATATGCTAACATGATTGCATCTCATTCTTATTTATATTGTTTAACGAATATTATAAATGTTGAGCATTTTGTTGCTGAATAAAAAAAAAAACCCTTATTGTGGAAATGGCAGCGAAAGTAATGATAAATTGTGATTTCTAGCATAACTACGAATCCTACAATTTTTAATATCCAAAATTGATCTTTTTTGTCCATGCACTGCTGAAGCAATTATCTAAATTACTTTAAATTAGATTTCCTTAAAAGCATTCAATTAGATTTCGCCTTGTACCTCTCACAAGATTTATCAGAAGCATTTTAACTTATCCATTCAAATTTTATCATTTATAGAAGAATGTTCAACAGCATATGAATAAAATTATATTGATTCAAATAATTATAGAATAAATACGAAATTTTTGATTTCAGTATAATATTTTTAAGAACTGATTTTAATTTCTGTATATTTTATCCAAGAAGTATATCATGATTTTCAATAAAATTGAAGAAATATCTAAAGATATTTAAATCTAATAAAATTACTCAAATATTCAATTTAATCTATTTCAATACTTGTTTTCATCTATGTTGAGGTACTTTAAGACTAAATATAAATAATTTCTGAATAAAAATAATTTTAAAAATAAATATTATTTTTGTTTTTTTATGAATTAAATAGGCATTATTTTATTCAGTTCATTAGGGAACTTTAACTCTTAACTGAGGAGGTGAAATTTTAGGACTTAACTGGGAAGGTGCGGTCTATGAGATTATATTTCATTTACACTCAAATTAAATTGTCTAACGAATGTATTAGTATGAAAAACTGCCAATGTATTTTGCATATATTTTTCTTGATATATAAATATGTTTTAGAAATTTTTTAAAAATATATTATTATGTAAATGTAAATGCATTGGAACATACATTTTCTTCTCAAATTACATGTTACAATAAATAATATTTTTGAAAAAAACATATTACTTTTTACTTTTTAAATCATTTATTTTTACAGTGTATGACGGTATATAGAAGACAATATAATATGAAATTCAGCAATTATATGAAAAATAAAAAATAAAAAAAATTGACAATGGGTAAAATTGACCCTTTTTTATCGGCTTGTGTGACTTTCATAGCATGTTTTTCTGGGGCATTTTAAGCATACAGGTTAAAAACTAGTATAAAAATCAACCAATAAATATTGAATATATATCTCTAGGTATATTAATATATTTTATAAATTTTTCAAAATACATTATCACTAGAAAATTTAATTATGTTTGAAAATATATATCAGAATAAGTTGAATGCGAACTTTCATCGAAAAACTCTTCTGTGCAATTATCCTTATCACTAAAATAACTTTCTGCTTCATTTAAAAATGTCTGGAGCACTGCTTCATGATAGGATCAGTAAATCGGATGTTATTTTCGGGATCCAAGTTTTAGCACCATCTGCTAAGCCTTGTTTTTCACTGAGACACTAACCGGGAGGTGCAGTCTTAGAGACCGCACTCAAAGAAGTAACTGAATTATTTTAAAAAAGCATTCGCTGAAATCGGTGGAAAAAGTGCACATGTATTGAAGGTCAGAATCTACAGGGTCAATCCATTCAGTTCAGCTAAAAATAGAATAGGGGTGATCGAAAATCCATCGCTAGCGGTCTCACAAACCACACGTCCCCAGTTAAGTGTTAAAAATCCGTCACTTTTAAAAGATAGGCATGTACACGCTAATTTATTAACACGTATGTTCAAAAAATCAGATAATTTCTTTTTATAGATACAATAGTAAATGAAAAAAATCTTTTTAAACTGAAATTAGGAATATGAATTTATAAATCGATATATTTATATATTTATAAATCGAATTTATAAATCGATATAATATAGCAATATATTTTTTATATATTCCAGGAAACGCAAACTGTTTCATTGCGCAAACTTCAATTACATGTATTTACTTTGTGCGAAGAAAGAAAAATATAGGCAGGGATTAATATGAAAAAATAAATCATATTTTAAAATTAATATAATTAAAAAGAAAAAAAGCGCCAATTAAGGAAATATGAAATTAACTATATATGAATAGCAGTTTTCCACCTAAATTTCTTTCGATGTTCTTATGTTTCAATGCGACGTTTAATCACAAGTGTACTTACATTTTATTTTTAGTTTGAACTGAATGAAACTTTCAAACAACATTTCTATTAACAAAGTTACATCAAATGAATACTTCTTGAAAGAAAATATAATTTCAATCTAAATCGACACAATGTCATTATGGCAAACGCAGACGGAAAAAAAAATCTATGCTTCCATTTCGAAAAAATGACCACCTAAATCACAATGTCCCACACCTAAAAGAAACCCGTGAAATCTGGAACTCTGAGACATTTTTAAATGGTCATAAAATCACTTATTCGGAATTCGCTGTGTTGACTACCATCCAAATCATCATGATGTCAATCCTTATAAGGTGAGAGAAACGTTAAAATAAGTCTGAAACATTGTACAATCAGAATACGAATTATATATTAAGTCGTGCTAAGTGAAATTGCTCCGTTTCTGACCATATATTTAAATAAGTGAAACACGTTCTTTATGTTATGACGTAAAAATTTTTATGAAACCATGTGAGGGTTAAAATAATTCCAACTGAAAATCGAACTATGAGTAATAATTATATATAGATAGATTTTGTAGAAACTATGAAAATTTAAAGAATGTTTTTATTGGTGATACTTATTTTATTTCAAACTTGATTAAATTTTGAGCATGACTAATCTCAGATATAACCATCGGGGACATATTTTTTTTCTATATTATTATTTTCAATATAAACAAGTAATATTTTTGCAGTTCTTAATTTTTCAAAATTTATTCATAAACTTAATTTCGTTAGAATAGAGTGCACAATAACATATCAAATTGAAGTAAATTTCCATATTTGTAGCTTTATTATTGTAGTAAATAATAATATTATTCTTATTGTAAGCAAGTGAAACCATTAGTAACTATCTTTTTTGGAGTTAACACCTACATATTCACAAAGAATCACACACACTTCAACCTTGGTAACTTTCGTTTCAAAAAAGCAGTTTGAAAAGAGTGTAGAGTCAATGGCAATAGTGTGAAATGCTTACTTTAGCATGATTAATTTTCTTCGATTTACATATCACTTTCTTAATATATAAATAAGTTGCATGTTATTTCAGTGGCCTCGCATACACTTCATTTATTTTCATCTTAATATTGATCTTCTTTATTTTGGAGTTGTATATAAATTTTCTTCCTAATCCTATGAAAATCGTTTCATAAAAATAATTTCAAATCCTTTCGTAATAGGTAGAACATATATCTTTTGTCAATTAAATTAAAGAATAACTAAAATGAAATTAATGCCAATTATATAAGAGAATTGTTATTTGTGAATTCAACAAGGCTTCGCATAATCGAATATCGTTACGTCATTATCATCTTTGCTACGAAATCAATGTAAAATATTAATGTTCCAAATTAAAAGGCGTATTTTTCACATATTCTTATTTTAATTATATTTGATACGCCTTTATATCCCTTTTATTATAAAACCAGTTACTTTTGATTAACGTTTCTGCATACTGGTGCATGATTCATAAATTTTAATGATAGTTTCTCTATTGGTATTATAAATGTAAAGATTTTTTTTTATGTAAACTATGTTAGTTTAATATTTATTTCAATAATTTAATAAAAAATATAAGAGCATATAAAGCAATAAAATAAAATAATAGAGAAGGTGATACCGGTATTGACTTTTTAAATTAAGAAATATTAAAATAAATTTCATTTATGGTGCTGAACCATGTAAAAAATATTAACATAAATTTCATTTATGGTACTGAACCATGAATCTGAATATCAGGACAAAAATAAAAGATTCAAATTCAGTAATATAATTATGCAAAATTATATTGGATTCTGAAAAAGGTTCAAATAAAACGCACTTAACCTATAATCTATGAAAGTAAAGAGAGTAAAATTTTTTCAATGAAAGTACAATGGTACTTGAAAGTTCAAACAAGATAATTTTCCATTAGAAATCCACTTATTTCGTCTTTTAAGGTAATATAAAAGAATATATAATCGAATAAATCCATATCCATTAATAATTATAAATTATGTTAAATAACAATACAAATATTTCTTTATAATTCTTGGAATAGTGAATTAATGCAAACTGCTTTGTTGGAACTTTTTGAAAGAACACATATTTGAAATATTCTTATATATTTCAATTATAATATAGATAATATTTCAATAATAATATAGATAATATTTCAATAATAATATAGATAATAATATATCAGAATAATATATAAATAGTCGATTTTGACGTGGCAAGGATTATTATTATTACCTAAAAATTTATAATTTTATGCAATTTTTAGATTTACATCTGATTTATTTACCTGAACCAATCCCTCTTCATATGTTATTATCAAATGAATTTCCATAAATTAAAGTTAGGAATTAACTGTATATCCTGAAGGAAAAACAACAAAAAAAATCAATTTATAGTCGCGGAGAGTATTTTGGATACAAAGCACTTTATGCAAAATCTTCAAGGCTAGCAAAACACATTTTTCAGAATATCAAAATAATTAAACTCAGATGTATTTTAAAGTTATTATGAAATTAAATAGTTTGTAAAAGATTCAACAATGTATACTAAGAAAATTCTTTTTGCGAACGAAATAATTAAAATGAAAGTATTATTTTGGCTTGTAAAAAATGTAAAACTATCATAATAAAAACAATTTAATAATACAAAAATAAATTTTGAAAGATATTTTAGACTCATTATAACTTATAATAAGCCTCGCGCATTCAACATTTGAAGAACATATTTTTTTCATTCAGTAGAAATTTGATTCTGTATTATTCATCAATTCCAGTGGACTACAATGTTGCAAGTATGCTTTACATTTCGATAAACATGTCTGGGATAATAATACCTCATAAGTTCTCAATAAGATTTCTATATCACTTTCCTGGAACAGATTTTAGATTTGTGTATAAAATTACTTTTTTGATAGATACATCTACTTTGTAAAAGGAAATTTCGAAACGCAGAGTATAATCAATAATAGCAGGAACGATTGGAAGAATAATACTCTTTTTTTAATTTAAAACCTCCTGTAAGTTTCCGATATTCATTGTGTAGTTAAATATTAATATTATTATATCAAATGGAATAAAATTATGTTAAGAGGTTAATTATTTTATGAAATAAACATTTTAATGTTTTTCAAAAGATTAAATGAAATTTTAGGAAATTTGCTTGTATATCGACAAATTATTTCCATAAAGTTGTTTCTAATTTTTTAGATAAATTGCTCATGAAGAAAATAAAATTAAGAGTAACTTGATGTAAACAAATTACCTTTAATTACATATCAAAGTAAAGACCTTCAATTATATGTCAATCTTAAAATTTCACAAGTATTCTCAAATAAATCATATGAAAACAATTTATATTTAAATACATTTTTTCCTATTTTTATAAATATTATTCTACAAAGAATATTGGCTTATTTTGTTGAAAGAAATCTGATTATTTCTACGGAAGATTAATCCTGAGTTTAGAACCGATGGAGGTTAATCGCATTAAAAACGTTTTTTTTTCTTTACGAAAATTAAGGAACATGGTCTTAATGGAATGTATTGTTTTACCATCGATGAAGATAAATCAGATGCATCTTCCTTTTTTAAGAAAATTTCAAAACCCAAAGTATAATCTAGCTATAAATCCAAGAGACTTCACACCACTAACTTAAAAGCAGTTCCATAGCATAACAGATCCACCGTCTGATTCACATCTGAAGTATTTGTTTTTATTTTCTCAAATTGCAGCAATTATACTTACTGCCAACATGATGATCATAGTTTTGTTTCTGTGCATAATTGGAAGAAAGCTATAGTGATTGATCTCTAAAACCATAACTAGCCTTGCAAAATCAAAATGCTGCATTTTGCACCTAAACAATAAAGGTGGATTTTACACAATTATCCTTCGAATTGCAATTGCTTAAATCGAGTAACAGTACTGAAGATGGTTTTTATGCGTATATTTAAATATACTTCGGCATAATTATTTTATTAGAGTTTTTTCTGTTTGATGATAGTTTGAAATTCTTGCTTTCTCTCAATGTTGAATCAGACTTCATTACTTTCTCACTCTTCCATTTAAAATATCAAAACGATTTTGATAACTGCTTTAGATCCTCCAATTTCTTTAGCATTAAGTGATTATTAAGGAGAAAGGCTTGAATCTGTACTTTTACAATAATTTTAATTGCCTGTTTCATCATTAGAGGAATATCTGATATCTCAAAACTTAACATCAACAAATTGAAATACTTCTTTGGCTTTAAACGTATAAGGGTAGCTTTAAAGATTATATACGAACAGAAATAGTATTTTTATAACAGTTCTTCAGCAATATGATGATTGGTTAACAAGTATTTCATTAACATTATTTCTTAACATTTTAACTTATTAAAAATAATGAAACATAATATATACATCCTAATTTTAAATTTGAAAATAATTACACTTTTTACTATCCTTAAATTTTTACAAGCGATCAGGTATATTTGCCAGATGATTGTGATACCTTATGGGTCTTATTGTCCTTAAAAATATATATTATGATATTTGATAATCGAGATTTATTAATTCATGAGGTTTGATTTAAAACCGTAATTCTGCATTTTTCGTCATTACAGTAAAATGCATTAATGCAATAATTTGATTCACTAAATATAAATTTATTTATTGATTGATTTTATATTTTACAGGTCCTCGTCGCACAATAACCGAGGATGGGCTTTTCGTTAGAAACCTAAAAACTTCGGATTCAGGAACTTACACATGTCGAGCATTTGTTGTGACGCCTCACAAATCCCAGATACAGGACAAGAACATTGCGGTCTACGTCCATTGTACGGTTCGTTTAAACATCGATGTTTTTTCCTGCCTTCCTTAATCCTTTTCCTGTACCTATGTATGAATAAGTGTATGTGATTTCATTCCTGTTAAAGATACTTTGGCACTTTCATATGATTTCTTTTCTTCCCTACACTTCTTCTTGTGCATCTTACCAAACCCCTATAAGCTTAAAGTTGGCGTCTTTCTATCATCTCCCCCTATACTCATTGCATTTATGTGTATGTGTATATATGTTCCCTAAGATACAATTATGAAATGTATTACGATAATATAATTTGGAAAATTAATTTATGTCTGATTGAAATAATTAATTAATTTCTTTATATGTGAAATTAATTAATTTCTTAATATATGAACGAACTTAAATGCTAAGTAATGGAAAAACTCGTATTGTTTCAAACAGGGTTATTAAAAATCAAAGGATCAGATTTTATATATATAATTAATTTATTTATTAATTAATTGTAATAGATAGGTACATACACAATGCATCATTGAATAGAAAAACGTTTTATTTTATACGTTCAACATGAATTCCATTTGTTTGGCAACAAAATAGAATCGGATGTCCATTTTTCGCTATACTTCAATTAACTAATTCATGTTATTCAATTTGCTTGGTATCTCAAATATCGAAAAGTAACTGGTTTAAGTGGTACTTACAAACCGTTTTAAATGTAATATTGGAGATACGACTGCATTTTCTAGGGCTATATTCGAAGGTCATTTCGGATACGCTCAGCAACTTTATCTGACATGTGAGGATGACCAATGCTTTTTCCTTTATATTTGTAATTTTAATCTGCGAATTTCTTTTACCAATATTAAAATATGTTTTTGACGGGAAGCTGCTTGTTGACTTACAAAGAAATGAACGCTGCACAAAAAAATTGGATTTATTCTTGGTAAACTAAGATTAAAAATATCGCCATTGTCACATTTTTTCGTAAACAAACGACTGCTCAGTTTGTACCTTGATTTTCTGAACTCATAAAGTAAAACATCCACTATCAAGTGATGTATCATATTTATAGCTATCTATTATCGTTCATTTGAAAGAAATATTTTAATTCTGCTTCTTCTTTTCGAATAGTCCTTTATTAATGATGATCATAAGACAAATAACAGCACTCATATATATTGCAAATTTTTTTCTTCAGAAGGAGCAATCCTCTATTGTTAAAGAAAAATTACAAAAAGAAATTGGATTCATTTTTTTATGTCCAAATATAATTGAACGCTTCAAATTAAGTTTCAATAATGAATATTTTCCAATAATTTGACGAATTATTTCAGAAATGGCATATATATTGATATCTGAAACATAATACTTCTTTATTCCTTTTCCCATTGTTGCATTATAATTGAGTTATTTTGTCTTTTATGTTTGTGATGCTTAAAATTTGCAGTGGTGTATAAATGCACTTTCTTCCTCTCAAATATTGTGCAACATCCATTTATTAAATAAAAATAATGTTGCAGAGAGCATAGTATAAACAGGAAGTCTTCTAAAGACTTGAGAGCTTTATTTACCTGAAACTTCAGAAAGTGAACAATAATAGCCATAGAATATGTGACTGTATATTATAATAAAATTGTATGCGTTAAATGTAGAAATTAGCAGTTAACTTTTCTATTTCGGAAATAGCCCGTTTTTGTTAAAAAAAAATATTAAGTTGTAGATTTAAAAAGAAAGGGCATCAAACATAAATTAATGCTTTAAAGAGAACTAAAAAAATGCGCATTTATTTGGTTAAAATTTTCAGAATTATGACGTGACCAGAAGCTTCTGTACCTCGCTAAAAAGCAAATTTTAAAAAATCTCAAAAATATTTGGAAATTATAACCAAAGTAGGTACACATGTAGGAAGTAAAATATGTTCGGTAATGTGAGAGTGCATCTACTCCCTCATTATCCAAGATATTTACAAGCATTACATCCGGGGAATATTGAGAAAGCAGTGCCAATTATATTTTGAGCTCGGTGCAACTTTATTCCACATGAATAAATTAGAAGTTCGACCAATATTACTGTCAGATGTAATATGGTCGGGAGATAGACGCCTTATGCCTGATAACATGCTCAATAAACAAAGCATTCATTACTGTGAAATAGGAAATTCTAGATGCAATATTTTGTCATCAAATACATTGTTCGATAAATGCTTGCTGCAATATTTTCTGTAAGAGGACACTTTATCTTGCATTTTAATTAGTGATTGCATTTCAAAGGCTGGAAATGGCTTATGCCATTAAGAAGAATAAATGAGAAAAATGATAGTTGAATACATTATTCCGCATTAAGCAATGGTGTAGTTTTGCAATTATTGACTAAATCAATGACCGTTTTGTTCTTAACATTAATATGCAGATCATATTTTTGTAAAATAAATTTGTTATTTTTCATAATTTAGTGACTGACTTTATTCAAGCATCATTTACCCCCCACCCCCACCCCCACCCGTTAGAAATTTCGGATTTGGAATTCAGAAATTGTACTGTAAATGATCTCATACATTGGAACCTTTTATTTATAAGTGTCGCCTTTCTGAATTAAGAATGGAGTTATTAGAAATTAAATAGGCATATTTATATCTATGGATAAAGCATTTAATATTTTTTACACTTGAGAGATGATGATCTGAATCTCGTGTTAAACAGAATAAATAATCAATTAAATGGAATATTAACTAAGGCATAAGTAAAAAAAAAAAAATAGAGGCAATGGTAGAACATTTTACAGTCATTTTTTTGCCTTTACATAATAGAAAAAAATGTTTGTATGAAATCTTGCTAAACATCTTCAGTAGTTCTGATATCTGGCACCTCAGGTGCATGAAATAATACCAGAAAAAGTCGCGCAAAGTATTCAGTTTCAAAGAAACGTTCATATCGATTGAGTTGCTATGATCTTATCTAAGTGTTCATATCATTAAACCCACCTAACAGAAGCACAAATTCATGATACGACATTTCAACATAAATTTCATATGGACGTATTATAATTATTTCAATGATAAGCTTGACGCAGATCTGAATTTTTTAAATAGTTTTTAAAAACTCCCCAAAGAATGTAAGCATTATATTTTAATGTTATATAATGAAATTCTTAAGACTTCGTTGGTAATTTCAGATTTTTCTAAAAAGGGAAAATCTCTACTTTATTTTGGGGAAACATATAACTGAAGCTCTCACTTCTGATTGCGTTTGTGATGTCAAAATTAATGGAATATTCCATGAATACAAGTCTGGAATTTATATGAATACGAAAAAAAAAATTCTCATAATTAATTTTCGTATAACTTTCATCTTTCATTTCTTTCATATAATTTTCATTTCGTATAATTTTAGTACATCTTCTTGTATAAATTTCATCGTAATGAAAGTATAAGTGCAATGCAAGTGATTAAAACAATAAGGACGTTTTTACTGAATATATTTATTAATTGAAATTTGAATTGATTTCTCATCTATTTTTGTTTGAATATTATTAATAGTAGCCAGAAAAATTAATGCGTATGCCTGAATATTTTAGCAAATTTTACATCAATCAAATGCATATTTCATTATTTTTTTTCAAATTTATTAAAAGTGAACTCGTTTCAGAAATGAAGGAGATGTTTCAATTTTTAATAACGTTTGCTAAGAAGCAAAAAAATAAGTTTTTTTTTAAAGAGTTATCATGCAATAGAAAGTTGTTTGATTTTCTCGAATATGAGTCCAGAGGGGAAGTAAATAAAATTCAGAGAGCAGCTGAATGAAGTGGAAATCGTTCAGAGCATTCATAAAACATAAAGCGCAATGCAAAAGTGCATGTTTCATTCATAAAAGAGTAGCATGCATGCTTGAGATGGAACGGATGGAAGAATGAGCTGGAATATTGATAGAAATTAAAAAGTGAGCCATTTTATTTTCCTTCACAAAACTACCCGAGAATAAATTATCTCTTTACGACGCTGAAACCACATTCAAGCATATGGTTCAGATTGGCGCATTTATCAAGTTTAAATACATGGGATCTTGTCTTCTAAATATGATTATTTTTTGAATAAAATGCTTCAATATTTTTACATTAAATTAGGCGTTTTGATAAAAAAATGATGTTCTTTCAAAAAATTATATTTAATTTTATTAGACCACTATTTATTACTTGGTAATCGAAAAATTACTTTTGTTCTATCATCACTTGATTTACGTTGCCTTTTTATTAAAAAATATCAATAAATAAATAACTACCGCTAATTAACCCACCATATTTGTTTGGCCTTTCTTTAAATATTTAATATTTCATACAATGGAATTATACCACTTTTTTCCAGTCTTCAAACACATGCTGGAAGCCATTTTTTACCATTCATTCTCATCTTTTACTACTGCATCTGATGATGGAAAATATTTAACGCTGGAAATGTTTCTTCAATTTAATTAAATGAACACATGATGCTAAACCAGGTTTATAAAGAGGATACGACACACAAACCTGTACAATTCGAAATTTTTCTACGAGTAGCGTATGAGGGGTACTTGTCCTTTTTAGAAAATTATTTTAATGTTATACGATGTTCCTCTCTCAGAATTACAGTTGTATGGTTAATATTTACTTCTGTTGAAACAGATGCTAGAATTCAGGGTCTTTAAAAATTATAAAATGTTACTGTTGTATTACAGAGGGGGGGGGGCAAACTTCTCATAAGCTTCCTGTAGTAATACTAAGCTTCAGCTTAAAATTTCTTTAAAGCAGAAACAAAATTTCAATGCATCTGCCACACGCCATAGCCATTACTGGCTAAAGAGAAATTGAAACAGCGCACACTTCACCGGACGTCATAGACATGAAACACGAGCTGACTGTTCTTCACTTATCCCGTCAAGTTTTCTTGACTATTTTAATCATCACTGAAAAGCTATAATAACTTTTCTATTGAACAAATCTCATATTCGGATTCTTTAGCTATATTATCTGTGAAACTGAATTTTGATCGGCATATTAGTTTTTAATAATTTTGTGAATTTCTAAAATATTACTCTTATTATATCATTAGAAACATTGTAGGAATATTCATGTCTGAATTGATAGTAACTAAATAAGATTTTCTTCTTTTTTTTAATATTTTACAGACAAACCTGTTTGGGTAAATCCTGATATTGACACATTTTATGCTGTTGTGGGATCCACTGGGAGTCTAGTCTGTGAAGCTAGGTCAGAACCTTCACCAACATTTGAATGGTTTAAAGGCAGGGCACTTCTTGGAAATAGCAAGATTTATAAGATTATTAATGAAAAGTACAGAAGCACTTTACAGGTAATTCAATTTTATAATAAGAGATAAATATATGCATAGTATTTTTATTTAATTCCTGGAACAATTACGGCAATTGTTGTTTCAGAAACGTTGAAACATCAAGTATTTTGTATTTTATTTAAGTTTTTCTCTTCTTCAAGGTGGTCATTTGCCATATTTTATCTAATTCTTATGAATAAATTTGTTTGCTTTTAAGAAAAACTTCTACCCATGCTTTGAATAACGATTAGCAGACATTATCCTTAATTCGAAATAAATCAAATGAATCTGCCTTTTAATCATTAAAAAGCAGATTCATTTGATTATTGTTTTCCGTTTTAGGGATGATAGAATTTTATACAAAAACCTTCACTGGAAATGATTAAATCACACAAAGTTAAATTATATACGAACGCTAGCAGAGGGACATTTTCGTATTGAAAATCACAATTCAGTAAAATTTTGAAATGAAGTCTTAGACATCGGTTATAAAATATTTCCAAAGAGACAAATTTTATTCCTGCTTCCATCTTAGCACGGTTATGCATTGATCTATGGCGATAAATACATTGTGCATTTGTAGAAAATTATATGACCATGATGATTATATCCAACTTTATATTTAATTTAGGTACACATAATTATGCAAACAATTAGGTTTGAATAATAGCATCAATTTCACGCTTCAATGAGATGTATTTAATAATGTCTGTTTATACTAATCAAATGACAAAAGGCAAGCTCTAAACCAAAATTCATTTCTAAGAGTAATCAAAGTATTTTCATTATCTTTACATATCTGAAATAAAATCTTGCTTGAGAATTAAGTTAGGAAAAATATTATTTCTTTCGTATATAGAATTATGAATATACGATAATATCTTTCGACATATATAAATAAAATCCTTTTTAGCCCCCTTTTTGTTGTTTTATCTAAAAAGATAACTGTTCTAAAAAACTTATTTAAAGTCCATTCGACTTTTTTTTTCACTTTAAAGGTATTACATTTTTTATTTTAATCAAAATATCACCAACTTTATTTCGAGCATTTATAATTAAATGTTTATACTGAAATTGAAGCATTCTTATCACCATGATCAGTAAAAATAAAGAAGCAATAATAAATAATTAAATAAATAAATAACAATTTTATGGTATTAATTAATATTCTAAAAGCAACTCTACGCTTTCAATTCTTTTTAAAACGTTATCAATTTATTATCATTTTACACAAAATTTTGAATCATAATCTTACTTATTCAAACTTAATTAAATGTAAATTGTGTAAAATTCAAATATTAAGAGAGATTATTTTCTTTCTTATATATTTCCTGAGAAGTTTTAAAATGCATATTTAATGGATTTATTATATTCGTTTAAGACGTAAAAAATTATCATCAATGTTATCTTCATAATAGCATATTTTTTTGGAGATCCAAGGGTAAAAATATAGATTGCACCATATAGGAATGCTAAATTTTGTAGCTGAATTACAATAAAATATTAAAAGCTCGATCATGCTTAATTTGCATATATTTCAAATTAATAAGGAATTAATTTCCGTTGCATATGTAATTACTGAAATTTGATTTTCTAATCGTTCTTCAAAGCACGTTTTTACTGTCTGTAATGCAAATTATTTCATGCTTTAAAGGGTTCTCAAAAAATAGGAAATTCGATACAGGAATGTTCTGCATTTTTTATTTCTTTGTTTACACATAAATTTACTCGATAATTCGAAAACTGTTTGGGCTGATATATTTATTATTTCATTATTTTTAAGTTTACTGTTAGGAAAAGCTGAAAGTTTTCTTCTGTTTACACTGCTTTTTTGAATAATTTAGCACATTGTTTCTATAAAGAATTTTTTTTTTAAATTTTAGAAGCATATTTCCGATATACTTTATAAGTTCATTCATTTATTGTCTAAATACTTGATGGCATCTTACAAGGAGATGAATGATGCGATATAAGACGATTCCTCACTAATTCGGAAGATTCCAATAATTCTCACTAATTGGAATGATATAAGATCCTCTTAATCGAATAATTCCAAATGTTAATGATGTAGTGACTTTATTATCAAAGCAGTTTATATATAAATGAAGAGGCAGGAAAGTATAATTGTAATGGTATTATATGAAATACACACAGAAGGAGGAACTTAAAATAGTACCTACTCTTTAATTTCAGAGTACATTTTTAATTTTTTCCCAATCATTTAATAATTTACTGGTTTAAATTGTAAATCAATAAAAATATTTTTCAAATTAATTCACTTACATCAATAATGAAAAATTCCACATTAATAAAACTACGTAATAACTTTTTCATAAGTATAGAAATTTCACAGAAATAATAAATTTTCAAA
Organism: Argiope bruennichi; assembly: GCF_947563725.1. Taxonomy (NCBI): domain Eukaryota; kingdom Metazoa; phylum Arthropoda; class Arachnida; order Araneae; family Araneidae; genus Argiope; species Argiope bruennichi. The sequence goes on from NC_079152.1 coordinate 79,589,235, forward strand.
CATTAATGCTGTATTTTTATTTATTTTTATTTTAAGGTGAAGGTAAAAAATCACTCAAATTTGGGCAACTACTTATGTCTTGTGAGTAATTCTGTGGGCGAAATACAGAAGGACATATTTCTATTAGAAGGAGGTAAGTAAAATTCAACTTCATATATAAAATTAAATGTTGTATATTTATCGGCATTTATTATGGCAAATGTGGAATAAATAAAAGTACCAAATAACTTAAGCCAAATTAATCTTCAATTAGATATTTTTCTTTTGAAAGCGAATGTACGTATGGATAACAATTAAAGTTCAAGTAAACATTTATATAATTTTTTGATTAACATGTGGTTTCAAAATAATAGTTTTTCCTATATATTTATAAATCGGGTGTTAATGTTGTTGAGCATTTTTTAATTGAAATAATAAGATAAGTTGATAACAATTGAAGCATCATATGATGCTTCATTGGTTATCAACTTATATATATAAATTATTGGTTGTCACATACATAAGAATTATATGATTTTTACTTCAGGCAATTGTTGAGTAATAGCAAAATCATTTTAATATTGAAATTATAAAAAAATAGCAGATTTAAATTTTGGGCTTATTTTATTAATTTGAATCCATTGATGATAAAATAAATATGTGTTAATAACAATAATTAATTAATGAGACTGAATTACAACGAAAGAGAATTACAACGAAAAATAAACTCAATCTTAAATTGCGTAATAAATACTGTAATTATATGCTCAGGGGAACAAGTTTGTTTAGATATACAAGGTGATTAGATGAGCTAATTAACATAGTTAATTAATTTTTTAAAAAATTCCCATTACAGCAAATATTTCCGCTCAAAGGATTGCTCGTCAAGGAATAAACTTCTAAATACATTTTGTAAGTTGTTGAGTAAAATTTCCGAGAGTTATATGATTTTGAGAAATGGCACATTTAAAGTTAATGAAATTGTAAAATCTTTTGATGATATCTCAGATATCGTCGAAAGTCTGTATATATTAAATTTTATTTTTTTGGCTCATTTAACGCAAATAGGTGAAACAAATTCGTAAAGAGTTTTTTTAGAAAATTGTAATTACGTTTGGGAGAAAATGGTGAGTTGCAGCTTAGTAACATCTTTTCATAAAAGCATAGCTGAAATATTAAAACATTGTAATTTTAGAAACTGAATGCATATATATGTAATATTTTATAAAATATTTATCAAAAATTCAAAATGTTCACCTTCAATCGTAACACCTTAACACGAATAGTGGCTGAGAAGCAGAATATTATTCTTTATTGTTCCTATCTATAGAGTCGTCGTGAAACAAAAGTCATTTGAAAAGCGCCATCATAAAAAGAAATATGACTAAATGGTTGATATAAAAAGCTACGAATATTATTTAGAAATTCCTATTAAGTGAAAAAAAAGCTGAATAACAATTTAAAAAAATGATTTATATTTTATTATGTTTAAATCTTTAAAAATGTTATTACCAAAAATCGTTATCATCAATCTTTAAAGTTTAATTCTAAGAAAATAATGTATTAAAATGCTATTAATTGCTCAAGGAATACATATTTATGAACAAGTTTATAACTAAAAATAAAATATAGTTGCAAATTTTTGTCCTGCATATTAAAAAGCATTTTACAATCTTTTAAAAATGCTTACATTTTTTAAAGATAATCTATTATTTGGAAATATTATTTTATCTGACTCAAATATGATTTTACATTTTTCTTGAAATTTGTACTACGCACCTAAAAGAAATCTACCAAAGCACATAAAACGCAATGTTTGTAATATATATATATATATATATATATATATATATATATATATATATATATATATATATATATATATATATATATATATATATATATATATAACCAATCTAAAGTAAGAAATAGTTTGAAAACGAAACAAAACAGTTTCGTAATCGCAACTAAAATTTATTACCTATTCAAACTAAAACCAAAAAAGAACTTCATAGTATTTAGAGAGCGCAACTGCAGCTACTTCTAAAACACAGAAGAATTGATACAAAAGTATTAGAATCAAGTTAATAGGAAAAACAAAAAAAACCAAATAATAATTAAACCAAAAAAATTATAAAAAATATAAAAAAGAATTCTGCCTGAAGACTTTTTCAAGGGTCACACTCAGGCTGGGATTCAAAGAAAGGGATTTTTTTGAAAGAAAGGGATATATATATATATATATATATATATATATATATATATATATATATATATATATATATATATATAATAGTTTTTTTAAGTTGAAGAAATTTTTATTGCATCTCAATATTTTTTTTTATATAAATCAATAAAAATTACTGAAACTACGCGAAGAGGCAAGTTATTCGCAATTTGGAGTCTATTTGTTATGTTTTATAACTTTCGAAATTTATTTTCTTTTGTGTTCATTTCATGCAATTAGACACTCTGCTTTAAATATTAACATGTAACCTCATAGATAAAATCTCTCATTAAGAACCTTTGAAAAAATTCAACAGCAACTGATTTAGCAAAAGAAAGAAAAAGATTTCTAATCTCATCCACCTGATAAAGAAGCAGTGGAGAAAGAAAACAATGGTATAATTAAAATGAACGAAAACCAAGAAGAAGGGTTAATAGAGGGAAGGTTTAAGAGAAAAAAGACTCTTAAAAAAACGTAGCGAACAAAGATAAAAAGAGAATTTTAAACTAAAGTGCACTGATTTTGAAGGAAAAAAAAAAAACAATTTTGCTCTAGCTTTCTCCGATGGATGCAGTAACTCTGACGATATATTGCAATAAAATAAATTGCATTGGCATCCCGTTATAAAGGATTATTTTGTAACAAAATGCATAATTTTGAACAGCAATTAGAATACAAGGACAGATTCTGAGATAGTCCCTCCTCTTTCTCTGCAAAACAACATCAAGGGGAGGTAGTTCAATTCAATCATATTTTAGAATTAGAACCACTTACACGACGATTTCAGTTCCAAGAGAAAACTCGGGTGCCGAATTCAAGGCATGAACCATCAGGTCATAATGGCCCGCAATTCTGATTAAGAAGAATGGGATCAATGCTTAATTTGAAAAGTGTGGGTGCTAAATGTGCTCTATTGGAAACAGTCCACAATTACTTAATTGTAATTCCGAAACGGATGCAATTTTTTGTTGATTGTTTATGTTATTTTATTTTTATTTACTCGAAACCACTTGATAACATTTATTACTATAATTTCAATTTGAAGTAATTACCAAATGTATTAGGTTCTTGAATAAATAAAAATTATAAAGGGAAATTTATTTTTATTATTTTTATTTTTATCTTTACAAATTGCCCCGTGTGTGTTACAACTTGCCTTATTTACGAGATAAGTTGAGGCAGCTGATATGTTTTGAAAAAATATTTCTGGTGCTAAAATAAAAAAAAAAGAAAAGAAAATTCAATGTTCTTCTTTGCGTATATTAGGAATGAATAGTTAAACTAAGAAAAAATGTAGTTGAAATATAGAAATCGCAAATAGATATAAAATATGATCGTTTTTCGAAGAATTACTGCAACTAGACCCATTAGACTTCTTAGACACTTAAGTACTTTTTTTTGTATAAGAGAAAAAAATAGAGAAATAAAAAATGTAAATTCCGGGTTTTTAAGGATCATGAAAATAAACGCCCGTATACAACGGCTAATTTTCATCTCAAATTTAATCGTTATTTTTGTGACTGAACCTTATTTTTAAAACATTTCCTATGAAAACTTATTTCTTTAAAAAACTGATTTAAAACGAAAGCCATAATTTTTATTTTGAATAAAAAATACTTCTCAGTGAATTTCTTATTCAATTGTCAATCTCTTCTATCTGAAAATAAATTTTCGTCATTAAAATAAAGCCTGATAGTTTCGTTGACTTCAAATGTCATTTCAAGTATTAGTTTTTTTCCATTAAGCTTACTTTCATTTAAAAATATTAAAAAAACAATACATGTTATTCGCAATCAATATTTCTCGGTATTTTAAAAATTTATTTCAGGTTGCATGAGCCGTAGGGATGTTTTCTAGGATATTTTGAAAAGCAATTAAATTCTTAAGTTTCCACTAATTAATCATATATCAGTTAGAATTTTCGATAATGAATCTTGACATTACAGATTAATCAATCTAAATCATGTTTAACTAATTTTTCAAAGTCTCAGAGGGAAAATAAACTTTTCAGTTAGAGTTTTAAGTGAAGAAAATTGCTTATATCTCAGTACTTATGACAAATTTTGAGGTAAAATTTGATACACATATACAAAAAAAAAAAAAAAAAAAACTTAATGTATTGAATTATTAAAGAATCTCAAATTCTTTTTACAGGATATTTCGAGGTACTTATGCATAAAATATGTTAATTAATTAGATTAATCAGTTTTACAATAATTATATTTTTATAAACCTTTGTAAATTCCATCGACACCAATTAAAAAAAAAACTATAAAAGGCAGCAAAGTTACAGATGTGTCCGTTATTTGTGTTAACAACTGCAAATTTGAAAACATCTGATATATAATTGAGTCAGCAAATTAAACATTTAAAAGCATGATTATAAAAACCAAAATGGGAGAATGATAGCTGTTTAATCTTGTGTGAAATATACTGTAATAATAGTAGGAATACATTCTACAATAGTAATGAAGTTTGTTCGTTTGTAGAAACAAAATATAGCGCAGAATATGCAGAAAATTATTAATTTTTTTTTCTTATTTAAAAATTAATCAACCTCGGGAAAAGCGAAAAAATCAATTAGATTTGTAAAGAAATATAACGGTTGCTATAAATCCATAACTTTAGATGATGTTGCGTGAGGCGAATTTTTCAGATGTACAGTCGTAGATTCAACCAGTTAAGTTAATAAATGGAAAAATCCTTTTTTTCATTTTTTCTTTAATATTTTTTTTCTTTCTGATGAGAATAATGGTTGCAATTCAAATAATGATTGAAAGGCAAAATTGTGCATTTTTAATATATTTATAAAAAATTTACACTGCATGATATACTGAATAATTTTTTCTGTTCAAATAGTTTAAATCAATTCAATAGAATTAAAAAAAAGACTTACTTTGTTGCATTCTGTTGACACAAAAATTCTCAGCTGAAGTTTACATATCTGAAAGAATCAATTGAAATTTTGAAAAAAAAATTGACTTATTTTATTAGTACTAAATGTGTATTTAAATGTTAATGGGTTTAATTTCTTTGCAAATTATTATAGCAGTAACTGCAAATGAAAATGATGAGTTTTTCAAAGAAAAAAATAATAATAAGAGATTTTTCAAAATATACCTTCTGAATTTAAATTGTTATTATATCCTAGAATTTTTACACCATAAGGAATAAGACCATTTTACATTATACGATGAATATAATTTGCAATTAGACTGCAACCCATTGATAACAGGAATAAAAAAAGTTAGTTTCATCTTAATATGTAATGAGATTAATGAATATTAGAATGTCATTAATCTTCATTTTCTTTACATATTCATATGTACCACATGGATATATATATAAAAAGGTTCAATGAAATAACTTTCATAGAAATTGTTACCAGGTTTTCATGGACGGAGACAAGATTGTCTCTCATATTAAGTTAAGAGAAGCCGTATATGGCACTTTTATTGTCTCAAGGAGCAGAGATTCAGATGACCATTGAATCAAAAGAATTGCAAACATATCTTGCATCAGTGGTTCTTCATGCGCGGATAATTGAATTAGTAGTGGTTTATATACGAAATCTGTTTAATTGTCTGCTAAAAATACAATGTTTGAAAGTGTGACGTTCATGAGAAAATGTGATGAAGCCACATGCATTTTAAATTTGCATCATGAAATATAAAAGTAATGGGTAATAAGAACTATATTAGTGCATGGTGCTCAGCTTTTATTTATAGAGAACAAAAATTTAGCTTAACAGCATACCAGCTGATAAAAAGATTGGAAATCTTTGTTGATGTTAATAATGAACCTATGGTAAAAGCATTTTATGCTTAGCTGGTGATAGAAACAAATATTATAGCTTGTTGTAAAAAATTAATCGTAACTGTTTGTTGCAAGTATTTGCGGATTTAAAAACATTCACTAAAACTATAACAATCGCATATTTTCGATACTATTTTAACTAATACTATACTAATTCAATACTAATTTAAACTAATAGGAAACTCTCATTAAAAATGAAATTTGACAAAACATTCATAATTTCTGAATTTTAATCAAATGCATTTTATGTAATGAAATACTGTGTGTGGAATAAAGGGATGATAAAAAGCATTTATTTTCATTAAGTGTATTAATTTTCAATAATAATGGCCCCCCAATTTATTTTAATAATGCAACGCTATTTATATAATTTTTTTTTCTTTTTTTATTTTAATTTCCGACGTAAATGACGTGAAACGAATGATAAAACTTGAGAAGGATTTTACTTGAACGTTTAATCTAAGAAATTTCAATTAATGATGAGCAATGTTGTTTTTTAAATATTTTTTATTATTATTAATCGGCTAATGCATTTAAACGATTATTGTAATTATTTACTGAAAAATGTATTTATTCAAAAAAAATCCTAATGTGTTTTATTAAATTTCATTTAATTCTTCTAATACTTAAGTAGTTTTCTTCCTTTTACGTGGAACAAAGTTATCTTTAAGCACACCCAATTTCAGACGCTTTAATAAAATGATTTTTTAACCTAAAAGTACTTTTAATTTTAAATATTCATCACATTTAAACGAAATTAATTAAATCATTATAAATTTCAGCAAATATGAATTACGGCTAAAATTAAAATAGAATGCACATAAATTTATTCATCCTATATTTAATTCAATCAATAAATTGCTTGATAAAATTAGTTGTCTCAATTTTTTGGTAAACAGAAACATGCATCCAAAAATATGTAATTTACGAAATAGGAACTATGTGCTGTTAACCATAGAAATTGCTATTTTTTTTTTCTTTTTTAAAATGTATATGTATGTGCATTTTTTTCAGTCCCACCGAATGTTCCATCATTTACGCTAACTAGTGAAGAAGCAGGGATTTTGGCTGTCAAAATATATCAATCTCCTCATGACACCCTTCCTTTAACTGGATATAAAATCCAGTGGAAACCAGCCACAGCTTCATGGAAACACGCACGAGAGTATTTAACAAGCACGGGTAAGTTTCCAAAAATTGAAGCATTTCTGAAAGGATATTTAATGTTTAAATTAAATTGGAAATCTAAATTACTTGAGTCCATATTAAGGTGTTTTTTTTTTTTTTTTGTATAAAATAGTGTTTTTATATTTTGTTTCGCATCTATTAACAAATGCAGGCGCAACTGCTACATTTCCTAAACGGAAAATTAAGTCAACATATTTCAGTTTTGTTCGGGTTTGAAAAAATATTTTTAAAAAGTATTTTTTTTTTGTGTGTGTTTGTGTGTGTAAAAATCTTTTTTTGTTCAAATTTTATAATATCTAATCCAACTGAGACATCGGAAGTAGAAATTGGCGTATGCACAATTCAGATTGACAGTAAAAAATGAAAAAAATATCCGTTTGCTAGTTATAATTCAGAGTTCCAGGTACCGTAACTTTTGAAACTGAAAAATGTGCAAACACATCTGAAACGCACTGCTTAGAAAACGTAACGTCTAATTCAATAATTTGCAACGTTTCAATATTTAACCCCACCTCACTCTACCCCATTAAGATGACATTTTATTCATTTTCATTGAAAAATAATCTTTTTTTAAGAGCGATATGAAAGATCGCTTAAGAAATAATTATTGTTAAATGTAAAAGAATCTCAATAATCTGTGAAATAATTTTAAATTTTTTTGAAAATTATTTTGATGTGAATTTACATTTGCTAGCCCGCCTTCATTTCCGCACATTGAACATATGTCTTACATCTCTGCATTTTGTTCAGTATCGTTCTTCATATTTACAATGACTTTGATGAGAACAAGATAATGATGGGTCTGCTGACAGGTCAAATAATACACGAGTGACCATTCCCCACTTCTCTTTCATCGCAAATATAACTTATTTCGATAAAACGTCTTTGAAAGTAGTTTATTGGAATCTCAGCTAAAATTACTTAGATGGTCAATTTATAATTTCTGAATCATCAACACCAAAACAATTTCCTTAAAATAAAGTGTAGGAATTAACATTTAAACTTTATAAAAATGCATAGAAATGAAATAAATGTTAAACAGCAATGAGAATAGAAATGCTTCTCAAAAGTCTTTTTTCTAAAACTTTATGAAAATATATAAAATTTAACGAAACAAAACATCTAACTAGTTATTAAAAGACGGATTAATTTTCTTAAACGACACCTAGTGATGCACAGTTTTAGCCAGATAATTTTTAGTTCCCAAAAGAGAATTAAAGTTCCTCTTGTGCCAGTTTATCAAAAAGATTATCTCAAAGATTTGTTTGATGAATCTTACTAGACAAAATCGTAAAACAATGCTTCCCATTGATTATTATATGTGCCTGATTCATTTATTCTTGGAAAATTATTTCAACCGAAGTTTTAATTTAAGGGAAAAAAAAATTAAGAAATTCTGGTCATTAGAGTTGTCTTTTCTGCATGCGATTTTTTAAAATAAATTTCATGCTATTAATATTACTTTTGTTTCCAGCTATGAACATACGTAATCTTTTTATACCCTCATTGTCAAAACAAACTTATATTCGTAATATTTTGGAAATTCATTCTAGTTGAATTTTTAATTTCATTTTTAGTGAGGAAAGAAAAAAAATATATATAATCAAGCTTTTCGTTTCTTGTTTATGCCTTTGTTTTTCCTTCGGATTTAAGAACCTAAATCATTTTATCTGCGTCTAAATAATTTTATCTGCGATTATTCCGCGAAATTCATTGTCAATTCTGCAAAAAAGAACTGTACTGTCCATGAGTGCAAAATGAACAGTAAAGAACATATATTGAATGGAACTAGACAATGTTCTAGAGCATTTCTTCGTTAAACTAAATATTTTTTACGGTAAAAGTCACATTGTTAAAAATAATCAGCATTCTTATCATAACCGGGCAATTTTTTTTTGTATTTAGAATATTTCAGGCTTTATTTATTTGTTCCAATACGCACTATTTCTTCCATTTTTTTTTCGCAGATTGACATATTAAAGAAATTTCCATGTTTTTTTTTGGGGGGGATAGAGAAATTGTTCATCTCATGATTTAAGATGAGTCAATCTATCATTTGTACAAATCAACTTTTTTTTTCTGAGTTTCTCAATAAATATATTTGTTAATACAAATTAAAATTGGTGAGTACTGTTCTGCTCTTTTATATACATATTAGATGACCAAACATGATTTAACAAACTGATTATTCAATTATTTTTATTTAAAAAATATATCATTCAATAATATTTATCACATTAAATTATATTTCTCATTACTTAAAATAATTCAGCCATGTACCATGTAGTCAGTTATGTACCATGTTTTCTAATTTAATAAAATATTTAGCAAAGTTATTTTAATTAGGTTTAATAAAAATTTAAGGACAACTTTTAGCGCATCTACTTTTATTTCTTTTTTAAAACTCTTGGAATGAAACATTCTTCTTATAAAACACATAAAATATGCATTAAGAAATCCACTTTCGTATCAATCATAAGTGATGGAATCATCAATCTAAAGCATCTGCTTCTTTCACTTTGAGTTCCATAAAAGAAACGTCTCTTCTCCTTAAATGCCTAGTTTTTATCTTTTTTTAACGATAAACGCCTAGAAAATTTATTTTTAATGTTCACTCTTTCTATCTAAGAATTTTGTAATCTGTTTGACTTTTAATTTATAAATGATCGAATGATCATACTAACATAAAATTCGTTAACTAAAAAATAGTTAAGAAACAAAGAAGTCAAGCGGTTATTTTTATTACAATTTATTATTCTTACCAGAGAAATTTGTCTTTTTTTTCAGTGCCGTGTATATTTTCTGACGTATAATTCTGAATATAAAGCTGCTATCAATTTCTTCTTTACAAAAAATATATTTTTCTTAAAGTAGCTTCTACAATTAATGTTTAATATAAATCGTAAAAATCATCTTTGTAACATAACCACCATAATATGCACATACACTCTCGTGAGAGAATCTTAATATTATAATATAAAGTCATGGAAGATAAAGAATAAAAATGCTGTATTCAAAGATGTGCAGTTTTTTCTAAATAATTATACTTTAAATACCAAACAAGTAATTTATATTTTCCATGTGACTTTTACCAATAAAGTGCGCTACTATGGCGATAATTACAAAATTGATTTTGGTGATGGCATATGATATTTGAAAATTAATAATGATAAAAAATAAAGATCTTTCTTAAAGTTTTCCTTTAATTTATTTTTGAAATTCCTTCAGAATAAAAGAAAAATACACAAATCGAAAATATCAAAACCAATTTCTGGTAGAATGCCATAATTTTTGTGTTAAAAATATGGCTTCACAGTAGAAATAATTATAATAATAAAAAATATCTTTTTAAAAAGTTTTCTTGCAATTTATGTTTGAAATTCCTACAGAATAAAAGAAAAATACATAAGTCAAGAAATTTACAACCGATCTCTTGCAGAATTCCATCATTTTTTTGTTAAAAATATGGATTCATTTTTAAACAGAATAAAAATTTGTCCATGATAAAAACCATGCTCCGATTTTTCCTGATATTCGGCAAGTAAGTTATGCTAAAAATATAATGTGGTAATTGATAATGCGAAGGTAACATCTTAGATAAATGCATTTCAAAGGTTTGTAAAATTAGATCGTTTATTATTTTATTTTTTAACGCTCTTATTTTGTTTATAATTTATATCAAGAATGCTATTAACTAGAGCTGTTAGAATGCATAAAACCTCAAATATTAAAATTAAAACATACATTAATTCTTATTTGAAAACTATATAAATTGCTAATATTTTATCAATGTACTTTTCTTAGGAAATGACGTCATGATACAAGATTTAAATTTTGACAGCGATTACGCTGTTAGAGTGAGCGCAAGAAATGAAATCGGATACAGCAATTTTACTGAAACTTTGATTCAAAGGACAAAAGGTCTTATAGCCGAGACCGTAGTTGATGGCAGCAAAGTTCTGTCTTCCACATTCAACAACAGATCTGCACATCTGCAAAATTCGCTGGTACTCTACGGGGCCATTCTGTTCATGATAGATTGGTCCTTCCAGCGCACCAGAGCTGTATCATGATCATGCAATCCATATTTCAAGGACACTTCATTTTGGTTCAAGACTTGATGTCACTCCCTTGTTGGATTTGTGCTATAAGTATTCAAAACATGGAAGAATTGAATGTTAATCGAGTGTTGCATTAACCCTTTCCCCACGGATAAAGCACTCTCAATGTTTATCCATGAATACCATATCTATGTCTGTGGTAAATGTCTGTGATTCTATTGAAAGATGTAATATGTACATTGATTTTTTCGTTTAATTTTGTGAAGGAATATAAAATGTTTATGGTGCCATTTTACTGAAATACAAACTTGATTTAAATCCAACTGAATATTTTCGTTGAAATAAAAAATAAAATAGAAGGAAAACAAGTTGAATTTGAATTAATTTTAATTATAATCATTCATTTATATTTCAAGTAGATAATTTTTATTCTCATTGAAATCCCTAATATGCTTTCAAAGGATTTTTTTTTGATAAATATTTTGAATGCAATGCAAATTCATTGATTTTATTCCATAAATAATGTGAAAAATTTGCAACAAAAACATTAATAAATTATTTAAGGTTTCTCCCTTTTCTTGTGAGATATATCAGTGTGTTTGAACTCGATGCTATATAACCAAATGGTCATTATCATGGTTATAAAGAAAGTTATATTAAAGCTCTTTGTAACTAATAAGTTGTATTAAGTATTTCTGAGTTAAAATATACAAAAATTCTTTATTATGATATATATTGAATTTATGGGATGATGTAAATTACTAAGCCAAGATAAAACATTTATGTTATACTTTCCTTAAATGTATGAGAAAATGATATTATACGAATTACTTTATACCTACTCAAGCTATACTGATGAAACAACTATTATTATCTAATTTTTATAATTGAATTTCATTTGTCAATAAAGTAATACGCATACCTTGAGAAATAGCTTAATAATTTTCATCAGATAGTGATGTTAAAAATATGAACCAAGAAATCTTTTCTTTTTCATTAAAGCTTTTATTATTTGTATCTAATTTCTGTCTCACGTAGTAAGTTAAATGACCTAAAATGTTTCGATTTAATCGACAAATTCTTGAGCTTCTCTTGCTGCCTGTTTCTTTTGAAAAGAAAATGGCAATCAAGCAAGTTATTATATATTTATGTAAAATATTCGTAATAAAACGTATTGCAACAAGAAATCGATAAAGGCCTAACAGTTTGAAAGAAAATTTGTTGAATTTGTATCTACAGGTAAATTTGTACTGATGAAAAAATACAACTGCAAATGTAATTATGAAACGTTATTGTGCAATGAGATTTATGTATAAATATATTCATATCTACGCTTTAATGTAACTATATGTATATTTCAGTGTTTCATGTATATCTATCATAAATAAAGAAATTATTTATGGTTTGAAAAATGTGTACGTTTTAATGACTTTTTCTTTTCTTGTGTAGATGCCTTTTTTTTATAAATCAAGAATTACAGTAATTTGATTCATTGATTCAGCAATATAATTTTAGCAACTAATAATACATACAAAAAAATACACTTACATGGGATGAAAAAAGTATTTATGAAATAAAGTATCTTTTTCCATTTATTAAATGAAATAACACATTATAAGATATTCAGAAAATAAACTGAAGCTAATTTTATTTTTGAAATTAATATTAATTTTTTTTGCTTTCACTTAATTTAATTATTGTGTGATTTTGATTTCATAATTTTCTTTATTTGCAATTATTCTTCCTAAGAGATGTCATAGATTAAAAGATTTCTTTAAATACGTTTACAGGATTTTTTTTTTTTTACTTTTAATATGGAAATATTTTCTTAAAAGAAAAGAAAGCTTCCATGAAAATTCCAAATGTGAAATTAGGCAGTAAACCACTTTTTTTAATATTTTAAATCAAAGAACTGAGAATGCAGCAGGTAATTTTACATTTATCTTAATATGACGTAAGGAAATGAATTAATTTAATATTTATCTTTCTCATACTTTCCTTTTTCTAATAAAATGTTTTCATGAAGGAACAATTTTTTATTGTAATCAGTATTTTCTGGAGATAAACAGCTACAGCTAATAGTATAATATATACATTTAATTGAATAACAGATAATGAGAAAGCCTCCTCTGATTTCTTTTTAGATAAAGACGGCAATTATTGTTAGATAATGTATAGCTTATGCTAAAAAATTAAATAAATGCCCCACCACATTATTTATTTTTGTTTTATCTATTTAAAGATAATATTCTTATTCCCAAACATAATTTTAGGTTTATGTAAGAACTTGCCTCCAACTCGCATACATTACGCCCCTGAGAATCCATCCTAATGTGACGGAAGAGTAGTTCGGATAACAAAAAAGCCGAATAGGCCGGAGTTTTATGAACTTATATCTTTGACCATCAATTCCAGACGATAAAGTTTTTATACAGAAACTCACTGTTATAATATGTATTTTCTCACTTCTTATTGAGTATTAAGCCCTCCATTTATCTCGAGCCACGTAGAAAGTGAATGAGTCCGTGACCCGGTGAATCATAGAAGCCGTTGCCGATAACGTGTCAAGTTAAAATAGAAAACTCTGTGCTGGTAGTTTATGTATGTATATATACTGCACTACACATTTCAAAAATTTATAAGATAAAAAGTAAGTTAAAGGATATAAACTTCATATTTTAACATAAATTCTGTAATGCATAACTTAGATTCTTCAAACATAAACAAAACCTTAAAGTTAATCATATTCCAAATTCTTAAGAAAATGGACTCACATTTATTTTATTTTTCACTGATAAACGATATATAGAGATGAAAAAGTAATCATAAGATAAGAGTCAAAACTTGTAGATTTTAATTTTTGAAAAGTCAGGCCGGATATTTGAGAGTGTACTGTATTTCGCAAACGCAAATGATTATTTGGAGTGAAATCTATTCGAAATGAAAACATAACTAATTAGCTATTAATACATTTTTAACATAAGTAATCCTTATTATATCAAGATGTAATAAGGTATTCACTGAAAAAAAATAATTAAATTTTAATTATAATCGTTACACATAACGACTTAATAAATCGAATTCGCAGAGATGAGCTTATTATTTCATCCATTGCAGAACGAATTTCCTCTTTTCAAATAGAAATCATTTTTACAGAGTAAGAATTCCTTATCCCACTAGCATCTGCTCAAGAGAAGCAGCTATCTCTAATAGGATGTACTAGAGAGCATCCAATTAAGGAAAGACGGAGCACCACAACTTTTCTCTGAGAGCAATTGAACGCTCTTGATTGGGCATGGCTTTAAAGTGGACGTTCACTCCATAAATTAGCTTCCTTATCAGGCTTACAGTGCAGGCTGGTGGGTGAGGAATTTTAGCGTTAGTTTCAATTCTAAAGCACAATATATCTTTTCGGAAGTTCTCGATGAAATCGACAATAATGTAGGAGCCATGCAATTATTTTACCTAAGTGTCCGTTTGGAAAGTGTCATGAATTTCTGACACAGAAGGCTCCGTGTAATGATAAACTTTTGGAAGCGATGGTTTCATTTGAGCTTTGTTTTAATGAGATGTCTGGCGGAAATTATGATTCCCATTGTTTGTGTTTTTTAAAGGGTTATTAAAGGGTTTCATAAAGGTTTTGTGGTCGTTTCAAGATGCTTGTTAATTATTAAAGGAACGTTACTTTATCATTTTTAGCCGAAAGATTAAATTTTCGAATTCGTTTTACGGATAATAGTTAATTAAATCTTTTGAAAATTAAATTTATTGAAATTATTTTGATATACATTAATACTTTTGACTTCCAATTAAGATTAACAATTTTTATCATAATTATTATTACTTAATAAATATTAATAATTTTAATATGCCAAATGAATTTCTAACAATATTTTTTATAATAATTCTGGATAATAATTTCATTAAATTTGTATTAATTATTTAAATACACAGTATTAATTTTAACTACCAATTAAGATTAACAATTTTATCATCATTATTATTACTTGATAAATAGTAATAATTTTATTATGCTGAAGAAAATTCTAACAATATTTCTTTAAATAATTCCGGAAAATAATTTCTTTAATTTTATTGAAATTATTATTATTTCAATAAAATAATTCAATATTAATTGAATTATTTAGATATGCATTTATAGTTTTAACTACCAATTAAGATTAGCAGTTTTATCATCATTATTATTACTTAATAAATGTTAATAATTTTAATATGCTAAAGAATATTCTAACAATATTTTTGTAGTTATATAAATTATTCACCTGGTTTTTTTAAAGTAATAGAAAAGTCCTTAAGTTAAAATAAGCTTTGCGCTAAAAGTCTCTTTTGAAAATCATTTTTGTGAAGTATAGATAAAGGAATAATCGAAAACAATACTACGGCAACAATACTCTCATAATAATACTACGGCAGTAAATTTCAACATTTAATCTAATATATGTCATAAAAGTAAAAATAACACTTTTATGAAGAATTATCAAAAATTGAGAAAGGAAATCGATTCAAACAGCTTATCAGAATTCTTGAACTCTTCTGCTATCGATTGCAACATTCGATTTAAGTTTTTTTTTTTTTTCTCATGAGAGTTGATGTTTTATCAAAACTTTAATTCTAAAACCTTCTGGAAAACTAAAGTAAGAAATACTATTTTATTCAACAGTATTGAATAGACACCCATTACAGTTTATAATTAAAATTGGAATGAAAAGAAATGTTTTTCAAATATGCAGAGAAACGGATTTAAAAATCCTTCCAAAAATTGCCCGTTTATTCTGATTAATTTGAGAGGGCAAATTATCCAATTGCTGCTGCCTCATATCAATCAAGAGAAAAGTATTAAATTTTTATTGAAACTGAATACAGTTTCTATTTTTCAGTATAAGATTTTATTAAAAAAGTATTAAATGGAAAATGTAGATTTATGGAAAAAGTATTAAATTTTGGTCTATGGAACATATAACATCTCAAATATTCAAACTCAAATCATGTTACTTTAGTTCCAGAAAGTTAGATAGTTTTCCTAAAACTGAAAATTTTCTTCGAGCATAGGTAGGATTGATCATTTACATAGAAATTATAATTCTTATTTTTAAAATAAAAAAATGAATTAAAATCGCCTTTCTATTAGAAATAATACTATAAACATACATACAAAAATTAAATGTATAAGTTCTTAAAAATAATATAATTAGCTGTATGAGTATGTTTTTTTTCTAATTATTTCCGTTTTATTGATTTTTTCATTTCTTCTAATTAATGACCTAACTCTTTTTTAAAGTGACTTTTTTGATATAAACATAGGGTTTTTAAAGGTTAAAAATAATTAATAGGACTTTATGCTTCGTTACCTGAAATTTATTCATTTTTATTTCAAGTTTAATTATGTTCGAATGAAGATAAATTTGAATCTTCCTGTTTCACTCAGCGTGAAGAGAACTGACTTGACAATCAATACAGTGAATTATTTCTCTGAAAATCTCATCTCGAAAAGTCTTTTCCATTTATCGATTCATTTCCACAGTACAAGTTTGTTCAAAAATATTGCCTACATTAAGAGCTATTTAGTAGTTTATATCAAGTTTAAGTTATTAAAAATTACTTGAAAAAGATTTTTAAGTTTTGACAAAGCGGCAAAATATTTCAAAAAATCTGTATACTGCTCTTTAATTTAATGGTATAAAGACAATGCTTGAATAGATTTTCATAAAGTGCATCAGCGAAAAACCATGACATATTTTCATATGTCATTTTCAATATTTTTTCTTAAGAAATGGTTAATTTTGATAATCTAGTGATGGCAGTTTTATAGTGGTGCATCGAACAGAATTTTTGCTTGATATTCACTTAGGCTTTATATCCTATTTTAGTCAAGCAATTTTCGCTTTAATCTTTCAATAAAGGAAATATATAAAATTTATTGTTTCAAATTATAAAAGCAATTAAAAAGAATTATTTTCTAAAGAACTTCTTCATTCCATAAGATTTAAAAAAACAGTAAAAAGTGAATTTTAATTATTTTTTTATGACTGAATATGTGTTCTAAAAATGACCAGTCATTGAAGATTTTAAAAAAATAATAATTATATACTAATGAAATGGACTGCAGACCTTCGTTCACTCACTAATGTTCACTCATTATTATTTTTTTTTAAATAAATGATAAAATCGAAAAAAAGGTTTCCCAGCCAAAAACGTTGAGCTGGTTTAGGTTATTTTTTCATAGGAAATTCAATAACACCTCAATATGACATTGATAGCTTTCAGATCTTCAGCATTGTCTGCCGAGCTCTCTCAATTTCGATTCCGCTCCTGGAAAGAAAATTAAGGCAGAAACTGCCCTTTTCATTAGCACATGAGAATGAAATAATTGGTATGACACTAAATTTAACTTTCTGAAAAACATTTAATAGACATTCACTTATGGACGTCACATAAGTGACAAGAAAAATACAATAAAATGTAATACAAGAACAACATCGTTGAACTCAAAAACATCAACCCTCTCTTCATCCAAACTCTGTCTCACGCAGTTCAACTCTTCAACCCCCCTTCATTTCAGCTCGCTTGCAGTTTCCCTTTTTTCGCAGCGTCCTCATATCACTATATATTTTATACTAGAAAAATTTGTGACTGCTATTTTCAGGCATAACTACTAAGTAAAATATTTTATGTACCGATTTCATCATTTTTTTTTGTTTGTTTCGAAGACAAATTTCGGAACTTTATTCAGCCTGATGAAGGATCAAAACAAATTTGGCATCATGCAGGAGCACTGCAATACTTTCTTAGGTAATTCGGTGTCATATCAGGATACAATTTGAACTCTGGTTTTTTTTTCCATCTGCTGTACATTTTGCATCTCTTTTGAGACTAGCATATCTTCCAAAGGTGAGAATTGTTAAAATATAACCAGTTGTTCTTAGTTATTGATCATGTTAATGCTAAGTGTGCAATAAATAATTTACGCATGAGATTTAACAGCGTGTGTATAATATTCATCATGAAAATCGCAAACCACAAGGAATAAATACGTATACATTTCAAATAAATTAAGAATCACCCGACGTAAGATGACGAGGTCTTAATTCACATCACTAATCTCGTACCTTTCTTCATATTAGCATTCTTTGATTTTTTGTATAGAATTATGAGGAATAACATAAAAATAAATAGTGATAATAAAAAGAATATTGTGTTAAGGGAGTAATGTAAGAAAAAAAACCCATATATACGCCGTAATAACCTGTGAGAGTATATGTTGCAGACTTTAATTATAACATGTCAGTCAAAATGCACAGATATCTATCAGGTAACTAATTGGTAGCAGCAATTCCATTGCGGGAATTTTAGGGTTCAGCAATTTGGATCACTTTGCAGTATTGGTAAGACAGAGAAATTTGAACACTGTGATGATAAAATAATTTATTCTTTTTCTTGCACCAGTCTTTTTTAAATGTTTTTAAGAATTGTGAATTTTTCACCTTTACCCTATCCTCCTATAAATTTCTCTATAAAGAGAAAAATGTGTCTTTCGAGGGATTTTTAATTATTTAAGAATGATTTATTCGTTCTAACTGTATGTATTTAATAACGCTTTGATGTTTAAAAATTAAAGAGTTGTCAGGCGTATAGATAATGCAAGTTGTAATTTCTTTAATGTTTCTTCATTTAAATAGTACTTTTCTATTCCTTATTCTATAACCATAGAAGATGAATTATAAAAGTTTAAGCAAAAATATAAAAGAAATGATGATCAGATATATATTATATATATGAGAAAAAAATGATACTTTCAATCATAAGAGCGATGAAGTGGTTGTCAGCGGTGACGCCGCATTCAAGAGGTCGGGAAGTTATTCATCCACATTTCTCATATTTCTTATACAAGCTAAATGGCATTATATGATTGCGGGGATGAATTTCCTATCAATTGTTGAATTAGCATGGTACACAACCCTTTAGTAAGGACATGGATTCAGCTCTGTCGATCAAATGGCCATCCATACATCATCCTTCTGAGAGATGACATGCTAAAATTTCTGAGCTGTCTTTCTCTAGGATTTCTGAGATGAAAGATATGGTTCAAGGCTGATAGAATGTAATTTTGTGTCGCTATTAAGCAAGGAATTACCATTACTCTATTAATTATAAAAGAAATGCATTTCTAATTGTATGAAAATTATTACATTTCGAATTTCCATCGAACAGATGAGACATTTTTCAATCAGTTAGTAGATTTAATATGCATAAATTTCTTTTGGAAAAGCAATGAACTCAGCATTTCAGAATGTACACCACAGATTCAATTCCGTTACTCATGTCAGTTAATTTACACTAAGGTTCTAATCAAATAAATGTATGAACATTTATTGTTCACATAATTGATAGCAATGTAAAACCACAGCACCATGATCTGTAGGATAAAACTTATTTTATGTGTAAAAATATTAAACTATACTTGTATTGTATTTTATTTTTGTTACATGACGAGTGTAAGAATTAGAATGCCTAAAATGTTTGTCTAATTATATTATAAATACCTATCAAATTGATCTCATACATCTGATTTAAAAATCAAATGGTCAAACTCTCAGTTTTTTTTTCTTTATTAAAGATGTCTCACATTTTTATTGGTATTATAGCAAGCCGCTCTAAACTATTAATTAATGAGCATACTTTCATCAATTTCTTTTTTAAATCTTCATGTATGTTGGAGATAGAACAACCACTTCATCGCCATCCCTTACAGATGTGGTTCTTCCATATGCCATTAATCTTATAAATATACTCCACAAAATGGTGAATGTATTTTTAACTAGAATTTCTATCTTTAACATGTTTGTTGGCTCGTTGACATTGCTAATATTTTAATTTTATTTTTTTCGCATGTGAACAAATCATATTTATCTTTTAAATCTTAGAAATAAATTTAATTTGGATTTTTAATTTACTCATATTAATACAAATCTTCACGAACAAACAAGAATGAATCAGGTCAAAGACGCAGATGAAATTCTGATTAATTTTTTGACCGTATACTCTCTACGAGGCCAACACTTACAATACCTGTCTATAGTTTTGCATGATGTTTCAGTGCATATCTTAACAATGCATGTTATACTTTGTCAAAAATTACCAAATCTTTTCATTTTTTAGCTCTGAAGAAATCATTGAGTATTTTCAATTTTTACATATTTATATATAAAAAAATATTTACAGCACAGAGTGCACATTTTAACTAGCTATAACTATGACATTTAAGAAATTCGTTATAAACAAAAATAAAAATTTAATGTAAAGATATATTTCATATGCCAGATTTTATGCTTATATTATTGAATATAGTTGCTTCAGACGCAATGCCAAAATATTGTCTGGCACTTTGTCGACATCTGAAATAACTTACGTTTTTGTCCTGAATTTTTATGCGTCTTCGTCTGCGTCGTCATCCGTGATCCATTTTACTGATATTGTTTTTATGCGAGCTTGATATGGAAATAAATAACTGTGTTGTAGATATAATGAGATTTTAAAAGACAAAACTGGTATAAATTTGATGGAATTTGAAAATGTATTTTTATTATACATGTTTTGCATTTATAAAGGATCAAAAGAATAATAATGTAAATCCTTGGAAAATTTAAATCAAAGGAACCATGTAACAGATACTGTTAACATAAGAAATCTAACTGGATTAATAGCCAACATTCCAAACGACAGAAATGCATAAAAGGCAAGAAAACAAGTGTGGGATGATATTACACATCACTTGCTCTAATTAGAATTACTTGACCTTAGCAATTAAATTAAATAAAATGTTTGCAAAAAAGCGTAGAAAAAATTTGTACTCGTACTTTATTGAATTATCCATTTATAAGCATCAATAAAAAATGAAACTTACCTAATTCTGATTTAAATATGTAAGTCATCTGAAGAATTATACGAATAATTTCCAATCAATTAATTTAAAGTAGATATTTGAAATTGATATTTTGAGAAATACATAATCCAAATTTAAATTACAATCATACCCACAGAGTCCCTTTGACTGAAAATACCACATTAATTATCCCTAAGATAAAACAATTTGGTCGAAACTTGTTAAGTAATGTTCATAAGCGCTTAAACTTTTTCTCTACATTTATCCTAAAACATGTTTCTTTAAGATGTATCGATTTATCTATATTAAATTTTGATGAACATACGATCAATCAAATAAATTTAATTATAATAAACATGACAAATCAATATATTTACTTACATATATCGGATAAAAAAATTATAAAAAAGGTTGTGGGCTATCAATGGAGATAGATAAAGTGATACATAAAGATAAGGTTTTTAGATAACAAATCAAACATCAAGGTTAATCTAGTTATTTATAAACACTTACATATTTATTTATTCTTATATATAACAAGTAATATAAAAAAAAAATTAAGTCAATTTCTACTTTCGCAAGAATTGAACTAGCATTCTTCACCTTCACGGGGAGAAAGTCTAAAATTCTTGCATTTTACCGATTGAGCAACTGTCTGCTGATTTCGTTTCTCATTACAAACTGCAAAAACTCTATTTAATGTATTGAAAATTAATTTAATTTAATAATCAATGAATTAATATTTGAAAAAACTGTGTTAACATCAAGTGTCATCCAATACAAATTTAAAAAAATGTATTTGAACTTGAGTGGAGGAATAAAATGTATTTTTTTTTAACGATTAAAATTTGAACAAGGTATATAAATATATATAGGAAGAGTGTGAACTAATAGTCGTAATTGAAAAAATGATGTAAAAATAATGTCACTGTAACTGAAAATTTGAAATCTCTCAGGTTGTTGCATCTGAGGTAGAGAATTAAGGGTTAATATAGAATTTTTCGAAGTTTTAATTGGAATATTAATAAAATAAAAAAAATTTCGCCATTTATTACTTTACGAAAAATATTCTTCCATAATTCTAAAATTAATTATGTAAATAAGTAAGTAAGTGTTGTAATTAAATAAAATTAATTTTCCAATGATATATTTTTTTAAATCTTTTATTTCATTTGAATTTATTTTTGTAAAGTCTTTCACACGTTCTTTCTAACACTGCTATTCATTACAGAAAGTTTAAAACGAATAAAATGTTATTTACTAATGTTATGTTGTGCCTAAATAATTTCTTTTTTTAAATAGAAGAAAGTTCAAAACAGACTTTTCACTTACATTTCTTATTTCGCAGATAATTTAATTGTTAATATAGGCTTGTGGTAGTTAATATTTTAAGATTAGCTTTTTAAAATGTTATATTTTCTTCAGTTGAATGGATTAATTTGTAAAATTTTATTCCTTATTTTAATTTATTTAATTTTTTATTATATGAATTTTCAGCATAAGTATTTTAATGTCGTATTTATAAGAATTTTATTTTACTTAATAATTAAAAATTGTTTTTTATTATGTCACGGTTCTATTTTGTTACATTGATTTCAAAATAAGACTTTTCCAATTAGATTAACCCTGTAAATTTTTTCGTGTAATATTTTAATACTCTTTGCATCTTATTCATTGTATATATCCTTAGGTCTCTTATAGTTTCTTACTTTAATAATTCCTTTATTTTTCACTCTGACTGTACATTATCATGTTCATTACTTGAGCTCCAGATATTTTTTCCTTATAATGTTTACCATTTTTTGTTATGTTATACGTATTTGTATTTTGTCACTTGTATGTTTCTTTAAAAATGATTGCAGTATAAATGTTTCTTTTTTTAAAAAATAAAGTACACTTAACATCTATACCAAACGAGAAAGGGATCACACAAGCTCTAGAAATAAATGTATGGTGTGGTGTTAAATGTTAAAGGCAAATTAGAGATGAGAGTTTTTTTTTTATTTGAAGTTTCAAGAAATGATAAAAATACAAACAGATTAAATTTTAATAAATTTTAAAACCAAGTTTTTAGTTTACCTCTTAATATATTTTTATAATATATAAACGTATAACTGCGTACTTGATTTAGGCAGTTATTCAGAATTGTTTAAAATTATATCGCAATGTTGTCCATTAGTTGCTTTTGGGATTTAAGAATGGATTCACATTATACCTGTAATATGTTCTATTGTTGCATTTTCCCAGGTGCAAATCCAAAATCTATTACGTATTTTCATATTGTTTGACAGATTTATCATTTTTATCACGGCGAATACTACTAAATATTAATTAAAGAACATAACCTTGAAATATTACTATCGATAAAAATTATTTTTAAAAAAGCTGAAAGACGCAAGAACTTCGAACAAGAATGCATTCTTACAAAGCAAAATTAAGTTTTAAAACTCTCAAACTGAAAACGAATTAATTGAAATGATGGTAGCTCCTTCTTGCAATAAATGGTATTTCAGGAATTTTATAAAGTATGCAGCTTCAAGAATTCCTTCAAACCATTTATTTAAAACTAATCTGTTCCTTTCGAACCTTTCCTCTAAGGTTTACAAAAAGCTGTCCCATAAATAAAATAAAGGAATTTACCCATCAGACCATATTATGTTTGCTCTCTAATCTTGATCATCTATGCGTGTGAAGTGCAAATAATTGCGGATTTGCCTTTTTTGGAGTCTTTAAGGAATTTAAATTCTTGAGAAAGTATGAAGAAAATAAAAAAAAAAATTATATATATAATGCAGGCTTTAGATTTTATTGTGTTGCTTAATATTTCATGGATGATTGTGTTTCTGGTTAAAAATCACCACAGAGATATAGGATTCACTAGGCAGAGGATTCATAATATTTGAAAGAAATTTTAATGCTCTAATGATTTATTAGACAATGTAGTTTTATACGCTTACGTTTTTGTAATTATTTTCAAATTAAGAAGTTTCCATAGATATAGCATGCACCATGGAAAAATTTTGTATAATTTGAAAGGGAATTTAATGATCGTCGAAATATTGCATATAGAATTTTTTTTTATTTAAATGTTTAAATATATATCTTTAGATGATTAAAGTGAAGTGCCACGTGGAAGAAAATGAGAATTTTTCTTGTGACATTTCAATGAACTTTTGGAAATGCCTCATGAGAGTTTTGCTGTTTATTAAGAAAGAGCAATGCATCCCGATCGCTTGGAGATTGCTTTTGTGTTTAAATAGAAAAAAAAAAATGCACTGTATTAAAATAGACTGAATCAGCTGTTAAGTGAAAAATTAAATAAATGTATCAAGAACAACAAATAAAAAAACAAATACAAAAAGAAAAAGTAAGAATTTAGAGAAATATATATAAAATTTTAAAATAAATGAATAGAATATTACTCAACCCAGCTGAAAAAAATGGATTAATATATATATTGTTTTTTACAAACTAATAATAATTAAATATACAACTTTTATTAGATGCTAAAAACGTTCAATGTTTCAAGAAGTGTCAAAAGTTTGAGAATCAAAACGATGCTATATAAAACATTTTGTGTTTTATATGATCATGGCTAACTTTTGAGATATGGCAGGATAATATTTATTAAATAATTAGAGCTCATGCATGAATAATTCGTAAGGATAAGAAAAGATGCAATTTAAATTTATCATGCAATAGTTTCTAATATGTATTTTATGTGAAAACTTTATACTTTCGTATGTAGACAGGAAATTAATTCATGAGTTTTCCCATAAAAGTTATCTAAAAAGTTTAAAAGAATTTTTCAAGGTTATTAAATGTTGTGACGTAAATAATGATATTTTTATTTTTCTAATTGAAGTTCGACATGATTTTTTAATAATGATACACGTATTAACTTTCAAAGGCATCATTATTTATCTTTAAGAGAAAAGAACAAAAAAAATTATGTTAAAATTTTTAATTAATACTCAATTACTTAATATATAAATAAAATACCGAGGATAAATATAGCAAATTTGATTATTCAAATATTTTTTGCAGTTATAGATACAATACAATTTGTAATATTAAATATTTAATACAAAACTTAAATTAATTCTTGTACTTTAAAAATTGACAAATAAAATTTTTTTCCATAACTTAAAATTCAAGTACTTCATAATTATAATTTTTAACTGAAAAATAATAATTTTTTTATAAAATCAGTTTAAATACATTGGTAGACAGAACTTGAGAACTCAGTTGCTCTAAATTCAATTATAGTAGCTTTTGGCCACCAGTTTGTTGGCAAAAGTTATTGTTCTTGTAAAGTTTCGATAAAATATTTTATGCGTTGATTAATGCTGTTTGTATCTTCTGCATAGCATTTCTAAATTTCAATTTCAATATATGAGTTGCGTAGTAACGAATATTTTTAATAATTTTGTAATTAGAGTTTGTTTTTAAATCAATAACATTTTTTTTTTAATTTTTGCAATGGGAAAGGAAAATTTCGATTCGAATGATAATATATTTGTATACATTATATTGTATTCAAGAAGAGAACAGTAGTGTTTAGAATTTACCAACTATAATAAAATCACAGACTCTTATCAAAAAACGTAAACCATTTCCTTAAGCATATCTTGCTCTCAAAAAAAAAAAAAAAAAAAAAAAAAGATATATTTTTAGCATTGTAAGCAAGAAGTTATATTCTCAAATATTACTGTTATTCATGAAAGAATAGCGAATTATAAAATATTTGAAATAAAACAAGAAAACATTTAAACTTTATTATAACAATGAAAGTAATAAAAAGAAATATTTTTTTAAATGTATTAAAATTAATGAAAATTTCATGTATCAGTTAAATAAAATTTGATTTCTTTTTCTTTGAATTTCTTTTTAAATATTGAAATTATTTTCCTATATTGTTAAGGAATATTATATTATTGTTTTCATCATATTTTTTCTTAATTTTAAAATAAAAATCAAATATGTTTTTAATTTAGCATTGGAGTTTAGGTGAAATGTGAAATAAAGTTAAACGAACATTTTTTTGTATTATAAAATTTGTAACGAATATTATAATTAATGCATTTTCAAAGCAATTATGAAAAATAAATTAAAAATAGATTTCGGTTTTTATATAAAAATTCGATTTTACAATGGTTATAAAAACGATATGGAATTGCAATATATTTATGTAAATCCCTATTCATGAATCTGAATTCCTGCATTTCCATAATAATAGAACCATATGAAATTAGAGACTTCGTATCCAAATAGTCACGATGTTTTCGAATAATATCATATACTTATTATTACTACATCAGACTATAATAAACGAACAGCAAAACATATTTCCGCTTTTTATCTATAATTTTTTTTAAAGTAAGAAGGCCTACAAAATGAAATGACAGGTGAATGAAGCATATTTTAATAGACTTTCACAATGTCAGACAAATTTTCTATGAATGGATTTTTTTTACCCCCTAAGGCTTATCTTACCTTTAACTCAGAATATTAAAGACTTACTATTTGCCATTCATGAAACATTTCAAATATTCATGCGCTGGGGTTTTATACGGACTGAATATTTAGTAGCCTAAGTCGGGGCTTCCATGATAAAATATTTTGTAGAAGTGATGAGTGAAGGGAAATTTTATGAAATATAAAGCTTTGATAATGTACAAATTACTTTATTTTCCTCTTCGTGGCTACAATGCTATGCAATGTATTATGATAAAGCTACTGAGAATAAATATTTTATTTAATGTAACATGCTTTTTATTTATATTTTGTCTCAAAATATGAGGTATTCTATGAAGAAAAATTGACTAGTTTAATTTATTTTCTATACCCAATGACTTATATTTGTAGTTGCAATAGAAAATTTAAAGAGATATAATTGCACTAAATATACGTAATGTTTTTTTTCAAAACAAATATTCAGGCAGTTCGTTAAAATTCTTTGAACCTTTTAAAGTGTATAACAACTAATGTAAATATATAAAGTTGATTTCATATATTGATTTGAAAGCAAGCATTTTAAAAAAAAAATTAAACATCATGTTTTTGAAACACACTAAAAAGTATAAATTGTTTCTCCAAATTGTGAATTTTAAAAATTCAGTGTTACAAATTTTCCGACACAAGCTAGGGTTAGGAATATATATGTGGTTATAAATCTGTATGGAGCTTATGGAAATTAATTAAAAAATTATAGAGATTTTTAAAAAGGTGGTATACTATTTTTTATTTAAATAATTATTATCTGCTTTTTAGAGTGCATGAAAATTCGCAATAGATTTTAAGCAAATTTCCCGACTAGTTTGTCGACTTGGTATGACATCATCTGTCAGTGGTGCAAGTGTTTAGCTGATTTCAAAATGTATACCAAAAGATAAAAAAAGAAAGTGAGTTTTATTGCATTGTCATCCAGTTCTGAATCATGTTTAAAGTTTGAAATCACTATATCATCAGAGTTAATTTAAAATCGATTGTAAAATTTACACCGAAGAGACAGACAAGTAGATAGAGAATCGTTGAAACCTCTTAAATTTTTCGCACTGCTGTTTTCTTGTTTCAAATCTTCAAGTGCTATTCATAACAAAAAATTATTCTAATAGCATTGAGATTATTTGCATGAGATTACAATTTAAAACTTTATGAAACATTATGCAAAAACTCATTGTGGAAAAACTATTTACATTAAAACGTTAAAAAAATAGTAATTTATCGTTGCTAAATACAATGGAGCTTGTTCATTGCCGTAGATACAAAATGTCAAAAAATTATGGATAAAAAATAATTATGAGCTTTCTTTGTTCGAAAGCAATATAATTTAATATCTTTTATTCAACATTATTTAATATTCACGTTAGATTGAAAGAGCTGTGTAAACAATTTAGTGAATACTTATGTAAAAGATTGTGTTTAATAGTCTATTGCTCTATGGTGAAATTATAGTATAAGCGATTTAAAATTTTAATTATTTTCCTTTATTTTCTCTCTCGCTTATGCAATTTCATTTTTCTTTAACACAGGAATCTCTTTGAACAATTCTGACTGTAAATTATTCTTTTCGCCAAAGAATTATTTACTTTAATGCATGCAATCTTGACTATCAAATATACTATTACTTTTTATTAAATAATATTAATTGAATAATAATTTTTATTATAATACTAAATATTATTTGCCTAATAAAAAATAATTTTTGATAAAAGTATAACATTGTTTATAATTTTAACTTTTTATCAATTTCCCTTTCTTGTTCTATAATACTTTAGATATTATAATATCATGCGATGAAACCATTTCTTTTACACACACACACACACACACACACACACACACACACACACACACACACACACACACACACACACACACACACACACACACACACACACACACACACACACACACACACACACACACACACACACACACACACAATATTATATTTATTTAATATTTTTGATTTTTTTCAACAATTAACTATTGCATTCATAAATGGTTAAACTCACGGTTTCCTTTGAAAATGAAATATCTGATATCTTATTATTTAAAAATTTTATATATTTATTATTATAATGGAAATACCTATTTCATTTGAATATTTTTTTATTTTTTAGTAGTTTAACTACTATTATTCGTACATTATTTAAACAATATTTAAAGTTCTATGAAATCATAAATTTTATTATTTTGCATCAAATAAATTTTAAATTGTGATATTATTATACCATTGTACTTCTTTCTATTGCTACAGAAGTTAAATGCTTGACTGCAGACGGAAAAATATTTTTCAAAATTAATTAACGCATCAAACTTTACTTTTGATAGCCGAATCATCATTTTAAGCTAACAAAACAGAAGATAATTTATTTTCTAAGTATGGCAATTGAAACTAGTTCATAAGAAAAATATAGAAATTATAGAATCAGCAGATACCATATTATGAGTTATATAAAGCAAATTCAAAACTGTGGGGCTATTTTATTGAATTCAGATAGAATAATGAGCTTTTTATCTGTTTATCATTTGAAATTATTTCTATATAAATATTTTATTTTTAGAATATAAAAACTTATATTGAATAAAAAAATGAGAAAAAGCTAATATTTCCATCAAATTCCAAATTATAATTTCCATCATAAATATTCGACATTTTGAATACTGCAATTATTCTCAAACAAATTTAATCCCAACACTGCATAATGATTATTACAGTTTCTTCAGCTGTGCCTACTGAGACATTAAATATAAGTGCAAAAACTTACAGAAAATCTCAGTGCTCCACTCAGAGGCGGAAGTACTAAAAGCTTTGTGGCATTAAGTCCAACTGATGACTTTCGAATGTAAAGATCTTTCATAAAAACGGCTGCCTGGAAGAAATTATACCTCTTTGGAAATACCTACTCTTTTATATATCCTTCCCTAACACACCGGCTTTGAAACGTTGAACATTTGTACCTGTCTTTCGGCCGATGAAATCCCTGGAGAAAAGCGTTGAAATGTAGGAGAAAAGAAAATACCTCCCAAAAGCGATAACGGGCGTCTAACTCAATAGCCTGAAGAGCTCCAATCGAGTTGTAACTTGGTTACGCTAGACATGAAATGTCTCAAAGTGATTGACAAACTCGAGCTGAGCTCCATTATTTTTTTTTTTCTTCTTTTCCTTTCTCTTCTTATTTTGGAAAAGAGCCAAATTCCAACTAAGTCACGTTCCGGTAGAAAAAAGAAGCTAGTCTTTTAAGGGAATTATTTTAATCCGTTTATCACACTTGTTGAACACTGAGAAATTTCATTTTCATGCAAGTTATATGATAAGAATATGTATAAATATTATAAGACACATAAAATTTATATAGTAAATAAATAATATTCATTAATTTTATATGCTATATTACAAATTTTGCACTGTAACACTTTGGACTTTAATTTTCTCTTCCCCAATTAAAATAACTTTATTTTTACAGAAAACACATAACAAAATATTAAAAAAAAATAATGCATATAAGTATAGTTTTTATCAAAACCTAAGTAACAAATATTTCTCAACATTTCAAGATTTTTATGAAGTTATCTCAAATAAAAGTTAAATATTTCAATTAAGTCAGTAAACATTAAAAACAAATTCTGCATAGAAGATTCAATTTGCTGAGACCCAACTCGATGCACAGATTTTAAGCCTAGATTACTAAGTGCAAAAATCAAAAATTTCTAAGTTCAGAAACATTATGAAGAAATTTATGTCATTTATTTGGCCCAAATTCCATTATGCGTTAACCCTTAATTGGGGAGGTGAAATTTTAGGACTTTACTGGGGAGATGAGGTTTAAGAGACCGCATTTCATTTACATTCAAATTAAATTTTCTTATAAATGTATTAGTATGAAAAACTCCAATATATTTTAAAGATATTTTTCAAAATATATTATCATTAAAAAAAGTAAATGCGTTGGAACATACATTTTCGCCTCAAATTACATGATACAATAAATAATATTCTTGAAAAAACATATTACTTTTTACCTTTTAAATCATATTTATTTTAACAGTATATGAAGGTATATAGAATACAATATAATGTAAAATTCAACAATTATATGAAAAAAAAGTTACAATGGGAAAAATTGGTCCTTATTTTATCGGCTTGTGTGACTTTCATAGCACGGTTTACTAGTGCATTATAAACATACAGGTTAAGAACTAGTATAAAAGTCAACCTATAAATTCTGTATATATATCTCTTGGTATACTAGTATATTTTATAGATATTTCAAAAAAAACATTATCACTAGAAAAATTAATTATGTTTGAACATACATATCAGAATCAGTTGAGAACTTTCATCGAAAAACTCTTCTATACAATTATTCTTATCACTAAAAACACTTTCTGCTTCATTTAAAAGTCTCTGGATCACTGCTTCATTATTGGATCAGTAAATTGGATGATATTTAGGGGCCGAAGTTTTAGCGCTATCTGCTAAGTCTTGTTTATCACTGGGACACTAACAGGGACGGGCGGTCTTAGAGACCGCGCTCAAAGAAATGACTGAATTATTTTAAAAAGCATCCGATTAAATCGGTTGAAAAAGTCCACGTGTATTGAAGGTCACAAAACAGGAAGATATAGGGTTAATCCACTCAATTGAGTTAAAAATAGAATAGGGGTGACAGGGGAAATCCATCACTAGCGGTCTCACAGACCGCATGTCCCCAGTCAAGGGTTAACAATCATTTTAACGAATGTTCTGATAATTATTGAAATTCGAGAATAATTTTGATAAAAATATGATACTAATTATTAATAAAAAGTTACCATAAGATTGGTGATTTCTGTTTGGCAAAAATTAATTAAATCATTTAATTCAAATTTTGAATGTAAATATAACATCGTTTTTTCCTAATATAACAAATATTTTTAAAAATACTCTTTTATTCCAATAGGAAGGGTTATTTTAATATAAATCCATCTATCAACAAAATGTTTTTAAAGAAACACAGATAATAAGTATGACTAAATGTGTAAAGAACGCTTAAAGACATGCTTTTATAAATTGTATTGTAGCTTCTGTTTGACAAGATGTATGTTCTAGCTTAATAAATTTTAAATTTGTAAGTTTTTAAATCAGCGCTTGAGATAAATTCAATTCAATTAGTGAATTATCTTATCACAGCATACTCTATTTTCTGGATAAGTTTTAGATTTAGTTTAGTTTAGTTATATTAATGTCCCGTTTTAAAACAACATTAGTGCTATTTGGGGACGGCATTTTTAATTTTGAATTACGGTCAGATGACGAGGACGATACCCGTGCTGGCACCCCCCTCTCCACACCACACAAGCGGGAGGACGTTTAGGCCGGTTGGATTTAACGTGCACCAGGCTCGTTTACACGATGGTACTTCTGTGGAATCGGGTAACGAACGCGACAATACTCTGGTTCCGAAGCCGAGACATTATCACCAGGTCACTTCGGCCAGGATATGTTTTAGAAATGATCACACCCGTGAAACTGGTGCGCATTTATTGTAACGTGACGTATTATATGATACTCAGAATGCATTTAAGAACACGGATAATACGGATGAATATTTTGTTCTATTTCAAGGAATGGGAGACGAAAAGTTTTAAAATATGCTATCTAAAATATATACATTTATATTATTTTAAATTGCATTTTAAGATGTGAAGAAATGTTCGAAAAGAAAAATCGTGAATAATTCGAAAGGATTTTATAACAGTTAGTACTTGAGTTGTTGGCTGTGCATGTCACAGTGCAGTAGAAACAAATGAAAAGAAAAATTCTAAATGACTTCCCAATTTCAAAACAAGCTACATTAGGTTGAAATAATAAATCAACCTAAATAAATATGTTGAACCTATGTGCTTCATTCAGTAATCATTTCACGTTCTGCCAAAGTCTTCGCTTGATGAATTTGACGACGCTTTAACTGAAAAGTAATATTTTGACACATAATAATTGGAAATTAATCTTAAAATTAACTCTACCAACAAAAAATTTATAAGAATATTTTTTTATAATTTTTATCAGCCAGACCAACAGAATGCTGTACTTGTATATTAAGCATATGCCAGAGATTAATGGATAAGAAAAAAGAAACTCCAATGGATTATTCAATAAACAATTAATCGCTGAAATAATTACCGAAAATGTTATATTAGTATATTTCATATGTTTTACAAAGACATACAGTTTAGCCAGAAGTTTGGTTAATATACACAAGCGCTCAGAATGCAATGTTCTACACTTCAACTGACGTATTTTAAACCACAACTTCATTTTATATTTAATTTATTTATTCTACACCATTATTTATTAAGTGTACATGCAGTAATGAAGTATTTGAACTTAAAAACCCTCATATCACAACAGAATTATTCTAACTAATTCATTCATAAATAGATTAATAACATTGCCTTAAAATATATTATATTTACTATTTGTTGATCATTGCTATTTTATTTAGGATGAGTAATTATTTTTGAAATATTATACTTTCAACAAAGATGGCAATTCTGAAAGCTTTGTTTGCACGACACACTTTCAAATGTACTACTTTGCGAAATCTCAGAGATGGATTTTGTAAACATTTCAGACTTTTGTTTTAAAGCTTTAAGAAGATTTTACAATGATTTAAATGAATACTTAAATTAAGCAATATTTTTTCACCCAAGATAGTTCTTTGCAATGATAATTTTCTTTCAAAGTAAGATTCAAGTATTAAGAAAAATATTTCTTCACAATATAATTTCATTTAGGTAATTATAACAGCCCGTCTATCAAATTTAAGAAATAATTCCCTTGGTTTGTTGCAAACAATGAAGATGCATACATAAATTAGGAAAATATAAATATTTACATTAACTAAATGTGTAGGAACTAAACAGCAGTATATAAAAGCCCTGAAAAGCTACTATATTTACTGAAGAGGGCTAAATTAGACATTGTATTACTAAAAGAAAATTCTATAACTTCTAAATTTTAAATTTTCTTAACAAATGGTGTTCTCCCTCTTTGAAGTATAATTCATTTATTTTCTTGTGAACAATAATTTAAAGCAGTGAAATCAGTTAGATCTGATTTGTTGAATATTTTTGATATTTGCACTTCCCAAATTTAATCATACATATCATTAGAATATATATATCAATCAAACAGAGTAAACTAATTGAAAGATTATATTTGTGTGAAAATGTTGATGTTAAAAATTGTATCAATAATAAAATAATTATGATATTAATTAGTTTAAAATGAAAACAATACAGGTTTAATATTAAAAATGGGAGCAATTGGTTCTTAAGTTCCGTCAATAAAAACTCCATTGCTTGTAAGAAATGAGGGGTATACATGTATAAGGGATATAAATATTTTCGCTATTGTGTAATAATGTATTGCTATTTTGAATTCTGACAGTAAAGTTCATAAATTCTGCATTAGCATACTTTACTGATCAAGGGCATTCAGGATTTGCTTTATTGAGTTGTGATCTAAATGATGTTATCCATACTGCAAAAAAAAAAACTATTTATCATTATCATCCAAAAACTGATGAATTCAAGGAAAGATTTTATTTTATACTAATAGCACATGCACAGTATCTATTCCATTTAATAGACAAAAATAATTTTCCTCAAACTACTTCGTTCACCTCTGATCATTAACAATACCACTCTTATATTTATTAAGGTTTGCGTGGATATATAACATATATTTTTAAATTGATACTTCCATAATTCTAATGTAGTTCCTTTTATTAATGTTCGTCGAATATGCAATACGCACTTGTTTATCTATTATTCAAGATTGGCCGTTTTATAAACTGAATTTGGACTTGTATCTGAAGTGTTATCGCATTTACCTATGTTCGATTTGACGGTAGTAAATATTTGAAGAAGCATGTAACATTTCCTGGAAAATTAAAAAAATAATAATGAGAGAATAATCTATGTGTAAAACGTTGAATGAAAAACTTTTCTGCTCAAAGGAATTTGACAAAAGCCTCGTCTTCTTAATGGGAGTAATACATAAAGTACTAGATCTTTTCCTTTCCGCATAAGGGGGAGGGTGAGTCTTCAGAATTTTTAAATTTTTTACTTCCAATTCTATAGGCTATTTGTCTTCTTATCACTTTGCACATAATTTGATTCCTCGATCAAACTAAGTGGTGCTGAATGTAATGGTTATTGTGAACTAAAACATGGTTTGATTACAGTATAAATTTAGAGAGGGAAAACCATACGACAAGCACAAATATTTACCTTCAATAAAAATGTACTAGAAAAAATTAACTATTTTTTTTCTAATTCTTTCTATAAAATGCATTTTATCAATCACGTAAAATAGTTCTTCGTTGTTATTTTGACAATTTAGGAGCAAACATAAATATATTGCAGATATATCAGATATTAATATAAAATGAAAACATCAAGTACTGCAGATAATAAAACGTTATAATTTAAACCTTCAATTTATTTTAAGAGTCATGCATATTGTATACGTGGCTTCTGGAGATCAATCCATTGGTTAACCCTATAAACTCCGAGACAGAACTTCTCTTTTCTAAGTATTTAATCAAAAGCTTATGTAGAATATACGTTGATCTACCCATTATATAAAGTTGCATTCTTCGATCGAATGTTCTTATATTTTCTATCAGTGATTACTCAAATTTCTTCTTTCTTGCATAATATAGTTTGAAACTCTAAACGTTTTCTTGTGGTAGTGAATGTGATATTCATTGACTTTCTAGAGGATAGACTTTATTTACTGCAAATTAGCTATTGTAATTAACAAAGGCGTTTGTAGACATTCCTCCCGAATATTTTTTATTCTTTACAGCAAGATACGCTAGTATGTATCTGAAGCAATAAGAAAAGTAATTTAAAATACACATGCCAACCGATGTATCATTAGAAATTGATATTATTTTCATATTAAAATTTTAGGTTGTTTTTTTTTCTCCTTGAATAAGCTCTGCGTTAAATAATTTGACATTAAGTGTATTTATACTTTAAACAGATCTTTCTTTACGCACATCCATTTGAAAACCAACTAGCAAATTCTTTCCTTGATATCTATTAAAAATCATGAAGGAAACTTCCATAGATTATTAGAGGCGCTTAAAGACATTTTTTATATATTTTATAGAAATGACTTTTTTTGATAAAATGTCTCATAATTTTACATTTTTATCAGACAAATTTAGAATAAACAGTCTTGCTTCTGTCATTCTAAATACAAAGCAATGCAAGAGAGAAACACTACTAGAAACCCAAACTTCATTATAAATTTTCTTTCATATCTAGGAAGAATGTTTAAATATTGATAAATTTCTTTTAAGAACGAAAATGATGTATAAAGACAAAAGGTTTCCTTTCCAGAAATTTATTTAAGCATTCTCTAGAGAATGGCACAGATGTAGTACAAAAGAAAACTAAAGTATTTCCAGTTTAATATTAGATTCAATTCAAATTCTATTACACTTCGGAAAAAAATGTAGATTGAATTGATTATTAGAAGAATAAACATTACATTTTATAAAGTAGTTTCAATCATAGAGTCATCAATAATCGAGGAAATTACTGGGGAATTTAATCAGAACA
Source organism: Argiope bruennichi (assembly GCF_947563725.1). NCBI lineage: Eukaryota > Metazoa > Arthropoda > Arachnida > Araneae > Araneidae > Argiope > Argiope bruennichi. The sequence goes on from NC_079152.1 coordinate 79,625,539, forward strand.
GCCTTTCTAACGTTCTTTTTTTTTTTCGTATTTCTGACTAGTTATTCAAATCTAGAATAAATGGAGAAATATATTGAATTTTAGACATTTAATTGACAATTATGTGTTATAACCTTCAATTTCTGTAGTTAGAAAAGTCAGGAAATCGATAATAACATTTATTTTCTGTTTTTCTTAGTTTTTCATGGCGTATTTGAGGAACCTTAAAACCTAGGAATTCGTAATATAAAATCATAAAAATATTCTGATTTAAGTTGTATAAACTTGCGATATTTGTAATTAAATTTTAAATTAATTGATAGTGCACGTGAAAAGAACTGAAATAACATTTTTAGGAAAATGTTGCATATAAATATCAAATGTCGTATAAACTCTGATACTCAATATTAAAACTTTTATAATGGAGACAGCTAAATTTACTGAAAACTATTCAGTTTAATTAACAGCAATCAACCACACTTTTCACAACGAACAATTTATATTATGTGAAAATCATTGCATTCTACTTTGTGCAATGAACAAAAACATTGTTCAACAAGAGTTTTTAAAATTATTTTTCCATCTTTTTAGCATTCGTGTTAAAAAAGAAAAAAAAAACACTTATGTTTAAGTTTATGAGCAACATTTATTTGTGATATACTATTATTTTTGTAACAAAATACATACTTAAATGCTGACTTTATATTCAGTCATTTATCTTTTAAGGCTTTGTATGTTATTTTTAAGAACCCAATATCTTAACATCGCACGCATTCTGTTAAGATCAATTTAGATTATAATAAACACATAAAATGTGAACTTTTTTAATACGAACTTAACTTTTTTTTAATGAATGTGAAGTTTCACATTCAACATCATAGGTAACTTATTAATTTTTTTTAATTTCACAAGATCTCTTTTCAAATTAAAGGAAAGGATTATTTATAGTGCAAAGTGGTTGAGGTTGAGCATTTACCGAGTTTCTAACAAAAAAAAAGAAAAAAAAAAGCAATTCTAAAACGGAACAAAATTAATAATTGGATAAACCATACAAACATCAATTTTGCTAATAAAGTTGTAAATAAATTTTTTAATGTCATTTTATTTGAAATAATTTTCAGTTAAAGTTATGAATCAAGAATTAAGAGATTACAGCTTTCAGTCAATATTTTGCAAAAGGAAAATAAGCATTCATAAAAAATCAAAAATATTAAAAGAATTGAAGAGATAAAGACATTTAGAACATGTTTTGAATAATTCTTTTTAGTTATTTTTCGAGGAAAGATATGACTCAAGAAATTAAGAGTTTAAATATTTAGAGAATATTTTATAAAAAGAAAACGAGCATTTTCTTTGAAAAAAAAAGAAAAAAAAGTTTTTTTTTATTTTATTTCATATACATTAAACAACTTATAATCTTGTCAAAAAACCAAGATATGGCAGTTAATTGATTATTAATAAACTTAAATTAAGATATGGCAGTGATTAAAATTGATAACGGAAAATAATGAAAATATTTAAGAAATTAGAAGACAGGTACATGGCAAGTGAATGTCTTTCTTTGAAAAAATCAAGAGCAATGAAGAATAAAATATTTAATTGCGAAAATATATGGGATGACATTGCAAAATAAAATTGTTATTTTAAGCAAATATTCAATATTGTTTCAATTTTATATTAAAACAAATTTTCAATATTGTTTAAATTTTATATTAAAGCAAATTTTCAATATTATTTCAATTTTATATTAAAGAAAATTTTCAATATTGGTTTTATTTTAGGTTAAAGCAAATATTTAATACTATTTAGTTTTATTTTTTATTATTAAACGAGTTATATTATAAAATTTAAAAAATAATAATAATTATTTTGGTATTCATTAATTTTAACTTTATCAATAATATAATATAAATACATCGTGTATATGTAATGTAATATGTGAGATGAGATAATATAAATTACATTTTTATTTTTATAAATGTTACAGATACCGTATTTCAAATAATAAACCAAAATTATTCTGATCAGAAATAAGATAAAGGCCGATGGGAGTTTTATAGCAGAAAATTTTAAAATAACGAAAATTGAAGAAATGTTTATTAAAAAGGTATGTATTTTTGTTAGGAATAAAAGTTACACCATTCATCAATCTTAGGAAATCCCTTAATGTTGTCTTAGAATATAAATGTTGCATCAAATTGTTTTTGAAACATATATAAATTTAAAAATTCTTATTCGTCGATTATTATACAGCACTAACTAATGTAGACATAATTTAATTATCTGCAGAGGAAACAATTCATAATAATAATTTCTTCAAAAAACATTTAAAAAATAATCCAAGTAAACAGTTAAAGATAATCCAAGTAAACAGTTAAAGATAATTCAAGTAAAAGTTAAAGATATTTTAACGGTGAAATGCAATTGACAAATTAACGAAAAACATGACGATGAGTTTAATGAAAAAAGAGACTTTGGAATTAAGTTTAATGATACTTGGAATATTTTAATTAATATTTGGTGTTTAATTTTAAATGAAAAATTTATTTAATAACTGATCCGTTGAAAAAACATGTATGTATATAAAAATTCTATCCTACTATTTTGTATCTCTGATTTATATTTTGTAAAATTTTGTATAAAATGAGAACTAAATTTTGAACCAGGTACTACTTTATCCCTTTTAATCTGGTAGATAGAAAATATAAATAAGAAAATTTAATAATTTTTAAACAAATTAAAATATATTGAAAAGCTTTAATTTTTTTATCTATTTTAATAAATAGTTTTAAGTAAGAGCGAATAAGTTAATAAGTGAATACTTAATTTATTTTTCTATCTACTCACACATTGCTATACTGAATGTGAAGAGTTTAAAGCAATTAATATTTTACTGAAAAGATGTGAGTATTTTCTTTTCTTTTTTTATTATTATTATAGAGAAAGATCTTTTTTCAAACTAAGAGTTATCGGATGTTTCACTCAAGTTACTGAGATATATTGAGAGTGCTTTCTATTTTAAAAGAATTGCGAAAAATTCGAGCTCAGATGATGAAAGAATTGGCAAACTTAATGAAATTATATTTGCAGTACTGAATGTAGAGGTATGTATTAAATGTATTAAATTACAAAATAAAAAGATAGTTATTACATTGTTAGATATAATTAATGTGAAGAAAATATAATTATATATTAAACATGATACGATATTCAAATTATTAAAAGTTTTGTTTAAAAATAATCCTTGGTAGGTTGTTTTTTTAACATAATTTTATTTATTATATATTATATGTTATTCTAATATACATTTGGAACAAGTTTTTTATTGCAGATATCTTTCAATGAATAATATCATTTATTAAATTGAGCATTAATATAAAACAATTTCTTAAACATATTTTAATTTTGCATTAAATAGTCATACGGTATTAAAACTACTCAAAAAAAACTTTTTTTCTTAGATGAAACTATAGCAAGAATGCAAGATAAATTTTAAATACATGGAATTTTTGGGAAAACTTCGACACCAGTCTTACATAAATTAGTAATATGTGCTTGTAGGCGCATAGAACACTCAATTAAATATTCTGTTTTGAAATATCATATGTGGAAATAAAAGAGTCTTGTGCCCAGAAATCTGGAAAAATTTAGGTATCGAAAACCTCATGCTAATTTTGGTACTTCATAAACCGGCTAAAGAAAATAAACTGGCTGTCCGTTCAGCTATGAGAACTAAATTCAACAAGTAGATGAATCTTATTATTTGTTTTTTGATTTTTTTTTATATTATTTACTTGTATTTATATATTTACTTGTTTTTATTCATTTTTAACTTTTTATCTAAATTTATTTTGTTATTTAATTTAAATTTTTTAAATCATATTTAATATTTTTCAAAACTGTATTCTGCTGCATTTGCATTGTTATTTCTTGTTTCGTTTACGCATTTACATTATTTTTTTGTATTTTCCTTTTTGGCTTAGTTACCTCTTACTTTTGTTATTTATTGTTACATATTTTCATTTATATGTTGATATTTATATTTGTTTGTTTCTTATTTAACTTATTTTCAGAATACTACATAATTTTTCCATTTATGTGCTATCTTTATGCAGAGGAATGTATATATGAACTTCCATATATTTTCCGTTAGACTGAAGGAACGTTATACCCATTGAATTCCTCTGATGAGTTAAATATTATTTTAATTATAAGTGCGGAATACAATAATTTTTCACAATTATTTCCGAAATATTTAAAAAATAAGAGAAGGTTTTCAGAAAAATCATCATTAGTATTTAAATTTAAATCAGTATTCTGGTTGCAAAGGATACATGCTTTCATGTTTCATACATTTTCTATATAATAATTACTCAAACCGCATACCACGAAAGTTTAGTATGAATTTTCATGCCAATATATTAACACCTATTTCTATATTTTTGGTGTTTTATTTTCCTTTGAATTTTATCAATTAATGGGTATAACTATGCTAATTTTCCTGTTGGGACAAATTTAGTATCAAAGTTTGATTGGTTGGAAATGTATTTTAATGCAACAAAATTGGGATATCCAGCGTTAATTTAGATAACCATAAAATATATTTTAGAACATAAACCTTTTAAGTTTAAAAACTTATATATTAACAATCTTCTGCAACTCAAACTTAATTCCTAGTAAGAGTCCATCTATAGATGATCATAATATTAGGAAAACGTGTGTGTAAAATATGACATTTACTTGAATCTCATGAAGAAACCTCAAGAATTAAGATATCAAATAGCAAAGCTGCTTCTTTCCTTGATGAAACCATTCGCGCTTTTAAAATGAAATGCTTTCTACTGGATAAATGGAAAGAATATAATATCTTCCACAGATTAATTTCCAGTCTCATAAGCAACATTTTATTTTCATTAATTATTTAGGAGATTATGCTCATTAAAAGCTAAGACGAAACTAATATTCTGGACTTGATTCGAATTAGATCCAAATAAAAACACAATATTTGATCCCTGTATTATCACATATGCATTGCAACTATTGCCTTCCTTTGAATACTTGTTAAATAGTGGAGGAAAGCTCAGATTAATTTGATTCCTAAAAGTATTAAATCCAAAGCAATTATTCTTAACAATATAAGACACTTTATTTTGTTTATAATTCAAGAAAAACATTTTGAAGCACTTAGTATTAAATCCAAAGCAATTATTCTTAACAATATAAGACACTTTATTTTGCTTATAATTCTAGAAAAACATTTTGGAGGAATATTCATGGATATAACAAAATTGTATTTGAGCAACTGATAAATGATATATTGAGGTATTTTATAGTAACAATAAATATTTATTCAGTTCAAAATATTTACTATAAGCTGCCAAAAATAGTTCTTGTATTTGGAATAATTACGATTATCAGATGATGAAAAAATTCTAATGTAATGGTCATGCACAAGTCATTTAAACAATGTTGTTTCTCCCGATTATCTCTTATATTCGAACAAAAAGTAAGGTGAGGCAGAGAGCTAAGAGTTTAGATCTGACAGAATTTCATCTTTAACACTCTAGAAATCATTTGATTTTACAATTAAATTTAAATACATTCGATTAATCATAGAACGAAATCTTTATTGGAAAGATCGGAAAATATTTATTGGAAAGATTTTTCTTTATTTAAAGAAAAATCTTTTCAAAATTATAATAAGATTATCTATAATAGTTAACTAGTCCCTGCTCTATTGCCAACATATTTTAGAATTAGCTGTAGGTCCTTGAAATAATTTAACAATAAAGCCATTGGTAAATTATTGTCATTTATTATTTGTGTTTTCTATGATTTAAGTTCAAAGATTAGCAAAATCTGCTCACGATATTTCAAGAAATTGTGGATGAGATTCCTTATATACATAGTTGGAGGCCATATGACATTAAACAATAAAAGAGCATTTATTTTAATAAGTCTTCAATGCATTGATTTTAAAATTCTGCCTTTTTTTATGGACTTTTTGTTTGGGTGCTCTTTACTCTTTAAGCTAATGAAAATCGTGTATATACAGTAAGGTTATAATTAAAGTGATCCTATTAAGAATTATGTAGAGTAAATTGTGTCTGACATACTTCATTGAAACTTTATTTATGTATTATATGGAGCACATGGAAACGAAAACTATAAAAAATAATTAATTAATTTAATTTAAATTATAATCACTAGATGGAGTTCCTCATACAATGGAGAAAGGTTATTATTCAAATTAGGAAAAACAATGCAAATTTAAAAATGTTAAAATCGTAAAATGATTCTTTGCCATGCATTAAGAGAAGAAACACTGATCATTACTGTTGAAATTGTTTTGTTAGAATTTAATTAATGGTTTAGCTGCTCTGAGAGAACAATTAAGCTTGCGAAAATGGCTTATATGTCGAAGAATGGATTTTTGAAAAGTATCACACTAAATTTGAAGAAATTATAAATTTGGTTGTGCTGTTAGGAAGATGATGGAAACGGATTTCAAAAAAAAATGAAAGAAGACGACATTTCTGCTGTTGAAAGAGCATTAAGTTACCGATATTCTTCGACAAGAGCTCGAGCGATGTCAAGTGATTTGGTGTACATAGCGAAAAGCCCTAAAATCCGTTTTAAAGTGGTACATGTGGTCCAAATGCACTCGTTTGATTCAGAGCAATTGATTTTATTTATCGGTTTTAAGGTCAGGACCAGCCTTGATAACCTCGGAACATTTCGTGGTCAGATGAAATGCGTTGTACACTAGATGAAGTGTTTATATCTATCGCACACTACATACTGCACGTCTTGACACTCTACATAAACTGCGCCTGCATTCTGGGTATATTGTTGCATTGTGTGGCTTTAACGCCCATTTCACTTTTGGTCCCTTTTCTTTGAGGAGAAAATTTCCCAAAAATATAAAAATGTGTTCCGTTATGGTAACTTTAACAAGCCATTTCTACCTTATAAGAATGCTTTAAGTTTTAAGTTTAGAGACTATTGTCTTCATACAAGACAGTGCAGCATCCCATATAAGGGAAAAATGTATGCCCCTTTCTTGCTCACTTTAGCGATGATCATTAGAAACGAAACATTTTCTGACTGACAGGCTTCTTCGTTTATTGCACCAGAATTCTTGTGATTTCTAGTTGTGGGGTTTACTGGAATGACCGCGACTATATACAGTTTGTTGAAGGCATGAATAGCATGCTATGTAGTTAAAATTCCTAAAGAAGCACTTTGTGCGGCCATTAAATACCCTATAACACGCATTGAAATTATGATTATTGATAATGGAATGCACATTAAGGAATGATAAGATTTAATAAAGTTTTGAATTTCAGATTTTTGTTCATTAATTGCGACGTTGATGCATAGTGATATAAATTTTAATTATTAATTTTACTACAGATGTTTTTTTTTGATGTGGTCCAAACAAAATATACACCATGTTTCGACAAAATGCATTACGCAGAACGGTTTTTACGTTCGTCTGAGTAGGATCACTTTAATACAATGACCTTGTACGATATTCTCTATCCTGCTTCGCTGCATTTATTACAAGCCTCTTGTATGATTCAGAAGAAGAACCAATTTGATATCAATCATTCGGCATTTTGTCTGGCGAGTCTGTAATTTTTTTAAACATAATATCGAGCAAACGCAATTATTACTTTTCTTCAAATTTCAAATGCTTTGCTTTTGAAATCTTGAAAACATAAATATTTGAAATTATTTCTATCTTTTCTTTTATTCCATTTCAAGATAATGGCTCTTTTAATGGCTCAAATGTTTGGCGAGTTAACTGCAAGTCTGACATCATTAGAACTATTTAATCATTTTGATAACGACAAAACATTTAATGATGATTTCGTTTAAGCTGATAAAGTAAAGATTTTGCAAAAAATTATAATTTAAAAAATATATACGTATTATAGACAGGAATGTGCGTATATTGATCTTTACAGGTTAGTCGAATACACCGAGAATTGACAAATAAATAATTTGGAAGATAAAAATGTTCATCTTAGAAAACTTAAATAATTAATGAGAGTTTTAACTGATTAAAAATATGTGACATTTTGGCAATTTCCCTTGTTTATAGCCGAAAATAATACATGACAAAAACGTTTTAAATCATATTATAATTAAAAGAATGTCTTTATAATTATATATTTTATTTTGCCACATATCCATATATATATTTTTTTTAATTAGTTTTTAGGAAATATTTTCAGCATATTTTGTTACAAATTATTTCATTGTGAAATGAAACCCAAATCGTTTTCATTGTTGCTAATATTATATCATCTTGGCACTTTTTTTCATTTCTGATAATCAAATATGAAGATTTGAGCTAATTTTCATCACCAAGTAGATTCTCGTATGAAGTTCATGTTTAATAATTATTAAATAAGCATTTAATATGCCAAACAAACTAAATGAGTAAACAATTCTTATGAAAAAAAAACAGTATTGTAACAAAATTCTTTGATTTAATTGTCATTAATTCCTGAGAAATAAAAATTATCAGATACAAAAATATAATTATTTCTATTAGTTATCGAATGCAATAAATCGGTTTTTTTTAATGACATGAAAATGCATCAACAGTTTTTGTTGTTGTTGTTAGGTCCAGTCGTCATTATCAAGTTTATGTGATTAAAGTTTTGCAGAAAAATAATTATCTACAAATTAAAGCCTAGAGGAATAGCACCTGTAGCAAGACTAGGAAACCGAATTTATATCTGAATTCACTTATCTGAGTGTAAATGCATAAAGCGCTCATTAGAGCTAATCCGTGACAGCCCAATCTTGATTGCTTGGGATAAGTAGTTTCAGAAAGGACTCGCGCGTCGATATCCAGTTATTGTAACCATTGTGACAGAATTTAATCTCATTTCAACGTACAATATTCTGGAGAACAATGGCGTTATTGCAATCAATCATTTAAAGATTTTTGTTCTTTATATTTCTGAAAATTATGCCAGATGGAATTGCTAAAGGTAAAATTTCAATAAACACTCCATGCGCATTTTTATTGCAATATTAATCTTAATCTTTTTAATAATTATGTATAAAAAAGGAGAAAATATATATATGCTTTTTAATTAAAAAAAGAGAAATGAATGTCCTTTGGTAAAAAAGGAATAAATTTGATGTATTAATTTTCGAAAAGAATATTTTTCTCTGAAAAGTTGTATTTCCTATAACCGGCTACTCTGACCCGCCCGAAGGCAAACTGAAAAATCTGAATGACCGGATCGCTGCAGCAGTAATACTGGCGGGAACTATGGTTTGAGTCCTACAGGCTTCACCGGCCGCGGTACAGCCCTTCCCTTAGTAAGTACGTCCAATCATTGATGGAAGGGGTGGCGAGAACCAACCACCATACCGAAAGATTTTCATCCTCAATAACGAGGTGTCTCCCAGTGGATAAAAGTTGTATGTTTATAATGCTGAAAATATATCTTTTGCTTGAAATTCATGATATTTTTTAAAGGATCTCAAAATGAATATCAAGCAGAATTTGCAAATTCTATGGATATATCCCTGCAGCTATACAGTATTTAAACCTTCATTAGACGCTGGCGATCTTTCAAGTCACTCGGGCACATTTTAAATTCGTTTTTGAAATCGTTTACTGACTGTTTTTATCATTTATTTAGTAATCTGATCTTCTGAGACCGTTAATTTGTAAAGTGAGAATTCTGGAAATTTCTAGAACCCTTTATGACTTATCATTGCCTAAAAATTATTTAGGAAATGCCGTGCTCAAATTCACAATACTGTCATAGCATGTTTAGAAGCATAGCTTTTAAAGAAATATGAAATCTAAATCCGAATATGTAATTTAAATATCAACGCAGTACTAGCTACTGATATTAGTACAACATAGTACAAACAAAAATCAGAAATACCATTTTTTATGATATGGCCAGAAAAAGACCTTATTATGTTGATAAAATATCTGCATCTTACAATCTTACTTTTGTAACCAAAAAATTCGTCAAAAGTAAATTTTTACGTTATATTGAGCACCGTCGGAATAAATGAGTAAATTTATTTATTGGCGAGAAACTCAGAGAAACAGTCTTCAGACCTTCCCTTCATAAATTCACTATTTATTACTAATAAAGCATTGGTCAAGATGCCAACCAGAATACTAGCATGGCATTTTTCATCGCTTCGAGCTTGAACATGTCATTATCTGAGAGGCACCTCTTTATTCTCATGAGAATGCATTGAACGAAAAGTATGCCAGCCTTGTCAAAGCTCCAAAAAATAATGCTGATAAAATTTATTTTTGTCTGTGGTGTTTATTAGTATTCTGAGGATAGTAATATTAAATGTAAAATCGTTCAAAAAATATTTGTGAAACGGTAAATCTGAAAAAACATTTTTATTCACAATAGTATTTTTTATTTTTATAATTTTAATCTAAAGCTATAGTTTAAATAATATTATAATTGATGTTGTCTTATTCCCCTTATTATTTTAAAAACTAAGAGTTTTTGCAAGATTGCTACCTTATAAGTTATATGCTCAGAAATAAAAAAAAAATATATTATGTATTTTTGACTATAAAAATTAAAGATGTAAAACTGTTGTAGAGCAGCGAAGCGAACATGAGATCTGAGAAATGTCATCTGCCTAATAAGAAGTAAAAACAACAGCACCAAATGAAAGCTTAACATATAAATGTTAATATTTCGTTTAAATCGAATTTCCTTATGGAAATTCGATTTATATCTAGACAAAAATGTCCTTAAATTGGAGAAAATGTTAGCATTCGTTGAAAATATGCATGGAAAATTTCACTTTTAATATATTTAAAGGAACACTAGCATGACATTTTTTAAGGAAAGAAATATTCAAGAATTACTTAATTAAGTACACATAAAATCAATATTCATAAAATTACATATATTAAAATATTATAATCATATGGAACGTCTTCTTCAGATGACAGATCAATAGCTCAAAATATTACATGAAAAGTAGGAACTATTAAAAAAATAATTAAATTTGTAGAAGTTCTAAAAAGATTTAATCTTCTAAATTAATTCCTAAAAATGTACCATTAATTTGAAGGATGGTAATAACCGTTTATATACATTTAATAATTCATTAAACCAGAATCCCCTAAGACAGTGATTGGAAACTGTTGAGTTTCATCATGATAATTTTTGATTAAATAAATGTTTAAAAATAGTCAGAAAATCCTAAATAGCGTGTTTAATGTGCTACCACTCCTTCGATAATTAATAACCTTCTACATTTCTCCGAATCCTGTTTATTTTGTTCATCGCGAAATTTCACTGTTGATAATATCTTCATTATTTATATGTAATATTTATCAATAAAAAATAATTGTTATGATTTAGAAATAAGAAAGCTATATCAAATGAAAAGTAGTGAAACCAAGTAATTCTTAATATCTTATTAAAAATATAATAGAAAATATTTATAAAGATTTTCCAGGAATGAAAAATGAATTTCCCATTGATTAGAAATAAACAAATCTAATGTAATATTATTAACAATATATCTCACAAATTTGCAATCGAGTGCTTTAGATTTTTTTAACCGACAATTTTTAAGAAGGCTTCGTAATGTAATAATTATTATTACATATTTTTTGAAAATTTCCATATTTCGAACAAAATTATTCTGTTTAAAGTAAATTTCTCCTTAAAGCAAAATTTCAGTAAAATTCCGATATAATATTTAATATCAATTTTGCTGTACGTTTTACCTGACATTTCACATTACAGCATTTGATTTAAATTGCATACTATTCCCTAATGCAAATAAATGTAATAATAATTAATGCAAATTAATTGAAGGTACATATTTATTATTGTTTAAAAATCTGATATGTTTAATTTGTATTAATCATTTCCAATTTTTAATTTTTAATTTTATTATATATATATATATATATATATATATATATATATATATATATATATATATATATATATATATATATATATATATATATATATATATATATATATATATATATATATATATATATATATATATATATATATATATATATATATATATATATATATATATATATATATATATATATATATATATATATATATATATATATATATATATATATATCATATATTTAATTTAATCAAAAAATTCCAGTGAATCCAGTTATTCTTTTCTATAAAACTTAAAATAATGTATAGTCATCGAGGTAACAAAAATGCGAAATTATATTTCGAAATAAATCAGATTTTGCTAAGAATTTCCCATCTTTAGAAACATAAAACAATCCACGTTAAAAGAGAGCAAGAAAAAATATAATTTAAATATTTCTTGACATGCCATACATGAAACGCTAAATGTAATTTAAATAATTAATATTCATATTTATATATTTACTTACATTTGACATTCATAAATTACTGCTTTGAAACATGTAGGATAATATATTATACTTAATTATTACATATAGTGATATTTGTGACAAAAAAAGATATAAAATAATTTCAATGATTTTCTTTCAGTTTCATGTGGAATCAATTAATAATAGTCACTCGCGAAGGATGTGTTTAATAAAGCATGTTTTATGTATTAGAAATTATAAACATTTCGAAAATCCAATCAAAATATTATGTAATTAGAAGCATAAATAATAAGAAATATCCTAATATTTCTTAAGATACTTCTAAGTAAATTTCGAAATAAAAAAAAGTCTTTGTAGAAATAACATCAAAGATGAAATATAATTTTTTTCTCTCTAAATAACATCGAAATAAATGTTTGATCTTATTCCGTAATAACATAGAATTACAAATATATTTGAAAATTGTCTAAATACTTCAAATATCCTCGGTTTATAATAAAGTAGATAAATATCAGTGTTTTTCAGCTATACTTACATCAGTAATACGATTTATCAAGCATACTTTATCGAAATTTTATGTACCTCCTTCAAAATAAATATTCAATAATCCCTTTGTAAAGATAATAATTGAAATTTTTGCCACAGAAGGTTAAATATTATCTGATTTATAATTAAGGAGCATTAAAGATATTCAAGGTTAAAATGTACATAATTACATCGTCTAAATACTGTAATGGATTGAATAATTAATTACAAATTCAAATTTAAATTAACAGTTCAATAGAAGAATTAAGTGAGGCAAATAAAATTAAAACACTGATAATATTTTAATTGTGAATAATCGGACTACTTATTTTCAAATTAAACTCCGTCATATATTTTAATTCCCGATTATGTTTTACATTTTAATTTTCTAATAAATACCCAATTTTGATTTTTATATTTATTTTGATTGTATTGTAGTAATATATTTCTAAATAAATATATATGTATATAAATAAATTTTGTTTCGTTTTAATTTGTTTCTATTTTCTTATACATTTATAAAATGTAAGGATAAAAAAAATCATACATTACTTCGAAAAAAATCACTATACTCCAATTACAAAAATAAGTCAAAAGTTTCCATTTTGTAAAAGAAAATTAATAGCATTTTATATCAAGAATTTTAAAATTCCTTCAATAAAATTAATAACAATCAAAATAAAATTACCAAAACTGGATTTATAGAACTACTTAACTATAATATTTAGAATTTAATGATAAGAAAATATTGAAAAAAATAATTATAATCTGTGTATAAGAATAAATAATTTGAAAAATAAATAATCGTACATTGCTTTTAACAAAGCTTCCTTTTTTAATGAATTTTTCCAAGTGATTAGCTGTTTAAACTGATTCAGGAAAACATTTTTTTTTCTGGTTTATTATAGAAATATTTTCAAACTTATTATTTCAATCCATTAAGTTCTTCCTATATCTTTTATATACTTTATGCTATACTTTAATTTCTTTCTTATTTTCATCAAAGAAAGTTAAACTTATTCACTTGGAATTAATATCTTTCTTTTTCAAAATAACTAAGCATATTCAAAGGGATTTCTCATTTTCTAAATTCACAAAATAATAAAAAGTACTTTTAATTCTTTTATATTTCAGTAGAAATGACGAATCCTTTTTCTGAAAAAGTCAAAAATGATTCTGTGTTGAAATGACGGATGTGGAGAACTTCTTTTGGTGTTTTTCCGAATTTTCTTTCTAACATTTTATTTATTATTTTTCTTTTGCCGGTTGAATCGTTCAAGAATCTCATCACTATCCCGTGCGTATTTTTCTAGCCAGTGGCGTTTTGAGGATTTTTTTTAGATATTTTCTACTATCTTTTTTTTAAATCTCCGAGAATACTTCTTTTTACCATGCATTTTTCCTGTTTGGTATTTATAAGCATCCTTTAAAATTCGTGATCCTCATATTAAACACAAAGAATCCTTGAGGCGAACACTTCGGGAAATAGTATTATTGTAGAAACGTTTATATTTTTATGGAAATTTTTTTATGCAGATAGATTTTGAATTTAAACCTATTTTTCAAACTTGAATGCTGAAAAGTTAGCATTCGAAATGCAGTGAGTGTAATGAGCTCTTTTCTTAAGACATTTTTAAATAATTCAAGTCAATAGGATTTTTTGTTAAAACGCTATTTAAAATCTTGCTCTTAAAAATAATACACATATTATGCTAAAGTAAAGCAGAAGAAAGAGATGCATGGGATGTATTGGAAAACATGATAGTAAATGGTAATACTGTTAATGGAAAAATTGTTATTCCTTCCTAAATTTAAAATGGATTTTGTTTATATATTCGACCAACTAAGGTTCAAAAGTTATAGAAGTATATAGAATTCCTTTTAGATTGTTATTCATTTTTTAACAAACTTAAAAATATCACACATCGATATACATAAGTATATAATACCAAACTTTTCTTCATAAATTTTAAATTTTATATTTTTGTCTTTGCAATGATATGTCTTTTCTAGTCCTTAAAGACCATGCAATGAAATAAATAAATGTCTGTACAACTGACTAATCATATTATATCTTTCACTTACTATCGCATTCATTATTATTATATATTATGAAGATAAATTTTAATCTAGAATAAGTCCTTTGTTTTGTGGCTATAGCTTGGATGTTCCTCATTTAACCCGTAACTGTAGACATGAATTTTCTTACGTGGTCAGAGACATGAAGTCAAAAAAGACTAATTATTATTTTTCGTTTTTATCTTTTTTAAACAGCATTGTAATTCATTTTGGAGACGCAATACATTCTGAAATTCATATAATTACCAAAATTATTAAGAATATTAATATTAAAAATGTTAATTTTATAATATTAAATATTAAAAAGATATTACAAGAAAACTCTAAACAACATTTTAATGAACACTTACTTAGTTTAGATATTATGGGATGATATTGATATGATGATAGTTTGCTAGAATTTAACAAAAAAAATATGAAAAGTACAATATTTTATACACATATTTTATATATTATCACCTTTACCAAATATTTTCATAATTGAAAATCGCACTTCCTGTCGAAGACGGGTATTTGTAGCTCATAACAACAGTTGACCCATACAGCTGCATAATTTCACTATATCAAAATCACGCAATTCTTTCAGCAAATTTAAGATTTGCATATTTTGCAATTATAAGCAACAAGTTGGTCGAGAAAATATAGGTCAGGGCTGCATTTTCAGTCAAAGATAGCCATTGAAAATTTGGACGAATTACCAGCAATTTCAAAACAATATTGTGCTGAGGTGTCCGGGAATGTGAACTCACTAACGGTTTCTTGGTCTACTTGAACTTATTTCTTCCTTTCCCATAGAAATAATTTTCCACTTCAACCATGTCGTCTTCTTCCTCTGAATCTAAGTCCAAATTTTCTTCACTTTCTTTTTAACTTTCTTCTTCATGATCGCTTATAATTGTTTCTGCGTCGCTAATTTCCGAATCAAGTGCCGAACTTCTGTTTCTTCAAACGATTGCATTACGCTTTTATCAAAATCTGGATAACATGACCGAATTTTTTTCCTGAAAGGTCCTGGTGAATCAGTATTATTATTTCTTTTTTAATAACAATATGTTATTCTAGACTAAGGAAGAGAACTACTTGAAAGTACTAAGGGGGTGACTGTATTCAAGGACAAAAATTCGCGTGATACTCAGAGCCAATGAACAATGCGGAGTCATTTTGACTTCCATCACCAGTTATGGGTTAAACCAACCAAGGAAAGCTTCAAGCAAGCATATCCATTAATTGGCAAATTATAGTATAGAAATGTATAAATTATAGAAATTAAGTATAGAAATGTAATAACAATATGTTATTCTAGACTAAGGAAGAGAACTACTTGAAAGTACTAAGGGGGTGACTGTATTCAAGGACAAAAATTCGCGTGATACTCAGAGCCAATGAACAATGCGGAGTCATTTTGACTTCCATTACCAGTTATGGGTTAAACCAACCAAGGAAAGCTTCAAGCAAGCATATCCATTAATTGGCAAATTATAGTATAGAAAAGTATAAATTATAGAAATTAAGTATAGAAATGTATTAAGTATAGAAATGCTCATTAATCGTAAAAAATAGTCATGTTCAAAGCCTTACAACTCAAATAAATTGTTCGCAGAAGTGTGTAACTTAGTTTGCTTAAAATATTTGTTTTAATAATATTTTAATATATTGGATTATTTACTATATAAAAATGTCGACTTAACAGCCATTTTACCTGTACATGTCTTTTTTCTAAAGCATTAGATGTCAATAATTATATTTTTAAAATGTTCTTGTTATTAATTTTATTTCTGGCATTAAATTCCTCTTATTTTGGCATTAAATTTATATCATTTAATTTTAAATGTATAAATTTGATAGATTATTAATCTAAAGTTTTAAGTTAAATCGCTATAAACTGACAGAATCTACACATCTAACAAATAATTGTCATATATTTTACTTCCAATTGTAATTGGAAATAAATTTAATGGATTTTTTTTTGTAAGAATGTAATTGAAACGAAATAATTCCTTCATTCAGAAACCAAGCAATCTCCTCTCTTCTGCGACTTCTACAAAAACCAACTACTTTCAATGATCGGATAAAATGCATTATATTTCTAAAATTACATAATTGGACCAATTTTTTCAGTACGAAGTGCTCAATCTGTGACACTAAAGGCAGAGATATTATGAGACTATTACAGAGAAAAAATAATATGTATTTATAGATATAATTTGCTAATATTAAATATACAACAGCCTATTTTCCTATTACCATTTTAATTTTTATCCAATAATACACTGAACTAGGTACTGCAAAGTTTCATATTTTCAAAAAAAAAAAAAAAAATCTGGTATATTTAAAAGAAAGTTTCTTGTGTCCTGAAAAAGAAACCTTGACAAAGAGTAAGGAATTAAATTATTTTATTATTATTAGAATTAAATTATTTCATTTTAAACTTAATATCATAATAATTAATATTAAGCATATAAATATGCTGAACTCGATGCATATATTTTTAACACATATTTCATCAAAAAAGAATAATTTTTTTAGGTTTGCCTTCAGAATTTATGGCACTTAATATCGGTTTCAAATACATGATAATGCATTTTCTTTTATGTTAGTATTGGAACGATAAGAAAAAAAGCATTCCAATATATTCTATTACTAAATAATGAATGAATGTATATTCATTTATGCATAGCAATGAATGAATATAAAAATACCCTCTCTGGAATTTTATTATGAAGGAAATATACAAATTTAAAAGTAATATATAGATATTTAAATACTCATAAAATTATATGCAATCCTTTATATTGGAAAAAGTAAATATTTATTTATTTTATTTTACGTCAAAAGAAGAATTAGAAAAATTCATTATTCAAAATTAAATTCCCAAATGAAATTACCCTGACTATATTTTAAAAGTATTTACAGCAAGCACTTCTAAGATCAAAGAATTCAATCATAATTCATAATACACTTTACATGAATTCATATAGCAATATGTTTATAGTTATACATTTTTACTACTGTAATATATATTATAATGAATATAATGAATTCGTAATATATTATACACTGATATATTATAATGAATTCATAATATATTATACATTAATTTCGAACATGTAACTTTTCTTCCATTAAATATACAGCGTGAAAATGTAGCATTCTTCTAGCTTTTTAGAATATTGTATCATGTTCAACTATTAAGGAATCTGGGAACATTTCTGCCTTCAAAACATAAATGTTTCAATTTTAGTCTAATAAAAAGTATAATGTAAAAATGATCTCAAACTTCATTCTCAGATTTTCTGCTCAAAATGAAGCATTTTTTTAAAAAATTACATAGTATATAATCAAAAACTTTAAATACTATCGGGTTGACGCATTTTTTTTTTTTTAGTATTTTTCCAAGGAATAATGGGTGAGAGTTTCTTCAACTTCATCCGTATACAGAATTTTGCTTCAAGTCGCCTTTATTGCGAAAATACGGTCATTAGGCAGCTTTGAGATCTAATTGAAATTAATGAAGAAAATGGTTTTGGTTCATCCCTTTTTACAGAAAGCTAATTATGTTTTATAATAGTCATGAAGGTTTTTGCATGTTATGTGAAATTCTTACAAGAATAGAACATATATTCGGAAAATACAAAGTTTTATTTCATATAAAATTCCAAGTTTCCACTAGATTTTTCGCATATGCCAAAAATTTGTAAGTCACATACAAAATGTTCGTTTGCCGCATACAATATTTGTTTCATAATTTTAACGATAAATCTAAAGAAAAGTTTTCATAAAACTGTCAGATATGTGTCGCAACGATTCAGAAAAATATTCGTGTAATGTCAAGCTGAATTTCATCTGTTTTTTATGAGACCTAACCGACAAGTGATTTTCCACATATTGAAAATTTGAACTATATTTACATAAAGAAAAAAATTAACAGTTTCTCTAAAAAGAAACTTTATTTTTTTTGAGATAATAAAGCAAGGAAAATGAGAAACTCAAAAAAAATCTCACAAAAACTATATTGGTTTTCTTTTTACCAGCTATCTATCTACAAGCTGCATTTTTATTCAAGCGAACTGTTGCAATTTCATTTTTTGAATCAAATTTTCTAAAGGATCTTCCACAATCCATTTTTTTCCAATATTTTGGAGGATTTTAAAGAATATTTTCCCATATTATTTTCTTTATCTGTACACCTACAGAGAAATTCTACAATCTGATGCAAACAAAACGTCTATATGATATGAACAAATTATACAAATAAATTTTGTGCTGTGCTTAACTATAAACAAATGTCACCAAATTTCAGCAACCCTTAGGATAATATATGGATATATTCTTTCTTTATTTTCATAGTCTTGTCATGATTGTCAGATACAGCCTTCTTCTCAATTCTTTGATATGGCGTAAGATAAAAAAAGATATTACCGAAAGCTGAAAGTAATCAAATCTGTTTCGAATGTTTACGGTTTCTTTTTCATATACAATTTACAAATATGTTTCTCAAAATTGTGTAGCATTTATTCACCAATATTTAAAAGTTAGGAAGAACTGTTGTAAAGCTTCTTTTAGCAGTGTCTCAATTGCAACAACTTTGCAATATCTACTAGGTACATCAGTAATAATATTGTCTTTGATGTGCAATTTTTTCTTCAAATCAAAGAATGCTCTAGGCATTGCCTGACTTACCAATATTTTTCTTATATCAAGAGCAATTTCCCAATCTATTTCTTTGAGTAAAATGTGATAGATATTATTGAATGGTATTTCTAAAAATTTCTACAACTCATTAGATTTGAGCAATATCTAGCATATATTTACTTTCCTGCCTAATTTTAGAAATTACATTGTCATCATTTTGAAAATTTTTGCAGGTAATTTTCCGAATGTCATATTCACTATTTTCAAATAAAATTCATTTCAAAATAATTCATGAGTTAATGAAAATAAAATTCAGGTTTAAGAGTTCGGTGCACAATTCATCCATTTTGTTGTGAAAATATTTATTTTAACATTTTTACCAGGTATGAATACAAGTTGAAATCAATTTCCACCTTGAACTGCAAGTACATTTTTTCCCTTCAAACGAAAAAAATCACGATCAATGAAACGGAGAGAACAAAACTATTCCTCGAGTGCCAATTTCATCACTTTTTCTGTGAAAACTGGATGTTATTGAGATTTCCAAGAAGCAAAATATCAATGCTTTAAATATTTCGGGGAAACCTCCAACACTTTCGAATGAATACGTGTGGTAAGAAATACCAGAGAGTTTTACTGTCTTCTTATATATAAGATAGTTTCAAAACTTTTTAGAAAATTCTGTTTGATTCGAGATTTTTCCCAGAAATTTGGTATCATTATTATATAAACATGTCACTGATAAATTTACAAAGGAAATTTAAAATTTTGTTCGCATCCTTAATTTTACCTAAAATGCAATTAATATCAAATTAAAAAAATAAAAAATTATCATTTTCAAAAAACCTCAAGAAATGAAAAGGACTAAAAGTAACTTCAAATTATATGTAGTCTGAGTCAACCTTGAAATATAATTTATAATTTTTAAAAAAAATGTAAACCGATTCAATCTTGAAATAGAATTTAAAAGCTGGAAATAAATGTAAACTCAATCAACCTAAAAATATAATTGAAAAGCTGGAAATAAATGTAACCTCTGTTAACTTTGAAATCAAATTTAAAAGATGTAAATAAATAAAAAAAGAATATATTGATTTATTTCCATAATAAATGAAAAAAGAAAAAAAAAATGTCTTAAAGAAACAAAACTACATAAGACAATGATAAAATTTTGATTTTTTTTCAAGAGAATTGCTTATTTTTTTAAACATACCAATAATAATGCAAGTACATTTGTTAATTTTAAATAAACATTTCTGAGCAAAAGCAATATGGGGATGCCACATATTGTTTGAATTTGGCACCCAGGTTCCTGTGATGGAGACCTCGTGATTGTAACTTATGACTTGAATAAATTCATGCTGCCTACATCATGGGGATAATTTAGAAGGCCTACTATTTTTTTTTTTCTCTTTGAGCTTACTCCTATCCACAAATCGCGGATTGTTTAGAGATGATTTGCTCACATGCGCTTGAAAGAATTAGGAATTTCTAAAAGTCTAGATAGCAATTAGATATAAATCACGACATGAACTGGAAATAGAATTCTAATTAGACCGAAGTATAGCTTTTTTCACTGAGGGGAAGAAATTTCAACCACATTCAGCATTTAACAAAAATATGAATGGAGAAGTTAACCAATAGGGTATCTGGATACTTTTAATTATATAGTGTAAGCTTGGTGATTGGCTGATTTTCTAGAAATATCAATTATAAATAATTTCAATTAAATCGTTTAGATATAATTTTACGTATATTATTCTGTTAAGTTATCAGACATCAAAGTCGTGTTATTTTAATTGTCTTATATACTTTCATTTCATTGTATACATGAACCTTTCTAACAGAGCCAATTTTTTTGACATCATAGCGCATTAAAAGCGTAAATGTATGGTTCTTTCTATATTTCACGATATTGTAAATTCACTTTTATTATTGGTCTTGTAAACTATGCATGTATTAAATGGATTATTCCTTATTTAATTTCCAACAATAAAATAAAATCATGCAATAAAATATATTTTGAAATAATGAAAATTTCTAGGATCTCAGGACGACGATGTATATCCATTGTTGGAAATTAGGCAAAAAATATTTAAATTATTTACAAAATTCAGGAAAAATGAAGAAGTTCAGAAAAAAAATTGTCAGAACATGAATACAGTATTATTTAAAAGATAACATTTTAAATTTTACGATGACGTAAAAGCATTTAAATAGATAATAATATTTTCGAAAGTTACGCCGAACTTTCACTTATTTTTTTATTAATTGAAATTCGGATGAAAATTTCAAAAACTAATCTTGCTTTTCAAGCTATATATATGGGAAAAGGTTGGTTGTTTTAAGTTAAATGGTTGAATTTTATTTTTAAACCTTAAGAAATTTTTGATTATTAAGTTTGGTTACCGTGTAATACTGCTAAACACAAGTCTTTAAAAAATAAGAAGTAAAAGAAGCATCGAAATATACGCCAAAATTTAAAGTGCTGGAGTCAAATAAAATTAATATAATGAAATTAATGGTACCAGTATTTAATATAATATAAATATTGATGGTATTAATTCATAATATATATAAGAAAACAAATGGTTATAATAGAACTTTTACTTTAATTGAAAGTGATCGTAGTTAACATTTTAATGTTTACAGCAAATTGATCATTCCTTGTTAGCAGGCAGAATATAAGTTTAAATTAATAATTTTATGATATTTATTATGAATTACGAATTATTATTATTATTATGAATTATGATAATTATAATATATTAATGAACTATATGGTTCACTTATAAAATTCTAAAAACAAATTAAAATTAGAAATATATATATATATATATATATATATATATATATATATATATATATATATATATATATATATATATATATATATATATATATATATATATAAATATATAAATATATAAATATATATATATATATATATATATTAAATGTCATTTTTCGAATCTCCCCTTCAAGGTTGTATTGATAAATGCAGTATAATCTTACTCTGAAATTTCTCAAAAATATAAAATATTTTTGGTGCTCATCTAACTATATTTTATATAATAAAAGTACAAAAACTCTTCTGCTGTGTGATAAAATCTGAAATACTTAAAATCATAAATATTGGAGTTTATGTTGTAAAGTGCAATATTAATTTCTTTCTTGCTAAATAAAAAAAAATCAATTCAGTTGTCAAAAATGATAAATAAATTGAATATAAAATTGAATTAATTATCTTCTTCATCTTTAAGCGAACTTTCAACATCGAGGTTTCCAACCAAAATTTTACTTATTCTTATCTCAGAATATTAAAGATAAACTGTTTGTCATTCATGAAATCTTTGAAATATTCATGTGATGAATCATATACGAGCTGAATATTTTATCATATATGAGCTGAATATTATTATTCACTTCTACGAAATATTTTCCTCTTGAAATATTTCGTAAAAGTGAGAAATGCAAGAAAATCTTATAATAAATGAATGATTAATACTATACGAATTACTTTATTTTCCAGTTTGTAGGTATAGCATAATGAAATATGTAATGAGATTAATCTTTTAGATGATTTTTTTAACAGAATAAGACTTATATTCAGTTTTTACATCAAAATAGAATAGAATCAAAATAGAATTTATGGGGGAAAAGATGTTGCATTTATAAATATTGAAACTATTAAAAGACTTGTTCAGCAAAGAAAAGATATTGCAATGAAGGAAATACTCATTAAAATACAGTGCTTAAATTTTACCAAAGAGCCAGAAATGTGTAAGAATATTGATCAATATGAGGTTAGTTTTCTTTTGGTTACTTTTCTAGAACCATATCAGTCTATTTCTTGTCATTAGTATTGATATAAATATATTCAGCTTTTCATTAAATATATTACTTTGGAAACCACTTGCACCACTTGATTACTGGATGTTATGCCCCTAAAAATATTAATTAATAGTATACAGAATTTTTGTAATGGTAATTTTATCAGTTATAAAATGTTATCTTAAGATAAAAATAGTTGGAAATTTGATTTCTCCTGGTTAATAAATTTCAATGACGATTTTACGTAAAGTTGTTATTTTTTTTTTACATTATTCCGGAGGTGAAACGTATTAAAACATATTTTTCAAAATAAAGCCGATATTTTTAAAGCTTTTGAGTTTCTCAGAAGTTACAATTGTAGGAAATTAAGTAAAATGAAAAGTAATACAGTGCCATATGCATAATATATATTTCAACGAACCAATATAAGACAGTAATTTCACTTTAAAATTGATATTATTACTCGATATAAGCACAATTCTTGAAGCTAAATTATTTTTTCGCACTAAATGAGTATTAGCAATAAACACCCAATGTTTCATTTTCAGTTGTGGATAAATATATTTTTACAAAGAACGAATGTATGCCATAGTAATATGAGAGAACAACTCGTAATAGAGATATGCTAAAAGAATATTAGAGGATTCAGACTCTGATATTCTTTTAGTATATCGCCGATATCTTCTTAACATATTAAACGGTTTAATGTTTCTAGAAAACGTGAAACTACTTATGGAAAAAGACAACAACAACAACAAAAAAAAAACATAATTTGACTTGTAATATTCATGTGTTTTGTAAAATTTATTTTTGTTGATGGTGTTTAAAAATATTAGTTAACCGCTAAATCAGAAAATATTCAACGAAAAAACCCTTCAATTCAAACAAACCATTTCAATTTTCATCAGATGAAAATGAATCAATAGATTTTGATAATGATAATTATTTTTCAAAAAAGAATAGAGTTAAATAAAAATTCCATATATTATATATATTACATATCAGAATTTATATATTAGACCTTTATTACAAAGTCTAATATATAATTATTTAGTGCAAATTTATAGATGCAATTGTACTGAAATCAATTATTTATATTCACATTCAAAAGGTTTCATTAGAATTTTAAGTATAAATCGCATGTTTGACATCGGATGTACATAAAGACAAGGGTTAATCCAAAGGGACTGACTATTTTTGTAACATGTTAACTTTGATTATAAGAGTAATTTTCTATTAGTGCATTGAACAAATGAAGCAAATTTAAGATTTATATCTTGCATTTTCTTAACCCAGCTGAAATGTAACATACATTTATTTCAAAGAAAGTAATATTTTTCTAAGCAAATGAAAAGCTCGAAAGTTTTTGATTTTCTTTTACTGCTGTATGAGATGCAGAGTTCTTGGTGAATATTATTATTAATTTCAGGTATATAAATTTACAGTTTGAATTTTAGTTTGAAAACGAAATGTAATTCATACAGCAACATTAATTCATTGGATAAGGACAAAAGATGCCTTAATATATAGGCTGCTCCAAAATGAACGTTACTTCTATAATTTATTATGAGGTACATTAAAATTTATTCTGTACACAAAGGCCATAAAAATATTAGTGCATTATTTCAGCAATGCCTACTAAGACTGCATAAAATAGCTATTAGTGATAGATAGCACGTGAAAATGAGGTAAATATGTTGTTTTATTAATAGGATCGCTCAAATTGTCTCGCCTCTTGTAATTTTTTTAATGAAATGAATTAATGCATTTTTATTATATAGCGAATGACAGAGGACAAGGAAGTGACAAAAGCTGCAGACCAAATTAAGGCATAATTTACATCTGCCCATTATAACAGAGGCTCACACTTTTGCTTTTGGATAAAATATACTTGAGGACAAATAGTTTCAGTATTTGGCGGGTAAGATGTTAACTATTCATATATTATTGTTTTTAGCATAAATGTTTAACTATATTGTCTTAAGCATATGTGATAAGAAAGTTTATTACATTATTAGTGTTTATGGCATAATAAATTGAAATGTGTTATGAAATTCTTAATAAATTTTGTGACCTATAATTCCTGGTTACGGATTTTCTAAAGTACCGATAAAATAAAAAATAAATTTCAATTTATAATACACTTGTTTGGTCCTACAATGAATTTCGTATTCACTAGAATGCATTTCATGTTCACTTGTAAAATTTAAAATTGTAAGAAAACAAAGCATTTCCTTGAAGTTGAAATAATTAATTGCATCATAGTTTTAATAAAAAAAAACAAATAACAGATTTTCAGCTTCTTTCAATAATCATATATTGATAACTTTTTTAATGTTATAAATAACGAGCATTTTGCAAGGCATATTACAATTTTGAATGTATTTGCAAGAAAATATTATTTTAATACTTTTATTAATATACTACTTTCTACATATTTTAGCACATATGTAGACAGTTAAGACATAATTGAAAAATATAATTATAACCAGTAGTCAGAATTCTCAGAATGTCAAATAATTCTACTTATCAACTTTTTCACTCAACTAGAAATGTTAAAATATAAGTGAAATTAGACGTTCCTATCAAATACTTTATCTTCAGCAGTAATAGTCAAATATGGAAGATGCCTTTGAAAAGTCAGAAATACTTTTAGATCAATTTTAACATATCTTCTGCTGGATATCTGAAATTGCTTCTATCTTGGAAATTCAGATGATGCTGAATGAGTTTGGATAATCAATATGGAGTTTAAAAGAGTCATTCTAAATTGGAATGATCTGTCAATTTTAGGAAGTTATTAGCATTTCTTCACATTCCTAAGTTATAGAAAATTATTGAAAGTTTTCTTGAATGATGTATCAGATATATTAAATCATCAGAATTCTAAATGTTTCGAAAATATATAAGCCATAGAATATGCGATAATATGTAAATATGTTTTATATGAAACTTGGGGAAAGCGTTTATATTGAAGTAGGAACTGTTAAAGTAGATTTAGGTTCGAATTACGTTAGAGTAGTTTGACATATCGTTTCATAAATATTTTATTATTTTATAACATACTCTGTAAAAATTTTATTATTGCATTTTAAAAATTATTATTATGGCATTTTAAGATATTTTTTGCAATATATAGGATTTATATTTCCTCCCTTAGTCTAATAGCCTACTAAAAAATCTTACCTCATAAGATTAATCATAAGAAAAATAGATCCGATACATATGCATTTTTAATAGTAAAATAATAGTTTTATTGAAGTAGAAATCAACACATTTACTGTATTGATGAATCTATCTTGCGTATGGAATGCTACTTTATTACGTTTAAGTTATTCTGCAATAATTGTTTACATTTTTTTTTGTGATGAGATCTCGCAAACATCAGTAAAGAATATTTTTAAAAAAATTATGCTTATATCACCGCAATAATATTTGTGAAAACTGAAAGATATGTTTGAACACTTGAGCATAACTATAAGTTGTACGCAAAATGACAGTAAATTCTTAAAATCAGTTACTTTTCATACCAATTGCAAAATTTTTTAGTTGTTGATCTCCTTTTGTACAGTGCTTTTGATCAAAAAGTGATTTTGAAATTATATATCTGATTGGAATTAATCTAATTCCATGAACACTACAAACGGTAATAAGAAGAAAAATTACGTATAATAATTCATCGCGACTGATTAAATTTTTAATTTAGATGCACACGATTAATTTCGCATTAATATGACACTACGTTGAATTTAGTGGTTCCACGGCTAGAAAGTTACATGCAAAATGATTTTTCCGTTTATTTTCTTCAAGTAAAATGATAACTAATATCTATATATTTACAAGAAGACTTTGACAACAAGCTGGTATGCGTTGATAGTGCATTTAGTCTAATCCTCTTCCTTTTTAAATTTTATGTTCGTGATAACATTAACAAAATATTATTAAATATAAAATCTTTATAACCAAAAAATCCTGTCCTTTTACCTAATAGACTTACACCTTTTCTATTTGATGTGCAAATGAACCTCTCTAATGAAATTAAATCTCATGATATCATTGCTGAAATAAAAATGACACAATCTGAATAATGTAGCTTTTAATTGAATATTGGTTCTTGTGGCATTGTTATTTATTCTTTTATCCATCATGCATACAGCGTAGATGACGCACATAATTTTTTAATGAATGAAGAAAACAATTATGTTATGTATTTTTATAAACTTAGAATTTTGAATTTTATGGTAAAAGTTAAATGCATTTTTAAATTAAATAAAAAAAATAAAATTATCAACATTGAAGAAATACTGGAACGACACACGTTTTAATTAACAAAACAAATTGAAACGTCTTACACATTGAAACGATATTGAACATATTGAAACATTTTAATTAACTTTTGAAATTTTATCATGGAGAAACTATATTTGGGCAATAATACTTTTAGCAGTTAGCAGAGAAAATCGAAAAAGTTTCGTTTGAAATTTAAATAATTAAAATAATACACTTCAAAATTCTTATGTCCCTATTCTAAATTACTGAGTGAAAGTTGATATCTCTAAACCAAATGGTATCTCGATTGTAGAGCATCAACATCCACACATTCTGTCTTGTTATTTATAGAAGTATTTGTGTTCTTTATTTTAGGATTAGAAAATTCATTCAAAAAGTATGATCAAAATAATTTTTATAAAAATAGCGTCTTTATACTTGTTGAACATAATTTATGAAATTTTGCGCTTTTTTCAAAATACGAAGAAAAGAAGCCAAATGTATGAGACCTCGACTCACATTATTGGATCATTTTAAAGCATATGTCTTGTCAAGTGCATTTCGTGGTTAGCACATTTAAATTACAATTTGGTTGCAAGTCTTCATACCATTAAATTTGATACCCGTTACAGCTTCTGAAATTTTTTTTCTCTTACATTTCACATCTTTTCTCAAAGGATTTTCTGAGAAGATGCTTAGCTAAAAATAGTCATTGTTTGAAAGTTGGTTCCAAGAATAATATACATAACAAAGTGAATATTTTCGCGAAATATAGTTTTTTAGAGAGCAGCCACTGAAGGAAATTCTTTAGATTCTTGAATAGTCAGCTGGTTGAAATACCATGTAGGTTTTAATACTTCAACGTTGAATGAAACAATTAAGTTTTCCTTAAACGTTTACATTTTAGAACAAATTTGCAAATTGTAGTGAGTTTTAAGTTCATTTAATAATAGTTTAATTTTAAATTAAATTATAATTTTTAATTTGCAATGGGGTTTTTCATAAAAGCTTACATTTTAGGAGAAATATGCAAATTATAATGAATTTTAATTTCATTTTACATTACCTTAATTTTAAATTAGAATTTTTAATAGTATTTAGTTGAAACATTGTCTATTATAAAAATTCATGCATAAATTTTTAAAAAAATTATAATGGGGGCTAGAAATTTATTAATTTCATTAACCGATCTCAAGTTAGTTCTTTATGATACATATTTTTATTCTTGTATCTTTCAAATGCTATTTATTAATACATTTTAAATTAAGTAAATCGTATTTAACCAAGTAAGGATTTTTTTCTAAGTTCTTATACATCTTTCTTAAAGTCAATAAACAAGTCATATTATTTAAAACCATGTTGATCCAATTGCGTAAATAGCACCCATAATATTAATTTAAATTTAAATCATATTACACATTTAGTACAATTTATTCATTGAAATCTATTTTTCGTATCTAGATATTTAAAGGTTATTTTAATAAAAGTTATAAAAATAAGATAATAAAGGTTATTTTTTCATAAATATTAAAGCAGTTCCAGAATAATTAAAAATATTCTGTACGTACATATTTTTAAGCTGTACATTATTTTATGAAATACAACTCCAAGTATACGTATTTATGAAGTGCAACTTTTTTATGATATACAACTTTTCAGCAAAAATTAAATTAATATTAGAAGGACACGTAAATCTTATGATAAAAGAATTATATCACTAATAATTTAGCGACCATTGATTTCTCTTTAAATAAATAACTCAGAATGCTCTTACCAAAGTGTCAATCTTTGACTTGTTGAATTGAAGATCAATAGTAGAGCATTTCGTGTCAGACAAAGTCAGGAAGATTCAGCTCTGGAACTTCGTGAATACAAAATAGATATTAGTTGCATTTATCAAATATTCTAGATAGAATTCTAGATAAATGTCAAGCTGTACTTGCATATGGAATTCTACTGTTAGGATTGATATGAAATTTCTTTCAGAAATAAGTTCTAAACTGAGATGAATCTTTAGTGATTAGTCGTCTTAACATGCAAATGAAAAAGGAAATGCAAATTAATTTTTTTACTTATTTACGTGTGATCAGAGAAAAAAATTATGATTTTTCGAATGAATGCATTCATATTAATGTATTCAGAGTATTGTTTTTCTTGGATTATTATTAATAATAACCGATAACAGTGATTTATTGATTTATAGTAAATGAATAGTTATTATTAATAATAGCTGGTAATTATTACTTTTATCGTTTTACGTTTAACACACAAACACACACGCACATACAAATGTATAAATGTATTATGCATTCCACTTGACAAAAGGGATTCCATTATCCATACTATGCATTCCTTTAATTTTCATTTAGAGTTAAAGCAAGATAATAATTATTCATTTATAAAATGTATTAACCAAATAAGCACAATCATACAAATATTTATAAATAAACTAAATAAAAAGCATTCATATTTATAAACATTTAATTGTTAATTTTCTTTTTTTTTTATCTTAGAAATATTTATCATACAAACATAGAGAAACATGCTTATAAAATGATTTATCATTTCAAATTTAAGCTAAACCCGTACAGAAAAAAGATTTATTTAAATATAATCCATTCTTTCGAATATTAAATTTATAAAAGTTGCTTTTAAATGATCCTTAAACTTAAAATCTTTCTGTTTTGCAGTAAAAAGAAAAATCATGTTTACAAAGGATTTGTTGAAATGTTTTAAGGCATTGTTGTTCAGTATCAGGTATAGAATTATTTTATTTCTTCATTTTTAGAAATAATTTTGGGTCATCAATATGAAGTCAAAAATATAATCCTTAGTTTCACTCTAAATTTTTTGTCGCTAGAAAAATGTTATATTTGTAATTGTAATTACATTTGTAAATTATTTTGTAATTTCTAATTGTGTGTGTGTATATATATATATATATATATATATATATATATATATATATATATATACATATATATATATATATATATATATATATATATATATATATATATATATATATATATATATATATATATATATATATATATATATATATATATATATATATATATAAATGAAGCATTATTTACCTTTATCATTAAATCTATTAGGATATGTTACAATTTATACAGTGAAGGGCATAAAAATTTAATATTTGCTGTTCTTAAGCTGTTGCGTTTTAAATGCATTTCCATTTATGAAATATCCCTTACATAGACATTGTTAAAATAACATAAAAAAAAATAATTTGCTAAAATAATAATTATGAATAATTTTTTAAAACAATTCTCCATTTTATAATTGTTTACATTTTCGATCAAATGATGTGTCTTAAGACTTTTCATTAGTAGATCACATATGCTTCATCTATGAAAAGAATGGATTAGATAATTTGCATTTTTCCAGACGGATAAATAAAGTGTTTGGGAATCCAACGCCTTGGGGAGCAATTTGTTATTTTGGCTTTCTTTCTTATTGACATAATAAACCTTTTTTCAATTATATTTTTGTATAAAATTGAGCTTATTTTGTTTTCAAATTGTTCAGAAAAGGCCCTAAAGTTTTTTACACGCAGTTTATATAATGCTATATTTTCTGAGATGAAATAAGCTTATTTAATATTGAATGAATACTTGAGAGCTTCTCTTCTTTCCTTATTCTTATCTTTTAATCTCGAATGTTAAGTTATATTTCTAAATGGTTTATACTTTACCATGTTTTGCATAGTTGGTAATTACACGAAATGATTTATCAGATTTTAAATACCTAGTAACTAAGAAATAAATAACTAACTAACTTTTTAAATCGTCCTTCTAGTAACTAAGAAGGACGATTTGTCACATTTCAAATGCATGATAACCACAAAATGTAATGTACTGCATTTGAAATAGTAGGCGATCACATTGTTAAATCTTCGAAGCTTCATATTTACTTATGTATTTGAATAAAAAAGTCCTCGTCTACTTTTCTCCATGATATGGTCAACCATTAAATCATTCAATTTTGGAATAAAAGGTATGTTAAGAAAACAATAATAACTATAATATATTTTAAATTTGATATCATTAAGGACATCTAAAATGCCACTAGTATTCTATATTTACACAATATTTGTAAATACCTGTATACTTAAGATCGCATTTAAAGATTATTTTGAATATAAAAAATATAATAATGCAATGTTTACATTTTTGAAATGTAAAAAAAAAAAGTTGGTCACCTTCCCTTTTGTTTTATTTTTGAATGTTATTAAATATACCCGAATTTTTGTTCTAATTTTCAATTTTTAAGAATTTCAACTCATTAGC
This sequence comes from Argiope bruennichi, assembly GCF_947563725.1. Taxonomy (NCBI): domain Eukaryota; kingdom Metazoa; phylum Arthropoda; class Arachnida; order Araneae; family Araneidae; genus Argiope; species Argiope bruennichi. Next base: position 79,657,555 of record NC_079152.1, read on the forward strand.
TCCAGTATAAAAGCCTAGTGGAATTTTATTTGAAGTAAGAAATATAGAATAGTAGTGGTTGAAAAATTTAAAGAGAGAGTAAGAAATATGATTTCCATCTAAATATACTTATCAAAATATAAATGCATAAAGAGCTCCTGAGTATATTTGTCACAACCTTAATCTGGTTACTTACAATAAATTGAGTGGAATAAATTTCGTGAGCTTGAATCCTTCTTAAATTGAAATTATATAATTAAATTGACATAAATCGACCCTACTGTTAAAGTGCAATACTTATATGAACAATAAAGAAAATGATATTATTAATTTTATACATTTTAATTTTAGTAAGTTTCACTGGAACATTGGGTTTCTAATAAGTTAATAAATGTAAAGGGTTAATGGTAAAGAATTGAATGTATTTAAAATATTTAAATTAACATTTAATTTTTAATTGTACAATAATTTATTATATTCGAAAAGGTTAGGTTCTACATAAATTATATTAAAAAGAAAAAAATACTGGTTGTAAACATAAATGATCTGCTCCATATAGAGAAAACATTTTAATAGAAGATTAAGCATTTAATTTTTCTGTAGAAACGTTAAATAATTACAAGGCTAATTCAGCTGCGCCTAAGAAAATTAAAACTCCTGAAAATTTGTGCAATTATTCTGAATACAATAACATAATTAGAAATCAGTTAAATTCTAAATTATTACATAAACTTTTGAGAAATTCATTAAAACAAAACTTTATTCAAAGATCCTCAAAATAATTAAAGGATTATTGCACATTTTACATTGTAAACGAAAAAAGAATTACGTTCGCGTGTATCACGTTTAATAATTATTCTTAAGCAATGGTGCATCAGGCACCCCAACATAATTTTTCTCTACAATAAAAAAAGAAACAAATACAGAACCAAAATGTATAATAAAATTATAAAGCGGGACTGCTTCGACTCGACACAAAATATTGTTTCACGTCAAATTTCATTTCGGAGCCATTCATGTTAGAGCGATCGAAACAAAAACAATCAAGAAGTGTGTTCCTTAACTTCTGCATAATTTGGGGCTAAATGTCACAGCCAATTTGAGTGGAAACATTTTGAAACCTCGATTATTTTTCTTCTTCTGACTTGCACGAAATAGTTTCGATGTTATTGAATTACTTCAAAATCTTGTAGCAGTCGTTACAGGTAAAGGTTATTCTAGAGGTTCTTCGAAATTGCAGCTTTTCTATTTATGACATTTAACTTTTTTCATGTTGATTTATCAATTTCTTTATCAAACAGAAATGATTTGAATGGATTTGCCTTAATATAAAAATAGATAATAATGTTTTGGAACTAAGCAATTTAAAAATCCATTTATTTTTCTAGTTCAAGCTGTGTCCTTGAATCAAATATAAATTCAAAAATTAAATAACAATTTTAAATTGTAAACTGAAACTTTAAATTATAAAGTAGGCTTCAAACTGGTGGCATGAAAGTTATTTAAAAAAAATGTTTTCATGAAATTCTAGAAACAACATCTTTACTTATTACAAGATTGCTATGTCGTATATTGGATGTTTCCAACCAGTTATCATAATCTGATCAATATATAAGGTTACCAAAACTTTCAAGTGTGAGGATTACACTTTCCACATTACGATAAATCCATTCAAGTTGATTAAATAGTTACCGGATCCTTGCTATATTGAAACACTGATCAAAGTGCAAATCAAAAAGAGTTGCTACAGAAAAAGAAAGAGAAAAGGGAAGAGTTGTAAAAGTAAAAGACAGTTGCTACAGGAAAAAAAAGAGGAAAGGGAAGTGTTGCAAAAGTAATTTAGAGCTGCTTTTTGAAAAAAAAGATGTATCATTTAAGTTGGAAAACTGACCATAAGGAAGGGAGGAATGGACATACTCCTTCCCCATGAGGAAGGGAGTATGTCCATTCACTCCCTTCCTCATGGGGAATTGTTAATGTATCCATTTTAAAGTTGTTAAGTTGCAGACTTTTGAACAGTAATTATTCCCATGTTAGTAAATCCTTAGATTTGAGTTTCAGTGTCATATAATTTCTTTACCCTAAAGCTGTATCGTGTACGTTTTGAAATGTAATTTTTATAAGTATTGTGCATTTTGCAAAAAACAAGAATTCTTCTTTTATGCAAATTTTAAAATTAAAATAGACTTTTATCTCTTCAAGTTTGAAGCATGGCATTTTAAGAACCAAAGAGTGAAATTTATGTAAATGAGACATTTAAAATAATCACATAAAAACATATATAAACTATTTTTATATGTTTAATTTCTACGATTTCTATTCACACAAATTATTTAATATGATTTATTCTGGAGTAACATTTTATCCTGTGTTAAAAATTAAAAAAAAAAATTAAAGATTAAAATATAATATACAATACTTTCTTGTGTTAAAAGATATTAAGAAAATATTTTACGATCTGTTCTTAATATTGTCAAATTTTTCATATTTTTCGAAACATTATGAATAATTATTTAACATTTTATCTTTAAAAATATTATCATAAATAAATATCAGGTAAATAAGAATGGAAAAAAGCACTAAAAAGCATTTATCTATAATAATAAAGCTTAATGTGTGTGTGTATGTGTGTTGGCGCTCTACAGGTTAACCTATATAACCTATAGGTAGAACTATAGGTTCGACCTATAGCTACCAAATTTGGCATGTGTATACCTTAGAAGTCGGGAATGGACACCTTGGAGCGATTTTTCGAATTTTTAATTACAATTTAAATTAATTAAAAATTAAACAAAATTTTGACGTTTTTCAATTATTACTTCCGAAAATATTACAGCACAAAATTGATTTTTACATCACATTGAAGTTCAAAGAATGATCTTTTTAATGATAATAATGTTTTAGCCAATAAATTAAATTTCTATTTTAATCATATTTAATTTAATCATATTTTTCAACAACTTATTTCGTAGAAAATAAAAATAAAATTTAAATTGCACAATCACATTTCGCGTGCATGGGAAAAATTTATCCAATTATTATCTTTTATCAACGTGTTGTCATCATATTGATAAAACTTAAATCAAAATATAATTTAACTGTTATTGCAAACGCATAAATGTGTAAATTTCAGCATGAGTCTGTAAGAAATGATATAAATATGAAATAGGATATTTTATAAAAAAAGTAAATGGAAAGAAAAGATTTCTATGATCTTTCAAAATATTTATATTATTAATTCAATAAATCAGTTTCATTTAAGATAAACATCGTTTAATATATATCCTTTCAATTCCGGATCCATAGACTGATTGTTAAATTTTTAATAATAGAAAAACATGTAGTAAAATGGTCTACATGAAGTGAATAATTAAATAATATGTTACTTGAATCTATAAATGCTCTAATAAACGACGAATGCTTAACTTTTATCTAGATCATCTGCTCTGTGAATCATATTTAAGAAAGATTCTTGAGACACCAATATTTTAAATAAAAAGAGTTGCACTTCAATCAACTAAATTAGTCTTTAAAGCTGTCTGATTTATGAATGTTTGAATAACTCTATTCAATAAAACCTGGCTGTTTTAGACCACTTCATCAATCGTTTAAAAAAGGATACCTCAATCAGCGCCCAGAATTTCCCAAGACAGATTTGCCTAGGACTAGGAAAATTTTGATTGTTCTAAACTATTCTATACAAAATTTCATAAATCAATCATATTTGATAGCAAAAAGTAACTTTCAATTACTTATTTAAAAGTTGCAGTGTCAAGAATATTTCGCAGAATATGATTCCTTAGAACCAAAAGACTGCATAAAATTAAAATTTCAAAATAGACAATATTATTTATTAAGTATATTTATAGACAAAAACAAAATAAATTATATATTTAGCATCATTTAAATCCTTTTGAATGTAAAACTAAAATCTGAATTTTATGATGAATGTGAGCAATTTTTTTAGAATGATTCTTAAGATACTACATAAATTATGAAAATTATTCTGTAATGCATGCAAGACTTAAATGTTGAACGATTGTGTTTTCAGCACTCCTATTTAAAAAGTGCATAGTTTCAGTAAAAAAAATGTTTTTTTTATTCATTGTAGTTTAATCATTTCCACTTTAATATAAAGTTGAAATTTTACAGGGAATTGACTGAAAATTAGAGAGATACATAAAACGTTATGGCTTAAGGCGTTTTAATAACAGTTTAAGCGTATTAAATGACTATCAAAATTTGAAGATTAAAAATATTTTAATGAAGAGGCAATTAAAGACATATAAAATATTTGTATGTAACTTAACGAATATTAAGATCGGTGATCTGGCTGGTCACCAAAGGTGGCTAGTCATAAATAAAAGTGTAAATTAGGATTTAAAGCATGCAAACAACTATAATTTATTAATAAAATGCTTTATAGTTATAAATATATTAAATTACCAGTTAAATATTTGAATGCCAAATTAAAATGTTCTGTACTACACAAATAAAATTATCGAATTATGTGTATGTATATATACAGCAACAAATTGAAGGATCAGTCTCAGTTCTCTACGTATACATAAGCTGTAAAATACGTGATTCAGCTTTCACATTTCGTTATCATAATAAAAAACTACGTAATGAAATATATCATCGCATATTTGCTAAATTATTTGAAAAGACAAGTAACGGAATAAAAAAATTTAGAGATCTAAAATAATTAGAAATGAATTTCTATCATTTTTTTTTTCTTCGAAACCTAAGCCTTTCTTAATCCTAAAGAAAATGAATAGTTTACCAAACATTTCATATTCACTTATAATAAATGTGTTTAAGTAAATAATAAAAAATAAAGTTAAAAAAATTAATAAATTAAAAAACTGAATGTGTTTCAAAGCTACTGAGTAAACTTAAAGCATGCCAAATAGAGTCGCAGATTTTAATTATTACTTTTTTTTTAGTTTCCATAGAAAGAATTTATAAATCTTTGCTGCTACCATTTTTTTTTTTTTGAATATTCAATTAAAACATTAATAATGTTTGAAGAAATCTTGCCTCTAAATTAACTCAATCATTAATTTTTTAAAAAAAATACGAAATTTGTTTTTAGCCAATTTTTTAAAAAATTGAATTAAAGATAATACAAAATTGTTAGATCTTAACCGAACCACTTTTTATTTGTTCTTTCAGTTCTCCTCTTTACTTTCTTTCCCACTGAAAATGTATCGTTTTTAGACTTTTTTTTTATTCAGTTCTTTTAGTTCTCATTCGTTTCTGTGTTATGTGGCTTTAAATAAATTGCGTGTTATATTTCGAAAAGGTTATTACAATGAAGAAAATGGCATAACTTAGGAATTATAATGGCAATAAATTTCTCTTTCATCTTTCCATTAAAATAAGGCATCTACATTCTGATAAAAATTGGCTTATACATTAAAGTCACTTTCATTATTCATCTTCTAAAAATGATTCTTCCTAATTCTTCCCCACACTCTAAATCCTCATTGTCCCAATTTTTTTCCTCTAAATCATTCACCAAATTCTTAATCTCCATTTTCCTGGGAAATTTGCTTAGAATTCAAAAAAAAAAAATATAAGAAGCAAACACGAAAAAAGAAAAATCCGTTTGTTACGAACAGCGTACGATTATTGAATGGAATATCTTTTACCACTATGGAAACTTATTTTTCTTAGTCTCCGTCGATTATTCGAAATGTTTAAGCATCTGATAAGATTATCGAAATACTCAATCTAATCGCAAATGGATTGGAAATACATTTCTTCATCTTCTTGAAAAAAAGCAGTAAGAATTGTCTACCAAACGCTTGATGAAAATTCTTTTTTTGCAGTTATTGCAAAGGAAAAATTATTTATACTATAGCATATGTGCCTCCAAATGGAAAAGGTTCAGTCAGTGTTTCTCGGCTTCAAATTTCACTGCTACTTCAAAAAAATCCTACACTCCATTTAGTTGCGTACAGCCCGTTCTACTCTTCTTTTGGAATCAGAGACTGCAGCACTTCAATGTAGACTCCCCAGAATCAATCAAGAAAATAATTCTTCAAATGCTAGTGACATCGCCCACGTGTCGCAGATGAATTTAATCCAGAATCAAAAAGGAAGGTAATTCTCCGAACTCCAAGATATTTTAGCATCATTTCTTGGAATGTGACTTTATAGTAAATTAATTTTCTGGGAAATTTTCGAGGATTCGAAGAGAAAATACAATCATCTTATCAGAAAGAACTGAAATTGCGATCGTCTAATTAATTTGAAGGATTAACTTTGCTTACCATTATATTTAAAAATATGTGAGCGTATATTTATATAAATATAAAACTGATTTTCTTGTAGAAATTATAAAATTGAATGTATTTAAAATTAATATATGCTATCATAAAGAGAGAGAGAGCGAGAAAGACCATCTATTTAAAAAGCGAAATTGTTTTATATCAACAGATGAACTAACTAAAATGAGAACCAAAATAATTTCAAATCATCAACATAGGACCCTATTATTTCTGGAAATACTAACAAGAGAAGTGATGCTTTTCAAGTGAATTTTTTTAAAAAGAAGATAGATTGCAAAAATAATTTCTTTTGGGAAATTCAGGTCCTTTTTTGTTTAAAATGAGCATAGAATATATTTTTTCAATTATTTTTTTTAATTTAATAATAACTTAAAATTTAATTATTTTTAATTAATAAATTCAAGTATTTATTTATAAATTTTTACTAATATTTTTGAATTTATAGTTAAATTATATTTATTTGTGATAAACAATGATTTTTGAACCCTTATCCTAATCAGATGTCAGAGTCAGAATAGGGTCGCCGCTATGAAACTAACAGCAGGCAACAACTGGTATTTCTAAGTCTATTCAAATGAAATGAATGCTATAAAACAGAAGAAACTACGTTTGTAAAAATATTTATTCAAAATAGCAAGAGTAAAAGGTTAAAATAAGAAGAAATTAGAATATATTGCCGTTCGGTGATTAAATGAAAGGTTAAATTAAGTAAATAAAATAATAAAAAAGTCAGTACGGGTTTCAATTTTACTTTTGACTTTTAATTTTTTTCAGAAATATCTGGTTGGTTTATTAGGCTTAAATTTTTTAATCAATTACATTATTAAATATTTTTGATTGTATTGAAACAAGCAAAAAATGCTTCTAAATTATTTCTGTTATATTTGCTACAGTATTTCAAAAACATTCGACCTCATTCTTTTGTTCAGTGTAAGTTTTTTGTGTTGTAATTGGTGTGTCTTGAACGAAATAAATATTTTTGATTTTTCATTCAATGTAATCCTTTATAAATCTGCAATAGCAATTAAGCTTCTTGATCACATTGTTATATATATATATAAAGTTTCGAAGTTAAATTGAAATATAAAATACTTCTTAGAAAATGCAATGAATTGATTCTATGTTGAAAATGACGGATGCGAAGAGTTTCTTTGATGCTTTCCATTTTTCTTTGTTAGTAATACACTTTTTTTTTCTTTTATCGGTTGAATTGTTCAAGGATTTCATCACTATCCAAGCTGCATTTTTCTAGCTTGTGGCGTTTTGCAGATTTTTTTTTCATATACTCTCAGCGATCTTTCTTTAAATCTCCAAAAATACTTCTTTTTGCAGTGGTTCTATCCTATTTGATATTTATAAGCATGCTTTAAAATTCGTGATCCCCATTTTAAACGCAAAGAATCCTTCAGGCGGACATTTTGAAAAATTGTATTAGAGCTGAAAATGTTATGTTTATATTTACACATCGATTTTTTTAATATATATATATATATATATATATATATATATATATATATATATATATATATATATATATATATATATATATATATATATATATATATATATATATATATATATTATTATTATTATTATTATTAAAAATGGTCAATAATAACAGTGCAAACTATTAAATACTGATTGAGAAAGTAAATTCTAGTTATTATATTATGTCTTTTTCAAATCATAAAACTACTGGAAATCCAGCCTAAATTTAACTTTTAATACCAAGGCAAAATGATTCTGATAAAATTAATTAATATAAGCATCGTTGCAATATAATTTTTAAGAAGATGTAAAATTCGAAACTAATTTTTATTAATCTAAAAATGAAGATTTAATTTTCAATTAGTTGTGGAGGGGCGCAATATTAAAGAATTTACTTTTCGATTGATTCCTTTCCAAATCTTTAATAGTATACATCTTTAATCTAATATTTTAAAATTAAATGAATGATTGAAATTAATGATGTCGCTTTTTTATCCATAAATGAGTAAAGAAATAATATTAAGATTGATGCATGGCAATTTTAGAAGCAAATGTGTCATTTTTTAAGCTTTATCAAGATAATCTTTTAATTTTGAACCGTGGTCATATGACGATGACACTTCGACCACCAACCTCTTCTGTCACTTACTCGAGAACTAAATAACGCTCCGATCTAAATACTAAATTAAACGTGAACTAAATCTACATCCACCCACTACTTTGTTGGTGGGAAATTTTAAAAACAGGAATCTCTCCGATTTTGAGGTCCAGAAATTGCCATTTAGTGAGCAAAGCTCTAAAGTAAGCTCGCCATTTTCATATGAAATAAAATCCAATATATATTCGATCTATACGTTTATCACTAATTATTTCATTTTTGGAAGTTTCTAAATAATATATTTTCAATTCTAAATTCATCTGGAAATGACTTACATTACTATAACTTCTGGTATCAAGTAAAATCCAATATAATTTCAAGAATAGCAAGGGATAGTAGGAAAATGCACCACAAACTTGGTTAGAATTTTATATAATATTTATGAAATTCTCAGTTTGTCTTCAAAATGATTTTGGTAAAATAATGTTGAAATATTCTTCTGATAAATCACCGAAAGAATTAAAAATTTATTCCAACTACCTCATTTATGATATCATGCATATTTTTGCAACCAATCATGTATTTAAAATGTAACTAAGAAAATGAATGACAGAAAAATATTAGATGCCTAAATTCTTGAAAGAAACTACAAGATTATAGTTCACATTAAATGAACGTCAAAACATTTGACATTATTTCAAAACTATTAATTAAGACGTATTGATGTAAATTAGTCTATATTTTAAAATTGAATTTTTTGAATAATTTTAAAAATAAATTGCTAAATAATTCTTAAAATAATTTTTCTAAATATTCTTAAAACAAAAATGCTGTATCATTAAAATATATTATTTCAAGCGACGCTTAAGGAGATTATTTTCATTATTTCACATCAAGAAACTTTGAAACTAATACCAACGTAAAACTTATTGAAGAATTTCTTTCAAGTTTCTAAATTAGAGTTTCGGCTGATTTTAAAGTTTGACGGTCAAAGGAGTAATGATTGGATGGTAAATAAAAGTTAAGCTAAACAATCAAATTAAGCTTTTCCACAGACTGAATTTTGCTAATATTTCCTCAGAATATTGAACTAACGGCTCAGCATATTTTCGAAGAAACATATGTTATAATTAGAAGGAATAATGGTTACAGGACAATGAATTTGCTAAGTATTCAATTTGATTAGTAGCAGTTTGTTGCAAACTTATATAATGTTTCCTATTTTTAGTATATTCAAATACTGATAATTTTTGAATGTCTTGATAATGATTGCATGGTTCTTATTATAATAAATTACTGTAATAAAATAAATTTTTGAACATTACATTTAGAAATGGCATGTAAAAAATGAAATTTGTAGAAGAAATAGGAATATTGTAGCAGAAAATTTTGTAGAATTAAAATGGTATATTTTAAAATGAAAAGTAATGACCTTTAAAATAATTTACTATATAAATGTATAACATTCTATGATCAATTTCAAGTAATGAATATTCCAAAATTCCTAACTGAAATACGTCTTGTAAAATGTGAAAATTGAAGAAATCTCAAAACTTTATTATTTTTAATAATATATGTTGTTTAAAATGTTTATTTATTTTCATGATTTTTAAAAAAGGCTCATTTACTTTTAGGGATGATTTTACAGAATACAATTAAGATTAAATTTATAACATTAGTGACAAAAAGATTTTATAAATGTAATTGATTTAATCTTTTTTAAAAATTTATTAATTTTCAGAATTATGCAATGCGATACCTTTTGAAAATGCTTTTATGTTGTATACGAAATGAATGTTTGCTATTAACAAATACAAAATTTCTTTAATTATTAGTATTTTTTTAATTATTATTAGTGTCGTTTTTTTTGTTTTCATTATTATCATGTGTTAACTTTATTAGGAATTTATTCATTTTAATCATGTTAGTATCTCAATGAAAATTGATTTCATTTTTAACCCCCCCCCCGACTTTATTTAGAAATAATTTTATAATTCAATAAATGTAATAATTTTATAAAAATTATTATTATAAAGTCTCATCATTTAATACAGTAGAGGATGTTTATTGTTTATAGTAATACACATACGACACACTAAAAATGATATATGGAATATTAAAGATATAGGAGAGGATGTTATATCCTCCTCTGTTTACACAGGAACTTTAACATCAACAGTCGAAATATTGCAATACAGCAGGAAACATTTTACAATCATCTTTAATAAATATTTTCTACATCTTCATTAAATTGGTTTAGAAAATTAACTGTATTTGCAATGTCATTCTTATGGCTATATATATAAACGCATTAGTAATTCAATAAAAAATGAAAATGGTTCGTTATGAATTTTCATTTTTTCTTCATTTTTGGAAGAGAGTTTTGGGTTATTTTAATGCTTTACAATAGAATTTAAAGAGCTGTTATATCTTGCAATTTTGCAGTTCTGCAAAATGTCACCAGCTTACTTTTATTGAAATATTGTTAAGTAATTATTATTATATTTGAATTCAATCTCCAAGGAATGATGCAAACACCATATCTTTCTTTTTGGATGTTTTATATCATATTAACTCAACCTGAATTTCGAATAAACTTTGTTTATTATAAATACCCTGAAACCCTCAATAGAAATTATTATGATGTCTTTAGCAGATGACGATTTACAAGTATAAATTATTTTTATCATGCAAAGATTTAAATTGAAGATATTTAATTTTTTTTCATTCTTTATTTGAACATCAATACCTGTATGGACAATACATTTTCAGAGTTCCGGAAACACAGTGAAATCCACAGTTCTCCGAAAATGTATTATCAAAGGTTTCGATTTTATTTTTGAAGTCATGCGATGGCAATACTTTTCCTTCTCTAGATGAACCCCAATTCAAAAATGTTTCTTCGTTCCACTTTTTTTTTTTTAATCTGGACACCTACATTCATTTCAATAGAGAGGTTCGTATAATCAAACGCTTCATTAAATTGAACATTTTAATTTGCTTTAACTCCTTTGTGCATTGTAAATAAAACTTATCATATCAACAAAGATATTATTATATTACCCTGATTCACATATACTTTCAATTATTTATTTAAAGATTTTATCTTCTGCTCTATAACTTTAAAAAATGCGAACTTCGATTGATTAAAAAAAATAATTCACCTGGTGCTAAATTACCCTCGAAACTCCTGGTATGTGAACAAATGTGAATGTCCAATGCCCAAACTATTGCTTTTGATCAAAAATTGAAAGCAACTTCAGGTTGAATTAACAACCATCACACCATATCAATTACCGTGATATTTCTGCTATTCCGTTTTGCCAAAAAGTAAAGGTTTCATCAGTATTTTTTTAAGTTTTTTCGGGGGGGAAGGGGGGGGGATATTTAACTTGCAAAATTTAGTCAGTTTACCTTACAGTTTGAAGATATTTGTCAAACTCTTCCCCTCACTATTTGAAACCATCATCAACTCGGAGTGCTTTAATTGCCTCTTTTGTCTGGTATTGCTCGTAAACATTTAAATTTATAAGATTATATTTGCTTTCTTCAATTTGTATTTGCTTTTAAGGAAATTTATTACACCACATTGTTATTTATCTTCAATTAAAGTAACAAAATAGTTCAAATTTACAAGTCCAAGGGTCCAAATGGTTTTTACTTTTAAATTTCAACCTCACTGTTAAGAAGTTATCAGCTTCTATTTAGAATTTACGATCTTCTAAGGAAATTTTAAAATCGAAATTAAATTTTTTAATGATTATTACAGTATCAATTTCTTAAGATCTCTTTCTTTCGCATGTCCAAAGTTTTATACCATTTTTGGAATTTGGTGATGAAAAGTGTCCTTCGAATTTCAGTTTCATTCAATAAATGTATATTTTGTGGATTACTATGATAAATACAATTCTATTAGATTCATCTGCTTTAAATTCTTTGCAAGTCAAAATAAAAGATGTGTTGTCCATTGTTCCTTTGACATGGATAGCTATTTCCATTGAAATTTTGGTTCATGAATCATTTTTTTTAGAAAAATTGTTTTTGCGTTTTTAATATTTCGAACACTAATGTTTTAGACGGTTGCTCCAGATACTTTAAAAATGGTGAATTTAACTAAATAGTTTGTTTCTTTGTTTATTTTGGAAAATGTTTTCGCGTCTTTGTGCAAATGGAAATTTAGTTCGTTCGTTCGTCTGAATACCAGAAATTGTATTCCTCTTATTGTGGATGTGTATGAATTATGAATTAGACAGTTTGATAGGTTATTTTCTTCCAGCATTTTGAAACTTCATTATTAGTTTTAAACGTTAATTTCAACGCTTCGCATGTCAGATTTCGAAATGCCATTTGGTACACTGGATTATTTCAGAGTGCATTCCTGTTCACCGAGTTCATCTTCATAGTTTTCTCATACTTTTGGTTAAAGAATATAAAGAATATTACGATGCAGGATTTAACCTTCCTTTTTTTTTCCTTTTAAATTTCTTCTACAATGTTAGTTTTAATGCTTTAAATCATTGCAGTTCATATCTGGATGCAATACCACTTATGAAATTTTCGAAAGAGTCAGGAATGATATGAACAAATAAAACTGACACGATTTTGCCGATCATTTTAAGTTGCATTTATATCAGCTTGTCGAAATGTTTTGAAAAATACTTATAGAGAATCTGACATAGTTTCCATGCGATTTATTTTGCAAAACAGCAGCTGCTTTTAAGCCGAATCTTTGCATTAACGATAGCGTTGAGCTTATTCGAAGCATAATGTGATGTAGTACAATGTCTAAAACAGCACATGTTACCTTGCTAACTGGAAGAAAAGTTATCTGTAAGCTTTACAATAATTTTCATATCATTTTAGCTGCACTGCAATGGCGCCGAAAGCTGCTGCGTTTTCATATCTTATTTGTATGAGGTCCATTTGATTGTCCATTGGCAATGTGTGTAGTAACAATGAATTTAATATGCAGATTAAGCTTATCGTAATTACCTAGTTGTTTCTCAATAGATGTTAGTTAAAGCATCTCTATTATTTCTCGATGTTTAGAAGGAAAAAAAAGGCAAATAAATCATGGGCCCAGAATCATTTTGTTTATGGGCACATTATCATTGCAAAGTAGTTCAAATAGAACAGTTCAGTAACGAAAGTATTTATTTTCTACAATACACATATATATGCAATAAAAAGAGCGAAGTAATATTCGAAATACAAGAGATAATTTTATAGATCCCTCTGTTTCCACAAAAATGTTAAACTCTAAATAAAAAATTGATGCCAGATAAAATTGTTTGTAAGTATCAATAATAGGTAACAGAATCTGGTTGCATATTCTTAAAGAAAAGAGGAAAAAAAAAGGCATTGAATTCCAACAAATGCATTATAAATAATCATGACTATATAAAAATATAATTTATTTCATATATATAATATAATAAATAAAAACTTCATAAATTTAAATGATAAATATTTATTTCTTATTTTTTTCTTACGTGAAATTCTGAAGACAATCGGGAAAACGCTAAAAACCTCGAACTAGAGAATTTACCGATTCTCCAAGCTTCTGACTTTTCTGAGTTTGAAAAACGCGTATTTGTCATTATGTTTATTTGTCTGTGGCAAATATTAGTTAAAAAAACTAATGAAATTTAGTATATAGTCTTTAAATGACATTTACAGATATCTATTAATCTGTCTGTCCATCTGTTAGAGTATAAGTTAATACAATAACTACAAAATGAACATAGTTAGATAGATAAAAATGGCTACTGTGATTTAACACCAATCAAATATGGAACCAAATCTGTTAAGGGATTGGCGAAAAGTCAAATCCTTGAATTTCTGCATTTACAGAAGCAAGTAAATGTGATAACTCAAGAATTTCAGATATTTCAGTAAGTAATATAATTGAAATGGGTGAAATCTGGTATGTTATTTTTGGGACTATTTTGCAGTTTTGTGTAATATTTTGTTTTCAAGCGATTGGAAAAAAAATACATCTGGAGCGTAAATTCGATTTCCAGGTCATATTATTGAACACTGAGGATTAATCGCCAAACAAATCGCCAATAATCACTTGATAGATTTAATAAAAATGCTAAACTATCACCAAATATCTATATTTTTCAACGTTTGTTCCCCAATGACATGGAAAGATTTTGCATAGATCTTACATATATCCACAATTCTATGCTAAGGAAGGGGAATAACAATTTTATTAAAGAATATAAGAGATGAATTTCGGGAAACCCGCTGTTTAAGCTTTTGTTACAATCATTCGGCTTTAAAAAGTAAAGATTATCCCTTATACTTTATAGTTTTTGTATTTGCTTAATTTCAAACAATCGAAAAGCAATCAAAGGTAATATCCATTAGAAAAAAATATATTTTCTTTAGGAACATAGCCTTAGGTTGTGATTTCCGATAAAAATAATTAATAAAATTATTTTCTTTTCTATTTTATTTCTGCTGTTTCATTTTAAAAATATTAGTTCTTCATGACATTTTTAATCGGATAATCTAATAGAGGGAAACAAAGCTTTGCTAAAAAATAAAACTAAAAGAAATGCAATTTTTGTTACATAAATTTAATTTTTAAATACTTAATCATTGTTTTGAATAACTTACTT